>NC_142096.1:28377268-29872268 GCF_054644295.1 Miniopterus natalensis
TGCTCTGATTAGCCAATTCACAGAGCAGAAGGAAAGCAGTATTCTAGGACAGAAATGATGGTAAACCAAATCACTTGGTCTAGGAGCCAAGAAGTATGCGCCTATCAAAAGGGAATGAGAAGAGAAAGGAAAGGGGCAAGTAGCAGTAGACACCTGAAGCAGAAGCAGCAGTCTGAAAGCAGAGAAGACCCAGAAATCAACAGAGTAGCTCTGAAGTATGAGTGGACTGAAATAAAAAATCAGATCTCAGCAACCCTTAAAAAAAAAAAAAAAAAAGCCCTGGCTGGTGTGGCACAGTGGTTAGAGCATTGGCCCATGCACCGAAGGGTCACAGGTTTGATCCCCTGCCCTGCTCCATGCACATGCAGGGGTCAGCCAATCAATGTCTCTCTCTCACATCAATGTATGTTTCTTTCTCTCCCCCTTCCTCCCTCCCTTCCACTCTTTAAAAAAAAAATCAATGGAAAAAAAATATTCTTGGGTAAGGGTTAACTAACAAAAAAACCACAACAAACCAGGGGGCTTTCTAACATGCTGCATGCAGGGCAAACGCAGCTAGGTCTGAAACTTTTAGCAACCATAAAAACAAGGGGAATGAATTAGTTGTACATACTATAGGTAACCCCTAGGGCCTAACCTGCCAGATACAGAATTTTAGAAGTTTGTCTAAACATGGAAAGGCTGAGTTTGCATGCCAGAGATGAATTCCTGAAATAAAAAACAAAACAAAACACTTTTCAACAGTTTATTCATGTAAAAGGCTGGTAAGTAGTTTCCACAGGCTGTTTTAATGTAAACTTTGCTATTCTGGTCCTCTGCATGTGATGGGGAGAGTAACCAAGGTTGAATTTCTTCAAGATCACTCTCTTAATCATCCTCATTTACTTAATATGCAGTAGAAGGCAAAGGAAGAAATGTATATTTCAGTTATTTTAATGCAGCCAAGTAGGTTCTAAAAACTTAAGAGACGAGTAAGCTATTTTCAGAGTTCAAAACTTTTTATTTGGAGTTCCAAGTAGCTGACAAAACTATCTAAAACAAATCTGACAAGACAACTGAATACAATGAATTTGAAACCAAAGGGAGTAAGAATGTTGCTAATTTATTTATTTTTTAAATAATTTATTCAGGTACAAACTAGTCATATAGATTAAACAGGAACCAGATACTCCACACATTCCCCATAGCATAAATCAAACTGATTAAAATGAAATTACAGATGTTTAAGAACAATATATGTGATAGAAATAAAAGTCACAATTTTAGAAAAGGAGCTTAGGCCTAATGCATGTAAACCACATCTGAAGTTCTCAGTCTGCATTAAAGCAGTCCTCAGATGTCTCTAAACTTCCAAACATCTCCCTATCAGTGTGGCTCATTTTCAAGAAAACAGGTGAGATTTAAGAGAGAATTGTGCCCAGGATCTATATAATTTTGTAAGTATGTATATTCCACATCCAACCTGAAATTTTAAGCAAGCCAACCTTTGGGTACTGAATGTACTGTCATAAAACTACTAAAATCTAAACTGAAAGCCACCAATAATGACAAAATAAAGGATGGAGTTTAGCTAAGTGTTTCTAATATGAAATTAATGGTACTCCTATATAAGATTTCCAAGCATCAAACTCAACCTCACAATACTGAAGTCTTACCACAAGGAAGGCACACTACTGTGTTCAGACTACTGCTCTAGAGGTAATTATAAAATCAGACATCTAATCTGGTAGGTCAAAATAGCATATATAGATGAGCAGTACAAAACAGGCTATAATTATAATTGCCAATCGATAATATGAATACCAAGATTTCTACAGGGACAATGTGAGAGAATGCTTTTTTTTCTGATGAAAATTATAAGATGAAATATTTAATGTGTAACTATAAAAACTGAACATACAAAGAGATTTTACTGTAATAAACCAAATCAAGTATCTAATTATGTATAATATATGATACAGGTAGTCTAGTATAAATGGTGAATCTTTGAAAAAGTGATTGGGGGTTAAACTTTCAACATAGTTTTCAATTCGTTTCTTCCCTTTGGTCATCTAATATGTATTGGCAGAGTCAGCATTAACAGTTTTCCCCATCTTTCATAATTACCATGACCATACAGCTATACATGTACTCATTCTCTCCTTTATGCCCTATGTTCTTCAAGCCTATCATCTTCTGTATCTTCCCTCCACTTTACCTCTAAGGCTTCAATGAACAGGGTTCACTGTCCACCTTCTCCTTGTCAGGTATCCTAGGTGCCAGATAATTTAAGGCAACAGAAATTGTTATTAAGACTTTGGAAAGCTTAATCCCACATGACAGAGCAGGGAAAATCAGAGTATAGGCTCAGGATCTCTGCAGTGAGGGAGTTCTGAACAATCAAACAAAATGTCTATGTTAGGGGCATGCAGAGGACGGGAATAAGGGTGAGGGAGAAATGACTACTCTTTTGCCCCAATGTTTCTAAAGCTTTGTAGTCAAGGCAAGTATATTTTCAGCACTGTTCTTAGCATCAATATAGTTTCAAAACTAAAGAGACAGTGTCCTCTTTCTCCTAAAAAATATTCCCTCTCCTATTTCTAAAATGTCTAAAATTTGTTCAACAAATTTAGTTGAAAGCTTAAAAACAAGTATAACTGGGACATTTACAAGATGACAAAGATGTGTTTCAGATTTGTTTCATTCAAATAGGATGCTCTTACAGAGGAAGGGGTCTAAGATAGTGGATGTTCGCAGGAAGGAAGAGCTGTGAATGTAGAGGAGGTAGAAAAGAAAAGAAGCAAAACAGTGAAGACACTGAGCTTGAAGACGTCATAGTTTTGATGGAAACTGACCGTACCTCCCAATTCCTTTGTGATAAATTTCCAACTCCTTTACATTATCGTTTTGACAGGCCCCCATATATCCTCTCATTTCATCTCCTGTTGTAGCCCTCCATGATCTGCACACAAAACTACAACATATGCTCACAGATCTCAGAAGAGGCCATGTCCTCTCATGCCTTGCCCCACATTTGACATAAACTCTTCTTGTCCCTTAAGTTCCAGTGCAAACAGGTTTTTCTTTGCCCCCCTCATTCTACTTTAAATCGGTCACTGCTTTCTCTGTTGCTCCCAAGCATACAATCACACTTCGTTTCATAGCCCAAAAACTGTGGAGACTTCCTTGACTCCTTTCCTTCACTCGCATTCCACACAGATCCATCAGCAAATCCCATTGGCTTAATGTTTAAAATAGGTACAAAATATGGCACCTTCTATGACCTCCACTGCTATCCTTTCTGGACTACTTCAATAGCTTATCTGGTCCCCCTGCACCTGTGTCCCCCAACAGTCAATTTGTTAAACAACAGCCAGCTTTTACCTTTTAAGTGGGATCATGCCATTCCTCTGCTCAAAATCTTTAAAGGTTTCTCATTTCAGAATAAAAGTCAAAATTTGTACATGGGCTATAAATGTCCTATATAACTTGTGATGAATCCTTCAGCCCAAATTACCTCTGCTCTATGCCCTACAATCCCCCTCTTGTTTACATACCACTCCTGGGACCACTATACAACCAATGGAGTCAGGGCCTTTGCATCTGTCTTCACCTGCTCGTCCCCTCACCTGCTACACGGCTCACTCACTGATCTCTTTCAGATCTCTGCTCCAATGCCACCTTTACAGTGAAATCTTCCCTAATCACTCTTCCCAAAGCTACAGCACCCTCATTCCTCTTTTCTACTCCCCCCCCCCATTTTCAGTACTATATGTATTTTATTTATTGTTTGTCTATCTCTTTCTACAAGAATGTGAACTACCCAGGATTTTTTTTCTTTTCAGTTTTGTTCACCACTGAATCACCAATACCTAGTACAGGATCTGTCCTATGCTATGTGCTCTATAAATACTTACAAAATGAATGAATAAATGTCTACCTGTCCAAATACTAAACAGACTACAAGGCAGGGCCAATGCTTTTTAATTTCTGTATTCTCTCCCATCTCTAAAATATTTGGCACACAATTCATGCTCAATACATGTTAAATTAACCAATTATTTGCATCCTAGCACAGAAAAGTGGTATATACAAAATTATTTTATTTTCTGTATGGTTGGTTGTAAGTGCACATTCGCAGAAACCAGTGATGAAAAGGTGTCTCATTTTGGCTCCCATATTAACTTAAAATGTTTTTGTTGTTGTTTTCTTTAAAGCAAATAGCTGGGCCAAACACCATATTTTAGATGGGCGGCTTTTTCATTATAAGGTGAAATAATGTGAGAAATTAATTATAACTAGTAGGGGAAAAACACAGCAAACTATAACGTTTATGTATGGTCTTACAGATCTCACAGATACCAAAGTATTAATTTCACACTGAGATGGGTCTATTCTAGGGATATTTCCCCAAATTCTACTCTTGTAAATAGTGGTAAATTTAGTACTGCTCATTGCACAGTACTAAGACACTATCCAACGAGTCCCAGTGTTTGCAGGTCTCATCAAACGCAATCTTTGCTGAATGGAGAAATTTACTGCCCCAGACCTCTGCAAAGTTTGTTGTTGCAAAAATCTTGAAATCTATATGCATATCAAGCATTTTCTGTTAGACCAGTTATAATTACATTATGACCATACAGATGATGTGATTGAAAAATAATTTTAAAGTATTACTGGACTCAGAGTAGCTCTGTCATGTTCTCAATCATTGATATTAGAATATGCAACTTCTATGACATGGGAGAGACTACAAAATTAATTGATGTTAAAAATGGAATCCTTGTACTCCAGAAATTGGGAAACAAGTGCCCTGGAGCTTTCAAAAATATCATTCTACACATGATCTTTCTCTTCCAGAGGTGACATTACAGAACAGATAAATAGGCATTTTTTTCCATGCTGGTACTACGCACTCCTAATTGGCAGGATAAAAGAGAAGTAATTTGGGTTTGAGTTGTGACTGTTCTACTAGGTAGCTTTTAAACCATGAACAGGACATTTTACTTGTATAAGCTTTAATTTCTTCACTTAAAAAATGAGGATGAACCCATCTCCCCCTAACCTCTTCATTAAGAGCTGTTAAAGATAAAATTAGGATGGATGTTACATTATGAAGTATAATATAAATATTACTATATAGTAGAATGCATGGAAGTAATGTGTGGCTAACATTATTAAATTCAGACTTGAACATAAAGGGACGACCTATACTAAGCTTAAGAGATTTTAGACCTGACAGAAAATAATGAACCATCAGAGGTTTTACTGAGAAAGGTGGTGGTGGTGGTGTGTTCTGTGTGTACATGTAAAAACCAATGAGGTAATTGCAACTTCAAAGAAATCTAATGGTACTGTGAAAGGATGGCTAGGAGTGAAAAGAACTAGGACTATAGCATTGACAGTAAGGTAAGAGCAGAGTGACCACAAAAGGATGTGAAAAACTGTGTTGAGGGTGCGGGAAAGGGAAGAATTTTAACATAAGTAGATAGGTGGACAGTAACCCAAAGGGAAAAAAATTTCCCCCATATTTTGTAATTGAAAAAGACTGAGTTTAGATGTGTTAAATTGAGGTGTCTGGAGTTATTCAAGAAGAGGTGTTCAAGATGGAAGTGAAATTAAACCTCAGAAAGAAGAGGTTGTACACAGACCTGGGAGTCAGCTTCTTAAGATGGTTGAAGAAGTCAGAGAAGAGTGAGAAGAATAAGGGAGAGCTGAATAAAGAACTTGGAGAACTCCCAAAATCAGAAGTACAACCAGAGAAAAAGAATAAAAAGAATATGAGATAAGATGACAGAGGGAATTTATTAGAAATGCCTGTATATTAAAGAAGAAATTCAAATGATGCTTAAGTTTGATATCTGATTTACAAATAAATGCTAAGGATTAGAAACACTTTTGATAAGTTTCATGTTTACAGAAATAGTATTTTCCTGATGAAAAATGTGTGAACTCCCACAGTAAGCCTCTAGTATCTTCATAGTCAAAAGCTTCCGAGTTGGTTAGTTGTATTCTTCCTTCACATACCTGAAACCCCTTTGCCTTGAAGCATTCAAGTCAGCAATGATGCTGATAAGCCAAAAGGCAAAAAGTGAAGATCATTTTCTGAGAGGAGGACATTTGCTTTTGTTTTTTATTATTACAGTCTAATTCTATTTAAAGTGGCAAGGAGATATGATTTTCCTTAAAAATAGCATATTTAGCACCCAACAGGTTGAATTTCAGGTATTTGGGAAATTTCATCATCCAGAACACCTCATTACCTAGCAACATCAGACAGAGTTGGCATTAAATCTTATCGTTTTGACACTGTGAGTAACTCATTTACTCTTATCAAGCCAGAAATCTGAAGTCATCTTAGATCTCCCTTTCTCTAACCTCCAATTGATTAATCATTCACCCAGTTAAACAATGTTCCTCTACCACCATTTTCCCATGTCCACGTATTAAGGCATTAACTAAACTGACAGTTCCTCAAATTACAATGATCAGATTTGGGGCTCAGGTCTAGACATTTAACACCTTGTAATATATTTTGCTCTTACAGTACTAAAAGCTGCAAAGACAGCATGTCTTTCAAAAATCAAAGAAGTGCTCCTTTAAACAAAGCACTTGCCTCATTATAATGTTGTTCTATCATCTTATCTAGGAACAAATGCCTAGTTATTCCAGAATGCTAAATTGTCCTACAATCCATGGGCATGGGTCAGATTTCCACCCCCCTTTTCACTAACATCTATGGATAAGAAAATCTTAAATTCTTGGAAGTACAAAAGTAGCAAGGCCCTAATCTCAATAACATAAAATGTTCATAAGTTCCTGATCATATTACGGTAAGAAATCTATTTACATAACTATAATGAATTTATTTTACAAAGTTTTTCTTAGTCAAAAATCACTAATTTAGCATTTTGCTATTATCTAAAAATATAATGAAATTTTAAAAAGCAAGACAGTTACCTGAGGAGAGTCAAAAGGATATCGACTACTAAACTTAAATAGAAGTTGAAATTTTTCCCCTTCATATAAGGTACCTGGTGCACCTTCCATGTCTACAATCCACCTAGAAAAGAAAAAAAAAAATTAAAACTTCAGATAAATGGGGTTGGGTTGAGAAGGAGAAAAGAGAACACCAAGAACTTCCTCTATGCCAGGCACTGGGATATGAGGCATTGGTGTGTAACAGCACATGTCATCCTCCCAACAGTTAGAAACTCATCCTTCCAACAGTTATAAACGTAGGCAATTCACACTCTTGGACCTAGTCCCTTCTCTGCCACTCAAGTGTTAAATAACTAGATCAAGGTCAGACAGCTAGCAGAGGACAGAGCCAAATCTTATCCCAAGTCTCAAAAAAACAAACAAGAAAGAATGAATGAAAAAATGAAAAACAAAACAAAATAAAAACCCAACTCAGGGTGATAACAGCAAAGCCTGTGTTCTTCCTACTCAATTTATGCTATCTTATTTTTTCAAGACTATTGCTACAATGACTAAAAAAACTTTATAAATAATATCAAACTAATCAACTGCCATTCTGATATCAATTATTTTAGAAGCAATGGGGGGAGTAGGCATCAGCAATGACTACAGAGAATTACAGTGGTCAGACTTACTTTCTCATGGGTATTCTAAAGACTAATTAGGAAAAAGATAGCTAAGTTGACAGTGGTCCACTTATTGATGGGTCTTCAAAGCTCTATATGGCCTTCCCTATGTCTCTTACTTTGTCTCAACTGTTTAATAAAACCCAGAAGAGATTTCTATGGTATCTATGCAAGTTTACTTTGTTTCCATATATAAAAACCATGAATATAAGAGAGATATATATTAGGAACTCATTCTTATGACGTTGGTCCACTCTGCTTCTAAATACTGCCCCTTCATCATTGCTATCAAACTATTTCTCTACCCCACCCCCCATTTTTTTTTTTTTTAAAAGAAAAGAGGTGGTATACAAAATATACTTATATAGCTGCCACTTACAGTAATTATTGTACACCTGGCCAATTTCTTCAATCTTATGCTTTCAGGTATAAAAATGTATTATTTTAAATGCAGGGAAACAAAAGGAAAGAAGATTGAGGACAATTTTGAGGTTCTATTCATCACCCCACATGCTATGGATTTAGGAGTACATAAAATAATAAATGTGCCTATTCTCTCAGAGCAATCACTGAACACAAACAGACTCTTAAGAGCATGGCTGCTCATTTTCAGAATGCATACTGAATACCATACGTGGTAAAAAAAGATATGACCACAGACCCAAGAGGCAATATTTTACAGTGAAATTAGATAGATCTGCCCCTTAACTAGCTGTGTGGCCAAGAGTAAGCTGTTTTACCTCTCCCATTTTAACTATTTCAATTATAAAACAGATATTAAAAAAAAGATTCACTTCAAAGTGTTGCTGGAAAGATAAATAACATTGCACATGCAAAAGAACCCTTAGCACATTCCTGACACCAGAGCCAGAACACAGTAAATTAAATACAATGCAAAAGCTGCACTAAAAAACAAAATCTAAAACCTATTTATTCTCTTTACAAACTAGATAAGTCCTTCCTAGCCATCAAAATCCTGTTTACCCCCCTCCACTTGGGACACCCACTGCAGAGTGATATTTTGAGGAAAACTCAGGACTTCCTGGTGCCCTTTCAATCTGTTTATAATTTAAGATACAATAAACTTAAGATACAATAAGCTGTGATCTATCCAAGCACAGCTTTTTTTTTCTTCTAAATCTTCACTGAAGGATATGTTTTTAATGATTTTTTTTTAGAGGGGGGGAGAGAAAGAGAGGCAGAAAGAAGTAAAGAAAAAAAGAAAAAAAAAAAGGAGGGAGGGAGGGAGGGAGATGGGTTGCCTCCTGTGGGCCTCCTGACCAGGGATTGAACCTCAACCTAGGTAGGAGCCCTAACTGGGAATCAATTGAACCCATAATCTTTTGGTATACCAGACAATGCTCCAACCAACTGAGTCACCTGGCCAGGGCTACAGTTTTTAAATAGCTAAGCAAATACCTCAGTAATTCCTCCAACAGCTAAGCGAGATAGGTCAGAAAAGGCATAATTTTCCATTGTACAGTGTAATTTTAATTAACATTTTACTAATTAAAAAGTAAAATATGTCTACTATAGAAAATTTAGAAAAAGTATAAACAAAACAAAAGTCACCCACAGCCCAGCCGGTATGGCTCAGTGGTTGAGTATCAACCCATGAATGGTTCAATTCCCGGTGAGGGCACATGTTTGGGTTTCGGGCTCAATCCCCAGTAGGAGGCAGCTGATCAATGATTCTCTCTCATCATTGATGCTTCTCTCTCTCCCTCCCTCTCCCTCACCCTTCCTCTCTGAAATCAATTTAAAAAAAAATCACCCACAGATAACTAGTGTTTAACTTTTGGGGGTACATTTCATTCTAGTTATTTTGCATGGCAGTTTCTATATCAATGGTATTGAAGGCTAGTAGAGTTGCATTACATGCATACTTAAGTTACATAAATTCAAATCATCAGTGCTTATGATTCCAATCACAAGCACACACCCCAGAGTAAGGATGAGATGGGAGACATCTCAGTTTCTAACTTCTTGTGAGTAGCTACTGCTCTATGATTCTAATGTTTAAATAGGTATTTTCACATATTCATGGCTCCTAATCAAAGAAGCAGCCATCTCTATTCCTCTCTGAAGGAAAAACCAGCATAAGTAGGTATATTAAGACAGGATACATGCCAATATGGCCTCTCTAAGGGATTTTCAAAGGTAATTATGACTAAACAAAACTTCTGCCTTATCTGCTGACTGTAGACTAAAACTCAAGAGATGCCACTTCACTATACTACCTTGAGAAACCATTTCCCTACTATTAATATTTATAATACTTCCAAATTGTCCCTAGAAATAATGTTGAAATGAGTACACAGCTGAACCTGGAACAACACGTGTTTGAACTGCACAGGTCCATTTATACGTGAATATTTTTTCAATAAATATGTACAGTACTGTAAATGTACGTTCTCTCCCTTATGATTTTCTTAATAACATTTCCTTTTCTCTAGGTTACGTTAGTGTAAGAATATAGTATATAATACACATAACATATAAAATATGTGTTGATACATTATTTATGTTATCAGTAAGGCTTCTGGTCAACAGGCTATCACTAGTTAAGTTTTTGGGGAGTCATAAGTTACATGTGGAAATCTGCCTACATGGGGGTTGGTGCTCCTGACTCCCACACTGTTCAAGGATCAACTGTAGTTAATTCTAAAGTCAACCCTTCTATATCTTTGTTCCTTCCTTAACACAACATAGGGGTTTATTAGGTCAAAGGATATGATACTCATGTTTTTTAAAGTCTTAATATATGCTACCATAATGTCTTCTAGAAAGTTTTATGTGTTTTCATCATCTTCCTTATCCATATCCACATCCCACATAATCCCACTTAACTATTCAATATCTGATATCTACAAGACTATTTTTATATCCTGGATAATGGACAAAAGATAATAAAACTTTGTCATTCATTCACAATGTTATTTTAAAAGAAAAGTTACTGCCTGACAAAAGTCTCTAAGTGACAGGGTTACTCAAAGATAATGCTCTTTTCAAAAGAAATATCAACAAAACGGCAACCAATCAAATGGGAGAAGATATTTGCAAATGATACCTCCAACAAGGTGTTAATATCCAAAGTATATAAAGAACTCATACAACTCAACAAAAGAATAAACAATCCAATTAAAAAATAGGCAGAGGACCTGAACAAACACTTTCCCCAAGAAGACATGTGGATGGCCAACAGATATATGAAAAGATGCTCAACTTCACTAGCTATAAGGGAAATGCAAATCGAAACCACAATGATATACCACTTTACACCTGTTAGAAAGGCTACTATCAATAAGACAAGAAATAACAAGTGTTGAGATGTGAAGAAAAAGGAACTGTTGTGCACTGCTGGTGAAAATGTAAATTGGAGCAGCCTCTATAGAAAACAGTATGGAGGTTCCTCAAAAAATTAAGAATAGAGCTACCATATAACCCAGCAACCTCTCTTCTGGGTATCTATCCAAAATATTTGTAAAGATATATGTATCCCTATGTTCGTTGCTGCATTATTCACAGTGGCTAAGACAAGGAAACAACCTAAGTGTCCTTTGACTGATGATTGGATAAAGGAGATGTGGTATGTATATACAATGAACTATTACTCAGCCACAAAAAAGATGAAATATTGCCATTGGAGACAGCATGGATGGATCTTGAGGGGATCATGCTAAATGGAATAAGTCAGATGGAAAAGGAAAAGAACCATATGATTTCACTCATATGTGGGATATAAAACAAAAAGCAAGAAAAGAACAAACAAAAAAACATAGATACAACAGCTTGGTGGTTACTAGAAGGGAAGGGGGTTGGGGGAGGATGGAGAGGGTAAAGGGGGTCAAATATTTGGAAGGAGACTAGATTTTAGGTGGTAAGCGCACAATGAAATATACAGATGTTGTATTATAAAGCTGTATACCTGAAACATATAATATTATGAACCAATGTTACCCCAATAAAATTAATTTTTTTAAAGTAATGCTGATTTGAGTTATACTTTGTAGTACACTACTTGTTTATTTATGAAAATGTAAAACATTCTTTTAACTTTTTATAAATCATTGTGTTGTGTGGTTACGCTCCACCCCCCAAAAACTAAAGGTTGAAAGAGGAAGCAATAGATTAACCAATTTCCTTGAGAACTATAAGACTAACCGTTACAGGATATTGAGGTAGGTTAACAAAGGGAGAGAGAAAAAAAGATGAAAACAGAGTATAATCCATCTTACTTGTTAAATTACATAGAACAAATGCCATACACACAAAATGTGTGCTCCATTTTCATATTTTGAAAAAAATGAAAAATGAGAGCCATAAAAACATCGAAGAACCTTAAATACATATTACTTAGTGAAAGAAGCCAATCTAAGAAGGCAACATACTGTGTGATTCCAACTATATCACATTCTGGAAAAGAGAAAACTACAGAAACAATAACAAGATCAGTGGCTGCCCGGCTGGCATGGCTCAGCAGTTGAGCACTGATGTATGATCCAGGAGATCGAGGTTCAATTCCCCGTTGGGACACATGCCCAGGGTTGAGGGCTCAATCCCCAGCAAGGAGGCATGCAGGAGGCAGCCAATCAATGACTCTCATCATTGATGTTTCTCTGTTTCTCTCTCTCTCTTCCTCTCCCTTCCTCTCCCTATCAATAAAAAAATAGTAAAAAGAAAAAAAAAAAAAATCAGCGGTTGCCAGAGGTTGGAGGGGGCAGAGGGAAGGAAGGATCACTACATGGTCAACACAGAATCTTTAGAGCAGTAAAAATAATCTGTATAATACCATAATGATATACATGTCATTATACATTTATCCAAATCCACAGAAAGTTCAACATCAAGAGTGAATCCAAATGTAGACTTATGGGTGATTTTGATGTGCTCATGCAGATTCATCAATTGTAATAAATGTACTACTCTGGTAGGGGCTGTTGATAATGGGGGAGGCTGTGCATGTGTGGAAGCAGAGAGCATATGGGAAATCTATGTGCCTTCTGCTCAATTTTGCAGTGAACCTAAAAATGCTCAATCGAGAACCCAGCTGTTTTAAAGAGATTGTTATAGAACTAGAGATGTGTATTACATTTTCAAACACCAATATGTGTATCCATCCAAACATCAACATTTTCATTGTCCATATTCCTGTTCTTAAAGCTTGACTCATGTCTTAATGACTCAAATGTCAAAGTGAAAGGTAACCAAAATTGTTTCCTCTGGAAGGATGAGTATGTCCACAGGGTGTGTAAATTTTAGTCACTTCTGCTCTCTGGACCTAGAACATCACTAAATATTTTAATTGTCCTATTTGTCCTACAAGTTGATCTATAGTAAATGTTTATCTTGTTGGCTCCTATCCCTTTTATGTTTTTTGGAGATTTTTTTTTTAAGGAAAGGATCAATTATTTTAAATTTTCCCCTATTTCAGAACATTTACCCTTATCTAACAGAACTATTAAATCAAAGGAATAGTAAGAACAGACCATACTGGGGTGTGAGATCTTAGAATGATACTCTTAAAAACATTTCTAACTAATTCAAATTCATTTTTATGAGAGGGACGCATCTCTCTCTACTCTTCTTGGTATCATATCTAGGAAGACACTTCTCCATTCCTAAGGAAGGAGCTGAGTTAGAGAGAATACTTGTGTTCCCTTCCACCCTTCACTTTTTCATGCATAGAATAAGGTCTGTTAATTGTACTTACTACTTAAAGAGAATGTGATAAAATATGAAAATAATTCTGTATTTAAAAAAATAAGTATACATTCATACATTACATTAATAATAAAACAAATAAGTACTTTAAAAATTAAATACTTACTGTGTAATTGAATTTTGAACACTCTTTTCATTTAAAGTCATCCCAGGAGGTGGGTCATTTTGCAAAGCCAACAGTTCTTTCTGCAGTCGTTTCTAGAAAGAAATCAATAATAATTTGTACTTTTTTGTTATAATATAATACCCTTCTAGTTATACAGTCTGAAATCCTTGATTAAATTTCCTCCAAATGCTCATACCTTTTCCTTTATAAACACCTTACATCTTCTATATATTTTATATAAACTTAATAATATTCAAACTTTCAATTGTCTGTCCTATAATTCACAAGCTATAGTCAAAATATTTCTAAATATATTTGTAAAACCTGATGCTGTAAAGTGGTTATGAAGAGTAGCCAGTAACCTACAAAACTTCATAGCTACTCCATGGTGGTTGTAAGGTCTCAGCCTAGGTTATAAGTGCTGAGTTTTGGTAGTGTTTCTTTTACTGCTTTTCAATTATAAATACCAATGTTCTCCATAACCCTTAAAGAACATGTCATTTCAGACAGACAAGCTTTCCAGAGGAATTATACAAGTAACCTGTCATGCAAAAAGCTTTTGAATAAGTTTTAAATAGTTTTAATTTATAATTTACAGCCCATATTTGTTTTCTTAAATATGATCATCTACACGCATTTTAATCTTTCAACACCAGAACATAACATATCAGGGCCCAAGATATATACACTTATTTTTCCACGTACCAGATGTTCCAAAATGGCTATGTATTTTGCATTCTTGTTTGTGCAGCTTTTATTGTTAAACTCTTCCATTATTATCATTAGTGGACGTTACTTTTTAGTTTACAGCAACAACAAAAAACCCCACGGCAGTTCATAATTTATGGGTTTAAAAACCAAATAATCAATGTTATTAGAATTGTATGCAACATTATAAAGATTATGAGTAAACGTCTTTTCTTGGATTAAAGTACACAAACATAAATATCTGTTCAGAACTCAAGAATCTGCTGCTTAAAAGCTAGTATCTGCTTTTTCTGGACAAATATTACTATCAATATAGCAATGTTTCTAGATCTTTTCACATTTAAATAACCTTAACATCATCCAACACCACAATTTAGAAAACTCCTCCCCTTTTTGAGAATCACTATAATAGACTTGAATAAATGGCTCTTTAAGTTGACAAGAATGAACTTTTCCTCAGATCTTGCAATATCATAATTACAAGTAACAATGAAAATAAGGTATCAACTACTTGCAATCTCCCCGCCCCCATTCTGACCCTACCCTGCATTACCCAGAAAAGGGTTTATTTATTTTGGTGAATATATCACATTATTTTGGTGTAACAAACCCGAACTCATATTCAGTGCTGGCATTTACTGCTTCATGAGCTCTTTACTTTTAAATGTTTTATTGATTGATTTTAGAGAAATACTGATTTCTTGTTCCACTTATTGATGTATTCCTTATTGATGTATTCATTGGTAGATTCTTGCATGTGCCGTGACCAGGAATCGAATCCACAACCTTGGGGTATGGAGAAGTTGCTCTAACCAACTGACCTATCAGGCCAGGACCTGCTTCATGTGCTCTTAAACTATATTATATACTGCCTCATGGAAACTAACTAGAGAAGTTAGGAACGATTTCTCCAAGTCCTCAAAAAGTAAAAGCATGGCCCAGTAATAGGTCCACAGACATTTTGTGCAGGACAGTGCTAAATCATGGAGTTCCATCCCAGTGATGTGATTTTTGCTTCTTCAGCTCCTGATCATTTGCTTTTTCAGACAGCTGAAGATGATGGGTATTAAAGCATAAATATGTACTAAGGTGTTTGTTTAATAGTGTTTAAGTTGAAGAATACCACATCAAACAAAATGCTCCTGGTTAAAAAAAAAAAAAAGTGCTGGCCAGTGTCCCATACATGGAAAGGTTGTGGGTTCGAACCCTGGTGAGAGGAAACTGATTGATGTTTCTCTCTCCCCCTTTTCCTGCCTCTAAA
The DNA here is from genome assembly GCF_054644295.1 of Miniopterus natalensis. NCBI lineage: Eukaryota > Metazoa > Chordata > Mammalia > Chiroptera > Miniopteridae > Miniopterus > Miniopterus natalensis. The sequence continues at coordinate 28,392,654 of NC_142096.1, forward strand.
ATCAATTAAAGAATATATTTTAAATAAGCCCTGCCTGGTGTTGCTAAATGGTTAGAACAACAGCCCAAGCACCAAAGGGCTTCGGGTTCCATTCCCAGTCAATGGCACATACCTAGGTTTCAGGTTCAATCGGGCCCAGTCGGGGTGCGTGCGAGAGACAAGCAATCTATTTGTTTCTCTCACATGGATGTTTCTCTCCTCTCTCTCTCTTCCCCTCTCTCTCTCCCTCTCCCTTCTCTCCCTCTCCCTCTCTCCCTTCCTCCCTTCCTCCCTCCCACCCTCTCTCCCCACCTCCCTTCCACTCTATCTAAATATCAATGGAAAAAATATCCTCAAGTGAGGATTAAGAAAAAAAGGCTATTAACATCTAAACCAGTTCAGCTTCTACTTCTAAACTAATACATTTCTGGAAGTATTATCCCATATGCTGAAACCAAGGCACAAAACATTTAAATGATATCCTTGTGGTTATAAATCAAAACCAGAACAGAATATATTCCTCTTAGATACTAACAATGGCAATACATAAAGGGACAAACTGACGAGATTCCTGGACCTGTAAAACCTAAATTCCAGTGGGGAAAGAGATGGTTGATAAATAGGAACAAAACAAGTAAGTATATGGTATATTAAAATGTGATGAGAAATGGAGCAAGTTAAGGGGATGTGATGTTAGGTCTTGCATCTTGTGATGTTTTATCTCCAAGCGACAGTTTGAGAGACTATTCTAAAAGACAGAAATCCTTGTATAGCATAGGAAAAAATAGAAACAAGGAGGAAAAACATTAAATGTAGAAATGTGTGTGTATATATAAATATATATATGACAATGGCTGCTAATATAGCAGTACATAAAATGGCCAACAATGTTTTCTCCAATTTCATCTAATAACAAACTAAAGGTTAAAGGATAACAATAGGGGAGCAAGACAGGAAAAAAAAATTGGCACACATTAATATCAGGACAGCAACAACCACTACTCCATTTCCCCCAATATATTAAGAAACATTTATAACAATAGCCATTTATTTCTGGGTGAGATGCTAAGCAATAAAATTTTATTTTAAAATACTGATTCATGCATATTAAGGAAACATTTCTTTCCTACTGAATTCTAAGTACACTTCTAGAGACCTTTACTCCTAATAGTAACTTATCAACACTTTTCCCCCTTAGGAAATGGAAAGCCTTCAATAAATGGAGGTATTCATTCTTATTTTAAATTGACATCTTCAAAAATCACATTGGGATGCAAAAAGTGACAAGACTAAATGATTTGTTTTTAAAAGTCCATAGCCTAAAGAGAGACAAATACATAAATCACTTCTCCATGCTTTCAGGGTACAATAGTGCCCAAAAGGACAGTTTGGTCACAAAGGAAAAAAACTAGGGCTGTGGTCAACTGAAAGCCAAAGAACATGTTTCAAAGACAAAACAGAATTTCATCTCCACCACAATGACAGAGTAGATACTCTAAATAATTCTATAGGGAAAAAAAAACCAAAGTGAATGCAGGGACTCTGAAATTTTGCCTTGAGGGTTTCTACCAAACCAAGGAGGGGAGAACCAAATAGTGAGGAATCTAACAGAAAAACTACATAAAAATATGACCCCTCAGTATAAGGATGAACAAGGTTAAAGGGTGCAGGAGACGGCAATGAAATCTGCCTGTTTTGAACTCGTCAATGAGTAGAGGAAAAAAATTCTTCCATGAAAGGTCATAACCTAAGCAGATGTCTACAGAGATGTGCAGTCTGAATTCTTGTGACCTGAGAACCTAAGGCAAGAATTTAATCAAAAGTGCTCCATGAAGCCCACCCGGGTGTAGCTCAGCGGTTGAGCATCGATCTAGGATCCAGGAGATCACGGTTCAATTCCAGGTCAGGGCACATGCCAGGGTTGCAGCCAATCAATGACTGTCTCATCATTGATATTTCTCTCCCTCTCCCTCCCTCTCTCTGAAATCAATAAAGATATATATTTTTTAAAAGTGCTCCATGAAGTAATGCCCCAGGCCACTGTCAGAGCAAATAGAAATCCTGGAGGAATACAAGTTCTATCTTTGAAAAAAAAATAAATTATTGATTTCAGAGGAGAGAGAGGAGACACTGAAACATCAAGGATGAGAGAGAGTCATTGATCGGCTGCCTCCCACAAGCCCCCTACTGGGGAGCAAGCCCAAAACCTGGGCATGTGCTGTGACCAGGAGTCAAACCATGATTTCCTGGTTCATAGGTTGACATTCAACCATTGAGCCACACCGGCCAAGCAAATTCTATCTTTTGAAGCAACAATTTCACTTCTCAGAATCTAGAAAGATACACAAAAAAATTAATAAAGACCAAATGAGAAATTACTCAGAAAACAATAGCATGCAACACCTGATGTGATAAAAATCTATCTTCCCTAGCTGGAAAAGCCCTACATCCCCAATTAATTTATGTTCTTATAGCATTTACACAACTGAGCAATTCTAAGGCAGAGATTACAGTCTACTTATCTTTGTTTTCCTAGCATTCAAAACTGTGCCTGGCACATAATTTTTTTTGCCTCAGTAAATTAAAAAAAAAAAAAATTAATAAAGATGGTGACTGGCTCACTGTTTGTAAAAGATAATCCAGAAACAATATATGTGTCCATTAACAGGTAAGTTATACAAATTACGACATATGAAAACAAGACTACTGAAACCATTAAGCATTATATGAACTACGTGTACTAACAACAAAATAACTGCAAAACACTGAAACAAAGAAAAAGCAAGCCTCAGAAACACATATAATCCCTTTATGGTAAAAAAAAGCAAGACATTTATTTATACAAATGTTATATAATGCATACAAAAAAATCAGAAAGCAGCACATCCAACTATTTTACAATATTTCCCTTCTACCAGAAGAAATGGAGAAAAAGGACATCCCTATTTACACTATATACTTTTATGACTCTTTTACAAAAAGAAAAGGGTATTTCTTGTATAATTAGAAAACAGATTTAAGGGTCCAATGGATGATAAAAATATGTCCACATAAAAACATGTCCACAAATGTTCATAGCAACATTATTCATAATAGCCAAAATGTGGAAGCAACCCAAACATCCACTAGTGATGAACGAGGTAAACAAGATGTATCTATAAAATGGAACATTTGGCCATAAAAAAGAATGAAGTACTAATACATGCTGCAACATAGATGAACCTGAAAAACATTATGCTAAATGAAAGTCAGTTACAAAAGACCTCATATATGATGATACCATTTATATGAAATGTCCAGAACAGGCAAATCTATACATACAGAAAATAGACTGGTATCTGCCAGGGGCTGGGAGTAATAGGAAGTGGAATGATGGTGAGTGCATGCTTATGGGCATAAAATTTCTTTTGGGAATGATGAAAATATTCTACTATTAGATTATAGGAATGGTTACACACCTGATTGTACACTACATAGGTGAATTTTTATGGCATATAAATTACATCTAAATAAAACTTTTCAAAAAAACTCAATGATAGATAAAACAGCAGATTCAACACAGGTGAAGAGAGAATTAGTACCTAGGAAAATGATCTGAAGTATTTATCCAGGATGTAACAGAGAAATAGAGATGGAAATATGATACGAAGAGAACACAGCATTTAAAGAGAGAATGCCCGAAAATCTCCCAGAATTGTTGAAGACATCAATCCTCAGGTCCAAAAGCCCAATGAATTTGAAAAAGCATAAATAAAAGGTATTTGAAACTTAAACTCATCACTGTGAAAGTACAGGACACCAACTAAAACAGAGCAAATTCTAAAACCAGAGAAGACATATAGATTACCTAACAAAGATATAAAAATTAAGAGTGATGGTTATCATTCAAAAAAATTTTTTTAAAAAAAGATCTCAATTACAGTTGACATACAGTATATTAGTTTCAGGTGCACAACACAGTAGACATTTACATAACTTACAAAGTAATCACCTCAGTAAGTACAGCACCCATCTGACACCATACATAGTTATTGCAATATTACTGACCATATTCCCTATGCTGCACTGTACATCCCTGTGACTATTTTCTTATCTGGCAATTTGTACATCTTAACCCCTTTCCCCTTTTCACTCAACCCCCCTCCCATATGGCAACCATCAATTTGTTGTCTGTACCTATGAGTTTCTGTTTTGTCTGTTCGTTTTTTAGATTCCATATGTAAGTGAAATCATATGGTATTTTTCTGTCTGTCTGACTTATTTCACTTAGAATAATACCCTCCAGGTCCATCAATGTTGTTGCAAATGGCAAGATTTCCTTCTGTTTTTTAATGGCTGAGTAATAATCCATTGAATTTATGTACCGTATCTTCTTTTTCTAAAAGCTATAACTATGTTTAAGGGTAAAAAGGGTATTAGAAGTCAGTCTGCATTTCATAGACATCAACAGATATTCTGTCCTCGCAACATCTGAAAGAACCAATCGCAAAATCCTTATACCAAAACACCCTCAGCCCACACAACCTCATGCCTCTTCCATACACAGACAGATCTACACCCAGACACACTCAAAGAATAAAATATTTGGAAAAGTAATACAACATCAAGAATGAGAAATATCCTGACACACAACATTTTTGTGTTTAGGTAGAAAACAATCACATAATTTCAGTATCTATGAAGCAAGATCTAAGATTATTTGCTGTCAAGGTTTTAAGGGTTGTGAACTGGAAGCTTAAGGGAAAAAAAACCTACCATCAGAAAAAAATAGAATTTCACTGAAACATTATCTACAAAGTGAAAGAATCACTAACCAAGTATTACTCTAGTTGAAAGAGATGCATATAATTAACAGAAAATTTACACTGATTTAAAAATATTATATACTTTTTCCTATTCAATTCAATTCTTTAGTTTCTTTAACTGGGCCAGGAAGAAGCTGAAGCAAAAGGAATCAAAGACAGGGAAAGAAAGCAATGTTTGCATATTGTTTATGACGTATATTGGGAAAAAATATTTACCTGAGTCTCTACTTAGAAAACATCTGAGTGCTTACCACCAATAGAGCATTGTCTTCAGTGAGTTAAAAATCTAATAGACAACCCAACCTGCATGGCACAGGGGTTGAGCATCGACCTATATGATTGCAGTTTGATTCCCAGTCAGGGCACTTTTCGGGCTTGACCCCCAGTGGGGGACTTGCAGGAGGCAGCCAGCCAATCAATGACTCTCTCATCATTGATGTTTCTGTCTCTCTCTCCCCCTCTCCCTTCCTCTCTCTGAAATTAATAAAGACATATTAAGTCTTTATTAAGACAAAGTACCTCTAAATTAAGTATAAGGCAGAAATGAAAAATCCTATGAAAGAAATAGAATGTGCTATGAGAGCACACATATAAGAAAACGTGTACAGCTGTGAGAACTGAGGCTAAGTTTGGTGGGTTCACGATGTCAGGTATAAAACTGTTGAGTAAAATATGAATGCAGAAAAATAGTACAGAGTGGAAGGGCTAACTAAATAACCTGCTAGATAAGTTTTTTAAAAATCCCAGGAACACAAGAAATGAAGACAAGAAGGGAAGCTACTAAATTAGCTAGAATTCAAAACGGAATTTCAATATAAAAAGTGTCTAAAAAGCGCAGCTATGTATTCCTAGCAAATAAAGGAGACTAACAGAATGCACACATTTGCAGTAATGTCCACTTCAACCTAAGGACAAGGGAAGATAGACCGAGGACAGAGAATTAAAAAAACACACCTAACTCTCTCAGGGAATTTAATGGACTGAAAAAAAGTTCAGCATAGGCTTTAGAAAGGGAGATGTAAAGGGATAGCAACAATGGCCCTAATGAAGGGCCAACAGACTTAAAAGAAGGGTTGTTCACATTTTAATACAGGGCTCCTAAGATTATTTAAAACAACAATAAAAACTTGAGGCTGTAATTATTCAACTCCAAAGATTCAAGATATAAAATTTATAGGTTTGTCTGTGCATACAACTGGTATAGAAGAATCACTTAGCTTATAACTCAGTCTAGAGGACCACCCAGGAGTCATATCTTTTTTTTTTTTTTTAATGATTTTATTGATTTCAGAGAGAGGAGGAGGGAGACAGAGAAACATCAATGATGAGAGAGAGTCATTGATGGGCTGCACCCAGCAGCCATATCTTAATGCACTTTGGTTCACTAATCCTCCTCCACAAGGAACTCTCATGGCAGATACTTCGTTCCTTTGAATAAAATAGTTATCAAATGAGATTTCACTAAAATTATAGGGCAGTCACTATTCGCTCTGATATTTAGTTCAAGATGAAGGTTCTTTGATAGAAATGTGATTATGTAGACATCCAGAAACATGTATAAACATTTTCATAGTCTCAAATTTGATTCTTAAAAATCTCTCCAGATGTATCAACTTTCCCAAGTCTACCATCTCCTGGACTCTAAATCTGGTCCAAGATGTAGTACATCTCATCCAATTTACAGAACTTTCATACCTAAATTCCCCCATTGTGGTGAAGATGAGCTCTAAACTTAGGGTGCACATTAGCTGAGAAAAATTCTAATACCCAAGATGCATGCCAGACTAAATAAACTGATCTCTGGGGATAGTTCGTTTTGTTTTTTTAAAGCTTCCCAGGTGACTTAAAATATAATGCCAAAATTGAAAACTACTAACTTGAATTGTGTGGGTAACTCAAGGAAAAAAACTAGGGGAAGGTACGGATCTACAGTAGAAAATGGAAAAAGGCAAAGAAAGAATCTGAATGTAGCAACATTACTTTTTACCAATTTTAAGCAGGCTTCAATGCATTTCAAATTAAAGGTGGACTGGTAATTTAAATCAAAATAGAGTAATTTCTCATTAAATTTGCAGTAGTTATGGTCTATGAAGTCCCAGCAAATAGTGAACCACAGTTCCTAGAGGAAATACAGGGTTAGGTCACAATCTTCTGTCACACTCAACCAAAAATAATAACGAAACAGATTGCTGGTTCTTTAACACTGAATCCAAGGCCAAAAGCACATGCCTAAACAAAGGTTACCTAACATACACAGTCTTCTTGCAATTAGGAACACTAGGCAGCACTTCAGTCTTCCACCTGGGGGCCATTTTAAACACAGAAATGTGAAAAAAATGCACTAAAGAGACTGAGGAAAGGACACTTGTTTACAGTACAACAGCTGAAACAAGGCAGAGCATCATCTTGTTTGACCCCAGCTGGAAACATGAACTTACAGCAACTCAAATATTTTGGTTTTTTGCTGAACTGCAGTTGGGCTAAATGGTTAGAGAGTCGGCCCTCAGACTGAAGGGTCCCAGGTTTGATTCTCGCCAAGGGCACGCACTCAGCTGCAGGCTCAATCCCCAGCCCTGGCCAAGTGTGGAAGGCAACCAATTGATGTCTCTCTCACATCGATATTTCTCTTTCTCCCTTCTACTCTCTCTGAAAAAGCAATGGAAAAAATATTCTTGGGTGAGGATAAAAAAAAAAAAAAGACATGAGTTTTATTAGGTTTCTACGAAGCAACATCAAGAGCAAAGATGGCACCAACATGCCCACTGTAGCTTTCTCCACAAGAATCCTTAAATTGCTTTTCCTAAGAATGTAACAATTTTTCTCATATCAAAACCTATATACTAAAAAATCTATATACCTAATTTGCTCAAAATATCTTCCTTTCATGTAGTAAAAAAGTAAGCAAGTTATATTTTATCAACTACCTCTAATCACAAAATGCAGCAATGATTTCAAAGGTATGATGGTTGGACTATATGACCTCTAAAATGCCCTATAGCTCAAAGTTTTTTAAGTCTGAAAATTAAAGTTGTATACCTATTTTAACTGCAATAAAAGTCAGTATATGAACATAAATATTCTCAGGATTAGTTATTAGGATTATAATCACATTTTGTTTAGTATTTAGGGCTGCAATCTGAAAAACAGCCAGCAGCTCCACTCACCTAGAGAAATAACTTGAATCCAGCAAGATACTAACAAACCTGGAGGATTCTCAGCTTGAAGCTATGCAACTTTTTTTTCTACTTCTTTATTTAATATATCTTTATTGATTTCAGAGAAAGGAAGGGAGAGGGAGAGAGAGAGAGAGAGAAACGTCAATGATGACAGAGTCACTGATCGGCTGCCTCCTGCATGCCCCCCACGGGGGATGGAGCCCGAAACCCAGGCATGGACTCTGACGGGGAATCAAACCGTGATCTCCTGGATCATAGGTTGATGCTCAACTGCTGAACCACGCCAGCTGGGCTGACCTACACAACTCCTAAAAGAAAACAAGCTGCCACATTAATGCTGTAAAACTAAATATGCCTCACATCATATAACTAAAGTTTACTCAAAATGAATCAAAGACCTAAATGTAGGAGCTAAAAATATAACACTTGTCTGGCCAGTGTGGCACAGTGGTTGAGCATCAACCCATGAACCTGGAGGTCAGAGTTCGATTCCCAGTCTGATTCTATGCAGAAGTATATTTTCAGAAAGATGCCAGATTACTTTTAAAACTGTTCTTGATAATAAAGATTATCTTTGAACAGTAAAGATTTGCCATTTTATAATTTTACTCAATGCACAGGTATACGCATAAAGAACCTCTCTTAAAAATTTGATGCATAGCCCGGCCGGGCATGGCTCAGCAGTTGAGTGTCGACCTAGAATCCAGGCGATCGGGATTCGATTCCCGGTCAGGGCACATGCCCGGGTTGGGGGCTCAATCAATGACTCTCTCATCATTGATGTTTCTGTGTGTCTCTCTCTCCCTCTCCTTTCCTCTTTCTGAAATCAATAAAGATATACTTAAAAAAAAATAAAAATTGATGCATAAAGAAACTTTGTATTATGAAGTATAAGGAATATTTTCCTCTCATTTTCTTAGCTATGGAAGCTATATTATTTTAGCAAGTGCCTAATTCTTAAATGAAAAGTTAAATAATTATTCCAATGATTTCTCTATAATGCCAAACTTGTTAATATGCTCATTATCTACAACTTCACAGTACCTATGGATTTCAGAGCTTGGTTTCTAATCACAGCTTCAGTACTCAGTTGCTATGTAGTTTTGGGTAAGTCACTTTCCAAATAAGTGATTACTTACCAAAAGTCACTATGTCTCTATTATAATGAAATAAGATTATTTGACTTTCCATTTTACGACAATGGAGTAAGAATCCAGAGAGAAAGAATATGAAAATACATTGAAAAACATTAAAGTTGTGGCAAACACATAAATCAAGAAAAGCCAACCTTGGGTAGAATATACACATATAGAAATAGGAATTTTAAATTATTCCTTTATAGGTTTCCCAACCTTACTATTATAGAATTGTTTAATAGATCTCTAAAACAGAATTAAACTGATGCAGAATTTGGTATTTAGGAATGGTTTTTGAAGTGTCAAGTGTAGTCACTATGAGCACATTTAAGGGACAAAGAGAAAGCATGCTTCCTATTCTCATGGAATCAATGGCCCAGGGGAGTGAACGAGTTAAATAAAAGGCTCAAAGAGCCCTGGCTGGTGTGGCTCAGTTGGATGAGATTCCTCCCATGCACAGAGAGATCACTAGTTCAACTCCTGATCAGGGCACACAGGGTTTTGGGCTCAATCCCCAGTAAGCGGGGTGCAGGAGGCAGCCCATCCATGTTTCTCTCTCACTGATGTTTCTCTCCCCCCCCGCCCCTTTCTCTCTCTCTCTCCCCAAAATCAATTAAAAAATTTTTTTAAGGTGCAAACACTTTGGGACAAAAACAGAAGGCATCTCATAAGGCAGCAATTAATAGCAAACAAACAAACAAAAGTAGCACAATGACTGCATTGAGAGTTAAGCGAAGTTGATGACCTAGCTTTACGCTTTTGTTAACCTGCAAGTTGACTCTACTATCTAGCAACTGATGTTTTGAAGAGAACACCTTCAATTCTATTGTATGCTGTTCCTCCTTTTCCTAGGCACTTGCTCCAACAGTTCCAGAACAGCCCTATTCCCAGCCAGAATATCCAGCCAAACTTCTAAAATACTATAATTCTAGCTATATTCCCCAAGTTCCCAGTGCTCAGTAAGCCTCAGTATCCAAGATGACAGTCAATTTTCTAACTTTTGATTATGCTATAACCCCTTATAATGAGATTAACAAATAGTCATATGAAATCTAATTGTCAAGGTAACATGACTACAATAGTAATGTAGGTAAGGGCCCACATTCCACGTCTCCCAATCACTATACTCAATTACTTGAGTAAAGAGCAATGCAGTTGTGAATAATCCAAAATAATTTATTTCCAAGTCACCTGAAAATAAGCACACATTCATAGGCCATCGTCTATTACTAAATTGCAATCTTCTTTCATCTAGCCAAATCAACTGTCAATAATCTAAGATCCAATTAGGTAAGAGAGGGGAAGGCAGAAAATCCACAAGAGTAATTCGACTGACCATTTCTCTTAATTATATCAGTTTTTAGATTTGACAAATATTAACTATTATGCGCTTTCTAAGATCTTAGATATAATGTAAGGGGGGTCTACACCTGAAGTTAATAAATAAATCTAGATGGTCAAGTTTGAAAAGTATACCAAGTATACTTAAAAATTTCCAAAGTAAGAGAAGTGTGAATGAAACAGCTGTATTCTACAACCAGAAAATATATTCAGGAGGCCAAGTTAGTTAAATATTTCATAATACATTGTGAATGAAATTACCCAATAGGGAAAGGGGAAAAAAGATTAAATACAAAATGAAAATGAAACATAACAAACAATATACAATTTTATGATTTAGCTGAAAACAGAATACCCCAATACTGCTACACTTTTAGAAATGCTTAGAATCACATAAAAATTCACTTTAATAGTGCTTTTGTAGTTTGGGGATAGAGTTTGTAGCAAAAAATGAAAAGCCCTAAAATGCTAAACCTAAAAATTTGCTACAAAGAATTTTTATTTTAATATCTTAAGATTTCTAGAATTATCAAAATTAAATGTATTACTACTTTTTTATTCTAACTACTACCAATTTTAAGTACCATCATGAGTCTACCATTCTCTAAGGATAGTTTCTTAAAAACATAATCCGGTCCAAATCAGGTAGTTCAGTTGGTTAGAGTGTCATCCCAATACACCAAGGTTGTGTGTTCAATCCAAGGTTGTGGGTTTAATCCCCAGGCAGGGCACATAAAGAATCAACCAATGAATGCATAAGTAAGTGGAACAACAAATCAATGTCTCTCTCTCTCTCCCCCCCCCTCTTAAAAAAAAGAAAAAAACAACAACAAACATAATTGAATCATGATCTTCTTGGTGATTTGTGACTTTGTTCCAAAAATAAAAAACCAGGAAACCATGTCTCAAAAGGTTCACTAGTTTGAAAACCCAAATCTTGTGTATTATTAAAGGACAACTCTAGCAATATGATAGAGCAGAGCTTCCCCAGCATTACAGGTGTGCCAGAATACTGATCCTTACACCACCACCGTTTCACAGAGCTGCCTAGGTGCTTTCAACCTCCAAGAACCTCACCATTCTTACTTAGCATGTGATTCAAAACTTATCTTCTCCATGTATCATGACCTAAAAAAAAGGCTGGGAGGCACTGATAGAGTACACCGATGCAGTTACAACTTCAACTTTAAAATACATACTCTCCAAGGAGAAATTCAAAGTCTACTCTTAGTTACTGATCCTAAAGACTATTTCACTTTTATTAATTCAAGTAATCAAATCCTATGTTACATTTGTGTAATATGCAAAATATAGCTCCTCTTACTGCTTAAGTAATCTCTTGGCAGCAGTAATATCCTGGTGTGGGTAAGATAAAAAAATCTGAAAACTTTTTAGGTAATGACTTGGTCAGAGCACAGCATTTGTGTACGCCACACTTTTTCTTAGGCACTCTAACTGAAATCCCCAAATTCCATTTCCTAACCTCCTTCCAAGCCTTTTCTCCACAACACTACCACCTTCTAATATAATACACAATTAACTATTTTGTTCCTGTCTCTAACCAGACTTTTTATATTCAAAAAGGCAGAAATCTTGTCTCCTTTTGTTCACTGCTGTATCCTCAGCACCTAGATGAGTACCCGACACACAGTGGGCCCTCAAAAAATAACTGATGGCCCAGCCAGTGTAGTTCAGTGGTTGAGCATCCACCCATGCACCAGGAGGTCACCGGGCAGATTCCTGGTCAGAGCACATGCCCAGGTTTCAGGCTCCATCCCAGGCATGGAGAGTGCAGAAGGCAGCTGATCCAGAGCAATGTTTCTCTCTCTCTCTCCCTTCCTCTCTCTCTAAAATCAATAAAAAAGTATTTAAAATAATAGTAATAATTAATGAGTGAATGAACAAATTTTATAATTTGGTTGCAGTTCTATGTGCAATTGAATTGTTATGAAAAAAGTTAAGCTTTGCTGTTAAAACGGTCAAGAAAAAAATTTTCACCTAAGACACAGAATAACCACAGAAAGTCGTGCTGTGTTTGAAAAATCTTGATTTAGCTATATTAAAATATTTGCCAAGATACTACCAGAAAATCTGTATCACATGTTTTAAAACTACAAATAAAAAGACTTAGTTTTATTTTAGTTAAAATAGGGAACAGTTTTCCATTCCTCCCATCATAAGACACAATGGAATACAGGGTGATAAGACAAAGACTAGAACACAGAAAAACGCAGTATTACACTGGCAAGTATTTTTTTTCTGTTGCTTAAGTCGCCATGTAAAATTCACAATTATCAATACTGAGTTCCGTAATGACTCATTTTTCTCTTAAAAACAAACTTGTTGCCCCATCCATTTATGCCCAGTGGTTAGAGCATCTGCTGGTGGGCTGAAGGGTCCCGGGTTCTATTCCGGCCAAGGGCATGGTCCTCCCTTGCAGGCTCAATCCCCACCCCCATCGGGGTGCGTGCTGGAGGCAACCAATCAGTGTTTCTCTCTCACATCGATGTTCCTCTCCCTCTCTCTCTTCCCTTCCACTCTCTCTGAAAAGCAATGGGGGGGGGGGGAATATCCTCATCTGAGGATTAAAAACAAAACAAGCAAGCAAAAACTGGTCTTTTCCAGACACTTGAAGCCTAAATCTACCAGCAAATTAATCATTCCCATAATTCTCTTGTGAAATATAATCACAAATACTGTGGATTTTCATTTTAATTTTCAGTCTTAAAACAAATACTTTTAATCTTAATACAAATAATCTTAAATTGGTCATATAGCCCAGCTACTGTTCAACTGGTGTTCCAGTTCCTTTGGGGTCCTCAAATGACGGAACTTCTCTAACGTCTCTGGGGAGATTAGTGTAAAATATGTTTCCTGAAATTGTTCTTGTTTTTTCTCTGCACCACTTCATGACATCTTTTCAAGTAGGAATATTATATACATTTTTTTCCCTATTCTGCAGGAAAGTCCTGAGGGACAAGCAAGTAAGTAAAAATACTGTATGAGAAACAGCTTGAAAGGGGATTACACAAAAGCACAGACGTAAATGTGAACCAAATACGTGCACAAAAGAGGAAGATGATGAAAAAAGGAGAAGAGATAAAAGAAAACCACTGTTCTGGCCTTTCTAGGAGAAAAATCCAGAGGGGGATAGGGAGACTTGCTTATTTTTCAAGAAACAAAAGCACAAAATCCTTCTAAGAAAACAAGTGGTCTCTTTCTTTACTTGAGCCGTTAGAATCTAAAAAGCGCTCAGTGGACACTCAAACCAGGGTTCTACCTTCTCTTCCTAGGTTTCGCTGGTAAAGTAAGTGCAGGCTATAAACAATGAGGAGTCAAGCTCTACAGAACTCCAAGTGTGGTTGCCACAAAAACACACAAACTCCTTGGGTTCGGAAAAAAGGGGTTATATTAAGTTGGAAAGCCAGAAAACCACGCATTGCCAAGTCAGGTAGATGTGACACGGGTTAACACACACCTCCTACCAAACTAAGGTTCCACCAGAGATCAGGGGAAGAGAAAGGGCAAAGAGCTGTAGCCTGACCCCGACTACAAGGGTGGGGCGCCGCAGGGGGGCGGGGGGGAAGTGAAGCCTAGCTATCCCGGGAGGTCTAAGGGGGCTGGTAACTGGGCTCTCGGAGACATCGCATATTCGGCTGCAAGTGATGTCGATGTACTAAAGGTAGCATCGGAGAGAGAGAGAGAAAGTGAGAGTGCGGAGGCTGAAAGAGAAAGGTACCCAAGAGGCAAAAAAATTAAGGGGCAAAGGGAGAGCCGAGGGGCTGAGCAGGCAGCGAGGCCGGCGTGCGAGGCCTGGGCAGAGGCCGCCTGGCGCCCTAGCAGCCAGCCGCCCTCCCCGGGAACGCCTTTCCAGCTCCCCCCCACTCAGCCCCTCTCGGGGCCGCTCCTGCCCCGGCGACGACGACCAGAGCAGCTGTTTCCGCGGGGCCGGGGACCGCGGAGAAAAGGCATCCCTGGGGCGGGGGAGCAGGCCGGTAGCGGCCGACAGTGCGAGCGGGAGACGACTCTGAGACGACCGCCGCCGAGCCAACGCCAAACTTCGCCCTCTCCTTCCCTTCGCATTCTTTATCCCCCAACTTCCCGAACGGCTGGTGTCCGCTTCGACCCAGAGTCCGCCGCCTCCCCCCCCCCCCCCCACCGCCCTTCTTTTCGCCGCCTCTCACTCCTCCCAAAGGCCCGAAGACTGAGGAAAGACGAGCCGCGAGGGCCGCTCCCGAGCCCGCCCGGTGCCCCAGAGTCCCAGACACCGCCCCCGACGAAACGCTCGCATCCTCTCGGAGGCTCCCTCGCCCGCCCAGATGCTGCAAACTCCTCTCACCTGCATTGACGCCATGATGGAACCATCTCCCCCAGGGCCGGCGAGGCCAGAGACGCAGGGGGCGGAGCCGCCGTGCTCGCGTCACGCCGCGGGGGCCCAGCATCCCGGGCGTGGGGGGCGGGGCCTCCCATAAAGGGAATGGCGCGACGGGATTGGCTGGCGCGCGGGGCGCCCGCGGGGAGGGGCGGGCAGGGGGTGCGGTAAACGGCGCTGTCAGGATCCTCCGTCCGGTCCAGCGGTCGGGCGCCCCCGGCGAACCTACCCGCGGTCACGATCGCTTGCGGGATGCGGCTCCGGTGCTGACCTGGCCACGGCCGCTTTTTTTCCTGCGTATGCCCCGAGATCCTGATGATGTCCTGGCCAGTGGGGGCTTTTATTTTCTGGCTTTTCGTTTTCCCAGCCGCAGGCGTACGGCTCACAGATCTTCCCTTTGGGTGTCTCTCCCACCTCCCCGCCCGCTTTCCCACCCTCGGGGCCGAAGAAAACTTTCCGCGGGGCTGCTCTATGGTCTTTCTGAACCTGGAAGGCTTCTCACATCCCTAATCTGGGGAAGGCACGGGCTTCCTTGTGCGATGGTCTGAGAATTGAAAGCAGAACAGCACTTGGCTCTAAAGGCAAGGGTAGATTTTGTGGAGCTGAAACCCGCCCGGAAGGGAAGGGAAAGTTTTGAAGATTTTTTTTTGGACTGTGAGCGATTTCCGCCCCTGCACCCCAGCTCCTCAGTTTAAAACTTGTGTATCAGCAGAAGCTACGGCCGTTCACTAGCACTGACATTTTATTAGACAGTTGACCCTAGACATGGATTTTTTTTAATGTATCAGTGTCATGTGACACACTTATCTCCTATCGCAGCCGGACCTCAGCCTGTTTCGCGGTGGACAGTTACGTGGTCATTGGACACACAATGGATTTGATTAGGGAAAGCTGAGCGCGCAGAATTTACTCTGGGGCTGCACCAGTTCTGCCAAGTTATCAAAAGCCACGTTTAAAACTTCTATTCCAGAACTGAAGATGCCGTTGGTTTATAATAGAGGAAAATGGAAGCTAAAGGCGTCCACTTCGTGTTCTACCTCAAAATAATTAAGGCGGCTGATATACAGAATTGAAGCCGTTTACTTTACCAGAATGAAAGCTTAAAACCTGTCATTTCATTCACTTGGAGATCTTTTAGAAATTTCTATAAGATTTAAATACAAGAGCAATGTAGGATATCGTCCTTTCCACTCTTAAGATAAATTATGTTCTCTGGGAAATTCCCTAATATAAAATGTGTTCAAAATGAAAAAGATCTTTAAAATACACCGTCTATGGTATAATAATAAACACACTATTCTCCATCACTAGAGAGGAACTTGTTATATTGTTACACTATTTTTGCTCTCAGGCTTCCCCCCTAATTGCTAGAAGTGGGCTGGTTTTCCCTTTGTGGTCCTGAAGGAATATCTGGAGGCTCTTGGCAACCAAGAATAATCCAGAAGCACCTGAGGCATTAACCCCATGTGTTGTCAACATTTCAACTGTGAGTAAAACCTACATATACCAATGAAAGAGGAAAGCTTTTCCAGATTCATTTTCTTCTGGAGAGCTTACCTCTATGACCTCAGAAAATTGGTCCAGAAGAACCTTTACCATTTAAAGTTCACGTTGTTTAAAAGCTGATTCTGCCTAAGTGACATCAGATGACCCCACAAAGCAGCATGACATCACCAGAGCCAACAACCTGCTCTGACAAATACTAATAAGGGGTTATAGGAATCTTGACATGCCTCACAGTAAAATCAGCATCTGTCTGGTCCCTTGGGTTTTATATGTGTTAAAAAGGATCTTCATGGGAAGGAAAAGGCAGTACCAGTCATATCTTTCCTAGGAAATATTACGTAGTATATAATTTCCTCACTGTCTTCTTCATTCTTAATATGTAATAGAAAGATCCCAATGTACTCAGGACCTAAAACAGTGACTTTCAGATGGGGTGGGGGCATAAATTATCTACAGGGAACATGAAATTTTTATATCTAAAACACTTCATTATACAAGGTTCGAAGACTAGGCTCACATTTCTTTGCAGGATACGGCTTAAGGTAAAAGGTAAAGTGCCTGACAATCCCAAAAGTGAGACAGGAAGTGGGGCTCTCATAAACTCTAAGAATGGAATTGGTACAATCGCTTTGTAAACAGTTCAGCAACAGTAAATTTAATGTTTCCTATACCCTTAAAGAATCTTTTTAATAGCCCTGGCCAGGTAGCTCAGTTAGTTACAGCAATGTCTGGATAGGCTAAGGTTCCATCTCTGGTCAGGGCACACACAAGAAGCAACCAATGAATGCATGAATGTATGGCACAATAAATTGATATTTCTCTCTCTTTCTCTCTCCCTGAAAAAAAATCTTTTTTAATAGCATAAGTTGCAATAAAAGATATGAAACATATTAAACAAATATTAACCTTGCTTGGATCCTGATTTCTACACACCAATGTAAAAAAGATATTGTGGAGACAACTGGAGAAATTTCAACATAAAATGGATATTAGATGATATTAAGGAATAATTATTTATTAGATTTGATGATATTCATTTTTGAATATCCACAGCAATTAGTAAAGGCCATCAGGTTCAAGGAAGTTATTATCTCAAGAACTAGCCACACCTCCACCTCCCTAAAAAAACTCCACAAAAAACAGGACACAACAGGACAGACAAAAGCTATGCATGTGCCTAAGGTCTTTCCTTCGAATTAAAAGGCAGAGCATGTGACAGGACTAAAAGTGGCTGGACTTGCCCTAGCCGGTTTGGCTCAGTGGTTAGAGCGTCAGTCCTTCGGCTGAAGGGTCCAGGGTTTGATTCTGGCCAAGGGCATGTACCTCAGTTGCAGGCTCAATCCCCAGCCCCGGTTGGAGAGCTGTGCAGGAGGCAGCTAATCGATGTGATGTGTGTCTCTCTCACACACACACTGATGTTTCTCTCTCTCTCTCCCCCTCCCTCCCTCCCTCCCTCCCTCCCTCCCTCCCTCCCTCCCTCCCTCCCTCCCTCCCTCCCTCCCTCCCTCCCTCCCTCCCTCCCTCCCTCTCTCCCTGAAAAGCAATGGAAAAAATATCCTTGAGTGAAAATTAAAAGAGAAAGTGGCTGGACTTTCTGGCAGAAGGAAGGAGGACACATGGGGAACCAAATAGCATAGTAACGTGAAATACCCACAAAGGGATCCACTGGGCAAATGTCACAATATTGATCATTTGATTTACAAATGCTTGAGTTTTAGTAATTCACTAGACTGGAGCAGTCAAATGGGAATGTGCTGTGGAGCATGAAGAGGCAGTGTTGGTGCGTCATTGCTTGAGTCTGTGACTCCGCAGCAGAGTGCTTTGTTCTTGGTCTCCTGCTGACTGATCTCATCTGAGACATTGAAGCAATTCAGCAGCCAACAGCTTATTGGGTGTTGGAAAAGGCA
This sequence comes from Miniopterus natalensis, assembly GCF_054644295.1. Lineage (NCBI taxonomy): Eukaryota > Metazoa > Chordata > Mammalia > Chiroptera > Miniopteridae > Miniopterus > Miniopterus natalensis. The sequence continues at coordinate 28,410,876 of NC_142096.1, forward strand.
CCAAGCTAGGAATCCAAGACACGTATTTTTGTTCCAGCTCTGTCATTAGCAAGCTGGGGAAAGGCTAGTAATCTCTCTGGGTTTATTATCAATAAAATGGACAGGTGAGACCACATAATCTTCAAGGTTTTGTCCAGATTTCAAATTCCATGCTCTTATTTTAGAATCAAAATTTTAAATGATTTGTCTAAAATACCATGTTAAGAAGTCTTAAGATAAAATGCAATGGGAATGATGCACTATTCTGAGGTAAAAATCTCTTTTATAAATATAAGGAATGAATGTGGCTTTATTGTATGTAGAAATACTGGGAGGCTTTAGTTAACAATTTAAAAATACTAATGTAATGCAGTTGAACTACAGATGGGATTTTATAAAGTAGCAAAACTTCAAATTCACAATTTAGAATGCTACTTTAAGAAAAGCATGTTTTAAGAAGTATATTATTTTTCATAATTTTGAGCCCAAAGTTCAAAATTATTCATCCCTAATAAAGGACAAAGAAAATTAACAAAATAACAAATGGTTTATATGTGTGACCTATTCTGAGACTTATTTTACATGTTAAAATAGTTGATTTATACACACGTCTGGTTTGTAAATAAAATTGTGAATCAAGAGACGTTTGTCTCTAACAAGAATTCTTTTATCCAGATCTGCAATCCTTGAGTATATTCCTTGCTTGCTTCTCCTCTAGACCTCTTACCAACCATGTTCTTAGCAAGTTATCTTTTTTCTTTCTTTTTTTTGCCATAGACCCCTTTAAAAATCAAATGAAAGCCATGGACCCACTCCACAGAAAAACATGCATACTCATGAAATTTTGTATTTCAGGTAGTTACCTGACTTTTGCAAGTCCATCCATTGGCAGAGGTGTGTAAACCTCAAGATAAGAACACCTTTACTCAAGAGGAGATCAGCTCAATCTCTTGCCCTTCAAAACCTGTCTTTTACACAGACATAGTTTCATAGCATTTGCTTTCATTTGTTTATTTTCTGGTCGTCCTGAAAAGCAGGGTGCTGTGTGGAAAGCTCTGGATTGGGAGCCAGAGGAGTTAAGCGCTTGCCTTGATCCTTCCCAGGGGTGATACTAAACTTATTTAACAACAGATGTAGCACAGATGTGGCACAGGAACCAACTGTACAGAACAGAAGCTGCTCAGTGCTGGGGAAGGGCCTAGGTGCTCCCTGCCTGGTGGATGGGATCATGGGGAGCTCTGTGGGTATTCAGAGGCCACTGAAGGGAGATCCTTTTGGGGGGGGTTGAGGGCACTGGCTATTAACTAACCTCTACAGAACTATTTTAGTGTTTTCTTCTGGGGGTGACAGAAATGTTCTAAAAGTAGATTGTGGTGATGATTGCCCAACTGTATAAATTTATTCAGAATGATTCAGTCATTATTATGGATGAAGTTTATGGTAATAAATTATACCATAATAAAACTGTTCAATAAAAGAGAAAGTAATTTCAATATTTTTATTTATTTTTATTTTTTTAATCCTCACCTGAGGATATTTTTTTCCATTGCTTTTCAGAGTGGAAGGGGGAGAGAAAGAGAAACACTGATGTGAGAGAGACACATCAATTGGTTGCCTCCTGCACACTCCCCTACGGGGGCTGGAGATGCAGCCTGCAACTGAGGTACCTACCCTTGGCCAGAATTGAACCCCGGACCCTTCAGTCCACATGCTGACACTCTAACCATTGAGTCAAACTGCCTAAGGCCATTTCAATATTTTAACACAGCCACACCAGTAAGGCCTAGATGGCCTTCAGATTAGTTCTCCCATTAATGGTATGAGACAATGGTATGGTCAGTTATCTTTCTGGGTCTGCATTTCTTCAAAGCTTTCCAGATAAATTATTTCCCTTGTGAAAAAATTCCACAATTTTGTCATCACAATTCCTATTGCTCTCTTTCATCGGCTCATCAGGCCTTCATTGCCCAATCACATGGTTACCTTTGCTCTACTGCTTAGGGGGGGAAGGCAGCCCTAGTAATTTCTGTCCCTGCCAGACAGTTCTCTCTCAGCCTATGACCTTATGTCCTGCCTAGCTTTCCCATCCCGTTTTTGTGAGCATTTTTGCCTGATCTGCTTAACATGTGTTAGAAAAGGCACTAGATGTGAAATCAAAAGGCCTACATTTGAATCTTAAGTCCTTCTTAGTTCTGTGACCTGGAGTTGGTCAGTTAAATGTCTCTAGACCTTAGTTTCGTCCTCTGTAAAATGGGGGTAAAAATGCCCACATGCGGTTTGTGGTGGAGTATTGATGAGACATGTGAAGGAGCTCTGTGAACTGCACAGCGCTCCTGGATGGATGAGAGGCGATACCTGGCTTTTCTTGTACGTTACTCTCTTCTCTCTCGTCAGCAGATGAGATGTTGGCTAGAGATAAGATGTGAGTATGTGGCAGTGACTGAGAAATACCTGTGCCAAGATCCTCAAATGTCATATCACTGTGAACACAGACGGGTCTGGGCAGGCACTCTCTCTGACCTGAGCTTGCCATAGACAAACTTTCGAGGTTGGAATGTTGTCTCTCCCCACCCCACCCAATGTCCTTGCCCGAATGTGGCATCCTCCCAGACCTGCCCTTATTAGTGACAATAATGATAATAGCTACCTTGGGTTGGATATTTGCATGTGCCACACAGGCACTGTGAGAGGCACTTGTATTTCCTGTAGTATTTAATCTTTAAAACAGTCCTATGAGGTACATAAACCAATTCCCATTTCTAGGTAAGGAAGAGGCTTAGAGAGGCAGCCTATGGACAGCAGCCAGGCCTCCACTTTGGGAAAACTTATTCCGTCACTCTGCAGACTGAATTATTTGACTGATATACTAGTAATTGATTCATTTTAAACTATGAACTTAATAGGCAAGGTGGATTTTACATTTCACCAAGAATATCTGATGCCCCCAAATATATCTAATTGGTGAATTTTCACACTGTTCGACAAAGTAAAAAGAAAAAAAAGTGGCAATTTTGACTAAAAAGCATAATCACATTGCTTACCATCAGGAAAACAAATGAAAGGTTTTGATAAAACATGGGAAAAGCTGCTTACTGGCTATGATGGGAGCGCAAGTGAGGCTCACATAGTCTCACCTAGGAGCTGAAGACAGCTCCCTGGAAGAGCCAAGGCCTGAGCAGAGGTGAAAAGGGGTAGAAGAGAGGCGTTGGGCGGAGGGAGCATGGCCCATGTAATTGGTGTCTACAGGGGACGTCAGTTTGGTATGCCCGACGGAAACTGATGGAAGAAGGTGGGACAGGAGCCAGGCAAGACCTAGTCATGGAAGGCTTTGTTGGCTTACAAGGAGGTTGGACATTATCTTAGAAACCTTTTGGCAAATTTGAGGTGTTACCAAATGGGAAGTGGTGAGGCCAGATTCGTGTTTTGGAATGACTGCTCTGGGGGCCGATCACATAAGATCAGACAACAAAAATCAGAGAAGGAGGCTATTGCAAGGGTCTGGAGGACGGAGGGCGAAGGTTTGGATTAGGGCATGTCCAGGAAGGAAATGAAGGGCTCTGAAGATATTTAGGAAGGGACTACACGGGACTGGGACTGTTAGCATGTAGGGACCAGGAAAGAGTTGAGCGCCAGGTTTCTGATTTGAAAATACAGAAGTTGGTAGAAATAAAAGGAATGACAGTAAAGGGGGAAAATAGAATTCCATTTTGGACGTTTGAGGATTTAAAACTTCCTATAGGACATCTGTTATACCCTTTTCAAGTGGAAGTTGTAAACTCTATCTCACGTGAATTCACTAGGAGATCCCGGGAACAGAGGCTCAACTGATGAGGAGGGCTCTTTTCTGTCCCTCTTGTGGTGGACAAGGTGGCCTGTAGTCCCCAGATTCTCCTCCATCCAACACACGTCTAGTTCAGTAACACCAGTAGATGGTTCCAGCTGCTAAGGTCTGGGAGGGGCTCTGATCGGCTTAGCTTTAATCAGCTCCATCTCTCAAACAATCAGTGATGAAGGAGGTGGGGTACTCTGACTGGCAGGGCCTAGGCTGACTCTTGCAGCCTGGGTGGGCAGGGGGTCAGCGCCGCTCAAATCACACGTAAGAAATAAGCTGCTTATACTAGAATGAGGGAAGATAAGAGGAGCGATGCCAGAGAGACAAAAAGTACAGAAGTCCACTACTACATCTGGAGAGAATATGTTCAGCAGGCAGTTCTGTGTCACAGGCCTGAAGCTGGAGAGGGTAGGGAGAAGCTTTCCGTTAGGTGTAGTTTGAGATTATAACATTAGATGGCCTGAAATTTTTAATGACTGACAAAAGACTGTTCTTGTGACAGAGGGACTGGAAAGTGCTGGTACCTTCCTGAGATTTCATCCAGGGCAAAGAAAGCCCAGGGAGCAGGTTTGAGAGCACAGTGGGAGACAGCCCCACAAGGAATCCAGCTCATTCAGTAAAATGATTACATCTGAAAGCATGAGAATAAAGAGATCATTCCAACTGAGAGTTTAGGAGAAAGGAGATTATAATCCTGAGGTGAGAGGCTAGGGGAATACCAATATTTAAGAGGAGTGTAGCCCGGCCAGTGTGGCTCAGTGGTTGAGCATCGACCTATCATCCAGGAGATTGCCGCTGGATCCCCAGTCAGGGCACATGCCTGGGTTGAGGGCTCCATCCCCAGTATGGGGCTTGCACAAGGCAGCCAGCAATGACTCTCATCATTGATGTTTCTATCTTTCTCTCTCCCTCTCCCTTCGTCTCTCTGAAATCAATAAAGGCATATTTTAAAAAAAAGTTATAAGAGGAGGAGAGTAGCTTAGAAGCCAAAAGAGAGGGGAGAAGAAAGTAAGTTGTCAGTAATGTAAATTCATCTAAGTCAGACTTGTTAAAAAAAACCACCAACACAAAAACTGAACTGGCAATGTGGAGTACATCTGTGATCTGCATCAGATTACTTTTTGAATTGTGGAATGAACTGCTGAGTGAAGCTATAGAGACATCAAGAGGCTTAGCTGATAAGAGAAAGAGGGATATCAGACTATACTAGAGACAAATGCGAGATAGAACGTAGGGGGAAATTTTGTGGGTTTTTTGTTTTGTTTTGTTTTGAGATAGGTATTTGAGTATTTTCTATGCAAAAGAGAGTCAACAGAAAGGGAGATAGAAGTTTGAAGAGGGAAGTCTGTGGATCATACATATTTAGCTTGATTTTGAGGAAGTTTCCTACTAGCTTCTTCTTTTTTTTTTTTAATATATCTTTATTGATTTCAGAGAGAGGAAAGGAGAGGGAGAGAGAGAGATAGAAACATCAATGATGAGAGAGTCACTGATCGAGCCCGCAACCCAGGCATGTGCCCTGACTGGGAATCGAACCCCGATCGCCTGGATCCCAGGTTGATGCTCAACCGCTGAGCCATGCCTGGCCGGGCTTCCTAATAGCTTCTTAAATCTTACCATAGAACACGGGGGAAACAGAATCCTAGGATATGGCAGGGTATATGAAACCACAGGATAAACACGGTACATCACCCTAGAGCATGAATTTCCTAATTAGTAGGTTATTTAAAACAGAACATTCTTCAGACTCCTTGATATTCAAGTGCACATTTAGGGTTACTTAAGTGGAACTTAGAGAACCACTGAGGTAAATATTACATTTCATCCTGTTGCTGGCTTCTTTTGCTTAATTGGCTTTGTCAAATGCAATGAAAAACAACAAAGAGAAGCCAACTTTGAAGGGGCTCTTCCTGCCAAAGATAAGATGGTCTGAGCATCAAAATAAGCAAGGACTGCAATAAACTGAAGCACATACTTATACACATGGAAATACATGTATATGTATGTATATCTATGTACACACATACACAATCATATTATGTCATAAATTCATAACTATATTAAGAAAAAAACCACATTGGTCACCTTTTGAATTTGCTAGGTCACCAACTCACTGGGGAAAAAGGGGAAACAACATTTTTCTACCTTTCCTATATACACTGTATTTCAAGGTAACCAATGGTTGGTAAAGGGGAGTTCTTCTTTATAGAAGAATTTCAGCTATTGCACATAGAAGCTATGAAGCAATAAGAACAATAATTTGGCAAACTTTAGTGAAATAATGCAGCCTTACATCAATCATTAATGGGTGCTAAACTATCAGATGAAAAGCTGAGGGGGAACTTTATCATAATGGATCATAAAGACACACATAAACCAACCCGATCAATTTTAATATCAGTAAAAATGGGGCAACCAAGCATTATTTGCTTCCTGAAGATGGTACAATAGGAAGTAACATGAAATGCTCTTGTTCAAAAGTCTAATCAAGACTATGTCTCATAGAAAATAAGGGCAAGAGAGGTGCAAAATAGAGAACTTGTTAAGCCACACCCTGAGGCTGTAAACAGCTGAAGTTAGATAGGAAATTCTACAGGACAAATGATGCAGTTTCTTCATTAAATGTCTACCTAAGGGGAAAAAAAAGAGAGAAGACACAAATTACTAATACGAGAAACAAAAGGGGACATCACTACAAATCCCATGGACATTAAAAGGGTAGCCCAGTTGGAGTGGTTCAGTGGTTGAGCATCGACCTATGACCCAGGAGATCATGGTTCGAGTCCAGTCAGGGCACATGCCTGGGTTGTGGGCTCGATCCCCAGTGGGGGGCATGCGGGAGGCTGCTAGTCAATGACTCTCTCATCATTGATGTTACTCTCTCTCTCTCTCTCTCCCTCTCCCTTTCTCTCTCTGAAACCAATAAAGACATATTTAAAACAAAAACAAAAAACAAAAAAACCTTAACATCATAATTAATGGTGAGAAATTGGAAACTTCCCCACTAAGATCAGGAACAAAGCATGGATGTCCCTTCCCACCATTGCTTTCCTGGGAGGGTATCTCCAGTTGTGAGAGTCTCTGCTTCTTTTCATCTAGAAGATGGTGGCAGATTGATTTAGCTGTTGAGGAGGGTTGTAAGGGGTTGAATATGATCCCTGTTTAATTTTTTTGGTTCTCACTCTTTTCTCAATCAATACACTGTTTTCCATGGTAGCTGTGTAACTACCAGTTGCCAACTCAACTGACACTTTAATTCAACAACTTACGGGATCAGTCTTCAAGTTTGGTTTTATGCCTGTCAGAAAGCTGTCTGTGGCTGAAGAGTAAAATACTAGAAATTTCCTAGAATTCTAACTGTGCCTTGTAAAGAAATAGGGTTTGAGGTTGTTCTCTTGTTCTCTTTCTTTAAGCTGTCCGGTATCATCAAAAGCAACCAAACCACTTCTCCTGCTATAAATTCACACTTAATTCTTCATGCATTGTAAGCTTCCAAAGCTCTGCCTCAATGGGCAAGAAATAATGTGAAGAGCTGTTTACCTCCCCTGGACTTTTGGCTTTCAAATTCCTATTTATGAATATTATGGAACTGCCATAGCTAGTCAAGGTAGTCAAAGTCAGATTCCCCCATTTTCCTGTGGGTTTGTTGCCTACAACCTACCCTCAATATAAATTTCTGTAAGAATCATAGTTCTTAACTGAAAGCAACTGAAATAAACTAGAACTGCCTGAGCAGAAAAGAGAAGGCAATCATGGGAAGAATGTGGCAGGCTCCTTGGTCACGTGCCTATGCCCTGGTAGTCAGGAGCCAGGGAAGAAGACTCTTTTAGCTTCTGTAGTAGGATGTTAGGGTCCCATCTTCAACTAGATATCTTAATTGTCAATTGCCCTTTTTCCCTTTTGTCCATGAAAGAGGGAAATGCCTTAGTTGTCTTGACCCAAAGATGTGAAAGCCAACATAGGTCCTTAGGATACTATAGTCAACAATTAGATATGGTGGCCAAAGGTCTCCCTCCCTGTATGAGAGCTATTGCAGCCACTGCCAATTTACTACAGCATGTGCAAGAGACAATAACGGGCTCTCCACTGACTCTTCCTGTGCCTCATTCAGTGTAAGCCTTCTTAACTCTCATCAGACTCAGGGTCTCTGGTAGCAGACAAACCTATGAGGTTCTTTTCTTATCTCCATCTAATGTCCAGTGCCTGCTGTGATACTTTGAACCCTGCTACTCTCTTTCCTCTTCCCTCCCACAAAACCCCTCATAATTGCCTGACATTAGCAGACTGACTAGTAAGTCCTTAAATTGATTTACAGGAAACACCTCTTGAAAGTACTGAATTAGCTTGATTTACTGATAATTCTTACTAAAAGATGAAATGGGCCAGTATCAAACAGGCTATGTTGTTATCTCTATAAATGAAACCGCTAAGGGGACAAAGGGGGGGAATGGGGGACATCTCTAATACAGTCCATTGCATCAGGAACCTTCTGCCCAACAAGCAGAGCTCTCTCTATGCATTAACCTGAGCTTGAAATTTGGCCAAAGGTCAAATGGCTAACATTTACACTGACAGTAGGTATGCCTTTGGTGTTACCCATGACTGTGGTATGCTTTGGAAACAGAGAAGATTCTTGACTTCTGGACAAAAGATAAAAAATAGTTCTTACATTTTCAAACTCTTAGAGGCTATCCAATTACCTAGACTTTTAGCCATTATAAAAATTCCTGGGCATGCAATGGCAAAGCTGGAGGAAAGTCGTGGTAATGACTTGGCTGACACTGCTGTGAACTTAGCAGCACTATAACCACCTCAGCCCTAAAGGAAGCATCTGTGCTACTGTCTTGAAGCAATTGTGGGTTTAAAAGATAACATCATGCAGGCACAGCACTGAGCTGTTTGACAAAATTCATATGGTTCGAAAAGGCTGTAAATTTGACCCTAAAAAGCTTATGAGTAGGTCCAAATGACCATCCACTCTTCTCTGATAGCATACAATTATATATTACATTATGTACTTGAGTTAATTCACCTGAACCCTGACAAAATGTTTTTAATCAGTAAAACAATACTACTGGAAGCCATCTCCAAAGATAGCTTCCCACATATACCAAAAATTGCTAGATCTGCCCAAAGCATTACTCTGGAAAGCCCAGCCATACCTCCGTGGGGCATTTTCCCTTGCCTTTAGGATCTTTGAGTTTTGACAAATGGACTTGATTCAGTTGTCCGCTTCCCAAGGATACAAATATGCTAGTGATTTGTATGTTTCCTCATTGAGTGGAGGCATTCCCATACTGCAGAGCCACAGCCTCTGCAGTCAGTGAAAAACTCCTAGAGAGGGCCTCCCCCACTTGCGGAATCCACTCAGAACTCCATAGCGAATGGGGAATTCAGGACAAATTATACAATATTTTTGTAAGATCTGAGCAATTTTGCAACATCTCCACTGTAATTGTCATGACCAGTCCTCCAGTCTTATAGAACTAATGGGGCACTTAAAATTCAATTGACAAAACTCATTTTTTTTTAAAAAATAATTTTTATTTTTGTTTAAAGTATTACAGATGTCCCTTTTTCTCCCCAATGACCTGTTCCCCCCCACCCCCATTCCTTCCCCCTCCCCAGTCACTCTCCCCACCATTATCCGTGTCCTTGGGTTGTGCATATATGCATATAAATTCTTTGGTTACTCTCTCCTCCCCCACCCCCCTCCATCCCTCTGACATTCGTCAGTCTCAACTATGCTTCCATGTCATTGAATCTATTCTACTGTCTTTTCCTCTGCTTTGGCCTAAGGCTCTTGCCTTGGTATTGCTCAATCTAAGATCTCCCTTCCATAAACATAGATTGTCTCCTTTTGACCCATGAGACTAGATCAAGGTATTTCTGCACTGCTGAATGGAGCCCTCCTGATTTACTGTAAAGAACTTATAAGGGCCTTTAAGACTAAGTCACAGTTCACACAGCAATCATTCCACAGGTGCTCCTGAGAGGATGGTCTACATCATGATCTCCATCCAGGAGACCATGTCTATGGGAAAGGCCATCTCCATAAAGATGCCCTTCTGCCAGATGGAAAGGGCCACATGAGTTATTACTAATTCTTGTGCTGCTAAACGTAAGAGTACTGACTCATGAATTCGTTTCTCATGAAAAGGCCACCCACACCTGAGTGGTCATCTCAACCTATTGGAGATCTTAAGCTAAAAATCTCTGAACCCAAGACTACCACTAGGATTCTCATTCTGGGATCAAATCAGATGGTACCTGATGTACATGGCTCTCCCAAGACCCCACACCAGTCCAATAATATGCAAATCCTCCCAGCAACCCTTACATTTGGTCTTCCCTTTGACCACCTGTTTCATTTACTGATTATAAAAATGTGTTACTTTTTTGTATGATTCAGATGAGTTCACACCTTGATGGGCCTTAATCAACTATGTTACTTCTTACAGTATCTACTTAATGTGGGGAAATTCAGGGATTGTCACCACTCAATCCTGGGAAGCAGGTGTCCTTCCACTCTCGAAAACTGCTTGGGCAGTTTTCTGTCTCAAGGAATCCCAACCCCCAAACTTGGAACAACCAAACCCATACTAAAGTTCCTACCCTGACCCAAACATATAGAAACCTCAGATGCTCTCTTAAACACTCATGATGAATTATATGATGACTTTGTCTTCTGTGTTGACGACTATTATGATCACCCAACAATTGGAGAACATGAAGTCCCTGGCCAATATAGAGGACTTAATACTGCACTCAGGGTCTAGGCTGAAGGGCCTATTAATCACAGGCTCTCACTTGAAGGCACCATGTTTTTCTTCTTATGTGGGGCCCAAATATATGTCACCTTGTCAACCTGATGATGAGGCAGATGTGGCATTGTTAGTACCTAAGGCTGTCACCAGACTCTTCCTTCCTCTGCAATTATCCCCAATCTAGGCTCTTTTGTCTATAAACTTTGACCAAAACAAACCAAACAAAATTGGAATTTTGAATATGTTCTTTTCGGCCCTCTTCACCCCAGACTGCAAAATAGATAAGCCAGACTTTGGGCATAACTTCGCTAGAGCTTTCTTTCGTATGAAATAGTTGAACTAGAAAAGTTGATCAGAAATCTATTCTTGGAGGACAATCATGGGACACTACTGCCTCTGCTCTTGATTGACCGTCTGAGGTAGCCTACGAAACCATAGGGCTCCAGGCGTGTTAGTGGCCCAAGGCAGTACATGGTACCCTACAGGAAGAGCAATGTGTTTCTATGTCAACAAATCAGGTAGTGATACAACAGCTTGAGGTTTTGAAATAAAATATTACAATCCTTGGACAGAACATTAGCCCCTAAGTTGGCACTGGACAGACTTATTTAGCTGGCTGCCTGCAGGAATAGGGAGCTGGCTTCATTCTCTATTACAGACCCTTCAGTATACTGGTTTTATTACACCGCCTGCTACATTAATTAGATGTCTTACCAGGTGCATCGAACAATCACTGACAGCCACTACCAGAATAATGGTAGTAGCCCAATGCCTAGAGATGTTATAACAAATAAATCTGAGAACATCTCTACCAAAGAACTTCAGATGTGAATGATGACTTAGCTCTGCTTCGGGCAAGCTTCCTTGTTGCTCACATGTAGCCATAAGCTCTCCTATTGTACACTCAGGGGACTTTCCCTCCTACGTGGGACATGACATACAGGAAGTGAGCCTTCCTGGAGACAAGGGATCAATGTTGCTTTTCAATGACTGACCAATGGTACTTCCTAATGGTTGGTCATCCATGCTTTCTAAGGAAAGATCTCAATAGAAAGGGGAAATGTGAAAGAAAAACAGAAAAATGGGAGTTGGTATAGTCAAGAGAACAATCGAGAATGGAGCCAGCCAGAAGGCCTCTGGGAAGCTAAGACATCCCACCCTAAGGTGCTCTCCAATGAAAAACTGATTCCTAAAGAGCTGAGGCCATGAAGTTATACTGACTGGTGGAATGGTTAAAGTAGTCATAAAAAGCCCAACTTTGATGCAGCTACTTTCTTAAGTTTGCTTTTGTCAGGCCATGCTACCTAAGCCAGGTTACTGGCTCCTTGAGAAACCTACTCTCATTTCTTCAGTTACATACCTTCTTCCTGACCCAGCCTGGCTACTCATCTTTACTCAGCAGGTTTCACTATGGCAAAAGATTTAAAGAAAATCACCTCTTCCTACTGAGGCTATTCAAAAGAACTTTTATTATAAGCTCTAAAACCAGTTCCAGAAACATTTTTACATAAAAGGCGGCTCTGATTAAAAGATTTTAGACAATTCTGGTCGAATAAAGTCATGAAATTAAAATTTTTCTTATCCTAAGCTGTCATCTTATACACGCTTCTCTAAATAACGAAGCAATAGACCCTATCACAGATAAAGGTCAGCACATAAATATATATCTAGCTAAATGTAATAAAGCATTTTCTATTAAAAATTACTATAAGCATCTAGTACTATAAAGAGGGGAAAATCTAATTCTGATGAACCTATGCCCTATGGGAGAAATAACAAACACAAAATTTATAGAACTTGATGATTAAAACTGTAAGTTCTATCCCAAAGCAACTTAAAAATTTCCCAATAAAAAAAACTTGGGTTGGGGGTACCAACCAGGGAATGTGAAAGGAAACTGAATATTCCACAGGGCCTTAAAAAAAGTCTTCTGTTTTCAGCTAGAGATACATGAAACAGATAAAATTACATATGTACCTAATTCAGGATAAGTTAACTACATTAGAGTATGAATGAAAAATGAGTTTTGGGTTGATTTGGCATTGCAGATACTGGTATGAAAACAGCATATAAATTTCCCTTTATATCAACAGTTATTGATAACCAGAGCTAAAGTTGAATTTTATTTATATGACAGGCAACAGAAAACTACAAGAATCCTAAATTAATCTAGTTAACATATTTAATACTGATGTGTAATATTTAATGCCTAATTAAAAGTAGCAAAACGTGAAATTTATAGACTTATTTAACAGATGCACAAGAAAGCCCTTTTCCCTTATTTATAATTCTTTCAACCTAATCACCTTTAATGTTGCAATTTTGGATTTAAGCAACATCCATAAACACAATCTTATTTGCTTATAAAAAGAAGTAGTAAACATTACCTTATAAATGTGCAATTTCCTAATATTCTAGATGTGAAATTAAGGCCTAGTGACTTGTTCAAGATCACATGGCTAATCAGCACAAGATTTCAGACTTTCTAACTCCCAGTTGGTGCTCTAATATACCAAAATACTTCTGGGCTAATAAACACTTGTTTAAACCAACAAACCATTACAATATTTAAGAATTTAGCCCAACAGGAATATAAAACTTTAGCACAAATATGCCTGACTTGAAACTAAACCAGATTTATATATGGCAAATAAAATACCACATATATAAAATCAAAGGCATCTATTGATTTCCAGATCGTGTTTTATCAAACTTATATACCAATCAGAAGCTCAACTTAGCACTGCTAAGTCTGGGTACATCAAAGCTTTGTAAATTTGTATGACATTTCCTCTATATAGACAGGAGTTACTAGGCCTAACTTAATCACTCTCCAATCTTTAACAGCAATTTCATATTATTTCTCAGAATATTTGTACTCTTTTGAAAGAATGATCATTGAAAAACTTAGCAAAGTAACTAAGATGACAGGTTCATGAATAGCAAAGTGTCTCTGAATTTAATGCTTATAGTAAACTGTATTTCTCAGTATCAACAAGATCCTTCAAAAGGAGACTTATCTGTCAATAACAATTAAAGATGAGCAATCTAGAAAGCATAAAATAGAGAGTACAAAAATGAAATACTAACTGAATAAAACAGAGGATTTTGTGGTAATATTTTCTGTGCAGAAAAAACTATCGTGGAGAGACTTGCACATAATTTTAAAAAGTAAACTAATTACCAAGTGTCAGAAAGCTGGTAAAGCTTCCATGCTACATAAAATTACCTCTTAAATTTAACCAAGTAAAAATTCCTGCTATTCAATCATATGGCAAGATATCCTGAAGCAAATAGTTTCATGAATCCTCAGAAAAAGAGAAAATTAAGGCTAAAAAGATCAAACACCAAGTGTTCATCAAACCTTTCAGTCAACAGAGCCTTTATTAACATGCAAGTATCATTTGCCACAAGATATACAAGTTTTCCTAATCTTTCAATTCTTTTTCAATATTTTAACTTAAGGTTACTTGTGGATCTAACATAAAAAGTAACCTACTAAAATCGGTCAAAGTTAAACTTGATTCTAGCTATCACCTTAAACTTTAAGATTATTATTTAGGTTTATAATTGACATTATTTGTCATCAAGTAACAGAATGTAATTCTTGTACTTGATAATCTTCTATACTAAAATATGTACCAGTATGTCTTCAGAAGTTACTAAAATATATGCAATTAACATATATATTTAACTGCTTTCAATAAGCTGGAAAGTACAATGTTAAGTCTTCTAAGAGGAAAATTATTTATAGATCTTGGTTGTTTGTGATTTTTGCAGTTTCCAGAAAAACTGGTCCACATTAAACCAGTCTTGAAGAACTAAGGTGAAAACTTATAGACCCTAACGACAGCTTTGATTTACTAAGAGGAACAATAATAAACCAAACTACAGGGCTCTTTTCCCAGGTCTAAGCAGAGACTCTATCATAGTTTTTGAAAATTTTTTCTCTGCTTAGTATCAAAGTTGGAATGACCTCTTTATAAGCAAGATTTCAGTAGAAGACCCACAGATGATGGGCATATTTATTGGGACATATTTTAATTAATAGAAGATAATTCATATACTATATCAAAGTGCATTATAAGATTTGCACTACATCTCTCCACATGTCTGTCATATTTATAACATTTCAGTTGGATGCAGGAAGACTGGAATAGTTCAGAAAAGTCTAGCTTTTAAGATCTGGGTAAAGTTCATAGTGAGTCTTTTAAAATATTTAAATAACCAGAAGTATAATCACAACAAGGGACTATGTAAAAAAGAATGAATACTGCAAAGGAAGCTTTATAGTTAATGAAAATACAGTACTTTGGATTGGCCAAAATGCACAGTACACATGAAATCAAGGTCATGTAGTTTACTTATTGACCATGCGGCTACAGTTCAAAAAGCTACTGCTTCAACAGCTGTACCTAGTAATCTTTCAAATTGCTCTTAAATAAAGTTCTTAAATTGTAGCAAGAACAAAAAGATAAGATACACTTAAACAATACTGCAGTTTATCAAAAGACACATAAGAAATTTCAACTCTTATGTCTTTGACAGTTGTAAAAATCAATATTTGGCTAAGTTATAAACATGTTTATAATTCAATTATCTGCATAATTCTAGTAATGCTAATGACGGCTCTAAGACCAGAATAGGTTTAAAAAAAACACTAAAAACATAAAAATACGTAGCCCCAATATTTACCTGTAGAATATGTTCATTTATGACTAAATTTCAGCATTTACTATATCACCACTGCTCTAATTTTAAAAATCACATCCAAAGGATAAGGCAAAACTACCTAGGAACTGGCGTATTTGTTTATTTCTCAATTTGTGAAAATGTCCTTAATCTGTTGATGTAGCAAACAAATTTCAACTCTGCTATGCAAAAGAAGAGATGGTGGTCTGCTTTGCAATGAACTTTAAAGTTCAATCGCACACAGGCAACATGCTATATATGAAAAAATTACTAACTGAACTACAGATATTAAATACTGAAAAAAGTTAACAGTTTATTATAATTTATTTTATTTAACAATCTAGGAAGTTCGCGGCCATCAGCAGTTCCAGTGCAATTTCAGGTGCAATTGGGAATTCAGGAATCTCCGTGGAGCTGTTAGTGTAGCGAACCTTGTAAGTAAAATACATGCATACTTTTGATAGCACATGTGAAGGGATCTCTCTAAAATTGACTTCATTAGTTTCGTTCTCAGCAAACTGACCTATAAAAGAAAAAGAGGTATGTTTGTTATGGGCTGAAGTGTGTTCCTCCAAATTCATACACTGAAGTCCTTAACCCCCAGCACTCCAGAACGTGACTGTATTTGGAGATGGGTTTTTTTGTTGTTGTTGTTTTTCCTGTTCAGGAAACATTTTAAATATGGAATGCTTCACAAATTCGCACGTCATCCTTGCACAGGGCCCATGCTATCATTCCAATTTTAGTATACATACTGCAAAAGTGAGCATAGAGACAAAAACTATGACAGGGTCTTTAAAGAATTAAGGCAAAACAGGATTTATTAGGGTGGGTCCTAATCTGATACTACTCGTATGCTTATAAGAGGAGATTAGGTCACAGATGCAAGCAGAAGGAAGACACAGGGAGAAGGCCATCTAGGAGACAAGCCTCAGAAGAAACCAACCCTGCTGACACCATAATCTTGAATTTCTACTCTTTCAGGTTCGATTCCGGTTAAGGGCACGTACTTTGGTTACAGGCTCGATCCCTGTGTGTGGGAGGTAACCAATTGATGTGTCTCTCTCACATCGATGTTTCCCCACCCCCCTTTCCACTTTCTCTAAAAAGCAATGGAAAAAAATATACTTGGTGAGGAATAAAAAAGGAAAAAAGATACAGAAGCCAACATGATGTGGCTCCTTCTGGCATAAAAATGGGAGGAATCTGAGCATCAGTGAGTGACTGCACTGGATGAAGAACCATCATAAAGTCATCAGCTGATAATGATATGCAAAACCAACCAAATAAAACCCCCCAAGCTACTGGAGGATGCTGGAGAACCAATTCCTCACTCTAAAAAATTATATGTAAAGGGGGGAAAAATTAAGCATTTTATCGTTTCTTTCCTGTAGAAACTGTATTTCAGGATAACCAAATAGTTCTTTAAAGGAGAATTCTAATTAATAAATTCAGAAGAAATTATGCAATTAGAAAATCAGTTTTGTAATTCCATATGAAGTATATACCTCAGCAATAATCACAATGAATGCTAAAACCATTATATGAAAGTCTGACTGGGGAATTGTTCATGGATGAATCAGCTTGATAACCCTGGCACCACAAATCAAACTTGACGTTGCTAAAAGATGTGTTACAACAGGATACAATAGTGCGACCTATGAAGTATTCTTGCCTAGTAAAATGAACCAGGTTCTCAGCAAGCATCTGGAATTCTAATTATGAGTTTACAAGATGAAACATTAAGCCTAATCAGGATGTGGACATTATATAAATAACCTTGTTTCTTTGTAAAACTGATGGTCTGGAAAAAAAGGAGCGTGAAGGGGGACTATCAAAGATTTTGTAAGTGAAATGACAATGTCAGGGATTTGCCTGAAATAAGTTTTAAAAAGTGGGAATAATAGATGAAATGATATTGGCAAAATGTAGGTAACTCCTGATGCTGTGTACATGAAAGTGTATTATTCTTTCTACTTCCATGTATGTTTTTAAATCTCCATAGTAAAAAGAATATAGAAAAGGAATTGCAAGGGACCCTAAATAGCCAAAACAGTCTTGGAAAAAAAAAAGTTGGAGGCCTCACACTTCTCAATTTCACAACTTAGTACAAAGCTACAGTAATCAAAACAGTTTGGTGCTGGGATCAGGACAGATATGTAGCTCAATGGAAGAGAATTAAGAGTCCAGAAATAAACCCACACATTCAACAGGACAAAGAATGGTCTCGTCAGCAAATTGTATTGGTATATCCACATGTGAATGATAAAGTTAAATTATTACCCTATACCATGTACAAAAATTAAGTTAGAATCAAAGATCTAATTGTAAGAGCTAAAATCATAGAACTCTTGTAAGAAAACATAGGGGTAAATCTTCATGACATTGGATTTGGCAATGGATTTTTAGACAGGCCTCCAAAAAACACAAACACGAACAGGGATAAAAGATAAATTGGGTTTCACCAACAAAAAAACTTTTATTCATTAAAATATACTACAACCTACAGAATGGGAGAAAATATTAGCAAATCGTGTATCTGATAAGAATCTAATGTCAGAATTTATAAAGAACTCTTACAATGCAACAAAGGAAAAGACAAACAACCCAATTAAAAAAGTGGACAATAGACTTGAAGAGACATTTCTCCAGAGAATACACAAATAGCCAGCAAGCACATGAAGAGAGATATTCAACATCATTAGTCACCAGGGAAATGCTATCAAACCACAATGACATACCACTCATACCCATTAGGATGGCTAGAATTAAAAAACTGCAAATAAAAAGTGTCAGTGAGGATGTGGAGAAAACCACGAGGAACCCTCAGACACTGCTGGGAGGAATGGAAAATGGTTCAGCCACTGTGCAGTTTGGCATTTCCTCCAAAAAAAGTTAAACATAGAAATTACCATATGTTCCAGAAATTCCAATCTTCAAGAAAAATTCTGGTAAAAAAATTACCTCAGAGAAAATGTTAAGAATAGATATTTGGGAGGTGGTAACTTCCATAGATAAACTTTCGAAGCGGGAGCACAAATCTAACTAGGAGCACAAATCACCAGAGGCCTGTGTTGGAGAAGCTGACCATGGAAACTAACCTAGGGAGATGCTCCTTCCTATTACAAAGTAACCAACTGGGTCTTATTGAAACTAGGGTAAGCAGCTAAAAACAGATATGGCAGAAAACAACTTTTCCCCAATGCAACATAATCATGCAATGTTCAAATAGTTGCTGTCTCTTTTAAATGCTTTGAGTAATTTAATTCAACTTAAAAAAACATTCATCAAACATTAAAGGTGAAGATATATGAAGAGAAAATAAAGAAGTGTTCCTACCTGGGCCACTCAACATGGCTTTTATTGTTCCCGATGTTAATGCATGTTCTCTTTTTACAATAAATTCATGACCATCTGAAGATATCAATTTGACATACATGGCATCAGGGCCTTCACAGCCACCATAGGTTTTCTCTTCTCCATCTAAATAAAGTAGTAAAATGATTTCTGAATCACAAAATTTATTAACAAATAGGTTTACCAAGGTTAATATTGAGGAACTGAGATCAGAAAGATTTCTGGGGGCTCATAGCTACCAAGATTTTAAAGTTTTTAAACTTATTATTCTTGACACATTTTCCAATGTCAGAATAAAACTACATTCAAGCATGTTACTTTGGAGGAAAATCTGCCAGTACTTTTCAAGGAAGTATTAACAATATGTTTGTGACCACAGCAGCACATTCAAATTTGAAGACTAAAACAAAATATTCAAATAGTAAAACTTTAGCTCTGGCCAGTGTGGATCAGTAGGTTGTGTGCTGTCTCGTGTACCAAAAGGTTGCTGGTACGATTCCAGGTCAGGGCAAATGCTTGGGTTTTGGGGTGATCCCCAGTAGTGGTGTGCAGGAGGCAGCTGATCCATGTTTCTTTCTCATCGTGTTTCTTTCTCTCCCTCACCCTTTCTCTCTCTCTAAAAATCAATTAAAAAAAAAAAAAACTTAAAAAAAAAAGAACTTTAATTCTATCACTTAAAATACTCATTTAAAAAATAAGATGTATAGTGTGTTTGTGAATGTTTATATGCCATGTGAGCTCAATTTCTGACAAGCTCAAATTCTAAATGTCAGGGCTTCCTTTACTCAGCATTTTACTCTTGATCCATAAAAATAGTTGTAAAAATTTTTTATTGCTCAGTTTAACTTATTGCACAATGAAAGTAATGAATACAGACAAATGTCAATCTTTAAACACTGAAAGTGGAGGGGAGGAGATGGAATGTGTAGATGTCACCTGCTACCAGCTACCCCCACTGCCGCCATGCTGGCCTCAGCCACGGTAGCTAGCTCAATACAACTTTTTGGGGGAGTATGTATGTTTGCATATCCCTTTAAGATCTTTCTCACATACATAACTTTTACAAAATTGTACTGAGAATATTTTAATTTTTATGGTTACCAGTATCTGAAAAAAAGTTTCTTATGGTTTATTCTAAAAATTTAGGGAGCCCTAGAGAGAAGTACAAAGGATGAGGCTGAAGTAATGTTCAGCTACTAACACCCATTTACTTATTTATTTCTTAATAGTTAATTTAGATATCCCTAAAATTAATAAATATCAAAATTACTTATGTACTACTGCTGCCCAAAATGTCTACTCTGAATATAGTAGGAGAAAACACTGAGATAAATCTAAATTTAAAATGCCATGGAAGACTTCACTCCTCACCCCCACCCCCAGATAGGAAACTGTTTAAAGGAGTCTAAAGAGACAAATTAATGCAATAAGTGATCCCTGATTAGATCCTGGATTTAAAATAATAAGCCTGTTATAAAAGAACACTATTGAAACAACTGAAAAACTGTTAATATGAACTGAATACATGCTGACATATTTAGGTGTGTACAACTAAATCTTAAATGATAGATAAAAAAGCATTTTTATGTTTATGTGTGTATATACACATGTATATATGTTTGTGTATATATACACATGTATATATGTTTGTGTGTGTATATAAACACACACACGGAAAGCAAATGTGGCAAACAGTAACAAAAGGTAAAGGTTATGTAGTGCACTAGTTTTGCAATTTTTTATTACAAAAAGCTGGGGGGGACTTGTAAAGATGCAAATAGCTTCTAAGTTATAGACTATCCAAGCATACAGGTTCTTAGCAGTTCTTGACAATTTCTATTATCAATTATTTAAATAACTGATATTAGAATAATTATCAATTATTTAATTTATACTTCTAGTATTTTTTGCAAGCTAAACCATTTTATATATCTGTTGGAAAAGTTTCTAATATCTTAAGATACAATTACTAGGAATCACAAATTTTATTTGTACAATAACGTTACTGATCTTTCAAGACTATACAGTAAACATAAGCTGTTGATTTAAAACAATTACCTGCAATCTGCTCTGACCATTTTCTAACTTGCATTTGCATTCACTGATATTGAAGGCCTATCTTTGAGAGGAAAAAGCAGCTTCTACTAGTTGAAGTACTTACCCGTTATTTTCTTATGAAACTTACCCATTATGTTCTTATGAAATTCTACTTCGCTTCCACAGGAAGTTTAGTAGTTTCCTGAAAATATAACAATGCTATATTAAGACTAATGATGAAATAACATGTTTTTCATCCATTATTATTTAATGTCCTCGGTGTTACAAGTTTAAGGACTCCCCCCTGCCCCCATCTCCACCCTCTGCTAAGCAGGAATTTCCCAGCCACCACACTATGGAACAGTATCTAGTTTCTGAATATCTGAGAAAAGATGATCACCTCCAGGACAAAAAAGTCAAAATACAGATTTGTTTCCTCCACACCTCCCCACCCCCCTTAAGACAACTATTCTAACAACAGTTTAAAAACACAGATGCTGTTTGTTAGGACCTAAGCTGAATTTGAAAGAGATCCTTGGCCTCAATCGTTTTCATATATATACTGTATCTACTTGATTCTGGTAGACACTAAAATATTTGCTGAATAAATGACAACATGATAAATCCAAGGACATGAAGTAGGTTTCATGGCAATGAAAAAGACAAAGTTTGCCCTCTTATGTAAATGTGCACATCTATAATAAATCTTACTGCTTCGTTTGTTCTCCAGACAGGCTACCCAAGTTTTGAAATTTAACAGTACAATGGTAAAAATTCATAATTTTTGGAGAAATCCTAAATTTTATAAAATAAGATGACTGCTAAATGAAAAGGGCTCATGTTTTCAGTAATTTGTATTTTAACAGCATTTCTTCAAAGGAGGATTTTATTAATACCAGTATTATTTTTTTATGTCACTATCAGGAAAACAGCATATCCTTATTATCCTTTTCTCTAAGAAATTCCTGACTAATATTTTAATTCCAGCCTTAATGGAAGGGTCAAAAAATGAACCACAATATTTTAGAGCAAGAAGGGAATTTGGAGATAACCTATGTCATCCTCACCTTAAAAAATGGTAACATCACTGATGTATAGAGAAGATGAATGACTTGTTCCAGGTAGTGATGGAATGGAGCAGAAATCAAATGTTAGTCTAGAAAACTGGCTCAGCACGGAGGGAGATATTTAAAGTACTGTTTCTAATGGGAGAGTAAGGCAGTAGAGGCAATGTAGCATTATTACCAACAATTTAAGGGCCTGGTAAGCGGCAAACACTTCATTAAATGCCTTACACTGTCTTAATTTAAAATAACATTTTCGCAAAGGAATTACTGTTCCCATTTTAAAGATGAGGAATCACATAGAGGCTGCTACTTGCTCAAGGTCTCTCCAGCTTGAGTGGCAGCCTGAGGATGTACACCTATGTAGGCAGGCTTTATAGCCTACACTACTATTACTCCGCACTGCCGTGGTAAAGCATTCGGCTCCCGTCAAAACTACTATCCACTATGCTGAGAGCTGCTGATCGATTTCCTTAGATCATTCTCTCAGGTTTAAAAATGGCACTATGTCATTTTATGAGAATAACAGTTGGCAATTAAAAATTCATCAGTCATTATTTTCTTCTGTTCATACGACTTTGTAATCACTCCTCTAACAAACAAAAAGCAAAACAACAAAAAAGGACAAAATGCTAGAAAAACTAGAACAAGAATTTCAAGTGCCAACTTTTCTATCTGGAAAATTTTCAGAGCAAAATATCCAGAATGTTTACTTAACTAGTAGTAGCTAGGCAACCAGGCAAAGTGACATCATAGAAGCCCTTTGGGTAGCGACAGTTTCTCCACAGACTTCTTAATATAGTAAATCAGTTCCAGCATTTATGCAAGGGTTAAAGGGGGAGAGGGAAGACTCACTAACAAAGAGTATATCAACAAGAATTAAGAGTAAATTTTAATCCCTAGGTAGAAGGGAAAATATTTGAAGTATGATTACATTTGGACTTAACTCACAAATTACATACAGAAATCTAAGTTTGGGGTGGCAAGTCTCATTTCGAACATTTGCGCATCTATTCCATAACTGGGCTGTTACGGAAATATGAATTAGGCAGGTAAAAACAAGTGGTCAAGGAGCCGTGGGCTGAGAGTAGGTCTAGGCAAGAAGACACAGTGTGAATAAAGACCTGACTAAGACGTGATTGTGCTCTTAGAATATTATATATAAACATTACTCTTTTATAGTTTTTTTCATTTTTTGGTAACAAAGAGAAATTCTAGGTGAGCTCAGGGCCTACAAATGAAATCAGTTTTGAATCTAGTATTGAACACTGAAAAGATCTTTGAAAAGCCCATCATATTTCTGATTTGAAATTTTACTTTTCATATACTATATTGCTACATGGATTTCTATTCTGTTCCATCAACCTGTTTATACCTGACCAATATCCCCAATGTTTTAAATAGCCCGATAAACATGTTTTGCTCAATGGTTGGGCAATTCCCTTTTTGTTATTACTACTTTTGCGTATTGTTTCTACTATGAATGGGATCTGTTTCCCTATTATAGTTTCTGAAAGGTTACCGCTGGTATTTTAAATCTACTTTTTTTTTTACATTGGATATTTACCTGGAAAAAATGTTAATGTCTGACATTACTCACAAAATACACTGTAGGTCAAAGTACCAAATGTAAAAACACCACTCTGGAAAAATAGCTAAAAAAAAAAATACAAATGGTTCACAGATCTGTAAAAAATGCTCCGTCTCAGTGGTAAGCAGTAAAATAAATGCAAGTGTAAATATTTACACTTGCTAAGAATCAGTGTTGGAGGGGAGGGGAAATGGGTGATACCAAATAAACAACACACTAGTTTTGGAAGGCAGCAGCAGAATAGTCAGGAGGGTAGCAATCTTGGTATCTATTTTAGAGAAACCCAGCATTTGTGTACAAAGGCAACTAGGTTCTTTACTATAATATGTGTACAAAAGAAAAACTGAAAATACCCTAAAAGATTCACCAATTAGGGAATGAGCTAAATAAAAACAGTATGTCTGTACTTACAAAATATTATGGGGCAGTGAAAAGGAAAAAGTTAAATCTATATTTGTAATGACATGGAAATACCAAGATACAATTACAGTTTACATTCAATATTATTTTGTATTAGTTTCAGGTGTACAGCATAGTGGTTAGGCAATCATATACTTCACAAAGTGTTCCCCCCAATATTTCCAGTACCCATCTGGCACTGTAGTTATTACAATAGTACTGACTATCTTCCCTATTCTGTACTTTATATCCCCATGCCAAGAGAAACTGCTTATTTTTTAAAAAGCAGATTAGAATGCTAGCGTGTAGTTTGCTGCCATTATGTAAAATAAGTGACTTCTTACCTTAATTACCTCATGTTTTTTGCAGATAAATGAATGCATAAAAATACATGTTCAGAAGTATAAATAAACATAACTACAAAACTATGAATTAAAACTGATTTTTAAAAAGCAACAAATAAGCACATAGAACCAAACGGTGCATGAAGGGGACAATGGTCAGTAAACCTGATGATTGTTAACTATATGTAATACAATTAACTTGCAAAACAAAGTAAATTACATTAACCAAAAATTATCTAATCTTCAGGTCTATATGAAGAGGTGTGGGCCATATAATACAAATTGGTAGAAGTTAGGAAACAATTCCAACTTTTTTTTTTTTTTTTTTAATAAATATACCTTTATTGATTTCAGAGAGAGGAAAGGAGAGGGGGAGAGAGAGATAGAAACATCAATGATGAGAGAGTCACTGATTGAGCCCGCAACACGGGCATGTGCCCTGACCGGGAATCGAACCCCAATATAGCCTGGATCCCAGGTTGATGCTCAACCTCTGAGCCACGCCCGGCTGGGCCACAATTCCAACTTTTAACAAGATATCAAAATATCTTGCCTAGTGTGTGCTTATAGTGTTACAGAATGCATGTCTCTGAGGATGAGCTAAAATCCTCATTCTGGCCATTCAACTTATAACAATGCTCCTATATTTAACTCTTAGGTAGACAGTTTTAATACTTTTAGTGAATAGTACCCTTTTCCATCTTCTCCTCCACAGTGGAATTTATAGTTTTCTCCACTAATAGATACAAATGTTTCACAGCTGCCTTATTAGTGTGTCCTTTTAGATCTATCTGTCATCCTAACTAGCTATGCTTCCACAAGGCAGGGAGGCTCTCTCTCTTTATGATCCACATATCCAGCACACAATGGTAACTATGTGGTCATGTTAACAGACATGTTAACCCACCACAGACATAGACAGTATCCTGAGCTTTCCAACAAAATACAGATACTCAATGGCACCACACTTTTGACTAAGACTGATTCTTTTCATATTTTTCCTTGATGTTGGCCTTCTACAAATTTGGAACTTTCGGACAGCCACAATAAAAACTGTTCTTTCTAGGAAACATCTCTTTAAGTTTACTGAAATATTCTGGTTTATACTGAGGGAAGGGAGTGACTAGGGAGATGGTATTCTATCTTTCACAATAGAATTAAATCAATATGAATTCTAATTTAAAAAAATATATGTATCTTTATTGATTTCAGAGAGAGGAAAGGAGAGGGAGAGAGATAGAAACATCAATGATGAGAGGGTCACTGATCAGCTGCCTCCTGCATGTCCCCGACTGGGGATCAAGCCCGAAACCCAGGCTTGTGCCCTGACCGGGAATCGAACCCCAATTGCCTGGACCCTAGGTCGATGCTCAACTGCTGAGCCACGCCCAGCTGGGAAGAATTCTAATTCTTAAAGTAACTTTATCTTAAAGACTTCCAGGGCATAAACACATTTTATAAAATTATGATAACCAAAATGTCAGTCTCACAATTTTGCACCCACTATCATAAATTGTTAATTATAATACAAGTGTATGAAACATATATTCCTGTACATACGTGATTTCTGGAATTTCATGTTTCCTACAACTAATTCAGTTATCTTCGAATTTCTATCTTGAGACCCAAATAGGTTAAGTGATAAGACTTCTGTTTCTTTACCTTCTAACTGCAAAAAAAATGGGATAAATTGTGTCTTAAAGTCCCTTCCAGCTCTACCATTTCATGACTGAACCCACTGGAAATTCATCTTCTCTCTACAATAAATGCCTGAACTCCCAATTTCCCATCTTTCTTAAGCAGAGTGCTCCCACACAGTAGAGAACAATCCGGCTCCAGCTTGCGTTCCTACTGAATCTATCTCACCCCTGGAAACTACCTAATCTCCCTTAGACAATGATCTCCAAACTCCTTTGTTTTGGTTTAAAAAGTATGAGCAAATACTACAGTATAACTTCAAAGATTTTCCAGGTTATTTTCTAGTGCTGCAAAAACTACCAAGAAATCCCAAACAAGCCTTTTATAAGACATAAACTAATACTACTTTAGAACTTGATATATAGAGCTACTTATAACTTCTGACTACAAACTATTGCCTAATTATATTACAAAATTATCATAAGGTAATGAAACTGGCATCCTCCATTTGAAATTTATATATATTTACATATACTATATATATATATATTTGGAATGGTAGATAATTATATTTGTCTTTTTATATTTATTTGTTCATCCCATGTTTCACTGTGCTTTATCCCTAACTCCCTGACCTCCTCCAAACCAATTCTCTGCCTAGCTCAGGCGTCAACCAAAGAGCTGAATGTGGCTGGAGAAAAGACAACCATTTTGGCTGGTCTTAACTTTTAAAAAAAAATTTTTTTAAAAAAATATATTTTTATTGATTTCAAGAGAAGAAGGGAGAAGGAGAGATAGAAACATCAATGAGAGAGAATCACTGATTGGTTATCTCCTGTACACCCCCTACTAGGGACTGAACCTGCAACCCCCTTACGTGCCATGATGGGAACCAAACCTTGACCTCCAGGTTCTTGGGTTGACGCTCAACCACTGAACCACATTGGCTGGGACGGCTGCTCATAACTTTAAATTTATGTCCACATGCTTTATGTAGGAACTTGGCATTGTATTGATCCTAGCAAACTGGTTTTATTACTCTGAGAAAATTTACAGCTTCCTTGAAACCTCCAATATCCCTCTCCTCCTTGCCCTGACCACTTATTTCATCAAAAAAAAAAGAAAGAAAAAAAGAAAAAAAAGGAAATAGCCCTCGTTGGTGTGGCTCAGTAGGTTGGAGCATCATCCAGTGCACCAAAAGGTGGAAGGTTCAATTCCCAGTCAGGGCACACACCTAGGTTGCGGGTTTGATACCGGGTTGGGGTGAGTACAAGAGGCAACCTATCGATGTTTCTCTTTCACATCAATGCTTCTCTCTCTCTCTCTCTCTTCCCCTTCCTTTCTGAAATAAAAAAAGAAGAGTAAACAATTACTTCAATTGCCTTGTCTTTCCTCCTTCATCCTAGCTGCATATATATACTATATACTCTACCCTCATGTTTCATTCTTTCAAAAAAATATGTCTCTATTGATTTCAGAGAGGAAGGGAAAGGCAGAAAGAGAGATAGAAACATCAATGATAAGAGAGTCACTGATCGGCTGCCTCCTGCACACCCCCACCAGGGATCAAGCCCACAACACGGGCATGTGCCCTGACCAGGAATTGAACCTGGATCTCCTGGACCATAGGTCAACGCTCTACTGCTGAGCCACACCAGCTGGGCTACCCTCCTGTTTCAAAAGTTAAATAGGAACCATCCTTCTAGCCAAGGCTAAACTTTCCACGTAAACACATCTATCCAAGGATTTTGTTGCCATCATTCCCATGAACACATGAAAATGCTGTAACATCATCACTACCATTCACTTCTCCTTAATCCACTCTGATCACTTTTGGCCTATTAGTTCATTCAAAGAGCTCTTACAAAATTTCAACTACTTTACTTGGTCACATGTAAAGGGTTTTACAGTTGACTACTGCCTCCTTCCTGAAACTTTTCCTTCCTTTAGTATCACAGATGCCACATTCTTTTCTGCTTCCATCACTTTTGGCTCTTCTAACCAGAGTGCTCCCAGTCTTCTGCTCTCTTCTCCATTAACACTCTGTACTTGATGTCCTCCAGTCAGTCCACAGATTTAAATATTACCTATAAAATTTGACTCCTAGATTATCTCCCTAGCCAGACATCTTCCCTAAGAAACAGTTGTGGAAATCCAACCCTGCCACTGCACATATTCTGTACTTCCTTTACAGAGCTCCTGATCTATTCCTCAGAAACTAGTGCACCCTCCCCAGCCCTCATTTCAGTAAATGGCACTACTGTTCACCCAGATGCTTGGGCAAAACAGCTGATTTCTCAAATATGAATGAATAAAGAAGAAGAAATAAATAATTTTTTTTTTTGGGGGGGGGGGCTCCTAAGCATGAAGGCAAGACATTTGGCTTCATCTTCAAATTACATTCCAAATCAAACCACTTTTCGCTAACTTACAATTCTACATCTCTAGTTCAAGCCACCATTTCTCAACTAGACTACCATGAACTTCCTTAGAAGCTGGTTTCCCCACTTTCCTTCAACTTGGTCTATTCTCCACCCAGCAACTAGTCATCAAAAGCATAAATCAGATGTCCCTCCTTTGCACAAAATCCTCTCATGGCTTCTCATTACAAACAGAAAAATAAATATCAAGTTCCATCTTATTTCGTCCTAGTTAATCACTCTGACCTCATCTCCCATCACTATTCCTTCACTAAGCACCAGCTACACTGGCATCCTTAGAATTACAATAGGTCAAATTCATTTCTTCCTTAAGGTCTTTGCACTTACAGATACTGCTATCTTAAATCTCTTCCCTTATATCTTCCTCATTATTTAGGTCTTCAGGCAAAACATCAATTCCTCAGAGAGGTAGATCTTCTTTGTTCACTTCCCTTTCAAAATTAGACACCCCCACCCTATTCACTCCAACTTAATCTAACTCTGATTTTGCTATATTTTCTTCACATTTATCACTACCTGGAACTATATTTGCTTACTTACTATATATCCTCTCTCTTTCTTCAAGCTCCACAAACGCAGGACTAGTATAGTGCCTGGCATATAGGAGATGCTCAGTAAATATTTCTTGAATGAATGGTACCATTGTTTTCTCAATAACCAAGGCTTGAAATGTCAGGCATCACTGGATGGGCTTTTTCTGATATTATGAACAGTAAACGTTTAGCACAGATTAGTTAAAATGCATTAACACGTATCAGTGTAAATGCAAAGATTTTCCAGATTATTTTCTAGTACTGAAAAATCTACCAAAACTCCTCAAACAGCATTTTATAAGGCATAAACTAATACTACTTTAGGACCTGATATATAAGGCCAACTCTAACTTTTGATTACAAATTACTGCCGAATTATATTACAAAATTACCATAAGATAATGAAACTGACATCTTCAATTTGAAATATATACATACATTTTTGGAATGTTCGATAATTAGATAAGTCTCATACATAGGGAAAAAAGGATAGTCCTTTAAAAATTAAGTATGAACCCCAAATCACTGGCAATGAACAATAATATCCACCATCGCGGATTCCTTGCCATTGTTATCTCCAGAATGAATCAATCCACGTGAAAACTGTGATGTTTCAGCATCATGAATTAGATAATGAAAAGGAGGTCAGAGTTATCATTTTAGTCCACTAAACAAAAGGAAACAACTACTGAGGGATCAAAAAGCAAAATTGGCAGTTTGAAAATGAGATTTTAAAATTCTAAAGAATTTCGGTTGTTTTCTACACTTAAGGCGATGCGCAGTCGAAATGCTAGCATTAATGACACGAATCCCACAGCTATGGGTTACAACTGAGGTTTCAGTTTCACGAGAGAAACTCGATGGCCACTGTACTTGACACTAGATACCTCCTTTCAGACCAGACTGGGAGATAGATGCGCGACAGCCGCAAACCACCAAGTCGGGCAGAGATCGCCCAGTAAGTTGCCCAGAAGGTAAACTTCTGGGTGCCCCAGGTGGAAAGCGCGAGGGCCCTTTCCTATGACTAGGGACTGCCTCCAAGAAAGGGGCGAAGCTCAGTGCACACGGAGAAAGCAAAAATGAAAAGCGACAGGGCTGCCATGCTCCTAACTCCACCCTCCCCGCGCTAAGCCCAGGGAAGGCCCAGTCTCCCCAGCCGCCGGCCCCCCTTCCACCCTACCCGGAGCCCACCGAACAGCGCCGGGAGAGGTCCCGCCGCCCTCTTCTCCCCTCCCCCAAACCTGGGGCCAGGGAGGCCCGGGGAGGTTGGGAGCTTCCGTTCCTTCCCCGCCCAAATGGGAAAAGGTGGACAGTGGGGCAGCGAGCGCGCCCAGTACGAGCCTCCCTCGTCCTCCACGCGGACCCGGAGCTCCGTTCCCACCCCACCCTGAAACTCACTGGTCAGTCCTGCAGCCACCGCACCAGGTCCCCGCGCACCGCCACAGCCCCCGCTCCAGGGCCGCCCCCCCACCCCCACAAGCCTGCCGCCGTGGGTTCCGGGGCAGTTGGAGGAATCACTTCCGTCGGGTCACAGACGCTCTCTACGACGCGCGGGAGATTAGTGTATGGCGAGGCGGGGACGCACGGAGTTTGTCGCCCATTTTCGTCCACAGGAAGTGCACAGAGCCCCCCTCCTTTCTTCCAGTACCCTAGGCCAGTGTGTGGGGCACAGCGATCACTGGTAAATCTCAACCAATCTGATACTAGGTCTTCTGATTCCCAGCATGCAGAGCCGACCCTGATCCATTTTCCGTCAGGACAGCGCCCTCAGAGAGATGCTCCCGATCCGAGGCCGCACTGCATCCTGGGACTTGTAGTTTTGCCGGCCGGTCTGTCGGCGTTTGGTCGAGGCAGCAGTGCGTCCTGGGACTTGTAGTTTCTCACTCTGGGTGTTACGATTTGGGCAATTTTAGAGGTTATCCCTGCCTCTCGATTGAGGGTGGTAGGCCTGGAGGCTGGAGACTGTCCGCATAGGAAAGATCGAATGGTGGGAGTGTGGTTTCTAAGCTAACAAGATCGTGTTCTTTATGAAGCAGCATCTGTCTTTTGTGAGAAGTTGCAGTGCGTGTTGAAGAGCATCTCGACTGTTAGCGCAATCGGCTGGCCTCATTTCCTCTCTTCCCGGTACCCTTCAGTGTTTTTCCGAAAAGTAAGCACATTCTCCCCCGCCCCCTCCCTGCCCCGGGGTTGCTCAGCTCTCCTCGATTCTGAGATCATTCACACCAGTTCCAGGCGTCGGCCACCAGGACTCGCTTCTGAGACCTCGGTCCCTCCACGCCCTCTCTCCCCCGCACCCTCTCTGGCTCTCTGGCTCACTTGCTCTCTCTCGACCCGCCTATCCTTTTTATATACTTTCCTGTGGTTAATATCAGGCACCCTTCCAGGAAGGCTGAGACAGCTAAATATTCACGCTCTTTACAGGACTGTGGCATGTAGGGGAAAGTAGGGCCAAGAAGCTCACCAGTGCAAATTGCTCAACTAAGCGCTGTTATGTAACAATGTCCATAAACGGAAACAGATACGGCCCATCCAAAGTTTGTTGACCTAATTAATGACTTTTGCGGGAAGACATTTTTAGTTGATTTGGCAGATAAACTGTATTACTTTTAACAGAAAGACTGCCGTGGGTTACCTGTGAAAAAACCGTTTAAATTCTTTGATTGTAATGGTACTCACGAGTTTGGTGGGGAGGAGACACAATGGGGTGCGAAGAGGAGGCTGTGGGCCCATTTTCAACCAGAACTTTCCTCCTTTACTTCCAAAGTGTCCTTTTCTCTCTTCGCTTGCCCTTTTGTCCTCACTGCATTATCTCCCTCTAAACTTTAGGGTCTAAAGGGTGATAGTTGCCTAGAGAATGATAGAATTTTCCAGATGAGGATCCCGAGGCTAGCTGAAACCAGACTGAAGGCTAGAACCTAGTCTAGGGCTTTTTTTTTCTTTCATGCAAAATTTAATTTATTTTTAAATTTTATTTATTTATGTAATCAATATAATACATGCTTATTACAAAAAATGCAGAAATTGCAGATAATTTTGTTTTTTTACATGAGCTTTTACATGATCATACACTTGATTGCTCTGATGTGTAGCCTGTATTATTGACAGGAAGCCACTGTCAGGATAGAATATGGAGACAGAATGGTTTCCTGTAGGCAAAGATGTCAGACATGGGTGCATTTTGTCTCCCTATTAGTTTAATGCCGAACATATACAAAAATGTGGGCTAGACTCAGAGGAAGGAGGATATTGGTAAAAGAAATATCAGCAACTTAAAATGTGCATGTGACACCATCTTACTGGCAGAAAGTAGCAACGATTTGAAATGATTTTTGATAAAAGCGAAAGAAGAAAGTGCCAAAGCTGGACTGCATTTGAACATCACGAAGAGACAAATCATGACTACAGAAAAAATACACAACTTTAACATAGACAGTGAAGACAATGAAATTGTTAAAGATTTTGTTTACCTTGGTTCTCTCATCAATTCAAATGGAGCCTGCAATCAAGAAATCAAGACAAGGCTGAGACTTGGAAAGGCAGCAATGGAAGAATATGGAAAGTGCACCAAGAGCAAAGATCTGTCATTGGAGACCAAGGCTAAGGCCATCCACACCTTCATATTCCCAATTCCTATGTATACATGCAAAGTTGGACAGTGAAGGTGGCTGATAAGAGAAATATTGATTCATTTGAAATATGGTGTTGGGGGAGAGCTCTATGGATTCCCCAGAAATATGCTAGAATTGCCAGAAATATGAACAAGTGAGCCCTAGAGCAACTTAAGCCCGAAACATTGCTGGAGGCAAATGACAAAACTGAAGCTATCAAACTTTGGACATACCATGAGAAGGCACTGTTCTTTGAAAAAGATAATAATGCTGGGAAAAATAGAAGGGAGCAGTAAAAGAGGAAGACCAAATATAAGATGGATTGATTCCACAAAAAAGAAGCCACAGGCCTGAGTCTATAGGAGCTGAGCAGGGCTGCTGAGGATAGGACATTGTGGACGTCACTTTCATGGGATCACCAGAAGTAACACACACACACACTATATATATATATATATATATATATATATATATATATATATATATATATATATGATTCTGTATACTATTTACTTTCCAACTTAACAAATCTCAAAAACTCAAACCTCTGTGACCAAAATCTCCACAAGCATCATTTTAAATTTCTGTATAGAATTACATTGACAAATTCTTCTCTAGAAAGATTCTCCCAGTATATGCTTTAAACCAGTAATGTATAAAAAAGTATTTAGTGTTCTTAACAATATACTAGCTTTACTAAAATTTTTCATTTCTTTTTTCCATCGTGCCATTCTGCTCTTAAGCTCACCTTAAAGGATGGAAAGGGGTTGGTGGGTGGGGAGGAAAAACATCTAAAAAAACAAATGAAAATTACATACAATAATGATAGCCATACAGTCCACAAGTGATATCCATTTTCAATTTCTCCGTCAGCCTCCATTTTTAAAGGGAACTTCTCAGATAATATGAATGAGGTATCAAAGCTTATTTTTTTAAACAGCCTTAGTATCATTTTAAAATCCCATTCAAGTAGTTTACATTCAATAAATGTCTCTAAATTACTAGACTTGGGAAATCTATTTAACAATGCATAACAATTTCCTATACTTTAATAGCACAGTTTTCAGAACATGATTTCATTTTAGCTATTTAGAAACCTTGAGAAGTAGATTAAATGTTTTACTTGCTGACTATCTGCAGGAAGGAACTAATCTTAACAGAGGATAAAAATGCAGAGGTTTTCTCAGCATATTGTGGAAGTAATCAAATGAGAAGGCCATTAGACTGAGATGACTCTGATACTTGGTAGCCTAGGAAGGAAACCAAAACCTAAGCCAGAGTCAATTCCTGTAAATGCCTCAAGGATAAGAACCACCAGTCACAAACAGCCAACTAGGTTTTCCCAAATAATGCAACCACTTAAGTTATAGCCAATTAGATAATTGCTTCGCTTTGCCTATTGTCTATAAAAACCTCGCCTTTAGCTTCGGTCAGTTGAGCCCTCCTAATCACTTCGATTGCTGCTGCCCGGTTTGAATAAATTTTTGTTCAGATTCAAAATTCTTAATATGCCTCCGCTTATCTTTTAAACAACATTGTCTTAAGAAAAACACTATGAACAGAAAAAGTTAAAAATATATCAGTAAAATAATGGATAAGTGATTACTGTTTGCATATGAATTACACTTATTTAGAAGAGTTTTTAAAATGCAAGAGGAATATAACTTTGAGAATGAAGTTATTCATAAAGGAGTAGTATAATTTTACCCTTCTGGGTACCCAGAAAAGAGTAGACAGGATTTGGAATTGCCAAGGTCACATTATTTAAGACTATTAGCTGGTTCTTCTCTTATGCAAATAACATGTTGAGTCAAAAACAGTTCTCAAATAGTAACAAAAGTGTGCTTTTATTAGTTGGATGCTCATCCTTCAAGACTGAGCTGAACATGAAGCCTTTAGACATTCTGAGGCCAAATTAATCATGATGTTGTATGGGCTTCTGTAGCCGTTTGTGAACTGGTCTATTTTAAATTATATTACATTATATTTTAGCTTATTTATAGGTGTTTCCTCCACTATGTGAGTACTGTGGATTCCCAATGATATCCAGTATCTTTGTATCCTCTGCTCCTAACTTAGTCCTTACAGTAGACGCTTAACCACTTTAACTAGTAGTGAACCAGTGTTTATATGGCTGAGACTGATTCCCCAAGACAAATTTAACACGTATACTCTGTGAACGAGTTCCATTCATTTTCCTCTCCATCCCTGGTTGCATTAAATTACCATTCACTTTTGTTCAAATCGTAGACAGTATTATTTCTCTGTGTCAACAGGCTAGAATAATTTTCCGGAAAGAATATAGTTTTTGGGCCTAGAAAATGATGCCCACAAGAATGAAAGGTTTAACCCTGGCCGCCAGGCGCTGTCCTCCGTGCGCGGCGCTGCCCTCAGTCCTACGCTGTCCTGCGGGCCGCCGGCTCCGGGACGAGGAACCCCGGCGCTCAGGCCGGGCGGGGGCGGGTTGTGCAGCGAGGGGTCGGTGTCGCGGCGTCGGAGCTCCGCAGGCAGGGAACGTGCGCGACGGAGCGAAGGTTGCCGGCGGGCCGCATATTCCGCGCACTTGCGGCGGCCAATCCGGCCCGGTGGGCTTCCAGGGGGCGGGGCGAGCGCGACCAGCGCAGGCCGTAGTGGAGTGAGGAGTCGGCCTTCGGGGTTTCTTCCCGCGGCGCCGGCCCTCACCACTTCACTCGTGCGGAATGCTGCTTTTGGCGTGGGGCGGCCAGTGGGCGGCCGCACGGCGTCTCCGCGGGAAGAGGGCGGCGCTGTGGGCTGCCACCGCGCTCCGAGGGCCCAGGACAGCCGTCACCCGGGCGGCCTCCTGCAGCGGCTCCTCAGGGCTGGTTGGCGGCCCGAGCGCTGGGGTTCGGGGAGCCGCGCTGCTTTTCCGGCGTCCGGTGCCAGCGCAGGTGCGCCGTCGAGGGCTTGCTCGCCCGAGGAAGGGTGGGAAGTGGGCGTAGCGTCCTGTCTGGGGAGCCCTGGCGCTCCGACAGCGCCCCACGCCTGCCGGTGGCTGTAGCCCTCGGCAGGGTCCCCAGGAGTCGCAGGCCCCGCCTCGGGAACAGCCAGTGGTCCCGGGGGCTCGGCGCCCGCGAGTCCAGTAACATCCTTTGGAAAATGGTTATTCTCTGGGTGGTTCCAAGCATTATTTTTTTTAGGTTGTTCTATTTTAGGAAATATCTTGTTCCCTGGGAAAAGGGGATGGAGAGGTTAAACTTCTCATTTTAACCTGAGTAAATTGTCTTCTAATCCTGCCCTGTGAAATATCCGGATTAGCAGACTTGGTTGAAACTTGGAGGAAATGCCTAACATGGGAATTGGAATCTAATTATATTTTAGCATAAAGGAATTAGGCATGCCTTTTGAAGTATATGTGCGGTGAAATTCATTTTCAGATATTCGGGGGACCCTTGTTTCCATGAAATTTGATGTGGATTTCAAGTAAAATAGTTTCCTTACAAGGAACAAGGGATGGATACTCTCTTTAGAGAGTTACTTTGTTTGTTTGTTTTGGTACTAGCTATAGTATAAATATTTTAGAAGTACTAAAATGGTCTGGACTTTACATAATCTGGTTTTTCAGTGTTTTACTCACATAAACTAATTTTAGTTTTTGAAGAGCAAATGTGTGTAAATCTTTGACAATCAAATGGGAGTGAAGTTCTTATTAACAGTGAAATAGAAGAAACTATTCCAGTAAACTTTTTACATGTTCATGGTCACACTATTTAAAAAGCTTGGAGCTGGGATGCAAACCTAGGTCTTCAAACTCCAGCTCAGCTTGTGTACTTATGACTGGAATTAAGGAAATTCATTCTGTTAGCCAGTTTGATTTTCTTAGCTCTGTAGATTATTTGGGAGAATTCCTTAAATCACCTCATGTGACAAGTTCTCTTTTCATTATCTTAAAAATTTTTTTCTTAACTTAAAAGTTGGTCTAAATGCAATTTATTATGTACTTAACTTATAGAGGTCTCTATTTCAATAGATTCCTGTTTGTTGGGAAAGATGTGTTCGATGCTTACACACACAAGTTGAAAAATCAGAAGATGGAAGACTAATTTATACTGGAAATCTGGCTCGAACAGTATTTGGTGGGTAATTAGAAATGAGGGTATTGTATTTTTTGTCCTTTTAATTGTAAAAAAAAAAATGCTCTTAGCCTGTGTTATTTTACTATCTCTTAACTATAAGAACTAAGGAAAAATTAGATTATAATTTTTTTTTCTTGTGGCCTGTTGATACAAGATTTAAAGGTTGATACCTTTGCATGTTTAGATTTAAAACTGATTTTTAAAAAATATGTTTTTATTGACTTTTTTAGAGAGGAAGTGGGGGGAAAGAGAGAGACAGGGATAGAGAGAGGGAGGGATAGAAACATCAATCAGTTGCCTCCCACGCTCACCCCAACTGGCAATCAAACCGGCAACCTAAGGTATATGCCCTGACTGGGAATTGAACCTGCCATCTTTTTGTGTACAGAGCTGTGCTCCAACCAACTGAGCCACCCAGCCAGGGCTAAAATAGGTTTTTGAAGACTATTATGACTTTGTGATCTTACTGTTGGGTAAAGCTTCCTTCCTTTGGTCACCCCTTGGGATGTTTAACAACAGAATAAAACAGCAAAAAGTGTATATTTGTGTAACATTTGAATATACAGATAATAAAAAAGGAAGAATACCTCTGAAGAGTAGTTATTTTGGGGGAATAGATATTTATTGCATATATTTTAAAACTTGGCAGTTAAAATGAGCACATAATACTTTCTTTTACATTTTTTCAGGTAATCTTAGAATTTTCAATAAACATGGTTAGCCCTAGCTGGTTTGGCTCAGTGGTTAGAGTGCTGGCCCTCAGACTGAAGGGTCCCAGGTTTGATTCCCGCCAAAGGGCACAAACCTTGGTTACAAGTTGGATGCCTAGTAGGGTGCGTGCAGGAGACTCTCTCATCATTGATGTTTCTATATCTCCCTCCATTTCTCGCTCTGAAATCAATAAAAACATATTTAAAAAAAGAAAAGAAACATACTAGCCATTGGTACATGTTTTTTTTAAGAAAAATAAGATAAATTTAAAGAGTATAAGCTGAACTATTTGGAGGATTTTTTTTTTTTTTAAATCCTCACCTGAGGATATTTTTTCCATTGCTTTTCAGAGTCGAAGGGAGAGGGATAGAGAGAAACATCTATGTGGGAGAAACATTGATTGGTTGCCTCCCGAATGCGCCCCAACTGGACAGAGAGGGGAGCTTGCAACCAACGTACGTGCCCTTGGCCGAAATCAAACCTGGGATCCTTCAGTCCGCAGGCTGACATTAACCACTGAGCAAAACAGGCTAGAGCTGGAGGATTATTTTTATAACTAAGCCTACCATAATATATATATTTTTAATCTATCTTTATTGATTTCAGAGAGAGGAAAGGAGAGGGAGAGAGAGAGAGAAACATCAATGATGAGAGAGTCATTGATCAGCTCCTTCCTGCAGGACCCCTACTGGGGATGGAGCCCGAAACCCAGGCATGTGCCCTGACCAGGAATAGAACCACGATCTCCTGGATCATAGATGCTCAACCGCTGAGCCACACCTGGCCAGCCCACATAAGATTTCAGCACCCACATAGGCATTTGTGTTTTTTAAAGTAATTTTTATTGATTGATTGATTTTAGAGAGAGAGGAAGGGGGGAGAGAGAGAAACACTGATTTATTCCACTTATTTATACATTCATTGGTTGTTGCTTGTATGGGCCCTGACCAGGGATTGAACCCACAACCTTGGTGTATCAGGATGACACACTAATCTACTGAGCTACCAGGCCATTGCTTGCATTTGTGTTTTTGATTATGCTCGTATCAACCAATCATCTAAAATTTACTCTGGAAATCTGTAAGTTCTCAAGTGTGTGACATTAAAATAGAGTACATGTAAAGTACAGTTGTAGCTATTTAAAACTTTTTAGGAATAACGACAGGTTACTATCACTATTGAGTGGAGTTCTGATGTTATTGATTGCAGTAACCAATTTTGAATAGATAAATATTTCTTCAGAAGTCAATACATGACTAGGCCATTGAGCCTGTGCTCTGTCACATCTCTGGCCTTGGATACCTGGATTGATGCCACTGAGCTGTATTAACAGTGATCCCCATTGTACCCTTCCTGCTGAACACAGTCACTGTTCCTTCAAATGCAGCAAGGGTTATCAATTTATCTAATGTTCCCGTTTGACTTCATTCTAGAAAGAAGAGACTATTAATAGGAATTAATTTTGGTATGGGTAGGATATAATATTTGTGGAAGAGCATAGCTATCCGGGTTATTCAAAGTTCTAAAATTATAACTTGTAGAGGAATTTAATGTTCGACTTCTTTCAGTATTATGATAATGGAAAGTCACTCTATATACTTATCACAGGTTAATATTTTTTCTGTGTAGAAACAGGGAGAAACATTTTTTTCTATGTAAAACTACGTGAGAGACATAAAGTTATACAGGTACCATTCCTGGAGGTTCTTCAGACTACCAAATGGGTCCTAGTTTAAAGACATTTGAAGAGCCTTTTAGTTAATAGTTTTTGTTAATTTAGCAACAAATAATTACTGATGTTATAGTATTCTCATTTTAAGATGAATAGAATTTAAACATGAAGAGGTGTGAAAGAAGGGCATCCCAGGCGTGGAAGTAGTATGAGCAAAGGCAGGAAGATGGGAAAGCCTAGAATATGTTCATTTCTTTTTTATTTTTGAAATTTATAAGAGTTTATTTGAGCCAAACTGATGCCAGGGAGCAAGATATCAGATGCTCTTAGAATATGTTTAAAAAATAGCAATTACTTCAATCCAGGCAAAATAAAGTGTATGTGTGTGTTAGTTTTCTAGGGCTCTTGTAATAAATTTTCACGAAATTGGTGGCTTAAAAACAACAGAAATTTATTCTCACAGTTTTGAAGGCTAGAAGTCTGAAGTCAAAGTGTTGACAGGACCACGCTCTCTATGAAGGCTCTGGGGAAGAAA
The DNA here is from genome assembly GCF_054644295.1 of Miniopterus natalensis. Lineage (NCBI taxonomy): Eukaryota > Metazoa > Chordata > Mammalia > Chiroptera > Miniopteridae > Miniopterus > Miniopterus natalensis. The sequence continues at coordinate 28,450,170 of NC_142096.1, forward strand.
CCTTCCTTGCCTCTTCTAGCTTCTGGTAGCTCCCAGCAATACTTTTGTGTACCTTGGCTTGTTGCTGCATAACTCATCTCTGCATTCTGTTTCCCAAGCCCTTCTCTGTGTCTGTCCTATTCTGTCTTTATAAGGATACTCTCATTGGATTTAGGGCCCACCCTAATCCAGTATGATCTCATCTCAATATTTAATTGTCTTCACAGACCCTATTTCCAAATAAGTTCACATTCTGAGGTTCAGGGTAGACATAAATTTGGGGGGATGCTGTTCAACCCACTACACTGTGACAAATGTAATAGGGATAAAAGAGGTAATTGGAAGGGCTGAGGAGGCTTTTATATTGGAGGCAACTTGATCCACATTGTATCCCATGTGTACCAGTGTCATGGCAACTACTGTGGGAGGAAGGAATTATTTTTAAATTACTGATGCAGGATAATTAAGCCTTCAACCAACAGCAATGTATGAGAGTGTCTGCTTTGTTAAGGCCTCACTAACAGAGTATATTGTCAAACTTTTGGTTTTTGCCAGTTTGGGGCAAAACGGTATCTCATTGTGGTTTTTATTGCATGTTTCATATGATTGAGGTTTAGCATCATTTCATCTGTTTAAGGACTATGTGCATTTTTGTTTCAGTGAACTGTCTGTTTATATTCCCTGCATGTTTGTGGACAGTGTTGGTCTTTTTATTCTCATATACTAGAGAGAGGAAAGGGGAGAGAGAGAGAGACATTGATAGGTTGCCTCTCACACGCATTCCAACCTGGGACCAAACCCACAACCTAAGTATGCGCCCTGACTGGGAATCAAACCCGAGACTTTTTGGTGTACGGGACAACACTCCAGCCAACTGAGCCACAGCAGCCAGGGTAGTACCATGCTATTTTAATTATAGTCTTACGTTTTATTATCTAACACCCCTCCATTTTTATTTATGCTTCTTTTGTTTTTCCAAATTAACTTTATAATCTCAACTTGTCTATTTTCCAAACATGGTATTTTTATTGGGATTAAGTTAAAAGTGTACATTCAAACTAAGAAATTTACATTTAAAGTCATTTATTTAGTTATTGTAGTAAAATATATAACAAAATTTACCATTTTAACCATTTTTAAGTATATAGCTCAGAAGTCATTGATTTGAATCTTTCTAACATGATAAGTTGAATACCTTTCCCATGTATTTCTTACCCACTGGTGTTATTTTTATTTTTTATATTTGGTAATTTGTTGTTTTACTCCTAAGTGTAACTTAGCTTGTAAAGTTAGCCCCACATTTGAAGATTTTAAATTAGATATGTGCAAGTGCTTGTTAATAGAGTTTTATTTGATAAGGTGCTGACTGAATTGATTTTTGTAGTAGTCATGAGGATCTTTGGGTAATATTAAATCTTTTGTTGGGGAACTGAAGTAGAGGCCAGTTAACACTAAAGCTGATTTCCACTTTAGAGAGGCAGTGCATTGGAATGGCCAATGACCTGGACGCCAGTCGCATGGCCTGGATTTGAGTCCCAGCACTGCCACTTGGTAGCTATGTGACATTGAGCAAGCACCTCATTTTCCTCATCTCTTAAGTTACCTCTGATAATAATTGTGCATGTATGTTACAGGGCTTTCTATAGATCTCATGAACAATATGTAGAGTGCTTCAGACAGAGCCTGGAATGATTTAACAGTTATATGTATTTTGATTTTGTTGTAGTTTTAATAATGATATAGTAAGGAAAAAGGTGGAAAATTAATTGGATAGATTGATTCTTTTATACAATGTAAAAGTATTAATCCTCTCCCTTTTTTTTTTTTCTATTTAGGTGTGAAATGTTTCTCTTATTCTACAAGTGCGATCAGCCTTGCCTTTCTACCATACATTTTTGCACAAAATAATGTTGTATTTGGGAGTCTGCCTTTGCAAATCTTATTTTATGGCATCATAGGCAGCTTTACAGTGGTCACTCCAGTCCTGCTTCACTTTGTTACAAAAGGCTATGTCATTCGGTTGTACCATGAGGCCACTACAGACACTTACAAAGCCATTACTTACAATGTTTTGCTTTCAGAAACGAGTACCGTTTTTCACCAGAGTGACGTGAAGATTCCAAACAGCACACATGTGTTTACCACATTTTATGCTAAAACAAAATCACTGTTAGTTAATCCAGGTCTCTTTCCAAACTCCAAAGACTATGATCATCTAATGGGTTATGACAAACCATTCACTTTTGATATGGAAGAAACCAGTGAAAAGAAACAGCTTGAAGATGAGAAATGAGCCTGTTGTTTTTATGTTTGTGCTTAAATGTGATTTATTTTCCCATGTATAATAAAATTGCCTTTACTTTTGTTTTCTGTTAGTGACATTGTTAAAAATAACTTGAAACTGTAGCAAACAATTTTTGATTAATTTTCAGAGAATTATGTTCTTTTATAATAAGCTATGTTTGAAAAACAAAACATAATACTCTGCCATTTGTGTTTTAAAAAAGGTGTGAAAATACATGTGCATGCTGGCATATGCATGGATAAGTGTGGTTGCCTCTCAGCTGGGGATCTGGTGTCAGATACATAAGGGAGTTATTTTTCCTTTGTGTTTGGATTTTTATAAGTGTATAGATACTATCTTTTCTCACATTAAAAACTATTTTTAAAAATTTACATATTCTGGAAAGCAGTGTTAATCTGCTGCCTTTGGTTTAGTACACAGCTCGTTGCCTCATTTCTCTGGCAAGGCTTCCTGTACATAGTAAGGTTCTCCGTGTCGTCAGCTATGGGGGAAATGGTGACCTAAGCAGTTCTGTGTTCTGTGGTCCCATTTGTCCCTCGTGCACTCCTCCCTTTAACACCATCTCAGTAGGAAGAGCACATGTACTAAGTAGGTGGATAGTACATTTTATAAAATAGCAATCTCTGTGCTAACCAAATATTGGCATTTTAAGATTTTTACCTCTAATTGTAAAATAAAAGTTGGTTCCCGTGAAGGATTTTCAGCCAGGAACAAAATACCTCGAACAATGCTATTTAGATCTGTAGATACTTATTAAGTGCCTAGAGTGTGCCGGGTACTGTGCTAGTTGCCAGAGTCACAGTTAAGAACGAAACACCCAGACTGTATGGAGCTGCCTAATGTCACTGCTGTCAAGGCAGTAAATCTAATCTTCATGGCTTGCCTCTGTGCAAGGGGGGCTGATGGAGAAGCAGCAGGGCCATCACTAGTTCTTAGGGAAGATCATTCAAGTCTTACAGCTTAAGGTAGAACAGTACTCATCTTTCGGAGACCCAGAGCCCGTCTTCCACTAGGATCTCCCCAGCAGAAGGCGGGCTCTGGGTCTCAGAAAGATGAACAAGTTGGCGCCATCTCTGTCCTCAGGTTGGGTCTCTGCTTGCCTGTTCTGTCCCGTGTTACATAATACATACTTGTTGCTGTCCTATAGTTAATGTGATTGATATCTTTCTATAAAAAATTATTACATCAAATTGCTCATTATAAAATACTGGAAAGTAGAAGCAAGAAAAAATGCCTAGTTCTAAAAAACTACACAGCATCGTTAACATTTTAAAAGTTTTCTAAGGGTCATGTGCATCATAATTTGTTTTGAGTACATTATACCTTTTTTAAAATGTCCTCTATCCATGTAACCATTTTGTCACCTGTGTAACGGAGTGAAAAATCTATTTTTGTTAGTGTCAGAATGATTCTTCAGAAGACAATTTGGTTCAGGAAAAAGAAAATAGCTTAAAAGATGAATGAGAAAGATGATTTCTCAAAAGGATCAGCATGCAGAGGATAACATGAGTCATCAACAAAGTCAGCAGAAAGAACGCGGGCCCAGGTGAGGAGTATACGCACATCTCTCCATGCCACTTCACTACCCTAATCCCAGGCAGAATGATCTTGGAAAGATTGGGAACGTGGTGTGTCCCCCACTGTGTGTGTGAAGGGCTTTGAGTCAGTTTTGAGTCTCAAAAGGCAGGGTGATCCCAGCTGACATCTCGGTTACATCAGATAATATATACCCTTGGACAATAAAATGTATTATAATCCTTTTTCTCAATGTAGGGTTCATTATAATGTAACACTGCAGCTTTTGAGAACCAGTAACAAATGGGCATGAATAATAGCCTTAGCTTGGAAACAATTGTTAAAATTATATTGATTTTTTTCAGAACACTTTACTTTTGTTGTTGATTTTCTTTCACTGAGAATTTCAAACATTCAGAAGTGTAAGTGGACAAGGAGCCAAAATGACCAATTTTTGGCCAATATTATTTCTAGACTCCACCACTTGCTCTCTACTTTTATTTGGAAGCATCTCAGACGTCATAACTTTAATTTTGTAACGCTACAAGGTGAGAGCTTAAAAAATATGACTACTATTCCATTATAATACCTAAACCACCTCCCCCAATGTTATAAAATATTTAGTCTGTTCAAATATCCAATTGTTTTATAATCTTCCCTCATCCCCCATTTTGTTTGGATTAAGATCTAAGTAAAGTTCACACCTTAGTCACTGATTTTTAAAAAATATATGTCTTTATTAATAGATTTCAGAGTGAGCAACGGGGAGGGGGAGAGCGAGAGAGATAATGATGAGTCATTGATCGGCTGCTTCCTGTGCTCCCCCTATGGGGATCAAGCCTGAAACCCAGGCATGTACCCTGACTGGGAATTGAGCCTCGATCTCCTGGATCGTAGGTCGATGCTCAACTGCTGAGCCACACTGGCCGGGTGTTAGTCACCAATTTTTGACACTTTATGACTTCAAATTATGGGCCCTTTTTTTCCCCACCTTTCCCCCCTCCTTGCAAGTTATCTGTTGAAGAAACTGTTGTTTGTTCTTTACATGTTTTCATGGCCTAGATTTTCTGATTGTACTCTCAAGGTGTAATTTGACATATTTCTCTGTCTTCTGTATTTCCTATAAATTGGTAGTTGGGCTTGAGGCTTCATCAGATTGAGGTTTGATTGTTTTGGACAAGACTAATTCATAGTTTATGTTGTTTGTATTATGGGTTGCTGCATAAAAAACTGCCCCTTAAACTTTGAGGTTTAAAGTAAGAGATGCCACATTAACAAAAGAAAGGCAAAAAATCATGGTCTTATCAATAGATGCAGAAGCAGCATTTGGTGATAAGATACAACATCCATTTATGATTAAAACACTCCATAAAATAGAAATAGAAGGAAAGTACCTCAACATAATAAAGGCCATCTATGATAAACCCTAACATCATACTCAATGGTGAAAAACTGAAAGGTTTTCCTCTAAGATCAGGAACAAGGCAAGGATGTCCACTCTCACCACTCCTATTCAACATAGTTCTGGAAGTCCTAGCCAGAGCAATCAGGCAAGAGAAAGAAATAACAGGTAGACAAGTAGGGAAGGAAGAAGTAAGACTTAACTTTTTGTGGATGACATGATTCTGTATATAGAAAACCCTAAAGACTTCTCCAAAAAACTGTTAAACAATAAATACAGTAAAGTTACAGGATACAAAGTCAATGTACAAAAATCCATTGCCTTCCTATATACTAACAACAAAATTTCAAAAAACCCCCACACAGTTCCTTTTGCAGTTGCAAGCAAAAGAATAAAATACCTAGAAACAAACTTAACAAAGAATGTGAAAGACCCATATACTGAAAATTACAAAGCAGCATTAACAGAGATTGGAAAAAACCCAACAAAATGGAAAAATATCCTGTGTTCATGGATTGGAAGAATCAACATAGTTAGAATGGCCACATTACCCAAAGCAACATACAGATTTAATGCAGTCCCCATCAAAATGCCAATGTCATTTTTTAAAGAAATGGAATGAGAAATGATCAGATTTGTATGGAATCACAAGAGACCCCTAATAGCCAAAGAAAAAAGAATGAAGCTGAAGATATCACACTACCCGACTTTAAAGTATACTACAGAGCTACAATAATCAAAACAGCATGGTATTGGCAGAGAAACACACACAGATCAGTGGAACAGAATAGAGAACCTAGATATAAAACCATATGTATATGGGCAGATAATTTTTGACAGAGGAGCCAGAAAGACACAATTGATTATAGTCTCTTCGTAAATGGTGCTGGGAAAACTGGAAAGCCACACGCAAAAGAATGAAACTGGATTACAGTTAGACCCCCATGAACAAAAACTAACTCAAAATAGATCAAAGACCTAAACATAAGACCCAAAACAATAAGTTACATGGAGGAAAACAGGTACCAAACTTATGGACCTTGGGCGTAGAGAACATTTATGAACTTGACCCCAAAGGCAAGGGGAGTAAAGGCAAAAATAAATGAATGGAACTATATCAAACTAAAAAGATTCTGCACAGCAAATGAAATGGAACGAAACAGAGGCAGCCAACCAGATGGGAGATGGTATTTGCAAACACTAGCTCCTTGAAGGTTTAATTTAAAAAATATATAAAGAACTTGTAAAACTCAACACCAACCAACCAAACAACCCAATCAAAAAGTGGGCAGGAGATCTGAACAGACCTTTTCCAAGAAGATGTACGAACAGCTAATAGATATATGAAAAGATGTTCAACTTCACTAGCAATTAGGGAAATGCAAATTGAAACTACAGTGAGATACCACCTCACACCTTGTGGCTGTTATCAACAAGACAAGCAATAACAAGTGTTGGAGAGGTTGTGGGGAAAAGGGTAACCTCATTCACTGCTGGTGGGATGTAGACTGGTACAGCCACTATGGAAAGCAGTCTGGCGATTCCTCAAAAAATTAAGAATAGAGCTACTATATGACTCTGCAGTCCCTCTCCTGGGTATATACCCAAAAAACTTGAACACATATATTCTCAAAGATATATGCACCCCTATGTTCATTGTAGCGTTATTCACAGTGGCCAAGACATGGAGACAACCAAAGGTCCTGCGATAGAGGGCTGGATAAAAAGGTGTGGGACATATACAATGGACTACTACTCAGCCATAAGAAAGGATGAAACACTGCTATTTGCAAGAACATGGAAGGCCCTTGAGAATATTATGCTGAGTGAAATAAGTCAGTCAGAAAAAGCTAAGAAACTTATGATTTTACTCACATGTGGGCTATAAAACTGAAACTCATGGACCCAAACAACAGAGTGGTGGTTACCAGAGGGAAGGGGATGGGGGTTAGAGCGGGTCCTATATATGGTGATAGGAGAAGATTTGACTTTGGGTGGTGGGCACACAGTGCAATATATAAAAACCTCCACCTAAAACCTATGTGATCTTATTATCCAATGTCACCCTAATAAATTTAATTTTAAAAAATGAAAAAAGTAAAAAAAATAAAAAAGATAAACATGTAATAGTGCACAATGCCTGCTGGTCTGGTATTCAGGAGTGACTTAGTTAAATGGCCTGGCTCAGGTTTGCCCATGAGGTTTCAGTCAAGATAGCTGGTGCTGCTGTCATCTGAAGGCTGAACTGGGGCGGAGGATGTGCTTCCATGATGGCTCGCTCACGTGGCTGACAAGTCTGTGCTGGCTCTTTGGTCGGAGGCATCAGTTTCTCACTACGTGGCTCTCTCTTTAGGGCTATTTGCTTCCCCCAGAGCAGTTGATCAGGAGAGTGGAAGCCGCATGTCCTTTATAATCTATCTTGGAAGTCGCACATTGTCATTGTGCAATACTTTATTAGTTACACAGTCAGCCTTATTCATTGTTGGAGAGGATGACACAGGACTTGCATCTGGGGAAGTAAAGGTCATTGAAAGTCATCTTAGAGGCTGCCCACCACAGTGGTCACCCATCAAGAGGTACACAATGCCTTTCTCTCTGTAATGGCCAATGCCTAAGTTTACTAATTCATTAGGTGTTGCAAAATGGTTATTTATATTTATTATTCCTTTTTGATAAATAGCTGAAATACTTAGAAAAGTAGAGAACAGAGGATGAGAAGGCACGGAAAACTTGCTGCTGTGATCTGGTCACCAGTAGTTCATTTTCTGCAGAAAAAAATTAGGATAAGTGCTTGATTCTTTCCCTTTATTTACCTGTTTACAAAATAGAGTTGCTTTCCTAGTATCATCTGATGATTAATTAGACTTTAAGAAATTATGAGCTCATGGATTTAAATATATTTGATGTATTTCAATGCATTGAAATTACTATCTTAATGTCCATGTAGCCTACAGGTAGACTGGATAATGGTCCCCCGAGATGTTACATTACACGGCAAAAGGGGTTTTATAGATGGATCTTGAGTTGGGAGGATTATCCTGTATTATCCAAAAAACTCCAGCATAATCACAGGGAACCTTCTAAGACGACCCTGGAGACAGAGGAGAAGGTGATGTAGTTATGGAAGCAGAGATAGGAGTGCTGAGCTTTGAAGATGAAGGAGTTCAAAGACTGTAGCTCTCAAAGCTGAAAAAGGCAGGGACATGGATTCTTCTAGTCTCCAGAAGGAACCGAATCTGCAGACACTGTGACTCGAACCCAGGGGAACTGATTTCAGATTTCTCACCTCTAGAACTGTAAGGAATGCATTCGTAATTTTTTAAGCCCTAAATTTGTGGTTATTTGTTACAGCGGCAATAGGAAACCCATCTTTGGTCAGAGGGACCGTTTTCAAATTAGTTATCTAAGGTGATAAGGTATTTCAGGCTCATCTTTTACGTTTTCTGCCCCAGACCTGGAATCAGCAGTTTCTTCAATCTTTGTTCCTTTTAGTGGGAAATGGTATTTTGAGACCACTAGGGGCATTCATGGGGCTTTTCCTCCTTTTCCCCACAAACTTTTTATTGAAAAAAATATGTTTTTATTGATTTTTAGAAAAAGAAGAAGGGAGAGGGAGGGAGAAAGGGACAGAGAGAGAGAAAGAGAGAGAGAGAGGGAGAGAAACATCCATGTGAGAGTGAAACATTCGACTGCGTCTTTCTGGGTATTGAGCCTGCAACCTGGGCCTGTGCCTTGACCTGGAATCTACCTGGAGACCTTTTGGTGCCTGGGATGATGCTCAACCAACTGAACCATATTTTTAAATTATGGTAAAAAATATATATATATATAACAAAAATTTACCATCTTAACGAATTTTAAGCGTGCAGTTTAGTACAGTTCAGTATAGTGTTAACTATATTTACATTGTTGTGCAACAGATCTCTAGAACATTTTTATCTTGCAAACCTGAAACTTCTTATCCATTGAGCAACTCCCCATGTCCTCCTCCCCCTTGGAGTTTTGCCTTTTAAAAAATGGTAAAGTCACACAGTTCTTGAAACCTTTTACCAACATGTGCTTATTTCCCTCTAAACTTGTAGATCTTTAGGCCCCAACTCCAGGCCATTGTAATCCCAAACTATATCCTATAAACAACTTTAAGGAGCAAAGAATCTAAAGGATCACTTGTTTTTCTGGAATGGAGTAAGAGTTTTGAAATGAAATACAGTACATGCCACACACAAGCTAGTGATCATTCTGTTGTTAGGGCTCAAAATACGTCCTGGAGCTTCAGTTTGCATAAGGAAGTGGCTTCTCAAGCCTGGTGGGCCCCCAGCCCACAGTGCAGAACTACAAGCTGGTGGTGTGCCTGGGTTCTCATCTGGCCCGGCTCTGTCCCACGGCTGAACCGCTGCTGAGCAGAAATAGTGTGCATATGACGATTCGGTTCAGATCTATTCACCCAACACTCTGGGCACTGTGAGAAATTGTCTAAAGAGCCTGTGAGGGAGAATCGCAATGCAGATGAAAAAGGGGTGTTGTCAGTTGGGATCCTAAAGAAGACCTACAGGCTAGCTTTGTTACTGTTGACTGGGAAATACCTTGTTTTGTTTTTAAAGCTCTGTGCTCTCCTTTGCATCAAGTGTTGGAAAAGAGTATATTCTAAATCATTTTCTTCCCTCCCCTTGCAGGAAATACTCAAATATTACACACACACACACACACACACACACACACACACACACACACACACACACAGAAAAGAGGAAACAGTTGGATTGGAACTTAGAAGTCATGTGACTGATGACTAAGTGAATTTTTTCTGCTTACTGAAAGGGAAGAGCCTGAGGATGAGTTACTGATTCTCCTTGCATTTCTAAAGTTTTGGAGATATTAAATCATGTTTCCACTTATGCTCTTTTCCATGCTGTTTTCTTCCACATGTACTGAACCCAGGGAGCCCCACTGGATCTGCAACTCCTCTGATTTGACCTTTTGGTACACTTATTGCGGTAAGTGCACAGCAACAAGTGGTTGTAGCGGCAACTAGTTCGAGGGTGTGTTTTCACAAGAACCTCACTCTGCTGTGGCTGGGGCATAGGAAATGATCACGTGTTCCAGCTGCTGCTGGCAGCAAGGGTGATGGCTGGTGACTTCCCTGTGTGGGTTATCTCGATACTTCACAGACCTCACCAGTTGTTAACCTAAACTGTTGTGCTTGACCTCCAGCTGCTTCTGTTGTTCTGGGTGGCCAGCTTTCTCCACCTTAAGCCCAAGTTTCAGATTCCTTCCAGTTTTGGCAGAACTGTCTGCCTCTGAGCTTTTGTCTCCAGCCACAAGACTGGTTCTTTTTGAAAAGGAAGAATGGTCCTAGCTGCCTCCTGGAATTGATTATTGCTCTAAGCCAGCGATTTTCAACCGGTGTGCCGCAAGAATTTTTAAAACATGCAGTACCTGACTATTTTAGTCAGGATCACTGACCTCTTTTCCCTTAGACTGTCAAATAAAAAAAATGACAACAGCCAACACAACAACAGCCTTCTGATATAAATGAATTAAAATTATACCTCCTTTTTTGGGTCAGATTAGCAAAAAGTGTATTTCTTGGAGGGCCGCAGGATTGTAGTAATTAGCTTCTGTGTGCCGTGAGATGAAAAAGGTTGAAAATCACTCTTGTAAGCTGTATTTTTTTCAGCACAGTGTTGGAGTGTAATGGAGTGGGTGCTCTGTGGTGCTCTGTGTTTTAGGCTGTGATTTTTGAGGACTCCTAATTGGATATAAGCCTGGTTCTGCCATTTATTAGCTGCGTGACCTTGAGCAAAATCCTTAGCCTCTCTGTCTCAGTTTTTTAATCTGTAAAATGAAAGTGATTTTAGAACCTATTTTACAAGAATTGGTGTGAGGTAAAATTTTTAGCACAGAGATAGATAGAAACAGTCTTGTTTACTTTTTAAAAAAAAAAATATATCTTTATTGATTTCAGAGAGAGGAATGAAGAAGGAGAGAGAAACATCAATGATGAGAGAGCCATTGATCAGCTGCCTCCTATACCCCCTGACAGGGGATTGAGCCTGCAACTCAGGCATGTGCCCTGAGTGGGAATCGAACCGTGACCTCCTGATTCCTAGGTCTAGGCTCAACCGCTGAGCCACGCCCGGCTGGGCTTGATCACTTTTTAAAAAACCAGTCCTACCCTAATGCCATTAACTGGTGTATCACTGCCCAGCCCCACCCTTTCTCTGAAAGAGCAGCTTCAGGGCTTGACCACAGTTTTCTTTGGTACTCTCCACTGCGTTGCTCACCAAGGGTTGGATGTGATATCAGAAGGGCTGAAAGGGAGGCTTACCAAAATATTAGTGCTTTAACATTCTTTTTGGGAAAGGGGATTTGTGGTTTAATCATTTGGAGGAGAATTACAAATGCATGTTAAGTTCTGAGAAGTTCTGCAATGAAGAAACCTATTTATAAGCTCCTGATTTTCAATTGTATTTCATTTTTTGAGTGTGCTTTGGCTATCTTGAGAAACACACCCTGGCAAATGCTAATATAACATTACTTCTGGGGAATTAGCATAATTGACAGGTGTGAGAGCAAGCCCATTCTCATATTTGTGGGTTGTGCTGAATTCCCTCTCAACTTGGCTCTGGAATTTCTCCATCCTGCAGTGTCCATTCACCGCTTCAAGGAAGGCTCCTCAGTCCACTCGGCCCCACATGTTGATTATGCCACCTTCTCTGTGCTAAGGTTCAGAGGGCCTTTATTTATATAACACTTCATATAATAATTAGCTTTCAAGCTCCTAGTAACAATAATTTGATTTTTCTTAAAAAAATATTTTTATTGATTTTTAGAGAGAGAGGAAGAGAGAGGGAGAGAGAGAGAAACATCCATCTGATAGTGAAACATCATTTGACTGCCTCCTGCATGCCCCCTCCCAGGAATTGAGCAGGCAAGCCAGGTACATGCCCTGACTGGGAACCTAATCAGCAACCCTTTGGCGCACAGGACGACGTCGGACCAGCTGAGCCACATAGACTAGAACTGATTTGTTTTTAATTTTTGCTGGAGGATCTTACCTCTTTCTCTCTAATGCTGAGAAATCTGGTGGTCCCTCCCTGCTGCCCCATGGATGTCAGGCCTGAAGGGGGCAAGCTGGGTGCATGGCTACAGCAAATTTGCTGGCCTCCATCCCCACCTCCACTTCACTCCCCCACCTCAGAGAACCCAGCTAAAAGTGTATCCTGGGTGGAAAGCACCGATTCCTTTAGGTATCACTGTGGCCCTTTTTCAGTCTTTTCCGTGTGGATGACTTCCACTTGGCCAAGCTACTGGCATAAACAATGTATCAGTCAGCTCGGGCTGCCATAACGAAACAGCTCAGATTGGGTGGCTCAGACAACAGAAATTTACTTCTTATGGTTCTGGAGGCTGAAAATCCAAGATCAAGGGAGAGAGCAGGTTTGGTTTCCTTCTGAGGTTTTTCTCCTTGGCTTGCAGATGGCCACCTTATTGCTGTGACTTCATATGGCCTTTTCTCTGTGTCACCCCTAAACAACTTAAGTGTCCATTGATGGATGAATTTGTGTGTGTGTGTGCGTGTGTGTATAAAATTCATCCATAAAAAAGAGGAAATCCTACTATTTGTGACAACATGAATAGACCTATAGGCATTATGCTAAATGAAATAAATCAGATATAGACAAACACTGTATCATCTCACTTATATGTGGAATATTAAAAAAAAACACCTCACAGAAAAAGATATCAGAGGCACAGGTTGGGGGAAGTGGGAATTGGAGGAAGATGGTCCAAAGGTGCAAACTTCCAGTTGTAACTAAGTACTAGGGATGTGCAGAACACGATGACTATGGCTAACACTGCTCTATGGTATAGAGGAAAGCTGTTACGAAAGTAGATCCTAAGAGTTCTCATCACAAGGAGAAAAAGTTTTTTCCTGTTTTCTTTCTTTTATTGTATTTATATGAGAAGGTGGATGTTAGTTGAATCTATTATAATAATCATTTTACAATATATGTAATCAAACCATCATGCTGTACACCTTAAACTTATAGTGATGTATGTCAATTATTTCTCAATAAAACTAGAAAAATAGAAAAAACAACAGGTTAAAAAGTCCTAAAATGGAACAAGGAATTTTATAAAAATATGTTTTGGGGAGTATTTTCCCCCTCACACATAGTTTAAAGTGATTTAATAGCTCCAATCTGCATCTATTGAGATGATTATGTAATTTTTACCCTTCATTCTATTAATGTGATGTATCATATTGATTGACTTTCATTTGTTGAACTGATACAGTTCTAATAATCTGGTTAGTATTTAACAGGAAAGGAGTAAAGGGAAGACTAGATAATATAGACATGCCATTTATACAGCTTTGCTAATTTAACACTCCAAGTGTGTTCCCCACTGATCGATGAGGAAAGGGACTGCACAAAAGCAGTTTAAGTGCATGCTCAATAATGTCTGAGTGATGTGGGAAGGTGTTTGTCTGTCAATCACATCCCGAAACAGGTAATTGGCCAGAATGGGCATGGCCACTGCAAGGGCAGGAAACCTGAGTATTTCAACTTCTGAACAAAGGAGCGCCTGCCTGTTCTTGGTTTTTGCTTTCTTGGTTCTTGCCTCCCCTGCTTGCCAGTGCTTCTGTGACTCCTGTTGCAGGGGATGTGCTCCCCTGCATTCTCCCACGTGGCTCATGGCCATGTGCGACCCACACAATGGACTGATGGACTTAATTAACCTAAATGCTGAACTGGACCCTCTGCAACATGGAATGGACACTCTCGGCACTGGCCTTGCTTTCGCTCTCCTGGGACCCCAGCTGCCTCTCTTTCAGGACTGGGTTAAGGGGCATGGGACTTTACAACTCGAGAAATGTAACTCCATGCAAATAAAGCCTTTTACCACTTCTCATTCTTCCATGGGGGCTTCTGAAAATGCTTATTTCAGAGGTACCCCAAGAACCTCACGCCCACTCGTATCTGGGAAATCTGGCCTATTAGTTTCTCCTGCAACAGAGCCATCCTTGCATCAAAGAAATAAATCCCACGTGATCATGGCCCTTTTAATGTGTTGTTAAATTCAGCTTGCCAGTATTTTGTTGATGATTTTTGCATTTATTTCTATCAGGGATATTGACCTGTGGTTTTATTTTTTTGTGCTGTCTTTGTCTGGCTTTGGTATCAGAGTAATTCTGGGCTCATAAAATGAGTTTGGAAGTGTTTCCTCCATTTTAATTTTTTTGAAAAGTTTGAGAAGGATTGGTGTTAATTCTTATTTAAATTTTGGTAGAATCTGCCTGTGAAGTCGTCTGGTCCTGGGCTTTTCTTTGTTGGGAAAATTTTGATTATTTATTCAGTCTCCATACTACTTTGAGGTCTGTCTCAGCTTTCTATTTCTTCAGTCCTCTGGGGATCCCCCTTGGAAAATTTGGGAGTCTGGATGTATGAACCAACCTTTTCCCTCCTGAGTGAAGCTGGAGGCTAGTGGATTTCCCCTCCCTGACTTTGCTGTGCTGGGCACAGGCTCTCTGTTGAGAGAGTGTCCTGAATCTCCCTACCAGCTTCAGTGAGTCTGGATTCAAGTTCTCCTGAGACATAGGAAACTTTCAATTAGTTTATGATTTCTCCCAAAGGGAATTTGTCCATGAATTGTTGCTGAATTTGAGTATTTGTGGGGGGAAGAAGGGTCTTGGACTTCCTACTCTGCCTTCTTGCTGACATCACTGCTCTGGGGAGGGAGATATTTTTAACCACCCTCAGTTTTTCTCATTATACACTTTTAATGCTAAAGGTATCGTTTGGGGGCTGAATTTTAGAATACTTTATTTATTGGAAATAATTTATTGACATCTTTATTCCACTTAGATCACATGGAATATCCGATTTTGATAAAAACTGAACCCTGTGTACAATTGATGGGAAGCAAAGGATATTTGCATATTTTCTATATTCCAAGTAAGTCCAAAGTTTTGTTTTTTATAGATCAGTTAAAAGAGTTCAAGAAATATCAGTGACAAATAATTGTGTTCCAAATGTACATGTATTAGTTTTCTATTGTTATATAACAAATGACCACAATCTTAATACTTCAAAACAGTACACATTTATTATCTCATAGTCTTTCTATGTCAGTAGGCTGGGCATTCCTTCGCCTTGCCTGCTCAGGAACTCCCACAAGGTTGCAGAAAAGCTGTCTGCCAGGACTGCGGTCTCTTTGGAAGGCTCAAATAGGGAAGGACCCACTTCAGTTCTCATGTGGTTATTGACAGTATTCAGTTCCTGTCTGGCTGTTGGCCCAGTCTTTTCTTTCTTTCCTTCTTTCCTTCTTTCCTTCTTTCCTTCTTTCTTTCTTTCTTTCTTTCTTTCTTTCTTTCTTTCTTTCTTTCTTTCTTTCTTTCTTTCTTTCTTTCTTTCTTTCTTTCCTTCCTTCCTTCCTTCCTTCCTTCCTTCCTTCCTTCCTTCCTTCCTTCCTTCCTTCCTTCCTTCCTTCCTTCCTTCCTTCCTTCCTTCCTTCCTTCCTTTCCTTCTTTCCTTTCTTTCTTTCTTTCTTTCTTTCTTTCTTTCTTTCTTTCTTTCTTTCTTTCTTTCTTTCTTTCTTTCTTTCTTTCTTTCTTTCTTTCTTTCTTTCTTTCTTTCTTTCTTTCTTTCTTTCTTTCCTCTCTCTCTCTCTCTCCCTCTCTCTCTCTCTCACATCCCTCCCTCCTTCCCTCCCTCCCTCCTTCTTTTTCTTTTTATTTATTTATTAAATATATCTTTATTGATTTCAGAGAGAGGAAAGAAGAGGGAGAGAGATAGAAACATCAATGATGAGAGAGTCATTGATTGAGCCCACAACCTAGGCATGTGCCCTGACCAGGAATCGAACCCCGATCGCCTGGATCCTAGGTTGACGCTCAACCACTGAGCCATGCCTGGCCAGGCTCTTCTTTCTTTTTCTAAAAAAATATTTATTGAATTCAGAGAGAGGAAAAGAGAGGGAGAGAGAAACATCAATGATGAGAGAGAGCCATTGATCGCCTGCCTCCTGCACATTCCCCATTGGGGGTCTAGCCCACAACCCCAGGCATGTGTCCTGACTGGGAATTGAACTGCAATCACCTGGATCATAGGTTGATGCTCAACTGCTGAGCCATGCCTGCCAGGCTGGCTGTTGGCCTCTTTTCAACATGGCTTATTGCTTCATCAAAGTCAGCAAGGGGGACATAACAAGATAGAGGTCACAATCTTATGAACCTAATCATGGAAGTGTCACTCTATCAACTTGGCTTTACCTATCTGTTAGAAGCAAGTTACCAGGCTCACACTCATGGGGAGAGGATTACATAATGGCATGGGTAAAAATGGAAATAGCTTGAGACTTCTAAAAATTTACTAGGTATATTCTTTGTCATTAGCTATTCAACTGATAAGTAAAGTTGGGTTTCCAGTAGTTAAAGATCTGTGTATGAGCAAGCCAGGACATCTTTTCCTAAAGGTAACCTTTCTCTTTTGTTGTTGTTTGTTTGTTGATTTATTTTTAAAAAAATTATTTTATTTTTTCCATCACCATTTATCCCCTCTATCCCCTCTTTTACCTCCACCCACTGCCCTCTCCCCTGAAATCACCACACTGTTGTCTATATCCATGAGTTCTCTCTCTCCCTTTTTTTCTTTTTTGCTCAATCCCTCTACCTCCCCACCCCCAGAGCTGTCTGTCTGCTCTCTATCTATGAGTATGTCTCTATTTTGCTTGGTAATTCAGTTTGTTCATTAAATTCCACATCTGAGTGAAATCACATGATACTTGTTTTTCTCTGACTAGCTTATTTCACTTAGCGTAATGTTCTCCAAGTCCATCCATACTGTCGCAAAGGGTAGAATTTTATTCATTTTTATGGCAGAGTAGTATTCCATTGTATAAATGTACCACATCCTTTTTATCCACTCATCTACTGATGGACACTTGGACTGCTTCCAAATCTTGGCTGTTGTAAACAATGCTGCAGTGAATATATGGGTGCATATATTCTTTCAAATTAGTGTTTTGGGTGTCTTTGGATAAATTCCCAGAAGAGGAATCACTGGGTCATAAGGCAGACCCATTTTTAATTTTTTGCGGTAACTCCACACTGCTTTCCACAGCGGCTGCACCAGTGTGCATTCCCACCAGCAGTGCACAAGGGTTCCCTTTTCCCCACATCCTCACCAGCACTTGTTGCTTGTTGATTAAAAAAAAAATGAGATGATGGGATAAAAAATACAATGTTTTTTGTTTTTCGTTGTCTTGTTTTTCCTCTCTATGATTTTACTTGTCATCAGCTTAGTAAACACTAAATTGGGTCATGGCAATAGCACTGGGCTGGATCTGAGTGTTTGGGAAAACACATAAGACCTTTATCGTCTCTTGCCAGTCAGCTCTGTTGCGTGAAGTACTAGGATCCCAGGAACTTCAGTTCTCACCCTCCTCCTTGCCATTATTGTTTCTTCATCATCTACATTCTTGCTTGAATTTGGAGCTTATGCTTTACTAAGTGCTTTCACATATGTAAGCTTAAATAAAGAGTCCCCCGATTTTAGTTATCCATGTTACAGGAAAAGAGGTAGCTGCGAACCCAGAAATGATAGGCAATAAACTCCAAATTTAATAGTTCAATCTGCACTTGCACATGTTGTTTCTGCTTTCACTTATTCACTGAAAAATGCATAGCATATTTCAAGGATTCTGATAAGTACTGTGAATTTATTGATAAATAAGACATTCTCTTGACCTTCAAGACTCTCCCAGGGCAATAGGAGGGACAGCCTGTAGATAACATGGGCTGGCAGGTGAGGTGGCAGCCTGAGGCTCAGCGACAGCACAGAGCAGAGAACAATCGACACTGTTCCCTCCACTGTCTTGGACAAGGGTGAAAGAAATACTTTTTTTCTCTCTCTGAATTTTTGCCTGGCTAAAAGCTTTACAATTTCTTCCTCTTTTCTCAGGTTTTGTTTTCTGGTTCATGTGGTGTGCTTCACACCTAGATGTTTGGCAGAAGTGGTTATTGGCATAATGAGTGACCTAGTTTTCAAGCAAACCCCTTGCCCTGACACACAGGAAGCAAGTTGTATCCTTCCAGGCCCACGTAATAATAATAATACAATACGGCATTCCTCAGGCTTCTCTGAAAAGCAGATACCAAGAAGGAATTAGACATCCAGGGGATCTATCGGGAGGAAATGCTGGAGAACAATAATGGGAAGAGGATGCCCGAGCAGGCAAGGAGAGGGTTCAGAGCGAGGTGCAGAGCTGACACCTTCGAAATGAGAGAGGGAAGGAAGGAGAATTTGGTAAGATGGTCATCAAACCAAACAGCATTCCTGAGATCCTCTCAGCCAGGTCAATGGGGAGCCTTAGAGCAAAGACTACCTGTCACAAGTGTTCCATGACAGGGAGGAGTAGGCTGGCTCTGTGTCCTTGTAGTGCTTGGTTGTTAGAGGAGCGACTGACTTGCTGGGGGCTGGCCTCTGGGTGAGAAGGCTATGGGGGTGCAGCAGCAGCTGGGGTAGTCTGCCAACTACCTTCCTCCCAGCAGGTTCTTTGGAGGGAAGGTTTGAGTAGTGTACCTCCATGGTCACCACAGACACCTTAGTCATTCACTGAGTATGACATTTATGTCATATTATATTAATTTACCAACAAAATAATTATTCAGTTATATTTTTTATAGAGCTTTGCAATTATGACCCGAGTTTCCCTAGAATATACTAGAATGTCTGTGTAAAGTGTGGGGCCACATTATAGAACTCAACCTTGTTTTTATGGTGCTATCTCTACCTCTATTCAGTAAGGGCTGTAAGTATAAATTGAATAAAAAATAGGTAGGAAATAGAAATTATTTGTTTTGAGACTTTATAGCCTTGCTAGTAAATTATTTGACAAATAAAGCTGGACCATAAACCTCCCTGAAAATCATTTCTGGTAGTTCCTGGAGTTGTTTTAGGTGACAGCCACTGGTTTCTTATCTCTCACTCCAACATCCACATTAATATCCTTGGCCTGCTGAGCCAAGCAAGTGGTACCTCACTTTGACCATTTGTCATGTGCCTCACATGACCACACTCAAGATGTAGACCACTGAGATGTCAAAACAAGAAACTTCCTTTCTTGGAGTCATTGGAGACCAGGAACATGCTGTGTCCCATGCAGCAAAGGAAGAATGTTCCTTGTCCTGCCTTGTCCCTGGACACCCAGCAGTACTGCTGTGTGCCTGTGTCTCAGGGATTTCTCATGAAAATAGCTCTTCAGCTTCTGCCCACATCCATGCTTTTGGAGAGGTTCAGGCTAAAGTCCATGGACTGTACCGTGGGACCATTGTTTGAAGCACACCCTGTTATGTTCTTTATACTACTTTACCCTGTAAGTAGAGAAGTGGAGACAAATTAGGAAGTTGGGTGGTGCCTTAGGCTCACATTAAGGAGGGCCTGCATTAAGACCATGATAATGGTATGAAATGGAGGCTAGAAAGATTTATCGGGATTGGGAATTCTAGTGCTGATCTGCTGATGAAGATCAGGGAATCCATTTAGGATCTGTAGGGTGAGGTGATGGGGAACATTTGAATAGAGATATTGAATGCATATATGAGAGTGCTCAGGAGAAAGTTGAGACTAAAGATGACCATTTGGGAATTAGCATCCTATGTGGTACTTAAGGCCAGGGAGAGTGTGCAGAGTAAATATTGAGGAAAACTGAGGATAGAACCATAAGGAAGAGGAGTCAATGAACGAGACTGAGAAGGCGCCAGAGAGGTCAAATGACATCTAGAGAAGAGTGGGAGCACCAACACCAAACAAAGGAGAGCTTTGAGGAAGGAGCTGACGGTTCTGTTACCCATAGCCAAGTTCAAGTTAAAGATGGAAAACGTTTCCTTTGGTTATGGCTACAATCAATGAGTCATGGTGACCTTATTAGGAAAATATTTTCAATGAGGTGATGGTTACAATAAACTATTGTCATTATAAAATAGACTGTACATCTTTTCCATTTGGGCCAACTGAATAACTTACAAGAATTGAGCCAAACATATTGTTTACTGGCTCTTTCCATGTTAACTGGTAATAGGGAGACCATGAGGAAATAATAAGTAGCTCATACACCTAAGTTTTAATCAAAAGGTTTAATTTTTTTCTCTGAGAAATCTTTTGTCAAAACTACTAAAAAATAGGCATGAGTTGATTATTGCCACTTCCTTTCCTTTCTTTGCACTTCCTAGCAGGACTGGAGCTGGGACAGAAAATTTTATATCTTTATTTGAGTTTTCTCAAAAAAGCCCCACGGGTTTCTCTGCTTTTAGGCATAGCACATAATTCCTACTGTGGAATATTCTACTTGGTTACAATGCACTAGTTACCCTCTCAAAACTCCAGTTTTCTCATCTACAGAACAAGGATCGCAATACCCACATTATAGGTAGTTGTGATGATTAAATGAAATAATGTTGGAAAAACACAGGGCATATTTTAAGTATATAATAAATGTTAATTATTTATAAAATAATCTCTTATTTAAGGGACTAATGGGATTTTTTTTCTCTTTAAGGAAGAGATATAAAAAAATTATATTTCAATCTATATTTATCCTATAACTCCTTAAATTTTCCGGTGCGCCAAGAAGTTGTTTGCCGAGGATCTGATGATGAGTTTTCTTTTTGTAGAGCTCTAAAGGGAGGTAAGTATTTAATTTATATTACTCTCAGAATCGAATAGAATACTTCATGAGAATGTTATGAAAATTAAATACACTGAAAATGTGAAGTTCCTTTTCTGATGATAACTTTTTATTTCCATTCAAAGTTGTTTTTGTTTTTTTAATCCTCACCAGAGGATATTTTTTCCATTCCTTTTTCAGAGAGAGTGGGAGGGAGAGAGAGAGAAACATCGATGTGAGAGAGACACATTGATTGGTTGCCTCCCACATGCACCCCGACCAGGGCTGGGGATGGAGCCTGCAACAGACCTACGTGCCCTTGGTTGCAATTGAACCCGGGGCCCTTCAGTCCGAAGGCCAACATTTAACCACTGAGCCAAACTGGCTAAGGCTCAAAGTTTTTACTTTTAGCAGTTTAAACAACATTTTACAATTATGTTACTGAGTTATTATTAAGATGACACATGACTGTGTTTGAGGGATATTAAATTTTTTACCTTGTTCAGATTAATATTACACATTTACACTTGGTTATAGTTCTCTGTTTCTAAACATTACATTTGTTATTTTTCGTAGACACTCACCAGATTTTACTACGCAGCTACATTGGTTTCTTCAGTGTCTTCCCCTCTCTTTTCCATCCTGGAATTTTTCACAGAATCATAAAATTTCAGAGTTTAAGATCTTAAAGTCACTTATTACAAACTCATGAATTTTTCTTAATAATATTTAAACAAGTATTTTAGATAGTATAAAATATTATAAATGTCATGCTGTCACATTACCAAAAATTGGGAAGTATACACAAGAAAGAAGTCACAGAATCATATTTCTAAAGTCATTTTGGAGTATTTCCTCTGCATATTTTCATCTATGCATATTGTTTATGTAGTTGTAAGTATACTTTACTACAATTTAAAAAATTTATTTAAATTTTTTGACTAGAGAACCGCATGCCCGTGGTTCAAAAATCATAGTATAAACATTTCCCAGTGAAAGACCTCCCTTAGTGGATGATGCCCTGGTTCACTTAACCATTCTCCTATTGGACATTTAGTGTCCTGGTATTTGTACTGTTATAAATAATGTTGTAATTAATATGTTTCTGTATATAAATTTTCTCATATTTTAGATTTGAATATTCCCATGTTCAGAAGAAGGAGTTATGGATAACTCCCAGGGAGATTTCTAAGCTTAATGGCTTTAGTATATTCATGCTTTTATTCACATAAGACCAAACTGCTTTTCTAAAGGATTGTACCAATTTATACCTGTACCACCAGCAAGGTATAAGTATAGTGGATTAATCTCTGTCTTGTTAACATTGGGTATTATCATTTAAAAAAAAATAAGTTTAGCCCGGCTGGGCGTGGCTCAGTGGTTGAGCGTCGACCTGGGATCCAGGCGATCCGGGTTTGATTACCGGTCAGGGCACATGCCCGGGTTGTGGGCTGCAGCCGATCAATGACTCTCTCATCACTGATGTTTCTATCTCTCTATCCCTCTCCTTTCCTCTCTCTGAAGTCAATAAAGATATATTAAAAAAAAATAAAATAAAAAAATAAAAAATAAATTAAAAAAAGTTTAAAAAAACTTTATTAGGAAAAAATGTATACTTTAATTATTTTATTGACATTTTTATTATTATTGAAGTTAAATTCTAGGATGTGTCAGACTGAACCCAGCCTGCCTGCTTCTTCCCTTCCTCCTTCCTTCCCTTCCACAAACATCTGTTGAACCTAGTCTGAGCATGTAACGACTTAGGCTTTTATGATCCAAAGTTGCATGACAGGGTCTCCCTCCTCAGAAGTCCTCTGTTCTGGGAAGGACAGTCATGGTCATGGGACAAAAATGACAATAAAATGTCATAAAAGCTAATAGAATTAAATGTTCTTAGTTTTAACTATATACATACTTATCAATTTACTGTGACAGAAAAACTCAGATAAGGCTTCAGAGAGTATTTTATTAGAGCCTTGAATCAGAAAGCAAAAAGGAAGGATGTTCCCTGGAAAGGAAACAGCATATGCAGACACATCTAGCCATGTGACAATATGGCTTATTTGGCGAGTAGCTTTTTTTTGTAGCTTGAGCAGAATGTGCTT
This sequence comes from Miniopterus natalensis, assembly GCF_054644295.1. Classification (NCBI taxonomy): domain Eukaryota; kingdom Metazoa; phylum Chordata; class Mammalia; order Chiroptera; family Miniopteridae; genus Miniopterus; species Miniopterus natalensis. Next base: position 28,473,148 of record NC_142096.1, read on the forward strand.
GTGGGAAAATTGCTGGGGGTGAGCCCAGAACAGGGGGCAGGAGCAAGCATGTAAGTCATGTGCAAAATACTGGCCTGCAGCCTGTCGACAGTGGGTTGGAACGCCCCATGGAGATGTCCATTTCTGCAGATAACTAGCGTCCATATGGAAGGAGGTGGGGGTTGGTTGGCAGGAAACTTGGGTGGAAGGAAGAGCAGCGGGGAGGCTGGGAGAGACCATGAGGGCAGAACAAAGATGGTTGTCCTGGAGAAAAGGGGAGGAGACAGAGAACATATTGGGAGACAGAATTGGCAGAACATGCTGACTGATTTGATGTGGCAGGCAAAGATGAGGTAAGATCAAGAACCATTTGAGGGTGGGTGACTGGATGGATGGAAGTGCCATTATCTGAAATGATGTGTGCCAAAGAAGGGGCAATTCTTAAAGATGATGAGTTCTGATTTGGGCATGTTGAGTTCAAGGTAATTTTTTTAAACTTTCAAAGAAACATGTCCATCTAACAGCTGACTATATGGGCCCAGAGCTGAGGACATTCTGATTTAAGAAACATCGATGCTATCAAGAGACCCTTGAAAGTTTGGGACTCAAATTCATATCATACATATCTACTTTTAAAAATAACTTCCCTTTTCTATTATACCCTGCTAAAGTAGTAGCAATATTAAATATGCACATATATTACTTGGGCTGAAGGATATTAAGCACTTGCTTGTTCATCACTCATTCACTACTGAGACCAGTGGGCCTTAAAGTTTGCATCCCTGCTCTGGCCTGTGTGGATCAGTTGGTTGAGCATCCTCCCATGCAATCAGGGGTCACCAGTTCAATTCCCTGTCAGGGCACATTCCAGGGTTGCCCTCTCCGCAATGGATGTTTCTCTCTCTCTTTCTTCCTCTCCCTTTCTCTCTCTCTAAAAAAATCAATAAAAAAATATTTTAAAAAAAGTTTGCATCTCCTCATGCTGGTCCTAAGAGAGGCTTGTGGTGGCAGAGGAGCCACAGGAGAATCAGAGCCAGGGTATAAGACTTATTACTTCTCTACAATTTTGTTTGGCGCTGCTGCTGCCAGTAGTGAAAGTGTCAAAGGTACACACAGTACTACCCTCCCTCCCCCCCAAAAAGTCACCTAGTGATTGCCATGTTTTTGTGTTTTGTTTGCAGAGACTGTGAATACAACAGTGTCATTCTCCTTCAGGGGCATACGATTCTCTAAGGTATTGTCCAAGAGTCATTTTGTACTTTCTTAACCATTGGCAGTAACAGAATTTGAATAAGCAATTTGTAGCTTCTAAAAACCGATATTCAAGATTTTTTTTCTACTTTTATTTGGTTTTGGGTATTTTTGCGATTTCTTCTTTCTGAAGAATATGGAAACATAAAAAAGTTACACGAAAGAAAGCTCTTTTTCACTTCATGTTTTTCCTCTGACCTCCATGGCTAAAAGTAATCAAGCGCTCATTATTAATATGTTGCATGATTTTTGGTTGAAAACATTGTCCGACCGCTGTCTAGAATGCCATAGCCACCTTCATGAATGATAACCATGTGATTTTAGATGTTTGCTTTAGATACATAGCAATGAAATTTTGTATGTTTCACTTTTGGTGACTATTTAAAAGTAAACTTTTACTGATTTTGTTCACAAATGATATCTAATGTTTGAAAATCTCGTAGGCTAGTCTCAAAAAGTAGTTTAAAAACATCCTCTCATAATTGGGAAATAAACGTTTGCTGAATTCAGACATGCAAAATTTCGTCTCATGAGAAAACTGAGAAAATGATAACCAATGCAATTTAAATGGTTTCCTCCTACTAAGAAAAAATTCTGATAAAAGTCTTACAAAATAGAAGCACCTAACATTTTATGTTACTTGTGTTTCTTATTCTCGTTTTAGGGACGGTACCAATGTGTTGTGGAAGCCATCACCGGGAATACTGGAGAAATGCTCTTCTGTTTGAATTTTACCATCATACACTACTCTGGTTTCAATTAGAATAAATCGAGTATATTTTTATTTTTCAAAGGTTTTACTCTTCACTTAATTCCCTTCATTCCCTTAATTCCTCCCCTCCCAATGTATTAGTTTGGCAGAGCCACCAAAACAAATAACACTTATGGTTTAGTGGTTCATGTGGCCACGCCGCGTTGTAAGGGAGGCTGGGAAAAGCAGCCTTAGTGAACCTGGAGGCCTGTTACTATAGATGGAGTGAGTGGATATAGGGGCCCTAGTGGTCTCTGGCAGAACACCAAACCCGATTACAGCGGTACATTAATTAGGGAGATTATTTGATTGGTATCTATCTACTACATTACACTGTGATCTCTACAAGATCAGGGATCCTATCTGGTTTGGCTCACCATTGTATTCTCATCTTCTATCCCAGTGCCTGGTACATAGTAGGACCTCAATACAAGGGTGGGCAAAGGTAGGTTAATAATAATAAATACAGTAATAAATAAATAAATGAATGAATGAATGAATAAATAAATAAATAAAACAAGAATAAACTGTGTTTCATGTCCTCACAACTGTAAACCTGCTTTTGCCAACTCCTGTATATGTTTGTTGAATGAATGAATGAATATATTTGGTCTCTATTTTCCCCATCTCACACTTGACACTCTAGCTAGACCAAATCACGTGTGTTTGCCTGGTAAAGTATTCATTAATTATTAAACAAAAAGGTCTTAGGTAATCTGGTATGCAAAAACAGTCATCACACTGTTTAAATTTCTTTGATGATTTTTCAGGTTATACATATTTTCACATATTTCCATTTATATTTCTTGTTCTGAGATTTGACGTGACCAGTTCTAGCAACATCCCTTGAGGTGCACTAACTGCTTAACACGGTAGGTTTCAGTTGATGCAGTAGATCCAAGTCAGGCAGCACACTTAGGGCCTTGCTTGGTGAGCAGAAGAATGGAGAGTGATGCTTGAATGAGGGCATTCCTGCATTTACCTGAGTGCAGTGTCTCACACCTGAGCTTGCCACAGGAGTTGGGAATAAAGAGCTAAAGGTCACATTCTCTGTAGAATCTGGAGGGCTGGTGTGACATTGTGATTTATAATAAATATATATTTAGTCTTCACCCCCCTTTCTGGCACAGAGCTTCTAAAACCCTTGGAATTTCTTAAGTGAAAAGAGCTATAACGATGTTTTGATTCTCATAATAAACTCCTTTCAACAACACTTGAGTTTATGTTCATGAGCTGGTTTTTGGAAAACCCCTGGGATGAGAGCTGGCTGCCAGGCAAATCGGCCAAGCGGTTAGATTGGAACTTTGAGCCCCACTGCCTCCCCTCTGAGTAAGGGAAAGGGACTGGAGGTTGAATTGATCACTGAAGGCCAATGATTTCATCAATCATGCCTATATAATGAAGCCTCCATGAAACCCCAAAAGGACTGGGTCTGGAGAGTTCCCAGGGTGGTGGACCAGCATCTATCCACATGCCAGACCCCTAACTCCACTGGGACAGAAGCTCCTTTGTTTGTCCCGTCTGGTGTATCTCTTCATCTGGCTGTTGATTTGTATCCTTTAATATCCTTTGTAATAAACTGGTCATGTAGTAAGAAAACTGGTTTCCTGAGTTCTGTGAGCCCCCCTAACAAATAAATAGAACCCAAGGAAGGGGTCACGGGAACTTCTGATTTCTAGGCAATGGGTCAGAAGCACAGGCCAGAAGTACCTGTCATTGCAATTGGCAACTGAAGTGGTGCAGTCATAGGGACTGAGCCCTTAATCTGTGGAATCTGATGCTATCTCTAGGTAGATAGTGTCAGAATGGAGTTCAGTTTGTGGGCACTGGGTCCATGTCCTCGGAGAATTGCGTTAATTGCTTGGTGGTATAGAAAAACATATCATAGATGGTATTTTAAATTTCTATTTACAGAAATATCTAAGAGTTTTAGCAGTCAATAAAATTAATGTTGCAGTGATAAATGAATCAGTTTACTGAAGATGGTGTTAATGATGGCCAACCCACCCATAATCACCCAGTCACACCAACCAGCACCAGGTACAGATGTTTTGCTTATCATATATTAAGTGATAATAACATAAAAATATAAAATATATTTAATAAGGACACAATGAATGAAGCTATATGAAAAAATTAAAATATAATGTGAGGGTGGTGGGATTTAGATATTATACTATTTTTAACATTTTAAAAAATACTATTATCGTATTATTGCTAATGAAGCTAAACCATATTACCATTACTTTCACCAAACCATAACCACCCGAAACAATTCCATTAGCAATGCCCTTTTAAAAATATATAGGACCTATAAGATATTATTGGTAAGAGAGAAAAGAAGAGAGGACTGTTTTAACTATAAGCAAGTATGTGGCCAATGTGCGGAAGACACGTCTTCCTGTATAAGACTCAAATATAATTCTGAAAGCCAAGAGAGGAAGCAATAATTCAAGTGAAAGGAAGTGAAGAGCTTCTATTTCCTTAGCATTCATGAGCAGGCCTGATATGGACATTAGTGCTAATGAGAACAGCATGCTTCAGACGGAAGGTGCAGAGATCTGTGCGGAGATAACCAAGGATCAGCACAAACGCAGCGACTGGGACTCAGTGCTTTTGCTCTGGTGTAAGGGGTATGACAAGGAGTAGCCTGCTGATAAATTGTCCAGTGGCTGCTCAGAAATGCATTTGACGGTAGATGCCCCAATGCGCACGTATTTCCTATTTATCGCCTAGCATAGGAAGCTTCTTTCTCTCAATGCCAAAGTCCTTAGCAGGGTTTAATTAGACTCGCTTCTCAATTCAGATTACTACGTTTTCAAGTTCAAGTACTGTCTGAGTAAAGTTTACTGGTACAGCTATTTAGGGAGGGTGAACGCGCCAAAAAGAAAAAGGAAATACTTGGTAATATGGTTGGTGAGATGAGATTATTGTTGGGAGTGGTGGGGCTGGCAGATAACAGGGGCTAAGAGAAAAAAAGAGAAGTGTGACACAACTGCCTCCATTACAATTTCAGTTAAGGAGCTGGTGGCAGCCCTGGGTAAAGAGATGTACCTGAAGGTCTATCCTTTAGTGTCAGTTTAGCCCGGCTTGCCCTGACCAGACTGACCTGTTTCTGACACTTTCCCAGTCTGATGGGAACCCTCTTCTCTGGTAGCAGAAGTTAGCAGGGCTAAAAAGACAAGGGAAGGGAAAAGGCTCACAGGGAGCTCAGAGCTTCTAGGCAGCGAGTTTGCCTCAAAAGCAGGCACTCCCGGGACAGATTGTAGCAGAAAGCCAAATTAGGGCAGAAGGGGAGGTGGCCAGCAGGCAGTGGAGCATGGTGAACAGAGAGTTTGGTGGTGGCAGGGGTTCTAGGTGTTACTAGATATACAGGTAGTGATGGGAGTGGTGGGAACTTGATTCAGGGGGCGATCCTTACTCCCAGGATATCAATTGCATCAATCAGAGGAGTTGCAAAGTCTGATTCCTAAGGGGCCAGCCAGAGCAGGCTGCGTATAAAATAAGAGGGAGGCATGTGATTATGGTGAATAAAAAGGCATATGCAAATTTAAGTGTACCATATGGGAATACTGGTCCAATGTGGTCAGCTCTTCTGATTTTTCAAGAGAAAGGGTACATTTGGGTTTTTACACGCGCACACATGTACACACACAAATTAATCACAAAACGTTGGCAACTGATTTAAAAATTTAAAAGCACTACGTGGGGGTCATTATTGTACCTGCCAAATGACACTTGTACATTCCACAGCGCCTGAAACTCAACATGTCAAAATGGAACTCAGTCTGTTTTCTCTATTTCAGCAAAAGACTGCCAGGAACTCAGCTAGAAAGCTGGGCATCGGCCCCGACTCCTCCCTCTCCTTTCTGCCTCACATCCAATAGGTGACTTAACCATGTAAATTCAACCTTCTGAAATCTCTGTCTCTTACATTTGGTATCTAATCTACATTTCTATTCTCACTGTCTTTGTTCAGGTTTTCACAGTTCCTTTCCTGGCCTAATCCATTTCTCAGTCTTTAGTGTCACCCATGTCGAATCCTCTAGCAACCTAAAATAAAAATCGAAGCAAGGTATTGCCTTGCTCCCCAAATTCCATTACCAATATGTTTTTTAAAACTTAAGTATAGCTGGAATGCAATATTATATTGGTTTCAGGTGTACAATATAGTGATTCGACATTTATAAACCTTACAATGTGCTCACCTCACTGAGTCTAGTAACCATCTGTCACCTTGCAATTTTATAGACTCCACGCACACATTTAACTCCGTATCCTGACTCCTGATTACATCTTCAGCCTCACCGCTCGTGTGCCTCCCTCCTAGTCTGTGCACAGACGCAGACCTGCCCGCAGTTCCTGGAAGTCATGCTGTTTCTGTCCTCTGCACCTTTGTTCTCCTCTTACCTAGAATGAATGGACTTGCCTTGCTGTATCAGAATGTTTTCAGTTCTAGTGATGCAAAATCCTACTTGCACTGGCTTAAGTAATGAAGCAGGTTCATTGACTTACGTAAACAGCAGGGCAGGCTTTAGGGTTGGTCTGATATAGTGGCTCAGTGATGTCACCAAGGACCCAGATTCCTCCTTTTCTGTCTTCTATTGTGTCACCTTCATCCTAAGGCTGACATTACAAGATAGCTGCTGACAACCCCTGGGCTACCTGCCTCCATGTCTACATCCGGGTTGGGTGGTGTGCAGTGGGGAGAGGAGAAGATGGTTTCTAGAAAGTCTCTCAGAAGAGTAAGAAAACCACTTTTCTAGAATCCTTCAGGGTTGCCCTCAGCCTCATTGGCAGATGTTGGGGTAGAGTAACTATGGCCAGGAAACAGGATTATGAGGTAGCATCTGCCACCTGCTTGGTCCTGAGCGTCAAGGGTAGAGCTGGGTTTTCTGGCAGGAAGGACATGGGCTTCCCTGGGGAGATGTGGATACTCAGCCTGAAATTGCCATGGTTTCCAATAGAGGGCCTTGGGTGCTGAGCAGGTGACTGCAGTGTACTCTGTATTTTCTTTTAAATCTTTCCTCTATTTATTCAACAAATGTTTATGGAGCACCTACTATGCGCCACACACTCTTTCCAGGCACTTGAGATTCAACAGTGAACAAAACTAACTGACCAAGAACTTTTTCCACTGAGAACACATAGAAATTAAACGAGTAAATGATATGATAATCAAGATAGGGTTTGAAGGAAGGAGTTCACAGTCTAGTTGATTTAGGACCTGGTTTGAATGACATGCACTGAGGTTTCCTGGGCAGCAAGCTATGACTCAGTAGGTTAGGACCAAGGTTTTGATTCACTGAGTAAGAATCAATTAGCTAGTTAGTACTGCCTTTTAGAGCAGGAGTGAAGAGGTTTTTTAGTGAGAGTGTGGGGAGGAGAAATCGAGGAGGTTTTATATTTTCTTTTATCTTTATGAGGAGATGGGAGAGAGGAAGAAAAGGAAGACACAGCCATGAGAAGAAAGAACAAAGATATTTAAGGGGATTTTTTGTGGGGAGGATTGACTTTATGTTATTTAATATAGTCCACACCTTTGTATTTTTAGGAAATCTTGGGTAAAATCTACATTCCATGAGCAGGCACTTCATAAAGAAAATAACTTCATGGCAAATGAGCACATGAAAGAGTGCTTAGCATCTTCAGGAAAATGCAAATCAAAGCCAGGCTGAGACACCACTATACCTCCCCCCATGGTGAAAAATGAGAAGGACGGACAATGACGAGTGTTGGGGGCAGGTGTGGGGCGACTGGCACTCTCCTGTTGCTGGTGGAAGTGTAAATTGTTAGGACATGTTCAAGCCAACCACCATGTGTAATTTATAACCCAGCAGTTGAACTCCTGGGTGTATGCCCAACAGGAATGAATGTTTAGTTCACCAAACAACATGCTCATTGCAGCTTTATAATAGTCACAAACTGGAAATAATCCAAACACTCACCCACAACTGAATAGAGGAATAAATTACATATATTTATTCCTCTATTCTTCCATATACATATTTATACAGTGGAGTACTATACACAATAAAAACAAACTAGTGCTACTTGCAACAACATAGACAAATCTCACAAACATACAGGTGAGTGAAAGAAGTAATTCACCAAACAGTGCAACTGTATGATTCCATTTACATGAAGTACCAGAACAAATGGGAACTAATCTGTGTTGATGTCAGATTAGGTTTTTTGGGGGGAGGGTGTTAACTGGAGTGTCTGAAGAAGCCTTTTAGAGTGCTGGAAATTTTCTTTATTTTGATCTGAATAGTGGCTATAAAGGGGTAAACATTTAAAATCTTTTGAGCTGTACAATGAAGATATGTGCCCTTTATAATACCTAAGTTAGAACAACAAAGCATTTTCAAAAATTCTACATTACTCATCAGTTCATTCTTAATTAGATTTGTGTCTGTGTTTTTAATTAGGTTCTTCTGAGACTGAGCAGATGCCACCTAATAAGGTGCAGCCACATGTGGGTTTACGTATAAATAATTACAATAAAATTACCTTTCCAGGCTTACCTCCAGCTTCCCAGCACACACTGGACACTCCTGCCCAATTGTATTACTCATTTTCCCTCGAACACCCTATCCTCACTTCTCTGTCCTTGCTCATGTCCTCTGTATATTAATTTTTCATAAGTTAAATGGATCCAAAGAGGTTTCTTTTGAAATAAATCAAACCTTTTGCAAAAGAATCTCAAAATCTTACTATATCATTTATTTTTTGGTAAAACCCAGATTTTCATATATTGAGCTGGCACAAAATGAAAAATCATGTGATCTAAAATATTCATTAATAATAGCTAATAAAAGTTAATAGCAGTAATATAAACAACTAAAAACAATAATTCAGAGGGGCAGCGTAAAGTAGAGGAAGGAGCATAGACTTTGATGTCAGAGGGACATGATTTTCATTTGTTTTCGTCACTTACTGGATGTGAACTCACCTGGGTCAATTAGGTTCTTTTGATAAATAGCAAAAACAGCAACATATGAGAGGATAAACAAAATGTGCTATACCCATACAGTAAAATACCACTCAGCCATGGAGAGGGAGTAAGTTCTGAAACGTGACACAACATAAATGACTGTAAAAATACTGTGCGAAGTGAAATAAGGCAGAAACATTGCATGATTTCACTTATATGAGGTATCTAGTAGAGTCATCAAATATATAGAGACAGAGAGTGGAGCAGAGTTACTAGAGGCTAGGGGAGTGGGGAGAGAGAATCATTGTTTAATGGTTATTATTGAAGAGTTTCTGTTTGGGGTGATGAAAAAGTTTTGGAACTAGATAGTGGTGATGGTTACACAACATTGTGAATAACTAATGCCGCTAAACTGTATATTTAAAAATGGTTGAAATGGCAAATTTTATGTTATATATATATATATTCTACCACATAAAAAATATTTTAAAAATGTACTGGATTAGGCCTGACTGGTGTGGCTCAGAGGTTGAGCATTGACCTGGGATCCAGGGGACTGCAGCTTGATTTCCGGTTGGGACACATGCCGGGGTTTCGGGCTCGATCGCCAGTGGGGGGCGTGCAGGAGGCAGCTGATCAATGACTCTCATCATTGATGTTTCTCTCTCTCTGTCTGTCTCCCTCCCCCTTCCTCTCTCTGAAATCAGTAAAGACATATTTTTTAAAAAAAGTAGTGGATTGATTATAAGACAATCCCTTCTCCCATTTTCTTTACTACCCCTAATATAACTTCATTCTTAATTCCTTTTCAGGTTTTGAGTCCTGCTTTTTTACAAGTCCTAATGATCGTTTTATCTAGGAATTCTCCTTTCCAGAGGAACACAGTGCTCAGCATGCCTGGCATGCTTCACATGATGTCTCTGAGGTTGTAAGCAGAATGATCATTTCTGTTTGTTACGTTAGATCTTTCAAGACTATAAATGTGTCCAGGGTCACAGAGTTTTAGAGCTGTTGTTGAATGATTCCCCTCTCCCCCACCTCGACATCTTAACAGAAATGAGAGTTTAAGGAGGGTATAGAAAAATGGGTAGTGCGAGTCTGTGTCTTTGTATTCATGTAAAACCTCATGCATTTTCAACTTTGCTAATATTCCCACTTGCTCTCCAAAAGAGTTATACCAATTTATACTCCCACCAGCAAGATATGAGAGCTTGTGTGTTCCCCATCTTTGCTCACATTTGCTACTGACCAAGCATTTTTTGCGGGCAGAGTAGAGTGAGGGAGGGGATTGGCGTTTTGTGTGTATTGTGCTGTTTATTTATTTTTAAACATTTGAATAGAAGTATAACATACATACAAAAATTCTCACATCAGACATATACATCTGCGTGAATTATCACACAGTGAGCATGCCCATATTAGCATTACTCAAGCTAAGAGCTGATGCTTTTTGCCAATCTTATGGGGAACAAATATAATGGAATTTTGGTTTTTTATATACAGGGGTGGGCAAAAGTAGGTTAATGGTAATAGTAATAATAAATGCAATAATTAATAAATAAATACTAATACAAGAATAAACTTTTGTTTTGAGTACTCACAACTATAAACCTATTTCTGTCCACCCCTGTGTTCAATGTATGTCATTCAACCATGATCATTATTCTTTTTGATGCTTATAAGATCACTATTAGGCCACAAAGATCCCCTTCAACGTACTCCTGTGTCCTTTTGTTATGATTTCATTAATTTTTGAGAGTGTCCTTGTTTTGGAGCATTAAAAAATGTCCCAGGCTCCCCTGTACACAGCATCCTGGCTTAGGAGTCAGAGAGGCTGACAGAGGGGAGGGGAAGGTGGACTAGTTCAGGTCCAGCTTCTGCTTTCCACCGACCAGGTGAATTAGCACATGAGCCCCATGCGTGAGAGAGAACAGGCACAATTTGCAGTTGTGAGCATGGAACCACGTCCCAGGTGCTTTCTCTTCCAGTATCTATTTGGTTCTCATACCAGCTCTGTGAAGTTGGAAGTGTAATCGTTTCTAATTTACAGGTGAGTAAAATGAGGTTCTGGAGGGAAAGTGGCTGTTCTAGTCACTTATCCAGAAGATGGAGTTGATTAGGCTTTATTTTAGGTCAGCCCATTTTTTAGTTACATGCCCATGTACTCTAGGACAGGTTTTAGGTTCTAATTCATTTATTTCCCTACAGCCTGTAGTTTCTCAAGTTGGCCCTGGCTGTATTAGGGGTAAAGAAAGTGAGCGATCTATGGATTTATTATAATTTACATATGACTATAGTCTTTTTAGGAATCTAGGCCTTTTTTTTTTTTTTTTTTGGCAATCCCAGCAATTTAATAGAAATGTATATCAGCCTGGCCGGTGTGGCTAAGTGGTTGAGTGTTGACCCATAAACCTGGAGGTCATGGTTTGATGCCCGGTCAGGGCACATGCCCAGGTTGTGGGCTCGATTCCCAGTAGGGGGTGTACAGGAGGCAGTCATAGATGATTCTCATCACTGATGTTTCTATCTCTCCCTCCCTCTCCCTTCCTCTCTCTGAAATCAATAAAAACATATTAAAAAAAGAAATGTATATAAAATAGTTTAGCTTTTTTAGAAAACAAGGTGGCAACGTTAAGGTATATTGTATTTATTTTTTTATTTATTTTTATTTCAGTTGATCAGATTCCTTTTAGTGAAGATGAGAATGTTTGGCTTATAATTTCTGCTCTTGAGAAATGAATGTGGAGATGCTGAAAAGAGTACTTTAAAATATCCGGTCAGTCCTAGTTTCTTCATATATTTTTTAAATAGTATGAAAAGAAAGGAAGTGCGGTGTTGCAAATTATATCCCTGGAAGCAGATGCTGAGACAGTTTGGTGCAAGATGATGAATGAAGATGAACACCTATGAGAGGAAGGTGCCGGGAAGCAGAGGGAAAGACCCGTTGTGATGCCAGGCTAGCAAAGTCTTAGCCAACCCAGGAGCAAATGTTATCCATCAGAGTTGTCTGTCTGTCTCAGGCCAGAAAGCTGGCCTTGTCCCCCTGCTTTGCTCAGCCACTGAATGTGGGCTGTTCCGGGAAGGGTGTGGCCATAGGTGAAGCAGCTCTCAGCAGCTGACGATGATCTTGAAGAAGTTGAGTCTCTAATAAAGATGAACAATGTGGGAGAGGGTCCTGGGAGAGTTTTGTCACAAGATAGCAGTGAATTTTTAAAGGCAGAGCCTAAAAACTGGGTGTTGTGGGGAAGGGGGGAGAGCTGACCCTTCCCTACATCCAGGCTGTGGGATACGGCAGGGAGGGTGAGTCTCCCTCGAGCTCACGTTCAACACCATGTGCAGGGAGGAAGGGGGAGGGGTGGAGGCCGTGCGCCTGAACAGAAGGGAAAGCGCATGTCTGAAGATGACAGGAGATGTATTGTTCAAGAAACAAACAAAAACAGAAACAGACTCTTAGATACAGAGAACAGACTGACAGTTGCCAGAGGGGAGGGTGTAGGGGGATTGGGTGAAAAGGTGAAGGGATTAAGATGTACTAAATGGTAGTTACAGAATTGTCACAGGGATGTAAGGCACACCACCAGGAATACAGTCAACAATATTGTAATAACTCTGTATGGTGACAGGTGGGAACTTGAAATACCAGGGGGACCACTTTGTAAAGTATGTGACTGCCTAACCACGATGTTTGTTGTACATCTGAAACTAATACAAAAAATGTTGAATGCAAAAACAAAAATAAAATGAAATAAAAGACTGGGAAAGAGAAAAACCCCCAGAACGTGCTGTTCAAGACCCCTTTGCCTGTGTGAACACAGGACCTTTGCAAGGCCTCCAGGCCCTTCCCAAGTGTGGTGCAGGCTGCTGGTCTGCCTGGCACCAGGAGCAGGGCCTGGAAGCAAGCAGCAGGTCGGCTTGTGCACGAGTGGCTCTGTTTATCCTGATCAACTTTGGTTCACTCCCAAGGCCTCAGTGTCTCTTCAGAAGCTTTTTTTCTGTTCATGTTCTTGGGTGGAGAAAGCAGCAAGGAACCCAGGGAGGAGAAAGCCAATAATAATGACACACAGTGCTTCCAGGTGATTCTGCTTCAGGCTGAGTTGTGGATGTGCAAGGAATTGGCTTTTCGATGGAATTCCATGGCTCTGGGCAAGCGCTGAGAGGGAGAATCTGCAGAACAATTTGTAACTGAGGTTTAGATAAGTGTAGGTTTTCTGGATGTTCGTATGAAAAACTTTCCACGTGGTACACTCTGCCTTCTCCATGATCACTTTGTCACAGTAATGTTTATTCCTGCCACACAGCTACCGATTTCCTGCTTCTCCACATTTCTCCAAAAGCTCCTTATTCACTTTTTCTTGCCCAGTGAGACAGGTAGACACTGATGCAAGGGATGGAAGCTCCCAGCAGGAAGTGCAGAGGCACATCCTGTGGATGTGGTTTCAGCATCTTTTAGGACACGAGCTCTTTGCTGGCCCTGTGGATGAAGCTTGCTTTCCTACAAGGCCCTTCAGCTCCCAGACTCACCTGGGGATGCACAGCTCACTGTGCAAAAGAGAGACCAAACCAAAGCACATGCCCTGATTGCTGACTTTGCCTCTTTTTTTGGTTTTCTGGTGTTGGTTATGATTTCAGCTCCAGGCAGGTAGCGTGGAGCGTTGTACCTTCACGGTGGCCTGGCACGTCCAAGCAGATTGGCCCGGCTCTCTTCCCCCTGCTTTAGGTATCAGAAGCCTGGATTCCCTTCCTACGGCCACATTTCCATGTTTTCCCTTTCTCCTCATTTAGTCCCTGGGGATGCCCCGCGGGGGGCTTCGTGCTAGCACCTGGGAGTGAGTGGGAAGACGCATAAAACGTGGTGTCCTGGCCTTCAGCAGCTCGCCGTGAGCTTGGGAGGCAGAAGTGCAAGGAGCTTCTGGTGAGTGACTCCTTCCTTCTTTGTGGATTTTTTTTTGTACTGACACTTGCACTAGTTTTCTGGCTGAGCATCTTCCTGGACTGGCTTTAGTGCCATGCATAGGTTATCAATCAATGATAGTCATCATTATTGTTATCATGCCCATGCCAAAGGCTTTTTATCTTTGTTTTAAAAAATGAAATTTTATCTATTACATTCATCGGGGGTGACATTGGTTAATAAGATTATATGGGTTTCAAGTGTAGATGTCTTTGATACATCTGTACATCGCATTGTGTGCCCACCACCCGAAGTCAAATCTCCTTCTGCCACCATGGAGCTGGCTCTCTCTACCCTTTACTACTTCCCCTGCCCTTCCCTCTGGTAACCACCTGACTGTTGTCTGTGTCTGTGAGGTTCAGTTTTATATCCCACAAATGAATGAAGTCATGTGGTTGTCAAAAACTTTTCAAATGCCTCCAACTCACGGAGCCCTGGATTATCAGTGTAGAAAGATTATTGTGTGTAGAAAGATGAACCTTAAGGAAAGTTATCCTTGAATATTTCTGATTTATTTTAGTTTTTGTTACTCTTAATATTGAAAACAAAAACCCCATCTCCCTACTGGATTAATTTGAAGCAAATTCCAGATATTTTATATTTTACATGTAAATATCTATTTATAAATATCTATAAACACAGATATATGTAAATATAAATATTTTAGTATGTATTTATTAAAGATAAGGATAATTTAGTAAGTAACTAGAATACTATTATCACACCTGAAAATTTAGCAGCTTTTCCTTAATATTATCAAATATCCAGTCAAGTTTCACTGGTTTTTATTATAGCTTTTGATTTTATAGCTTGTTTGTTTGAATCGGGACCTTTTGATAGGTCCATATGTTGCAGTTGGTCTGGGTGCCTCTTAAATCTTTTTTTAATCTGCAGATTTCCCCTCACACTCATTACTTTTCCTTGCAGTTTGTGGAAGAAACTGGGTGATTTATCCAGAGAGTTTCTCGTGGTCTGAATTTTGCCAATAGCTTCCCTGTAACGTTTAATATGTTCCTCTATTCTCTGTATGTCCCTAAAACTGTTAGCTGGAAAGCTGTAGGCTTGGGTTCAGAGTGGAAACGCCTCCTTGGCGGGGTGTGTATGCTTCTCCCAGGAGACAAAATGCTCTGTTCAGGGAGCAACCCTGATCCTGACCTTGGTCCATTAGCTTGGCAGAGGTTGCTAAGTGGTTACATTTCAGTTCTATCACTGCCTCTCGTGGCTTAGCTAGAATGCCGTTCATAAAATGAAACTTTCTCATCAACATTTGGTGACCCTGAAATGCAGTTTTTATAGGAAAAGTAGAATAAAGCCTTCTTTCCCTTTATTAACAGTTTTAGAGGAATTGAAACCCTGCGAAGATTTTAGAGGCTACCTCCCTCTCTCCTCCATCTAGTTTTCTCCTTCCTTAAGTTCCTCTGAAATCTAGAATTTGTCTCTCTCAAATCCAACTTTGTGGGGCTTTGGAGAACACAGTTGCAGACTCATTCACACTAGAGTATAAATGACTAATAACGTACAGTGTGACTACTCCAGAGAGATTTCCTATTTAACTTGTATCAATGTCTTGAGAGAAATGAAACGAAGCTTCTTGGATAAGAATAGCATTTATAGTCATTATGTGCCAGCAGCTGTAGTAAATGACTTAATATGTTATCTCATATAATGCCCATAACAACCCAATGAGTAAAGTATTCACATTATACCTACTTAACAGCTGTGGAAAATGAGATGCACGTTGTTTAAATAACTAGCCAGCTAAAAAGTGGCAGAGGCGAAACTGAAACCTGGGTTGTCTGGCAACACAGCCAGATACTGAGTCTGCCTTTTTGCTATAATTTCGGGCCTCCTGACCGGGAGGGGAGGGGTTGGAGGGAGAGGATGGCTCCCCAAGCTTGGGATCACCTGCCTGAAGACCAGTGACTCGCTGTGTCAGCGCAGAAGGTGGAGCCTGGTGATTGCCCACAAAACCAAGCTCTGTCACCAGGAGTGTGAACTGTTGAATTGCTCTCAGCCACTGTAGCCATAGTGATGCCTTTGCAGGTCAGGGTCCTGTTTACTTTTCCAGCCCCTCCTTCCTGTTGTTCAGCAGTGACAGCCACACTGCCTTTTTCCTGTTCCTCACACAGGCCAGGCTCCTTCTGTCTCTGGCATTCGTACCTACCGCTCTCCCCCTAAATCTTTTCATGCCCGACTCCCTCTTTTAATGATTTTTTAAAAATTATGTTTTTATTGATCAGAGAGAGGAAGAGACAGAGAGAGAGAGAGAGAAACCTCAGTGATGAGAATCCTTGATCGGCTGCCTCCTGCATGCCCCCGACTGGGGATCGAGCCTGAAACCCTGGGCATGTGCCCTGACCAGGAATCGAACCGTGACCTCCTGGTTCATAGGTTGACGCTCAACCGCGTGGCTCCCTCTTGACATGCCGGTCTCTGCTTAAATGTCACTCTCCCAGAGAGGCTTTGCTTGGCCACCGAAAATAGCCATTCCCTACCTTCCTATCATACTCTTTTCCAATTCTCATTCTTTTCTAGCTGTTATGACCATCATGAAGAATCTCCCATCGCTCCCTGCTGGAATGTGGCCAGTGCCGCTCAGTGCTGGGTCCCTGGAGCAGGGCACGTGGTAGGCACTCGGAGCCCTTGTTGGGTGAATGGGGCAGTTCAGGCATCTTTTGCTCACTGCACCCTCCATGGAGGCCTGTCTCCACCCCAAATCCATCACTGCTGGTTCCAGTGAACCATGAGACCTACCACAGCTGGATGCAATCTGCTCTTCCATCGATTAAAGTCAAGGGCCCTCGCCTGTTGTATTTATAAAGCAAAGCTTAACAAAAACGGTCAGCTTTAGTTCAGTTACGAATGAGGCTGAGGGCCAAGATGACTCATGTTTTAATGAAAACCTGTTTGCTTGAGCTTAGTGCATGTCCTCTGATGTAAGATTTATTGTTATGGGAAAGGAAAGGGATGGGGGGACATGTTCAGGCTGCTTTCACAGCAGCACCAACAAGACTCAGGTTTGAAAAGCAGCACCTGTCTTAGCATGGGCTGCTGTAACAAAATACCACGGACAGGTGGCTTGAATAAAAGATATTACTTCTCACTGTCTAGTAGGCTGAGAAGTCCAAGATCACGGTGCTGGCAGATTTGGTTCCTTGTGTGAGGTCATCTTGCAGATGACAGCCGTCCTGCTGTTTCCTCACATGGCAGAGAGTGAGCGAGCTCTGGACTGTCTTCCTCTTTTATAAGGTAAGTAATCCCACCCTCATGGGGACCACCCTCATGATCTCATTGCAAGCTAGTCGCCTCCGAACACATTCCCACTGGGGGGTGAGTGCTTCACTGTATGGATTTGTAGGAGCGCAAACATTCAGTTCATAATAGCGTCTCTCAAGCTCTCCCTTCTTGGTGTTGACACTGAATGCCCCTGGGTGCAAGGAAGTGATGACAGAAATGGAAGCATCTCAGACATTCTTCCAAAGTTAGATGGCAAAAGCTCCTGATGGCCTAGAAAACGGAATTGGAAGTATATGGACTTGCACTAGAGTTAACCAGCGGCTGGAAGACAGTTTATAGGGCAGCGCAAAATATAGCTTGAGACTAGTCTGTATGAGAATTGCCTGGAGGTAGGGGTTGTTTAAAATGCAGATTCCTAAACCATAGTCAGACATGCTGAAGCAATATATTGGGGGATGGGACCTGCTGGTCCACATTTCTACAAGTATCCAGGTATCTCTGATGCTCCTTAAAGTTAGAGCAACACCGTCATTAGATCTGGAAACAAGTGCCCATCAGTAGATGAGTGGATGAAAAAGCTGTGGGACATTTATACCATGGAATACTATGCAGCTATAAAGAAGAAGGATCTCGTACCCTTTGGGACAGTATAGAGGGACCTGGAGAATATTATGCTAAGTGAATTAAGCCAGGCAGAGAAAGACAAACATCACATGATCTCACTTATATGTGGAATCTAAGGAACATAATAAACTGAATAAAATAGATTCAGTGACATAGAAGGATGGATCAGACTGACGAATCTCAGAAGGAAGGTGGGGGTGGGCAGGAGGGTGGGGAGAGATTAACCAAAGAATTTACATGCATATATGTATAACCCGTGGACTCAGACAACAGTGTGGTGAAGGCCTGGGGTGGGGATTGGGTGGTGCGGGTGGAAGGGGTCAATAGGGAAAAAAGAGAACATCTGTAATACTTTCAACGATAAAGATAAATTTAAAAAAATACACGAGATTGTACTTTATCACAACCTACGTATCCTAAGGTATCCGAGGTAAGTCACACAAACACAGCCTTTGGTTTTGGAACCTCCCGGGTCCCACCATAGAGATTCTGATGTCATGGTCTTGGTGTGGTCTGGACATGGAGTTTTACAAATGTATGAGTGGCCAAGGTTAACAGTTGCCTTAAAGGACTTTCCATTTCACTCAGGATTTTTGCATCTGGTCTGCTTACCTTCCATTTCACAGGGGTGTGAAAAGCAAGAGTTCCTGACTAGTCTAACAAAAGATCTTCAAGCTTTCTAGAGGCCTCACCTGCCATAAGAACTGCCTTTGCTCTTTTAGATGCTGCTTTTAATTTTTTCCCTGAGGGAAGGCATGGTTTGTCTTCACCTTGATGTATATGGTGTCTAATATTCAAAGTATTAGTTGGCTTTAAACATCTGTCTCCTGTGTCTGTTCTTGTCTTTATGGGTCTTTCTCTGAAAGCTTTCCCCCTACTACCTATTTCTCTTTTCTTTCTTCCTCCTGCTCTCTATCCTTCAACAAATTCAAGGCTGTCTTCATTCACTAAACCGCCAGCAACTTCAGGCTCCCCCTGCACCCTGAATTCCCAAAGCGGTTGTACCGTATTGTTCAGTACTTTGTTCTTGCTGTGGTATATGTTTGAAGACAAAGAGCCCCACTGATACTTTTGCTGAGTATCTGGTGGGTACCTGACAAATTCAAATGATTGATTTTTGGTGGGGTTGTTGGGTGAACCCAGCCGATTACAATCACTACAGCTCACCAAGGCCAAAGGTGTTAGAAAGGTTCTAATATCTATTTCTACTGTTGGTGGATTTTTGGCAGCTGCAGCCTTATTAGTCTACCCAATATTCAAAAGCAGAAACATAAATTGTGCTAGCAACACAAATCTTTATGCCTTTATTTCCTTGAGTTTTGAAGTAAGGCAATACCAGCCTGTATTTATGAAACTGTTTTTTAGACATGAAAGGAAACAAGAGAAACATTATTCTGAACTTAGGAAACTTTAGGAAGGAAATGACAATGGATTCCTGTGTCATAAACAAGATTATATACATTTTCTTGTTCCATCTTAAGGCATTTTAAACAGTTTTCTGCAAAATTCTGTCCAAATAAATTGCTTTGGACTAATGAAAATGAAATCTCACTTTCACCTATGTTTAATGTTGCTGAGGGATGCCTAGAGAATTTACTGATAACAACTTGGAGTGTAAAAAGTGGCCTTTTGTCAGGCCTCTTCCCGTGACCGCCTTCACGCGGGGAGGGAGGGAGGAGAGCAAACTGAGTGGCAAAGTAAACATCTGACAAGTCTCATGTTTTTCTTTTCCATGACAGCAGCCTTCTGGTTCGTTCTTAGGGTCTCAGTGTTGACGCTGTCTGAGATCATTCTAGCTTCTCTGGAAATGTCACCTGCTCTGTTCCCCTTTGTTTACACATGGATCACCAAGTAATTACTCTGTGAAAAGAAACAGGTTTGAAAGTGTTCCACACCCACATCTTACCACTTCCCCCACTCTCAGGAATCTTGTTTATTTTGTGTGCATTCATCATTCTGGAAAAACCCTGGGAGGTCTGGCCAGCACTGAGCACACGAACATTTCCTTCTCGAGCCAGCAGGGGTCAGCCAGGTACACCCTCTGCTCTGGCTTGGCCCCTGGGCCACTTCTCTCACCAAGACCAGGGTGGCACAAGAAGCCATTTGTTGGTTTCCTGAGCTGGGCCAGAGCAGTTGCTGTCTTCAGAGATGTTTCTTTACCCTCCCTACCTTTTCACGGTGCTCCCCACTTTGCACTGTCTCTCTCCTGGGCTCAGTCCCCTTCCTTCTTTCCCATCAACATCTCACCTAGAACCACAAACCATCTCTTTTATCCACTGAAATGCGGCTCTACCTTCTATTTTAAATTGAAGCTCTACAGTAGTTAATTTTACAGTTTTATCATGTTAAGCATCATGCCTCTCTCTTGCCGTTTGTTGACATTGACCCTGGTGGTGGGGAGATAGGGGTTAGAAAGGTGCAGAGGAGAGAATTGCTGGGAGCAGTCTCTTGGCTTGGCTGTCCTAAGTGGGGTTAGGTTGTCCTAATCGGAGTGCGAAAATCCTATCTGCTCAGGGGTGGAGCTCCCTCCCTCGATTATTAGTGATAGACTAGTTGGTGGCTATGACTGGCCAAAAAGTTCATGCACCATGAGAACTCTTCATCTTCTGGCGGTTTTTGGTGGGCTCTCTTACCCACACGTCTCTAGTGCGAGATGAAAATGCAGATTCCTCATTCAAAAACTATGAAGAATTCTCAGTTACTACAGAGCATCAAGCCAAGTGCAGGGCCCTCTGCGCATGGAGCCCTGTGTGACTGCACACGCTGTACACCCATGAAGCCCACCTGCCCCAAACACAGGGGACAAGTTCTTTGTCCGGGCCCCGGGGGTTAGCGTGAAGGCTTCCCATACCTGGCTCGTTCCCTGTCCTCAGGAACTGGGCGCCTGGAGAGTGAGAGAGGTGCTCAGGGAAGTGAGTGAGATTTTATTCAACAAATATACAAGGTACACTATTTTAGGCTCTGGGGATTCCACAGTGAACAAAACAAAGCCCCTGCCCTCACAGAGCTAGTTGGGGAAGACAACCAATGAGTAGGCAAATGCCTCCCCGTAGTATGTCCAATGGTGACAAGTACTGTGGAGAAAAGTAAAGCAGGGTAGGAGGATAGGCGGGCCGGCGTGGGGGGGCTGGGTGTTGTGATTTGGGGGGGTGGCCAAGAGGGGCTGGCTATTTAAGTAAAAACTTGGAGGGAGGGAGTCTGCAGGCCTTGGGGGCATGAGCATTCAGGCAGAAGGGCTTAGCAAGTGTAAAGGCCTGAGGCTTCTCAGCTTTGAGAAGGAGTAGGGAGGATGGTGTGGGTGGCTGGATGATGGGGGTTGGGAGGGACAGAATCGGAGAGGGAAGGCTAGCTCTTGGGCAGGAAAACCTTTGGATTTGACTCTGGGTGAGATGAAAGCTTTGGGGGTTAGAGCAGAGCAGGTTTGCCATCTGACTGAGGTTGCAAAGCGCTCCCTCTATACTCTGTTGAGAAGAGATTGTAGAGGCAGAAGAGTGAAAGCGGGTGACTGGTGAGGAGGCTCTTGCAGTAATCCAGGTGTCTCTGCCAAGCTTTCATGGTAGAGGTGGTGAGAGGTAGTGAGATTCTAGAAATATTGTCATCTTCAAAAGGACAAGGGGCCAGTTTTATTTTTTTAATAATTAAAAAAAATTTCAATTACAGTTGACATTCAATATTATGTTAGTTTCAGGTGTACAGCATAGTGGTTAGACATTTATATAACTTATGAAGTAATTCCCCTAATAAGTCTAGTAACCACCTGGCACCATACATAGTTATTACAATATTATTGACTATATACCCTAAGCTGTACTTTACATCCCCGTGACTACTTTGTAACTGCCAAGTGGTACTTCTTAACCCCTTCACCTTTTTCACCCCCCCCCCAACTGAGCTGGTCTTCTTAACTGTAATTCTATCGCCAACACACAGTCTGGCACATGTGGGTGCCCAATAAATGTGTATTTAAAGAGGCAGTGAGTGAATAAAGTGTTTAATAAGATTTCCTGTAATAGAGATGTGAGACGTAACATTAAAAGAATGAAGTGAGGCAGAATACTTTGCCAGTGTTTATAGTTTTATTCCTATTTTTGCTTCTATTAAATATGCAAAATTGTTAAAGATCAGTTCCTATGAAATTAATGATGTGTCTCAAAGCCATAGAGCCTGCCAGCCTCAATATGCCAAAATGTTCCATAAGACTGTATTTTTAGTGTGTGGTCAATAGGTGGTGCTGTACCTTGTTAGGGCTTCATATCCACCAGGCCATGTGTGCGGAAGCCTATTCTCACAGATCCAAGTGTTAAATGCGATTTAAACAGGAGTATCTACTTGTGTATCAAAAATTAGATTAGCTTCTCCAATAATTTGGTAAGGCACTCTTGGAATTATATGTATAAAATTCAACGTTTGAAAATGTCATTCTTCCTTAAGTGGAACATTTAGATATCATTTAAATGATATAAAATATATCTCAATATTGGAAATAGAGCAGGGCCCATATGCTGCAGATATCTGCCTTCGGAGCTTGATGACGACTGAGTTTTATTTCCTTCTCCATGTGATTCTGACGTGTATGTATTTTGTATTTATATGTTATATATGCTGTAATTTGTAGAAAGACCACGTAATGTATCAGTAGATTTACTTTCCTTACTGAACTTGTTCAGGGAGGTAGAAGTAAAGGAAGGAGTAGTATAGGGAGCAGGTATTCATGGGGAGACAAGGCTGCAGTAAAACTTAAAGGCTGTGAGGTTTCGTGGGAATTCTGGGAACACTTTGCAGATGGCAAGTTTCCTCCAGCCGTGGGCCTTCTCTAGCTGCTGTGCCGTCTTTCTCCACCCAGAAAGCTTGCTGAAGCAGCAACTCCTTGCAAGGTTGCTTCCCCTGGGACCCTGCACTGGCTGGCTCTTGTCCAATGCCCGCCTTCCTGTTATTGGAATTTGTCCTCATGGAAGAAACCAAGACATAGTCAGGCATCCTGAGACCGGTATTGTCAGGCCTGAAGAATTAGATGGTCAGAGATTCTGGTGGATCCTGGTTTTCCTCTGAGCCAGGCTGAATTAACATTGCTTTACAAGATGACCTATGTTGCCCTGGCAAATGTGGCTCAGTTGGTTGAATGTGCTTCCTTGCACCAAGAGGTCACGGATTCGATTCCTGGTCAGGGCACAAACCTGGGTTGCGGGCTCGATCCCCAGCAGGGGGCGTGCAGGAGGCAGCCAATCCATGTTTCTCTCTCTCTCCCCCTCTCCCTTCTAATCTCTCTCAAATCCATAAAAACATATTTAAAAAAAGATGACCTGTGTCCCCTAAAGAGTCCCTGGGTAGATTAGAGCTATGGGTTCCTGAGGGTGAGACTGTGTTCTTTCACAGTGCCCAGGTCAGTATAGTGCCTCTGATTACATTCACTCCAAGCAATAGTTCTGCCTTTCCTTAGAATCTGGGACCTGAAACTGCAGAGAACAGTTAGGTCTTCCTCCCCTTCAGCCAGCACCTCCTTCATTCCTTGCTGTGATCAGAGACCTCTGTCCAAGGGACAAACTAATTGACCAGACTACCATGTCCCCATCCTGCTAATTTCTTTGCTTTTACAGAGGCCACTGGCTTTGCTGGCTTTCTTTAAGACTTCCACTGAGCCATCCACTCATGTTTATTGAGTCAGCAAATGTGTGGTGTGTGCCTACTGTGTCCCAGGCAGCAGGGCATGATTCCTGTCCTCGGCTTCTCCTTAGCACACATTTCCCTTCTGTGCTACTCCTCTGAGGCCTGGTTTTCCTCCGATGATAATACTTTTCTTTGGCCCTTGCCTAGAAGTTCCCTGGACACTGGGGCTTTCTATCTTTGTACCACCATTAATGTACTGACTTTTTTTTTTTTTTAAATCCTCACTCTAGGATATTTTTTCCATTGTTTTTCAGAGAGTGGAAGGGAGAGAGAGAAACACATTGGTTGGTTGCTTCCTGCAAGCCAGGGCCAGGGATCAAGCCTACAACCGAGGTACATGCCCTTGACTGGCGTTGAACCCGAGACCGTTCAGTGCATGGGCTGGTGCTCTAACCACTGAGCAAAACTGGCTAGGGCTGTATTGACTTTTTTTGTCATCATTAATGTATTGATTTTTTGTCACCTCATGGGTGACAGACTGGCTCCAAGAACCTCTAGGCATCATTTTCTCATTTAAGGCAGCCCAACTATGTCTGTGTCATTTAACAGAAAAGTGAGTTTTTCATAGGCTCCCTCTGAGTCCCCATGTCACTACATGGCCACCTCTCACTAAAACCCTGGGAAAACGAGGGTCTGCCTTTAGGAAGAAGATGTTTGGGATTGGCACCTGAGTCATCCAACTGGAAACATCGCCCCCGAGGTCCACTCCGTCCAGCTGGTTTCCTCTCTCCCTATGAGCTCTCATACATCAGCACCCACGCTGCTGTTTTCCACGTACATGTCTAGGCCCTTTGAGAGAGAACCAGCCTCTGAGTTAGCTGCACATCTTCAGTGGTTGCTGCAGTGCCTGTTTGCTGAACAAATGTTTTTGAACTATTGTGGATAGGAAAGGAGGAAATGCTCTGAATGTTGTGCGTTTGGTAAATTCTTAACGTGCGGTAAATATGAATCCTAAAAGTTTAGTTAGGAAAACTTCGGAGAACAAATGTTTACCACAGTGGAGAGATCTTTAGTTTCCAGGATCGGAGGTGGGGTGTGTGTGTGGTTGGTGTTTTTAGAACAAGGCAATGGCTCAGCCCCGTGGGAGCAGATTGCATGAGACAAGCACCCAGAATGGGGAGGGTAATGCCAGCCAATCTGTCAGATTTCATCATCTGCTGGTCTGAGGCTGGTAAGAGTCTTAATATATGCTTCTCACACTTAGGCTGTGTGAGGAGCTGCCTTCAATTTCCATCTTCTGCAGGTTGCTTATACAACCCCTCTAAAAATAACATTTGAAGAAAGCATATTATTTATTTTGAGTTTAGTAAATGAATCTTGGCACATTGCCTTTAATAAGCATGGGCTCTGGTCATTTCTGCTCCGTGATGAAGTCTGCAAAAATGGAGAAGAGGCACATCTCTTTTGTAGGTGGCTTCTTCGTCAACCAAGAAATAACATTAAAAAAAAATACATATGTTTTTATTGGTTTCAGAGAGAGAGGAAGGGAGGAGGAGAGAGAGATAGAAACATCAATCATGAGAGAGAGTCATTGATCGGCTGCCTCCTGCATGCCCCTTGCTGGGGATCGAACCTGCAACCCGGGCATGTGCCCTGACTGGGAATTGAACTGTGATCTCCTGGATCATAGGTCGATGCTCAGCTGCTGAGCCATGCCTGGCCTGGGCCTTTTAATTTTACACTGCTAAAATTGAAATTATGAAAAAGCAGTTTGGGGAGTAATCCATTTAAGACTGGAGTATAGAGGGGGCTGTTGCTGTGAACAAAAAGAGAATCATCTCATTTTATTTATTAATCTGGGAAACCTACTTGCTGGTGGGGTATGGGCATAGGCAAATGTGTGGGTTGGTAAGTTGTACGTATTGACTGGATTGTAGGTGAGTGTGTGTGTGTGTGTGTGTATGTGTGTAGATCAGTAATTACAGCAAAACCTCTTAAGTTTAGAAAAGCAGTAGGAATGATCCCCTGAACACACACATTTATCACACACATATGTACTGCCTTTCTGTACTAATAATAGTGTACAGATCACTCTCCTTTAACAAATGGATAATATTTAAAACATTTTAAGTGAGCTAAATATATTTCCTGAACTCTATTAGTGTTTTAATTTTCTTTGCAATAACCTCTTTCTCAAACAGGCTACAAAAGTAATCTTTAATCAAGGTTGAATTACTGTTATTTTCAAACTACTGTACTAGGATGTGAAATAATGAGGTTTTACTACAATTTTCACATGTTTTAGCCATAGTTGTTACAGAGTTCTTTCCATCAAGTTCAAACAAAGCAGAGGATAAGCAATATAAATGTAATGTCTTAGGTCCTTTCCTAGAAATATATTTCATCTTCTGTTTTAACTGGAGAAATAAGCAATCGATAATCGCTAGTGAGTTAGAAGGTTCTGTTCAGGAATTTATGAGGCAGATCTCCCATTTTTGAAATAAAGAAAATTTTCTGATGGCTTTAAGTATATCTTTTCTCCTGCATTCTGCATATGACTGTGTGTGAAAAAGAAAGAGACAGTTCTAAATGGGTAACTTGGCAGGAATTCTGGTGATAGGAGATGATTCTACAGAGACGGAGTGTGGCATGATAGAAACAGCAAGCTGGGCCTTGGACGTAGACGTTTAGCCTCTTTGGACTGACCCCTGAGAAAGGACAGTGTGCATTTCCCGGTAGTGTTGTTCCAAAGGGGTGGCAACAATATTAAGAGCAAAAACCCACTGTTGGAGTGATGACTTTCATGCCGAGGGAGAGTGTTGCAAGCATCCCTTTCATGGAATGAATTAAGTCCAGGTTTCGCCTGCGTGGTGGCTTAATTGCTGGTGGTGACCTTTTCTTTTCCCCTCCACTTAAAAGATTAAGCTTTATTCAGGACAGAGTTGAGGACAGAATAACAAGTCAGTAAGGTAGTAGCGTAATCTGTTGAGCCGTGAGAAAAAGGCTTATACACACAGAACATCTCTGCTTGGCTCACGCACAAGCCTGGCCCTTAAATGCCAAAGACACTGTTACTTCTTCCTCCACTCTCCCTAAAAGTTTAGTGCCAGAACTAAACCTCTCCCCCCCTTTTTTTTATCATTGAGATTTTCCTAGTGCTTCTGTAGATAAAAATTCCTCTTCTTACTCCCCTGAAACTCCAAGGTCGCCCATGCCCTCCACCTTGCTGGATCCAAAGCCCAGTCCTCTCTCCCCACAACATGGCCTTTCACCAGAGTTGACACGGCCCATCCCCCTCTCTTCCAGAGAACACTTTCTCTCTTGACTTTTAAGACATCACAGTTTTCCGGTTTTCCTCCCATCTCACTGGCCGCTGCTTCCGAGGAGCTGGCTGCTTCCTCTTTTCATGGACCGTCCAGGGCTCAGATCTTCGATCTTGTGTTTTTCTCCACCTGACTCACCCCCTTGGCTATCTCACCTGGTCTCCTGGCTTTATATGCAAACACCTCCCACAAGTACATCTCCAGCCCAGATCTGTCCCTGAATTCCAGACTCATCACCAACCATCTGTTCTGTGTCTCTCTGCACTTGCACCCTCACGTGTCTGAAAGTAAACTTGTCTTTCTTTCAAGTCAACTTCCCTAGGAGTCTTCTGCATATTCGCGAAGGACAACTTTGTTCTTCCAAGTGCAGGAAGCATCCCTGGCTCTTCTCTTCCCCTCAAGTCCACACCTGACCCTTCAAGGAATCACGATACCCGGGCTTCTCACCACCTCACTGTCACCACGGTAGTCTGGACACCAACATCCCTTGAATGATTGCAGTTGCCTTTTCACTGGTCTCCAAGCTTCTACCCACCCATGTTCTCCTTAGTCAGTTGTCCATACAGCGGCCAGTAGGCTGTTTAATACATCGGTCAGAGGATGTCACTTTTCTGTTCCAAACCCTCAGTGACTTTCTGTTTCCTTCAGAGTCAAGGCCAAAGCCCTTATCAAGGCCTATAATTGCTGCAGGATCTGCCTCCCCCGCCCCCCAACTCTATTACTCTCTCACTGCCTCTCCTATTCCTCACTCACTGTAGGCTCAGTGGCCTCTGCTGGTCCTTACACATTCCAGGTGTGTTTTCATTTTTGGGTCTTTGCACCTGGTGGTCCATCTGCCTGGAAAGTTCTTCCCCAGGCGGGCGTCCTTAACTCCTTCATGTCAAGTCCTTTCTTCAATGTTATCTGCTTCCTGATGACCCTAATAACACTGCAATTTGCCCCCTCTCCCCCCAGCACTCCTGATCCCCTGCTCCATTATGTTTCTGTAGCATGTATCATTTAGGAAGACGCTACAGAACGTGCTTATTTATTATGCTTATTTTTAAATTGTCAGCCTCTCCCACTAGAATGTTATCTTTCTGAGGGCAGAGGCTTTTGTCTGTTTTAATCACAGCATCTGGCATGATTAAACAATCTTAGTAAACGTGTGTTGAATGAGTGAAAGAGGTTGTGCATGCTGGGGCTGCAGGTGGCTTCCTCCCACGTGCAGGATGACTTGATCTCTCTCAAGCCTTTGTTTCATCAAGACCCCACTTTTTAAAGTGTTTGTTGTGGGGGTAGGTGCAAGAGCGAAGTTTTCTGTGCAATGGTTTCTGGGAGAGGGAAGAAAAAGGGAGAAGGGAAAACCTTTCCTGCTTTTGTGGTAACGAGTTGACTGGTACCTGCTTGAGTGATGGAGCTGGGGAATCATGGGGCCTGGCACACAGGTCGGATGTGTCCTGCCTCCTGATATTTTTATTTAACATTATATTACGAGCAGTTCCTCCACTTTTTCTTTTAGACTTTCCATGATTATTATTTTAATGGCTACACATTTAAAATACAGCCCTAAGAACTAAGCCTTGAAAGCTGCACATGTGAGCTTCAAGGTTATTTTAGATTGTTTTTAAGAGCCTAAGAGCTCTGGCCAGGCAGCTCAGTTGGTTAGAGTGTTGTCCCCATACACTAACGTTGTGGGTTCGATTCCTAGTCAGGGCACATATAAGAACCAACCAATGTACGCATAAAAAGTGGAACAACAAATGAGTGTTTTTCTCTCTCCTTTCCTCTTTCTCTAAAATCAATAAATAAAATTACACACATAGATACACACACACACGCCCACCTCCTAAAGATAAGGGTAGTAGAGGGATTCCCTGCTTTGAGACTTTAAGGTATGCCACTTCCCTGCTACAAAAGACCTAAATTCGTACCCATGGATACAGACATTGGTCTGGGAAGGCCAGGGGGTGGGGTGGATGCGGGGTGGAGGGGATCATTGGGGGTAAAATGGGGATATCTGTAATATTTTCAGTGATAAAGATAAAGGAACTTAAAAAAAGATCCATGTGACCAACATCCAAAAAACACACACCTAAATTCGTATCTATTTTCACCAAAGAGGATTTTTGCTGCAATGAGAGGACATGCAAAGTGAACATAGTGTCAGTGAGAGATTGGCAGCCTAGTTCTTGGACCTGAAATTATTAAGATGTTAATTCTGGTAATCCCAGCTGCCTACTGAGGAAGGAAGGATAGAAACTTGTTTTAAGGCACTGGAGATGCAAGAGACCTTTAGAAATCTTTAAAAGTAACTTTAAAATATCCTTTATAAAAGATCACACAAAGATCAAAGCAGAAATAAAGAAAATAGAGACAAAAAAGACAATAGAGAGGGCACCACTGGGGGAAAATTGGGGATACCTGTAATACTCAACAATAAAGATAAAATTTTAAAAAAGAGTAAAAAATATTAATGAAACTAAGAGCTGGTTCTTTGGAAACATATACAAAGTTGACAAAACTTTATGTAGACTCACCAAGAAAAAGAGAGAACACAAAATTAGAAATAAAAGAGGCTTTACAGCTTATGCCACAGAAATACACAGATCGTTAGATTACCACGAACAATTTATATGCCAACAAACTTGACAACCTAGAAGAAATGGATAAATTCCTAGAAATCTACAACCAACCAAGACTGAATCATGAAGAAATAGAAAATCTAAACAGACTGATTACTAGTAAGGTGATTGAATCAGTAATAATAAACCTCCCAACAAATGTAAGTCCAGGACCAGATGGCTTCATTGGTGAATTTTACCAGACACTCAAAGAACAATACCAATTGTTCTTCCAAAAAATAGAAGAGGAGGGGGACACTTCTACGCTCACTGTATGAGCCCAGCATTACCTCGATACCCATCCAGGCAATGATGCCACAAGAAAAGAAGTTACAGTCCAATATCCCTGACAAACATAAATGCAAAAATCCTCAACAAAATAATAGCAAACCAAATTCAACAATACATTAAAAGGATTATACACCATGATCAAGTGGGGATTTATTCCAGGGATGCAAGGTGGTTCAACATCTGCAAATCAATCAATGTGATACTCCACATTAACAAAATGATAAATAAAAATTATACAATCATCTCAATAGATGCAGGAAAGCACTTGACAAAGTTCAACATCCATTTATAATTAAAAACTCTCAACAAAGTGGGTACAGAGAGAATGGACCTCAACATAATAAAGGCCATATATGATAAACCCACACTAACATCATACTCAGTTGTGAAAAGCTAAAAGCTTTTCCTCTAGGATCAGAAACAAGACAAAGATGCCCACCCCCCTTTAAAAAGTATGTTTTTATTGATTTTTAGAGAGAGGAAGGGAGAGGGACAGAGAGATAGAAACATCAATGAGAGAGAAACATTATCAGTGGACTGCCTCCTGCACGCCCCCTACTGGGGATCTTGAGCCTGCACCCAGGCATGCGCCCTGACCAGGAATTGAACGGGTGATGTCTTGGTTCATGGGTTGATGCTCAACCACTGAGCCACACTGGCTGGGCAAGACAAGAATGCCCTTTTATTTAACACAATATTTGTAGTGCTAGCCAGAAATTAGGCAAGCAAGAGAAATAAAAGGCATCCAAATTGGAAAGAAGTAAAACTCATTATTTGAAGATGAAATGATATTATATATGGAAAACTCTAAAGACTCCATCACAGTACTGTTAGAACTAATAAATTCAGTAAAGTTGCAAGGTACAAATCAATATACAAAAATCTGTGATGTTTCTATGTACTAATGACAAACTATCAGAAATTTAAAAATTCCCATTTACAACTTCATCAAAAAGAATAAAATACCCAGCAATACACTTAACCAAGGAGGTGAAATATATGTACACTGAAAACTATAAGACACTAATGAAAGATATTGAAGACACAAATAAATGGAAAGATTCCATGATAATGAATTGAAAGAATTTTGTTAAAATGTCCATACTACCCAAAGCAATCTACAGGCTCAATGCAATCCCTATCAAAGTTCCAATGGCATTTTTTTACAGAAATAGAAAAAATAATCCTACCTATATGGAAAATTTGTATGGAACCACTGACCAGCCAAAACAACGTTGAGAAAGAACAAAGCTGGAGGCTCTGAAATCATGCTCCTTGATTTCAGACTATATTACAGGGCTATAGTAATCAAAATAGTATGGTATTGGCATAAAAACAGTCACATAGATCAGTGAAACAGAATAGAGAGCCCAGAAATAAACCCTCAATTTATAATAAAGGAGCCAAAAATATACAATAGGGAGAGAGGACAGTTCCTTCAATAAACGGTATTGGGAAAACTGAACAACCACATGCAAAGAATGGAACTGACCACTGTCTTACACCATACACAGAATAACTGAAAATGGTCTAAAGACTTGAATGTAAGACCAGAAACCTTAAAACTCTTAGAAGAAAACATAGGTGGTAAACTCCTTCACATCAGCGTTGGCGATTTTTGGATTTAACAGCAAAAGCAAGGGCAACAAAAGCAAAAAATAAACAAGTGAGACTACATTAAACTAAAAAACATCTGCACAGAGAAGGAAACCATCAACCTACTGAATGGGAGGAATATTTGCAAATCATGTATCTGATAAGAGGTTAATATCCAAAATATATAAAGAACCCATACAACTAAATAGCAAAAATCCAAACTAATTAAAAAATGGGCAAAGGATCAGAATAGACATTTTTCTAAGAAAGACATACAGATGGCCAATAGGCACATGAAAAGATATTCGCCTGGCCGGCGTGGCTCAGCGGTTGAGCATCGACCCTGGGATCCTGGAGATCGCGGTTTGATTCCCGGTCAGGGCACAGGCCTGGGTTGTGGGCTCAGTCTCCAGTTGGGGGCCTGCAGGAGGCAGCTGATCAACGGCTCTCTCCCTCTCCCTCTCCTTTCCTCTCTCTAAAATCAATAAGTATATATTAAAAAAGTTCAACACTGATTATTAGGGAAATGTAAATCAAAACCACAATGAGAGTCACCTCACACCTATTACCATGACTATTATAAAAAAGACAAGAAATAAGTGTTGGGGCGAGGATATGAAGAAGAGGGAGCAGGAATATAAAATTGGTGCAGCCACTATGAAAAACCTTGGAGATTTCTAAAAGAGTTAAAAATAGAACTACCATATGATCCAGAATTCCACTTCTGAGTATTTATCTAAAGAAAATAAAACCACTAACTCAAAAATATAAATGTATCACCATGTTTAATGCAGCATTATTTGCAATAGCCAAGGTATGGAGACAAATGTACACCGGTGAATGAATGGATGAAGTTGTAACACACACACACACACAAAATATCTCACGGTTGAAATCTAAAAAGAAACAAACAACCTAAAGAACAGATTGGTGGTTGCCTGAGGCAAGGAGGGGGGCAAAATGGGTAGAGGGGGTCAAAAGGAACAGCATGGTGACTATAATTAATAATACTGTATTGCATCTTTGAAAGTAGCTAAGAGAGTGGATCTTGAAAGTTCCCATCACAAGAAAAAAAATTTTGTAACTATATATGGTGATGGATGTTCATATACCTGAAACTAAAATAGTGTTAAGTCAATTATTACTCAGAAAAAATCTTTACCGTGAGCAAGATTATGTGGTTGGTTATGTTACAGAATGTTCTTTTTGTTAGGGAAGTACAGATATGAAACATGGCTAATAACATTTTCAGATGGGAGCTTAGATCATTTTCTAATGAAGAAAACACTTTGTGGAGGAGTTCTGTGATGGTGGCAAGGTTCATGTCTCGACTCAAGGTTGTGCTTTGCTGGATGTATGAAGAGTGTGCCTTTAAATGACTTAATGGGACATTTTCAAGCAACTCAGCACTTGGCAGGTTTGACTTTGACGAGCAGGAGCAGGTGGGAGGCTCAGGCTTCTCAACCTTGAAGAGATGACCCCAAATGACTTCATTTTTTTCTGGATAGTTGCAAGATAAAATTATGCGATTTAATTCAGGAACTTGGGGAAGGTGTATCCATTGTTCAGGTGAAAGGGAGAGGGATGTGTGGCAGCCGGATAGAAAGAAACAGGCCCTGGGAAGCACGCCAGCAGGGGGCCCTGGGGTTGATGGTAACTTTTGAGAACAGTTTCTGTTTAGTACAAAGAAATGAAATGCCACCAGCGGTGGTGCTTACACGAGCGTGCACACTTTCGTGACTTCTGGTGGGAGATGCCTGTCCTGTTTTTTCTGCAGGCTTATGTCTTTTCAGAGCTTTGAGAGGCTTTCAGTGCTTTGAAAACTAATATTTTCTGGGACTGTTTCAAATTGTAACCATTTTGACACCATCTTTCACTTTTCCTATTGATTCTATTTTCTTCCGTAGCCCCCCTCCCTCTGTCTGTCTCCTGCTTCCTCTCCTCCCCTCCCCTTCCCCAGCTGGGTCAAGTTTCTAGCATCTGGCTTGTTTGCAGGAGAAAGGCAACTGCTCTCGAAGGAGTAAACCCTCCCGCTTGCTGGGCTGCCTTGGGGTCCCCGACTCCCAGCTGCTCAATGGCTCCTGTTCTCTTGGGAAGGGACGTGCCCACCTCGGACCCGTTTAAACAATGTGGGCAAGTTCAGGGGTCTCGTGAAAGATCCTGAAATCTGTGACGTGATTAGTCTGCCCATCTCCTAAGAAATTCTTTGGTAGGCTAATCATTTACTTAACATTTGTGCTTGGGAGCTTATGGCCATGGCCCCTCAAGAGAATCCCTGTGCACTACGATTTGGGATCTTACTTATGCGCAAGCTGCAGGCGGGCCATGCTGGGAGAGTCCTTGCTGTTGGAGTGAGCAGAGTGAGGGTGGGGGGTTTGATTTTGGTTTTGTTTGTTTGGTATAAAAATTCTCTCAGAGTCTCTTGTGTTCAGATCTCTCACTGGGCTCATAAAAGTTTTGCAAACCAGGATAAAGGGATATGTGTTAATGTATGTCCACACCCACATTTGTTTTAAAAAATCATAACTCCCATCAATTGGTGCTACTCTCTTTCTTCTTTCTCAATATCATTTTAAATATTTCTGTGAGTCTGTCTACATGTATGAAATGGAAAATTAACAGTAATAATTTACATAACATGAATCCTCCCAAATTTACATATAAAATATATAATAATTTAAAATCTGTTAATTCTCTCAATCTTTAATTCCATTTTTATTTGCCCTGCCCTATGTATACACACACACACACACACACACACACATATATATATATATATATTTTTTTTTTCTATATATTATTTTCTAAACCTTGATCACTTGATTAAGGTGGTGCTTTCCAGGCTTCTCCACTATAAAGTACTATTTTTTTCTTTGCAGTTAGTGAGCAATTTGTGAGGAGAAGCCTTCTGAGTGCCTGAATAGCCCATCTCTTATTGAATTTCCACCCACTAATGTTAGCATCCACTGATAACTTCCTAACTCCGTCATGCCAAGTAATGTAGAAGAAATGATGGAGATAGAAAACCAACCTGTTTTTATAAAAAACAATCTGCAACTCTCCCTTTACTAGTCTACAATATATTTCATAGCTGATATAGCCTACTACACATACCTTAAGCTATAGCATAAAGGAGAAATGAAGGAAGAGGGATTTATAGTAAAAATGATATGCATTTCAGTACTTGAGTGCTTTGGCTCTTTTACACGAGAGGACACACTGAAGGAGTAAAGTGTGAGAAATGATGGGGCAGCTACTTTGTGTATAGGTGACTTACTGATGGCTCAGATGCAATGAGGGGCATTATTAGATCAGTAACATGATTTTAAAATTTTTGTTATTTTTTTTTTAATCATCACCCAAGGATATTTTTTTTCCATTGATTTTTAGAGAGTGGAAGGGAGGGAGAGAGAGAAAGAGAAACATCGATGTGAGAGAGACACATCGGTTGGTTGCTGGGGATCAAACCTGCAACCGAGGTACGTGCCCATAACCGGGACTCTTTGGTCTGCAGGCCACACTCTAACCACGGAGCTAAACAGGCCAGGGCAGTAATGTGATATTTGAAAATGGTGAACAACTCTTGGTAAAGTTTGGAACAAAATAGTGCATAATGATCCCTCAATTTGCTTCATATTGGCACCCCCTAAATACATGAAAATAGTGCATAAATCATTTGACTTTAAACCTAAAACATGTACATAGGATTTAGACAATTATAAATAGGGTTCTACATATGTAGATGCTGGGTAAGGCGCTCGGCAAGTCCTGTAGGATGTAGAATAGTTCTTTGCACTGTGTGGCAACAGCCTGCTCATTCCAGGACATCTGCCATCTCTGGCCCACACCCCTAAGTGTCTTTAGTATCCTGTAACCTTTGAGGCAATCAAATAACCCCCACAAATGTCCAAAATGCCCCCTGGAGGTGCTAACATTGGTTGGGAAGCACTGTTTTAAGATTCTCATAAGCATGGATTCTTGTCCCTGCAATCAAAAAAAGAGATAGGAATATATACATATTGACTTTTCTCTTGGTGTTCCTTAGTAATTGTCTAGTCCCTCGCCTGTATGCTTTAGACTCTGTTGCATCTTATAGGCCTTGGAATATTTCCACAGATGCCTAATGTGTTTACTTGAGTTTTGGGAGGTTGAATAGCATGATCCCCCATACTTAGCACTACAGGGGACGGATACAAAGATCCATGTTTCCTTCAGTTAAAACCAGAAAGACAAGGGATGTTTCCTAGAACTCCAAACCAAGGCCTCAAACATTTCACACACTTCTCCTCCTCGCATTTTGTAGGAGTCATTAGCTTCACGATCAAAGGTTTTGCCCGTTGGTGTCCTTGAATTTAGATTAAAATCTGCAACAGAAATGTGATCAGACGATAGGAAGGTCTGGGTTTTGAAAGGCCCTCTTGCCACATTAAATAAGAATTATAATCAAGGTCTTGAGTGACCAGCAGTCCAATTGCAGAGAACCAGCCTGTCGCTAGTCTAAGTAAGAACATTTTGACAAAGGTGGGCCAGGTCCACCCTATTAATTAATCTCTTATAAACCATAATAATAATGTGAACTAATCAAAGGAACTTTAAGGAGGGAGAATTCTAATTGATCTGAGTGGCTTTTGTTGACTGGACAGACATAGTAACAAAATGGTGCCACATCACCCACCATCATTTCAGAATTGTTGAGTCAGTCGCCCCTGTCCGTCCAGCTTTCTCTCTTCTGCGCTCTCAGGTCTTCCATCATTTTGCCTTCTTTACATGCTTTCATGTTCTGACTTTTCAGACACGATGAGTTTGACTTCTGAGCTGACCAAATATTTCATTATATTCATGCTTTTCTAAAATCACATTGACGAATTTTCACGGGTTGGCAGCCGAGAGAAACTTGAAGTGCCTACCGAGCGAAGGTGGGAAGCATTAATTGTTGTGGCCTTATCTTCGTTTTTTTAGATTGTTTTGTGTAACCTTCCCTGATCAAGAAGTTTTTTCCTCAGGATCACTTGGAGTGCTTTGACCTGGCTCAGTTACCTCTCTGGCGTGTGGCAACATGACAGACTGTCCCCATAGGACAAAAGTGAGTTGGTTCTCTGAGCTGAATTTGCTGGGAGTTTCCCTCACAATACAAGAGGGGCAGAGCTTGTAGAAAACTGGAGCACGCAGCTTCTCACTGTCCTTTGTGGTACCATCCATTCAGCAAATGTTTACAGAAGTCCCTTTATGCTTCAGCAGGAGGCGTGGAGCGGGCGGCTGGGTTCCCACGCCGCCCTAGGGCGAGGTGATTCAAAATTCAGGATGAGGGGTTAGGCGACCTGGGTCCCCCTCCTGGTGCCACCTCGTACCAGCTGGCGTGTCTGAACATATACTCCTTAGACAAACAACACCTGTTTTGTCTACAGTACAGTGCGATTGTGGGGGTCAAGTGAAACAAGGAAATTTCATTTTTTTTTTTTTTTTTTTTTTTTTACACTGGGTGGCATTTCTGAGACCATGTAGCTGGGAATTAAGTTTCTGGACCTCCCAGGGTAGCTCAGAGGACGGAGTGTTAGTTACAGAGGGAACCCTCTGAATGAGGTGAGTGGGCAAGAGAACAAGCTAGCCGTCCTATTGTCTCTTCAACCTCAAAGTGTCAACATTGAACTCATCACATCTTAACCTTGGCTTTAGGCCACTACTTGCCCTTCGTGGTCCCCTCTGGCCCTAATACCCAGTCTTTTGGAGTTGACAGCCCCCCCCAAGCATGATCTTGGTTGCGTGGCAGGGGCAGTGTGGGCATGGCTCTGACAGCTGTGATTTGCCCCATTGTTTGTTCACGATCCTGTTTACAAGTCTGCTGGATGGAGACAACCTGGAGTAGGTTTCCATGAAATAATTCGGAGTGTGTTGAACAAAATCAATGGCAAATGATGAAATTGGAGAAAAAGAATTGGATTTAGGGTTAGATGATTCAGGGTCTAGTCTGGGCTCTCTGCTTACCTTCTGTGGGGCTTTGGGAAGATGACCTCACCTTTTCGCACCTCAGTTTCCCCAAAGGAGGCTAATGATAGCGGCCACGGTCATGTTCCAGAGCCACTAGGGGAGCCAGATGGACAGTGTATTTGTTATGCCATCGACTGAACTGGTCCCTGTGGCACAGTTAACATAAAGCAACACATTTGGGTGGTTTTGTTGGTAAAGAGAGGCAGTTGCAAGGAAACTAGAATTTATTGAGCACTTATTATGAACCTGATGTAAGATTAAGAATTTTACACACATACTCACACTTAATCTTCATCACAGTTCTATGAGATAGGTATTTTTCTCTCTATTTTTGTCAGAAAGGTTAAGTAACTTGCCCAAGATTTCACAGTGCCATGAAGACTTTGCAGAATTCAAATCTAGGCACAGCTGACACCAATACCCTTGCTACTCACCTGGTAACTGCTGTCTCAGTAGTAGAACAAACATATATTTTGACTCTAGGCAGTCCACTCATGATTTCTGTGCTTGGATGTACAGAGATAAAATAACAAAAAATAAACCAAAAATCCAATCTTTGTATCCTAATCCAAGTAAGACTTCTGTATTTGAGAAAGGAAAGGGCAGGCTCAATGCACATGTCAGAGAGATTCAAGCTGAGGGTTCTTCAGACACCACACCCAAGTGGTGTTTAATCTGGGAGTATCAGGAGAAGACTGCCAGTCGGCGGGCTGTCACGAGATTCCACAGGGACAGTCATTTTCCACCGTGATAGCCTGGAGCCAAACACAGGCCGTCAGCAGGTGGCTGAACTGACAAATCCGTTTGAATCTGGCTGCTTGGAAGCATTTTACATCATCTGTGCTGGCCAGAGCCAAAACGCACTAGATTTCAATGAAAACTACGGACAGGAAATGCAGAGAATTCATGAAGGAATGTCGTCAGGGGAGACTCCAGTGTAAACCTCTGAGTGTTTTGTGTCTAGGGATCAGAGAGAAGGGTTAAGGATCTGGGTGTTTTAGGTCTGTTTAGTCTGTGGCCTCTTTGGGGCCTTATGTTTAGAGCAACATTTCATAACTGGCCCCTGGATTGCTGGAAGACAGAAAGACAGTATAGCCATTTGGTGCGACTGGTTATAAAACTTAGCTGGTGCTTTTTAAAAATAGTTCCAAACCAAATTAGCTTTGGGCACCTGCTGGAGCTTAGTGTGTTTTCAGATAAACTTGTTTGCTGTCAGCCAAAAAAATAAAAAAAATCCCTAACACAACAAAACCCTCCACCCACAGGGTTTGTTATAAAACCTGACACTCCTAATGCGTTTCTAAGCCACATCTCTTTGATCAAATCATTCGGACAAGGCAAAATGACATTGGACGTCTTGAAAGAATGGGGCAAATTATTTGTTGTTACACTAGTCTCAGAAAAGGTCAGGGGAAGAAGAAAGGTAGAGAGACGGTGGATAATGTGGTATATTAAGTACATCATGAAAGTGTTTCCAATTCCTTATGTAAATTTGTTTCAACACTGATGTTCTAACATGGCTGGAATTTTGGGATACATAGTTTTACTGGATGGGCCCCTTAAACAGATGTGGACAGCTGTTCCAAGTGATTTGGAGTTTTGTTCATTTATTTGACAGAAGAGCTGCAGATGATGTCTGGGTGAACATTGGAAATAATTACAACAACAAAAATGTCAAAAATCATTTTATGGAGATCTAATATTTTAGGCAATAGCGAACGCTGTCAATGGCTCACAGAGGATGCTAAAACCCGGACCAACATTGACAAATGAAAAACTCACTTCTGCAGTGCTCTGCAAAAGTGACTTAGGTTTTTCAGACCTCACCTGAAGTCTCAGCTGCAATGGTCCTCTGACTGTCTTAATAGGCACATGTTTTATATGGTAAAAAGGCTTGGAGACTCTTGTCTTACCATCATCAGGTATGTATCACTGAATAAAATATAATTGACTTACTAGTGATTCACCCTGCCTTCCTGAATAATTTTGAATAATTTCTTTCCTAACCACTGTGGGTTCTTGAAATCAAATGAGTATCTTAGAAGTCCTGCCTGTAATAATAACAACAGAAAAAGCTATGAATACTCTGTTACTACTACTTATTAAAGGCATGGTACTGCAATGGGTACTTTATATGCACTTTTATATACCTGACAACAACCCTGTAAGAATTTACAAACGGGGAAACTGAGCATCTTAGAGTCCACACGGTTAAAATAACAGGACTATTAGAACTTGAATAAGTCAACCTGACTGAAGACAATGTTGTTTCCGTTTTCTCCAGGAGTGACTTGCAAAATGGCAAACTTGCTTTGTTCCCGGTCAGAGGGTCCTGAAACCTGAGACATAAATATGATATAGGAACACTCGTTAACTCTAAATGAGGAGGTGCAGGTCAGAACTTGCAGGAATTCCCTAGACACCCTTCTGAACAGGTGTGGTTTAAATTAACCCAGTGCAGCAGACTAACAAAAGCTGCCTCACTTGTTTGCCAAAAGGGCTGGTCACATAGAACCATTAAAATGCGTGAGTTCTCTATTGGGTTATCCACTTTTGCCTGGAAATCTTAAACTCTTCTTTATGAACGTGAAGGCTCACTAATTCTTCTTTCACTAAACCCCAAACCCTATAATTTTTACTAAGTACCTGAGAATGTCACAGATTCTAATATGAGAGCATCTGAGACTATCCCAAAGGTTTTGTTTAAATTATCATTGCAAAACCAGATTCAGTATTTCTTGCAAGTAATTGAAATGAATCTTGATTTACCAAATAAAAAGAAGTATTTTGGTTTTAAATTTTGATGGGAAATATGGTTAGTTACGTAGTGTCATTTATTACAGTAAGTTCACACCTTTTTCCGACTAGGTATCTAAATCTCTCAAAATGTTTCCTCTCACATAGGACTAGTTTAGGCCCCTCCCTCTGTCCTTTGTTCTTTCCCCTCCCCCACCTCTCCATGTAAATGAGTCTGCGTGGGGACCTGTAAATGAGAATTGGCTTTTATTCTGCTATTGGATTCTC
Source organism: Miniopterus natalensis (assembly GCF_054644295.1). NCBI lineage: Eukaryota > Metazoa > Chordata > Mammalia > Chiroptera > Miniopteridae > Miniopterus > Miniopterus natalensis. The sequence goes on from NC_142096.1 coordinate 28,513,304, forward strand.
ATTATTAAAATTTCTAGTCTATTTGGGTTCCTTGCCTAGTAACTTCCAAAAAAAAAAAAAAAAAAAAAGGTTTCACCTCTCATTCTAGAGTAAGGTACTAATGCGAATCTATCCCATCTGTGGCCCTTTTTGTGCTCCTTACTACATGTAAGAGGGTCTTGCCTAAGCTATAGGAAACTGTCCCTGGAGAGTGAGCCTTGTGTTTTGGCAAGTGTGTCTTTAAAACATGAATGAATCCATTGCTAAAATATTTATAGTTTAGCCAACCTAACACAAACTTGAAGAATGATCTGTTGTGGTAACAGATATCCAAATCTTCGAAATATCTTGAGAGACATGTTACCTTACATAGTGCATCACCCTTGGTTCCAAACCCTCGCTTCCATATTTGGAAATGAGAACTTTTGCTGCTCTGTGTCAGGAGCAGGACATGGCACCAATGAAAAGTGTCATCTGGGCCAGGATCTGGGGAGGGAAGGGAAGAGAGAACAAATGGCAGATCAGAAGTCTGGCGTTTAGAGTAGGCCTGAGCATGGTGTGCTTTGATTGCAAAGATGGCTTCGTGCCTGGCTGAGTTTTGTAGACTATGGAACTTGATGAGAACTGGCCCTGGGGAGCACTGGGGTACCAGAATAGAAGGCAGAGATCAAGTTCACAAGAGGAAGCGTAAGGGAGACGTTCACCAGTTTACCAGGATTTGAATTCCCGTCAGCAAACCTTCTGAGAACATGCAGATGACATTCAACCTCTGAGCAGGGCTGCAGATTCTGTGGGATTGGAGTTGAGTTTCTGGAGAGCGGGGGGCTGGTAATTTAATAAGAAAGAGGTAGAGACTGAATTATCTTGCCCCTCAACCTGTATTTCATCCCTTCACCCTAGAGAATGGCATGGCTCTAACATGCAAAGGTTCTCAGTCCCACTGAAGTGGTCCAAACTTTAGTGTTATTCCTGAAAAGTCGATGTAAAGACCATACTTTTATTTTTAAAACAAGAGGTTAATTTAAAAGTAAAAACATTCCACTAAGAACATAAATCAGAATTTCTGTTTTGGAAATGAGATGGGGTGGGAACTGTGACTCAACTTGCATTATTTTCTTCAAGCATCATCTCGTATGGACCTTGAACTCACCTGCCACTCTCTTCCCTCGCTACTGGGCTTGGGCCTTTTTTTCAGTCCTTGAAACACACCAAGGTTCTTCCTGCCTCAGGGAATTTATGTTAGCTTTAGTTTTCTGTTTGGAATGTTCTTCTCTCTGGTTTAAATGTCTAGCTTTCTTTCTTTTTGTAAAGACATTGGCTTAAATGACTGTTCCTCAGAGAAGCTGTTCCTGACTAGTCTTTTAAAAAAATTTTTCAATTCATTGATTTGAGAGAAAGAGAAACATTGATTTGTTGCTCCACTTATTTATGCACTCATCGGCTGATTCTTGTATGTGCCCTGACCCAGGATTGAACCGCAACCTTGGCGGATTGGGATGATGCTTTAACCAACTGAGCTACCCGGCCAGGGCCTAGTTGCTTGTTTTTCTGTCACTCGGTTTTCAATCTTTGCTCAGCACTGAACACTACCAGAGATTTTCGCCTTTATTTATTTGTTGATTGTCCGATGATCTTGGTCAGCCTTAAACTTGGGCAAGAGGTGCCCTTGCCTTGGGCTCTTTACTTTAAGGATATCACTCTGACCCTCCCAGGGCTACACCCCTGCCCACACGCAGGGCTCCATGAGGGCAAAAGGCATGTCTCCTGGAGCCTGTACCGCCCTCACCTTAATTTTAAACCATACTAGAGGTAACTGGTACCCCAGTATTTCCTGCCCAGATTGCTCTGAGCCAGCTTTTGAGAATTGCATAGATCATGCTGCTGGGCGCGTTTCCTAAGAGTGAACTGTGCTGACTGGGTATACAGTCCAAGGCCCGAGCAGTGGCCAGTCAAAGGGTGTTTACAAGAAATGTGGATAAAACTTAATATACTCTCTGGGGGAGTCCACACATGTGTGCTCAAGGACCCTTGTGATGTGGTCAAAGTTGGAGGTGAAGCAAAACGGGGATATAAGCTCATGGCTGGATTTCTACAATCTGAGGAATCCAAGAATTCCAAATTTGAATCTAGCTTTCCAAGTTGTTATGAAGGAATATTTGTCAAGGTAGGAGGATAGGTATTTTATATAATTGCTATATATTAATAATTAATACATTTTAATTGCTATAATTTATTTGAATTATGACTTTTAATTATTTAGACATACATGGTGCAGGTTTACATTTGTACTTTGCCCTGATATTAAGGGGTAGGATTGAATGTCTGATTCCCGCTAGACTCCCTAAGAGATGGGTCTTGTCTGTCTTGGCTCACTGCTGTATCTCCCAAACCCAGAAGAATGCCTGTACATAGTAGATATGCAAAGATGTTCATTCAAGAAAAATAAAAGCATCCTCCCCTGTGTCTTTTCTCTTGAAAAGAGTTTTACCTCTTAAAGTTTCTTTTAACTGAAACTAATATTGCTATTCCTGCTTTATTTTATTAACAGTTGCCTCGTATGCCTTTTTCATCTTTTTATTTTCAGTCCCAAGACATGTTCTTTTAGGTCCCTTTATTATATACAGCATTTGGCTGGATTAGGGGGGAAAAAAAAGTAATGAGTCTCTGTCTTTTAATAGACTATATAATCCTTTCACACTTATTGTGATTTAAGTATATGTTTGGATTTAGTCTGGCATTCTTAATTTCTACTTCTCTCATTTTTTAGTTTCTTTTTCTCTCTTCCCCTGACCTCTACTTTAAATCTCATTTCTGACTTTTGGGTGAAGATTGAGTTTCCAGGTTCCATTTCCCTACCTCCACTGATTTGAAGGGAACGCTTACCTGTCTTTTGGTGATGAAGATTATTACCACTTACCTGTAAGCATATTTTTAGTATCAGCATATAGAATGAGTTAACGTCTATATCCTTTCTGTAAACCAGGTAAGAACAAAAGCCCACTTTTGCTTCCTCCCTTCTGTCTGAATATTCCTGCCACAATTCCCCTCTCTTCTGTTTCCCCTGTCACCATCGTCCATGTCAAGATCATTTGGAATTGTCACACAACACTAAGCGTTTTTAGCTCCTCATCGCCGTTTTGAATGTGTCACTTTTTTCTCTTAGATTAGGTTGGTTGGTTTGTTTTTGGTCAGGTCTGATTTTCTTATATTCTTTCAGATAGTAAAATGTGGGTGGAAAACTTCCTATATCTGTGCACGTCTGCAATATCTTTATTTCTTAATGACACAGTGACTGAGTATAGAATTTCAAAATCCGAATTATTTTACCACATCAAATGAAGAATACTGCTTCACTGTATTTTGCATTCATTATTTTCTGTGAGAGAACTAACGATGATCTGATTCTTACTTCTTTGTAGATAATCTCTACCCCCAGCCACAGAGTTTCATCTTGGTGTGTCTGGGTGCTGGCCTATTTCCTTTCATCCTGCTGGAAATTTGTTGAACCCATTTACTAAAAGGATTTTTCTGTTGTTAATCCTCACCAGAGGATATTTTTTTCCATTGCTGTTTCAGAGAGAGTGGAAGGGAGGGGGGGAGAGAGAGAGAGAGAGAGAGAGAGAGAGAGAGAGAGAGATAAACACTGATGGGAGAGACACATGCACTGGCTGCCTCTCATATGTACCCTGACTGGGGGCAGGGAGTGAACTCATAACCCAGGTACATGTGCTTGACTGGGAATGGAACCCGAGACTTCAGTGCATGGGTGGAGGCTCCAACCACTGAACCATACAGGGCTACTCTAAGGATTTTAAAATATTTTTTGAAAATATTCCCCCTCCTGTTAATCTATGAGTATTTCTTCTCTCTGTTCTCTCTCTTTTTGAAATTTTGAGTTTTTTTCATATTTATCATTTATTTGTCCTTTTGAGCTGTGTTCTAGGGGAATCCCTCAGTTGTAGCTTCTAAGTAATCATTCTGCAATTATATATTTCCTGTTATTCAGCACATTTATTGAGTTTAAAATTTGTTTTTCAATAACCACAATTTTCCTTTTCAAGGTTCCTAGCTATTCATAATAATCAGTTTAGGTAAAAGGAGCCAGTATCTCCTCTTACTCCTCTGAGGATGTTAAGTATATGCACTGTACAGACATCTTTTAAAGTCTCACTTGTTTGTTCCATCACCTCTGTTTCTTTGGATGCTATTTTATCCATATGATGACTGTGGCGCCTCTCAGTCAGAGGTTTACTTTTCCTTGAATATTTGCTGGGTTTGCATGCTCCTCTGGAACCCGGGCTCCTCTGTTAGTCTGTCTCTGCTGGATCTGATTACCTGGCCTGTTTCCAGGATTCCGGGCAGAGGTGGGTCCATGGTCTGTGGGTGACGGAGGCTTCCCCTTCCTTCTGGGTGGCAGTGAGTACGGTTCCAAGGCCTGAGGGCCAGGAATCACATCTTTCTGGCTGTGCACTGCTCCTGCCTTGGGGCAGAAGCCTCTACCTGCATGGCGCAAGAAAAAGAGGGACGAAGGGTTCAAGCTTTCCAGGCTCCTCTGCCTCAACCAATCACCCTTTTGGTTGAACCTGGGTCCTCTCTTGTTCTTTTCATCTGTCGTCTCTCAGCTTGGACCCCACAGATATTCTCACCCTCTTCATCAGTTCTATCTGCTTTGGCTATTATTTTTTCCCTTTAGTATAAGCTCATCTGCCTTTAATTTTTCAGGAATTTCTATAATTTCTGGTCCATTGAGGGCACTGAGTTTTATTTTCTAGTGCTGTTTTCAATTAAATTTTTTCTTGTCATTTATAGGAATTTGAGATGGGAGAGAGGTTTTAGCATGTTTTCAGTTTGCAGTCCTGATCTGATCTCCTGGTCTATTATGAAGCATGCTAGCCTGATTGAAAGGAAGTCTATTAGTATATCTGGCAAGTAATATTTATTCCTACCATCAAATTTAAGTGGAAATTTATACTGTGAGTATATGTTACATATACTAACATGTGTTGCATTGCTGCTTGTTAATGCCTACAGTTTGGCCCTCACAAAACATCCTGAGGCATATCAGTGCTAAGATAGGAAAACAGAGTGTTAAAGAGGTAAAATAATGTACCCAAAGTCTAACAGATAGCAAGAGACAGAGCCAGGATTCACACCTATGTTTCGCCATGGCAACAGCTGCTTCCCATTAAAAGACATAAGGGAATGATACTGAGCCATGTCCTCACTGTGGCATCTGATCAAAGCACATTTAGCGCTCAGTAGAGTGAGTGCTGTTAGAAATCATGAAATCAGGGATTACTGATTCCTGTGGATAATTTGCTGACAGATCACTGAGTTGACAGTATTTTTCAATTCCATTTTGTCACCTTGTCAATACGATTGATTCTTGGAGCAATTGTGAACTGTTAGTTCCTTTTCCGCAGGCAGTGCCCCTAAATGGTGTGTATGTATTGGTAAACATCTCCACAGCGTTGGAAGTTAGACGTTCTGTTTTGAAGTGATTTTTCTTATAGCTCTCAGCTGAGCTTTATTTTCACATAAGCGGTAATTAAGGAACACACGTGCCTGTGAGGGTGAATGTTGTGCTGGTTAAAGAGCATCGCATGTATTGTGTGGCATGCTGTAATTACCTGTCTGAGTTTTTTCACACAGAGAAAAAAGTCTTCCCCAGCAATTGTGAGACATAGGAGTCGAGTCCATAAAGGCAGGGGGTGTAGATGATTTAAGCTTTTGTAAAGTCTGTGTTGTTTTGTTCAAGAAGAAGTTTTGGAAAATCTACCTGAGTAAACACTTGGGAAACTGGGAGATCGATGTAGAAATAAAAATACCTTGTATTTCAGTTGAGAAGTTTTCAATACATAAGTGCCAGCAGATTTTAAAATGTTGTCAGAGTACAAGGGGACCCTTCAGAGAAGGTGGGCAGTGTGGAGGTGGGCACAGCTGGGGCCATGTCTGTTGAAGAACCTTCTCTGCTGCTCGCTGCTTTGATGCAGAGTGAAGGGCACTACTGCCTGCCTCACAAAGCCGTGAGACAATGGACTCAAGTTCCTTAGCCACTCCTTTTTTTTTTTTGGTTTTATTTGTTTTGTTAATCCTTACCGAAGGACATTTTTTCCATTGAGTTTTAGAGAGAGTAGAAGGGGGAGGGGGAGAGAGAGGGAGAGAGATATTGATTGATTGATTGGTTGCCTCCAGCACACACCGTGACTGGGGCAGGACAGAATCAGCAGCCTAGGCACGTGCCCTTGACCGGGAATTGAACCTGCGACCCTTTGGTGCGCAGGCCGTCACTCTAACCACTGAGCCAAACTGGCCAGGTCTTAGCATTCACTTTCAACCAATCATTTGAGACCGTTTTTGAATCAAACCTACACACGTTTCTCACATCCCTTCCAGAGTCCTCCCTGTGCCAGGCTCAGCCTGGAGGGCCAACGTCAGAGAGCAGACTGAGGAGAAGAGCCGGCTCGGAGGGACCTGCAGTCAGTTGTGTTGTCCTCTTGCGGTCTTTGGCCAAGTGACATACGACTCATGCAGATGACTTTGTGCCTAAAATTCTGAGTTCCAAAGTAGTGAGCATGCATCATGTTCGTGACTGTTCATAGTGTTTTGGGGCCTTTCTATATTTAGGGAACCCTTTCATAATGAATTGTTACCTCCCCAGTATAGAAGTAGACTCAGATTCTGAGTCCTTTTGCAGCAAGGATGCAAGTCTGGACCCAGACTCTGCCCAGCAGAGGCATCTGCCTGGGTCTGCAATTCAGATGTGAAGAACATGAGAAAGCACGCTGGGGTGGAGCCTGCGTTTTTGGTGACCCTGGTGGCCATGGCAGCATTTTCCTATAGTGCTCAGTGTGGAGGTGATTTCCTTATCTGGCCAGTCCTTTGGTTTGAAATGGGGCTTTGTTTATAGAAGGTGGGCCTTGTGTCTGTTCTCCAGCCCTTCCGACAACTTATGTGCTACCCAGTATCTCTTAAACTCCTCTTAATCAAACTCCTTTTCTAATGACTCAGCCAGAGTTAGCATCTGCTGCTTCCAACGAAGATTTGCTCTTGATAAGTAATTTGCTGTGTTTGGACTCTCTGGCATGGCTCATCTTAAAAGAACACCCCTGCTTTCTCATATAAATGAAGGGAGACTTTGAGGCTGAATTCGTTCACTTATTCAATCAGCAAACGTCATGAGGTGCCTTCAGCATGTAAGATGCTGAGTTAGGGACTGAGCGCTCCACGAGGAAGGCTGTTCCTAGTCTCCAGGACTTCAGCTCTTGTAGAGCAGACAACCGTTAGCTTATAAACTCAATGTGCTACAACAGGGGACTGAGCCAGGCATGACTGTGAGTGTGACCATAATTGACATAATGCTGGGAATCGCTCCTAGCCATTTGGCAGAAGTTCAGGGTGAAACAGCTGGGGATAATTTATATTAAAATGACCTAATACGTTAAAAAACCTTTCTTTAAAGTAGGAAGGCAAAGAAGGAAAGGCCATGTACACTGACCCCCTTGCTTCCTTCTCTGACTTGCCCTGGGGGCTGCTATGAATGCTTAGACAGATTTTATTTCAAGCTGTGGGAAACTTGGGACTGGGGAGGTGGAGGGAGCTGTAGAATAGAGGCACTCACCCGACATTATTCTTGGTGGTGATGATTTGACTGAAGCATAAGAGGTGCAGAAAGCTTAGATTGACATTCCATTATTTATTTAGTGCCTACTGTGCACCAGACACTCTACTAGGAGTCCCACATGTCCTTTCAATCAGTTTGTCTTTCACCCTCCTTACCTCTGTGTGTGTGTAGGTCTCTTTAAATTGCAAGTGGAAGAAAAACCATTCAAAGAGCAAAACGGAACATTTCGGTTCATACAACTGAAAGATTTGGGGGTAACTTCATGGAAAACTAGATTTAGGTACTCAAATTATGACACTGGGGATTTTGTTTCTCCATCGCTAGGCAATGCTTCCCTCTGTCAGTTTTATTTTCTGATTGTGGCCTCCTTCCTAGAGGCTGGTGAGAGCTGCAGGGTCACGTCATACCGGACTCATCCCATCAATGGAAGAAGAGCTGCTACTTTCCAAGAGTGGTGGCGAGTCCCAAGTTTGAGTCTGAATCAGTTTAGGATGGTTTTGCCCGCAAATAATGCAAAACTGGATAAAAGGGGCTTACATTTCTCACATAGCAAGAAACTGGAGGTAGACGCAGCTCCAGAGTCAGTTAACTCGGGGGGTCAATCATGTCAGGGCACTTGGGAGGCCTCTCCGTGCTCTCTCGACTTTCTCCTTATAGTCTCAGGTGGTTGAACTGGCTCCCAGCATGGCATCTTCTTATGACAATGTCCAAAGATGGGAAAGAATAAGTCCTGCTTTGGGTCTTCTTCTAAGAATGCAGATTTTATTGGAACACACACACACACACACACACACACACACACACACACACAGAAAAACTCTCCAGAAGCCACTGAACAGTCCACTCTTTAGATCTCATAGGTCAGTTACATCACATGCTCACTCTTCACCCATCCATTTCAAGGGGAATACACTTATCTTGGTAGTTTTCAGCCTATTAACGTTTCTCCCTTGGGGTTAGGTGTGAGCCTACAGGTGTCTCTCAGGTCACCCAATAACTAAACAAAATCAGAGTTCAATTAGCAAGGAAGAAGGGGTGGGCTGTATAAGTACCCAGTGGAATCTGCCAATATTATGTATCCACTCCTGAACCAATCACAGTGACCACCCCTACCTTCTGTGGGCTCTGTGGAGGTGTAGACCATGGTGGGAGGTAGAGGTATTGCGTCAATCTGCTCAACTCACATAAACTCAGAGTGGAAGAAGTCAGGTCCCTATAATTCAAACTATGACTCCTAAACTAATTCTCCTACCCAGGAATAACTTGAAAATCCTTCGTTAGATTTTTGACCTAATTGTTAGTTAGGGAAAAAAAAAGAAGATTCCTTTTCTTGTCTTTCAGTCTTAACCCACGATTTTGGGTAGCTCACAAACATTTCAGATTCACCACAGACAGTGACCTGGGTGGTCAGGGATGAAGGAAAGCATGTGTTCAGTGGGATCTCTCAAGACGGGAGACAGATTATAAGCTGCTTGACACAACACTGTTATCGCGGACCATCTGTAGAGCCTGGAAATGTTTGTTAGCAGAGTAATTCATTGTAATGATACTTGGCATTGTGAAATCTTGCTGTTATTCTGCTTCTTCACCTTGGCATATCTTGTATAATGTTTCCTTTTTAAGGATCCTCTATATAAATGTAGACGATCTATGGGCGTTTTTGAAGAGATGATAACTTTGTGTTGGGCACAGACATAAATACCAATGAGACGATTTATACTCACATATATATTGCATTTGGATTGGGTGGTTAAGCATTCCCATCATGACATTCTGCTCTACAAAAATGTGTGACAGCTTTTTGTTCCCTATGGTGATAAGACCTCACTCTTCTTCGTGATTTTCAGGACTCCCTAGGAATCTGCCCTGCCCTTTTCACTCATGATTCCCATACACTTTAACCTAAGCTTTTCTCTAAGCTCCCCCTTCCACCTTCTGACTTGGCTGGTGCAGGTTCTGACCATGGAAATGCCCTTCCTCTACTTGTCTGAATTCTAGTCATCACTCAGGGCCAACTTCCTGCTGAGCTGACTGACACACTTCTTTCCTGCTCTGTGAACTCTGAACCCATGATTATCCCATTTAAGGCAATTCAACACAAAAAGCATCCTGCACTTCTTTGTTCATTAATTGTTTCCATGTGTACATCCTGTCTTGTCTCCTTAGTTACATCTGTGGACATAGAACAGGTATCTCTGCCTCAGATATTTCTCTTAGCATCAGATGGATATTAGAGATCTAACCTTGGACATCTCAGATACCTCAACTTCAGCATGTCTGAAGTGCTACCTCTTATCTGCCTCTCCCTTCTGCTCCAACTCAGTCCTGTTCCTGTAATCAGTTTCCATAAATAAGCTCCTAAGCAATTGCCCAATGCCCTCTTGACTCTGCCCTTTTAGAAACTCATCCAGTCTGTGAGTTCTGTCAATTCTGTTCCTATACATGTCTTCAGATCCCCTTATCCATCCCTGTCCCCACTGGCTTAGTTCAAGCCTTTGCCATCCTTCACTTGGACTATTGCACTGGCCTTCCAACAGGTCCCCCTGGCTCCAGACTCACCTCTTTCAGTCCACCATCTTTACTATTGCCCAGAGAGCATAGAGTATGCCGTTCCTTTCTTTAAAGACCTTCAGTCATTTCCACTGCCAGAAAAAACCAGAACTCTGACATAGCCAAGAAAGTCATTAATAATCTAGCTCCCTGCCTAGCTTTCCAGCCTTCTGTTCTGTATTACCTGACAATGAGGCCTTTAGCCAAACTGAGTTCCTAGTAGTCACATGAACACCTGTGCTCATTCAGCTCAGCCAACAGGGGTTTGACATCTGGAATTACCAGGTGCTGTGCTAAATGCCTCATAGTACCAATTACATGTGTATGTGTGTCTTTCCCCCACTGGACTATGAGGTTTTACCCCAATGCCTGGCACAAAGTAGGAACTCAGTAAATGATAGATGGATATGTGATGAGGTAATGATAACATGTAAACTCTAGATGTGAAGGGACCACGTGCCCTGACTTCAGCTCTCACAGATAAAGCAAAGGATTAGGCCCAACACAGGCATTCAACATACACTCATCATGTGATGGATTGTCACTGCTTAAATCAAGGAGTCTGGGATGTTTACTAGTTTTTAGAAAAATAAACTTAGGATCTATTCATGTCTTTATCCATATTAGATGCATTATTGACTGGGTTTTGGGAACTGGAGCAGGGTTTGCCTATCCTCTGGTTCCTTTATGGGTGGAATTTTGAACATTTTAGGTAGTTGTTTGCTGATGTGCTGGGTATGGTGTGGAGGCTCCCTGGATTGGTCCTATACTTAGATCATCCACATAATAGTTCATCAAAGGAATAAGAGATGCGTGGATTAGAACATAATTTAGAAACAGGACCCTATTCTTCACTCCCTTTTGGATTATCCATGAATGTATTTTAAACTCAATACTGTGGGTGGAGGTATGTGTAAGCATGTTAAGAGTAGACATGTATGGCAAACTCAGTGGAAGGTTTCCAGGTAAAGTGTACTTAGGAAGTTTGATTTTCTAGTGATGAGTAACATCAGGAGAGATGACATCTATCCAGAAACAAAGCTGTCATGTGGACACAGTGCAGGGAGCCTGGGCTTCCTGGTATCATCAGCAGGTCCCCAAAGGGGAACCTTCTCTATGATTTGGTCTTATCCTGTAAGCTCCAAAGCTTTCAACATGGTTGGCAGAAGACTTTAACAATAGAAAGTAATCATTAATCTAAATGAATCAATTGCTCTTCTACTTAGTAATAGAGTGACTTCTGGGGTAGGACTCCACTCATTCTTCTTCTAATTCCTCACATGGTGCCAGCAAGAGTGACTGAGACGCTATTTGCTCTTAAGCTGCTAGTTGCTCTAGTCCCCCACTCCCCTACCTTCTGTTACCAAATATCTTGTCCATTGTCATCTTTTTTTTCTTTTGTAAAATATGATTTCATTGATTTCAGAGAGAGGAAGGGAGAGAGAGAGATAGAAACATCAATGATGAGAGAGTCATTGATCGGCTGCCTCCTGCACGCCCCCAGCTGGGGATCGAGCCTGCAACACGGGCATGTGCCCTGACCAGGAACTGAACCGTGACCTCCTGGATCCTAGGTCGATGCTCAATTGCTGAGCCATGCCAGCCAGGCTCCACTGTGACCCTTTGCTCCTGGTAATTTTTGTGGTCTTGACAGCTTCTAATCTCTAATGTCGTATCTTCTACCTGCCACCTCTACAGCTTACCATTCCTTTCCTCCTGTGCTCCACTTCTTATTTTAATGCTGTGGCCTCTCTTTTTCCCCCCTGACTCTGTCCACAATGGGCTTAGCTTTTTCAGCTATTTCTAGTCAAGCATAGCTCTTTCCTTGTTTTTATTACTGCCAAAAACTGCTTCTTAGCTGGAAATGGCAATATTGCCCATGGTTTTCTGATATACAGAGAAGCAAGGCCCTAGAGCATAAAAAGATGAGGCTCTTCACCTGTTAGACAGAGGGTCTGTGTGTTCTCTCCTCAGTCTATCAGAGACAGGGCCATTTTATTCAAGGACAAGTTAAAGCATTCACAGTCTAGTGAGAGAGACAGGAAATAATTGCAATCACTAACTTACCTACCCTACACTAGCCTATAAGCTCCTTGAGGATGGAAACTATGCCGTATTAATGTCTGCTCCATATATGTACTACATTATACAGCCTCTGCCACTTATTAAATGTTCAAAGCATGCTTGGACGAATGAAAGAATGATTGAATAAGAAGATGTGAGGCAGGCGTTAGGGAGTGGTTAAACTCATTTAAAACACATTGATGCCTAGACCAACTACTGTTCTTAGTTGATTCTAAGACGCAATTTCCCCTACATTTCAACACTTCAGAGACCAATGCTTCTTTTAGGTACTTCTTATGATCAGTGTGATAAGAAAGGAATTGTGCTGGAATTGAATTTGAAACATTTTTTTCTTAGTTGTACATTAAATGCACTTCAGGTAGCCAATGGCATCTTAGATTTGATGAAACACAGTAAATCAGAATGTCTAAGGGAGGAGCCTGGACAAAAATATTGTTTAAAGTGCCTCAAGTGAGTCTGACTCATACTGAGCGTTACAGGGCTCTGCATGGGGGGCTTATATGAGGGAGATGGGATCGAATCTACATCAACCTTTGAATCCTTAGCACGGAGCCTGGTCCACTGGAGATAATCTCATTTACTGAACCAAATGGAATTATTAAGGGTGTTGGAGAAGCCATCAGAATTATAGTATATATATACAATATAGCATATAGGCCATGCTGTATACACTATGTTTCCTTTCTTCCCTTGCTTCCCTCTGCCCTCCCCTCCCCTCCCTCCCTCCCTCCCCCTCCCCTCCCTCCCCCCTCCCCCTTCCCCCTCCCCCTTCCCTCCTTCCTTGCTTCCCTCCTCCTTCCTTGCTTCCCTCCTCCTCCTTCTTCCCTTCCCTCCCTTCATCTATCATCTCTCTCTCTATATATATATACTATAGATGACACAGTAACTGTCCTAAAAGACAAGTAGGCATTTCCCAGATTAGTAAGGAGAAAAAGTCTAGGAGAACTCTGCAAAGGCAGACTGGGATGGCACCCTAGAGTGTGTCTGGGTGGCTGTTATTGGAGGGGAAGCATGCTGGTGATGGGTGCAGGGGAGGCTGGGGAGGCGGTCATTTTACTCTTTAACCCAGAGTAAATCCTGTTGGGATGGATTTGAAAGAAGTCTGATGGGCAGTTAGGAATCCAGAGGCAATTGAAGTGCTGATCCACTCTGAGTGCCAAAATTCTGAGTAGCCCATGAATTTCTTTAATCACCGCCCAGCTTTCATTTGACTGGGGTTTTGTCTTTGTACCAAGTACTTTTTGCCAACAGCCTACACTGCTCGGCTGGCCTAGAAGTCCCCCAGCCTCCCTCCTTTTCTCTTTCTGACCTCGAGCTCACCCACAGTATCTCCAGGGCTTCTCTGATTGGGTCGCTTGACTGCGGCTTCAGAGTTGCACACCTCCAGGGGGCACCATTCACACTGTGGTCTCCGCCCCACGGCAGCTCACGGGCACGAGGTGTCGCCTCCTCTCCATTTGCATGTTCACGTGGGCCTTCCGAGGCCCTGCCCTTTCCTACTGACTTGGTCCCACAGAAGGAACTTTAGGGTTCATGGACTGTGGAGGTATTTTTTGACTGGACAGGTCTTCAGTCCGAGGCAACATGATGGCATAGTTGGCCAGAGTATGGGCTTTGGTGCAAAAGTGTGAGTTTTAAGTCCTGACTGCCACTTAAAGCTGTGTGACAGGGACAAATGGCCTGTTGTCTGTGCCTCCATTTTCTTCTCTGGAAAATGGGGATAATCAATATCTATCTCACTGAATTGTTGTGAGGATTAAATGGTCAATGCTTGGTGCTTTTTTAAAACTTATTTCAAAAAAAATTGATTTTAGAGAAAGAGAAAGGGAGAGGGAGAGAGTGAAACATCGATGTGAGAGAGAAACATCGATCAGTTGCCTCCTGCAGGTGGCTTGACCGGAGTTTGAACCCACAACCTGGGCATGTACCCTGACCAGGAATCGAATCCACAACCCTTTGTGCGCAGGATGACACTCCAACCAACTGAACCACACCAGCTAGGACTGCTGGGTGCTTTTTATACCATATATAACCTCCTTCCTATGCCATATGTATGGAACTGCTTTCCAAGAGTTGCTCGCTATTTCTGGCCCAGTTATTACTGTTAATTTGTCTGCAAAGAGGAGAATGATAGTGGAAGTGTGCTGGTAATTTAGCGACAATGCTCGCTTCAGGTTTAAGTGTGTTCCTGAATTTCCAAATCACCCAGGACTGTGGTCACAGGTCTCTGCTTTGCTGTGCTCTGTTTGGCAGAACGTGATGGAATTCACAGGAGGGTCCAGTTAGTTGGATGGAATGTTTCGTTATATCATTCAGCATTTACTGGAACGTCTCCGTTTAGACTGTAAAATGATCTTTGTGAAGTCAGTCGGGAATGGTCGTGGAAAGACCAGATTGAACCTTCCCTTAACACTGAGACTCTAGGTCTCCGGTTGACAGTTATAGGTGACCTTTTATTTTATGGTAAGTGGTTTAGCTTTAGGTTTGGCCTCACTATCCCAAGCACAGGCGTATTGGTGCTTCCTGATGCCCCACATAAGCAGCGTTGATTTTAAGAAGGAATCAGCCCAATATTGGGGAATTCTTGTCTCAGATTCAACTTTCAGAGCCAATCACAAGGAAACCCAATCAGATCTCTGCAGACCCCATTTTACTGGCTGTTTGTTAAAAACCTGGCTCAGGATTTTAAGTTAATGTTCATACAGAACGATGGCAAAGGAAGCTCACCGAACATCTTTAACCCATTTTTTAAAAGCAGGTCAAATTCAGCATCTGGAGGATAACTTGCAATTTGGTTGAAACTAATTGAACAAGTGTTAACATGAAATTCAGTAAAGGGGTCAGGGATATTCTAAGTTTAAAATTCTGAGATGAATTCTTTGGGCCCAAGGCTTTGTCTGCTGTCTATTATTGCCAAGTCCAAGAAGTACCTGGATGTTCATTTTTCCAGAATGTATCTGTCTTGTTAAGATTGTGCTGAATCAGTCTTGGTATTTCTTTAGAAGAGCATTTTGAAAATCAGTGGTCTCTTTACCATAAGAAGTGGTTTGCTGAACTATGGTAGAGGGAGTGTAGATGATAGAGGGGTTCAAGCTCACCCCTTCTAGGAAGAAGACAGAAGAGAGGCAGAGTGATATGTTTCCCAGAAGCAGACCTGGAGAGCAGGCTCATAAGCAAGGAAGGAATTTAAGACAATGGTGGGGAGGTTGGGGGGGCAAGTGGGGTATTAGCACATGGAAGGAGGGCCCAGGGAACTGCAGGGGACAGGGTGTGCTCCTGAGTTGTCCCAGCCCACAGCAAGCCTTGCGTGTTCCTGCCCATTAGCTGTTGGTGAAGGGCCATGGGGAGGAGTTTGGGTATTTGGGACATTAATTCTCAGATACTCCCAGTTCCCATGTACGCAGGGGACACAGCTCTGGTAGCTCTTTCAGGAAAGACCCTTTAATACTGGCATCTGAAGGTGAAAGCCAGGGGGCACATAAAATGGTAGAAAGGGATCCAGGGGATCTGGGAGAAACACTGACCTTGCCCACTATAGAGAAGAAAAGGAAAGGAGCTAGGTAGGGCTCCTTCATTTCCTCCCTGCCTCCCTATTCCCTGGGCCAAGCTTTAATGGGGGTGGGGTGGTAGCTCTTGCAACATCTGGATATGAGGGAAACATACAGGGAGGGGGGCTGAATGCCAACACAAGGGAGTCTGACTCAGTTACGAGTGGGGACAGTGGTCATCGGCAAGGACAGGCCTGGGTTTCAGCCCTGAGCCTCCTATCTTCCATAGAGCAGGGAAGATGTCTGGACATTCCCCCACACAGGTGGACAGCACTGGGCTGGGAGCCAATTAGAAGTCAGCAGACCCCCGGGAACAGCATGTACCAGTGGGAACCAAGGTGAAAAATGAGCCACCTGGGAGGACTGCAAGGTCCTAAGGCAGGGGTGTGAGATGCAGGTGAGGTGGGTCTTTGGTGGGTCTTTGGTGGATGGCATCGATGGAGCATAGAAATGGCAAGCTGGAGGCGTTGGTCCCCTTTCTTTCCTGAGCTCTTGTCTCTCTGGTTGGGCCTCTGTTTGGAAGGCTCCTTCTGCTCTGGATGGTGAGAAGGGCCAGGGCAGGGCTCAGAGGAGGAGAGACAAGAAATTGGTACTCGGGCCTACTTCTGGACTCTAAATTCAGGATGAGAGATAAAGGGGACTTCAGAAACCATCGGAGGAGAAAGGGAGGCAGGCAGGGGCTCTGGGCAGGAGCCCTACCCTGGCATAAAGAGCAACATCACATCTAGCTGTAGGCTTGTCTCTTGCCTGCCTTGGGAGTTGGCAGAGAGGGGTGATGACAGGAGGGTGACGGATGAGGTGAGAGTAGTGTCTGCCAGGCCCATCTTGGCCAAGCCTTTCTCCTCTGGTTGACCTTGGA
The DNA here is from genome assembly GCF_054644295.1 of Miniopterus natalensis. NCBI lineage: Eukaryota > Metazoa > Chordata > Mammalia > Chiroptera > Miniopteridae > Miniopterus > Miniopterus natalensis. Next base: position 28,529,949 of record NC_142096.1, read on the forward strand.
TGCCTTAACCAAAAACTGTGGCCCCTCACCTTGGCTGGCTTCACCTAGTGCAGAACTATTCCATCCTATCTGAGCAGAGCAAGCCTCTCATTTCCTCCGTGCTCTGTTACCAGCTGGCCGGCTTTCTGACTAATTAACAGCAAGGTATTAATACCTCCCTCTCGTGCTTGTAGCTTAATGGGCTTCCTTTCCCAAGGTTATTTGTAGAGGAGAAGGGTACAGTCCTTTTGTCTTTGAAAAATTATTTAAACATTCTCTTTCTTATCTTAAAAACACCCAGGCTCATTTTAGAAAATACATATGTAGGAAAGGAAAGAAAATAAATACCCAAAATTCTACAATCCAGAGGAAACAACACTGTTTTCATTTGGGCATGAGTCCCTCTCATCTTTTTATTAATACATAAATACTTAAGATATATACACTTAATTTATTTGCATTTTAACAGAGGGGCAAACTTCTTAGCCAAAGAGATGCATGTGTTTAGACTTAGGCATTATCTTTTTTACAAATCTCTATCATTTATTTAACATTTATTTAACATTTATTTTTCAACACATGTTTATTATGTTCCCATCAGACGAGAAGCATTCTGATCAATGCAGCTAATATATTTACTTACTTGTTATATGTCTAGTTAGTAACTTTTGAGGTCTGGGACAGTGCTTTTTTAAATGTTGCATTCCTAGTATCTAGCAAAGTGCCTGCATGTAGTAGTAGGTGCTCAATAAATGCTGTTTGTATAAATCAAGATACAGTGGCAATAGTTCCTAAATAGAAAATCAGGACATATGGTTTGGCAAAGCATTTTGTTCTTATTAGTGGATTTATTTATGGAGAATGTTATTAATATTAATTTATTCTGTTAGCTATGTTGAAAACAACAAAAAGATACAAAATATGCCAAGTTCCCCAAACTGGTTTACTCTGATTACATTTTCTTTGGGCTGAAGTGGGATTCCCCAGGACCTTGGTTTCCTGTGAACGTATGGGAATTGGGCTCCTTCATCATTAGCCCCCCATTCCTTTTAGGACTGATGTCAGGCCTGGTTGGAGCAGTGAGATGCTGATTTCTCATATGGTTTCCTGAGGATCCACATCAGTGTCGCACCATTTCATTGTAGGCCAGTTCCATCAGAAGAAAACGTTTCTTTCCCTCTCACTTCACCGTTCATTCCTCGGTCCTTGAACTTGTCTTTTTATGTGCAGGCTATTTCAAGACCTTTCATCCCAGGTTTGCTTTGGCACCCGTGACTGGGCAGTCCTTTAAAGCAGATGGCTGGGAGGAACAGCGATGGCTTCTGCCCCAGCCTCAGGACACAGAGCTGGATCAAAGTGGACACTACCTGTGATCCCTTGCAAGACACTGCTTCACTCTTCCTGGTGGTCCAAGTCCCGGACTGGGGCATTGGGAATGGTTTACTTTAACTGTGAGCTCTTGTGTTTCTGGGATGCGGGTGTGGCATGAGGCCCTGATGTGGGGTAGATGGTGGTATGCAAGTGCCCAGAAAATATCAATGTCTTCCCTGACTTTTAGCTGGTCTTTTCTTTTTAAAACAGAACTGTCAGTATGGAAAGAAACAGAACCTAGGAGCTGCTATTAATGTGGCATAACTAATGAATGATTTAAGGAACTTTGAAAGCACCAGGCGTTCTGAAACAAGATGACGTTTACATTAAAAATGACCCTGGGCTGGGGAAATGTACTAGACATGTGGTTTATATAAGGAAAGAACATCCTCCTCGCCCCGATATAGGCCCTGCTGCTTTTAGAAAGTGGCTGGGCTTTTTTTGATGGGCAGATGAGCAGTTCACGCCCTATCCATAATGCTGTGATTGATCACTACCTGATATTTTTCATGATGTGTACTCATGGGGGAGTTCAGTCCTCAACAATGAATGCACGCATGAGTCAGTGGTTCTTCTGGAAATGATGGCCGCATGGCTTTTCCTCTGAGGTTCTCGATGATGGACACAGGCCCCTGGGTGCAAGGAGCAGAGCACCCCCTGCTCCATCAGTACACGTGGCATGGTCGAAAAATGTTCTGTTATGTTAAGCTACTAAAGTATTGGGGCCGTTTGTTATTGCAGAATAACCTAGGCTGTCCTGGTTGATATAGAGCAATTTATTAATATGTACAGAGTTACCTCAACCTTTTTAACAGATGCACAGAAATCTATTGTTTGGAGGTCCTGTCATTTGTTTAACTAGTTGCCTGTTGATGGACCCTTAGCGTGTTTCCGCTCTTTTGCCATTACAGACAATGTGGAGGTGACTACTTTGCAAATTATGTTGTTTTAGGGCTGGATCATTTTTAATATTTTTCTTTGAAGTGAGATCTTGAACTAACTGTTTGCAGGAGGTGTGTGTGTGTTGGGAGGGATCGTGTGGTGGTGGGAGTCAGGTCTTATCCAGGCTAGCAAGAATTCTTCCTGTTTCACAGTAACATTTTTTATGAGATGGGGCAGTGGTATGTAGGCTACGTAGCCTTTACTTCCTTCTAGCCAACAAGAATGAGTGACTGTATCTACCCTGCCTCGTAGACAGATCGCTTTCTGCAAACATGGCATAACTATTGATTTCTCATTTCGCTTGGCCTCCCCTGCTTCTCCCTGGCTCACAGAGCTTGATCTAAGTGAGGAATCATTGGTTTTGCTCACTGGTATGTGTCACCTCCTTCACAGGGTCTGTGCTTTCCTCCTGCTGAGATTTGTAGCCATAGGCATTCTCTTACAGCATCTTCCGACAGCCCAGCCAGGTGGAAGCTCCCTGCATTTGGCAGCTCCTCCTCACATTTTGTATTTGGGGGCTGCATATGTCTTCTGGTTTCCTCAGATATGTGGTTTGATTTATATCCTATTTTCTTTGTTTGGGATGATTTCCAAGAGAAGAAGGGGCAGTACCAGCTTTCTTATATCATTTTAAAACCAGAAGTTTCCTCCAAATTTTAAAAATATTAATTTAACACTTCTCGCTCATTACTTTTAAATCCATGCTGAGTCCAGGAAAGCTTCTGTAACTCAGCTGGGGAGTTATTAGTTTAAACAATATAACATTTGCCCTTTTTAGTAGTAAAAAGTGATAGAAGATCGGCAATTTTGTATGGTCCAATCTATTTTATGAAGTGTATATTCATTACAGCAAATACTTAATGCCCTCTCTGCTGAACATAAGAGGCAGGCGACCTCCTTCTGGCACTGCTGGTGATCACTGCCTGCTCTTGCTCTGTCTTGCCCAGGTCCCTGACCATCTGGGGGACCGGCACGGTAGTCCCTTTTTTGAAATCCTAGGCTTGGCTCCATTTGGCATGAAGCAAAGAATAGGGCAAAATTTATGTATTTTTAATGCTCAGCAATTCTATTGACATCTTTGTTTATATTTTCTTTGCTTTCTTTCAAGATCAACTATAGCATGTTTTATAGAGACCATATCAGTTATTTGTCTCCAAATGGCAGCATTCCCTAAATTGGAGTGTGATCCTCATTAGAAATAGTTAAATAGCCCTGGCTGGTGTGGCTCAGTTGGTTGAGTATCATCCATGTACCAAAAGAGGTTGCCAGTTCAGCTCCTGGTCAGGGCACATGCCCCGGTTGTGGGTTTGATTCCCAGAAAGGGGTGTGTAGGAGGCGGCCGATCGATGTTTCTCTCTCTCACTCTCTCCCTTTCCCTTCCTGTCTCTCTAAAATCAATAAAAACAGATTTTAAAAAAAGAAGTAGTTAAATAACAAACATAGGAATGCTGAATTTGAACCTGGGTGACAGGCAGACTTCTCAGGGTGTGACCCAAGAATTAACAGTAGGGTAAAAGACTTCTGTGTGATGTCTTTGTTTGTGGCTAGCATTCTTTCTAGAAGGTGCCTTCCTCCAGCTCCCACCCAAGGAAATTTCTCTTAGCGTTGTGGCTGCAGGAGTAGCACGAAGACATTCTTGAGCCACTGCAGCAAATACCTTCAGGGTCACACTGAACCAACATAAGAAAAGTGAGCCTATGTTTCCACACATTGTAGATTTTGTCCAGCAGCTAGAAAGGACTTTAATTAAATAAATAGAGTTATTTTTTCTGTATTGGAGAAAATGGCCTCTTCAGTTTGTTGGCCCTGAGCACTTGAAAAGAACAAAGGTCTGGGACTAAGGAAAGTGCATCACTTTCTTCCTACACTCCCATTTCAGAGTTCGCTTGCCTCTGCTCCAGCTCAAGTGCACAGGAACCGGGGCATGCTGTTCCTTTGTCCCTGAGTCTGTTATCTTGGGGGTGTAGCAGCTGTGGTCTACGCTCCACCTGGACCTCTCAGCATCACTGTTCTTGATGCTGCTTACTGCAAACCTGTCACTCTGTGCGGGCTTTCTCTGGCTGAGGGGCATGACTGACCCATACCTGGGGCAGATCAGAAGTGCTGGGAAGTCAACATTTGCTGGAACAGCCCTCAGTTGGTGACAGATGGGAGCGGGTGGATATGGACTCCAGCATCTGTCCTTGCCCCTGCCTCAGGGGGGAACACCCTGAGGTGAGTCCTGTGAAATTTCCCAGAGTTCCCCAGTGGGACTGAGCCCACTTGCACACACAGGTAACCAGCTCATTAGCTCATTTATCTTAGTTTCCTTTCCTTCTCTGTATTCTCTCCTACAGTGCTTCCTGGTATCACTTCCCAAGCAAACTGCTTGTACAAGCAAAGTCCTTGTCTCAGGGTCTCCTTCTGGGAGATGTTGGTCTAAAGCAGTTGGTATCGGGAGTGGTCCTCCAGAGCAGATCCTTACGAGGAGATCCTGAAGCTGGGTTACTCTCTGGCCACATGGTCCCATTGCTGGGGTTCATGTAGTGGTGATAACCCCTGCTGTCCTGCAACTTACTAAAACTCACTTACTAAAACTCTCATTGCAGGTGAATCAGATAAGGTACAGGAAGAAGGAAATGGGTTGGTCTATATGATATTCCTAGTGTTTGAAAGATGTGGGCAGTGGTGATTAGCTGGCTGGTGTTAATGGCCATAGGAACCCTGGAGGAAGGAAATTACATACTCAGGCCAGACACCTCTCAACTCAGGGCACAGTGTGAAAGCTAGAAGACCTTTAAGGCAGCATTTAAATAGCCCCTCATCTCTCAAAACTGGAAGGCAGGCTGTGCTGAAAACCAGGCCCTAGATTTGGAGTAAATGTGAGAGTTACAATCATAGAAAGTCTCCTGTGTTAAAATTGGGGCCTGGTAGTAGGTGGGACCCTGAGGTCCGGGGTGAGGACATGTGAGTGTAAACACTGAGATCCCTTGACTGCTCTGGGCTGGCAGAGTTGGAGAAGAGCAGCTTCCTGCTGACTGATGTATTAGATTCTTCCTGGCGCTGTAACAAATTGTCACAAACAGGGTGGCTTAAAACAACAGAAATGTATTCTCTCACTGTTCTGAAGCCCAGAAGTCTGTAATCAAGGGTTGGTTCCTTCTTAGGGGCTCTGAGGAAGAAGCTGTTCCAAGCCTCTTAGCTTCTGGTTTCTGGTGGTCACCAGCCATCCTTGAATTCCATGGCTTCTAGATGCATCACTCCATTCTTTTTGTTTTCATCCTCATATGGAGTTCTTCCTTTGTGTGTGTGTCTTCTCTTGTTATAAGGACACCAGTCATTTTGGATTAGGACCCATCCTAGTCCAGGATGAACTCAGTGTGTTGATATCTACAAAGACTCTATGTCCAAATAAGTCACACTCACAGGTACTGAGGGTTAGGGCTTCAGTATATTTTTGAGGGGACACAATTCCACCTGCAACCTCTGGAGAGCATGTAAAAGGCTCACCTGAGATGGATGTTCCACAAGATGATGCTTGTCCTTCTCAAGCTCTGCCTCTCCCCATTGCTTTAAGACCAATGACCAGGGTTACATTTCAGTGTGGCCCAAGCAGGGGCAGACTCTCTCTGGTGTGAGAAGCAAAGGATTATTCACTGAAGGAGCTGCAGGACAGGGTTCATATGTACCAGCAAGGACAGGAAGACTAAGGGCATTGGTCTTGAAAGTTTGGACCAGAGAAGAAAGAATATAATACACAGTTTGATATGGGGCAGAATTTAAAATTTTGGCAGGGGCACGTCAAAGCCAGTCCTCCCATGTGGATGGCATGGCCCCTGGAAGCTTGGAAACAGCCTTGGTGTCCAGTAAATGAGGTGGACATGCTAGAACTGCCTTGGCAGGTATTGAAGAAAGGGGTCAAAGGCCTGGAAAGCCGGGTCTGTTAGAATGAGAACCACAGTGTGGACATAAACCAGATAATTAAATAATAAGACAATCTGGGCAGAACTGATCAGACATTTCTCTCTATTACGTTTCACTGAAGTTCTCAGTGCGTTCCTGTGAAGGATTAGAATCAATACCCATGACAGATTGTAATGAGAGCTGTGTATTACCTAAAACTCTATTTATGGAAGCGGGAGAACTGCCCTGTAGGCTCCTGCTCCTGGGGTCTATGCCATAGCACAGATACCTTTTAACTCTTTATTAGAGAGTTTGGAGTCTGGGGGAGTTTTAAAAAGTTCTTTCAGACATTGAATCACCTGAAATTTGAGGTGCTCTCTCTGAGCTGTCACCTTGGATCAGGAGAGATGTATGTATCCACCTGTGCATCTTGGGTTCCCAGCAGAGACCTGTGGGCAGGAGCTGCCAGGTCAATCAAGTGACCAGCTCTTTGGACTCACAGCTACAAAATCTCTCTCACTCCGCCATTATGCTGATGTCACTCCTTCAAAATCCACTTTTCATGAGCACAGTTCCCAGCATTTTCAAATGCCTTTCAGCTTCTCCCTAACCCCAAGTTAAAAGCAGATGTTTGGCTTTCACTCTATATGCAGGTGCATTTATTAAAAACTTTCTTCTGACTTCTATGATGTGTTGATGACTCCTTGCAGGGAGTCCTATGCTGCAGGAATAAACAAACTGGAAATCATGTCCTTCCTCTCCACTGTGACCCAGAATATTCAGTGACAGCACTTGTGGTAGTTGTTGTAGAAGCAAAAAGAAGCCCCTACTGTGAGAGGAAGGAGGATGCTGCCTGTGACACGGTGGAAACACCCAGCCTGGGAAACGCAGCAACAACTTAATTGTTTCAGCAACTGGTGGAGTTTTACATTTTCTGAACAAGACCATCAATTACCACAAAAACAGGACATACTGTATTTCTCACATTTGAAGCAATACACAGCAATTAGGGCATGGATCCATTGTGTGCAGACTCAAAGGAAGGATGACAGCTGAAGGACTCCATGGGAACTCCGTGCATTGCAAGGATCTTCCCTGTGGAAACTGATCACCGCTTACCCTGCGCCGCTCTGTGCCATCTGGAGGATTTGAGGCGATGCTCTTGCCCCTGAAACCTCATGCCCAGGTCCCTTCGTTCTGCTCGCCACACTTATTTTGGGCTTGCCTTTGTGATGTCCAACATGGAGGTTGCTAACCAAAGCTTCAGACGAGATGTCACCTGCAGAGCTGATGTGACATGGAGGTGCACAGCAGATATCACAGGCAGTGCTCTCAGAAACCCATGACAACAGAACTCTTAGTGGTTTCTAAGCTGTCTGGGAGAGTCAGAGCTGTCACACCTGTCTTTGGCAGCTCAACTAATGTTGAGCACATAATTCACCAATCAACTGAATGCATGTTAAATGCCCATAGTTCTATAGATTAGAATGAAGGAGGCTGAACACATTACTGGCCTCAGAAGGGGCTCTGTTGAGCTCCTGTGGATGGAGCCCCATTCAGCTGTTACAAGACAACCAGATGACAAGATGGAATTCTACGTTTGTGTGTAGCTTCACGTTCCAACTCAACGAATGTTTATTATACACTTGGCATTGTCTAAGTGTTTACAAGCATTAATTCATTTAATACTATGCCAAACCTGTGAGATGGGTACTATAATTATCTTCCATTCATGAATGAGAAGCTGAGGCAGAGTAGAAAAATAACACACCTGAAGCCAGGCAGATAGTAAGCAGAGAAGCCAGGATTGGAACCCCGGCTGCCAGCTCATGACAGCCTTCTCCTAGGCAATCGTCATCCTGTTTTGCCTGAAATGATTTGCAGTTTTGTTGCAGTACTGAGCTCAGACACCGAGGTCGTGGGATTAGCCCGCCTGTGTGTTAGTCCTCCTTTTGCACAGCCTTAGAGCGCAGTGCTCGGGCTGGCAGCCAGCTCACCGTGAGAGCCGGAGTGACACGGGAGGTGGTTCAGTATGTCTTACTTCCAACACTGGAATAGAGCTAAGTATATGGTGAGAGTAGGGACGGCCCACTTGATCTCTGTATGGATCTCCTAATTCCCAAGTTGAACGGTCAGATGGGAGCTCTTCAGCTGGGTCCCTTCCATTTAATGGGAAGAGGCTGACGTCATGAAAGGTACAGTGTGAGGTAAGACAGGCATGTGAGACAGATGACAACTCATCGGCTGGAATGGAGAAAACAGTGAGATCCGATGAGGGAGCTAATTCAATTCCAGGTATCAGGGCTTTAGGGGATTACAGTTTAATATGCTTCCCCTGCTCCAGTTCCAAACTGAGTGAAGGATGGAAGCGAGGGGAAGGCAGGTGCCGAGCCACCCTCGCCGTGGACGCATTTACACGGAGCTGAGGGACAGAGGACGGTAGCTGGCCTGCTCTGCACATAGGGGCTCCTTCCCTGCTCCTTGGAGCAGCGCTGAGACGCCTCTCTGAGCTGAGTGAGAGCCCAGAAGGGGGTGAGTGGAGCCTGCCCAACTCAGTTTTCCAAACTCACCGGTCACACGAGTCCCTTCTCCGGGGCCTGGGGAGGGCGAGGAGCAGGATGATGTTCTCAGTGGGCACAGGAGAGAACGAGGAGTGGGAAGGCCAAATTCGTACATATGGGAACACACACAATCACACAGAGACATGATTGCAGATACAATGAGACTACAACACGGATGCAGGGCCCTTTGATGTCCTCCAGGCGGTGTGGCCCAGGGCATGGGAGGGGCCTCCACAGCCATCCTGCCTGGTCCTGAGACCCTGGTACATGGACGTTTCCCACGAAGGCCCCCGGAGTTTTAGTTACATATTAGCCATTAGGCTTGTGCAGATGATATGTTGAATAATAATAATAAATATTTACCTTGATTAATATTTTCATTAATCATAATTTTGATTAATAATATTTGTTCGATTTACAAAACAATTTTCCTTATGTTCTCTTATTGGAACCTCTCACTGACCCTAGGATATATTTATCATCATTTTACAGGGTGGGGGAAAAGAACTGAGGTTCAGGGAAATTAAACAATCCCAAACCATATAAAGCAGTGAATGAGGAAACAGATGAATTCAGGTTTTCTGATTCCAGATTCTGTCTTCTTCCTATGAAAACCATCCTCTCCTTGACCATGGCGGTTTGAAGTAAACTGACATTTTAGGCCAAGTTCTATTTCTGAGAACAGATGATGGATATTTTTTCAGGCACATATTATCTGCCAGGCCTGGTGCTTTCTGTTTACCAGAATTATTTCACGGAGTCCCCGCACAAATCCTGTGAGCTGTGCACTGTCACTATCCCATTTTACAGATGAGGAGAGAGCCACATGGCTTGTGAATGGCAGAGCTGGGATTTGCACCCCAGCCTTGGAGTCTGACGCTCAAGCTCTGAACTAGGGCATTATGTTGCCTCCCTGAGATCTGGTTTAATCCCAATGACATTGAGAGTTGCCTTCGAAGCCAGTAAGTGAGAAACTGGAGGGCGGAGTCCCATAGGTGCCTGGAAAACACAGTAATGGATCCTTAAAGAACTGGAGGCCAGTCAGGGTGCCCTCGGCACATGTAACTGGATCTGCTGATGTAGAGAGTGTGAGCTGTGCTGTCCTGGGTGAAGCCCAAGGGCTGGGAAAGGCTCCTGGCTTTGACTCCTGGTCCCTTTAAAGGCAATTAGAAGACAGGCTGCTCAGGAAACTGAACTCATGAGCTGATTTTGAAATGTCCGAGGACGAGCTGTCGGGTCTGAAAGTAGACAACGTAATTCAATACCTCTGATGAGTTCATTTTCATTACATAGTTGTAGTGCTGGAGAAAAATGACACTTGGTATTTTTTTTTTAGGGTTTAAAAACTTAAAGTATCGTCTTGCATTATATCTTATGTATGTGTGATTTTTAAAAAGTGCAGTTGCTTCTTTTCTTCCAAATCTGGTTTCCTTTTTATGGCAGCAAAGGTCCGGCAGAAGGAATTTTCTTGCTGTTTCTCAGCAATGACACTTGCTTCGGGGAGATTTCTGGGAAGCCTCCGTCACAGGGCACCTGGGGAAACATATGATTTACTGTTTTGTTCACCAACCTGAAAACGCTGAGCAGGTGCCAGTTACACACGGGTCCGTTCGGTCTGGCCTCTGCCCTCGTGGGCTCCTGACATCAGCGTGTCCTGACGCACCTGTTCGCTGAAACTGGTGTTGCGGTTACGGTTGGGAGTGTGGAAGGAGGTAGGAGAGGCCTTGTGCTTTAGACAGTTATGAAATACAAATTCCTGTGTGTAGGGTGACTATATGATTTATTGTACAAGCCAGGACGCGTTTGAGAATCAAGAGGGCGCTATTTGTGGTTATACCAGGACAACAGCCTAGATTGCAACTGTCCCAGGGAAATGGGACAGATGGTCACTCAGCTTTCCTGAGTCATGCTTTGCAAGGAAGGTTCTATAAGCCAAATGTCATGTGTTGTCAATTTTACACCCTTCCCCACTGACTTTGTATTTTGTTTCATCAGATGAGCCACCCAGTTACCTAGGGATCATTTGGATATAGACATGATATTCGCTGTTTTACTCTGCTGACGTCCTTACCAGGCTGTCCTGACTTGGGCAGCTTGCTTCTGTGACCCGCAGTGCAGAGGAGGACCTGTCCCCCTGAGCGTGCTGCCTGGAGAGTCAGGGCCATGGGCAGCTGGCTGGGCACCGGCTCAGGGAAGTCGGGTGTCACAGGCTCAACCTTTGACACTGCTCCTTCCCAGTGTATGGATGTAGAAAATTTACTTTTCTTGGACCTCAGTTTTCCCCTCTGTGGAATGGGAATCATGACAATACCCATCCAGTCCATCTTTTGGGCTAGTTGTGAGGGTCAGGGAGCAGAAACACATGGTGACCTGTGCGGCACCGCACAAATGGTGGTTATTAGTTTAGTGTTGCTTTTATTATTAATGAGCTGAGGAACACTGGTAGGTTATTTCACCTCCCTAAGCTGCCCTTTTCCTTGCATGTGGAAAGAGAATTAGATTTGCTTCTCCAAAGGATTACTACTCTAAAGAAACATGAATTAGCTTTTCTTTAAATTGCACTGTTTCTGTTTGCCTGCATAGTTATACAGGGGATGAGACCTTGTGTCTTAAACATTTTCCCACTTTAAGGAAAGGACCTCCAGTCAGCTGTGCAGGCCCCTCCGCAGGCTCCAAGGCAGGGGTGTGGGTGCTGACTGGTGCAGAAGGCGGGAGTGACAGGAGTGACAGGAAGATTCGGGGGACAGGCTCAGGAGTGGCAGACTGTGAGCCCGCCAGGGAACAGCACAGGGAGCTCCTTCCCTCACGCTGCTAAAAATACTGCTGGGAAAGTCATTTCTCTGGTCCAATTTTAGAAATCAGAGACAGAGCCTCCATATTCATGTCTGGATCCCGGTCAGCCTTCTGGTTTGAGTTTTAAATTTCAAGAGATTTTTCTGGGGAGAGCTAAAATGATCTGTGTGGAGGTTCAGAATCAAAATTTGAAAATGCTGTTGAGGAAGCTATTAAGGTGTTGGGCATTGTTTATGGAATCACTAGCGGGTTTTAAAAGGCTGCTTAGAGGCCCTGGAGATGTTCACGGCAGAGTCCTGTCAGCTAAGCACTTGTTCACGTGGGTCACTGAAGGTACAGCTACAGAATTCTCCTCGCTGAGATTGATAACAGGGCATTTTCCTTTCCCTCTTCTGATTTTCCCTTTCCCTTCCTTCCTCTTCTGAAACCTTCCTTCTATCCCTTTCCTTCCTGCCCTCGTGGCGGCCTCACATTGCGGTGGAAACCCTCTGTGTCCGTGCGTCCGTCTCCGATGGAGTCTGTCTTTGTTCCGTCTTTCGCGGGAGCTCTTTGTTCACTGGCTTTCTCTGGCCCAACGTGCACGGTGTCGGGCCCAGGGGCACAGCTGGGGAGGCGCAGAGAGAGCAGCATGCGACTCACTCCCCAAGTCGCCCAGTGAGTGGGGGAGACACGGCGTTCAAAGCCAGGACAGCAAGGGGGCATCGCGGGTGGAATCGGGGCACCTTACCAAAGACCAGCTTGCCCGAGCCATTTTACCGAAAGCCCAATGTGCCCACAGGCCAGCTCATTGAAACCCACTGCCCTCGGCCCGGAGCTGCTGAGTGTTGCTGGGCAGGAATATCTGTGTACCGGGGGAGGGGCCACTTTTAATTCTGGCTTAGTGACAGAGCTGTGGTCAGAGTCCTCTGGACTTGGGCCAGGGGAGGCCACTTGTATGCCAAGTCGTAGTAACCAGAAGGTGGTCCGCTTAAATAACAGGTGACTTTTTCATTTCACTCCTGACATATCCATCATGGTTCCTGTGGGAAGCAGATGGCACCTGCAAACTTGGAATATGAAGATAGTCTAGTAGAGGGACGTTTTTCTAGACCTGGGTGGGATTTGGGAAACAAGGTATAGTGTAGTACCTTCGGGGGTGGTAGTAAGAGCAGGGAGCCCGAAGCTGGAATAGGGCCACCCAAGTGGAGGAGGGGCCTGTGGTGGTCAACTCTTCTCGCTCACAGGTGCCTCTCTCTGGCCAAACCCAACTGTAAACTGAGAACAAGGATTCCCAGGCACACAGAAGGGGCTGAGAGGCCCTAGGGGGTATTTGGCATGTCACCTGACAATTCAATAATATGGCACCAAATGACCATTTCATTCAGTCCCAGGAGCACATGTTTGTCATTTCAGATTTAAAGCGAGGTGTCACTCCAAAAATTCCTCCATGGTACCAAGTTTATTAATAAAGAGTTGAAATGTGCAACAGGGGGCCTGATAAAATTACCTTTAGAGAAGTCCTCAGCTGTTTGCTCTGTAGGTGGCACAGCAAACAATTCTGGAGTAGATCTTTGTTCAGAAAAGAGTCATTTGAGTGACACTCTCTCATACACAAGGCCTTTCACAAGAACCAGACCAGGGCTTCTATTTCTGTTCGCTCTCTTCCCACCCAGCAGCATCTTAGCTTTCCTCTGTCTCCACTGTTTCCTCACCCCCATCCCTCCTGTCCCCTGCTGCTGGTTGAACCTCACCCTCAGGAACAGTTCGTGGCACTCCTGTTCATAACTTGAGGGTGGCTCCTCTGTCCTCTGGCGGGAGTTCAGACTCCTTGATGGAGAATGTAAGGTCCCCTAAGGCTCCTTTAGGAATTCAAGTCCCCCCCAAATCCCTTTCCAACCCCATCTCCCACTATTTCCCTTCACACATGTTTAGCTCTGGCCCTGACCCAACTATCTCTGTGCTGTGCTGGTTTGAAACTTTCCCTGATGGTTGCCTGGTAGAATAAAATTCCACTTCTTCTGAATTCTCACAGCACTTTCCTGGTGCCCCTCCTCTATGGCAATGATCACATTTTATGTTGTCTTATAGTTTATGAGGAATGTGTTTGCATCTCCACTACCACACAGCATACTGAGTGAGTCTTCCACCTGTGTTTGTCATCTTTGCATCTGCCCCGTTCCTGTCTTGGACAGTGTAGCTCCTGAATAAATATTTTAAATGGATTAGTTCTGCTGGGTTCCTCTGGAATATTGGACCAAACTAGGTTCACTGGTCCAACTCTATATTGGAGTTATATCTAGGATTTATGTTGAACATAGTTTATTCTTCAGATCTTTTGTAAATCAGGCCCAATATGGGGCCAGCCTTTAGCTTTTAGGACATGAGCAATTCTGCACTCAATTCTAATGTGTGTGTGGGGTGGGGATGGGTGTTCCTCACACTTCTAAGCAAGTCTCCGGCACTAGCTGGGTGTTCTACAATTTAACTCGATTGTGACACTATCTACACAGAGATAGCATCAGATCCCACAGGTTGAAGCCTCAGTCCCAAAACAGACTGCCTCTCCCCTGCTTCAGACAATGATCATAAGTCTAGGTTGTTACCTGCGCTTCTGACCCGCAGTATACAGATCAGAGCTTCTCACCACCTTTTCCTTGGGCTCAGTTAGTTTGCTAGATTGACTCACAGAACTCGGAGAAACATTTTACTTCCATCACTGATTTATTATATAAAGATAACTCAGAAACTGCCAGGTGGAAGAGGTACATAGGGCAAGGTATGAAGAAAGGGTGGGGAGCTTCCATGCTCTCTCTGAATGCTCCAGTCTCCTTGGAGCTCCACCTGTTTACCAACCCAGAAGCTCTTGGTACCCAGCCCTTTTCGGTTTCTATGGAGGCTTTAATACAGAGACATGATTGATTAATCATTGGCCATTGGTGATTGGACTCAGTCACTCAGTCTTCAGCCCCTCTCCCCTTCATAGAGGTCAGTGCGGCAGGATTGAAAGTTTCAATCCTCTAATCACATGGTTGACTCCACTGTCAAATAGCCCCATCCTTAGGGACTTTCCAAGAGTCACCTCATATAACAAAAGACAAATTCTGAGGGTTTTAGGAGCTCTGTGCCAGAAAACAGGATGAAGGCCAAATAAATATTTCTTATTAAAATCACAATATCACAGACATCCTTGAAAGAACTGGACTCCCTCAGGTTTTTCTGGTCCAAGCCCCAATCAGAAGAGAGGATCTATGACTTGGGGATCCTTCTGGGCTCTACAGTGGGTGCCCCTTTGGATTCAGCATGTTCTGTCTGAGAGTGATGCCTATTGCGTATGTGACAACTGTGTTTGTGCAATTCCTTTATGTTACTTTGCTAGCTTGTTAGAGCAAAGAGGCAGGAGGGAGGAGGTGAGCAGCACAAGTAATAAATGGCCAATCGGATCTCAGATGAAATGAGACAGGATGGGAGACAAATCCCAACCAGCAAGGACCAAGTGGTTATCTTCAAGTGGGGAGCTAGGGTCACCCTCTCTGGTGTGACTGATGATTTGTGACCGTGTTGAAGCCTCTGGGCGCTGGGCTCATGGCTCTGCTCACCTCTCTCATTACTTGGTCATCTCCTCCACTTTTCCAGGTTCTGCTGGTCCAGCCAATGATCAGCTATTTATTGAGCACCTACTTGATGCAAAGTACTAGACCAGACATTTTAGGAAAATAAAAAGTGTGAGTTATAGGCTCCACCTGTTTTGGAGTTTGTAATCTAATTGGGAGAGAGGCATATTTTAGGTTGAAATAGGCATGGGAAATGTCAATATAAAACTGTGGAGCACATGACCTCACCATAAGGGGAAACTACCTACAAAATATTGGTGGTTCTGAGGATTAAATTCATACACACAAAGAAACACGATCAACATTGATTTAAGCCACTCCTCTTCAAGACATGACCCAGTTCCCAGAAGTTTTAAGCTTCTCTGAATAACTCAGTAAATAAAGATCATACTGCAAGTCAGAGAGTTGACTTTGATGTCAACTCATACTCTGATCTCTCTAGCCATCCGGCTTATTTAGGGCCTCTTTTCTAGGGCTCAATAAAATTGTTTTAACAAAACCTAAAATGTAAGAAATAATGGGTCACTGGAGAGATTAAACTTGTCTTATTTGGGTGAAAGTCTGAGATATAAAATATTGAAAATATTTCAGTGTCCAGATGCACAGGCTCCCATTCCTGCAGATTGCAAATTAAACCTGGAACATGAATGTGCTTCTGGCCAGAAAGGGACCCACAAATGACCATGAAGAGATGTCATCGTCTGGTGTGAAGGCCATCCACCAGAGATACTAATTCTCCAGCAAGAATGTCCAAGGTGTCCTTGATTGCTGAAATTAGAAAGGTTCTTTAAATTTAAAATGATTGGTACTTACGAAGGTGTTATAAAATCTATAAAAAGTGCTCATGCGTGTGTCGTGATCAACAAGCCAGGAAGCAGTAGCCGCAGTCTGCAGTGAGTGCTGAACTGGGAGGCCCTCAGGGTTGGCCATGTGACTCCAGCTAGTTCGCCTTCTCCGAGTCCCAAATCACTCTCTGAAATAATTACACTAATTTTATCTACCTCGTCAGAACATCGAGCTATGAGAGGAGTTGAGACAAAGGAAATGTTCTAATGATTAGTGGGCCTAGTTCCGACATACTTAAAAGGGACCATCAATGTTTAACCGCACGAAGGGAATGCGCAGACATCTGATTTTCAGGAGCTGTGGATCCCCGTGTGGATTGTGCAGTTCTCCAGTTTCACTGTGCTGCTCATTTTTGTCTGGTTCCCTCACCTGGCCACCCCTCTCTCTATTCCCCACTGACTTCACTTTCCTTGCCTCTGCCCTTGGCTTTTCCTCCCACCCCTAGGTGAGTGATCCCAGGAAAAAGGAGTCCCCTCGTTACTTGTCCTGTGCATCTCCATCAACCCCTGTGGGCCTCTCAGTTATCCTAGCTCTGTGGGCTCTTCCTGGGACTCCCAGGGTGCACCCTGGCTTTGCCTTTTTTCTTGGGGAGCCTTACCCCGGTAGCTGCACCAGCCCAGACCCCCTTTGGTGCAGCTGGGAAGATGCAATAATTCAGAGGCAATTTTTACTTAAAAATAATCAAGAGGAAAGATGAAAAAAATAGTTGAATTTGTAGGTCCTAAATTTTGATCCTGACTTAACCACAGATTTGCTTGGTTGGCACAATTTCTGGGCACCTGTTCCTGGGTTCTTTTCCTCTGCGCAGCCTGGCCTGGGGTGCCTGACTTTAGTTACCTGACTTTTTGTCTCTTATGGCTTCCTGGTGACCCCACTGCTGGGCCCAGGGAGATTGCACAATTGTTGAGATTGTTTTTTTGTTCAGTCCCTCAGCTTTACTCTGGTGGGTGGTTCTCAAGAGCTCCACAAATTCTCTTATTCAAAACAAACAATACCCAACACCTTTCTTGGTCACCTTCTTTAATCCCGGCACTATGCTCCATGGCATGGGATGTGCAAAGAAAAGCAAGATAATTGCTTGAGTAGCTCACAGCGTAGTGAGAAAGAGAGACAGTATCCATAAACTGCAAAAGAATGGGGCAAATGCTTTATCAGACATTTGTCTTTTTTTGTTGCTGTTGTTTAATATCCAGACCTTTCTGTTCTGAGGATCTGCACAGATGGGATCATCAGGCTGGGCAGGGCCTTCCTTCACCTCATGTAAACTGCAGGAATTCTCCTGTCCCCAGCAGTCAAGGTGAAGGTCTGTGAGCCTGCTCAGCCAGTCAAATGCTCCTGCCCGGATTTCACATCCCAATGGAAAGAGAGGGAGATACAGGGACTGTTGAGAAATGTTTTTAAGGTGGTAGCCTTGGCCCTGAGTCCAGAAACTGCATTTGGTTTCAGCCCATTTTCCAATGATCTCCCACCTTCCAGGCTCTCAGTATCTCCCAATATATATTCATTTTCTCCTTAGGTTACTCAGGTATCTTTCCCCCTGAAATCAATTGATGCAGAATTAATAATAAAGCATGTTATACAGACTAGATCCTCAGAGGGAGGAGAGGAGTAGGGCTTATTCATGGGATTCTGACAACCCCTGGTTATGAAATGTCAACTACTAATAAAATTATTGTCCATTGTCACCTGTAATGAGGCACTGACTGCAGGCCAGATTGGGAGACCACATTATGGCTGACACAACAGTATGAAGGTCTGAGAACTCAAGACTCATGGTCAAATGGTGTCTTCTAACAGCACTAGAAGCCTACAGAAAGAGCAATGAACCCTAATATGTAAATCCTCAGCAGAAGGCAAAGATGAAGCCCCTTGACTGCATATGGACTCACTAAAGAATTCTCTTACCACCTGAAGCTGAATGGGTCAGGTAGCCCCAAACCAAATTCAAAGTGTATGTAAACTGCTGAATTACAACATTAGTCCAAACAACAGCTTTGTAATTCTAAGTTTATGTTAATTTGAAGATTAGGTCTCTATTGGTGATAAAATACAGATTTTCCCATATTTAAGCTAAACTTTGAGTGGATTTTAATAAATTCACTCTCATTACAAAAACTTTGTTAATCTCATAGAGTGGATTTGAATTTTTTTTTACTACAGTCCCTATAAGAAATATATTTTATGTTGATCCAGCACACACATACCTTGATACAACTGAACAAAGGTGTGATGAAACAATATTTATCTTTATTATAAGCAAAATGCTCTGCTATTTTTATTGTCTTTTATTTTAAAAGATTCTGCTTACAATTAACCAATTGGAAAACGCTGAGCTATGGGAAGAGTTAGAATGAGGATGTGTTGGAAAATCTGAAGGACCCAGAGAGGTAGCTGGACTCCCAGACCCCCAGAGCCCTCCTTGCCACAGAGCCGCCCAGCATCCTGTGTCATGGGGGAAGGAGATATTTCCTTTCTGGAAGGCTCTGTGACTCCCTCCTAATGTGAAGTCAGTTCTTTTCACGTCTTAGCCACTCATCACCCGACCCTCTCAACCCCACTATCCTGTCTCTAAGTCTGTAACCAGAGTCAGATCTCAGCATGCCCCAGGAGGCTGATAATACAGTTAAGCCTGGAGGGGGAGGCTTCCAGAACAAAGAATTATAGGACTTTGTTAATTTCTAGCATCAAAATCCTGGGAAATATTTGTGGAAATGAATTCTGATTGGATGCTTCCCAACCAAGAAGGAAGAAATATAATTTTAAATCAAACGGAGTTTATTGGTAAGGCTGGGCTTCCCAGAGAATCTGGAATCAGTGCAATAGTTCCAGCAGCCAAGAATCATTCCAATTTTTAGCTTGATTAGTTGACAAAAAGACAAAACAAAATTGACTTCAGTAGCAGCTCACATCAAATGAAACCAATGTGCTAAATGTCTTTTGTAAGCAGGTAGAGAAGGAATTCCAAGAGCTAGGTATCCTGCAGTGGCCAGATCATGCACAATGTGTCAACCATCAGCTAATTACGCCCCCTAAGAAGGCATACAGGATCCTCCCTTCACAATACCTTGAGAAGTACACTGGTGAGGGGAACCCTGGATCTTTGAGAAACTCTTTAGTTCTCTGAAGGTGAGAATTGCTTATAGAATGTTGTTGATTTCAGTGGGGAGACGAGGGGCTTGGATGCAAATTGAGCATGCCTTACCATGCTAATCAGTTTGTTCCCTTCAAAGTGGAAGACTAGTGCTGTCCTTTGCTCCCTACTGTTAAGAGAGACAACAGGATATTTACTGATACTCATGCGATGTGCCAGTCACTGAGTCCTCAGCACTCTGAGGTTGCCACTTTTATGATCTCCATGTTAGAGGTGAGCAAAGTGAATCGCAGAAGTTAAGATCTCATGGCTACTGAGTTGTGGAGCTAGGGCTCTGTCTCCGTGCAGTTTGGTTCCAGAGTCAAGGCCATACTACCCAAAGCTTGATTCTGGAGGCAGCCTGTGCCCAGAGGTGGACTTGCCATGAAGCTATAGAGGCTTAAACTTCATGGACCCTCTTTTGCAAGGGCCCCTTTGCAGGTCCTGGGAGAGCCCTAGGAATGGACTCCTATGGTCATGTGTTGCTGTAAAGTTTGCAAAATAAGATATTTTGGTTGCAGTTCATTAGGCCTGCTTTCTTTCTACTCTGACTTCTGGAACTTACACCCCCTGGTGTCAGGGGTGTTGGAGGGGCCTTGGACATTTTGGGGATGTGGCTAAGGGGAATTTGAGTTGGGGATTCATGTTGTTTAGTTTGGTGGGATGTATCTCTGTGGTTTATAGTCAGTCTGCTGACTTACCTGGGGTCATGGAACTGACACCAGTGTTCTGGTTTCCAGCTGCAGGGCCGGCGTTCCACCCGCCTGTGAAGGTGTCCCGGGGAGCCTGGGACAGGAAGCAGGTGGGAGGTGGAGGGCAACTAGGTTTGAGGTGGAGCCAGAGCTCCGTAAAGAGTCAGAAGCTATGGAAAAATTCTCCCAATCATCAGATGCATATGATTAGAAGATTCTGTTGTCATAGGTGTTTCATGCTGTTGAGTCGGCTCTGACTCCTGGAGACTCCATGAATTAGTGATGTCCACAATGTCCTGTCCTCAATAGCCCTGCTCAGCTCCTGTAGACTCTTTTATATGCCCATGGCTTCTTTTAAGGAGTCGATCTATCTCATATTTGTTATTTATTTATTTATTTATTTATTTATTTATTTATTTATTTATGTATGTATGTATGTATGTATGTATGTATGTATGTATGTATGTCATATTTGGTCAAAAATGAAAATTCTCTCTGTTAGGCATATACTTGGTACTATGGACATATATAATTATAAATGCACCATCAACCTTTTTCTTTTTGGAAACATTTGTGTCAAAATAGAGTTGATCAAAATTCCTGTGCTGAAGGGTATAAGTTGGTAAGTCTGTGTGTGAACACATATGTTTAATGGAGAACTGTCTGCTGAGACACGCAAGTGGGGAGGGTTTATCTAGCAGCTCCCAGTCCCAATGGTCAAGGATTGCTCTGAGAGCTGTAACTTCCTCAAACATTCCAGGGTGTGGTGTGAGGCAGATGGTTGAACAGCTTCCCACAGGAGACCTGACTGAGGCAGAGAAGCCCCCAACAGAAATCAAGTGATACACAGTGGCTGTGCTTCAGATTAGTACTGACAAAGAGCTGGAAGAAGATGGACTGACAGGGTATGGAATCCAAGAGGTGTCCCATATGCTGGCCATTGAGTGTCATCACTTAAAAATTATATAGGATTAATCCCTGCATAAGAAAATTGAAATATCCTGAAACCTCACAGTTCAAATAGGAAAGAAACTTGATGAAACTTTTCTTAAATTCAACCAATCCTAAAAATAAACTGAAAACAACTTTTCTAAGCTTTCAATAATAAAAAAAGTTGACCAACCATGCCAGAGAAAATAATAAATTACCTTTTTTTTATTATTTTGGTACAGAAAATATTTGTTATGCAAGAGTTTGTAGCCAAAACCTTTGGGAAAAAATTGAGAGATGTGTCAGACATTTGTTGTGGGTGGTATTTATCAACTTTCTTAAAAATCGCAATTTGTTTAGTGTTCATACCTAATATTAGTCATTTGTGCTATTTTTTGTAAAGTGGCTCCTTCCAAGTTTTCCAAGCTCAGGCCCCACAAACTCGGGATTTGCCTGTGTGTGTGTCACACTGGGGAGTCTGAAAGGCTGCCGGCTTTGTGTGGGGCCAGGACGGGAGCTCTGGCCCATCCAGGCGGAAGCACAAACCACTGGCCTGCACAGCAGTGCTCCTGGCTCAGCATAGTGGGCAATTCTTAGAGGACATTGTGCCATTGATTAATTAAGAATTTCCACCTCTACACCAGAGATCCTACCGACAGCCCCAAATTTATCTTTCATGGACTAGCCGAGAATCTTCTCAGCATTTTCAGTATTATTTTTTGAGTAAATATGCTTGAAGCCACCTCAAACTGCTTACGAACTCAGCTTTAAAATATAGGCTTTTTGTTCATGACTGTGTTGAGGGTGTGTACACACAGACACACACACACACACACACACACACACACACACACATTTCCCTATGCAAACTCATCAGGCTTTGCTTTCCTTTGTGTGCGAATGTGCCTTTACCGTTGTCCAGTTCCACCACTCACCTTGGGTGGGCGAGTCATTTAATTATTCGGTGCCTAAATTTCCTGTCTTTAAAATGGACTGAGTAACAGTACTTATCTCCCTGGGTTGTTGTATCAAATAACAATTCGTGTGATGAGCTTAGGCTTGTGCCCCATACAAAAAAACCTCCATAGTCGTTACTATGGTGTTGAAATAGACACAGATTATGACTCTTTCTGATCTGTGAGAGAACATGTTCACACACAGGATTTAGTTCTATGTTACTTCCTTGGTGGGGAATGCACCCCCCCCCCCAAATCTTTTTGTTATGGAAAAATAAGGCGCTGGGTGGTAAGTATTAAAAACTCACACATTGCTGTTGTCTATTTTGAAAAAGATTTCTCTCCAGTTAGATTTTAAGCTCCGTTAACAGTTTTCATACTGATCATCTCTTTGTGATCAGGCCTGGGAGAAATATGTCTTCCTGCTCCCCAAGACATACTGTGCCCAGCCGAGGCGGTTCTCCACACACACATTTCATTTGCTGTTTTTCTCACCATCTATCTAAATTCCTGAGCCATCCAGAAAGAAGACTGCCTTTGGCCTCTGTAACAATTCCTTGGGGATCACTGACCTTCTTCTTTCATGTGTAACTATTTTGCATATTTGTTCTAGTTATCATAAAAGCAGTGTGAATTAACACTGCCACGCAAGAGCATCATCACGGACTCCTGGAATGCTGACTTATTTTCTCATGTTCACATTGTAATGATTCTCTCTTGATCAGGATGTGTTCCTGTTCTGTTGTACTTCACCCTGTCAGTTAAGATGGAAAAACTCCGCATTATTTAAGCAACAGATGTGCTATGCGTGCAAAGCCCGGCAGTCTTGCACTAACGATCTCACATGTAAAAGAACTTCAAACTACAATAATACCAAGTTAATCCAAGAAGCATTAGCAGTCTCCTCCTCACGCACCCCGAAAAGGGAAGCACTTATGTAACGAATTAGTTTACCATAGTGAATAATCCATTGACATTTGTAAGAAGCATTCCTATTGGAGCCTGGACTCAATATTATGTTGCATGTTAAACTATAAATAGGGCGAAGCATGGTGCCAGGCCCAGTTCTAAATGCTATGGAAAATAAGTGAGCTCTGTCTGGGCGAAATGGGTGTTTCGGGTCCTCTATACACGAGTGTCCAGTTGCCCGGCTCAGGTTCCCTATAGCTGCCATGGAAACTTGACGATTCATCTCACTTTCCAGCATGACTCTCCATGGTGGTTTAAAAAAAAAAAAAAAGTTTCTCTTGGGGGAAAAAAAACGGTAGGAGATGAAAGAAAACAAAACTGGTAAATGACTCAGAGAGGTGGATTCCATGTAGCTTTAAGTGAATGGAGAAAACAGCGCTTTCTACACACAAATTTTGCAGCTACTTGCAACCTAGGTGATTGGAAAAGTTTAGATCAGGAAATCATATCACTCTCCAGGTCATCTTAGCTTTGAGGGTCTGAGCATTTAGTGATTTTCTTCAAAACTGCCCATCAGGGGGAGCAAGAACGAGCCCAGAGTTGAAAAGTGAATGATGAAACAGTCTTTACATGGAGACTTCTTGAGCCTACAGGTTTTGGGGAAGCACACACCAGCAGCTCAATTTCAGGCCCAGTTAAGAGGGAGTGAGGAGAGGAGCAGAAAGTATGTTTAGGGCTCACCCAGGCAAAGCCAAGGAAGTAGCTGTCTTTCTGGATGTATGAGGAGCCCAGAGATTCTCATTCACCCCATTCCTGAAATTCCTATGAGAGCCACACAATCAAATGAAGTCTGTCTCTGAATGATGCCATTCCTGTGTGATCACATATTCATGCATTCAACTCACTCATCCAACATTTCCTATGACCTAGGGATTGCTTTAGAAATGTAAAGATGCCAGAAACAGAAAGAAAAGAGTTATATTTCCTGTCTCAAGTTCATAGTCTAGTGGGGTAGAAGGAGAGACATGGAAACAAATGATGAGTGTCTTAGTCGGCTTGGGCTGCTATGACCAAGTACCATTGATTGGCTGCCTTAAACAATAGACATTCATTTCTCACAGCCTGGAGACTGTCTATTGTCTTAAACAATAGACATTCATTTCTCCTAGTTCAAGGTGCCAGCAGATTTGGTTCCTGGTGAGGCCTCTCTTGTTTCTATGTCCTCATGTGGCAGAGAGAGGGAGGGAGGGAGAGAAAGAGCGCTTGCGAATGCTCTCTGGTGTCTCTTCCTCTTATAAGGACACTAGTCGCATCATGGGTGTGAAAAGTATCAGGTGTTTAATTCAAGACATAACTAAGAGAGGCATGTCAATATATGCTAATAATCAGGGTGCTATGGTCTGTGTCCCTCCCAAATTCATGTTGATTAGGCAGAGCCTTCATGAATGGAGTTAGTGTGCCTATAAAAGAGGCTCTGATGGCTCCTTTCCCATTCTGCCATGTGAGGACACAGTGAGAAGGAAGAGGGTCCTCACCAGAAGGCGACCATGCCTTGAGCTTGGACTTCCAGCTTCCAGAACTGTGAGAAACAAATTCCTGTGTTTATAAGCTGCCCAGTGTGTGGCATTTTGTTATAGCAGCCAGATGAAGACACAGGGTCATACCAGCTATAATGGCCTCTGCTGCCCCTTGAGCCCAGTAGGTTCTGTGTGTGCCAAAGCCCTTCCCCATGAGCTGGTCCATGAAAACCCCCAGCCTCTATTCCTCCCAAAGAATGGAAGGGAGACTGCATCCAATATTAATGACTTCCATGGATATTCCCATACTGTCAATAGGCTCACAAGGAAGAATGTAAAGGGTGACAGCAAAACTATGATAAATGGTCCTCTCTTGGCTGGAAGACAGACTACAAAACTTTGCTAGGGCTAACGTGGCCCTGGGCTGCGGCTGCTGGACTGTTGTTTCCCTCCCACGGACTCTTTCTGGGATGTACAGATGGCTGAGTGTGGTTAGCTGCAGGACCCCACTGCAAGCAGGACGCCCTAGTCATCCCTGTACTGGGGAGTGCATGTTTTCTGCATGACTATGATGACCTCCCTACTTTAGAAGCTGCCAGGACAGGGCGTGGCAGGAATTCACACACACAGTGAACCTTGGTCTCTGATCAGAGGATCAGCCTTTACTCTCTGAAGCTTCATTGGATGCATCATTTCTCTGAGACTGTTCAAGTGCTGGCTGTTTAAGAGTTTTATTCCTTTTGTCCAAGGACATCTGCTTGGGGAGGGAGAGGTGAGGTGCTGGGTGGCAGGTGTGGGCTGAAATACAGACTTCCAAGTAGAAAAACTCAGGATTCCAGGGACCTACTTTACCAAGGCCAGGATCCTGACAACTAAACCAGTGGCTGAGGAGTGCCAATTAGTGTCCTGCTCTGGGCTTGACCCTGGTCCACCTGCTGTTCTGCTCATCACTGCTACGCTGCCACTCTGGGCTCCCTCCGGGCTGCTCGAGCCAGAAAGGAGGTGAGAGTAGGAGCAACATTTTCCCAGGAGCCCTAGCCCACTAACCTCGCCCTTTAGGGTGAATGATGATGGAAGCACTTCTTGCCTCCAAGGGTTCCCATCTCACTCAGAATAAAACCCAGATTTCCTGCCATGGTCTTGAGGGTCCCGCATGCTGTAGTCCCTGCAGACCTTCCTTCTGTCACTCCCTGCATTGCTCATTCCCGCCAGCCATGCTGGCTTCTTCGCTGATCCTGAAACGAGACAGGTCTGATCCTGCCTCTGGGCATTTGCATCCACTGTTCCTTTTGGGTGGTTTGTAAACCTTGCTCCTTTAAGTGCTCCGTTCAAGCGCCTGCTCAAATGTCTTATCAGAGACTCCCCTCAACCCCCACCTAAAACACTACCTCCAGCCTTCCCACCTCTCATGTGCCCCTGTCCTGGCTATATTTCTTTTCTTAGTACTTCCTACATCTGATATATGTGTATCTTCGAGATTATGGTCTAAGTGTCTCTCTCTCCCATCACCCAAATGCAAGGTCCTTGAGAGTAGCAACTTGGTGTCCCCAGCGCCAGAACAGTATGTGGCATATGACAGCGACATCCAAAAATATTTTGGAATGTTTGCTGACTGGGCGAGGACAGTTTTCTCAAAAAATACTGTACTTCACTGTCTGTGTCTGTGTGTACACCCTCTCCTCCCCCGGCCACTCACAGCCACAAAGCCTCGCCCTTGGCCGAGTGATGACTTCTTGCATTCATTCGGCCCTACTCAGCCCTATTTGACTTTCTGAAGCAATTTCTGCCATGAAGAGAGTATTATGGACTTTGGAGCCAGCGAGGTTTGGCTATAACCCCGTTTCACCACTTAATAGCTATGTAACCCTGGGCCAGTTATTTCACTTCACTGGGCCCCACTTTCCATTGGAGTTAAATTAGGATGCAGAAGCCTTGTTCATGGGAATTTTCCAGGGGCTTGAAGTGAGAGAATATGCGAGACTCCCTGTGCAGGGCTGGGCACACAACCAGAGCTCAATAAATGTTAGTTCCATCGCTTTCTTCCCTCCCCACAGCACTTCTGTGACTCTTCCTCAGTCTCGTTTCTCGTTGCTTCTTTGTGTCCCTTGCACACTGATCTTAACTGTTCTCCCCACCCCCAAGCTACTGCTGTTCTCCAAGGCTGACCTGTCTTGTTCTCTTTTTCTGCTGCTGTGTGCTCCCTGGGTCATCTCATCCACACCTTCGACCCAGCTACCACCTGTATGTCCACGATCCCCAAATCCCCAGGCCCCTCCCAGTCCTCTCTCCGGGGCTCCAAGCTCCCATCTCCCGCTGCCCACTGGCCTCTCCACGCAGATGTCCTGCTGCCATCTCCAACTCAACTCACTAACTTCTCTGCTCCTCCAGCCTCTCTTCCTCCACCTGAGCGGTGCCTTCTTCCCAGCTGCTCACTGGACATTCGTGTCAGTTCACATTTTTACTTTTCTCTCCCCTGTATCCCATATCATTAAGCCTAATAACTTCTAATTTCTAAATATCTTTTAAACATTTCACCCTACCTGGTGCTCCCTGAATTCAAACTCTAAGAATTTCTCACCTCCTTCAGCTCCCATTGTTTTTAACTAGTCTTCCTCCGGTGTACTCTCTTTTCTAAATCATCTTCCAGTGGGAACTTTCTGAAATGGAAATGTGATCTCATCCCTTCCGCTTAAAAACAAAATAATTAACCAGTTACCTCTTATCTTCAGAATCAAGTTCAAACTCTTTAGCCGGACAGATGACTTTCCATGAATCGGCCCGTTCTCAGCTACTCTTGCAGCGGCCCCAACATGCTGCGTTACTAGCTACCCCGCCCCCCTTCCTCCTGCCCCCTGCCTTGGCCCAGGCTCTTCCCCTCGTCCATTGGTCCATTTGTCTACTCTGCTCAGCATTGCTCAGTTTAAACATCACCTTTTTGAAGTTTTGTTGAACTTTCCAAGCCAGGAAAACACCTGTCTCTGGAGTACTTGCCCCCTTCCCATACCCTAGTGTAAGGCTGCCACACTCCCCTGCAGCCCATGAGTGTCCTGTTCTTGTGCAGTCCTGCAGACTGGAATGTCGCCGAGGCATTCACTGCCGCTTCCCCAGCACTAGCCTCGTCAGCAAAGGTTGGGTTAGTAGATCACACTGGTGCCTCGCTCAGTATTTAGAGCATTGCAGCTGTTGATAAATCCAGCTTTGCCTTACTCCTTGACTGTAGTTTCCCTGTTACTTGTTGCATGTGAGCTTTTTCCTGATGAGCTTTAGGCTTCATTTTTTGTTGTTGTTGGTTTTTAGAACTAGCTCAGTTTGTCTCTGAATCAGATTTGAAAGAGTTCATTGGACTAGTCTATCTGTAAGTTTCTCTCAAACTCTGATATGCCACAGTGACTTCCAGTCGGAGTAGGAACTCGGCCACCCCAAGTCATGTCCCTGCTCTGCCACCAAGCAGCTTCCACATGTCACTAAACCTCTTTGAGCTTCAATTTTTCTCTTCAGTAGAATGGAAGAACATTCCCCTAAATACTTGTGAGGATTAGCTTAAAGTACACAGAAGCGTCAAATGCAAGGCAGTATCTTTAAGGTGTCATGCTATGTATTTCTACATTTTATACCATCCTGAAATAAAGAGGGACAAGTGTCACATGGCTTCCTGGTCTTGCTATTTTGAATCAGGAGAGACTATCAAAAATTGTGGGTGAAGTCGTGAAGAAATAATGCAGTGCGCTTACACAACCCAGAGCATTCAGAACATACCAGAAGACTGTCTCAGAGAAGTGGTCTAAGAATCCCTCTTTTGAAGCCTGGGCAAGCCAGAATGGAATTCCCTGGACTCGAGCTGTGAGGACTGGGATGCCTGTCTTTCTGGATTTCTCTGGATGAGAGTTCAGTCAACACTGGATGAGTTTAGGGGTTGCCCTGGAACATTCTGCGGAAGCCCTCTTCTGAGGCCATTGGCAATCAGAGATGAAATGTCACTGCTACAATTTAGGGATTCAGGAAGCCCCCAAAGAATGTGCCCAACATAAAGTCCCAGAGGCTGCTTCTCTTAACTGCTAGAGAAATGAACTGGGAGGCAGGAGACCAGAGCAGGGAGGGAGCCTGTCTGTGGACAGACTAGTCAGTTGGAAAAGACTGAGCAACTGGTACATGTCAGGTACACTGTCAAGTTGTAGGACTACAAAGATGAGTAACAGGTGGCTTGTGTGTTCTTGGGCAGTGGTTCAGTCGGCTCACTGACCTGCAGTGTCCTCAGATAAAATGGCACAGTAACGATAACTATTTTCTAGAATTTGAGTAAAGATTAGATAATGTCTGTGGAAGCACTTTGTAAACTGCCAAGTGACAAATGACAGTTACGATTTTGCGGTAGGCCCCATGCTGGAACTGTAACAAGGAGGGCACAGTCCTGGCCTTGAACATGCTGTTTCCTTGAAGCCCTGTGGCCAGGCGACAGTTGACTTGTGTGTTCTGGAGGCTGCAGGTCACAGTTTCCTGTTTCTCTCCTCTCCAATGGCTAATGTTACACACAGAGCAGATTGAGTTGATTTAAGGCGACGTCGCCTTTCCTCCTACAGAAAACTCCAACCTCCTGGCATAGACTGTCCTATCAGATTGCCTTCCTAACATCAGCATCTGCTTATCAGAGGTCGATGACACAGCATGTAGGGTGGCACAATGCAGTGTGGGTTTCTGGGGAGGAGAAGCCCCGTAGAGTGGCCTGGCCCAGTGGAGATTAGGAGCCAGGGACCTTGACTTTGTCCAGATGTAAGGATAGCAGAGCCTGCCTGCTGAATGTGCTCTCATAGCAACCTCCCTTCTGTTAATCACGGAGCCCCAAGTTTGAGCTGAAACACATGACCACAAGTTCTACACCGAGGTGTGGCTATGCTACCAAGACCTGTGATGTGCCCAGAAGTGATGTGTGTAACTTCTGGGTTGTGCCCTTAAAGGGTTAAGGTCTTTACTCAGTCGTCCCCCTTTCTGTAGCCTGGAATGTTGACATGATGGCTGGAGCTACAGCAGTCATCTTGGACTACAAAATGGAAGGTGCATGCTGAGGACACAGAAGCACAAGATCGAAGGGGCCTGTGTTCTCAGCAGAGGGACACAGTCATTAGTAATGGGCTGCTTACACCCTGACTGTTCCATAGGGAGAAACAGATCCTATTTTGTTTAAGTCTGTTGTTTTGGCATTTTGTTACAGCAGCCATGTCCTAACTAATCCAGAGAGAAAGGGACACCTCCATCCATATGGGAACCATTTGATGATGTTGTAATTTAGTGGAACAAGCTCAGACATTGATATTGAAAGACTGTTTTGGCATCGCCACATATAATTGTTGGGCATAATGGTACCAACTTCTAACATATTATTGAGCATGTAGCTTGGTTCAGGTGCCACACAGTATCTGGGTTAAGTGAAATAAGAGAGTCTTGAGTAAACCTAATACAAATGTTATTTTAAACTTTACTACACAAGTATTATTACTTGACTTTTCATACTGATTCTTATTTACTCAACTGCTTATGGGCACTGACCATTCCTGAGACTTGCTTTGCATCCCACAAAAGACCTACTTCAAAATTTAGCACGTAATTGATATTTAATAAGTGCACGTTAAAGGCATAGCTTATTTTTAAGTGGGATACTTCTACTAACAATGACATTTTTATCTTGATTTAAAAATTTAAGTGTGTCATACACATACCGTAAAATTTACCATGTTAACTGTTTTTAACTGTACAGTTCAGTGACATTATGTTGTGTCACCACTTGTTGTGTCTCCATCACTGCTATTCGGTTCCAGAATTTTTCCATCACCCCAAATTGAAATTCTGTACCTGTTAAACAAAAACTCCCCTTTCCCCCCTCCTCCTAGCTCCTCATAAACTCCGTTCTACTTTCTGTCTCTATGGATTTGCCCATTCTAGGTATCCAACTAGGTGGAACCATACCGTTATGTGTCTTTTTGTATCTGGCTTATTTCACTTAGCGTGTTTTCAAGGTTGATCCATGTTGTATTATGTATCTGAATTTCATTCCTTTTTAGAGCTGAATAATATTCTATTGTATGGATATACCATATTTTGTTTATGCATTCGTACACGCATGAACACCTGGGTTGCTGTCCTCTGCTATTGTGAATAATGCTATCAAGATGGGTGTGCAAGCCTTCGATGTGTTGTTAAAGCAGTAATTTTGACGTCATATCTGCGTGGACACCCGGTTTCCCTGGGCGGTGCTCCACAGGGACCTGCCTGCAGTGCTTCTGTTGGAGGCGTGCTTGGAATATCTCAGATGCCTCGTTGGTGCCTAGACACAACAGCTGGCCCCTGGCACAGCTGTGAGAATGTTCTCAGTGTGCTGCCATCTCCTCGCTTTGCACGGAAGGCCTTGAAGGGACACAGAGGACACGGGGAGGGTGACATTGCTGTTGAGGCCCACATGTGTTGGTTAAATGCACATCTCTGGCCACTCCTGGATATAACATGTCAAACCTGACCTTGGCTGCGCGGATAGGAAGGGGCCCTGCCACTAGCCCAACGGTCAGGTTGGCGTCTTGGAGGCGAGACTGGGCGCCCCTGCCCTGGTGCTGTGAGCGCTGCGTGGGTTTGGCCGATAATCCTTTGGTCTCTGCATTGGCTCCCTGCTGTAGAAGCAGAAGCTGATGACTTTGAAGCTGTTACAGCTGAAGCATGCCTGAGGAATGTGGCCATTACTCCAACTTCTGAGAAATGCAATCATGAGGATTCTCACTTAGATCACATAGCTCCAGAGACATGGCTCCCTGGGCCTGCAGCTTTGACACTGGCTGCCAGTGAATTTTCGAGTCGTGTCAACAGAAAAAGCAGTGAGTGGCCTTGGAGTGGGTCATGTTGATCCTGCGGTCTGCGAGATCGGATTCCAGGTTGATGGGATTGTGACTGTCGCTAAGGTTCACACAAAGTCAGATGAGGACAGCACAGGCAGGTGCTCTCCTGTGTCCTTGGCTTTGGGATCTGTTCTTTTGTGTTTCAATCATTCAGTAAAAATTCAGATCCTTGTATATATTGAGGTTATAAACTTCTCGGTTTCACTGCTTGCTAGACTGTGTAAAAGGCCTAATAAGATACCCTAAGAAAAATAAGAATGTTGGGCTGTATTAGGCAAAATAGGACTTGCATATAATATTTTGGTTAACTGCAGAAATGAAAGCATTTATGAACTAGAATAGCTTCAAACCCACTGGCCAGGGTCCAGTGTCCTCATTTATTTTGTTTGTTGGGTTTCTAAAAACTTAACTAGTTTTCTCTTTTTTAATTGAAAAAGAAATATATGCACACTGCCTTAGCCTAGCAAATAGAAACTCCCTGTAGGCACAGAGAAGGCTTCACAAATGGATCTAGGCAGCTTCTCAGCTACTTGGGGTGGCTCTGGATGAGAGGTGCAGAAACACTGTACCCTGGAGCAGTCCATCGGTGAATGAATGAGAAAGAAATGTATTTGCTGGCTCTCTCATGTGTTCCCATAGAGGTCAAGTTTACCCCATGGAGTATTATTGCCCCTGAACTCCCAGGTCACATCACATGACCCCTTAGCAGCTGCTGGAGAAGTCGGGCTCCATCTGAAGCGGTGGGAAGAGGCCAGAGACCCGGGCCGTTTGCCTCACCAGTGTGACCAGTGTGTCACAATGACAGCAGTGGGACAGGGCCAGCAGCAAAGGTCTAGGAGAGAGCTGAAGGAAGCTGGAGACACTCAGTGGAACCCCTAAGATGTGTCAATACAGATTTGGTAAAATTTCAAGCAATACAGAAGAGCCTCCAATAAATAAGTGTATCTTCCATTGCAGACCTTCAGGTTACTGGCTGTAGTTGGCAACAACATCCCATGTATACCAAACATTCATCTATGTTTTTAAAATTGCCTCAGGAGAAGATTTTTCTGCTTGTAGCAGAAACTCCAAATATGTGGCTAAACAAAATAGAGATTCATGTTCTCCATGTAAAAGTCGGAGGAAGGCAGATGAATGGCAGCTTCCTGGCTGTCATTTTGCTCCATCATATTTAGCATGGCACCTATGCTCAAAGGTGCTGTATGTTCTCAAAGTAGTTGCTGGAGCACCAGCCATCACGTCCATGCACCAGGCCAAAACAAAAAGGAAAAGACAAAAGGCTGTGCCCTCTTAGCTGAGTTAACCTCATTTAAGCAGTTTTTCAGAGACCCCACTCAACAATTTCTACTTGTGTCTCATCAACCATCCCTAGCAGTGAGGAAGGATGGGAAAGAAGGCCTTTTCGACAGGTACTTCACAGCTCAAATAAAATTAGGGTTCATTTAGTAAGAATTAAGGAAAAAATGAATATTGGGTGGACAATTAGCAGCTTCATTTTATACAAATTCAGCACCTTGCTGTTAAAAACTTAATGTTTATCTTGGATATTGCTCCAAAGTAATGCATGTAGACTTCATTAATTTAAATACCTGCATTGCTAAGTATTAACATTTACTTAACATGCCCTCTTAGGGGTAGATATTTAAATTATTTCCAGTATTATGCAGTTTATATCTTTATATGTATGTATTTACTCATTCAAGGATAAATTTACAAATTTACAAATGAGAAATGACTTGGTCAAAGGGTAACTGTACTTTACATTTTACTATATATTGTCAGTAAGCTTTCCAAAGTGCTGGCAGTAATTCACCTGCTACCCAACAGTATCCAAGAGCATTTATTACCTTTCAGATCAGCACTGGGAGGATAACACAGATAACACTGTGTATTATTAAACTTTGACTTCCTCCAACTTGACAGGTAAAAATGGTTAAAAAAAAAAAGGTCAGGTTAAATTCATTAATTGTCTCATTAACTTTGTAAGTGATCATTGAAGTTATCAATTCCCTAAACCAGTTTACATCAATGGGTATTTATATTACTGTTTCAAGATTCAAAAGGAAAGATTTAAATTCTCAATTTGCAATTCATTCTAGTGGATTAAAAAAACCACAACATTAAAAACAACAACAGCTTATTGCCCTGGTCGGGTGGCTCAGTTGGTTGGAGTGTCATCCTGTGCACCAGAAGTTGGGTTCGATCCTGTCAGGGCACGAATGGGAAGAACCAATCAATATTTCTCTCTCTTTCTCCCCTCCCCTCTCAAATCAATAAAAACACACACATATCCTTGGGCAAGGATAAAAACACCCAGCTTTATTGATCCATAATTCACACACCATGAAACTCACTGTTTTGGAGTAAACATTCAGTGGTTTTTAGTAGTATATTCACAGAGGTGTGCAATCATCATTTAATTTCAGAATATTTTCTTCATCACATCTCCTGTCCCCCCAAACTCTGTACCTATTAACAGTCACTCCTCATTCCCTCCCTCCCCACTAAGCAATCACTAATCTACTTTCTGTGTCTGTGGATTTGCCTATCTGTCTATTTTTCTGGACATTTCATATACATGGAATCATAGAAAACGTGACCTTTTATGACTGGCTTCTTTCACTTGGTGTTCATCCATGATGTAGTATGTTCAATACTTCATTCTTTATTCTATTTTGGCAAAATAGATATAATATTTATCATTGAAATCATTTGTAAGTGTACAATTCAGTGGCATTAAATACATTCACCACTATCTGTACCCAAAACTTTTTCATTACCCCAATGTGAACTCCATACTCATTAAACAGTAACACTCTCTTCCTACCTACTCCAGCCCCTGGTTACCTGTATTCTACTTTCTATATCTGTGAATTGTTTATTCTAGGCACCCCATAGAAATGGAGCTTTCAAGGTTCATCCCTTTGGTAGCATATATCAAAATCTCATCCCTTTCTATGGCTGAATAGTATATTCTATTGTATGGATATACCACATTTTGTTTATTCATGAATCTCTTGACAGACACTTAGATGGCTTTCACCTTTCGGCTACTGTGAACAACATTGCTGTGACTGTTGGTGTACAGTAAGCTGTTTGAGTTCCTGCTTTCAATTCTTTTGGATATATACCTAGGGGTGGAATTAATGGGTCATTAGGCAGTTGTGGGTTTAATTTTCTAAGGAACCACCAAACTTTTCCACAGTGGCTACACCATTTTACACCCGCCTCAGCACTCTGGCAGGCGTGGGTAGGAAGGGTGCATTTTCCTAGAGACATGGTGCTGAGCATCTTTTCATGTGCTCACTGGTCGTTCGTACATCTTCGGTGGAGGAGTGTGTATTGAAATCTGTTGCCTGCTTTTAAGTTGGGTTATTTTTATTGAGTTGGAAGAGTTCTTTAGATATTCTTGATAGAAGTTACTTATAAGATGTACAATTTGCAAATATCCTCTCCCATTCCATGAGGTATTTATTTTATTATTATTTTTTACTTTCTTGATGATGTCCTTGAAGCACAAGTTTGTAATTTTGATTAAGACCAAGTTATTCAGTTTTTCTTTTGTTGCTTGTGTTTTTGGTGTTGTATATAAGAAACCACTGCCTAATCCAAGTTCATTAAAGTTTACTCCCATGTTTTCTTCTAAAGTTTTATTTTCTTAACTCTTACATGTAAGTCTATGATTCACTTTGAGTTAATTTTTATATATGATGTGAGGGTGGGCTGAAACATTTTAAAAACCATTTTTATCATACAAGAAGTTTTTCATTACAGCTAAGTCATTACACCCTCTCTCAGTTTCGCTCATTCTCTGTCAGTAGAAATTTGTTCATTCATTCGACAACTATTTATTGAGCAACAACTGCTTTGTGCCAGGCTCAAGCGCAGAATGCAAAGGGGAATGAGGAATAGTCTCTATTTCCCATGAACTAACAGGAAAAAAAAAGATGAGACAACAACGACTGGATGCTATGGCCATAGGAGGAGTGCTGAATGCATCCTGAGGAGGTCGGGGGTGCTTCTCTGGGAAGCAATGGTTGACTTGAGCGTGCAAGAATGAGGGGAAGCTTGTTGGTGGACAAGTGTGATGGGAGAGGGATGACATTGCAGGTAGGGTGAAAGCACGTGTAAAGAAAGTCACGGAACTCATGAGGCAGTGTCGTGCATTTGCAGACGTGGACATGAGGTTGTTATCACATGTTGGGGGTCTGCGTTGCAGTTCTGGTAGCAAAAAACAAAGGTGAGGGGACCTTGTTCCTGGAGGCCTTGGCGATAATACAGGCGAGGAGTGATGGGAGGCTCAACTGAGTCAGAGGCCGTGTAAATGGAGCGGGAGGTAGATTCAAAGGCCATTTGGAAATGTTGAATCAATGGGAGTTGGTGGTGGATTACATCTGACCAGTGAAAAGGAGGAGCTATCTAGAATTATAGCTTTGGGAGACAGGCTGGGACCGGTGCAGTTCCCTGAAATGAATTCAGTTAGGAACCTAAATATGGTTTGTAAATAACTACTACGTTTTAGGTAAACTTGGGACAGGTTTAAAGCTTTCAAAAGGCATCAAAGTAGGTTGTTTCACCAGGTCCTCTGCCCATTTTTTAATGGGATTGGTTTTTTGTTGTTGTTGAGTTGTATGTGTTCTTGACAGATTTTGAATGGCAGTGGATGTTTAACTTGACTTGTGGTCACTTTGTAGTGGAAACAGATGTCGGGTTACAATGCCAAACACCTGAAACTGATGTAATAGATTTTTTTTTTTTTTTAAAGGATGTTTCTGTGCTGTAAAACCAGTGAGAGACTTATTTCCTTTTAAAAAAGATTTACATACATCTCAAAGGGAGAGAGAAAAGATGTACAATTATAAGTTTTCTCAAGGAGTTGCTCTAAAAAAAGCAGAGAGGAAAGGTTTTTTTCCCCCTTTTTGCACCAGGAAAAATTCTGTTTTTTAGTATTTGTATTTACCTTTACAGAAAAGCCTATGAGATGTAACACAATTTCAATCAAAACCACAATAAACGTTTTTGATGGAGGAAAAAAAGAGGTTGCTTGTGTTCTCTTTTTCAAAGTCCAGTTCAGTTCCTACCACTTGAGCTCTTAAATATAGAGTTTCTTATACTATTGCCAACAGGGCAGTGGCTCAGGCTCTGTTCCTGTCCCTTCCTTCCTCCCTCCATCCCTCTTCCCCGGTTCCCTTCCTTTGTCATGCTCTTTGGCAAATTTGCGTTGAACCAGCCTATTGCAGGCTGGGGAAATAACCCAGGATTTCCCAGCGCTGTTTCCCCCACCGCTTCCCTGTCTGTGTGGTTCCTCTCTTTGTTGAACTCACCAGATCCTCATGGATACAAAGGAATGTGCTTTCCTGCTGGTTCCCTTGGTAAGAGCACCGCAGGAACCAGCAGATGCCTCACAGGGAGGAGAAGCTGTTGTTAGAGCAGGAAATGCGGGTAATTGGCTTGTTTCCTTGTGTCTGTGACTTGGCCCTGAGATCCTGCCTCCACTAAGTGCAGCTCTTTCTTGTGCATCTGTGGCTCCCAGCAAGCAGGCTCTGTCCTTGGGGAATTAGAAACACATTGATCTGGGCTGTAAAAGCTGATGGCTCACGACAGTCCAACCGCATATGTCAAATGAGAGTTGGGTCCCTGGGGTAGGGGTGGTGAGAGAGCCAGCTTTAGGCTCTGCTTTTCCTTAGCAGGTGCCCCCACATCCTCAGGGCCTGTCTCCTTTGCTCGACTGCAGGCTGTTTGAGGACAGGGGAGTGGAATTGACTTCTGTATTTCCCACAGCACCTGGCACAGTGTTCTTCCAGAAGGAAAGGGGCCTTGTGCAGGGAAGCAGCAGATTGGCTGCATCCTTGACCCTCTCCTTTCCATTTCATTCTCAGGGGAGCTCATGGGGCTTGGAGCAGGCACCCGGGCCACCAGTCTCCCAGGATCTCTGGAGAGAGCAGACCCAGTGTTACCTTCTCCTTGGTGTCTGGGGAGGGCTACAGAGGACAGAGCTTGCTTCTCCTGGAGGCCAGGGGCAAACACTGACATTTCCTAGTTGCCCAGGAGGCTGACCCTTGAGAACTGTTGCTGCATGACTTTCACCTGGTGATCCTCACAAGCTGGCTTGAAGGGCCCTCCTGAGCCTCAGGTGCGTGGGTACTGATTTGCTGGCTGCTTGCTGAAGGCCCACCTTCAACCCTTTATTGGTTTGCTCGTGTTCCCAAGCCCCCGACAGTTCGGCTTGTCTGCCTGCAGGGCTGGGGTGAGAGCATGCGACACAAAACCACGACAGGCAAAGAAAGAACCACCGCCACTGGATACAAAGCCAAGTGGGTCACCAGGCTCAGGGGACTCTCCACAGCACAGCTCTTGCCACAGGCAAGGTAAGAAAGAACTTTAACCATGAAATTTCTTGAGATGAAATAGGACCTTTACAAAGGTTTTCTGGAACTAAAGAACTATGGTTTTTGAAGAAATCCAATAGGTGCATTTTGGCACTTTTTTATTGAATTTATTGGGGTGACATTGGTTAATAAAATTATATAAGTTTCAGGGGTACAGTTCTATGCTACATCATCTGTATATTGCATTGTGTGGTCACCACTTATTACTGAAAACAAAAGCTTACCTGAGCACAGTGGTGACAGATGGTCTCTCAGGAGTTTGCAGTCTACTGAAGAAAAGACTTAAATAACTAGACAAGGACAGAGGGTGACGTAAGGGCTCATGTGAGGTGGGAGTAAAGTGTTTTGCACATAGAAGGCAGATGCGAGGAGCTTCACGGAGGGAGTGCTGTTCCAGTGGGTCACTGGCCGGACGGGTCTCAGCTGGGAGGGGGAGAAGGGGAAGGGGAGGCAGTGATGCTGGGCTGGGGGAGCAGACCAGTGAGGCAGGACGATGTCAGAGATGAAGCTATAAGGTGGTTTGGAGCCACATGACAGAGCGCCTTGTTTGCCGTGCTGAGACATTTGGGGGCCATGGTGGTTACAGCTGTTAGCCCTGGGGGTCCGCAGGTACAGAGTCAGCATGAAGGAGCAGCCCCTGGCCTGCTACAGCCCTCGCTCTGTGGGAGCTGGGAGGCACCCCGGCAATGGCACTGCTGAGGGGAAGGGAATGTAAGAACTAGAGTAATGCACGAGGTGAGGGCGTTTGGTCCGTCTTGGCCTCTCTGTAGGTCTGCTGCTGGAATAAGCCGGAGAGAGGCCTGGGTATGTGATCTCCATTTCAAAGTGGAGAAAGTGGAGGCTGTCAGAGTTTAAATAGCTTGTCTAAGCTGCCTGAGCAAGTAAGACTTCCAGTGGGGATCTGAGCCCAATACACTGCTCTTAGAGGAAGGCCGAGCTGGGAGCGTCCAGACGGTGGTGTCGCTGCCCTCAGGGAGTTTACCATTTGGCCACTTTAACAGGGGAAGTTGGGCTTTGAAGTAAAAGCCGCCACAGTGTTGCAGTGTTAGTGGGCTCAGAGGAGAAGCAGTCCTTGTGAGAGGCCGCAGTCACGGGGGCTTCCTGGAGGAAGCTGAACTCCCCCGTGGACTTTGCTGAAGAGGGAATTTCAGGGTGGTGAATGCTGGGAGGGGCTGCCCAGCATCCCTCTCAGGAATGAGGGGCTTACCCCCCAGCTGTTGGCCGTGTTGCAGGAAGATGGCCATCACAAACATGAGGCTAGTGTTGCCCTAAGACATTGCAATGTCTACAGCATCACTAGACAACAGGAATTCTTCACCTCCATGATAATCCTATGGGACCACCGTTCACCCGCATGTGCAGTCCGACGTTGACCAAAGGTCATTATGGGGTGCGTGACGGTACAAGGTTCCCCGTATCCGAAGAATGGTCAGAGACCATGTTTGTGATGTGGTGTGAACAAGCCCGCGGCACTGCCAGTTATATAAAAGAGCAGCACATACAGTTATGTACAGTACACAGTGCTTGATAATGGAAATACACAACCCTGGTGCTGGTTTATGTATTTACTATACGATTTATTATTTTATAGTGTATACTTTCTACTTATAACAAAGTTTGCTGTAAAGAGTCTGTCTTGCCCTGGCTGGTGTTGCTCAGTGGCAGAACGTCAGCCTGTGCACCGAAGGGTTGAGGGTTCGATTCCACGGTCAAGGGCATTTACCTGGGTTTCAGGTTTGTTCCCCAGTTCTGGTCGGGGTGCGTGCAGGAGGCAACCAATCTCTCTCTCTCTCTCCCCCTCCTTCCCTTCTACTCTTTCTAAAAAGCAATGGAAACAATATTCTCAGATGAGAATTAACAAACGAATACACAAACAAAAAAAGGATGTCTTGTTAGGGTGGCAGTGGCCGCATATATCTCGTGTTTATGTGTCTCTATAGCATCATTTTCCCTGGTGCTTGATTTAACCTTGTGTTTTTGTACAGTAACGTGCTGTGCAGCCTTGCAGCCTAGGAGCCATAGACTGTGCAGCCTCGGTGCGCAGTAGGCCAGACCATGTAGGTTTGTGTGAGTGCGCTCTACGTTCACACAATGACGAAATCGCCTAACGACACATTTCTCAGGACGTGTCACCGAGGTTAGACGCATGACTGCAGAATTGGAAAGGCTCTGGCCTGGTCCGGTGAATGCATGGGGGCCCTTTCCTTATTTCTTCTACTTTTTAGGGTAGTGAACAGGCTGGTGTACTGTCTTTCCTGAGGGCATCCCAGGCTCAGAGCTAAGTTTTAGAAGATGTGGTTTTGTATCTCCGGCCAGTCTTAGCTGTGGCGATAGAAAGGGCCAACTGGCAGTAGGGACACTGGTGACAATGAGGAGCTGAATGGTGGCTTGGGACTGGAAAAGAGGGGTTCATGTGAGACGCACTGGAGGCAGAATGTGTGGGAGATAACAATGGCTCCGGCAGAGAGCAGTCTGGTTTCAGCCCCGAGGGAATGTTGGCTGTAATGCCATGAAAAGAACCTGGGAAGGCAATTCTCACAAATCCTGTGAGGCAGGCTTCAAAAATAGATCTGGTTTCAAATTCTAGCTCTGTTACTACTAGCTGTGAGGGTGCCAGTGGGTATCGTACCTCGTGAAGTCTGATGTGGTGTTTTTAATTTGTAAACTCTGGGATGACAGTGACTATTTCCTAGTTATTTATTGTAAGGAACAAATTAACTGAGAAATAACCATGAAGCATTTACAGTAGGTCAGCTGCCAATGAGTGGCAGTGACTGGGCAGTCTGATCAGTGCAGTTTGTGAGGGTGAATTGGGGAGACAGGCTTGCAGCAGAGAGTGTCCGCATCCCATTGGGCTGCTCAGGGAAGTCACATGGAGGAGCCAAGAGTGTGTGTTGAGGTCTCTTCAGGTCTGTGATGTTTCAGAAGCCCAACTCTCCCACGTACAGAAATGAACTGATTTATAAAAAAGTCTCTTATTTTTCAGGGTAGCTGTGAATAACAAGCATGAGTGTTGTTGATAATCTTTTTACACTTAGATAATGAAGTTATTTTCTTCCTTTTATTATTTTAATAACAGCTGAAATATTTTAAAAAGGAGATTAAACCACAATGACATTTATTATTTAACAAGAGAAGTTCAACAATGTTGTTAAAGATCCTAGCTTTTTCCAACTTTCTGCTTTCCCATTCTTATGGCCTCATGGTTGCAAAATGGTTGCCATTGCATAAGGCATCACATCTACATTCAAGACAAAAGAAAGAGGAAGGTGCTGCACCATTGAGTTCTCTGCTGTCTATTGCTTTTCTCAAGAAAGCAACAAGTTTTCCAGAGGACTCAGCAGTTTCGTTGGCCAGAATTTGGTCACATAGTCATCTCCAAGGGTTAAAAAAAGGCCAAGAAAGCAAAAATCTGGCAAATAGGAATAAGATTGCCTGACAGTGGTTCCCTACCCTAAGGGGAGATTTTTAAGCAGCTGAGATTTTGGCAAGTGAGAATTCTGGTTTATCCAGTGACTTATCATTTCACTGTAGATCAGTGGACATCTTCATAAACTTCTCTTGTTAAATAACAAATGTCATCACAGGTAGCCTGTGATGTGTTTGCCTTTTTGGTTTCCTGGGCAAAAGCTTCAATTTCCTTTCCCTTTCCTAGAAGCTTTAATTCTGCCCCCTCCCCAAATTTTTAATAAATAAATAACAGTCTCTCCAACTAGACAATGATAAGAAAAATACTCCTGGACTTCAAGATTAAACTTTGTTGTTTTTAAAATTTATGAGTTGATTGTACAGGAAACTAAGACAACAGGAAAGCGGACAAGGAAGGCCAGTTGCCCTCGAGCAGGAAGGGGCTCCGCAGTCCTGACCAGCAGCTTCTGTCCTCTGCCCTCAGGCCTGATGGCAGGGCCGGACTCCTTCTTGTAAAGAAAAACTTCCTTGATTTGAAGATAGCTTAAGGATTCAGATATTTATAGTAGCTTAACCATCAAATTCCTTTTTCTAAAATGAATTAGAAAAATTGTATATTTCATTTGAATTGCTATTTATTCAGTGAATTTAGACTCAGTGATAAAGCAACTTATAACAACTTCAAATACCTCTGCAATAGTAAAAAACCCCCCAAATTAGTGAAATTAATTACAAA
Organism: Miniopterus natalensis; assembly: GCF_054644295.1. Classification (NCBI taxonomy): domain Eukaryota; kingdom Metazoa; phylum Chordata; class Mammalia; order Chiroptera; family Miniopteridae; genus Miniopterus; species Miniopterus natalensis. Next base: position 28,571,455 of record NC_142096.1, read on the forward strand.
ATCATATTTCTGAAATGAGGCAATTTTTAAAAATCTACTGAAGATGAATGGTGGTGACGGTTGCACAGCAATGTGAATGTACTTAATGCCACTTAACTGGACACTTACGGTTAGAATAGTAGATTTATGCTATGGATATTTTACCACAATAAAATAATCTACTGAATGTAGTTCTTTTGAGGGACCTACCCTAATAAATAGGTAGACTAATTTGTAAAGAGAAAAGCAGATAATGGCATATAAGTGGGTGGTTTTTTTATTTTTTTTTGTGTGTGTGTGTGTGTGTGTGTGTGTGTGTGTGTTTTCCACTCTACACTCAGTACATGTCTTGATCACAGAGTGTCCTCTTGAACTTTGGACCTGTATGCCCAATGGCATCCTGTCCACTTGGCTACCTCCTGAACACCTCAGGTCCAAGATGTCTCACACTGACTTGGATGTCTTCAGTTCACCAGTATACAGCTCCTCCACCCCCCACCCCCCCTTCCCTGTCTTAGTTAAGGGCCTCAAACCTGGATGCTATTCTTGAATTCTGCTTTTCCCTCACTATCCACACCAAGTCATTCTCCACCTCGGGTTAATTGTCTCCTCAGCATGGCTCTAATCTGTTCATTTCTCGTCACCTCCACAGTTGCCTCTCTAAGTTACGTGAATAAGGAATAGGGAACTGATCTCCAAATGAGCTCTGAACTCCATTCTGCCATCCCCTAATCTTATATGCCTCAAAATCTTCATGGTGCTAAGAGGTAATTTTTACAAAAACTTTATTCACCTTGGCTGGGTGGCTCAGTTGGCTGAGTGTCGTCCTGTACACCAGGTTCAATTCCTGATCAGGGCACATTCCTACGTTGCAGGTTCTGTCCTCGGTTGAGATGAATACAGGAGACAACCCGTCGATGTTTTTCTCTCTCTTTCTCTCAAATCAATAAACATCCTCTGATGAGGATTAAAATTTTTATTTTATTGTAGTAAGATCACCTAACATGAGGTTTTCCCTCTTAGATTTTATGTGTACAACACAGTGTTGCTATCTGTAGATGCAGAGTTGTACAGTAGGCCTCTAGAACTTATCTTGCTTCACTAAAGTGTTATACCTGTTGGTCAGAAATCATCTTAACCAAGATCAATGAACTGCTCGCCTTCTTGGGTGTTATCAAATTGCTTTGCAAACCAACTTTACAGAGGCACTCAGCCATAGTTTTTTCCAAATGGAAATGATATCTCAACAGGATTTCTACATACGCTTAAAACCTCCTACTCTTCTATGAAGTATTAACCCTCTTTCCAGTTAACATTAATATTAACCCCAAGAGAAAAAAGAGTTGGGTGTCATGTCCTCAGGGCATGTCATAGAAGATGGCTCTTACATTCATTTGTGAGCTGCCCAAGGGCAAGGATATTTCAGTTTTATTAATGGCTCAGCAGTCTTATTGCACATATATATGTTCCAGGCACTACTGGGGTAGAGAGATGGGACAAAGTCTGCATTTGCAAGGAGTACACAGCCTAGTGGTGAAGACAGACTTGAAAATGTGATTTATGCAGCAAAGTGCTCTGGAGTCACTGAAGAGGGACATTGTTCCATTGAATCCCCAGATCTGGAAAGTAAAGAGGATCTGGATTTGAGATCCAGCACTGACTCCTAATCAAGTCCTGTTTCCATTTCAGCCAAGAATGTGATCAACGTGGCAGCGACAGGAGCTTGAAGACCTCATTTCAATTTGCATTTTCCTGGCCACCAGTGGGTTGAGCATCTTTTCATGTTTATGGACCGTGTGCATTTTTCTCTTCTGTGCATTGTCTATTTTTGCCACTCATGGAAACCTCGATGTTGAAAATAAGTCCTCTGAGGCATACAGGGCCCTGGTCTGATGCTCTTTGAAGGACTGGTTTCCCTACACATGGGTCCCGACAAAAATTAGGCTTAGGATGTTTTTCTAGAAGCCCCCTGCTTCCTGCCCCTCTCTGCCTTCTCTCTGATAACCAGGCTTCCTCTCCTTGCCTGGCGGTTACTAAGAAAGTCAGTGGGACCTGATGGGACACTGCTGTTGCCTTTAACTGTTTAGTCATTTTCTTTCCGGTCAAGGCCAGGGGAGAAAGTCTACATAGATGTACAGAGGGGATGATGTGCATAATCATGTGAGCACTGTCTGATAAAATGAAAGTGTTTGAGTGTGAAAATCTTATGAGGTCCAATTTCCTATCAGGTTTGATAAATTGCTTGGTGGCTGTGAGAATGACTCATTCATTGATCCTTGCCTTCAACCTCAGATATTAATGTTTTGTCCCATTTAACGCAAGGACTCAACCTTCATGTTATTTGGCCTAATGGCAGTCAGAAGGGGTCTCCGACTGTGCCTTGTGTTCTAAGCTCTTGGTGGCCAGAGGACAGCCAGAGCAGCTGAGATGTAGGGGAAGGAGCACCAGGACTTGGAACCACGGGTTCCTGTGTGTGGCAGTCCTGGCTCCACTACCCAGCAGCTGTGTTTGGTAAAACAATTCTCTCTACCCCTCTGGGCCTTGGTTTTCTACTGTGCAAAATGGGGAAAGTGCTTCCCTGAGTTGTTATAAGGACTGAATAACATGATTGCTAGACAGATGTTATGCATATCTGTGTTCCTTCTCTCTGTTCTTTATTCTCTTTGCCTCACCAGACACACAGCCAAGCAAAGGGCCTGAATGTAGTTGGTGCTCAATAGTTGTGCATTGCTCAATTGCACAGAGCAGTGGTTCCCAGCGTGGGGTTCCCTGGCCAGCAGCAGCAGAACTTGGGAATGTGTTCGAAATGAAATCCCAGACCCTTTCAGTCAGAACTCTGCCCGTGAGGCTCAGAGATGTTTTACCTGCAGGTGGTCCCAGTGCTGGTTAGAGTTGGAGAACCTCTGAAAGTCTCCTTCCTGTTGTGGCCCATACAGAATGAGATTTGTGAGAGGGGAAATAAAAAGCAAGTGCGTGTTTTAATGATATAAAAGCTAGTTAAAGTCCCAGGAGGTGATTTTCATCTTGTGTTAGGTTTTCCTTAAAATGGTGAGTGGAATATGTTTCAAGCACGGGAATTGTGTCCTGTTACCCATTGCAGAAAAGCTTCGGAATTCGGCTTCATGCGAGATTTGAGCTCAACTGTCTGGATGTCTTTGCTGGACTGGGGCAGTTAACTCGTTTTCTGTTCTTTCTCAGTAAATACCAATGACAGGATTTATGAACTAATGGATGCTACACTGAATACTCAGCTCTGGAACCGCTGACTTTATGATGTTTTGCTATCATTTCTGATTAAATATATTTTAATTTTATGTAAAGACAGAGCCATTTGCCTACGTTCGTAACCACAGTGATTAAACATAATAGCTGGGCCCCCAAAAATCAGGATTGTTTTTACATACCTCAGGAAGTAAGTTTCCTACAACCAAGAGTATAGTCACTGTGGCGGGCCTTTCTCAGGCTCATTTCTCATACACCTGAACTCTTTCTTTCTCATGCTGTTTTGATGACTAATAGACTTTAATTAATAGCTGTTCCTAGAGTATGTAATGAGTGTTCCATATGATTAAATATTCCTAAGCCTTTTATGAGAATGCATCAATACTTGCCAAGGTACCTTCTGATGGCCACTGGAAGCTTTGCATTCTAATTGTCTGCTTTTTGCTTTTGAGAAGAAACCCATTTAATTGTATAAAGTACAATGGATTCTATATGCAGAATGCATTCCTTAGGGCAGGACCTGAGGCTTAATGACCTAAGGCTGGTAGACTTTCATTTCAGTGAATTTTAAGAACCATCAACTATGTGTAATAAATGCAATTTGATGAAGGAATAAGTAAAAATTGCTAATGAAGGTGAGACTATTAAGTGTAACAGTACCTACTACATTTTGAGAGTTTACCATGTGCCAGGGAGTTGACTGAAGTTACCTGCTTTGATTCTTATATAAACACTATGAGGCATAGATACAGAGAAGGAACTGATGGCTGCCAGATAGAAGGGGTTTGGGGATTGGTGAAAAAGGTGAAGGGATTAAGAAGTACAGACTGGCAGTCACAAAATAGTCATGAGGATGCAAATTACATCATAGGGAATATAGCCAATAATATTATAATAACTGTGTATGGTGCCAGGTGGGAAATACCAGGGGGACCACTTTGTAAAGTATATGGTTGTCTAACCACTATGATGTGAGCCTGAAACTAATACAAAATAATATTGAATATCAACTGTAATTGAAATAAAAATGACTATGAGGCAGATATTATTGTTCCTATCTTACAGACATCAGAACTATCTTTAGAGTCTACCAACATGGACATGAGATGTTTGGATATGTGTGGGTGTATCCAATGGCTTTGGGTACAATTCAAAAGGAAGCTCCATAAAAATGGCATCTGAGGAAGTGGCATTCCTGAATTTAGGCTGTCTTATGCTTCTCTAGTTGAATTAATCTCCTCAGCTAAGCTGGGATGTTTGCCAAACTGCAGTGGTGAATTCTGGGTGTCTTCGCATGCTACTGGGCTGAGGAGACTGACAAGGAGCTCTGATCAGGTGTGACGGAGAGCTCAGGCTTGCAGGCTCTGAGGCAGTAGGCACTGCGCTGAGCACACAGTGTTAAATTTCCTGAAAGCTTGGAGCAGGGTAGCAAATAGGTTTCGAGTGCTTCCTTTATAATTTGCTCAGGTAGTCTTTAGAATATCACCATAAATACAGGTAAATTGCTAATAGTTTGAACCTATGGAAACCCCCAAATACAGTCTCTTAGGATCTTTAGGTTAGATTTTTACAGTCTGTTAGATCTTTTAGATTTTTGTTTTTGTGAAGAAAAAAAGAACATGTCTATTAGAATAAATGGAAAGATGTTTCTATGCACAAAAATTCTAATGGAAAAAAAATTCAAATTCTAAAGTAAGAAAATGCAGGAAATAACAAAGTAGACACTGAGAAGTGTCCAATTATGCTGAATACCTTGCATCACTTATCTCATGACAAACACATTGGATGTAGATAACAACAAACCCTATTTTGAGCTGAAAAATATTTAATTTTTTGGTGCTTTCTTGTGTTGAGATTACTTCCTGAATTCCTGCTGGTTTCAATGGCCTGATGAGTAACAACAGACTTAATGACACTTTATCCTTTTGAATACTGTATGGACTTGAGTATTTCTAACCTCTGCCAACTTTTTATTTGTCCCAGTTACCTGACTGCTTTTAAAATACCATCTCTAGTTCTCAGGCGAAGGATTCCACTACTTGTTAGCTCTTCAGCAATTTCATGTTTGAGCATCAACTTGGCCTTTATCAACTTCAGAAACAGCTACTTGACCTCTAGGTACCTGCTCTACTGGTTGGAAACTGTTGTTATAACATGCCCCAAACATGAGAAAATTAGATGATTTTGGCTTCTTCTCACCTTTGCATCTGCTTTTACTGCACAGGGGATGTGATATTTATCTATTAGATTCTTTTCTTCCAAATATATGCCATAAATGGCAGGAATGGGACATATACAGGTCTGAAACCAAAGACCTCCATTGCTTTCTCTTAAGCAAATATCATCTTGAATTACACTGAATGTTCTATATTATTCTTCATATTTCGCCAATGAGTTTGCTTGGGGCAAGTAGGGAGACAAGAGAAGATTTGTACGTAAACATTATAATCATCTTTAATGAATTGATCTCTACCTCCAAATCCTCTCTGCAAAATTTTTTTCAAAGACTGATATACTATATTCTTTTTAAAATATTTTTTTATTTTTTCAACTACAATTGACATACAATATTATATTAGTTTTGGGTGTACAATATAGTGATTAGACATTTATATAATTAAGTGATCAATCTAGTACGCATTTGACACCATACATAGTTATTACAATATTACTGACTATATTCCCTATGCTGTCTTTTACATCCCTGTGACTGTTTTTATAACTGGAAATTTGTATATCTTAATCACTTACATTTTCCACCCAGCCTCCCACTCCTATCTGGCAACATCAATTTGTTCTCTGTATCTATGAGTTTGTCTTTTGTTTTGTTTGCTTATTTTGTTTTTTAGAATCCACATATATGTGAAATCATATAGTATTTGTCTTTTCTGTCTAACTTATTTCACTTAGCATAATGCCCTGTGGGTCCATCCATGCTGTTGCAAATGGCAACATTTCATTCTTTTTTATGGCTGAGTAATGTTCCATTGTACATATGTACCACCTCTTCTTTATCCATTCATCTATCAACAGGCATTTGGGTTACTTCCGTATCTTGACTATTGGAAATAATGCTGCAATAAACATAGGGTTGCATATATCTTTTCAAATTAGTGTTTTGGTTTTCTTCAGATATATACCCAGAAGTGGAATTGCTGGGTCATATTACAGTTATATTTAAAATATTTTGAAGAACCTTCATACTATTTTCCATAGTACTTGCACCAATTTACAATCCCACCAACAGTGCATGAGGGTTCCCTTTTCTTCACATCCTTACTAACACTTGTTTGTTGATTTACTGATGATAGCCATTCTGACATGTGTAAGATGGTATGTCATTGGGGTTTTAATTTGTATTTTCCTGATGATTAGTGATGTTGAGCATCTTTTCATATGTCTATTGGCCATCTGTATGTCCTCTTTGGAGAAATGTCTGTTCAGGTCCTCTGCCCATTCTTTAATCAGATTGTTTTTTTGTGTGTGTGATAAATTGTATGAATTCTTTGTATATTTTGGATAGTAAACCTTTATCAGATGTATCATTGGAGAATATTTCCTCCCACTGAGTGGGTTGTCTTTTCCTTTTTTTTGATGGTTTCCTTTGCTGTGCAGAGATTCTTTAGTTTGATATAGACTCATTTATTTTCTTTTGTTTCCCTTGCTTGAGGAGACATATTCAAAAAACATTACTAAGAGTGATGTCAAAGAATTTGTTGCTTATATTTAAAAAAAAAAAAAAATCTTTATTGATTTCAGAGAGAGGAAGAGGGAGAGAGAGAGAGATAGAAACATCAAAGATGAGTCATTAATTGCCTGTCTCCTGTACACCCCCTGCTGGGGATCGAGCCCACAACCCAGGCATGTGCCCTGACCAGGAATTGAAATGTGATCTCCTGGATCATAGGTTGATGCTCAACTGCTGAGCCATGCTTGCCAGGCTCTTGCTTATGTTTTATTCTAGGAGTTTTATGGTTTAAGGTCTTATATTTAAGTCTTTAATCCATTTTGAGCTTATTTTTGAATATAGTATAAGAAAGTGATCCACTTTCATTCTTCTGCATGTATCTGTCCAGTTTTCCCAGCACCATTTATTGAAGAGACTGTCTTTACTCCATTGTATATTCTTGCCTCCTTTGCCATAACTTAAACAACCATACAGGCATGGGTTTATTTCTGGGTTCTCTATTCTGTTCCATTGATCTATGTGTCTGTTTTTATGCCAGTACCATGTTGTTCTGATTACTACAGACTAATAGTATAGTTTGACATCAGGTCATGTACTACCTTTAACTTTGTTCTTTCTCAAGATCACTTTGACTATTTGGGGTCTTTTGTGGTTACATATAAAGTTTAGGATTATTTGTTCTAGTCCTGTAAAAAATGTCATTAGTCTTTTGACGGGGATTGCATTGAATCTGTAGATCACTTGGGTAGCATGGACATTTTAACGATGTTAATTCTTCCTATCCATGAGCATGGTACATCCTTCCATTTATTTATATCTTCTTCAATTTCTTTCTTCAGTGTCTTATAGTTTGCCAAGCACAGGCCTTTTACCTCCTTGGTTAAATTTATTCTTAGGTATTTTCTTCTTTTTGATGCAATTGTAAATGGGATTGTTTTAATTTCTCTTTTTGAAAGTTCATTATTGGTTTATAAAAATGCAACCAATTTCTGAATGTTAATATTGTATCCTACTTTACAGACTTCATTTGTTAGTTGTAATAGCTTTTTGGTGGATTCGCTAGAGTTTTCTATATACACTGTAAAGTCCTCTGCAAATAAAGACAGTTTGATTTCTTCCTTTCCAATTCGGATGTGATTTTTATTTCTTTGCCTTGTCTGATTGCTGTGGCTAGGACTTCCACTACTATGTTGAATAAAAGTGGTGAAAGTGTACATTCTTGTCTTGTTCCTGATCTTAAAGAAAAGCTTTTAGCTTTTCACCATTAAGTATGATGTTAGTTGTGGGTTTGTCATATATGGCATTTATTATGATGAGGTATGTTCCCTCTATCCCCATTTTGCTGAAAGTTTTTATCATAAATGGATGCTGGATTTTTTGTCAAATGGCTTTTCTGCATCTAATTAATATGATCATATGATTTTTATCCTTCATTTTGCTTACATGGTATATCACGTTAATTTGCAGATATTGAACCAAACTTGCATCTTGGGAATAAATCCCACTTGATCGTGGTATGTGATCTTTTTAATGTATTGTTGGATCCAGTTTGCTAATATTTTGTTAAGGATTTTTGCATCTGTGTTTATCAGGGATATTGGTCTATAATTTTCTTTTTTTGTAGTGTCTTTGTCATTTTTGTTATCACGCTGGCCTCATAAAATGAGTTTGGGAGCCTTCCCTCCTCTAAAATTTTCTGTAATAGTTTTAGAAGGATAAGTATTAATTCTTCTTTAAATGTTTGGTAAGATCAACCTGTGAAGTCATCTGGTCCAGGGCTTTTGTTTGCTGGGAAATTTTTGATTACTGATTAGATTTCATGAGCAGTTATTGATCTTTTCAGATTTTTTCCCTTCCTGAATAAGCCTTGGAAAGTTGTATTTTCTAGGAACTTATCAATTTCTTAAAGACTGTCCAATGTGCTGGCATATAATTGTTTGTAGTATTTCCTTATCATTCTTTGTATTTCTGTCATGTCGGTTGTCACTTCTTTCATTTCTGATTTTATTTTATTTACTTCTTTCTTTTTTTCTTGATGAGTCTAAGGATTTATCAATTTTGTTTATTTTTCAAAAAACCAGCTCTTGGTTTCATTGGTCTTTTCTATTGTTATTATTATTATTTTTTAAGACTTTATTTTATTTCCACTCTGATCTTGATTTTTTCTCCCCGCTACTCACTTGGGCTTTGTTCTTTTTCTAGGTCCTAGTGTAAGATTAGATTGTATATTTGAGAATTTTCTTCTTTCATCAGGTAGGCCTGTATTGCTATAAATTTCCCTATTAGAAGTTCCTTGGCTGTGTTCCATAGATTTTGCGTCATTGTGTTTTCATTTTCATTTGTCTCAAGGTATCTTTTGACTTGTTCTTTGATCTCATTGTTAACCCATTCATTGTTTAGTAGCATGTTATTTAGCCTCCACAAGTTTGTGTGTTTTTTAGTTTTCTTCTTGTAATTGATTACTAGTTTCATACCATTGTGATCAGAAAAGATACTTGATATGATTAAAATCTTAAATTCATTAAAACTTGCTTTGTGGCTTATCCTTGTCTATCCTGGAAAATGTTCCATGTGCACTTGAAAAATGTATATTCTGCTGCTTTGGGGTGAAATACCCTAAAATTAAATCCATCTGGTCTAATGTGTCATTTAATGCCACTGTTTCCTTGTCAATTTTCCATCTGGCTGACTGACCTATCCATTGATGTCAATGGGGCATTAAATTCCCCTACTATTATTGCATTACTCTTGATCTTTCCCTATATGTCCATAAATATTTGCTTTATATATTTAGGTGCTCCTACGTTGGGTTTGCAAATGTTTACAAGAGTTATATCCTCTTGTTGGATTGATCCCTTTATCACTATGAAATGCCCTTCTTTGTTTCTTGTTAGTCTTTATTTTAAAGTATATTTTCCCTGATATAATACTGCTACCTCAGCATTTTCCTTTGTTTCCATCTGCATGAAATATCAACATCTCTTTACTTTCAGTTTGTATCTTTTGATCTGAAGTGGGTCTCTTGTAGGCAGCACATGTCTGGGTGATTTTTTAAAAAAAATCCATTCAACCACCCTATGCCATTTGTTTGGAGCATTTAGTCCATTTACATTTAAAGTAATTATTGCTAGGTATGTAGTTTTGTTATTTTACTCTTTTCTGTTTTTGTAGTTCTGTGTTCCTTTTTTATTCCCTTGCTCTCTTTTCTTGTAAGTTGATGACTTCCTATAGTGTTGTTTTTGGATTCTCTTTATTTCTTGTATATCCTATGGCCTGTGACATAATTAACCCTTATAAAGAGGCCTTTAGTGGGATCCCACTATATTTTTTAACATGTTTGAGACACTTACAGGCATTTAATATTTTTTTCCTAGTTCCATCAGTTAGTAAAATCTAACACGAAGCAGTTGCTATGTGCCAGGCACTGTACCAAGCACTTGAATTAAATGAGCTTATTTCATCCTCACAACCAGCCTGTGAGGTCAGTACTGTGGTCACCACCCATTTTACAGAGAAAAAACCAGGGGGACAGATTAGAGGAGGACTGACAATCAGGACCATAGCCAGAAGTCCATTCATAATCATGACATTCATCCGTATTCATCACATGATATGTATTTTGTTATTTTCTCCTACTCCTATTAATCCGACACCTATACAGAATATAGGTGAGAACACTAAAGTACTTTTCAGTACTTTTGGAGTAAGAATGAAATGTTGAACATTGTTCACAAACCTGGGATAATCAAACACAGCCTTGTGAACTGTTCCCATGGACGGGCAGACTGCCATGTCTATAGCTCCATATGAAGTTGGAAAGACGAGGCTACACAACTTCCCAGAACATGAGAGGAGGGCAACAGGTTGCACTGAGTGTGAGTCTAGGAGCCTGCTCACCACAACTCTTGAAATATTGATTACATTAACTGGGCATGCAGAATATTTTCCAGATTTTTCCCAACCACATTCTTCTCCCGAGCTTTGGCTACAAGCATCAACACCTGTGGTTTGGACATAAATCTGGACTCAATAATCTTTCTAGCACCCTGTGCTTTTCCTGCTTGCTCCAAAACAGTCTGTTCTGTGTTGTGTTCCTTTAGGATTTGCTAGGAGATTCATCTTTAAATTGATAAATCTGTTAGTAGCTAGAGGTGGTAACTTTGTGCATTATTTATATGGAGGTCTCCAATAGATCAGCCCTCAACAGGAGTGACAAACCTGGACATTTAAAAGCACCCTGGCAGCTCCCAGGGAAGCTGTTCTGGAGAAGGTCCTCTTATTATACCTCCCAGGCAGCTTGCCTAGGCCAGCACTGAAGATGGCTTCAAAGGGCTCCCAGTGGCTGGAAGTTCTAGTGACAGCAGGTTCATTTGACTGCTCATTGGCCTAAGCTTCCGGTAGTGTGCTTAAGCAGTAGGGGCTACAGCAATGTATTAACTTATTTGGGGCACAATGTTCAAAAAACTTGAATTAATTGAAAAGTACCTATGCAGGGAGGAAACTGACTCCAACTCTGAGTTTTCCTTAAAAAACAGGAGCAGACCTGAAACCCTGGACAGGGCACTAATCCAATTAATGAAGGCAAGAACCAGAACAGTGGATCTTATTTTGTAAGATTATCTGGAAGGCTCAGGATGAAAGAAATGTAGAAAAGAAATAATGGTGTAGGACAGCTACTTTCTGCCACATGGCTTCTTTGAGCACCCCCCCATTTCTATTGTTAATTTTTCAGCAGCTCTTTCTTTCACCACCACCACCATCAAAAATTCCACATAACTCCAAATAGTAATTTATGCACAAAGGAAACACACCTGCAACCTTTTAAATAACCAACTTCTTTTTTTATTAGAGCAGATACAGTTGTGAAAACTGTACATTATACATTTTGGTTTCAAGGATTATAAATAAAGGAACTCACAGGTAGGGAGTTCTTTTTCACAGCAAGAAACTTTAAATAAAGTCATGTTTTATTAAGTACACTGGCAGACTTCATGTGCTGTCCAAAATGTAGAGTACAGTATAACAACCCCTTAGAAAGAGCCTTTCATGTAAAATACAGCTGTGCACATTTTAGAAAAATACCGACAATTTGGGCTTTGTTTTAAAAAAGCTTATAAATCATACATATATTTATAAATGGAACCAACATGCTCACTGTATAAACATATCCTTTCGTTATCTGTTACCCATTATTTCAAAGCATTACACATTTTAAATAAACACTTAATAAGATTAAATATTTTATTTTTAAAAAAATCAGCTTTCCCAGCGTAAAGAGCTACGGGGTTAGGAAGGAGAAGTGAGAGTATTGAGACTGACACAGGAACTTAAACGTTTCTTGGGTAAAAACGTACTTCCTAAATTTAAAAGTCAAAGCAAAGTGTAAAAAATAAATAAATATACAAGTTGTAACTTCCATTTGCTCTCTTTTTGCTTTCTCCTTTATTCCATATTGGTCACACCCAGGATTCTCAACATATTTTACTTCTGCAAAAAACACCACTGGGTACTGCCCTGCAGGTGACAAAGCATCCAGTCTGCACCTGTGCTAACATGTGACTTGTCTCTTCTGCATTGAAAAGGTAGCAAATAAGGCAAAGAGAACTGGATTAAACCATGCAGATGGTGAAAATATTAAGGAATAGCTCCCTCTCCACAATGTAATGGTTCATAGAGATCTAACAGAAACCTTTCCTCCCCTGATTTCTTTTTAAATAATTACTTTTTGAAAGACCATGTAGTTTCTTGAAGTAAGCATGCTTCTGAATAATAAAGGATAAATTATAAAACAGCAAAAAAAATCAGATTATGCCAGAATAACAAAGGACGGCGAAAGACAAATATTTAAACAAAAACATCTAAGCCTTTAAGATGTGAAATAAAATTTAAAAAAACTTTGAAAAACACGAAAGGCATAAAATTGAGAAGCAGTGATTTTACAAAGCTTTACGCTCTACCTGAATGTATTCAACAAAAATTTTTAGTTGGAAAAAAAAAAAAGAGAAACGCAGTTATTAATAGCATCTTGCTTAACTTTCATGGGAATTAACATAGCCACTGACAAGATTTTATTTGGTTGTAAAGTACGTCAGCAATGAAACTGAATCCTTTAAACACCAGTTACTGCAACCCATGCAATATTCTGACTTCTTAGAATTTTGTTGTCTTTCGGCTTTTAGAAGTTAGCACTTCCCAAGTGCATAAATAATTCATCTCAGTAACGTTAAAGATATTGAAAGTTATGTCTTAGGAAGGTATAATGCTTTCACATTGCTAAATTTTAAAGATAAACAGCCTTTCACCAAAGGGTTAGGAAGACTAAATGACATTTAAAAGAAAATGATGTATTGCTGTCAAAATCAACACATTTTTCTCTAGAATTCTGTTGTTTCTTTTCCTTGAGATGCAACGTGTGTGTTTCATCTGGCCAGGACCGCGCGCGGTAGGTGACCACACATCCTATTTAAATAAACAGCAAAAATAGTCGTGCACAAGCAAACGCAACGTTCTCCCCCAGAGCACTCGGGAGCGTGAAAGCAGCAGGTCATGGCGTAAGACTGCTGAGTGACGCTGCGGCCTCGTCCGGGTGCCGCGACAGGAGCGCTGGCGAGGCGGCGGCCGCAACCCAATCCCCCGGCCGCATTCCCCGGGTCGTTTGTTTCCCCGGCTCCCTGCTGCAAACGTCAGATGGTAAAATAGTAAGGCAGCTGTTGGCTTCCATCAACAACAAAACACGCGGCTCCATACATTTCCAGTTTAGTCACACTCTGCTAGGACAGATGGAGTAGCCAGTGCCAAGAACTTCGCCGGATGGGGCTGCTTCAGCAGATTTTAAAAAAGAATTGATTATTAAGTTTTGCGCTCGCGCCAGCACGGCTGCTTGCTTCAGCTCCCGCGGGACCCCAAAGCCACCGAGCACCCCCAGGGGAACCGAGCGGGGCCTCTGGCTGCATTTTCCAAGTTCGGCTGCTCTCTCAGGGCCCATCCTACTTCCCAGCCTCCTGCCCTGTGTCTGAGTCTGAGTCTGACCCCCCGGGGTATGCCATGTAAAGGGCTGATGACACCACTGGGGAGAACCGGGGGCTAACGCTACTAGTTGTCATGACTTCACCGAAGGGTCAGAACAGTTGTATCATTGAGTAACTCTGTCGCATCACATTCAGGCACAGCCAAAATGAAAGTGAAGGACAATACGTAGTTGTTCAAAAGCGTGTGGATTTGAATATGGGAAAAGAATGCTCTATTTTGTGATCTGTATATAGAAATGAAGGCTAGTCTTACCTTTCCTAACTCCAATCAGGTTAGAAAGTGAACAAAAAGAATGGCCAACCCGATATTCAACAGCATGACAAGGACAATCATGACTGAATTAGGGCCCTGGAAATAAAACAGAAAAAAACAAGCATAACTTTTCCATTTTAACATCAGTACATAAATTAGTCCTCAAAAGCAATTACTAAAAATATAAAAATACCCAACACAGTTGCGGTAAATAAGGCATGGATAATGACAGCAGTTACAAAAGGTATAAACTAAAAATAGCAATGCCGTGTTTAGATGGAGCCATCTCTGAACTTTCACTTAAAAATGAATCCTGCCTTGACTAAATCTAAACTATGACTTAAAAAAAATAACCTGCTACATTCACCTCGAAACATTGGGCAACAGCCTGGGTGAGACGCAGTTCACCTAACAAGGTTAGGAACTAATGTGGATTAGATATGCATTTTTTGTTAAGGCACAATCTGGACTGGGAAGATTTATTTCCTCGTAAAGGCAGTTAGCATGTGGGAGTCAAATATGCCGGACGGTGAGGCCTCCCTGAAATAATACTGGGAAAACTTAAAATGAGGTTCTCTCTTGCTTTCTCTGGTTGTCTTTTTTGGACACAACCCCTTCCTTAAAGTAAACACTGCAAGTGGGAAGTCAAACACTTTTAGAAATTATTTTACGGGTCTAATTTTGTTGTTTCTCTGCTCATAACTCTAACCTTTCAGAAGTCAAGTTATACTTAAGAAATCGCAGAATCCTATTTTGATAAATACTGTTGTAATAAATACCACAGAGCCTAAGGTACCCAAACTTTGCTTGTTTAAAACAAACCAACCAACCAGCCTTATATGACCCACCTTTTCAGATCTGCCCAAGCTCGGACATCTTTATTATGAAGACAAACAATCTTGGTATTTGTTATTAAAATAGCATCTTAAACATTTTTAAAATAGCTTTAAAAGTGTTCTAAAGCTGGCCTCATGACTTAGGTGGGGAGGTAGTTTTGTTCTTAGTTTAAAGATGAGAAAACAGTTGTACTATGTTTGAATAGCCAGTGAGACCACAGTGAAACTGTTAGTCCTCAAATGTCTTGTTGTAATTTTGGGGGATGGAGTTAGTAAGATTGGAACTGCCATTGGTCCAGTGCTCATCTTGCAGGGTCTGGGGCTTGGGTCATACATCCTTTAAGGAGGTCACCTCCCTGGTAGGGTGGGTGCCCCATTTTTTCTCTATTCTAACTTCACACCTTATTGTCATTTTTGTTAACTGCTGTTGCCCCCTCCCCCTCCCCCCGACTGAGTTCCACAGTGGCAAGGGCCCTGCCTTGTTCACCACTGTGCACCCACACATAGTGGTTGCCCCGCTCATTCAGGCAACCAACGTTTAATGAAAACCTACCATCTTCTGGCACTTTTCCAGGTGACACGGATATGGTGAACAGACTAATCCATGACATTAAAAGAACAGGGCGACTAGTACAATCAGGCTGGGGGAAGGAGGAGGTATACTGGGTGCCTTGCCATAGGTATTGTTAGGAAGAAGCAAAACCCTACCTAGCTCCTGAACCCCAGGTAAATGAAAGGAAAAAACAAACATTTACTGCAGGTCTTGGTATGCCAGGCAGTGGGCTGAGATGCCTCTGCAGGTTATTTTTAAAAATTCTTCACAAGTGATTATTAGTTCCATTTTACAGAGCTGAGAGGGTGTGTTGCCCAAGGTTGTTAACTCAGCCAGTTTGAACAAATTAGAACTAGAATTAAACTTCAGTCTGCTCACTTCCGAGCCCATGCCCTTTTCTCTACATCCCTATGAAAGCCACAGGCCTCGGTTTAAAAATAATAATTTCCCATCAATGGCTTTAAAATGGCACTTTCATCTATACCCTATGCTTCCATAATACCAGAAAAACATATTTTGAGAATGACCCATGTTTCTTTTAGAATGCTTGTTTGTAAGGAACTAGGGGAGTACTAACCCAGGCAATTCTCAATCATGGTAAACTTAGGACATAACACGAGGGAACTCTTACAACTCAGGAAATAATTCAGATGATCTTTTAACATCACAACAGCATGGAGATTAAGGAAATGCTATGGATTCTATAAACTTTGATTAGCTTTTGCTCACGAAGGTGTTATGAATTTTGGGATCGTTTCAACTCTCTGGGTCAGTGGATTTAATTCCCAAAGACAGTGATATGAAAGGAGATGAGGAAATTCTCCTACTGAACATATATGTATCCTGTATATATTCTAATATACACACCCATTTATCCTACCATTCATAAAGTTATCTTTAAAGATGATTCAGTAAAGATGAGGGTAAACCAGCAACAAAAGGCTCAACCAACCACCAGGTGACAAGTGAACTCTGGGACGCTGCGTGTGAGGGGCAGACATCAGGACGCGAGCTCTGTGTTCTTCAGGGTGGAAAGCTTTAAGGTGAAGTTCCATAAATATGACCGGGGGCCAGTTGTAGCTTAAAATAGCAAAATGGAAAAAAAATCAGTCTTGCTTTTCAAGACTGACTGGGACAGGTGTCACAAGGAAGCTGTTTCAGGGCAAAGTGCAAATCTCAATTGGAAGACAATTTCAGGCAGTTAGAAAATAAAGTGCTGGAAGTCAAAATATGGGAAGTCATTCTAACTTGAGAAGTCAATCTGTTTTTTCTTTAAGACTACCCATTCATTTGAAATAAGGAATTTCCTGCTAAATAGTATAGTTTATTTATGTGAAATGGAAAACTTCTCCAAAAACGTGAAAGACCAAAGCTCAGTTTAGAATTAACAGCAAAATTTAATTATATGGATCGGACATTTTCATTGTGTGTGTATTTGTGTGGTTCAAACATGACCTGGCAGGAATGCTTGAAGTTTTTCAACAGTTCAAAAGAAACAACAGGTAAATCTCAAAATGAACTTGGAAGCCGATCAGAGGAATGGGTGGGAAAAAGGACAGGCAGTTTCCAGAAGGGGTCGCGATTCTTTTTTTTAAATATGTCTTTATTGATTTCCGAGAGAGGAAGGGAGAGGGAGAGAGAGAGAGAAACATCAATGATGAGAGTCATTGATCGGCTGCCTCCTGCACGCCCCCTGCTGGGGATCGAGCCTGCAACCCGGGCATGTGCCCTGACTGGGAATGGAACCGCAGTTGCCTGGATCATAGGTAGATGCTCAACTGCTGAGCCACACTGGCCGAGTAGGTATGTGATTCTTAATTAGAAGACCCCTCACCACTCTATCTGACAAGGCTCTAAAGATGCCTCTACTGACTCCTACCCTAGTTGCCAGGTTGCAAAATCCTTCAAAAATTTTATCACATGAGTCTACATGCGGACCCTGCCCATGGGAGCCACAAACTTCCCCAGGGGGTTGCAGGACAATCCCTGCTATGGCTTCTCTTCACCCCCCTCTCAGATTCAAGTAAGTAATTTGCTCTCAGTGATAGCCTGTGCCCCAGAAGATTCTCTAGATTTCTAGTAGGTCAATTGCCTGGGCGATCCTGAGGACTGGACGGGTCAGTCTACTGGAATACAGCAGGTTCTCAAATAAGGTTGTTTCGTTCAACATGATTTCGTTGTAAGATGGAGAAAAAAACCTGATTCCTGGCCAGGGCTACTATCTATGTGGAGTTTTCCCATTCTCCCTGTGTCTGTGTGGGTTTCCTCCTAGACCCCAAAGGTGTGCGCGTGAGGTGCACTGGCCTTTCTCCATTGTCCCAATCTGAGGTTGGGTGTGAGTGGCCTGCGCTGGAAGGGCAACCTGTCCAGGGTGGGTTTTGCCTTGTTCCCTGAGCAGCTGGGACAGGCTCCAGCCACCCACCACCCTGAACTGGAATAAGAACGATAGTACTTGTCTTTAATCTTTCTCAAATATATGTATAGCTCACATTTATTTCAGTGTTGAATATAAGAAGTGTTTTGGTGATCGTTTTGTGACCAGAAATATGCCGTAGGAACTTAACTCTTGTTTCTATCAATTAGCCTGCGGTGAATTGGCTTCATTACCCATCATTTCACTTCGTCTCGGTTTCTAAGTGCCTGTGTATTGATGTTAAGTGAGAACTTACTGTATTTATCAACGAGTTATGCTTCAACTAATACAGTGTTGAAGCAAACTTAATAGCCAATAGTTTTTGAGCACTTACCATACTTATTAAGAACTTTATAAGTATTAACTCATTTAAACTTCACAACAACTTTATGATAACAGGATGAAGAAACCAAGTCACAGAGCAGCTGGGATTTGAAGTGAGGAAGTTTGGCACCGCAGTTCACACCCTCAGCCACTAGCCTGCACTGTCTCAATAAGCTGGTTGAAATTCTGGATTCACTTTGCTGAGCCACCCTATAGCCACCCTACATATGGCAATTCTGACTCAAACTGGATCTTTCAGCTGCCCGCAAAGAGCACTGGCTGATTCATTCTGGTTTTCCTTCAAATGTCTGCTTTAGTGTGAATGTTCCTATGAATTTTCAAGTCATTATTTATCAACCTCTAACTTATACAGTGTTTTTAAATCTCAAAATTGTCTGTAGTACTCCCTGGTTGTAAAGGTTGTTCACTGACTGCCTCGATGGTGATTTTGTCATGTCCTAACTCTGTGAAGAAAACAGTGATCCGGGTGTGAAAGGCAGCTTTTGGTTATTATTAGGAAGAGAAGGTTAGCTGTTAAAATCTTCCCACGAAGGTGCCACATCAATCCTGACTCCCAGTTCCCATGGTGGGCAGAGGTGAGGGCTGCTCGGCCTCCTCTCTCCTTGGGGTGTGGAAGGGAACCCTGGAGACCAACCTACTGAGCTGGAGATGCCTGGCTAACTCCAAGAATCACACAATTCTGCACATAAGTCAAACAGATGCTTTTTCTAAACAAGGAGACTGTGAAGTTTTTAGAGAAACTATTACAGATAAGAGCTAGGGTAGGCTCACCTAATTGTAGCACAGCGGAGCATATGCTTGCCCTTGGGCAGCTCTGGAAGTCAACTGAACCCTACTACTGGGAACCCAAAGCTATAAACTACAGGGTCTTGATTTATTTGAATTTCCCTCTTGTAAATTAGGCAAACTAATACTAATATAAATGGGAAGCTTTATTAATCTATGGATTAAAATTCTGAAAAAGCCAAATGAGAAGTGAATTATTACATTTAACAACTTCAATAATGATATCATGTATATTATAGATATGAGGATACTGAAATATCAATGTTTAAACTAAAAAAAAAGAATGCTTACTGAATAGTCAGAGTCTCAAATTTATTCTCTTCTGAAAACGGTCTATCTCCATGGGGGCTGACTCTCAAAGTTAATCCAGGTAATCTGATTAACATACATTTAGGTAATTAAAAAAAGGGTGGGAACTAGTGTTTATAGATATTAGCAAAGTCAACAAACCTAAGACATTTCAAATATAAGTTAATTAAAAAGATGAATTTCAGTTGTTTAGCTCTATGAGGAAATTAAACAGACAAAATAAACTGATGATTGTATTATATTCTTGTTGGCCAAGATTTATGCAAATATGTCTCTGAAATTACTAGTAAATATTGGGTTGGCTGTGTCTTCTTCCATAAGCTAGGATAAACAAGCAACACCTCCGTCCCAAAGACATAAATAGGTTGGTCAACTGTTTATCACAAATGACTCAGCTTCAGATTTTATAAATTCTACAGAATTTGATAAAATGTGAATTCCGTATATCATTAGCAAATCAATCTCATTCGAATGAGTTATCAATAACTGAAAGCTTTCTGGTTGAATAACACAAATCTTAAATGTTCAATACTAATAATAAAAGCAGCATCTACTAGACATATGAAATGCCACAGGAGCACTAACACTCTGAGGGGTTAGAAGACCAAGGTAATTTTCTTAAACAGTTGAAAAATTTTCAGTTCTCACATGGGAAAGAAAAACGTTCTAGTTGCAAAGTGTGGTTTTAATTAAGTAAAATCCAATATAAATATTGATGAGAATAATTCACAGTTGCTAGAAAAGATGTTCTTTCATCTAAAGATACTGTTTTGGGGGGGTCCAAAGGTGGGCTAAGAACTTAGCTAATGGTGGTGGAGCACTCTTCTTGGCTAGAGCTCTGAGCTTTGTATCCACCAGGGAGTCAGCTTTTGTTACGGACTGCGTGTTTGTGTCCCTCCAGAATTCATGTTGAAACCCTAGTCAACAATGTGCTGGTATTTGGAGATGGGGTCTTTGGGAGGTAGTCGGGTTATGAGGGTAGAGCTCTCATGATGGGTTAGTGCCATTACAAAGAAGAGGCAGAGCTTGCTTTCTCTCTCAGCTGTGTGAGGACACAGTGAGAAGGTGGCCTGGGGTCTATGTAGCAGGAAGTAGGTTCTCATCAGACACCAAATCTCCTGGGACTTGACCTTGGGACTCCCCAGTCTCCAGAATGGTGAAAAATACATGTATTGTTTCAGCCACCGAATCTATGGTATGTCTGTGATAGCAGTCCAACTAAGACAGCTCCCAGGAAGTGATGCCCTCCGAGGTGATCATGTTCTAACCCACCTGAATGATGTCTAAGGTGGGTGGCTGGCTGACTGAGTGAACATAGAGGAATTTCTGCCTGGAGAGCTCTTTCCTGTCTGCAGCTACAAACGTGCTCAGATCTACTCTAAACAGCCCTGTTCGTGTCAGGACTTTTGTGAGCCTAGTTGTCATCAAGGTGCAAGTCACCCCAGGCTGCTACCTGAAAGAACCAGAGAGAGGAAAGGAGGAGAAAACAGGTCGTAGATAACTTACTGAATTGGCTTCTTTTTCCAAAGAAGGGCACGAATCGTTGCTTGCTGGATTCTTTGGTATAGCAAGTTCAGACTTCTTAGCTTTTGGCTCAGCTTTGCTTTCTTTGGCAACTGGTTTTGTCACAGACTTAGGGGGACTCCACTTGTTGGATGACTTATGCACCAGCGCTGAGGAAGAGTGGCCGGATCCTTCATCTTCCTGCCTGTCTTCCAGAGGGTGCTTGGGGGCATTCAGTTTCACGTAGTAGCCGTGGTACTGAGAGTGCAGCTCCCCGTTACTGGGGTTGGGGACGTGGTGGCGGCCAGAGTACTTGGACGGGGCCATGACGGCTCCCATCTCCTTGGAGGGAGCCTTTGACAGCAAGGGCTTGTTGACGATGGCTGTCACCTGCTCATCAGTCACACTCCTTTTGTCTCGGTTGAGTCTGGCCCCTGAGCTGGGGTTCTGCTTCCTCATGGGCTGGGGGGAAGGCTGGGGAGAGTGGCTTTGTTTGGGACTTGTCTCAGGAGACCTTGGGGGTGTCGTGCCTTTGCGATAAAAATGAGGAGATTCCTTTGGTGTAGGTGGCTTTTCTGGTATCTTTTCTTCTGGATTTTCTTTAGCATCTACACCTTCCTGAAATCTCTGTTTGATATAATCTGGGCCTGGGGGGAAAGTGACAACAGAAAGGAAGGTAATAAAATAAAAATAAGGCACAAAGGCTTGTTCCTTACAGTAGATATATACCACAGGTCCTCCAATAATGTCATTTTATTCAGCGTCATTTTGTGATAAAGCTGATAAGCTGCCCTAGGAACTTATATCAAGTAGCCTGTGGGGAAATTGGTTTCATTATGCCTATTTCACTTAGTCACAGAACCTACTGATAAGTGAGGACTCAGCAAAACTATACAGTAAGTCAGCTTAGCCTTTCTTCTTTTTCTTTTAAATATACTTACGAGGCCAAACACATTTCATTCCCCAAGAGAAAAGATTAGTTATTGCTGAAAATGTGTTTTTACACTGATATACACGGTTATTTGTACTATTTTGAGAGCCATAAGAGTGAAGCCGTGTGACTTCCCTGATGCCTGCAGAACACTGAGGCAGAGCTCATGCTGACCACACCGGGCTGATCTGCATATTCAAATTAGGTGGCATAACTAAAACACATCACACACTCGTATCGGTGAAACCGACTCGCGTGTTTAATATTTAATAATTCTCTAAACTATATGAGGCGAACCTGCAGATAACATATTTTTAATGAGCCTCCTTCAAAGGACCACTTCAAGTCTCTGGTTAGGAACCAGGTCTCCGGTCCAGGTTGCACTTTACAGAGGACTCGCACGGAGCCCGCCCAGCAAGGGTTCGCGCTGCAGGCATCACGGTCACCACAGGGCAGTCGTCTTTGGCCCTCAGGTCTCAGGATTGTTTTCTGAACACTTTGGGATTGTTTATAACAATCCCATGTTATTTTTATCAATGGGAAACCTTTCATTTAAAAAAAGGGACCCGGGTGCATTGTTATTTTATATGGGAGATCTGTGTGTGTGGGGGGGAGGGATTGAGGAGTAAAGAAACAGAAAGTGCATCATGAGATGGCAGCGCTCTCGAGAGTTTAAGGGTGTCAGTGGTCCAGGCAAGGGACATCAGCGGGGCTCTCAAGGACAGCGCCCTGCTGCTAGGGACTTTCCCTCTCAGCCCCTCCCCTAGAGCCAGGTCACATACATCCTCTGGCCACTACTCCACCATCAGCCACTTTTCATGTCACAAGGTGAAGCCAAGGTCACCCAGTGCAGTTGGCCCTTTGCTCTGCACATGGGCAGGAGCTGACAGTGTCATCTCTGCCATATACAAGGAAGAAACCATCCCACCAATTACTGACAGAACTTGCTCAGCTCTTGTCAACCCCTCAGCATCCTAATGTTCATTTTCCTTCTGGCCCCCTGAGGGGCCAAAGGCCAATTATCCTCAATTGTTAAAAATACAGACTGCCTCCTTACACTTTTAATTGCTCTTCTGTGGTGGTCTGAGTAATAATTTGTTAAGAGACTGCTAAATACAAGGTATTTTCCAAAATTCCAAGCCTCACCAAAATCCTAGGAAGCAGGCATTCTCCTGACTTCACTGATGTGGAAACAGCTGTAGCAGCTGAAAAACCAAATGTCACAGAGCCCCTATGTATCCTTACGCTAAAATAGAATGCAACGTATAATGTAATATTTTAAGCTCACAAATGAGGATTCCTAAGACCCCACAATTATAGGTTGTATACTCAGGGCCAAAAACATAATAGCATTATCCCACCTTCTATCTTCCAAAGACAAATCCACCCCTAAGGGTGCAAATTTCCCAAACAGGTCACTATCGCATGTCAACAACAAAGGACGTGTCCTTTCTAAACTCAGCATAAGCACCCTCTTTTTAAGAGTTAAGAGTTGGCAACCTTCTTTTAACTCCTCCATCTCCAGGGGCAGTACAAATTGTCAGCACAGAGAGAGGCCTGTCACATACATGAAGAAAAGGGAGAAGCTGCAGTTTCTTTTCCGAATTCAAGCTCATTCTTGGTGCTGTGCCCGGGATCTAGTGCCCCAAGGGCGGGGCTGCACTCGCCCATCCAGGTCGCCGGCACCGGTCCCTCTCCCCATCCCATTGCCCACTTGTTTTCACAAAACCTCTCCTCTGTCAAAGCAGCTGCCAACCAAGCGAGAGCTGACAGCAAGAGACTGATCACTTGGGGGGAAACTCGGGTAATTCAGTCATCGTGGATCCAAGGAAAACGTAATTTTTTAAAAGTCGGCACTTAAAGAAATAGGCTTTAGTTATCTGGAAAAAGAGCATGGAGCGACAGTCCTTGAATACAAAGCACATTTTCAGATGCTTTTTGTAAGTAGAATTCTCCCGGGTTAACTTACATTCCCATCAATAGGCCAAGTTGGCAATACTCTGGCCACTGGAGGAACATGTCTTAATGGATTTATGAAGCTATATTTTGGACTCTATTGAATGGATTCATTATGTTTATCGACTCTCAAATACCACTCTAAGCACTCGCTTAGATCGGTAAAAATCTGAGGTGTTGCTGCTTCAGACACAGTTTTTCTGTCCTAAATGTGTTAGGAAAGGCATTTCTTCCACGATTGCTTGTTCCCCTCTCCTAAAACACAGTTTTCAGGCATATTCATTCATATTTATCTATAGGGCGTCTGATGAAATTCAAAATCTGGGGAGCTGAAATAATTTACTAGAAGGTTGGAAGTACACTCTAGCACCAAAGGTCAGATTTAAAAAAGTCCTTGCTTTATTATGTGTTAAAAGTAGCTGGATAAGGGAATAAATGTCCCCCATAGCCGTGGCTCCATAGCTGCTGCCTGCCAGAGGCACCCGTGGTACGATTCCCAGAGACTTTGATTTCATGAGGATGAATCAAAGCCTGGAAATCTTGAGGTTTAACAAACGTTCCAGGAGATTCTAACGTACCCAGTCATAGGCATTTGAAAGCAGCAAGAAAACATGTTGACCAGTGGTGGCCCTCACCCCAGCCCTACAGGACTACATCCAGGTGGCAATGATTCCAATGATGCCGTCATATGGGGCCTGGGCAGCTGATCAAGGATACAATGAAAATTTCCAGAATCGGATCAAATGCTTTGGAAACGAGTCATTAATATAAGGCAGGGGACAGAAGTTGTTCCTGGACTACTTTCTTGGAAGGCACAAGTTGTGCCTGCTACTTGTTTTAATGCAGGAATGTATGTCAGCATCGCCAGGCCAGCAGTGTGAAGCCGATGAGATCCAGCGGTTCATGAAAAATACTAGTCAGAACAGTGCCAGGGAGGAAAAGGGTGGCAACTGCTGCTGCATAAGGCATTTTCATCTGTTTTTATAGACAGGCTCTATGAATCTTAAGGGGTTTCTCCCCTGAGGATTCCTATTGGGATGTAGGTGACATGCTCACTGACATACTACACAATATAAAACAAGAACATTCACCAAACATCATTCACCAGCATTGAGAGGTTACTGGTTACAGTGGGCAGGAAGGCTCTGAACAGCTATGGCATAGTTAACAGCAGGGTACCCAGCTAGTTGTCACAGGTGAGCCTCAGTGGGCTGGCTACGGGCAGAAGCAGCACCATGAAGGTTCCCCCAAAACAAATGTCCACAAGGGCAGTGCTCCATAGCAGACACTCTGTAGCAACATGAGAGGTCTTGAATTAGAAATGAGGTATCTTCTATGGAGACTCCCCTTCAGTAAAGCAGAACCACACTGAAAAGTCCTGAAGAGATTATATAGCTGGCAGGAGAAGCACTTTTATGTGCAGTATGGAAAGAAAACCACTTTCCTACGGGACTTTAGTCCCGTCCCTGACAATACCGCTATGTCTGAACCCGGCCATAGCAGTCTTGTCCATAGACATCCATTCCTGTCCCTTGCACAGAGCTGGCACTCAGTACACAGTTGTGAAACTGAATAAGTGGTAGAATAACCAGCAAAATCATGAATTATTCATCAAGTATTAACAGATTATTCCATTTCCCATTTTCTATGAAAAAATTGGTTTGGATTTTGGCGAGTTGGGAAGTTATCTGTTCCAGAATGCTTCTCGTCTTCAGTGTAAAATTTACATATTAATGATAGGCATGGAAAATTACATAATGAAAATGTGCTTTATTTCTAACTTTAAAAAATTTTTTTATTGAATTTATTGGTGTGACATTGGTTAATAAAACTATATAGGTTTCGGGTGTACAGTCCTATAGTATATCATTTGTACACTGTACAAATGTGTGTTCACCACCCCACGTCAAGTCTCCTATCACCATTTATCTCCCCTTTACTCTCTTCTAACTCCCCCCAGCCCCTTTCCTTCTGTAATCACCATGCTGTTGTCTGAATCTGTTGTTTTTGCTTAATCCCTTCACCCAGCCTCCCAGCCCCTCTCCTGTCAGTCTTTCTCTATGTCTATGAGTCTGTTTGTTTTGTTTTAGTTTATTTTGTTGTTCATTAGGTTCCACATATCAGTGAAATCATATGGTACTTGTCTTTCTCTGACTGGCTTAATTCACTGAGCATAATAACTCTCCAGGCCCATACACACTGTTGCAAAAGGTAAGATTGCCTTTGCTTTTATGGCTGAGTAGTATTCCACTGTGTAAATACACCACAGCTTTTTTATCCATTCATCTGCTGATGGGCCCTTGGGCTGCATCCAAATCTTGGCTATTGTAAATAATGTTGCAATGAACACAGGGGTGCATATGTTCTTTTGAATTAGCGTTGTTGACTTATTGATGGTAGCCATTCTAGCAGGTGTGAGGTGATACCTCACTGTGGTTTTACTTTGCATCTCTCTGAGGATTAGTGACATTAAGCATCTTCTTATATGTCTCCTGGCCATCTGTACGTCCTCTTTGGAGAAGTGTCTATTCAAGTCCTTTGCCCATTTTTTAACTGGATTGTTTATTTTATTGGTGTTGAGTTTTATAAGTCCTTCATAAATTTTGGATATTAACCCCTTATCAGATATATCATTGGTGAATATATTCTCCCATTCACTGGATTATCTTTTCATTTTGTTGACGGTTTCCTTTGCTGTGCAAAAACTTTAGTTTGATGTAGTCCCATTTATTTATTTTTGTTTCCCTTGCCTGAGGAGATATATCAGACACAATATTGCAGGGTGAGTGGCTGCAAATGAGATTTTGTGCATTGGCCCTTTAGGAGGGCACCTGTGCGTCTAGCAGATTTCTGTCTCTCCCTGGAAGACAGAATCCCCACTGGTTTTCAGAGCCGGACATTATGTGGGTGCTTCTTCCCGGCTCTGGGCTGGGAAGCCTGGCTTAGGGTTGAGACCCCCTGAAGTTGAGATATCCCTCCAGAATCTCAGCTGCTGCCTGTGGGAACGGGGCCAGGTCTTTTTGTGTCTCCTCCCTTCCTACCAGTCTCAATGTGGCTTCTTCTGTAAATCTATGGTTATAAGACTTCTCTTCAGATGGTGATTCAGGTTGCTTGCTCTGTATTTTAGTTGTACTTCCAGTTTGGTCCAGGGAGGAGGTGAGCGTAATGTTCACATACTCTGCTTCTATCTTGGATCCCTCCTCTCTAAAGACTTCTAAGTCATAACAGAAATGTGAACTTAGGCCCATAATAACCTATGCCAAAGACCTCAGTTTTTACTTAAAACAATAAATTCTACCATGTGTGTACAAGCACATGCTACTATGGACTGCATGTGTGCTCCCCAAATTCATAGGCTGAAGCCGTAACCCAAGTTGTGATGGTATTTGGAGGTGTGGTCACTGGGAAGTAAATAGGATTAGATTATATCATGAGTGTGAAACTCTTATGATGGAATTGGTGTCCTTACAAAAAGAGGAAGACACAGAGTTCTGTCACTCCCCTTGCATGCACCCAGGAGAGGTGAAGTGAGAACTCAGGTTCTGGTAAAGCTTTCTTTTCCCTGACCATGCCAACACCATGACAAGGTAGGAGAAGGTTCTCCATCCGTCAACCACCCTTTCCTTTCCCTTCCCACCTCTTGTCCTTGAGAAGTCTCACCCACACCAACCTCCCCTGCCTTGCCTTCCCCTACCCACCACTCAGCCTTAGGCACAAGTTGGGAGAAATCTCCCCAGCACCCACCTCCCTTTTCCTACCAACCTCTCATCCCAGGGATGAAGGCTCCCCACCACTACCTACTTATCTTTCCCAGCCTACCTCTTGTCCTTGAGATGTTTCACCAGAATTCACCCTCGTTTCCTTTCCCTACTTACCTCTCGTCTTTGAGAGCAAGTAGGAGGAGGCTCTGCACCACTCACTTCACTACCAGCCTCTCATTCTTGGGGAGGAGGCCCCCGCCCACCCTCCTTTCCTCTCCCTCCTGTCTGTACTGGGCTTGCCCTAACACATTTGCCACATTCCAGGGCAGCATTTCTTAGTCTTTTTTAACTCATGCTGTCACTTTGATAAACATAAAAATGTTATGCTCTACTTACTTCATTTTTAATATTAAGTGATACTAAGTACCTTGACTAAAAGGAAATTGTAAGTGGGACAACCAACCATACACATATAGTTTCTTGATCATACTCTCACCATGTCCCACTCCCCCTTCCTTAGTGACCACCAAAGTCTCATCTTGCCTTTCCTGGCTTAGCAACCTGACTTCACGTGAAGCAGAGTGACCCCTTGGGGCAGATTCACAAAGCCACCAAAGCTCACAAGACTGACGCAGAAGGCCAACTCATTATTTTACAACCACCAATGTCACACAGGCCAGGGCACTTGCCCTGGTAGCACCTGTGCATGCTCTCCTTGCGGTCGACCTCCACCAGAAACTCAGTCAACATGAGAAGGTTGCTGGTGAACACGGAGTCAGGACATGGAGCATGAGATGAATCAAATTTCTGAAGGCCTGGGGCTCAGCTGGCCTGATGCAGCCAACTCCTCAGTGGGGTCATCTTGCCAACAAAGCCACACACTGTTGGCCACAGTTCCCTGCATCCTTTCCCGTAATAGAAATGTCCTTCCAGTGCAACCGCTATACTCTAGCTTACTCTTGGCTCTGGCCAAGGCTCCTCTCTCCTCTGGATAGTGTTTGGATGGGTGCTGCCAACACTTTCCTCTGTGACTCTTTTTTTCTATACTCTTTGGGCGACCAATTCTGTCCTTAGATGTTTTAATATACTCAATCAGGTGACAACGAAATCTTGCAACTCTGAAACCCAGGTGCTCACTTATGAGCACTTTATATATCTCTGTGCAGTATCATGGGCTCATTTTAAAATTAAACTCTCAGAGGGCAACCTTTTCCTAAGTTCTTGGGGGATGACTTGCTGTGTCACTCGCACTGTGTATGTATGTAGTCACCTACACACATCCACATCTGTATACTCAAAGCCATCCCACAGGGCTATATTTTTTCCTTAGTTTTGAACTAAAAACATAAGATTTAACAAAGATGGTAAATATGTGAAAAGACTGCCAGCTCCTGGAGTAGCTAACTTACTATGAAAGTGATCTGAGAGTTAGTTCTGATGGCCTGCCTTTCCCAGGGTTAACAACTTCTCCGCATGACACATGCATTCCAAACAATAGAAACATTTATAGCTGAGATATATAAATTAAATGAGTGCTTGACTTAGAAAAAGTACTTGAAAACCCTTTTAGATGTGTCTGATTTGCTCACCCTGTAAGGCAGAGGGGAAAGCATGAGTTATGTTCCTTGGAGAACTTCGATAACAGTACAGAAAATACTTTCTAGACAGTTGCCGAAGGAAGTGCTGGCTGCGGGTTAAAAGGGACTGCAGCCTCCCTGCACCTTGTCTCAAATAGACCCGTTGTCACCCCCTGCTCTGGGGATATATTCATTACTGACCAACAACTAGTTTCCATGAAGCCAGTTTCACTCAGAAAGGGTGAAATTACATTTTCCCACAATATTTTTTTCCCTTAAATGCTTTTACACCATAAAAGGCTTTTAAGACCACTTAGTCTGGGAAACTGAGATGACCTTCCATATCATTTACCTCTTGGGAACACCTAATAGAAATCTATAGGGACCCCATTCCCCAATAGAATTAACAACAGAATCCAGAAATTACCATCTGCAGACAACAATAGGGAGTTTGTTTGCTTTCAAAGCCGCTCAATCAGTGCTGATTTGTGAAGCACTGTGGTTTCCTAACGTCAGCAGTGCAGGGGGGAGGAATGGGACAGTCCCTCGTGGGTGGCTGGACCTGGTTCCCAGCTCTTGCACCTTACAACAGATAGTTCGCCGATGTATTTAGGTACCAGGGAAGGGAGTTGATTTCATACCAGAAAATAGTTTCTTCCCACCTGAGGTCACCATAAAAATTGGAAGCTTCCCTCTCCTGACAAGACAAACACCCATATTAAATGATTTCAATCTCAGCCACAGGGTAAAATAATGCACACGAAGGAACCACCCGTGATCTATTTACTGCAGAAGCTACTCTAGGACAAGTCCATCACGCAGCCAGACTGGGCCTCGCCCCAGCCTCTCTCATAAATGCGCGGACTCTTCTTAACCTGGCCTTTTACTGCCTTCATTCTTTTCAGAAAGAAAATCCTGCTATTTCCTTCTCTTTCCTCCATCCTTTATTCTGCCAACTTTCTAGCTTTTATATGGATCTTGCTGTTCTGGTCCCTTCGACTTACCTTGCTCATTTAGTCCCAGCCATGCCCCGTGGGTTCCAAATTCTATCCCCCTCATTGGAACCAGATGTGCGCTGAGCACACATGTTGTGCAGGGTGCTAGTTATCCAGCTTGAATTAATAGAAACCAATGTGGAAAAACGCTTTACCAAGAAAATACAAATTTCGGCATTTAGAAACTTAGAACATTTTTGGTCTCGTCACCTAGAAATCTACTGAACCCTCAATCAATCCCCAGAAAGATGTTGATAAAATGATGGAGAAACACATAAAAATGGTGATGGTCATTTACTAACCAGTATATTATAGAAAGAATGGGGACAGTCTAGTTGGAAACCACTAGGAAGTGACTTCAATATTTAAACCTACAGCAAATATTTGCTTATTGCCTAACACTTGAGAAGCAGATAATCAGGACTGATTTTTATTTTCTGAAGTGGTCACTTTCTCTGCATCCATCATGACAAAGTCATCTCAACCTATACAGAGTCACCTGTCTTTAAGTGTATGTTTCTATACCTGCTAACCACATTCCTGGGAGCCTTAGTTCAGGTATATTTCAAAATTTACAGTTCGTATTGGCTCTTCTCTTACTGCCTCTGATTTGGGGTATTTGTTATAGCATCTGCAATGGTCACTAATTCTATCCCCCTCATTGGAACCAGATGTGCGCTGAGCACACATGTTGTGCAGGGTGCTAGTTATCCTAAACTTTCTTAGAATCAGATACTTCTTTTGGATTCCCATCTCCTTTACTACTCAGTTTGTTGCTGCGAGTGGGGAGGCAGGAAGGGAGCTACACTGGGGCATAAGCTGAATCTCCGGCACTAACACTCAGACTTTAGATATTTGCACTTGTTTCCTAGTATTTCTGTGATTCATGAAGCACAGACCTTTTAGTGAAATGGGAAAGAATCAAAAAAAAGGAAATCACGTGGTCTTACCTGGTTGGTAGAAGTCAGGCGATAGCTCCCTGGCCACCGCTCTCGCGATGTCGCACTCCTGGCGGGCAGCCAGTGCGGCCTGGTCCGCGGCATCAGCTTTGGCTCTGGCATGTGCAGTCCTGCAGGGAGCACAAAGGGCCAGTCATCAGGGTGGCACCTTGTTAATTACATACGGACAAGCAAACTGGCTGCAGCTGAAAAGCAATGCTAATTGTGATCTGGCCCTGCACCTGCACCAGCAAGACTTACAGCCCTGTTGCTGTGACATTTCAACAAAGACAACATGCACGAAACTACCAATAAAATGCCTCGGTCCTTCTTTCAAGAGACATGAAGGATGGCCGTGTTCTGTGCAGCTTGATGCAAAACTCGCTGGATGGAATCTCCTGTTCACTTTGGTGGCCATTCCTCTTCCCAACCATGGAGAGTAGAATCAGAGCATATGAATCAACATGGTGTTTGTGGACTTAATTGTGGAATTTGATTAAGAAGGGTCTGCCCAGTGCTATGTGGGTAAAGTAGCTCTCTGGGGGGAAGAAAATAAAACGCTGATTTGTAGCACTGACCAATTTCCATGGTATAAATACTCCCACCACAGACAATTTCAGGCTATGAGCCTGATGCCACGGAGTGTGTGGTTGGGAAGAGATGCACGCAGTCGGGTCTCACGAGCCTGCAGGACCAGATCTCCAGGCCTGCTCTAAGAATGTGCTCAGGGGGATTCCAAGGAGAAGTGCTCCTTTTTTTGTTGTTAACCATCACCAGGGGATATTTTTTCCATTGCTCTTTCAGAGAGAGTGGGAGGGTGGGGGGGGGGGGGGAGAGAAACATCGATGTGAGAGAGACATATCAATTAGCTGCCTCCTGCACACACCCCAACCGTGGCCAGGGATCAAACTGCAACTCAGGCACATGCCCTTGACAGGGAATTGAACATAAGACCCTTCGGTTCACGGGGCAACACTCCAACCACTGAGCCACACCTGTCAGGGCTGGAGTAGTTGCTCTTTAAGCATGTTTGTTGGATAAAACCCAAAGGTGACTGGCAGAGAGGAGGAAATGGCCTTTTTCAGTCTTCTCTCTCCCGGCCCATAGTTCCTCACTCAGACCTCTTTCTAGAGGACTGGGGCAGGGAGAAGGCAGCAGGGGGAACGATGGGACTTTTTATGGCAACAACAGGGATTTGCCGATTTGATTTCTGCCTGCCCGAGAAGAGGGGATTGTGTGACCGAGAACTCTGGGTCATCCACTCCAAAGGAGAAGACCTTGGCCAGTTAATACTTGGCTGATGATCACAAACACCTATTTCTTACTACTTTGTAAACTTTCTATTCTATCTCATAAGCACCAGGCAGGGCTATAGATAACTACTAATAAAAAGTCTAAAAGAGAGGCGTTGGGAAATGGCACTGTGCCCTCGCTGGTCTTTGGAGAGAAAACACAGATGGCAGCTGGAGGCGGCGAGCAGACCGAGTTCCAGGAAGAAGAAACAGGAGGCTGCGCTCTGACCTGAGACCACGGGGCTAACTGGTAGGAGGCCCCATTCTCCAGTTACTTTCTCCAACTATGTCCTTTCATCCTGGGCTCTCCTGGGGCCGTTTCACTCCTACTTATGACCTAGCCCGGCGGCTTGATGTACTGGGCGTAAGCTCACGAAGACTGGGATTTTAAAGTTCTGGTCCTTGGCTTTATGCGTAATACACAGAACACTGCCTGGCACACAGTTTTTATTGAGGGCTTGTTTTATAAATGAATGAATGATGCTTCCTTAGAAATAGCTGAGTAGTTACTTACACCTGAGTGGACTGACGAAACTACAGAAACAGTAAGAAGATCAGTGGCTGCCAAGGGTCCAGGGTGAAAGTGGGTGAGGGATGAACAAATGGATCATGGGATTTTTAGGACAGTGAGACTATTCTGTGCAACACTAGTAATGGGGGATACACGACATTATGCATTTGTCAAAGCCCACTGAACCCTAATGCAAGCATGGACTCTTGTTCATACTGATGTATCAATATCGGTTCATCAACTGTACCAGATGTACCCGCTAATGCAAGATGTTAAATAATAATGGGAGAAATGGTGTGGGTGAGGGGGGAGGAGGTACATGGGAACTCTCTGTACTGTCTACTTAATTTTTCTATAAACTTAATATTGCTCTAAAAATAAAATCTTTTAATGAAAAAGGAGTGGATCAATGTTCAATCATCGAAATTGTTATTTCTGACTCCTGGAGGGTGCTTCGATGATCCCTATCTGAAGGGTATCATGAAATGGAGACAAAGTCAAGAGGGCTGGGACATACTCCTAAACCACCAGCTTTGTCACCCATCAGGGCAGCCATCACTGAGGACAGGTGCCATGTATGGTGCCTGAGCATCTATGGGGGCCTCTGTTACGTTCTGCCAGCTTCCCAGCCTCTCAAGTCCTTTTCCCCAGAATTGGTTTGCATGTTATCTGCTATTCTCAGCTAGAGCCTAGTCATGTCCAGGTATCATCATAAATGAAACCGTAAGTACAGTTACGCTGCTTTGTAATAAGACCTGCTAGCCCTTCAATGACAAATTTACAAAACTCAAGTACCAACGACTTATTCTGATACAATCACAACCCACCACCACAGCGTCAAATAAAATGGAGGCATTATTTTGGCCACTTTTTACAATATGCTAAATGAACACAGACAAACGCTGCTTAACTTTTCTGCAAATATATTTTGGAAGCAGCATCAGGGACGCCTTAACCCTTTCCTGTTTCACTTGCTCTTTCCTGTAAGACCAAACAGGGAGGGGGGACATTTCCATCTAGTGCCCATCCGTGTGTCAATTCTCTCGCACTGCTGAGGAGTCAAAACCATGTTCGACCCTGAGACCAGAGGTCTGCTTGGGAGCTTTCGGTAGCCCTGGATCTGATCCCAAGAAGTAGAAGAGAACAGGAACTCACTCTGACTTGGCGGTCACTACCAGCTTTGTGTGGCCAGACCACTGATACGTGTCGATTTTGCCTGGGGGAAAATCTGGGCTCGAGCCTGGCTCCTATTAGTGAATTCATGTGTTCACACCCCAGGCTCAGATCCAGAGCAACACACGGCCCCTTTAATCAGCTAGCTGGTAAGACATGCCGTTGTTCATGGGTAGGGGGTGGGGGTTTGGGCTGGTCAGTTTGGAGAGATGAGCTCAGTCAGCTTACAGGGGATGCCCTGCTGCTGTCGCTGGTTGCATGGAAAAAACACATGCAAAGGAGCACGCAGGCCCAAGAACCTCTCAATCAAATGACTGCTGACACCCATAATCTTCAGACCCTCACCAGTCTTCAAATACCATCATCACATACACTTTCTCCCATAAGACACAGTCAAAAGTAAATGAAAAGCAACTTCTCTCTGGCATTTGCCGTTGACTTTCTTTTAGGGTTATATTTTTAGAAATAAACCAAAGTGTTAACTAGTGGAGAGTTACTACGTAGGGGTGAAGAGGTACAGACACCTGGGCAGCCAGTTCAGCTCACACGGCAGCTAAGTGACTCGCTCCTGGACAGGAGCCCTGCAAAGGTCACCTGTGAATGTGGAAACCATCACTGTGGAAGTTCCAAACATGGCATCACTTGTACTTAAGAACTTAATTACAACTTATTTTTCCAATCGATAATTTTATGAGAATCTGAGCTCCCCCCACCCTTAATGACTGAAATAGTTTCATGTCACCTTACTCAGAACAAAATAGCCTAGCTTTCCCAATATTTCTTAAGCATAATGATACTTTTACCAAAAAAAAACATATAAACAATACACTGAACATACCCAGCTAAGGTAGTATAGGTCCCTTACATGTGTGTCCCAACTTCTAACTTTCAGTCTTTTATACATCTATTCACTGACATAGCTGATTACAACTTCAATCTAGAAAGGACAGTGGTTCTGTTCAAGGTAAAACTGCATACAATAGTTACATATTTTTCTATTTCTACTTTTTATATATTCTTTTCCCAACAATAAGCTGCTCCCAAAAATATGCTGATTTTGATGTCTTTTTTTTTTTAATTTTCACCCAAGGATATTTTTTTCCATTGATTTTTTTTCAGGGTGAGTTGAAGGGAGGGAGGCAAAGAGGGAGAGAGAAACATCAATGCGAGAGAGATACATCAATGCGAGAGAGATACATCGATTGCTTGCCTCTCACATGTGCTTGACCAGGGATTGAACCTGCAACCCAGGTACTGCCCTTGACCGGCAATTGAACCAATGACCAGCAACTGAACCCACGACCCTGGGGTGTGCAAGCAGACACTCGAGCAACACTAGCCAGGGCTTGATGTCTTTTTAAAATTTGTTATATTAAATCAAAGTTTACTGATCTGTTTGATGGCAAAGGCTATTGTCTATCTGGTTCAGGGGCTATACATGTGATTTGCTTTGATGTCCAAATATTTTAAAAAAATTATTAGCAAAATTTAAAAAGAGCGATTATACGTAAGAATCTAAATCTCAGTCGATGGCAAGGCCAAAATCCCTTGCGTCACCCTTGATGCCTCCCCTTCTCTCACATGCCACATCCCCGGTCAGCAAATCCAGTTGGCATTTCTTTCCAGATATATCCCCAATCCAACCTCATCACTGCTCCTGCCCTGGTCACATCACTGTCATGTGTCACCAGGACACTGCAAAGGCCGAACTGACCTCCCTGCTTCTCTCCTTGCTGCCAACTATTCCATTTCCCTTTCAGCTCATGGAAAGTGCCTGATAATAACCAAAACTCTTTCCTGGGTTATGGCATCATGGTAAGAAAATGCAAGATATATGACCTGCTAGCCTTCCTTTTAGCCTGTGACGATTCATTTATGAGAGACCTAGATTTGCGAAAACGAATGATTTTGTGCATACAGTTATAGCCCCTTTTAAGAAGAAATCAGTCTAAGCAAGGAAGCTTCTTGATATTAACAAGAACTAAGTGGCTCTACAGATCTCAGCCAAAAAGCAGAGGCTTGATGTCTAAGTCACTGGTCTTTCCATCTGGATTTGGTTCTCTGATAAGACTGACCCAGCAAGGCTCAGGAAAAACACTCCTGCTAAGGTACGTGGGGTTCCTTAGATGTTTGTCCCAATTTCTAACTTTCACTCTTTTATACATCTATTCACTGACATGGCTCACAACAATTTTTTAATCTAGAAAGGACCATGATTCTGCTAAAGCTCCATCCTCAGTAAATTTGGGCTAGGAAGACAACTTCTTATGGGTCAATCTTTATATTTATTCTTTCTTGAATGTTAATTTTCTCCCAGGGTTGCTTTTTTTTTTTTTTTTTTAAAAGGACCTAGATAGTAACTTCAAGACAGAAGTCTTAAGTCCTGGTTAAAAACTTGTTACATCATCAGCAAACATCTGTCTTTCTTGCCAGGGCAGGAGTTCACGTCCTACTTTCCTAAAAGCGACACCAAGTTATTTAGATATAAAATGTAAACTAAGGGGCTTGATATCCCAATTGAAGTTTGGTATTTGATCTTTCAAAGGCCCCAACTCCAGAGGTATGATGATACAGGCTTTGAAAGCACTAATACTCACAGACTAGGCTAAAGCCAGTCTAGGCCACAGATAATCCTTGTCCATGAGATCAAAAGTTAAACCACATTACTTTATCAGAGAAATCTCTTCAAAGAATCATAATTCATATCACACCCTTAGCTTTTTATCAAGGGGAGACAAGAGGAACCAAGATTTATATGAAGAGTGTTTACATACCTTTTATAAAATGTGGTTCACTGTGTGTATCCCTGTCATGTTTATAAAGATCTAGGTGAGACATTCCCCTTAAAGTTTAGTGCCAGGAAAAACTTGGTCTCTGATGATAAACCAGTGTGCTTCCTGTATCATACATAAGAATTACATAATTTTTATTTCCCTTTTTGTTAAGGCTACTGAGAAACTTGGAGCAAATTCACCCTCAATCCATGTGTATGGTTATCTTCCCTAACTACACGGCTTTAACATTCCCCAGTGTCAGAAAAGCTACTGTATGTGTGATTCATCATAATGCCCTTGCAAATCCTTTTTGGAAACTGGCAGGATATTGAAAAAAAATTACTGGCTCAATAAAGCTCTCTGTTTTCTGAACTCTAGCCCCCACAGTGTGTTAATGCTCGGGGACATATGTAATAACTTGGGGAAAACTGAACGTACTAGTCAACTTCCTGTGTAGGACTTTTTTCTATATCCAGAACATTTTCAAGCTTGGAAAATAAGTCCTCATTGTTAAGTACTTTACAGACTTTATTCCCTAAAATTTGATCAAATTTCATAAGCTTAAAGGCTATATTCTCTGGGTAGGCCAGGTCAAATGCACATTTCTAATCCCCAGTTGAAATATGCCACATAATTGGCCCTTTTTTACTTTATTCTGAGTTTTATAGAATTTATCTAAAATTTACTCTCACAAGTAAAGTCATTTTTAATGAGGTCATTCTGAAGTTCAGAAACATTACCACTGCCTGGTCGGGTGTGGCTCAGCGGCTGAGCATTGACCTATGATCTAGGAGATCAAGGTTTGATTCCCAGTCTGGGCACACGGCTGGGTTGTGGGCTCAATCCCCAGTGGGGGACATGCAGGAGGCAGCCAATCAATGACACTCTTATCATTGATGTTTCTCTCTCTCTCCTCCCTTCCTCTCTCTGAAATCAATAAAGATGTATTTAAAAAACAAACAAAAAAACAACATTACCACTAAAGATTAAAATTTAACTTTGAAATAGAATCACCTGCAACCCACTGAATGGGAGAAAATATTTGCTGACCATATATCTGACACTGGGCTAGTATCCAGAATATATAAAAAATGACTACAACTCAATACCAACAAAAGACCCAATTAAAAACTGACAAAGGACTTGAATAGACATTTCTGCAAAGATGACATACAAATGGCCAATAAACATGTGAAAAAAATCTCAACATCACTTACATTAAGAGAAATGCAAATCAAAATCATAATGAGATAACACCTCACATCTATTAAGATGGTTACTATAAAAAAACCTCCAGAAAATAACGTGTTAGTGAGGATGCGGAGAAATTTTAAACCTTCTGCACTATTGGTGGGAATGTAAAATGTTGCAGCTGTTGGAGACAGTATGGTGGTTTCCTAAAAATTAAAAATAGAATTACCATATGATCCACCAGTTCTATTTCTGGGTATATACCACAAAGAGTGAACAGCAGAGTCTCAAAGAGATCTTACACCTCCGTGTTCAAGAAGCATCACTCACAATAGTCAAAAGGTAGAAACAACCCATGTCCATCAATGAACGAATGAATGGATAAACAAAATGTGGCAGATATAGTCATATGCTGCATAATGGTGATTTGGTCAATGATGGACCGAATATATGATGGTGAGCCCATGAGATTATAATAATGGAGCTAAAAATGTCCTGTGGCCTGGTGACTCAGCTGTTGAAGAACATCCTATGGCCTGGTGACTCAGCTGTTGTATTGAAAAGCATTACTCACATGTTTATGGTGACGCTGTGTAAACAAACCTACTGTGCTGCCTGTCACATAAAAGCACAGCACATACAATTGCAGTCGTGCGCTAGACCATCTAGACTGGAGTAGGTGCGCTCTGTGATGTCTGCAGGATCACAGAACCACCTTATGACACATTTCTCAGAACGCATCCTGGATGCGAAATGGCCCATGATTGTACATACATAGAATACTATTCAACCTTAAAAATGAAAGAAATTATGGCACCTGTTTCAACATGGGTGAACCTTGAGGACACTATGCTCAGTGTAGTAAGCCAGTCATGAAACAACAAAGGCCGTATAACTGCATTCACCTGAGGTACCTAGAAAGAGTCACTCATAGAAAGTAGCAGGGTGGTGGCCAGGGGTCAGGGAGAAAGAACGCGGCGCTGTTATTCAATGAGAGTGGAGGTGTAGTTGCGCACGAGGAGAAGGTTCTGGAGACTGGCTGCCCAACAACGCGAAGGCACTTAACACTACTGACCCGCACACTTAAAGATGGGTAAGATGGTACATTTTAGGCTATGTGTATTTTTAAAAATAAAGAATTGTACAAGTATTTCTAGAGCATCCTATGTATCCAGAGGATGTGAGGAGAAAAGACCAGAGGTTGGGCTCTCAGATGAGAAGTTGCAGGAATCGCAGCCAGGGCCTGCGGGAGAGCTGTAGAAAAGGGCCAAAGGACACACGAAGGGAACGATCAGCATTCTGAAACACCAGGGCGGTCTCCAAGTCTGCACTGCCAGCCCCTAAAGTAAAGCCTGAAACAGAGGCTGCCCTCAACAAGCACTGGTGGAATGGAGAAATGGGTAAGAAGGATGGAAACATAAGGGAAACCCCAAGACTCCTAACTTGGTATCCAGATGCATGGCTTTGCTACAGACGGCAACTGTGCAGGTGGGAACAGGAGACGGCCTGAAGGTGATGACAGGTTCCGTTTTAGAAGAGTAGGATCTTACATGACACAGGCATTCGCAGGGCTGCAATGCAGCGTAAAGGTCAAGGGCAGAAACCGGGAGGTGGGCATCACGATCACAGAGGATGAGTTCACGACAGGTGCATGAACCCATCAAGTCAGTGAGTCAAAAAAGCAAAGGACTGAAGACAGACAAAAGTGCCGGTGGGACTCGGTGAAGGACACATGCGCAGTGAGAGGCAGCAGGGTGCAGGTGGAAGGTGGACTTCCAATAGAACCACTCAAAGTTCTTGGATAAATCTGTGCTCCTGTTAGGAGGTAAGTGAGCCAGATCACAATGTGTCCCTTCCCTGGGGCAGCAGTCACTGTGACGCACTGTTAGAGCCTGAGGAAGGGGTGGCTTGTCCATCCTGCCACGTGCTGGAGGAAGCTGAGGGCCGCACAGGCTGATGAATTTGCTAAGAAGCTTTGAGAGGGCAGTTCTAACCCGAAGGCCACTGCGGGAGCCAGACGGAAGGGGGTCGGTGAGGAAAGGGGCACAGGAAGCAGGTGTCAGCCACATACTGGAGACTTTTGACCCAGAAAGGAAGGAGGAAATTTGGAGAGTAACCAGAACGATGAAGGGAGTCAAGGGAAAAGACGTTTCACTCGTGGCTTAAGGAAACAAGAGCTGATCCTGTTGGAAGTTGGGAAGAAAGATGCCCAGAGAAGAAAATGAAGAAGCTTTGAGAAGGTGACAATTGTTGGAGTCGGGTCCTAGATGAAGCAAAGGAAATGGGGAAAAAAATTTAAGGACCGTGATGGGTTGATCCAATGTGTTAAGGTGATTTGAAGGATCCTAAGCTTAAGAGCGAGAGCGAGCAAGCTGTGGGCTTTAGAACCAGACAGACCTGGGTCAATCCAGTTTATCACATACAAGCCATGTAACTTTAGCCTCAATTTCCTTACCTGTCAAATGGGGATGATATCTTACAGAATTGTTCTGCATCAGAACTGATTTATATGAAGTACTTAGCACTCACTCACTGAGGGTATTTCGTGGATAAATGGTCATTATTAGTCTTCTGCTGAGACTTTGGCTGGGAGGAAGACTCTGGGGGTTCAAGTGGTGAAACTTTGGAATCAGCACTGTATAAAGTGCTATGGATGGCAGGAAGGAGTATTAAAACTGCTGGATGGGACCAGGAGGACCTGACTTCAGGCCGATAGGATTCTGAGCAGGGCTCTCACTCTGGGAGAAGCAGGGGAGGTAGGAGGTGGCCTTGACGCAGGGTAGAGACTCGAGCGAGGGTGGGGAAGTCCCCACTGCAGAACTTTGGGTAGGGAGTAAGGGCACATGGCTTGACGGTAGACCCTGGGCCAGAGGAAGTTGAAGGGATTCAGTTAGGATCAAGTGAAAAACGGGGAGGAGATAACTGTGAAGTCTATACATGCAGGTTGCTATTACAGATTTAGGTGCTTTTTAATTAATCGAAACAAGGCTCTGTCCTTCCCATGGCAGACTCTGTAGAAACTGCCCTATTCTGACTAAATTCGGTTTACTACTAGAGTATTTCTTTAGTTCGAATGGTCAGCTAGTAGGCTTTTGGTAACAAAAGGGGGGGTCAAGTTATTTTAAAATGGATGCATACTATATAAAACAAAACCAGGCAGAATCATGACTACATTTTCTGCTGTAACAGAAACATCTGGATGTGCCCGATAGGAACTTTGCAACCCTGGGAACCTGAGAAGACCCTCTGGGTAGCTTGTCCTTTACTAATGGTCTATTATGGGCACGAATCAAAGTATGACTAATGATTAGAGCAATTTAAGACTATCTAATGGTCAAAACGCATCACGGCAGCTAGCAGTGTTCAGCCGAGGCGGACCCAAGCTCCACTTACTGCTGCAAACGCCCACTAAAGGCGCACTCTGTGGTGCTCAAATTCTCCATTGTGTAAGTCCTTACACATTTTTAAAAAAAATTAAGCAAACCTCCTCAAAAATGACAGGACCCTTTAGAACTCCTCCTACTCACAGTTGAGACACATTCTCCTAGGTAACAAAACCCCCATTTTCTATATTATATTACCTAAAATGTTTTTCTAAATTCTGTAACTATGTATGGCAACAGAAGTTGACTTATTATGGCGATCACTTCACAAAGGACACAAAGATATAATCCTTATGTTGTATACCTGAAATGAATATAATGTATGTCAATTATTACATACATTATAAAAAATAAGAAAATTAATTATAAATTATAAAAAATAAGAATAAAATTAACATCAGTATCATAAAAAAAGGCTCTCTACAACTGCTCAGTCTACCAGTTCACCCCTTCCCTTTGTCCTGTCTTGACAGCTTAAATGCTGAACAATAAAAGGATCTACTCCTTTATCGGGCATTTGATGCTGAACTGTCTGAACAAGAACTTGCTTGGGACTGGCCATGAAAACCATCCTGCATCTTAAGCTGCATCACATTCGACATACACATTTTGAAGTGGTTGAGTTGATGAGAGGACTGCTTTGTGAGGAATGCCGAAATAGTAGGGTACAGTTATTCTCAGCTAACTAGTTTTATTCACCTCACGTTTCCTTGTAGAAATTGTAATTCAGTTATTACCTTCATTTATTTCATGCCTGGTCTGTAACATTAAATCACTCAATAGTTCAACCAAGAACTCCTTGATGATTTTCACTTTAAATCATCAGTCTTTTGCTGCGACAGATATTCGGGACAACAATCTAATGAGCACAAATGATTTGCTCTGATTTGTGGTAACCTTCTGGTTTTGAGGAAGTGCCTCTTGAAAGTTCTGCTTTACCAGACAGATTAAAAACCACAATTAGGGCTGGAAGGGCCTCTGAGAGCCCTGTGGTCAATTCCTTTTCTTTCTGTAGGGATCTGAGACTCAGAGAGGCTAAGTAACATATTCAAAGTCACACAGCAATTCAGTGGGATGAATGGGCAGAACCCGGGTCTCCTAACCTATGGGCAAAGCTGGGTGACTATGCTGTGAAAAGAAATTTCTGTGCTACTTCTAGATTTTGCTTTAGCAAACATGCTGTCATTTAATTATTTCATCTATACATTTTTTTCTGCTATAAAAGTTCATTCACAGTCATAGTTCTATCTTCTTATATTCATATTTTCTTTCTGAGTCTGTAGCCCTCTTTCTTTCTCTATTCAATTCTTTAGTTTTAATAAATTTCTGATTCCCACTGAAAAATGCAAAATTTGAGCTTTCTTCTCCTACATATATATGTATTTTTAAAACCAGTTTTGGCTGACTTCCAAATGAAATAACACAGCTTAGAAAACATCTCACTGGAGACTATAGGAAAGATTTGGTTTTCATCAAGGTTATTCTTTAAGCGGGAACATTTTTAGGTGGTGTTAAAAATACTGCAGATTCATCCAACTCATAGTTGCCTTCCCCAAATCACCAAATTAGTAATTAACACCTCTAAATTTAAAAGGAAATATCAGAAGATCATTCAGTTTTTCCTGAATTCTTAAAAAATTTCTTTCTTTTCCTCATGAGAATCTCAAAAAATTTCTGTTGTGATTTTACCTGTTTTTAGCACTTGCTGTGTTAAATAGAAAATAGAAAATTTTTATCTCAATACTCAACAGGTAAAGTAATAGCGTATCCAAGGACACTGAGGAAAATGCAGGCAGAAACAAATACATAAACCAGTGTGACTGGTTTTCTGCTTTTAAATAAAAATAACACTCGGTACAATTAAGGGAGGGCAATGGCAGTTTTGAAGATGAATGTGTGTACATCGAGGTAAAAAACGTATACATACTTCTCCTTCGTTGATGATGGTAACATGCAAGGCAGGATTCAAATAAAGTAAATAAAAGAATCATGTTAAATGCTGGCTCAAACGATAGGAATGTTTTCATTCTGGTCCTGAGAGACTGCAGTGATCTGCTTCAATACTACTACATCCTTATGGGGCTTATAATACTTGGCATTTTCTTGACCAGAAGTCTGCTGTCTGCCGGACACATTCTGGTGAACTTTTAACCTCTGTTTTTCTTCATGGTGGAATTGACTCGGGGCCTGGGATGCGCGCCTGTCGGTAGGATGGGCAGACGCCTGCCGCAGTCCCTGGGGAATGCAGGGTCTGCCTTCTGTGACTCCATTCCTTAGTGACAGATGCATTAACAGGAATGGAACTAGTCCTCACCAATCTGAGGTCCACACTGAGCCCGAAGAATCTCAAGAAGAATTCCAGGC
Source organism: Miniopterus natalensis (assembly GCF_054644295.1). Classification (NCBI taxonomy): domain Eukaryota; kingdom Metazoa; phylum Chordata; class Mammalia; order Chiroptera; family Miniopteridae; genus Miniopterus; species Miniopterus natalensis. Next base: position 28,615,156 of record NC_142096.1, read on the forward strand.
AGAGAAGGCATGCCACACCCCCCAAATATGGGGGATGTGATTAATGCTAAGGTAAGAATTTCCCTTCAGGCCAAAGAATTCAAAATCTACTGACTACTATCTTGTAACTGGGGGAAAGTCAGGCTGACCTCAGGAGGGACAGGGAGAATTATCTGCCAAACCAAACCTGCCCTCCCCCGGTTGGGAGATAGATGTCCAGTGTGGGTCGCAAGGCCCGGCTGCTTTGCTGGCTTCTGACAGCAGCCCTAGATAGAGGCCTCTGGGTCTACCTCTGAGCATCGGGCCACTTTCCAAGTTATGTTTCCTGAATGTGCTACATCTTAGCCAGCGGCATGAGTGCTGAAAACAACTCTTCCTTCCTTTTCAATACAATCATAGCTCCTACCGAAATGACAAGATTTGGTGGCAAAAGGGGGTGCCCTCACCTTCTGGTTGCTCTGCGCTCTCTGAAGTAGGAACGTGAAAATACCCTTGCATTTAAGGCACAGAACCCTGGAGCCTTGAGAGGCTCTGTGGGATTCTTAGTAGAAACCATAAAATGCATTTATATACAATTTTCGACTCAAATAATGCTGCAATGGATGTGACAGAATGGGATACTTCACATTGTTCACTTTGTTCTGGCATGAATGAAGTGTGGTGCAGAAAACCCTTTTATAGTTTCATGTGGAGTCGCTTTGGGTTGACCAGTTATCCTGAAAATGTGAGGGACATTAAGGAAAGGAGAGGCCTCTGAGAGTCAATCATAATGTTCAGAACAAGCCCATTCTTCCTTCTTAAACTATTTCAGGAAACTGAAGAGGAAGAAACACTTCCAAACTCATTCTGCAAAGCCAGCATTACCCTGACACCAAAACCAGACAAAGACATTACAAAAAAAAAAATTACAGGCCAGTATCCTTGATGAACACAGATGCAAATATCTGCAACCAAATATTAGCAAACCTGATTCAATAATACATTAAAAAGATCATATACCATGATCAAGTGGGATTTATCCCAGGATGCAAGGATGGGTGAACATCCATAAATCAACATGATATACTGCATCAACAAAATGAAGGCTAGAAATCATATGTTCATCTCAATAGATGCAGAAAAAGTATTTGACAAAATTCAATCTTTTAATTTTTTTTAATATATCTATTGATTTCAGAGAGAGGAAGGGAGAGGGAGAGAAAGAGATAGAAACATCAATGATGAGAGTCATTGATCGGCTGCCTCTTGCACGTCCCCGACTGGGGATTAAGCCCACAACCTGGGCATGTGCCCTGACTGGGAATCGATTTCCTGGATCCTAGGTCGATGCTCAACTGCTGAGCCATGCCTGGCCGGGCCAATATCTTTTTATGATAAAAACTCAACAAAATGGGTAGGGAAGACGCACGCTTCAACGTAATAAAGGCTACATATGACAAACCCACAGCTAATATACTCAGGTGAAACGCTCAGAGCTTTCCCCCTAAGTTAAGGAATAAGAGAAGGATGCCCCTATCACCACTTCTCAACATGGTATCAGAAGTCCTAGCCACAGTAATCAGACAAGAAATAAAAGCATCCAAATTGGAAAGGAAGAAGTAAAACTCTCACTATTTGAAGATAACATGATATTAGACATAGAAAACCCTAAAAACTCCACCAAGACTATTAGAACTAATAAATAAAGTTGCAGGATAGAGAATCAACATACAGAAATCTGTTATATTTCTATACAACAATAATGGTCAGAGAATAAATTAAGAAAACAATCCTATCTATAATTACATCAAAAAGAATAAAATACCTAGGAATAAATTTGTCCAAAGAGGTGAAAGACCTATACTCTGACACTATAGATCATTGAAGAAAAAAGCTGAATAGGATACAAATACGTAGAAGGATATACCTTGCTCATGGATGGAAGGGCTAATATTGTTAAAATATCCTTACTGCCTAAAGCAATGTAAGATTCAATGTAATCCTTATTAAAATATAAGAAGCATTCTTCTCAGAACTAGAATAATCCTAAAACTTACATGAAACCACAAAAGACCCCCAATTAGTCACAGAAACCTTGAGAAAAAAACAAAGTGGAAGATATCATGCTCCCTGAATTCAAACTATACTACAAAGCTACACTAATCAAAACAGTATGGTACTGGCATAAAAACAGATATATAGATGACTGGAGTAGAATAGAGAGCCCAGAAAGAAATCCTCGCTTACATGGTCAATTAATCTACGATAAAAGAGGCAAGGGCATGCAATGAGGTAAAGGTAGTTTCATTGAAGTGGTGTTGGGAAAACTGCACAAACGCATGCAAAAAAAATAAAACTGGACTACTTTCTTACACCATATGTAAAAATAAAAAAATGAATTAAAGGTAAGATCTGAAACCATAAAACTTCCAGAAGAAAACATAGCAATATTTTTTTGTATATGTCTCCTCGGGCAGCAACAAAAGAAAAATTAAAGAAATGGGACTACATCAAACGAAAAAGTTTTTGTATAGCAAAGGAAACCATCAACAAACGAAAAAACAACCTACTGAAAGAGAGAAGATATTTGGCAATGATACATCCAGTAAGTGGTTAATATCCAAAGTATGTAAGAAACTCATACAACTTAACACCCAAAAGACAACCAGTCTAATTAAAAAATGGGCAGAGGATCTGAATGGACATTTTTCCATACAGGTGGCCAAGATATATAAAAAGATGCTCAACATCACTAATCATCAGGGAAATGAAAATAAAAACCACAATGAGATATCACTTCATGCCTGTTAGAATAGCTGTCATCAATAAATCAATAAATAACATGTGTTGGTGAAGAATTAGAGAAAAGGGAGCCCTCATGCATTGTTGGTGAGATTGTAAATTGGTGCAGCCACTATGGAAAACAGTATAGAGATTTCTCAAAAAATTAAAACTAGAGCCGCCATACGACCCAGCAATTCCACTCTGAGTATTTATTTGAAGAAAACAAAAACACTAATTTAAAAAGATCTATGCACCATGTTCATTGCAGCATTATTTACAATAGCCAAGCTATGGAAGCAACCTAGGTGTCCACTGACAGATGAATGGATAACAAGATGTGGTGCATATAAAAAATAGAATATTACTCAGCAATAAAAAAGAATAAAATCTTGCCATTTGCAACAACATGGATGGGCCTAGAGAATATTATGCTAAGTGAAATAAACCAGACAGAGAAAGACAAATACTGTATGAATTCACTTACATATGGGGTCTAGAAAACAGAACGAATGAATAAACAAAATGGAAACAGAATCATAGATACTAGAAAATAAATTGATGGTTGCCAAAGGGTTGGGGGGATGGGTGCAGTAAAAATATATAAATAAAGCTCACATTCACATGAAAAAAAGGTGTCTGGGTCTCATTTTTAAAACAGTTTGGGGGGGGAATAAAAGAGTAAGCTCAGCTAGCAGAGGCCTCCGTTGCTTGAGGTGGGGACTCCACTGTCCTGTAGACAGAGCTTCCTCCGGGGAGGGACTGGAATGTCCTGGAAAATGGCATTTGTCCCACACAGTGAGGAGTTAAAAAGCCTGTTCCCATGCAAGACAAGGAACAGGAGACAGCACCTGGAGCTTGAGGCTGGTGAGCAGCTGGGTGCTGGCATCGATGCTGTTAGGAGCTCTTACCAATGTCACGAATATCCTGCTGTTCCCTGTCTTCCTATGGATGCTTCTCCAGGTTTCGGATCACTTTTGAATTTGGTTTCTTAAAATAATCACCACTGGCCTCCCTCTCCTGACATCTTTTCAGCGCTGTTTCAACCCTCGTTTCATGATCAACTCCTAAGGTTTTCTATCTTAACATACTTAATGATTCACAGATGTCTAGAAACTCTTTTAAATTATTTGTTACTCTGGACACACATAATTAATTCTACCTAATTCTGAAAACCGTGCTCCTGCTTCTTTCCCTACTTATTACATGTATAGTGCAGGCATCACCATCCTCTCGGAGCCCTCTGTGATGCTGGTGGTGAAACAAAAGCTGCTTTTCCCTTGAATTTCTCTCTGGCAGATGATCACTGCTGACAGCAGCCAATTGTGAGCATGAAATTTCTCTGCAATGTATTTCTGAGATGTCACAGCAACATCAGCTCAGAACGCAAAGGTTCAGACGCTGGTCTGAGAGAGGCTGCCACACCCTGGGCTCTGAGACATTGTACCAGGTCACCAAGAGGGACATATTTTAATATGATAAAGAACTTCTTGCAATTTATTTGCTAAAAATTCTTTTCTCTGGTGCCAGCTTAATTCCAGAAAACAGATTATCTACCCTGGTTCTAAAAGTCTGAAATTAATTTTTGAAGCAAACCTTTTTTATTCTAAATGTAATGAGAAGTCCTAGGATTACTATTATTATATAAAAAATCTGCTTTGTCATCTTAAAAGTAACTATCAACTTAAATGCTCTGAGAAGGTGAATCTCTTGTACCATTAAAATTTCTACAGCAGTATGAAATGTTTGCTTAATCCGTTAGTGAATTTTGGGGAAAGATTACATAAATACATGTAAATATGTAATATACACACATTTTAACATGTGGATGTTATATTTGATTGACATACAGGGGTGGGCAAAAGTAGTTTTATAGTTGTGAGTACATGAAACACAGAGTTTACTCTTGTATTATTATTTATTAATTATTGTATTATTTATTATTATTAACCTACTTTAGCCCAGCCCTGTATATATCTAAACCAACAAATGTGAACCACTACTATGTGTGTCTGAAGGTTTTTTTTTGTTTGTTCTCATTTGGGGCAAACATTAACTGTATTTATTATCTTCTAATAATTTTTGGAGTTTTGTTGAATCCCAGGGAACATGACAGAGTTGAAATCAAGAAAAACTAGAAAGAACCAACCAAACAAAAATGTCAGGAATGAACACTTTAAGTGAAATATGAGCTAAAACTCTAGTACGATTACAACCACTGCCCTGGCAACTAGTTAAGTCAGGGCTGCTCATATTTTAAAATTATAATTTCACTATGTACGGTACCAGGCTCCTTTGTCAAACAAGGCCTGGTTACAGGTTTGCTATGTAATTCAACTGATGGGTTAAACAGGTCTCCTCTCCTCGGCAAACCTAACTGCAATGGCATTGCCCTTGCCTTCAGATGGGAAATCATTAAACTGGGATTCGGTAACCAGACTGTAACTTAAAAATAATACGACAGCACATTTTCATCAGTGTTTAAAATAGCCTTCCCAGCTCCTGAGCGTCTTCACCAGTCTCCTCCTTCATGCTCTGGGAATTTACATGACCTGAGAGGTAAGCGACAGTGCTGGACACGGGTGGCCTGTCTCCTGCTGTTCGAGCCTGTACAACGCCCCCAATCGCCCGTCTCCCCCATCCCTTAGCCCATCTCGTGGCCCAGAGCCCTCCTCCCTGCCATTTGCCACTCGTTCTGGGCTATTTTAATTCTGGACAAGTTGTGGTCGTGGCTATATTTAAACTGGCCTGCGTGGTGCACAAACCCGGCAAATGCGGGCGGCACCTTTTCCCTTTTTGACGGAATCCAGTTGCTCTCTGGCTTGGATTCAAGCTGCGTGAGACTCGGTACCTTACACACTGACTTAGCTCCCTCTCTGCATCCAAGTGTTCACTGCCTGTGTGTGTGGGGGGGTGATTTCTGGGAGGGATGACCCATGGCAGGGACCCTGGAGCAGTCACCGAAAACTAGAGAGTAAATGGAGAAACAGGAACCATAACAGAAGGGAAAGGAATGGTGCCTGTGGCTTCTGGCTGAGTGCTACTGGGATATTTGCAGAGTAACTTTTCAAAGACTAATTTCCAGATATGAATTTTGTAAAACGTAATGCATCTATCGAGGGAGCCTTAAGAGAAGTGCAATCAGGTGAAGAGCCAGCTCTCTCAAGTTCCTGAGCTTTGAGAAGTGGGCATGCTAAGACTCCCTTGGTTCTAACCCCCCTCCGACCCCCCGCAAGGTGTGTCTCCCCACCGCCCTCCCCGGCCAGCAGTTTACACACTTCTGTGCTGGGAAGGAGGTGTAAGTTCTCACCTGGGCTGAAGCTGTTCCTTCAGAGAAGAACAATACACTGAAAATGCCCCCTTGTCATTAAATGTTAAATACGATATAAAGGTCTTGTAAACATCCACAGCCCAAAGCTAGCCTAAAGCCAGACTCTATCATGAACGATCAGACGGTCAGCTTTAAAAAAGTTATTTTAAAAGTCCAGGAGTTTTGCCTCGAGGCCTTAATGTACAAATGCTAATACTGACACGCTCACTTTGCTGGCTGTGGAATTAAAATTCAGACTGGCTATAGGATCCCATTCATCTAGCTAAAGCACAGGATTTCTGTCTAAATAGGCCTGCGGCATTTACTTCAACTGCTTGGCCTATTAGACTTTACCTTATGTCAGCCAAGATTCAACTTGGTTATTTTTGCTGAATAAACTTTATACCCGAGCAGGTAGTAAATAAGACTGGGCTTTTTATTTTCTGGGCTGAGCAAGAAAACCATCTTAGAAACGTTACACCAAGAAAAGAGTATTCACTAGTCAATTCATGTGAAACGACTTTTAAAAGTCCCTAACAAAGGAGGGCCCATTAGTAGATTATTTGGTTACACGGAGTCGGGGTTATAAGCTTTCAAATTTCTCTACATAGTAGCCAAATAGAGATGGAGAGAATGGAAGGAAATAGAGATGCCAGGCTTTACTAGAAGGCATGCAGGTGGTACTGAATATCATTATGCTCTGAGTACCATGAACACACAACTGGAAATAAATCCTGTATTACCGTAGTGCTCTAAGCTTTCGGAGAGGTAATTCCAAATTTTAAGAAATAACATGCCATCTTCTTTCCCAAATGCTTCCCTAGATTCCCTGATATTCTTGTAGGTGAGAAAATTACCTGAGGTCTTCCTAGTTCGTCTTCTCTTAAGATACAGTTTAAGCTCATTCTTAAATGACAAGGACAAATGTAAGGGCCTCTTTCACCACAGCTCTGTGTAACTATTTAGAATAAATGGTGCATTTACAAGTCTAGGACAAGAACCTGCCACAGAAATGCTGGCAATGGGAGGACAAGTGTGTCCACAGCATGACAGATCATGCAAGTACGATGTCCCCAAAGGACCGTCAGACCCTCTCGTGAACTGCTCCGACAGTCACTGGATCTTCCTACAGGACAAGGACACGTGGTGGGCTCTTCTAACCTCCTGCCCTGAGACCCGAGGCACAGAAAGGTCCTATGAGGTAGGAAAGAATCAAGCAGGAAAGAGACCAATCTGGCCTTTAAAAGGGGGTGGGTATGTAATTTAAATGATCCCTAGTGCTTTTACAGACATATCTAATAACTTCCAAATTATTCAATTTCATTATATTGTGTGCTTCTCTGTGACTATTATCAGCTAACACACACATACCTATAAAGATATCACATACTCTAGGATTACAATACACAAAGGGCTGATGTCTCATGATTTCTAGGAGCGACAGGGTGAAGGAGAAGTTAAGAAAAATTATATCACATTTCTTAAGGAGTCCTGGAGAGGAACATTAAACAGACAAATAAAACCATAGGTGGTAGGAGCTGAAAACAAAGGGGTACAGGCCAAATTTCTGGGTCGGGCAGGGAAAAGAGGGGTGACTGGATGGGACAGGTCCCAGGAGTTTACACCACCCACAGCAGACAGGCCTACTCCAGGCTGTGAAGGTGTGAGCAGGGAGGTGACCTGTGTCTACGCTCCCTGTGGCCTGGAGGACAGCCCCTGCCTCTGGTCATTACATGGCATGGGCAGGGCAAGACACAAAGGAGAGGTGTAGACTCTTCCTAGTCAACGCAGTGGCTTGCAATCTACAGAGTACTGTAGGTCCTCACTTTATGGCACGACAGGTCCTGTGACGTCAAGAAAAACGGTTTAGGAAACCAACTTTGCCACAAGCTAATTGATACAAACAAGAGGTAAGCTCCTAGGGCATCTCACCAATGTTACAACAAAACCACTTTATTCAAGGACCTGATGTATCACCACTGGAAAAATATAAATGCCTGGGATGTATGTATTGTATTAAGCAAGCAAGCAAGCATTGAAAATGATAATTACTGTTAACACGGACTGCTTTTTCTATGCCAGGCTAAACCTGCACTATCTGTTCTAAGAACGTGACGTGTACTGTCTCCTATGACCCAACCTGGGTCACGTGCTAGTGAGTGGTGGGAGCTTATTTGAACTGAATGTTGGAATTGGGCATTCACCCCGCCCCCCGCAAAAAAAAATCCTAATGAAGCTGTACAGACTCTTCCTAGGGTGGTCTTCCTTTTCACTCCAGCTGTAAATACTTGGTTTTCCTTATCATCTGAATAAAGATGAACTTTTCCCCCCCAGAAATGACTTTTAACATTTATCTTAAATTAGCATATATATTTCTCCTTTTTGCATGAGTTGATTCTTGTATATAATAACCCTCACGGGTAAAAATTTTTAGTTTAAATAAAAGGATGATCGATGCTATCAAGGAACAAGGGATTATTAGCTGCACTAGCTTTTCAAATGATTTACTCCAAGATAACAGATTTAAAAAATAAATCATGTTAAACATGTCCTCAGACCTCTGTAACATGCTGATGTGTTGCTGTCCTTCACTGGGGTTTCACAGTGACACACACCAAACCCTCTGAGGCAGGCACTTCACGTCTGTGGTGGTGGCATATGAAGTTTGTGCCTGCCGGGCCGCCCCAAGACCACCTTGCCATCCATCCTGGTCCCTGCTGTCTCCTCCATCTGGAGGCTCTGACTGTTCCCTTCCACCCACTGCCCTCGGCATGTCCTTAGGTGTCTCAGCATTTGTAACATTTGGCACAGAAAACCTGATACCTCAATCTACGGCATATTGTTCCAGCCACTGCATAAACGTAATCCTCGGATTAAGTCAGCATAACAGAAATTTCACAGTCTCCCTGGACTTGAACTATAGATGGAGACAAGTTACTGAGGATGCAGAGACTTCAAAAGTGCCAACCTGAGAATCTCTCTTCCATCACACTGGAACACACTGGAAGTCGAGTTTCTTGCTGTTTGTCCAGTCCCTGCCTAGAGTGGTTAGGAGCATGAGTTCTAGAATCGGATGCGAATCAGCTCTCACCCTCACCAGCCTGCAACCCTGGGACGTTCCCTCGCCTGGCCAAGCCTTCGTTTCAAGAGTGGTGGCGAACCCACCTTGTGGGGTTATTATGAGGATCACGGGTGACACATGGAAAGCCTCACGAACAGACAATGCACATAACACCGGCCATAGAGTACTCAACATCACTATAGATAATATTTATCCATTTAATTAACTCAGTAACTTAAAAATATATTAAGTTTTGCCCTGGCCAGTGTGGTTTAGTTGGCTGAGCGTCGTCCTGTACACCAAAAGGTCGCCGATTTGATTCCCAGTCAGGGCACGTGCTCAGGTTATGAGTTTGATCCCCAGTCAGAATGCATATGAGAGGCAACCAATCAGTGTTTCTCTCACATCTATGTGGCTTTTTTTCCCCCTCTCTCCCCCTCTCCCTTCCTCTCTCTCTAAAATAAATAAAACATATTAAAATATATACATTAAGTTTATAAATAATATATTCAAGTGGTTCAAAAAATATAAAAAAGCGAAAAACCTCCCTTTTACCTGGTTCTAACCCAGCCGTAGCCAACCAGTGCTGATGTTTTTTAAAAAGACCTTTTCCAGAGTTTAAGTATATACAAGAAAATAAAGTGCCTGTTTTCTCCTCTCCACAAAAGAAAGCAATACATGCAACAAGAGAAGAGCAACCAAACAGAGCACCTTATATTGTGGCAAACTACTGCATCCCTGACCTTCGTGAGAGGTGACAGCGAGTGTCCCCTGGGGGAAGCCGGGGCAGCAGAGGGTGGTGGGGCTTCTGGTCAGATGCCTCTGTTTGGGCCCTGGGCCCAGCATTTGCAAGCTGTGTAGCCCTGGACAGGTTACCTAAAACTGTTGGAGGCACAGAGTTGGTCATCATGTTTGTTGTGGGGATATAGTGAGATCTGTGTGCAAGAATTTTGTAAATTGAAGACACACACATCAAGTGTTATTACCAGTTAGAAGCTACCACAACCTGCAAGGCCACTCTCCCTCCTCTGGAAACACCAGTATGTGGGTGGTGATAACACCGGTCCCCATTTGTGGCCCAGAGCCTGGCCGGCCAGATGATGTCCTTGCCTGGGGTCACAATTTGGTATGGGGTGTGCTCCGTGCTTCAGATCTACCTCACTCAACTTTTCTAAAATGAGTTCAGTTTCTTTGAGAGCTGACCCCAAATTGTGTCAACATAACGTTTACCTGATAGGAGGCTTAAGGTGTGGAAACAAACAAGAGGGAGACTGGAAGGAGAGGCGATGACACACAGCACTCACTCGAGTGGTGTGCCTTCCTCCCCAGCACAGCAGCCCGGCAGGCTCAGCTCTCTGTTCCTGACACTGGCTGCGTGGGCAGGCGCTATGTCTGGAGTCTGAGCACTGCGTGAAGGGAAGCTGTCTGTGGGGGTTAAGAGATTTGAGTTCTTCTGTTGATTCCTGGCTCTTTGTGACCAGAGGCCTCTCACCTGCGTGTGATCCATCACCTTCCTCATCTATAAAATGATGGGGTTCCAGTGAGAAGTCCAATTCATTCTTGTAACAAAATTTACCATACTTCCCCCCACCCCACCTACGATCAGATCCAGGTGTGCATGCTCTGGTTGCAGGACCTGGTTCACTTCCTCGGCTTTCCCCGCCTCCCACAGCAGGCCTTGCACAAAATCTGGCAACTTCCAGAGAACTTGAAACTACAGCTTGAAGATGACTGGAAAAGCGGAGTTCTAAAGTCCCTTCAACTTGAATGTTCAGTAACTGTGGAGCTATACTTTTATTTCTAAAGAAGTTTGCTTATTACGTATAAATGAAAACTAGACCTCTTTTCACTATCTGTAAAAAGTTATAATAGCTTTCCTACTAAAATGAATTACTTTGCTTTCATAAATAAAGGTAGAGGTAAGGTGATTATACCTTCTAGCCAAAACTTTTCTGCAATTTGAATGGTAAAGGACCCTAAATAATGGCCTATACAGAGCAATCAGGCCACTGGTGGAAGGTGAAATATGAAGCTGTTTGTATTTCATAACAACATAGATCAAAACGTCCAGCAACAGATGTGTGTGTACACGTGAGCACAGAGCAGAAAGGTCCTCAAGGATTCATGGCTGATGATTATTTTTTAAATCCTCACCTGAGGATATGCCCTCTACTGATGTCTATTATTTATTTATTTATTAAAAATATGTCTTTATTGATTTCAGAGAGAGGAAGGGAGAAGGAGAGAGAGAGAGAAACATCAATGATGAGAGAGTCATTGATCGGCTGCCTCCTGCACACCCCCAACTGGGGATTGAGGCCGCAGCCCAGGCATGTGCCCTGACCGGGAAGTGATCTATGATCTCCTGGATCCACATTCCAGGTTCGTGGGAGTTTGTGAGAGATGCTCAATGCTCTCCTGATGGCCAGAATCCACGTACCAAGGCCTGGCTCATGCAACACGTCCAGAGCTGTTCTCATCTGACCTCTGTGGTTAGTGGGAATGACCCCAAGCCTGACCCACAATTATCCCCTCACATTCATTCCTGCTCTGATGAGCTTAGGGCATGGGATAAACCTTAAATGTGGGTGGACTTCCCCCTCCTACACCCTGCCCTTTTCTTATAACCACTGATGCCATCCACCACCACCATCTCCCTTCCTAGGAGAGCTGAGCAGCAGCTCTGACCTTCCAGTGAACTGGAAGACGGTGAGAGGCTGTGCAGACATGCCCAAGCTGGCTCCTAGAAACCCTGAGAGACACGTTTGCAGAGCTCTCTAATCCAGCCCGAGGTGAGGAGACGTTCCTGATGTTCCATGGTTACCCTTTATGGAAGGCTCCCTGTGTCAGGCATTATACAAGATCCACCTCGAGCATGAACTTTCAGTGTCCCTATGAGGAGGGTTCTATAATTATCCTAATTTCATTGGTGAAGAAACCAAGGCTGAGAGAGGTTAAATGACCTGCCCAAGGTGGAGTCCAGACTTTGCCTGACTCCAAAGCACGTGTTCTTCCTACGCCCCATGACTTTAAATTACAGTGCGAGGATCAGATCAGTGCCCCCTTAATAGTCTAGAATCTTCTTCCCAGTTTGGCCTATCAAAGACAGGAACTATTATTAAGGAAGATGTATGAATATTTTATTCTAAAACAGAAGACCTAGAAGCTATCTGCCCAACCACAGGAGGCATTCCACGCCCTGTCAGGAAGTTCAGATTTTTTTCTGTGCCATTAGGACAGAGATGCTAAGAATAGTCATGCTGTGGTGGGTACTAACAGTATCCTAAACTGTAGAACAACATTTTAAATGAAGAACCTGAGAATGTATCCATTTGAATTTGAGTAGGCACCCCAAGGTTTTACTAGAGGTACTTTAAGGAACTACATCTTGTTTTATTTTTTGTTTATGTAAGTTTTTAGTGAATTGAGAGAGGAGAGGGAGAGGGAGAAATATTGATGAGAGAGAAACATCAACATCGATTGGATTGGATGCCTCCTGCATGCCCCCTACTGGGGATTGAGCCCAAAACCTGGGCATGTACCTTGACCAGGAATTGAACTGGTGACCTCTTGGTTCATGGGTTGACATTCAACCACTGAGCCACACTGCAGGGCTGCATCTTTTTTTTTTTTTTTTTAATGCTCACTCGAGGAAATTTTTTCCATTGCTTTTCAGAGCGAGTGGAAGGGGGAGAGAGAAACATCGATGTGAGAGAGACACATCCATTGGTTGCCTCCCACATGAGGGGATCGAGCCTGCAACCGAGGTACGTGCCCTTGGTTGGAATCGAACCTGGGACCCTTCAGTCCGCAGGATGATGCTCTAACCAATGAAGTGGTTAGGGCTGTATCTGGGTTTTTAAAAGAGAGCTGGACACAATGTTTATTATAGCACTGCCTGTGACAGTGGGGAGTTAGAGGCCACTGAAACACCTACCAGTCAGGGCATGTCAGACACATGGGGCCGCATGGATTGATCTGAAAACACAGCCTGGAGTGGCAACTCCCCGCAAAAAACACCAAAAAATTATACACAAAATGTAAAATGTTATTAATGTATTACACATAGTATAAATAAAAGGAGCTGTGACACTGTGCCATTCATATAAACTAAAAATACACAGAAAACACAATGTGTTTCCATTTACACAATATCAATGAGCTCTAATAAATATCGACTGCTGAGCACTTACAGAGGGGAAGGGAGGGAACCTGGGGAAACGGAGGGAGAGGAAAGAGCACAGAAGAGAGGGGTTGGGGGTGACGGCTGGCACAGGAGTCAGGGCCAGAGCGATGTGTTGCTTTAACCTTCTACGCTGAGGGGTTAAGAAAAGGCAGGAGGGAAGGGGGGGGGGAGGAAGATAGAGGAGCTGACAGAGGATGGATACAAGCTGTGACTCCAGCTCAGAGCTGTCTCCACACACCCATCACCTTCCGTCCTACCTTCGGCTGTTATCACACACAACCCTCGGCTGTGGGCATGTCTGTGACATGTGCCTGGGCACACACTCAGCCCGCACCCCAGCCCCGCACGGCCACGCCTGGACGAGAGCCAGTTTGTAGGCTCGAAGACTAACAAACTCAGACCAGTGCTGTGGGCATTAGGATGGAGCCCGTGGGCCAATTCCAATAAAAAAATGCTCCACTTTCTTTTTCTGCGTCCAGGCTGGCAGAGCCTAAACACGCAGAACACAGGGCCCAAGGGAATGAAAGATGAGAGGCCCGTTAATGACCCCATGTGATGAAAAGCTCGGCTTTTCCTCCTCCCTCCCGTCCACCGAGGGGGCCTGGGGGTGGCCGTGATGGCTTTCTCCCTGCTCGGACCCCAGCCTCGCGCTGCGGCTGCTGGCGGGCCCGGGCTGGGGGGCGAGGGCTGCGGGGCAGGGGCGGTGAATGAATTCCTGAGCAAACTCTCCCCTGACACACCACTAAAAATAAGTCTGCTTACATGCACAACACAGTTTTGGACGGGTAAAATGAACTCTCCTCTGTCCTCTCTAGAGACTGGGCGTTTCAGGTTCAGCTTTAGAGAGAAAAGAAAACGCAGGTGCAACCCCTCGGAGGCCGGCCGTAGTAACTCATTGTCGGTGATAGCGGCCCACCTGCCAGGAGGCTGGGCTCGGCCGCGGGGCGGGCCGGGCCGGGAGCGAGGGCCGGTGAGACGCTGATAAGGCGCACTGGGCATTGCCTTATTTAGTCAGGCTGCTCTGCCCAACGCCCGGGCACGGGGACAACTGCGTGGCTGGGACCGGCTCTCTCCTCCCCGTCGCTGGTGCTGACACACCAATTAAAAAAAGGCTCTCCGGGATTTAAACAGCCTCTCGCCTTTCCTAGTAGCGATTTTTCTACAAAGAATAGTGATATTACAAATAAACCTGAATATGTTTACTTGGCAATGCATTCTCTTAAGGAACACTGAAAACTAAATTCTAGTTCTTAAGGCTTTCTTGCCTCCAACGCTGAACAAAGGGTAATGTTATATATGCCAATTCTATTGGTTTGGGCTAAACTGCATATCTTCTTTATAAACTATTATTACTATTTCTAACTACATATATATTTAAAAACCCAGGCATTATAGTATTAGAGCCAGCCTGATATCTCAATTTGATCTAGACCTGCCTCTGCTCTCAATAGAACCAATATATATGAATCTTATACATCTGTACCTACATGCACACATCTATACACATATGTATATGTACATAAACCACTGTATGTATGTAAATTATTTTCTACAAGAAAGCTAGCATTCGAGCCAGGTGTAACTGCTTATAAATGAGGAAGCTCTCTAAGAACACATTCTAATATATTGCCAATTAAAAACAACACAGGGTACAGAACAGTGTACTCCAGGCTACCATCCTTTATCTGTAATTCCAACATTTAAAAAGCTTTAAAAACCATCATTTTCTTTTTTATAAGCTTAGTACCAAAACTTATTTGACAAAGACACCTGAAGGTAACTGGAAGGAGGCTATTTTTGGTTCTTATTTATCCCACTGTGTGTGAATACTGTTTCCCTGGAGAATTAATGTGCTTGATTACTGGGTGCTGCTCAGACTCCCAGGGGTATTGTGCAACTTATGCTACAAGCACCATATTACTTTTCTAAAATCCTACATGAGGCACTATAAAACATACTGGGACCCAAAGGCTTGGAAAGCAGTTATGGACTTGTGATAAGTAACCATCTGTCAAAGGGGACAAAAATGTATACTGGTACATGTACATACACCAGAAAAATTTTATAAAGATACTAATAACATTGCTTGTCTTCAGGGAAAGGAAATGATCGGCTGGAGTCAGGACTGGGAGGTGAGATGTATCACTCAGTCTATATGATTTTGCAACTTCAAAATTTTGAACCATAAACATGTATCATCTATTAAAACATAAAATTAAAAATTAAAAAAATCACCAATTCTGCTCTGGCCAGCTGGTTCGGTTGGTTGGGGTGTTGTACCATACACCAAAAGGTTGTGGGTTCGATTCCCAGTCAGGGCACATACCCAGGTCGTGGGTTTGATCCCCAGTTGGGGCATGTGCAGGAAGCCACTGATCGATGTTCCTCTCTCTCTAAAAAATCGATAAAATGTGTCCTCAGGTGAGGATTTAAAAAAAAAAAATCACCAAAAGAACCTAATCTATTTAAAATACGTCCTGTTAACAAGTCTTCAGTAAGCAGCTTTCCACACCCATCATCGATGGGTCCCTTTGACCAGCCCTCCTTAGTAGCTGTCTGTGAATTTCAGTTTCTCTTGAGTCTCCCTTTAAGCATGTCCAGCTCTTTCCAATGCTGCTGTATTTTCCTTAAAATACAAAAAGTCCTCACTTAACATCACTGACAGGTTCTGCAACTTTAAGCCAAATGATGTAAATAATGAAACTGATTTTTACCAGGGGTTCATTGATATAAACAGTTATGTTCCTACAGCATCTCATCAATGTTATAATGAAACGACATCATTCCAGGTTCTGCTGTACCGCTGACAGTTCGTTTCTTAAATAAAACTTTAGTCTCCCAAATGCAGATGTGGCTTCTTCAGTTATGTCTGAAACTCTATAAAACTCACATAACTGGCCAGATATAGGCTTACTTATCTGTCTTATCTTTTTGATTTCAGTGGAATTTCATGAAAGTACAGATGAGCCCCCAGGGCCCGCCTAAGTTGTAAGTGATAAATATAAGCTAAACCGAATTAAGCCTAAAAAACAAGAATCATCTCCCAGGAAGGCTTTAAAATGAAAAAGAAATGGAAAAAAGAATCACGGCAGGTTTCTGAAGACTCAAGTGCCACCTGCAATGGCAGTGAGAAGTAGATTCCTGGGCCAACGGGACCTGTTCGGCGTTGACAATTTCCAAGTGCTGATTTGTGCACTGACAGTGGAGAAAACCCAGTTACTTTTGGTGCCTGGCATCCATAAGAAGTGATCTAATAAGAATTACTGTGAGTTAAAAATTGCATTTGTTCCCTGTGATATTAAAATAGCAAGTTAGTTACTGATTGTAATGAGTCCCAAAGGCCTAAACTAAGAATTAAAATCCTTAAAAATCATGGGCTACTAAATTTAGAAATGGAGCAATCCTTATCTTTCTCAGAATCCTTGGAATCACTTCCAAATGATTTCTGAAAAGGTCACACACATTCAATTTAACAATCAGTCCAGTTTCTCCTTTTAAAGACAGAACGCAGAGACTTCTGAAGAGTGAAATTCCATCCTGCACAGTAAAATTTCCCTCTGACCGTACATTTCATTCAATTCCACTGTTGACATTGGTAACGAACCTTTGCATTCAAAACCATTAAAACAAAGCCACCAAAAATAAGAATGACAATTTCTCCCTTTTATCCTTGAAAATTAATCCCACTAAAGAAATTCACTTATAAACCGTGTCAGTACAATCACAAAATAAAGGCAAAACAGCTACATAGTTTTCAATACAAATATACACTTGTTTTAGCCAATAATCAGACTTTTTTTTTTTTTAAGCCAGAAAAATCCTGGCAAGAATTCTAAGTCACCCTCTTACTTTACAAATGAAAAAAAAAACACAAAAAACAAGCCCAGGGAAGTCGCAGCTTATTGTCTGTGTTCTCTGTGTTATGCACTGTGGGGTGTACAATAATTAATAAGAACCAACTGGACTTATTTTCACAAATAAGTGCATATGTACATGTAGCCTAGTAAGTATGGAAACTGGTCTGCACCCAGTGCCTCAGGAGCACAGGAAGACAGAGGGGGCCGGAGGCGGCCCCTCGGTGGCTATGGCAGGGTCAGGTTCATCTCACCCTGCGCCCTCGCCCTCTAGCAGGATTTCAGCCGCACCAGCACTTCTGCCCTGTAATTGCCTGTTTACTTGGCTCACCCAAAGGGTGAGCCCTGCCTTTGAAAACCCATTTGTCAAACATGCATAACACCTATGAAATGAACTCGATCTACAAATGACTTTAGGGTACAAATGGGCCAGGTCGAGCCAGACATCCAGGATAGTGGATGGTGGGTCTAGAAGCAGGAAAAGTAGGAAAGGGGATGGAGGGATGTGAGCAGGAAGGAAAGAAAAGGCAAGAGGCAGAAGTCGAGAGAGAGGGAGCACGTGAGCTTTCCAGAACGTGCTTTACGGGGAAGGTAAAGCAGAAAGAAAGTTGAGCCTGAGAACAATTTCTCAAGGAGAGATGAGCGTGTGTGTCCTTCGTAGTCAATACAAATAAACAGAGATCATGCGACAACAGACCCCCATAATTTTAACAATAGTCATAGGTTATTTCAATAATCTTCGGTTCAAGTTTCTGATAAGAGCTAGCACATATCCTAATTGTGCAGAGCTGACTTGGCCTTAGGGTCTCCTATACTTCTTTTGTGCAGGGAATAAAGATATTTCCTAAAAGTTTGCCACTTGGCCAACATGGGCTCAGTCACCTGGGACGGGAGTGGGTGAGCCATGGGAAGGAGGCTGCCGTGTCAACTCTGAGAGACCCAACAAACCAGGCCAGAGAAACACACCCCTGCTAAACCACAGGATCCATCCCACCACGCCACCTTCAGTAAGGGGAAAATACACTTTCTATAGAAACCTCATTTGAGAAGATGGTGCAACAGCTGAGTTAGAGCCAATGTTCATTTCTTTACAGGATTAAAAGGAAATAATCCCCACAGTTTAACAACGTTAAGTGCCGTCATGGCATCGAGCGACTGCATCCATCACAGAATCGCCACCAGCTACGGTGTGGTCCTCTTTAGAGAAAGATAACACATGCTTAGCAAGAACAGCAAGATGGTCTAGCAGATTTGTAATGGTAATTCAAGCTTCGATTTTTTTTAAAAAAGGAGCTAACCCCAAAGACATTTAATTGAAAAATGTGCGCTAATCACAAATATTCAGAAGCTCTCCGGGCCCTGGGTATGTCCCGAGATGCTCCCCGTTGTATCTACTGTTGTGGCCACACCCGCTTTGCTTTTTGTTCTGCGTAGAACACCTCTCCCTCCCCCATTTCTGCCTGGTGGATACTTCTCATGGTTCAAAGTCCAACTCTAACCTCCTCCCTGTGAGACCTTTCCTGATGCTCCCACATGGATAAATCCTTTGCTTTAAAAACTTTATCGAGACCTGAGAAGATTCTGAGAAACACAACTGACTGGCCCAGGGCACTCACCCTCACCCTGGATCCCAGTGACTTGCTGTGTTCTGCTCCTGGATGGCCGGGATCATGCTGTGCTCACTCATGAGGCCCCGACCAGTTCACTGTGATGTGGGACAGTGGTTCAGGGCTTCCACGAACTGTTGCCATACACATGGCATGTGGGTCTGTAGGTACTGACTCGCCCCATTTTTACTCTATTCTACTGATGTCATTTTGCAAATGGCAGTGGACCTAACTGCATACGGGGAAAGGCTGGTTTCGGGTGTAACCAGCCTAAAGAGATGCACTGAGAGAAGGCCGTATGATAAGACATTAATAATCTGACGGCAGGCACTGCACACCTTTTCATGAATTAAATAGAAAAGTCTGATAAGGAGACTTTTCTATCTAACTTTAATGCCATTTTCTCACACTTTCAAGTCTGGCTGCTGCTTCTGAAGCAGCTGACTGAAACAATGGGGTAGGAATGCAGACATGCAAGCACATAGGCGGGCAACTGTGTTGAAGAGGAGTCCAATGAATTCCTGTTACCAAGGCAAGACCCAGGACAAAGGCACAGGTGTCCAGCTCAGTGCTGTTTAAACTTCCAGAGCAGACGGCACACAGTGTGAACCAGGCTGGTCTGAGTCTCAACAGGAAACCTGCATCATGACAATCTGTTGACATGGCCACAGTTTGCACACACCTGGAGTGGCCTTCAGGCTCTTCAAACAGAGGCAGGGCCCTGTTCACCGCAGGCTGGGGCTTCTCTTCCACTTGTACGTGATGTACTAGGAGAAACCCGTTCATCCTATTCCAGAATTCGGTGAGAATCTCTAAAGCTCTCCTTCTCAGAGACCTATGAGTGCCAATGAGCTTCAACCCAATAACTGAACATACACAGTACCCGAACTTCATGAAAGCCTTGGATAGTGCCTCACAGGCATGACCGTGCCCTCGGATATATCCAATGAGGCGGTGGGGAACGTCACCCAGAGTCTCTCGGTGCCCGTAAGAGTCATAGCTCACACCCACGCAGTGCTTACTGGTGCCAGGGCCACTCCAAACACAACACACGCCCACTCGTGAAAGTACTCATTCCAACCCTGTGAGGAGGCACTAAGAGCTATCATGCCCATTTCACAGATGAGAAAGCTAAGGCATGGAGAGGTTGAGTTGTCTGCTTGAGCCTCTCTGGGCAAAAAATCAGGCTGTCATATTAAAGGTTTATTTAAATTTTCTCCCTGAATTCTTTGCCATGCATCCAGCTCATGCTCCCGTCTTCCCTGATTTTCCCGCAACGAGAGTGAATTAGAGTTGGCTATGGACCGGACTGGCTAAAGAGAAGGGACAGCACTGACCAGGCCTGAAACTATGGGGCAGAGCCAGGCACATACTACCATCTATGGCATATTTTGGGGGCAAGAGAGCAGCAGGGCACACTGCGGGGCAGGGCTGCACTGACCTCTTTTCTTACTCAGATTCGGATTCCACCACACCATGCAGGCCTCCTTCTGGTCTGGACTGGGGAAGTGATGGGGGTGCCACCCACACAACTGAGGGAGCTCCCTTCACGGTGGGAGTCGGTGTTGCTGCCGGAACCGAGAGCAACAGGACGGGAGCAACCAGGCAGCTGGGAGGGGAATTACGGGAATGGGCCCCAAAGCACAGGCCTGGGGACCTGTCTGTGACCTGTCTTCTCTCCACTGCACCTCTTTCAAGCTGATGACAGAAACCTCCCTATCTGTTTCTCCAGCTCCAGCTCGAAGGGAAGCATGTGAACGCCGGCCAGGTAGACGGACAGGAGCCAAGATGAAGTCGGCCACAGGGAATGAAACAGGGCCAACGGCAGCCTGGACAGGCCTGCCCTGACTCACACGGGATGGAGACAGAGGCTCCACAGGCACCGACCCTTCTCCCCACAAGGATCCCTCCTTGTCCCTGCAACAAGCCTCTTTTCTGGTGATGCCCCCCCCCCCCGCCTCCGCGTGGCTCATGTTTAGTTTCCAGCTGCACCGCTACTTGTGTACGTATCTGTCTCGGTGACTCGGTTATAGATTTCCTCGAGGACAGGGGCCAAATCTTTCTCATTTTGGTCTCTCTCAGGCCAGCGATTCTACTTGCTTTGCACAGAGCAGGCATTCACTCAGGATATTTGGTTGAAATGACAGTTACTCTGACATGAAACAAAAGCACCCACTTTCCACTTTAAATTTATTAGCTGGCTGAACCTCACAATAATCCTGTGAAGAACTGTTTTCCCACCGTGAAGGGAAAGGAGCATGAGACGTGGACGGGTTAAACCATCTGCCCGAGTCACAGCACTGGGGCTGTGGTGCACAGGAGTCAGGAGTCCTCCCTTATCCATGGGGGACATGGGCCAAGACCCCCAGTGGATGCCTGAAACCGCGGATAGCACCAAACCCTACATATACTGTGTTTTTTCCTATACACACATACTGTTCCACTTGAAGAAAGCACTTGGTGTCTTCTCTTTGGCATATCTGAATTGCCAGCATCACTGATCTTGTGCTTTGGGGCCATTATTAAAATAAGGGTTATGTGAACACAAGCTCTGTGATAACCCAGATGGCCTCTAAGGGACTGATAGGCGGGAAGCACTGACAGTGTGGAGACGCTGGACAAAGGGATGAGTCATGCCCCGGGCAGGACCGAGCTGGACAGCGTAAGATTTCATCACGCTATTCAGAATGGCACGTAATTTAAAACGTCTGAATTGTTTATTTCTGGAATTTTCCATTTAATATTTTTGGACCACTGCTGAATAACTGCAAATACCTGAAACTATGGAAAGGGGGGGAGGGCTAGGACCACCTCTCAGTGCCCTGGGACTCCACAAATACAAATGACAAAAGTGGTTCAGCAGGGAAGACACCAACAAGAGCTCTTAACCCTCCAGTTTTGCCCTAACAGTTACCTCTGCTTGGAGAGGCATTCCTTCCCCTTCTCTTCCTGAAAACGACGACCTGTGTCCTCAAGACTGCTCAAGGGTTGCCCCTTGAAGTCTCCTATGGTTCCTCTGGGTGGCTGAGGGACCCTCTGGGCTCTTATATAGACACTGTCCTTTGCTAGGTCACATCATATAATTCCTGCTGGCTTTCTCCTCAATCTCCTGCCCCAGCATATGAGGGCAAGGGTGGTCTTTTCATAACTCTCAGCAACTGCTGTCCGTATCAGTTTATTTAGCAACTATTAAGTGCTGCTTATTGTGTTAGGGACATTCACATACACTAATCTCATTTAATTCTCCCAACCTCCTGTGAGCTGCCAGGGACCAAGTCATCCCATTTTGGGGATGAGACATCCAAGGCTTAAACAATATTTAATTGGACCGTATTTGGATGACATTTCCGATCTTAGATCAGTCTGGTAAGCACCCTCATCACCAAACACAGGGTGGGGAAGTCACCATGAGGAAGAGCGGGGTGTCCTCCTTCAGGTCACCGGCAGATGGGTCTCTTGGGCCCTGGGCCCTGACCTGAGCCTGTTCAGGAAGAGAGTACAGTCCTCCAACTGCAACTCCTTCGTCTACTTGCCTCCTTTCACTCTGGTTTCCGTGTTTGTTTTAGCCCAGGGCTAGGAAATCACTAACCACAGAAGACTTTCTGGAATGAGCGATCGTTTCCATTGAACTGAGTAACTCTTACGCAGTGACCTCCGGAGAGAGGTTTTAGATATATATGTAACATACAAAGTATTGACTTGACACATGAACTCAGAAGTACTCTTACTTAGATTTTAGCCTCGTACAGCAGATATGAAATCTCTAAGAAATAATACCAACCCGAATAGGATAAATTGATGAAAACCAAGTATTCAGAGTATCTACAATGTCTCGACACCTGTGCTAGGTCCCATGCAAGGTATAACAAATAGAACTGGATTTATTAGCTATAAAGTCTATACTAATAAGCATAATAGGCCACTGAAGTCTAAAAACAACCTCTTCGTGTCATTTTCTTCCCAGGTGTCACATAAGCAAACATTTTATTCTTACTAAAAATGATTCTAGCTAGCTTTATATTTATACATAATTACCAGGGAAAACTTAGTCTGTATGGCTTTGCAGCTCATTAGTTTAGTACTTATTAATTCAGAGTTCTAAAAATTATTTAGAATTTAAGCAAGCAGAATTCCATACCTATCATAGGGACTGAATGGAAGGGGGAAAGGAAGAACCGAAAGAGAGAAAAAATTCCTGCAAATGTCATGAGAAAATCCAGTTATGCACGGCCTGTTTTAAGTTCCCAAAGGTCTCTATACCTATTTGGTGCAAGGACTATAAGTATATCAATTTGCCTAAAAATTTCATTTTTTTATTCTGCAAAGAAATCCCTTCTTAATCTCCCTGGCTTGAAAACTTATGCTTTTGCACCTCTGGCTGATTCAGAGTCCTCCCACAGACACACATAATGCATGACTCAATGTAACCCATGATTTCGAAAGAGCAATTTATACTTGAAGAGCATGTAATATAAACGATTTAATATTTTGATTCACTTAAGAGGTGTTTGTCACTTAGTGAAAGTATTTTTTCTTTTCATATTTTCCTGTTTTACGAGAAATAAAAAAATCTTGATGGGCTAGAACAGGATGTACATGTAACCAGATTCCTCTAAACAGAAATATCAGACCGCTCAACGGAGATCCCTTTATTTCTGCAACACCCCACCCCTGTCTGCCATCTAGCAGGAAAGGTGGCTTCTCTCACCCAGCTGAGCAAAGGGGTACTTTCAAGCAGGGTCTTGCCACTAAGGATTTGCAGGGAAGCCAGAATGTGAGTGGGACACGCCAGCTCTTGGAGGCCAGGTGGATTCTCTATTACAAACCTGAGAGGACATCCCACAAAAGTGACGAGTTAGAGTGGGGACCAGGGAGAGAAAGGATGCAGATGGTATTGTGGAACATAATACACAAAACCCTGGGACCACCTTGGTTTTGATCCTAAGCTGAACCCACGTGCTCTTGGTGGGCCTCCTGACCCACTCACTGTCCTCCATGCTACCTACCTACTCCCTGCAGGTCACACGCCTACGAATGTCCCACTGTCGGTGCAGCCCCGGATGGTGAGGTTTGGGGCCTGAAATTAGCCACTGCAACGTTTTCACATTCTTTATTTAACTGGTAAGACAGGTGTCTCCATGCAAGCCATGTGCCCATTCTCTTGGTCCATTTTGCGCACACAGTGACTAATAAAAATGAAAGATGCCTTTTCGAAGGAAAAGAAAGTCAGAGGTGTCCATTTCATTTGTTTGTGTGGACTTAGTCCAAAACAACAGCAGCGAGCCTGTGGATTTAATGAAAGCTCTGGGTACCCTTTGGCTGACCAGTTTCACACTGAGATGGCTACTCTACTAATAGAGTAAATAAAAAAAAGGAATTTGCTAATTTGGTTTGATTTTTAAATCATGGAATTTTACGCAGATATGTTATAACCACAATCAAACCTGGTTCAGTACCTTGTCTTACATTAGTTCAGCTTAATCTCAGGATAAAATAATTCCCTGCTTCTTTCCACACACGGGTCACCATCCTGGAAGATTCCTGATAAGTTCCTCTACCCCAGCCCTCTCAACTCACTTTCCCAACAACGCTCTTATTATGGGTGACAAGAGAAATCTTTGATTTTGATGTTTTCATTTCCTTTGGAAGCTCTTAGATGCACAAGCCCCGAGAGGCACCCTTCTTACAGGAATCTCATCTCCTGTTGTTTAGCTCCTCCTTGAGATGTCCACGAGTCAGATGCTTCGCTGTCGTCCTCTCCTAAACGTCCCCAGCATCATTCACGATCCCTCGTGCTCTCAGCTAACGATGCTCAGGTCCTCAGCGTCTTAACTCCCTCGGACGCAACCGGTTGTATACGGGGTAAGTTCTCCTTAGTAAATGTCAAGGGTCCAGCTCTTTACGGCTGGAGAGATTCATTCCCACCCTCGAAGGTTCTGTCCCAGCTTCTGCTGCTTGCGACCCACCCCCTGTGCACGGCAGGGAAAGCCATTCCCCTCACATGTTGTTTTGCTCATGTTACCGACTCGCTGGGAACGGAGGCGGCTTCCCCTTGCGTGTTGCGTAAGCCCTGACGATGCTCCTCGGATCCCTGAGCCGTCAGCACCCTTATCTAACTGTCCTCTCCTCGCCCCGTGACTCAGCTGAGCTCGCTCCACTGCAAGCACAGCACCGAGTCTCGGGTGACACGCGCCCGCAGGGGTGCACAGGCCACAAGGGGGCCGAGCGCCCTGCTGGACGCGTTTGTGGGGCTTCTCAGACGCGACGAGGCTCTAGAGGCTGCGGACGGGGCCGTTACATCCAGCCTCTCCGGCCTCCTCCGCCCGTTTATGTTTATTCTTTGCTACACACCAATGGCGTTGATTTTCAGGGATTTCAGGCCGGCACCACCACTGCTCTCCACAAACTTACTAACTTTCTGGATCACCTCTCCCGGTGGTGGGACAAGGGTGTCAGCATATGAAAGACCCTCGTTCCCAGGTTCTACTGGCAATGGAATCACCAGGGAGCCTCAACAGAAGCAGGGGGAGAGCACCAAGGCCACGAAGCTCCAAGGGAGCTCTCCTCCAGCGAGCCCCAAGGACAGCGCTGCCCACGGCTGAGCGCCGCTGGCCTCCGCTGCCTCGGAGTGTTTGTCATTCCCTCAGGCTGTGAGTCACCAGATCCGCTGTCCTTCCCCCACCTGGCAAAAGCTCCGTTTGCCCGTGACAAAATCATGCCTTCGCTTCCCTTCAAAATAATGCTCAGGGCTCCCGTTGCCTATGAAATCATTCCAGACCACTTCCATCTGGCACCGGACACCCCAATTCCAAGAGGAACCCCTCAATATTCATGCCGTCTTGATGTCTCTCCCTTTTCCCGTGACTCGCCATTTCTTTAGGGACAGCGTTCATACACACGCACGTTCACATAGACACGTCTACACACGTTTACGCGGACCCCGTGTACGGGGGCTGGTTGTTTGAGACTTTATTTTTCTTTCCTTTGTTGGCTTACGCCTTCTATTTGCCTTGAAATATCTTTAAGATCTTATTGGGCGCCAAACACAGAGGAGGCTCTGTAACTGTTATAAGTGTTACCAGTATAGAAACTGTAATTAAAGAACACTTCTCCACAATAAAGTTTCGTAACAACTTTAACACCACAAAATTAACACATCACTGAAGGTCCCGAAGGGGAAAAAAAAAAGAAAAGCCCTAAATATGCTCTCCTTTCCCTCATTTTCGTTTAAGGAATTAAACATTAGTGACTGCTCACTCCTTAGTCAGATTTTCATCACTCCAACACTTCTGACGGGTAAGAAGTGTAAGATACATTTTGGAAAATGCTTTTACTGTCAACTTTGTACAGTAACATAAAAGAAACAAACACACAAAACACAGAAAAAACAATGCAAGTATTACTAGGCTATGTGGCCAAGTAAAAATTCTTTGGAAGCACTTTCTGAACAAGTCGACCTATTCCTTTTTAATTTCTAGAAGACTGACCATTTAGACAATTATGGAAATTGCTCGGAAACCTGCACGGAACGAGGCAGAGCACTAAGAAGCCAAGAGCTGACGATGAACGGCTCTGTGTTATTTAACCGCTTCCTGTGATTGTAAATTATCTGCAACCAGCTCTAAGCTCCTGGAGGCATCGGGCCCAAGCTTCCTTCCTCCCCCTCCAGGCCCAGCGAAGTCCTGAGCGTGGAAGTGTTGAACAGTAACTCTGAGAAGATCAGGGTGATCTCTTTGTGACCTGTGCTCCGTACAAGTCCTTCAACACGGGGTTAATTTGGGTTGGATGTTCCCGACCGTTCACAGTACACAGTGGGACACGGCCGCTTTCAGTCCACCACCCTCTGATGGTGGACACACCTGGAGTTGGAAAAGTAAATTGTCAGCGATGTTTCACTGTGTTCACTGTGCCTCTTATAGAATAATTTCTATGAGAAACATCACTGGAATAGGCATGTGACTTCTGGGTCAAAACCAGGCAAATGGAGGGAAGTCGCAGCGCAGTGGAGGCTGGACTTGGGCTTTCTGTGACAATCGGGTCCGGCTGCCCATTTCCTCAGCCCCATTTTATTGGCTAGAGTAAGAGACCCAGAAACATGTTGGACAAAAATCCCCTACGTTCTGGAATGAACCTTTCTGCTAACATTACTGAGGGCTGTTATGCTACATTACGTAACACCAGACACTATTATCTTAGATTTGCCTCTGCCGCTTACCCACCCCCCCGGTAAATTCTATTCTTTGCCTCTCCACCACACTGCCCTTGACTGGGTCTTTCTCCTTTCCTCCACAGATGAGGCCTTGGGTCTGGGCCCCCGTAACTCCATCTCAAAGGCCGGTGGCTTCCTTCAAATCCCTTTAAAGACTCCCCAGAGCCATCAGTAGAAAATCAGCCGCCGAAACTTCATGATCTCATTCCTATCAAAACGCAGCCTACACTTTCTGTTAGTGTGCCTGAGGATAACCTGGGAAGCTCTGGGCCTCACCTACAGAAAGGCTCATTTACACTGGGTGGGGGACCAGGGATCTGCAAGCACCCCCGAGATGTGCTGCAGGGGGTGGGTGGGCTGGGCCTGGAGAAGCGCAGTCCACCACCTGACTGCCCGGAGGAGCCTACCCCCCTCGCCCCACTGTCTTCCTTTCTGCCGAATCTCAGCTCTCTCCACAGCTCAGCTGACGTGTTTCTCCCTCCCTTGCATTTTCATAGTTTCTTCTTCAGATTTACCATGTTATACTGACGTTATCTGTTCATGTCTGTCGCACCCACAGGATTTGTGGCTGCTCAATGAATGATGTCTGTTCGACGAAACGGGCATAATGACATATGTGACTGTATAATCCTGCTCCCAGACAGGGCTTCCTTTGTGAGCCGAAGGAGCGGACACGGGTTCAAGAAGGAAATTCCTGTCCAAATTCTCAAAACGGAGGGGTCAGTAGAGGCTTCTGATGTTATGCTGCCTGGGAACCACCTCAGCTGGTTCTTCTACTTGTTCTGTGACCTTTCTATGCCTGTTTCCTACTGACCCACAGCGTTGCCATGGGGATTAGATGAAATGACAGATGTTGAGTTCACAGCACAGGTCCAGGCACCAGACGCATTGGCTCTGTCTACACGTGACCAAAACGTATCACCCCCATTGCTATCCTCAGGCAAAAGGGGAGGGTCCGCGGACAGTGCACAATGTACACAGGGAAACCTTAGCAGCGTCTACACTGCTTCTGTATCCAGAAACTGCCAAAGATTTATTGCAACATAGCTAATTGATGTTTCTGTATCCAAATACTGCTAATGAGATCCCGCTACCATAAAGAATTGTATCTTATAGCCTCTACGCAGAAATAATTTTAAATTAAACTAAAATGTGATTTAAATGAAAATGATTTAATTATTAAAAGTTTTTTTTTTTTTTTTTTTTTTTACAATGACATATAGGACTATATAATACTGCTCCCAGCCAGAGCCTCCTTACCTTTCCATAACCTTCTTGTCTACTTTATGGATATTCTGTCGATAGCATTCCTAATGTTGGGGACAAAATTACTTATCTGAAGAAACATTTTGTTAGGTTTTCTTAATTTAATCCGTGTCTTGCTCTGGGCCTTGAGTGTAAGCACAAAGACTAAGAGGGGTTAGGCAAAGGAAAGGGGCCCGGGGGGTGAGGGCATTCTAGGCACAGGGAGATGCTCATTCAAAGAGACCGAGACAGTGTCCGTGACAGGCTTGCCCAGGCTGGCTTAGGTGCCTCAGGATGGGTCCCTCTGACCCTCAGCCCCGCCACACTCACAGCACCCATCCAGCTGCACAGAAGCGCTACCGACCCGCCTGGGTATTTGCTCTTCACGACAGGTTTTGTTTCTGATTCATCTCTGTATGCTGGGGCCTAGTGCCATGTTTGGACAGAGCTGACACTAAATAAATGTTTGCCAAATGATGTTCTTTAGCATAATAATTTGCAAGGGTGATATTCTGTTCTACTATGTTGCCAAGAAAGAAACAGGCCAACAGATCTTGCTCACTGGGTGGGTCCCTTCAGCACAAATCTTCGAAAGCATAAATATGACAAATTCAAGTGCAGACATTCTAATACCTGAATTGCATTATCCAAAGGCAACGGATCGCTGGTCACTTAATGTGAGAACTGCTTTATCTCTGCTTCTTAAAAAGATGTTTCTTCTTTTCTTTTTTTAAATCCTCACTTGAGGATATTTTTTCCATTGCTTTTCAGAGAGAGTGGAAGGGAGAGCAAGAGAGAAAAAAAAAATCCACGTGCTTGACTGGTTGCCTCCTGCACGATCCCCGACCCAGACCAGGGATCAAGCCTGCAACCAAGGTACGTGCCCTTGGCCAGAATCGAACCAGAAACCCTTCAGTGCACAGGCCAATGCTCTAACTACTGAACCAAACTGGCCAGAGCTGAAAAACAAACAAAAACAAAAAAACCCTGTTTCTAACATCCCCTACATACAATTCCATTCCTGGTGTGCCTCAGAAATATCTTTGTTCAGCGAAGTCCATATACAGAGGGCAAATTCTTTTGTGTTCCAGGCCCATGTTCCCTGTTGTCTCTGGAGTCAGCACCTCAAAATTCAAGAAGTCAAAAATCCACTCCAGACTCATCTTCCTCTTGGGTCCCTGTGTGAATCAACAGGACCACCACTCATCTGGTGGGCCATCCAGAGTCACCCTGACTCTTCCTTTTCTAGGTTCACCACACTTACTCAGCCAACCATCAAGTCTGAGTGAGTCTGCTTGGGAGGCCCTTACCCAACATTTGCTTTTTTCCATCTTTGTTTTCATCGTTTGGCTCAGCCCATGGACTCTCCCCTAGGCTGCTAGTTAGCAGGTTACTACTTTATTTTCTCCAGTTCTATCGCTCCTTACTCTTCTCAAACCTTATACCACCTATAACCAGAGAGAGCTTTCTAAATCTGATCAGGTGATTTCTGTTTAAGACTACCAAAAGCTCTCCCCCGTCTCTGGGATAATGTCTAATCCCCCCTTAGAGGTCAGCGAGCTTACTTCTCCACTTCCTCTCTCAACACTCCTACCCAGCACTCGCCTTTCCAGCCATGCCCAATATTTTACAGTACCCCCAATACATGTGGGCCATTGTCCTTGGCACCCTTCTCCATCTTCTGGAAAACATGCACACATCCTTTTGTTCTCGCGTTGTATACCATCTGCAGAATCATGCCTCCAGCCCCAGGCTATGATTAAGTTCCTCCTATGGGCTACCTACCCTCACAGATAGTTACCTGTCAGATGATTGGCACCTAACTGCTTTCTCTGTCCCAACCAGACTCTATCATGGAAAGGACTGGGTCCCGATCATAATTTTACATTTACACAGTATGTCATCAATTAATGTTACAAAGAGCAATTAAAATCAGTATTTCACTGAGATTAAGAGCCAAACCTTATCAAATGGGCGAGTGTCTTTTCTGAGCATCCAAACCAGAGTGTTAACTGGTGACAGACAAGGGCTAAAGGTGCCACCCTTCTAGTGCATTTGCATCTTTCCAAGGTAATCTATCAGTCCAGAGCTGAACTGATTCTCCAATCACTGGGACGAGCAGGAGGGGTGGGAACCAGTAACAAGTAAACCCATCACCTGGTGCTCCTCCCTTCCACTCTTGAACCTTAAACTCTAGCTTCTATGGGATATCTCAACGTTTTGACTAATAGGCTCCCTGCATGATTGTCAAACCTGGTCCCTAATGGAAGGAAGTAAATGTCTGAAATCTTGATATATTAATTAAAAAAACACACCTGTGGCACCAATGTAAAAATTTAGACAGGACCTTCTAGACCAAGCAATTGACTTCAAAATTTGATTGACTTGCTCCAGTGAAATTCAGCAAAATTTTTACACCTTATTTAAAGGTTTTTAAAAACGAACAAAATTATCTGTTAATCTCTGGCATAAGTGCTTGCTTTAAAGACGCTAGAAAGTGAATATGTTTTCCTTGGCTTGAGTAAGTTTCTTTTGGCACACAGGGAAATGCTAAGAAGATTGGACTTCAAAGAGCTGCACTATTTTGGAGGCAGTCTTGATTCCTTATATATTAATTAAATTTCTGATAAAGAAGCTTATTTTGAACTGAGTATATTATCCAAATAAATGTGAAACACCGACTGGGATAGAAGGGCAACATTATTAAAAGCTTATTTGGTTAATTCTCAAGAGGCTGTTGTACTAAAGCTGAATGACTTACATAAATACCTTTGGCATTTGTTGGACCCTGTTCCTAAACACAATGTTCATATTTCATCTATAATAAGAAAAGCATCTCAAAGATTTCCAAGGCACTGGTCTTGCAAGCGTCCAGTTTGGTGTCTTGAGTGAAGTGAGATTGGCAGTCAGCTTAATCCATAATGGAAAGTTGTGAGCAGGCTGCTTGAGCTGCCCGGCAGCTGCTTGGAGGAGGCGGCTACCAGCTCTGTTAGATGCACATGAAACTCGCCACTTGCCCCAAACCAGAGTTTCTCCAGGTCAAAGCTCAAGTTCATACGGAGCACATGGGATGGGCCACAAATGCCATCACACCTTTGGCTTTCCAGAAAACATTACAGAGGCAGTTATACTAACATGCAATTGCTGCTTTAATGCTTCCTAGTTACAAGATCACCAAAATGTCGTATTTCAGAGCTAAATGAGATGGTCTGCTAGAGTCTGTATTGTTGCAGTAAACCGATTTCTACAGTTAAGACAAGGCAACACGTGTCCCAAAACCTAGCTTATCGCCCTGTTTTGTATTTTTTTTCTCTCTCCAGTTTTCACAGCCAGTTTTCACCAAGTAGATCTCCACAGAATTGACCATTAGCTCATATCCATCACACCACACACTCCATCTTCTCCTTGCCCTGTTTAATCAAAGCAGAGAGCCATGCCTATATGACTCAGGGTTCAAAAAAGTATGTTTATCATGTCCCTAAAGTCTAGAAAACTGTGTGACCCTCCTGATATTACTGCCTAAGTCTAATTTTCATTCTCTCTGTACTGCTTGAACCTACTACCTATTAATCATTAAAATACACGCCCACCTCAATGCCGCACTGTCTCTGAATGAGCCTGGACTTGGAAGGGTTGGATGAAGAGTTTTTTAAAGAAAGATATTTAGAAACAAGATAGCCTCGGGACATTTTACAAAGTTCTCCTAACACAGTATGTCCCTGTGGACTGTGCAATGACCTGGTAAACGGCGAGGTGATAGAGATCAGGGTTGAAGGACAGGGGCTGGGCCTGGAGTTTGTGTATTCCCCAGCCAGGCTTATGGGGACCATTCCATTCCCAGCTCTACCCCTGCTGGGGGCAGGGCAGTGCTGCCACCCACCCAGGTTATCTTTCCGGTTTCAGCTGCTCCCTCCGCACACCCACACAGAGAATTCTCAGTGCCTGCTCGGCCCGTGAAGACATCTGGGCCCCTCGGTACAGAGAAGCGTGACTTTATTTAAACAGCCTGCAGAAGGACGGGAGGAAGGCACAGCAGGCTCCCTGCTTTCGCCCGTGGGAAACGGATGTTCTTGGGTAAAGAGGAGAAATACACATTTAAGATTTTCACGCGCAATACAAAACGGATAATACACAGAGAGGATCCTGGTGACCTACGCTAATAAACCTAAGCGCTCTAAAGATGAAATCTTTATTTTCCTGTGCTGTCTTCAGAATGGTGCCCCTGTGTAGCCTGAAATAAATATATATGTCATTTTCCTGCTCATTTTTTGTCTTAAAAAGTATAATTGTCTGTTGACGGTACACTGACTTCACCCAGACCCGAGGCTGGGAAGGGGGTGAGTCCTGAACCATGCTCACCTATGCACACAGGGGTCAAGCGTGGGGGGATTAACTCCTTTCCCCTTGTTTAGCCGTCTTTCTGCTTTCCAAGCCTGCCTTCCCCTCATCCCCCGACTTTTACCTCCAGTTTGACTTCTTGGTCTCCTATCAGCTTTCATTTTGGGAAATGGCACTTGCAGGGTCGACATGCTTTTGGAAACATTAACTCTAGGTGGTGATTTACAGTTTACAAAGCCCTGTGACACCCACTCTCTCATTTAACTCTTGCAACACCCCTCCCATGAAGAAAGAGCCAAGTATCAGTCCTCGTTCGTGGAAAGTTTTCTGCAACTCAGAGCCTGAGTGTTTTTACTGAGCCTCTGGAGTTAGTTTGTAGAAGGGCTGGTGCTAGCACGTGGAAATGGGCGGGTGACAGGTAGAAAGGAAGACATGGAAGAACACAGGCACCACAACTGCAGAAAATAATGAGAACTCTCCTGAGCTGTAAATGCCCACATTTTATGTAATTTCCTCCCAAAGTTTCTTTACCTATTTAACAGCCTCTGCATTAAAATGACTTGTTAGGCATGACAAGGATGTTACCTTCCTGCAAAAATGACTTATGCTAATACCTGAAAAATAACCAGAGCCCCACCAGAATAAACAAAATGTTCATGGAAGAGGCAATCTGAAATTGTTTTCAAAGATACGATATGACCCCAATACAGAAAGGAAATAAAGGCAGAATATAAACTACACTTTGGATTTGCAAAAGAGAAAGAATCCTTTTGTCAAGCAGAACTGAAGAATTTCAGATTCCTAGCCCTTCACAACACCTCGGTGGAGGTCAAGCTGTTTTCCTAGAACTGATGGTAGTAAGTTTAATTGGGATCCATCACGTGCACTGACTCACGCTTGACCTTGGGTTTTAATTACGAATGAGTGAAGTCTGAATCAAGTCATCTTGTGAGGGACTGTTCTACTGAATATCATTTAAAAAATGACCCTAAATGGGCAAGACAAGAAAAACCTTTCCAGAGGAAAAACAAGCCAGCTGAACACTCAGCAAACTTTGCTTTTAAAAAGGCAATCAGCTCTTATGTCCTGACTTCTCACATATGTTGGTGACGTCCAACATGTAGGATGAGCTAGTGTTGTTACAGTCGAGTGAGGTGACTTCCCGGAGTCTCCGGATCTGCTTACAGGAAGCACTCGCCTGTACTGCTGGACCAGCTCACACCTATGAGGAATGGTGATAACAGTTTGGCTTAACCTGAAGCTCTTATTTCCTGGCCCCGCCTTAGTTAAGACACTTTAATGGTGCTGACTTCATTAAACAGAAGGGTACCTGCGGCACACACCTGCATTTTCTGTACTTCCTTGACTCCTGTTAGCTGACAGCAGGATGAATTATGAACCGTATGCTTCTTTTCTTAAAAACGTGGTTTATAAATGTCCAGCCGAACGGAATTAGAAGCACCGGCTGTGTTCATACCCTAAGCAGTGAGAATTTAATTCACTCATTCATCAAATATTTACTCGAAGCCTTAGAGAAGCGCCCTGATCCAAGGTAGCTGCTGGGCAGAGAGAAGTGAGCAAAGCTGCCTGCAGCCTGGCTTCCCAATCTGGTTGGAGGAAGAGATATTCAACAAATAGGCTGAAATAAAATGACAACGTAGACTACTGGGGGATTTAGCCCGGGGGAAGGGGGGTGGCAGTGGGGTGGGAGGGTGTGGAGTTAAGCAGACCCTTGGTGAAGGAGAGACTTTGTGCCTAAATCTGAGGGCGGAGCAGCCTGAGGCAGGCCTGGGAGCCAGGCAAGGACACCAGGCAAAGGAAAGGGCTCAGCAAAGCTGGCCCTAGAACCGAAGGGAAGCTGTTGTGGCCAAGTCATCCTGGGCATGGAGGGAAGGGGGAGAGCAGTATGACACGGTAATACGTCTTTTTAAAGAAAAGTATGGGAAATCTGTTTTTCCTGTGGGATTTTCCCCCAAACTATGTCATTTTTATATTGAAGTCAACAATTGGCAAAGGCAGAACCCAATCTCTAGTTCTGGAAGCAGATGCAGCAAGCTCACCTGCCCACTAGGCCCCTTGAGCTTGAGGCCCTCCACCTCCTACCCGGCTGCTTCGGTCCCCCTGTGCAGCGATGGCTGTGACAAGCCCTGCAGAACAGGGGACGGCACAGGGCTCCCTCCAGACACTACTGCGTAGGTGCTGCGGTTACCACCTGCTGGGGCTCTGAGGGTCACACTAACGGGGTAATGGGGGGAGCACAGCCTCACTCGATGACCACGGGCTGGCCTGTCCCATCCCTGACGCTTCAGTGGAGTTCTGGGAACACGCAGCCAGCACCCCAGGAGCTCCAGTGAGGCTGACCACTCCCTTCTCCCATTATCTCTTTCTTCTGATCTGATAAAATGAAGGTAGTACAGCAGAGGCCTACGGCGGTCACTGTTTCAGGCTGGCTCTCTCCAGTCCTGTCACCATCCTGCTTCTGTCCTCTAGCACCGTATGTCTTTCCTCCGAGGCTCAGATTCCACACCGCTCTTTAGTCTGCACCCGTTCCTGAATTACCTATTCATTTCCATGGAAAGTGGTTCCCTAAGGGCCACTTATTGGCTGTCTCAACCAGGTGAATTAAATTCTTAAAATTCTTCCTTCCAGTATTTTTCTCAAGGAACAGTACTGTGAACATCTCCCTTAAGGAACGACTGGAGACAAGAGTTAATGGGATACAAAATGCCCGAATGAGAAACATAATGGAAACTACAGGGACGGTGGGGTGACCCTGAGCGGGGCCTCAGTCTCCACCTCTGGACAGGAGGGGCTTGAAACATCCAGATCTGTTCTACTCCCTCTTGACATTTCTTAAAAAACAAGGTTGAGACTCTTTCTCAACTTCAGGTGATGACGTTTATCCTCAGGACCAAGACAAGAGAACGGAACGTTTGGTTAAGTCTTATAAACGCAGTACTTTGGGGATTAGAACAGAAACCTAAAGAAAAGTTAGATAGGAGGCCAGCAAATTATGAGCACCCCTTATAGCCTTAACTCTAAGTGCTCACCTGCCAGTATCTACTAATTCTGTATCTGCTGCATTATTTCTACTCTCTACTGACTTATGTCATCCCCCACTCCCTGACCTGTAAGAATTAAACAGGGGACATATGAAGCCTTTGGAAATAAGCCTCCTATGTGTTCATTGGAAACACGCATCTCGCCCTCTTCAAAGAAGTAATGGGAGGTCCACAGACCTGCCACGCTTTCCTGAATCTTTGGGCCTGGGCTGGGGGTTCTGTCTTTTGATTTCCCCGAGACATTACCAAAGGACACAATTTACCAGCGCTCACCCTAGGCTTTGCTCCCAGATAAAACGGGGTGATGGCATAAAAGCCATTTCCCTGAGATTCAGAAACAAAAAGCTCTGCAGCATAAGAAATGACAGCAAGAGGACAACGACTAGCACCACCTGGGCGGCAAACTGAAATGGTCACTAACTAGTCACTGGCCAACTCCCTTTGTGGCCAGTGGTGAACTACTGATTTTAACCATGGCAGCTGCCAGAATGCCCCTTTCTAGTTCTTATTTTGCCATTACCAGGGCAGGGGACAGGGAGTGTGTCTATATTCTTCAAGTCGGATAGTTTTAAAAACAAAAACATTAATGGCAACAACTACAAGAAGGGCCATGAGAAAGAGCAGCGGTTATGACAGTAAGACAGCCAGAAGTCCTCCCCAGGCAGCAATCTCCACAAACTTAACACGACCTCCCTCCCCCGTTTCAGAAAAAAAGTTTTTAAGAGAACATAGAACTGTAAACTCAGAGCTAGTCTAGGGAGAAGGCCAGTCCTTCAGCTACTTGCTACCAAGTCAAGTTGCAAAACTCGGTATCTGAAGCAGTCATTAGAGCAAGGAGTGGGGACTACAACAGTGAAAGTAAGAATAGAAAGGGTTCATTGAGTGGGTTTCTTTTTGGTCTACTGTGTCAATGATTTTTTTTTTTATTGTGGTTAGAATACTTAACATGAGATCTACCCTACTGACAAAACTTTAAGTGCCCAACAGCATACTGTTAACTACAGACAATGCCGCACAGCGGCCCTGTAGAACTTTTTCGTCTTGCTGAGCTGAAACTTGACACCTGTCACCTCCACCTTCCCATGTCTTCCTCCCCACAGCCCCTGGCAACCACCACTTCACTTTCTGTTTCCCTGAGCGTGACCACTTTTGACACTTTCATAAGTAGAATTGTGCAGTATTTGTCCTTGGACTGGCTTATTTCAGTGAGCATAACGGACGGAGCATTTTTTTGAATAGCGAAATAAGGTCTTTCATGAAGTTAACTAGTTAAAAGTGTAACATCTTAAGCTAAAGAACTCCTGATTATAAACTGTACCATACAGTATTCCCAAAATACAAAACAGCACCCTCAAAAGACTTTCAGCAGAGAGGACGTGCCTAGGACTTCGGTAAGAGTTTTATGACACCAGCAGAATCAGAGATCAGCTTTACACCACAGGTAGCTGGTTCCCTTCCGTTATGTAGATTCCTCCAACATAAACTAATCATAAAGTCAGTAATCACAGCAAGCATAAGACAGTCATTTGATGCCAGAGTGCCCTGCACAGGCCTATTTTCCATCTGCCGAGACTGAACTGCCTCTAGTATATCACTAGGTTGTAAGGTGAAAATAAAATGGAAAAGTCCAGGAGTGTGTTTGAAATTACAGGCTAGGTGTACGACTAGCTTTAAGGTTAGCTGAGGGCCAGGGAAGGCACCAAGATTAGAATTGGCAAGTATCCTACCTACAAAGCAAACGGAAAAGCAGGTAGATGCTTGGTGATCAGAGAAAGTTAAGGTCTAAAATAAAAGCTACTTGGCAGAGAAGACAAGGAGAGACTCTTCATAAAAGTTTGTGCTGACTACCAAGAAATACTAACTTTAAAAGAGGATTGGTTTGAGATGTAATGGAAACCTTTGAAGACTTTTACAATTACAATATGTAACTATAAATAATACAAAATCTCCCATTTTCCAAGCAGCGTTTCAGACACTCAGAAGTAAATAGTAGCCATAGAATAGGGGCATTAAACAAACAAAACAAAGAAGACCTTTGGAAATCTAGAAGTATAAAGTTCAACCATATGAAATTGCCACTTTGTACATCATAAAGTTCAAATAAAACAAATTTCATATGTTTCAGCCAAAAAAATTGGGAGGTGGTGGTCATACATTCAATGCTAAGAATAAAAACCTGAAGACATGCTAATATTCTGTGGTTTCAAAGGAGGTTTATGTCTATGGGAGATTATTACTGAAGCAGGAAAAGCATTTTTAATGTTCTGTTCTAAATGTCTGCCTCAAGTCACACACAACTGTGGCCCATCAGTACCCACTTAAATATGCCTAAAATTAAAAATTTCCATTTATAACCATCCCCTTATCTTCTGTGTCTCTAACACGACATTCATCCCTAATAAACTTCTATTCCCAATAGATTTCTCCATCCCTCTCGTTGGATCCCTGAACCCAGCTATTAATGGTAAAACTTCAAGTACATAGTCCTTCTGTGCCCACATACACCCTACTCCTCACTCTATTATTCACCCGCCTTCTGCTCCTCAGCCAGCCTGTCTCTACTGCTCTACTTTCTCCCAACCTTGGCGCACTGACAGTCCCATCTGTCCATGGCAGGTTCCCCCACCCCCACCTTTTAATACACAGTGATCTAATCTTTCCTGCACTGAATGAGGCGATTTCTCTGAGCCTGTCCCTCTGCCTTTCCCATGTACATGAGCTCTGTTGTTTTCAAGAATGCATGCTAGATTTTATCACGTAACCTCCAAACGTCTGCCAGTCCAGACCTCGGTGGCTTTCTCAAGACCAATTTCACCTAACAGGCAGAATCTGAATTTAAAGATTAGGATACTTCGACGGGAGTTGTAAACACCTGGAACTGAAATGTTAGGCTAAGGGGACTCATCTATGCTGGGTATGTTTCCATGTGGAGGCACCGCGCTCTCCCTGGCAGTATTTCAGGGGTACTTAAAAAAAAAAAAAAAAGTATGTATAACTTTCTGAACTGGGAAAATGAACACAGGGCCTGCGTGACCTCCATCACGTTACGGATCAGGGGAGCAATCCCTAACAGGAAGGGGACCTCAGTGTGCCCCCCACGTTTTCTGGTGATGGAAAGCTTCGGAACAGCGCAGGGACATCTCCAACTCTGATTGTTGGGCTTAACCATGTGCCACCTTTGACTCCGGCCGTGGCAGGAGCTACTGGCCACGTCACCAGCGGCCTGACCACTGCCCCGGCAGAGCCGCCCACCCTGCGCCGACATACCTCGAGTTGGCGATTTCCACTTTGGTTCTCGCCATGGCGGCCGCCCTTTGCGCGCCTTCGATGGCTCGGTCCACCTTCTCCTTAGTTTTTGTGTTTCTTATCGGGATAAGCTGCTTCCTAATTCCACGGACCAGAACATTATTTTTGTACTTCCCCTCTTCCTTGGAGCCGTCGGGGAACACGGTGCAGCCGTAGCCGTGCCGCTTGTTGTTGACCCACTCGCCCTCGTATTTCATGCCGTTGGAGCGCTCGCTGATGCCGAAGCCGTTGCGCTTGTCGTTCCGCCACTCGCCCATGTAGGTCTCGGTGGTGGTGGCGTCCACGTGGTCCTCCACGGGGCAGAAATCGCAGTCGACGTCGCTGAAGCTGATGGTGGAGTTGGCGTCGCTGGAGCTGATCCTGCTCATGGCCGCGTCGCTGCGCACCGAGCTGCGCTTGCTGGAGATGGAAGACTTGGACTCGGACTTGCGGATCTTCATGCTGCCCAGCAGCGAGCCCCTGCGGAAGAGGCCGCCCTTCTTCTTGCCCGCGAGCTCGGCGTCCGCTTGGAAGTTGAGCACGAAGCCGCCGCGCGTGCCCGTGGGCGTGTCGGCGGCGGCCGCGGCGTCGTGGAGCACGCTGCCGTTGCTCTGCTCGCTGCGCAGCGAGGCCAGCGAGGTGCGCAGGGGCGAGCGGATCACCGTGGCCATGCCGTAGGGCACGCTCTGGCGCACGCCGTAGCCGTGCCGCATGCCGCCGGCCCACTGGCCCTGGTATGTACCTTGGAGAGACCAAAGCGCAGCGTGAGTCCGGGCGGGGGCGCGCGTTCCTCGCCGGGCCGGCCGCGCGCTTGGCACAGCCCGGAGCGCGGGGCGGGGGGCCCAGGGCGCGACCCCGCAGCCTCCCCGCAGCCTCCCCGCCAGCCCCGAGGGACCCTTTGCAAGCCTGCGTCTCCCTGCTGCTCACCCTCGGAGGCACCGAGACGAGGCCAGAGGCAACCTTAGGAATTCACCTGACATGTGCTTGGCAGCGCGGCTTTAAACTATGATACCAGAGCCCTTTTGCCACGAACATTATGCCTTTTCAGGGAGAGGACAACCTCTAGAGCATTTATGTCCAGTAAGGTCGTCTATGAAATAAATCAGCAAAGGCATTTAAAAAGTAACCTGGGGCAGAGTTCTAAATAATCTTAGGAAGAAATGAATGTTAAAATTAGGGAACTTCAAATTTTCTTTTCAAAATCAAGGTCGTTTCCTTTTATTAAAAGCAAAATTTAAATTACAGTGCCTTTGCTGGAAATAGTGGGGGTGGAGGGGAGACACTCTGTAAAGTATATGATTGTCTAAACACTAACTATACCTAAAACTAATACCAAATAATATTGAATGTAAACTGTAATTGGAAAAAAACAAAAATATAGTAAAAAATAATTTGAACACATTATAGTAATTTATACAAATTTAAAAAATGAGTTATAGTACCTCTCCAAACAAAGCTACGTGGAAATTTTAAGATGCAATTACTTCTGTATTCATAACAATTCACAGGATCATAGAAAATGAATTATTACAGTCTGTCTCCAACTGTTTCAGATTTTATAGATCTACCTTGAAGTCACTTTTCATTTTAAATTGCCACACACAGATGTCCATTGTTTTTCATGCATTTCATTTAAAAATTCTGAGCAAAAATGCTAGTAGTTTTATGTCATTGTGTTAACAAGGGCTGCACTTAAGTTAAAACTAAAATGACCCCCAAATCAAAAGTTTTGACTAATTTCACGACTACCTTCTCTTTCTGTTCATTCTACTATATTTATGTCATATAAATAGACAATAGCAGGGCAACAATAAAATATTAAATAGGTGTGGTACTGTGAATGCCATATGCTGGGTAGATGTGAAAGCCTTAAGCAGACATCTATGAACTTCTGAGGAGGTGGGCAGGTCATAGCTTTCTCAGAAGGATAAACCACAAAGGGTAGGACAGTCATATAGGACAATTTAGGGTAAGAAACTTCCTACTGAATACCAGCCAGCTTCAAACATTACCACCTTAACAGGGAAGGAAACTGAATTATCAGGAAATGACAATTTTGGCTTTCCCTTCACCTATATAGATAAAATTTAAATTCTATGATAAAAGTTATAATCTGACTTACACATACTAAAACAAACCACTTTATTTTAAATATTTTGTTTGTTTTAAATAAACGTGGAACACTAAAATTATATCCTTCTAACTTTCCTACACAATGTCAATTTTGCTAGAAGAATTTCCAAAGGTGCTGTGTGAATCAATAAGTATTTATACTTTTAAACTGCAGTCATACTATCCTAGTAAATGCTTACCACTGAGAGAACACTGACAGTTTCCTTAAATTGATATCTCCAAAGGAAAGACTAATATTTGGAATTTCCAAAGAAGTATCGTTCGAAAAGCTAAGCAGTTTAAGGCAACAACAATAATTAGAAAGTTTAGGTCTCTGATTAACTGTCAAGCAGGGAGGGCGAGGCGAACAGCTGGCCACAGCCCCATCCTATTCTGTTAAATCACAGTACATGGAAGAATTCCTCTGTGGACTTGCCAGAAACCAATTTACAGCCAAAGTGTTAGTAGTTCATCTGAAATTTAAAAGAGGTTTAGTTTAGTCAGTGAACCTAGGAAAAAGGGCCCCTATTTCTTTATGAAGCAGGTGGGTTCCAACTTCATTTACTGCACCAATAAAGCTCTAATTAGGTCCTCTCAACTCCTTAAAGATAGATTCCACAAGTGTGAAACTGGTATCTATGGGTTTTGTTTTAAATTCTGTTCTACGGTTTTTCTTCTGGGAGCCGATTTTCTAGATAGAGCCATTTTGTAGTGGGAGGTGTCCAGTTCAGAATGAGTTCCAAATTAAGACTGTTATATGCCAAACTTATGTTTCTATGCTACCGATGGGTGTGTGCAAGTATGCATACAGTTAACAACGTGTCTTCCTAAAAATTTCCAGTAGTTTTATGACAGGTGGGGAAAAAATGAGGTATAGCAGATCAGAATTTGCACCAAAAATGCTGGGCACCTCAATTTGGATTTCATGAGTATGGTGCCAATTTATTCTGATGTAATATTCAGGGGGTTTCTAGTCAGCAACACTTCACACACAAATCACGAATAAGTCACATGATACTTCCCCCATGGAATTACTACTTCCTCCTCTAACTTAATGTCACCCCAAAATACATGGGATCAGATTTTCCCCAAGTCTGACAGTGTGTGTACAGGGACAAACATATAGTCGTGCAGAGGCAAATAATAAATAAATAAACCACCCCAAGCTAACTCACGTAAGAATAGGGAAAGTGATAATTCCTATTTTCACCCAAAACCTTTATTTGAAATAAATTATGGCAATATACTTCCACTCAGACCCCACCTTTTATGACTGAGGACTTGCTAATTAAACAGAATGACAAATGAAAGAAAGCAGGAAATCATCTAGCACAAAGTAAACACTCAAATCATGATTTTTAAGTTTTTCCCCTTCCTAATTGGTAGCATATTAGATTTTTTTTTTTTTTTAATAGAAAAAGAAAACCACTGTCCTGTGGTGATGGCAAATTTTAAGGCTTTTAATTAAAAAATAATTTTTTTTTAAACAGAAAGCAGATTATCCATAGTCAGCCCAGACACTTATTTGAGCTTCCACAAAACATACAGAGACTACCTTCACTGTGCTATATATATTTTTTGATTACTAGGTATAATGAATACCTTAAACCAAGATATTTTGTTTAATTAGTAACTTTAAAAGACTATTTTTAACCTTCCTGAAGAGAACTATCTACAGCCTTCCTAAAAGGTTATAAAATGATGCACACATTTAAAAAACATTGCGTTCCACTTTTGAGCATGGCATTTAGTTATATTGAAGAGCTGGGGCCTCCAGTAAAATCCAATCACAAGCTAACATATTATAGGGCTGCCAACCAAGGCACCCTGTGTCCATTCAGAACATTTAAGGGCCCTAATTAACCACTGTACTGTGGAACTTGGAACTCAAGCAGCCCATATAAAAGTATTCGAGAAAGTTTTTTTCCCTTCCTTTTAATTCATGAGAACCATATCCTTTATTTAGGACGAAAATATGTCCCTTTTAGCAAATTCTACCATTCTGCTGTTTTGCATTTGAAACACGGCCCATGTTCTGAGTGAGTGTACAAATTGTAAAAGCTTTTATATAGGCAATGGTACAACTGGGGTTGCACCAGGCTGGAGAAACTTTTAATTGGATCCCTT
Source organism: Miniopterus natalensis (assembly GCF_054644295.1). NCBI lineage: Eukaryota > Metazoa > Chordata > Mammalia > Chiroptera > Miniopteridae > Miniopterus > Miniopterus natalensis. The sequence continues at coordinate 28,658,291 of NC_142096.1, forward strand.
TAATCTCCTTCCACTGAGCTGCGAAATTCCAAAAGATGACATTGCCTCCTACAACCTTTTTCAATAAACTATGATTATGTTTACTGTCAGAAAATGTAGTTTGCCAAAGCATAAACTATTAATCTTTCTCGGCTTATTACACAAGGAAATCCACCAGGTTCTGACACCTGTTTCAATAGCGTATACTTTCCCTAATTGAAAATAAAGTCTGCTCTACTATTAACATAGTTTCTTTTGCAAATATTGTTAACTATTAAAATAAGGTGAGTTTTGTTCACCAGCATACTGTTTAGGTCATACACCTTCCTGCACATCGGGTTTGGGCACTGCCACTCTCAGGAGTAAAGCAGCTGCTAACTTAACAGCTATGGGCACTATATCTCTTAATTGTATTTTTTTAAAACGTAGAGTTCCTTGTTCATTTCTAAAATATTTTCCTAGTGGTGTGTCCATAGATCTCCAGGTCAACAAAGACTACCCCTCTTTAAGGAACACCAACAGTTTAAGGAACCGAATGAAAACAAGTAGCAAAGCCCCCACTCGCTGCGAACTCCACCTGCGTCAGGTGGCCTCTCCGCTCCCCTAGCTAGGGTGTTTCCAAAGGAACCCCAAATAAGGTACCATTCCCCCACATCCTAGTTATGGGGTTCTGGATTCTATCTTTAGGCTACTAGAGGACCAGCAGCGAAATACGACTCCTCGTGAAACCAATCCGGGAGCGGTCAGCGCCGACCGCCAGCCTCCAAGCCCGGGGCGCTCGCTCTCGCTGCAAGGGAGTGGCGATTTCAAACCCGGCCGGGAGAGGGAGGGATCAGGAACGTAATGTGACGGGCTCAAGTGACAGCGTCCTCCCTCCTGCCCAGCCCTCCCCGGCGGAAACACCTCCGGGGGCAGCGCTGCGCTGGCGCCCGCCAGGTAGCTCCACGCCTGGCCGCCCCGGGCGTGGACGCGGCGCCCGCGCCCAGAACCGGGTCAGGTCGGCCCCCCGCGCACCAGTTGCGTCCCAACGCGCCCTCTGCGGGAGGGCGGGCCCGGGGGGAGGGGGAGGCCGCCCCAGGTGTTTTGGCGGGTTTCCGGACACGTGCGCCCCGCGTCCCCCCGGCTGCCCCGCGGCCACCGCCAAGCCCACCGCGCCAGCTGGCAGAGCCGCCGGCGCCGCCGCTCACCTCCGTCCCCGTAGGTCTCCACGCCGTAACCGTCCTGCAGCCCGTTACTCCAGGTACCCTCGTAGCGAGCCGGGGTGCACAGGCTCTGCCGGACCCCGTAGCGCCCCTTGAAACCATGTGACCACTCCCCCCGGTACATCCACTTGCCCTTCGTCTCCACCCCCAGCCCGTGCCGCTTGCCCTGCGCCCAGTAGCCCTGGTAGGTGTTGCCGCTGGGCCAGGTGTAGCCTCCGACCACCTCGAAGCCGTGCGACCAGGAGCCCGAGTACTCGCCCTGGCCCTTGGGCCCCGTGCAGATGCCATGCCCGTGCGCCTTGCCCTCCTCCCAGCCGCCGCAGTAGGTGCCGCCATCGTCGAAGTCGAACCTTCCGCCCGTCATTCGGGGGGCAGCCCCGGCGCGCTCCCCGCGGGGGCACGGACGCGGGCAGAGCTGGGCACGGCAGGGTGTAGCTCGGCGGTGGGGGCCCGGCGGGCGAGCGCGCGACAGCGCCCCGGGCAGCTCCCGCGGCCGCTCGGCTCCAGTCCGACGCCGCCCCCGTCCTCCCCGGTTCTTTCGCCGCCGCCACCGCCGCCCTCCTCCGCCTCCGCCTCCGCCTCCGCCTCCACCGCCGCCGCCTCCGGTGCCACCGCCCTGGCCAGCGCCGCGCGCGAGAGGACAGCCCCGGCTCCGGAGCGGACCTTCAGCTGCTCCCGCCCGCCCACGTGAGCCGGGCGCCGCCCCGCGCCCGCCCCTGTCCCCTCCCCGGGCGCCGAGGCCCGGCCCCGCGGCTCCGGCCCCACCGGCCCTGCCCCCAGCGGGGGCCGCTCTCTCCCGCGGGGGGCCCGGGCGCGCGGGAGCTCGCGCCAGGGGGTGCGGCGGGAGGGCACCTGTCCCCGGGGACGCGCGGCCGTCCCCACCTGGCGACGAAGGCGCGGCTGCGCGCGCGGAGACGGCTGGCGGGCGGCGCAGCCTCGGGGCCGGTGCTCGCGGTTTATCGAGGTGGTTAAGCGCCTCTAGGTGCGGCCACGTGTGTGTGTGTGTTGAGGGAAAACTCCTGGGTCCGTGTTTGTCTGCATGGGGTTTGTAATTGCATTTTTTCGGCGTTCCCACTTGTGTTCTGTTGCATGTGTCGTGCTCAGCTGTCATTGGGACTTAATATCCCCCAGATATATGTATGCCTGTGATATCAATCGGTGGCAGCCTAGATGTAATTGCGCAGGATGTTCTGACGCACCCGCCCATTTCAATGCACATGTGTTTGTATTTTATTTAATGAAGATTCAGGGGAGGGCAATGCAGTTTGAAAAAGCACGGTGTCCATTGGTTACTGTTTCTATTTGTAATAACGGAGAGGTTGTTTTTAACCTGTCTCTGCGGGGTTATAGGCTGTTTCCTTGTGCATTGGCCGGAGCCCACTCCCCTTAATGCCTCATTTGTTCTTCTAATAACTTTAGAAATTCTTCAGCCTGGAGCTGTGTACCCAACAGGCAGATGGCTCCGTCGGTGTATATTGGGTGAGTGTCTGGAATGTACACCTGGTACTCTCCCCTGGTGTCCATAGTTTAGGAAAGTAAACAGAAGCTTTCAAGGAGGTATATGGTAAGTAAAACACTGCTCTAAACTTACAAAGAGTCGGTGACCTACAAAACCGGGGACAGGTGTCAGCTGATCTTTCCAGCTACAACACTGCTTTGTTGAGTTCAGTTTGGACAACTCTTTGAAACTTTTAAATGTCGATTTCTCCCATATGGAAGTGACAAGAGTTGCCTTTCCCTTTCCACCTTAGATGACAACTGAGTATTCTGTCCTAACGGTGCAAAGCCAGGAATTAGAGATTTGGTAACAGGCAAGTTGAATCAGTCAGTGTTGTCTCGGGTGAGAGCAGGCATTGGTCTCAATCTCACCCTCAAAATGCCCATGGGAGACACTTCCCTGTGGTTCATAGCCAGGGGTCTTAGGTCGGCCTCTCAAGGACATGCTTTGCCGAATATCCACGCAAGTCCTTAGGCTGAGAGGCTTTTGGATGACTGAGCGAGCACCAGAGGTTGCCAAAGTTTCTCTCATAGGTATTTGATAATCAGATAAAAATATAAGGACAGGTGTCAGGGAAGGCATCAGGGAAAAGTAGACTAAACTGCACAGAAAAGAAACTGAAATTGACCTTGATTGCCTCCATCTCAGGACTGGAGTGGGCCTTTCCTGCTTATCTGGCTGAAATGCTGAAAGAAAAATCTCAGTTTACACAGAACCAAATCACCAAAGAGAACTGGAAACCCTCATCCGTGGCACTGCCTGCGAGCTGCCAGGAATAGTGCTTACCCCAGTGGCCTGAAATAATTCCGCATCCTGCTCAGCATCTTGTCCTGGGCTGGGGATTGATTTAGGCCACTGGGAAAACAGGGCCCAGGACTTTGCAGCTGAATCGTAGCTGCATTTCTCTGTTACAGGACACACTGGGATCAGCAGCTAGCATAGGCAGATACATTTCCATCTGTTTGGGGGATTTGTTTCATGGGAAATGCCAAGACGGCATTTTTTTTTCTTCTCTTAAAACTGGCTTTCTTCACAGAGTGTCTTTGTCCCTCGATCATACATTTTGGATCTAGGTGCTGGATCCATGTAGGAACACTTAAGGACTTCATTTTTGTGTGCAAGTGTGGTGGAAACACCAAATGATTTTTACTTTTCCTAATTAGCTCTCACACAAATGACGAATTTTCTGGAATATACAGCACAGAGCAAGTTTCTGGCTTTTGTAAAAGATGTCTGGTCCATCCGTGGTGGGCGGGCACAGGATTGTGGTACACACACATCAGGGCAGAATATGGAAATTTGGAGAGGATAGAAGATATGGCCATTTATCTCTTAATCGTTTCCTCTCGCTCTTCCTTATAATGCCTTCCTTGGAAGGAACCTTCATTAAAAGAGAGAATCCACCACCAGCTATCTGCTATTAAATTTCAAATAATCTTAATTGTAACCCGACTCTGCCATTGACTCTCTTCATGGAAGAAAATTAGTATTGAATGGGCGGTACCTCATGGAACGATTTTTGGCAAAGTAACAATACGCGCCATGATCCCATTTACCTGCCCCTATCACAGTGGGGTGTTTCCCCCACCACAGTGGAGTGTTTCCCCCGCTGCACGGACGTGTGTAAGGATGTGAGGGTTCAGGCTCAGTGGTGACGTTTGGAGAAGATGGGGACATGCACTAGGAAGAAGTGCTGAGAGTGAGGGATGGTAGAAAGTAGGCAGTGGAACGATGCTGGCTTTACCCGTCAGGGTTAGTAATGTCCTTGTTTCCCCTCTCACTCTGAACCTTTGCCCTGGATAAGGGGGAGTTGAATTTAGCTTTAAGAAGGGATTAGTAAGAAGAGAATGTGAATGTTGCTTTGACAGGTGGGGTGGGGGAGGCCATTAAAGCCCAGGGGCCAACAACCACTCTAGCAGTTTCTTGTCTTCCCTTCAAACCCAGCGATTAGAGACTGCCTTTCTGTAAAGCCTGGTGACTAAAGGTAAGCCGCTTTGAGTGTGTGTCTCTAGTAACAACGTGTTGGTGAGGGTGTTTGACTTAGATTTTAATCTTTTTTTTTAAATGAAGGTGTGTTTAAACATTTATTAATAACTATTTTACATAGTAGAATTAATTATAGAGAATTTTTAATTAAAAAATGTACAAATGACGAAAAGCTAACCTGCCAGTGTTTATTAAAAGGATGTGATTCCAAGTGTGTCCACAGCCTGGACCTTACCTTGACCCTAAACCAACTCTGAAAGCCGGACCGTGACTTATTATATGTCAGAATGAGTATTACTTGCACCTTTGTAAATAAAGCATTCAAGAAACTTAAGAAATTTGTCGGCAATAAATACAGAAATTAAGAAATGTGGTCGTAAGCTTTGCAGACAACATGAGATCAGCGGAAGAGGAGAATTCTAAAATGAATGGTTTTCAAAACTTTGAAGGTGTCCCTGTGTGCCAGGTTCTGTGCTAAGTTCTTGGTGTGCATCAGTTCATTGCAATCTCGTCATAACCCACATGGGCGGTACTAGTATTAGAGCCATTTTACAGGAGAAGAAAAATACGGTGTGGGGCATTCATGTGCCCACAGTCATTCAAGGCGGGAAGAGTTGGGCAGGGATTCAAACCCAGGCCTGTCTGGCTCAAGAAGCGGTTCTCTTTATTACCCTCCTGCTTTGGAGTGAGAGTGGAGAGCAAGAAGGGGGGGTGAGGAGGATCTTCCTGTTTCTAGAATACCTGCCTGGATGAATGGCAGTGCTGCTGTGTGGCATTAAAGAAGTGGAGAAAGAAGAGTAAGCTACAGAGGCTGGGAAGATAGGTTCACGTAGGAGATGATCACAGAGAAATAGATCCCAGAGACGTTCAGTAGGCAGCTGGGTAATGCAGATCAAGAGCTAAAAATTAATGAGCTGGTAAGTATCGGTGAACCTCGGTGATATTGTGGGTTCAATTCCAGGCAGCCGCAATAAAGCAACTCGTAATTGTTTTGCTGAGGGTCTTGCCTTTAATTTGTAAAAAATGCAACATCTGTGAAGCCCAATAAAGTGAAACCCAATAAAACGAGGTCTGCCTGTAAGAAATCGGCACTTTTCTCCTGATGGCTATTGTCCTGCAGCGCCTCCTTATGAGACTCCCACTAGTCACTCAAGCCATAGGGGTTAACCTTGTCACCATCTTCTCTAGGTCACCCCTCCCCCCGTGTTCATCCAGGACTAATGGTTTATCCGCTCTTCCTTCACATCCTGCCCCCCTGCCACTGCTCTGGGCAGCTTCATCCTGGCCAGGGTATAAACCATCTCTAAAGATCAGGAGATAAAAAAGACAGTAAAAGTACACAGGAGATGACTACAAGTAGCAAGTAAGTGTCAAGAGTCCTAAGAGTTCAGAGGACAGAGTGGTTTTGTGGGCTGCTGTGGTTGAAGCTGCTTGGGGGAGGGAATCATGGGCATATTGTTTAGCTTTGTGGATAAAGTGGAAGGGACATCCTTCCAGACATCTCTAGAAGGGTGGCCCTGAGTTAAGAGACACCCTATAGAGGGCGGGAATGAGGGAGTCCATGTCTGTGCCTGAGACAGAGGAGACCTCCTGGAAAAGAGGTCCCTGGGGTCTGGGGAGACAAGATGACAAACTCACCTCTCTTATGATACACTGAAAATCAGAATGTTTTATTCTGAAGTAGGAAGATACTGAGACAACTCAGTATTTGAAATAGCACAACTTGGGGGTGGCAAGGGAACATAAAATATATCTGGGAGTGTTGGTATCGAGACAGTAAAAGCTGTGAAAATTGATGAGATGATCTTTTCTTGAAGAGCTGAATAAAGCAGGGAGGCACACAAATATTGCAGAAAGTGCCACTAAGGAGTAAGCAGCTGCTAAAGGATGAAGGACAGAAAAGGGAAATAAATTTGTAGGCAGTAAAAGAAATGTCAGTTCTAACGGGGAGGAGTGGTTCTGAGGGCTCTTGAAAGGGACATGAAACAACAGCCAGTAATAGGAAAGGCTTTCTTGTAACTGAGTGACCTGGGGGATGCTCTGTCCCAGTCCACGTGTCACCTTAACAGCACACCTCAAAGCTGTAACCCTGGTTGGGTTCTTCAGACACTGATTGCATTCCAGATAATGCTTAAATCCCTCTTCCTTTCCTTACACACACTCTCACATTTTTTGTCACCTCTTGCATTTCACTGTTACTTTCATGTGGCAAACACTTTTTAAGCTCCCTGAGAAGTAGGGAAGCCCCATGGGGTGGCCTGCTCAGATGCAGGGAAGAGGGGGACTGGGCAGACAGCCTCCAGCTGCTGCGACTTCAGCTTGGCTGCTGTGTTCACATCAAGGCCATGGTCGCTTAGGACATCCCCTCCAGATAAGAGGCAAATTGTGCACCGTGTGGCCTTCAACACACAAAAAGGAACCATAGCACCTGGTAGGTCTCTTGGATTCTGGAAGCAACACACTTAGAAGCTGCTCCAGCCTATATACTGGAGTGACTCGGAAGGCAGGCTGCCGCTCTGAGAAGGTTCAGAGCAGGAAGTCGTAATGCAGGAGGCCTAGGCTGTGTTGTAAGCAGCCCTTCCTTGGGCAGATCCTTTGGTGGTGGTAGTGTTCGGTGTCAGGGGTGAGAAAAGATACAATATGGAGATTATGGCAAGCCCTAGTGGCAGAATCACACTGAAGGTCTATGGGGACCTGTGCCATCTGCAAAAGAATTCTACAGCTTTTGAGAAGCAGTTCCTGGTAAGTTACTTGACCTTGATAGAAAAGGAATGCTTGACTATAGCATGACCAAATGACCATTCATCTAGAGTTTCCCATCATGAGCTGGGTCTTGTTGAACCTGCCAAGGCAAAGACAGACCCAGAAGCAGTCTATTGTGAGACAGACACAGTGGGTCCAGGATCAAGCTGAACAGGACCAAGGGCCTGAGCAAGCTGCAAAAACAGGTTGTCCAGACCCCCATGTCCTCAGGGCTGCACCAACACCCTTTCCTCAGCTGTCACAATGGGAAGATGCGGATCCCATACACCCAACTGAAGGAGGGAGAAAAGCCTGCACTAGGTTTATAGACGGACAGGCTCAGGACCTGGAGGAAGCTGCAAATGAGTGGAGGCTGCATTACAGCCACCTGGGGTGGGGTGGGCGAGATCTTTGCAGGGGGTGAGCTACGAGTGATGAACCTGGTCATCTATTTTGTGGGAAAGGAAAAAGGGCCTGAGGTGGGAATATATGTACATTTCTGGACAATGGCCATCAGCCTGGCCGTCTGGTCAGAGGCCTGGAAGGGACAGGACTGGAAGGCTGGAGACATGGAGGTCCTGGTAGGGACATGGATGAATGTTCAGGGATGGGCAGTACATGTGAAGAGTGTGTGCTGCATGTCAGTGGCTTCCATGGAAGAGGCAAACTCAAGGAGACAACAGGACTCCACCAGGTGATGGCAGCCATCCTTCCTCATCAGCCAGCCCAGCCCTGGAACGAGGGTCACGTGAACTTGTGGCCTTGGTGGCAGAGACAGAGGTTCTACATGGTCCAATGGGAAGGACTCCCAGATTTCAAGGCCAATTAAGCTACTGCTGCCTCTGTCCAACCTGCCAGCAACAGAAACTGCCCCTTGAGAACGCGTCATCTACTGGTGGCAAAGTGACTATGTGGGGCCCCTTCCAGCCTGGAGTAGCCAGCATCCTCTCTAGGATCAGATACCTGGCCTTTTCTGCCTACAGAGCCTCAGTCTGTGTCACTATCTAGGAGCATATGGAATGCCCGATCCTCAGAATTTCACACAACAAAGCGTCTGACCAGGGATGAAGGTGGTGCCAAAGTGCGTCCTGACCATGGGCCTTACTACATTCTGCATCAGCACACCCCTCTACTGTCTAAGAGGAGCCAGCCTTGTAGAATGAGCGAATGAATGGTCTAAAGGCACAGTTTGCAGGTAATGATCTGCAAACATAGCAAGTGTGACCTTCAGGATGCAGTATATTCACTGAACCAGACTTCTAGGTGACATGATATTCCCAGTACAAAGAACATACGGGCCTGGGAACTAATTGGTGAGAGCAAGAGCACCCCACTTATCATCACATCCAAATGACCTCCTCAGGGTCTTTATTCTTTCTATCGCTGCAGCTCTGGGCTCTGCAGGGTTCCCAGTGGACCTCACTCTTGAAAGAAGACAAAGGGCGAGTCCTGTTGAACTGCAATTCTGGCCTCTGCCTGGCAGTTCCATTGACTCCCTGGGCCCAGGGATCAGCAGATGAGGAGAGGATTCACCATACTGGCAGGGATCATTGACCCTGGTGAGCAGGGGAAGCTTTTATTCAACAGGGACAAAAAGGAAGATTTGCAGAACCCAGATGATCCATTGGATGCTTCCTGGTTCTCCACGGCCCCCTTGTAGCTGTGAACCCGTGCATGCAGCAGCCCCACTCTGAGGAGGGCATGATGTACCAAGGACTCAGACCCTCCCAGAGCGAAGGTTGGGGTCATGCCCCCCAGTAAACCACCAGACCCCGCTGCGATGATAGCCTAGGGTGAGGGGAATGCAGAGGGCAAGAGGGAGAAGACAAGCATTTGCAGCCTCATGACCAACTGCAGGGATGGGGCCCCTACTTGTCTTATTAACTTTTCTAAGTTTTCCCTCAAGAAGAGAGGTCGATGGGAGCTGCTCCCCAAACATGCGGAGAAGGCAGACTTTGAGATGGCAGGGGAGATTGTGTCGGCCATGGCGACGCGCTTGCTCAGAGCTCTCTTCAAGAGAACTTGCTGCGAGGAGGGAGTTGGGGGAACAGGCTCTAGCTTCTGCACCTTGGGGTCCTGGCAGGGTTTGTGCTGAGGCCACTCTCCTCCTAGACTGTCTCCAGCCCACAGCTGGGCAGAGTGGGGCTGATGGAGCCGGGGCACGCGTGCTCTGACAGGCTGCTGTGTTCTGTGCTCCCTGCAAATCTGCCTGAAGCTTCCCCATTGCTCTGCAGCCTGAGGTTCCTCCCACCTCTTCCTTCCTCTTCTTTCACAGGCTTCAGACCTGCTGGTGGCCCAAAGGCTCTCCCCACCACTCCTGCTGCTGCTGGCTTTTATCTTTCACGTGTGTTCCCCCCCCGTATTTCTTTTGCATATCTAATCCTGTCCTGGCATCTGCGTTTTGGAGACCCTTAACTGATACACCTGGTGATCTTTTCAAAATATGCACACACGTACACACACTCACGCACATTTACAGGTGGACGTTTGGTCAAAGAGAGATGCAAGTCTCATTCAGAACTTCATAAACTCAAATTGAAATTTAGATTTCATGATTCTCAAAAAAAAAAAAAAAAAAAAAGAGGAAACTATGTACCAATATGAAAAAAATCTCTAAGATCTATTACATGGAAAAAAACAAGATACAGACCAGTATATGTAACATACTGTATTTTCTTGTATGTAAAAACCTGTAAAGACACAAAAATAATAAATAAATAAATAAATAAATAAATAAGATAAGATAAAGGGGGCAGGGTTGTAATGCTCACTGAAGAGCATTTTGATTTGTTTTTATTTTAAATCTTGAAATTGTACTGCTTATTAATAATTAAGTTGAAATGTCAATCTTTAGCATTGTAGTGTGTTATTTTTTATTTATACAGCACCTAGTTCATTGTTATCGTTTGGTGCAAACAGCCTCATACAACTAGTACTATTTACATACTAAATTCACAACACAAAGCAAAACACTGTGGGAAAATTATGCAGATAGACACACATTGGAAATTCACTGGTTTAGACCCTGAATTGAATTGGAGAGGTGGAGGATTTTTCTGGGTTTAATAATTAGTACGCACTGGTAATTTTTGTGAATTTGCAGAGGCATTTTGGGGCTTTTAGGGTACCTAAAGTATTTCTCTTTGCGCTTCCTAATATTTGAGTTCACAGATTATTAGTGCATAGGTATCTTTTTTTTAAATTTCGTTTTTTTTCAATTACAGTTGATATTCAACATTAGATTAGCTTCAGGTGTACAGTAGAGTGGTTAGATGTTGTTATTTTAAAAATCAATCTTTATATGTGATTGAATAGAACAGACAGTTGGCAGTTGAGTTAGGAATGAAAACACACCGTGTGCTCAGGCTCATTGAGAGATGACGGTGGGGAGGGAGACAGGGACCAGGCCTGAGTGTGATCTTAATTCTAAGAGCTCTGTAAGAAATGATGACTCTCCAGTCATTTCCCCCATAACTGGGGTAGGGCAGAAACAGGAAGAGAAGAAGGGTAGTTTTGGAAAGAAAATATGAAAAGGGTGCTAAGTGCTAGCTTCTCCCTGCTCATTCTGACACAGATGTGCCCCCCACCCCCCACCACAGGACAGTGTTTGTCAAACTTGAGAAATGTACTAATAGTTTTTGAAGGAAAACAAAAATTTATCCAGACCTCTCTCCCATGGTTATTTAAATAATTTTGATTTAATTCGAACATACAGCCATTGTTTATGTTAGTTAAATATGTAAACTATAAAATAACGTCTACCTCCCTAGGCTTATTTATTTACAACATAAACCCAACATAAATTGAAAACAAGTCATACTGAAAGTAACAACCTGAATTTAACGTGACAGATGATGTTTGGATGAAATGAAATCCCTGCTTGCATTTTAAAAAGTCACGGGCTGCTCATGGCTTCAGCACACGCCTGTGCCTCGAGGGCTCCTCTGTGGATCGATCGGGAAGCTTTCTTTGGACAGTGAGCTGGCACTGTTTGGCAATGGCTTGATGGAGATGCATCACCTAAATAGTAGGTCTGCCTCTCTCCTCATTAGTCAGATACAAAGTGGAAAGACTCAGTGCCAGAGTCAGCCTACACATAAACACAAGATAGCCCTGAAACCCAGTCCCCGTCCATGGAGGTGGGAAACCTAGAAGGAATGACCAGACCCCTTAGAATATGGGGGCAAACCCCCATGCATGTGGGGACTTCTGTTTGGACAACAGTTCTAAATATGAGAGTGGATTCTTTCTAGAGGAAAAAGGGAAACTATGCCTTCTCACATAGAGGCCTGGGGACAGGATACATCGCTCCTTCTAATCTAAAAAGGCATTCTTGGAATTGAAGAGGGACCACTAAGATTTGAGTGTAAGGAGAGACCAACTTGGGTGTGGTCACAAGTCCCTGTGGTTCCTGCTTATGAGACTCAGGACAGACGAGATTACAAAGAGGCCACTGAGAGGTCTCTGCCTCCCTGGCCATGTGGCTGGAAACGGCTTATGGCACGACCAGCCTCCCAAGTCAGGGCTCAAACCACCCCGCTGGAGTGTGGGAAGAAAATATCCTGGGCCCTGGAAAGCTGAGCCCTGCCCTCAGGCATGTAAAGAACAGCTCCCAGAGAAGGGTGAGGGGACCTCTGCAAAAGGGGGAGCTCGCCACAGTTTGTGTAATTTACCAAGTGCACAGAGTGGTCAGGAAGAGAAATGTGGGTTTCCGGACAAGACAGAAAATGATGTCGGCTACAACTGTTAGTCGATCATAATTTATATGAAATGTCAACTCAAGTTCCGTTTTCACTGTTCCAAAGTGTCACACGTCTTCCTGTCCACCCACAAGGTCTATTACTTCAGGGAGAGGTGGGGAAGGTACAAGGGAGTAAACCTGAAACTTCCAACTTGAAAGCACATGTTTACTTTAGGAGAAATGATACTCAAGAGGTGATCAACGTTTGTAAGATTCGGGCTCTGCTGGGAGGAATAAAATGATTTGTGGGGTTCCTGAAAGCACGAGCTGGGGAGTGGAGCCGGGTTTGTTCTGTGATGCTGTGCAGGTTAGAGGTGATGCGGGACAGGGTATTAAGGTGGCCGGGAGAGGTTGAGCTGGGGGAGCAATTCCCAGATACATTGAGAACCTGAGGGCAGAAGAGTCACATATTCCATTTCCGTCCTGGGCATCTGGGGAGAGGGATGGCAGCAGCTTCATCAGATAATTAGAACGAACACAGGACACGCATGTCTGGACAGAGGGACACATGGGGTACGTAGGAAGACAGAGCCTGGGACGCCCTGCAGTGGGCACTGAGGCGCTGCCTGGCCCATCTGGATCTGGCACTCATGCCCCGGCTGCTGTGAGTGCTGGCAGCTGATGCCATGCAGCCAATACCCTTCTCCAGGCTGTTCTCTTAGCCAAAGAAGGCCTCCTAGTCCCAGGTCATGTAAGCTCCCGGGGCAGCCCGTTGCAGAGGACAAAAGGTCCACTCCCCTCGCCTCACCTGGAACAACTGGAAAAGCCTTCCAGCTCCAGAGCCACCTGTGCAATCGGGCTGCTTCTCTAACTTCCCCACCCAGCTCCCCTCGCTCCCTTACAGGTGCCGTCCAGAGAACATTTGCCAATGAGCGTTTCATAGGCAAATCTTAAAGCCTGTTTCCTGGGAAGCACGAACTATGACGGGCCTCCTCGGTCGCCCTATCTCTGGGGTTGGGGGTTGGAGTGTGGAGAAAACCTGAGATGAGTTCTCCTGACCTGACAGAGATGGGAATCAGGAGCTGGCGGGCTGCCTGCGGCTTGCGTGGCGTGGTGAGAGGTAAGGCTTTGAGTGGATGTCACAAAGGCAAGGATGGATGACTTGGCTGAATTTCAGAGGATCAGTTAGACCCACGATTGAGTCAGCATTGGTGGGGAGGGGCAGGTAGCCACAGGCTGACCATGCCTGACCATGCAGGAAGGACCAGCCACAGGTGACCTCAGATATGAACCTTCGGCACATGCAGAAAGCCCCAAAGATTCAGCTGGGCAAGATACCTCTGGGGGGCCAGAGGCTGCTTATCACCCCAGATGTCCCCCTCCTGAGGTCAGGTGAATGCTAAGCCCACTAGATCCACGTCCCACCTCTCTTCCCACCACTAGAGGGAGGGAGACTGAACATTGACCCTAAAGAGATCTGTATTATATGGAAGGTGGCTGAGTTACCATGAAAGGAGCAAAATTAAGAGTTTTCCTGTCATCAGTGGAAATGGATGCAGAAATATGCAACTGAAAAGGAGGAGGGAAGACGAAAGCACAAACCAGCTGGGGCAAAACCCAGCCACATATGTGATACATATTTACAGACATCACTTTCTTAACCAGGCCTTGTTCTAAGGGCTTTCATTTAAGTAGTTTTGTAGTATATGGACTTTTAGGAAAATTAGCCAAGCTGCCAGGTAGCTGATAGTGCACCTTAAACACCACCCTGGTTACTGAAAAGGTATTTCCGCAGCAGGCAGCTGGAAGCATCCGAATCAGACGCACCACGCCTGTGCCTTGTCATTTGAAGAGCGAACAGACATGCCAGCGATGGACCACAACGGAGGAAGTGAGGTTCAGGTCTGTGCTCTGACAAAGAGACAGGCTCCTCTCCTCAGCCCTTTCATCTTTCTACGTTTGTAGTTTTCTCATGTAATTCTCACAACAAGCCTATGAGGGGGTCGCTGTGATCATCCTAAGTTTAGAGAGGACACGGAGACCCAAAGAGGTCCAGGGCTGGGCCATGGCTGGGCAGGGCTCCAGAGCCTCGCACGCTGCGTCCTCTGCCCCCTGCCTCCCTACATGCTATTTCCGTGCACCTTGCAGATGGGATTTGTGTCAGGGCGCTGGAAACCTGAAGAGTCATTTTAGCCAAGCTAGAGATAGAAGTATTGCCAAGTGTGGAGGATCACCCAGGTGACTACAGACACGGAGGGATTAGGAGCTAGGGTGACTGAGGGGTGACGAATACGGGTCAGTGGTAAAGTCAGAATCACTCTCCTGTGTATCCTGTAACGCATGTGGTAAGTATTTATGTGCCTGAGGCCTTTAGTTAGACAATCTGTATATAGTGACTTTCCAGGAGCTGTCCCCTGTGCCCTGTATCATTGTATCCTTAGTAGGACTTTCTGTGGCTTGTCACTGAGTCCCTTTCACGTCATAAAAGAGTAGTGCCGTAGGGTGGGAGGGTGAAGGGACAGAGGCAAGTAAGACATCTCCGGGGGCTGGTAACACTTGGACACTCCCAACACCCGGCAGTGGAAAACAACATTTGCCAAATTTCCAAGCTGTGATTACCAGCCGGGTTGTTCTTCCCTCCTCTGTCCACGTTTCCTTTCCTTAGCAAAGTTACTATCCATCGCCGTGGCTGGTAATAGTGGGAGGCTAACGGCACACATTTCAAATACAGGGCTGGGGAATTGAAAGCTGCTCATGCCCTACGGCAGATCGATTTGAGAATACTTAAGAACTGCTCATTTTAACTCTCCTCCTGGCATGATCTATTTGTATCCCTGGTTTTCGCCTTGCAGACTTGGAGGGGGTGGTGAAAGATGAACGGGCAGTGCTCAGCCACAAGGGGAGAAGAGCGTCATCCAGCCCCCAGAATAGCAACAGCAATAAATATGGTCATAGAGCTCTCCTGCTGAGGCCGAAACGACAGACAGGATCATATTTGTGGCACCCAACAGGCCTCCTGGCTACGGGGGCTGGCTCAGGGGTTTGGAGGAAACATGTACAAAGTTGATGCTGACGGAGGGGACACTCTTGATTTTGGAGCTGTGACTTGGTGATAAAAGGAAGGGGGTGGTGTCCAGGATCCCCCGCAGAGCTGAGGGTGCTCGGAGTTTGTCCTAAATCAGCCTTCGGGACAGCTGGCTCAGGGCTCCTGAGAGCTGAGCCGAGAACTTCCCCGCACGTCTGCCTGAGAACTCGCTGCGAGCCGCAGCTGCCGCGGCCGTCAGGGCACATGCGTAGCGGGGAGGGTGATCAGGAGGCTCTCCGAGGTCACGGTTATTTAAAGAGGGCCCGTCGGGTTTCGGCCCCTTCGGATTTCAGCCCCTTCGTGTACAGAATCAGCACCTTTGCTCTCGGAGGGCCTGGATGAAGGGGCATCTCTCCCTTCAAAGCCCCTCAACTGTCCCTTGCAGGCTCGAGACATTTCTGGGGCTCCGGGAGCTCCGGCCTTTGTCCCTTTTCCTGCATATTTCACTTTCATCTAAGAAATGGTCATGTCTCTGGGTGGCTGTGGTTTTAGCATCTTTACCTTCTTTTGCCACTTGGAATTGGCAGGACTGGGCTTCCATGTTTGCAGAACTTGCACACAGCAGCTGTCATTCAGGATGGGACATTTTAAAGCTAATATACGATTTTACGATTTCTCCCCTGTGCTGTGGAAACCAAAGCATCACCTGAATGTGGCCAGTTTCCCTTTTGCTGTTAAACGTCCCCACTTTAAAAGAATAGAATTTCTTATAAAGCCATGTCCCTTCTCTCTACAATCTTTGTGGATCACTGGTTTCTCCAACCGTCCCCAGCGTCCTGCAGGAAGTCACTGGAAACAGGGTCATGGTGGCCACAAGTCACCCGTTTCTTTCCTGTAGCTTTAACAGGCACAGGTTCAATTCCACACTTTTATTTGTCTCAGTTACATGCTTAGGATTGAAATGAATCTTTTCTCTTGAACCACAACATCGCTTTTATTTGAAAAGTAGAGTCTGTAAAGAAATAAAGTCAATGTTGCCTTAGGCTTTGGTATCTCAATGTAAAAGTCAGTACTCTCTTCTATTGTCACTATTATCTTATTAAGACCAACAAGATAAAGGAAGTAGGTTTTACAGCACTAGCTCTCATGTTCATTCTCCAAACGTCCCTGGTGACTTTGGGTGGTTAAGAAAGAAATCATGACAGTGTGTTGCAGTTGGTGCCAAAGGAACAGAGATGACTATTCGGTGCCCAGGACCTGCTGCCGCCCAGACCTTATCTTGTCCTATTTATACATCCACAAAGCAAAATCCTCATTAGAGCAACCCTTGCAACGTTAGCATTTTATTTCTTTAAAACTTATGTCTCTGAGTTTTTATGCCATTTTTCTCACATGGCCAGAGACAATGCAGGCATAAATGAACTTCTCCACTTATTATTTAGTGACTAAAAGAATACAAAAACCAGGACATAGGAAAACCAAATTCCAATGTAGACCTAAATATTCTCATTTGAATTACAAAGATAAGTACCAAATGCTCTTAAATCCATGGAAAGATTCCTTTAAAGATAAAAAGAAAAGCCCGGCTGGGAGTGGCTCAGAGGTTGAGCGGCGACCTAGGATCCAGGAGATCGGGGTTCGATTCCCGGTCAGGGCACATGCCCGGGTTGCGGGCTCGATCAATGACTCTTTCATCATTGATGTTTCTATCTCTCTCTCTCTCCTTCTCCTTTCCTCTCTCTGAAATTAATAAAGATATATTAAAAAAAAAAAAAAAGATAAAAAGAAAAGACTACTTGAGTCGTTTATTGGGAAGTGGGTAAAACAAGTCACCTTCCACTGTGAGGGTGGCGTTCTGTGGTTATGATAAAGGGTGGCATGTACACAAGTACATTTAAATTAAGAAGGAAGCACTTTCCTTTAGGAAATGTAACTAATAAAAAGCTGCAATTTCAGACCTAAGCATTAAGTATCTTATACGAAATATGCCTTTTCCAAGATTGCATCTAAATATCCTAGAAGCTTTTATAGTTGCAATCATTTATAAACAGACTTCTTCATTGTTGAGAGAAGCCTTAGTGATATTCCTTATATACCAGGAGAGCACACTGGGAAAGGACTCTTCTTTTTCTCCTTGGCTTCTCTTACTTTCATATTCTAAGTGATATTTGCATACTATTCACATGGTCACCCAATGTTCTTTTAGCGATCTACTCCAGTGGGTACTGAATGAAGTCCAGAAGAAATGAACCCGAACTATGCATAGTATCTAAGTATTTTATCATTTGTTATTTCTTTTTTTAGAAATATTCAATTTCCACCTAATACTGACAATTTCATATGTATTTTTGAAGTATAAATAGCTAAAATTCACATGGCATCATTAAATTGCCATAATGAAGTGCTAGAGTACAGCCAGCCTGGCAGTCAAGCTCCTCTGACTATGGGACATGTTATATTAATAGTCACCATTTACCCAGAGTGTTAAAAAATACTAGTTATTTTTACTGTTATATCATTATCTTTTATAATTGTTAATATACACCTTGCGCTAAACATTGTGTAAGATACGTAACATTTAAAAAATTATGATTAATCCTCAATACGGTTGACCCTTGAGCAACACAGGTTTGAACTGCATGGGTCTACTTATACTTGGATTTTTTTTCCAGTATAGTTGGCCTTCTAGATCCACGATTTAGCATCGTGGATTCAACCAATGGAGAATGGAAACTAGCATTTTTGATCTGTGGTTGAAAATCTCCAGATGTGGAGGGCAGACTGTATGCATTGTTCTACGCAATTTATATAAGGGACTTGAGCATCCGTGAATTTTGGTATCTGGGGCATGTGTGTGTCCTGGAATACTGAGGGACAGCATTAGTTAACTTTTTGGGGAGTCAAAAATTATACGTGGATTTTTGATTGCCCCTAACCTCTAAGAAAGGTGGTTTGGTTATTTTACCTGGTTTATAGGTGAGCAAGCTGTGCCCATGATAACATAGCTAACATATTTGGTAATCAGTGGAGTATTTGAATGCAGTTCTTTATTTTTTAAAATATGTTTTTATTGATTGAAGGGAGAGGGGGAGAGAGATAGAAACATCAGTGATGAGTCATTGATCTGCCGCCTCCTGCACGTCCCTTGCACACCCCCTACTGGGGATCGAGCCCGCCACAGGGGCATGTGCCCTGACCAGGAATCGAACCATGACTGCCTGGTTCATAGGTCAACGCTCAACCACTGAGTCACGCTGGCTGGGCTGCATGCAGTTCTGACCATTTTTTCTTTGCATACTTAACAGACATCTTTAAGAGCAGTTTTAGGTCCACAGCAGAATTTAGTGGAAGGTACAGAGAGTTCCCATACTCCCCACCCCTACACATGCATGGCCTCCTCTATTACCATCATCCGGCACAGAGTGGTACATTTGTTACAACTGATGAACCTACACAACACACCATAATCACCCAAAGTCCACAGTTTAGAATACATTCTATGTGTTTTCACAAATGTATAATTCTGTGTATCTACCATTATAGTATTGCACAGAGTAGTTTCACTGCCCTGAAAATCCTCTGTGCTCTGGCTGTCCCTCACTCCCTCCCCACAACTCCTGACAACCACTGATCCTTTTACTGTCCCCAGTTCTGTCCTTTCCAGAATGTCGTAGAGTTGGAATCATTCAGTAGGTAGCCTACTCAGATGGACTTCTTTCACCAAGTAACATGAATGCAGTTCTGCCTTTGGAGTCTGAGCCCTTCCCGCTCCATGTTCTGGAGTGGAGGGCAGTGCTAAGTCAACGTGGAGAAACTGAGCGGTGAGACAGAACACCAGGCACGCTGTCATAGAGTGACGTGATCCCACAGGACTCGGTCATCATGTCCAAATTAGTCATTGCAAAGTCAAGAGACTGAACAGAAGTCAGACTGTGATGTAATACATAAATAATCGGAGCCTCCAGAGTTAGCCCGGATCTGTGCTCAGGTGAGTGGTGGGCCGTGCGGAAGCTGTGGGATGCGGTGCAAGGTGCACAGAATTTGGAGCTAGAAGCCTGGAGCTTTGGTTCCCTCTCTACCAATTCTTAGTAGGGTAGTTGACTTCATATCTCAGTGCGGATTCCTTATCTTGCAAAGGGGGTTGTTGGGAAAATCAAATGAGTACTGTTTTTAAAGCATTTACAAACTTTTAGTAGGATATTAGATATTATTAGGGGAGTGTTGGTACAAATTGATAATAAATGGTTTAGTTTTAGGAGGATATTCTCTCCACTGTGTTCTTCCCAGCTTTCCCCCCCTACAAATTCTAAACAATCTTGGGCAAAAAATTCCTGAAGTAAAACAATTAGTGACTCCAGGCATAGGTAACATTTCCATGTGACTAGTGTGGACAGTACATGAAATCCTCTCTGCCAGAAATACAATGTGAATTCTCTACTAAAAAATAATTTCATGCATTATTAACATTAGCAGTCATTCTTTGAGAAACTAGAAAGTTAATCAAATTATTTTGTAAGTCTGCAGACCTTCCGAATTAATACGGTGCACTTGGTATCATGCATGACTATTTGCTTTGGGATGCAGGAAAGACCAGAGGAAACATTTTAGAGTCTCAGAAGCAAGTCTGGGATATTCTAAGGTCATGGAGGCTTTCACTTACAAGCCAGCGGGGGGTAATCTACATTTTTTGAGGGAAAAGTGGAGGAGCTTTGGCATCTTGAATCTGTATACTGGTGGTTTGGCACAATATTTTGTTTTCTTTTTCTTTTTGTTTTTAACCAGGCTGTTTTATGAAAATGTTTCCAAATTATTTAACCTTTTCTTCCATATACCATAAGTCAGCCTTTGACTTTCATATACCATTCTGCTCTACAGATTTTATAGCTGGGGCAAACTAGGGACTGAGAATTGGGATGAGTCATCAATTCTACACTAAATTGGTAATTCTCAAGCTTAAGATGCATCAGAAAAACTGGTGGATGTTTTTTCCCATCAGTTAAAAAAGCTGGAGAGTTCTTTAAAAACATCAGTTGCTGGGCTCCGCCTCCAAAGTTTCTGATTCAGTAAAATGTGCACTTGTAACAAGTTTCCCCTTGCAGTTGTTTGTCTGGGACCACACTTTGAAAACCACTGCAATAAGTCAAATATAGGAGTCAGGCTGATTAGAGCTCCACTCAACCATCTAGAACCACCACAGTTCTACCAAATCAATGTCCTCAGGTGAGCCAAGTTTTATCTCATCCACTTAGATAATACTTAGAGTTTTGTAGATGCTTGAGAATATCAGAGAGTAAGAATTCTTCATATTTGAGATGAAAGTTCTAAAAAATAATTTCTAAATAGCTCCCTCCCCCCCCCCATTTTTTCTTATGTATATGCATACCAATTACAAATCCTTTGCAATTCATGGGGTCAGATAACAGGCATGAGTCAGGACAGAACAAGCAAAGTAGCTTCTGGGTGCTTAACATTAATGTTGTCACATACAGGAGAAAGTGGAAATTTCTATTTTTTTACATATATATATAAAATATTATTTTCCTAATTTTGGAATGGAAAATTGGAAAATTTGATTTCGAACTAGATAGCTTAGTTAAATATACTCTTTAGAGACTAGAGACATTTCTGTTTTCTAATTGTCAGGAGAGAAAATAGCAGGGGATTGATTTTTCTTTAAAAAGTAGAGACCTCTTGTGGTCATTCATAAAAGTGCTTTAAAAACTAGAAATCTAGAGTATTCCAATTTGTCAAAAGGTTTCAAGATCTCTGACTTTGTTGAAATACATTAAAAAATTATCTATTTCCTAATACCTGCCAAAATAGATAAGAAGAGCAATAGCAGGATTTTAGGACTTTACGTAACAGTAACTTCTATAAATACATACATCATTCAGCCACAACACGTCTATGTTATAATTTAAAATCTGATTGAAGCATAAGATATAAAGAAAAGTGAACAAATCCTAATTGTCTAGCTCAAAGAATTTTCCCAAACTGGATCTTTCTGAGCAGCCAGTATGTCTGATAGGTTTTTGATTGTAATTTTATAGGTAAGGTGATTCAGTCTCAGAGAGGTTATGTGATCTGCTATTTCATAACATCAATCAAATCCATTTTAACTTCATTTATGTACAAATATTTAAGTGAATAAAGAATTTCAATAAATATTGATATAAGAGACAGTCGATTTACAGAACCATAATCCTTGGCCCAGATTTGTAAACACCAAATTCTGTCAAATGAAAATGCCTTTACACATAGAATTTTGAGTGCAGTAGGCTAAATAGGCTATAATTTATTATTATTATTGTTGTTAGTTGTTCTTTGTCATTGTTTGCTGTTTCTCTTGTTATTGGTGGTGATCCATCTTTCTCTCCATTAATTAATAAGCTGTTTTAGACCATCTTTTACCAGGCACTAATTTGGATTCCTGGGGATAACAAAATGAATAATATTAGGCCTTGACCTTAAGAAGCTCTGAGTCTGATGCACTAGAAAGACCTATAAACAGTAGTTTTTGATACTGTAGTTTGTGTTTTAATAAAAGTGTACATACCTATGTGAACTGATTTCCAAGAAGGTGGCTATATTTTCCCCAAAGTCTACCCCACGTTGTGCAAAGCTTGCAAGCCCACAGATTTCTCTCTTTGGTTTTTAGAGCTAGCATAGTGTAGTAGAAAGTCGTGTTTGAGATCTGGCTCTTCTACTTCTCAGCTCGAGGGTTTTGGACCAGTCTGTCAGTCGTAAAACCTCACTTTCCTCAATTATAAATTAGGGCTGGTAGCTACCTCTGCTATCATGGGGATCAAATGAGACTGTGAGAAAGTGGTCTGTGATCTCCAGGCGAAGTTCTATGTTATACTTTGTTCATAGGGTATTATAAATATTAAACACCCATGCACTCATCAATTCGTTCCGTGTTTCCAGGTTTATGGTTTTTGGCTGCTGGGAAGATGTACTAGAGAAAGTGCTGTGTCTGACAGTGAGCAGATAGTCGTGTGCATATCTACTGTCTTCCTAGGTACAGGGAACAGAAAGAAAATTTCGTAAGGGTAGTGGGTGTCTGAGTAATGGAAAAGGAAGCGGCCCTAAGCTGGCTGGGACAGGAAAAGGTACCAAAAGCAGATTAATATATAAACTCACTCATTCACACATTTACCCAGATCATTATCATCAACATCATCAAAATAATTTATTAAGTATTAAATAAAATTTGTATATTCCATGGTGTGCAGGTAAATGTTTAACAACCAACTCCCTGGAAAAAACAAACATATGATAGATAGCACTGGCAGATTTGTGTAGTGTAAATGTTCCTGTGATGGCCAATTTCAGGCGACTAACGTGGCATCACTGAGCCGGGAGTTAGGAAGAGATGCACAGCAGCACACCTTTTACGTGATTTCCATTATGTGAATAATCTCAAGAGTATAGACAGTAATAAACATAGCAAGATGATTAAGAAGTAATGAGTTTTGAGTATTTGCTAGCTCTGTTTTAACATTATTTAAATGCAATTCAATTTTATTTCATTTTTTATATTGGCTATGTTGAACATCCAGCTTGCAAAATTCCTGAAAATTTGGCAATCAGCTCCCATAAGCCTGAATGAGCCTGTGGTTGCCCAACACTAGATACGTTGGTAATTGCACCAGTGTAGTACTAGTTATGGTAAAAGTCATCACCTCTTTTGGGAAGACACTATGTTAGGAGCCTTTCTCTATGCTCATATGCAAGTAATTACTGCAGTGCGTTGTGATCTCATCTTTCTCCCTCCACACTTGAGTTTCCTGAGGCGAAATACTCTGACTTTTAACTCCATCTCTTCTGTATCTAGCACTGTTCCTGAAACAGGGAAAGTTCCACAAGTGCACACTGAAGAAATAGACTGACCTGGATCTGGCTCCTGTTCTCCAGGAGCCCACAATCTAACTTGATGTACAAAGACACACAGCTACAGAATACACGATTTAGTAGAAGCTCTGAGTAAACATGTGAATTCATAACAAGGCTTTTCTATTACATACAAGTGGCTTTGAGTGGGATAGAAAATAACAGGGATCATGGGTCAATGCAAATAGATGCTCAGTTCTTTTCTACCCTTTGTGACTTAAAACCAAAATACCACCATGTTTCCTCACCTCATCTGTTTACTGATATTCTCTTGATGTTCAAATGTTTAACAAGTAAAAGCAGTCCATATTCACTCTAGAAAAATTACAATATAGAGAAGCATAAAGAAATAAAAACTACAGATATTTACAAGGTTGATGTCTTAGTGAAGATGGGTTAAGATAATAGCACTTGGAAAGCACCAAATAACAGTGGCTTAACCAAGGTGCTTTATTTCTTATTTAACTAAAAGTTCGGAGGTGTGCAGATTCAGGTGGGTGTGGCGGCTCTGCTTCCCAGTGTCCCTGTGTGTGTTACATGCCACTGAGTCAGCTCTGCCTCCCAGGGACCCTATGAATGAGTGATGTCCACAACATCTTGTCTTCAGGGGCTCAATTTCCCTCCAGCTCAGGGCTTGCCCACTCTCAGGGTGGGGTCCTATTCCTCATGGTCCAAATCAGTATCCACCCTCCTGGAAACAGGATGGAGAATGGGATGAAGAGGCACAGGGCCAGCTGTTCCTTTAAGGAGGCTTCCTAGAACTTGCCCTGCAGCGCTTCCCTTATATCCCGTTTATTAGAACAGTTACAGGGCCAACTTTAGCTGCAACGGAGCCTGGGAAATGCAGTCTTTAGTCTCCTCAGCCATGTGATTAGCTAAAATTTCTGTTACCATAGAAGGAGAAAATGGATTTTTAGGGCCAACAATTTGCTGCAGTTATTTCATAGTTAAAGTGCAAATAGAGGACTTGGAAGGTTAAAAGTTATAACCATTTTCAAGGTTTTTGATGCATATTGATAAATTTCCCTTCAGAAGCTCTGCACATATTTACACTCCCAAGGATATATACGAATGTTTCATATTAAACACCTACACAGGAATCAATCAATTCATTCAATGTTTACTATATGGCTTTGCTGGGGGAAAGATGTGATAGAGACAGTGCTGTGTTTGACAGGCCTGGGCTTTATTGTCAGTCTCTTTCAGCTGCAGGTGACAGACAGCCCACCAACAGTGTTTATTCAGATATTGAGGTATAGTACATGCTAGAACCTGAAGCTGGAAAATTAAGAATGAAGTCCTTCTGAAGAGGAATGGAGGAATGGGGGATTATATAATTAGTTGCAAATTTTTGAGGCCTAAAGAGAGAAGAGCAAGTGTAATATGATGTCCTTTTAATGCCCCAGAGGGGCTTTCCACAGACAATGTCCTAGTGCTTTGTATGTGCCCTCTCATTCAACTCCCAGGGCAGTCACATTTTTCTATATATCCATATTTCACACATGGTGAAATGAAGGCTCAAGAGAGGTCACTGGGGGTGAAACTAGAATTTAAATCCCACTCTGTCTGATTTCAAAGTTTTGCTTTCCCCCCTACTATTCTGAAGTGTGAACTGATAAAAAACAAATTTGGTAAGAAGCACTTTTGCTGTTATATTTGAATTAACTTAAGGGTATGAAGTGTTGTAAAGGCGAGGAGGACCTTCTGAGATTTGTCATTTCCACGGGGCCTTTTTTTGACTTGAGTTGGATACCTGCCTCTGTTTTCTCACAGTACCTTGTGTTCACGCTAAGACACATAGGTCTTATCTCTGTTATGGTTGTCTATTAATTTTGTTGTCTCTGCCACCAGACTTACATCTTGGGTACCAGGTATCAGGTCTTATCCATCTTTGCATCCCTAGGGTCCAGAATAATGCTTGGAATATTGTAGGTACTCAGTAAATATTTCCTAAATGCATTAGGGAAGCATCCACGGTCATATTAATACATATTTACTAAAAGAGAAATTTTATTAACTTACTATGATACCAGATTATAAGAGGTGTACAGTAATAACCAGACTAGTATAAAATTATGATTCTGACCATGGCGATGAAGAGAATGTTTATAAGGCAACTGAACCTGTAAATAATATTAGAGCCTACAACGTGCCAGGATGTTTTAAGTGCCTAACATTGTCACAAAAACCTTATCGGGGTAATAAATTATCTCCACTACAAAAATGGGGAAAATTAAAAAACCAGGACATGAATCCATGTAGATCCACTCTAAAATTTCTGTGCTGAACTAAGCTATTTTTCTCACCATTGGATATTAGTTTATGAGAATAATAATAATAATAATTTTGCATGACTGAAGAGTAGCCTCTTCTAATGACAACACATAGATCCTTACCCTGTGGCTTTGTCTGACAACTGGAACTTCTCCTCCGCCAAAGGCACCGACTTTGCCGGAGGAGCCCTAAGCATCTTGGAAAATCGCTGTTTTTATACCTGAGCAACCTCTACTCCACCTCCCAAACCAAGGAGTAATTTGCTGTCGACATTAGTCAATACTCACTTTCATAATCAGGGACGCATTTGAGGTTGTTTCCCCTAAGAAACACCCACTGGCACCCCCGGTGGCCTCCCCGCGCCCGGCGCGGACACCCAGCCTCTGCGGTCGCCGCCCCGCAGCTTCCTGGCCGCAGAAACTACACTTCCCAGCGGCCCCGCTGTCGCGGGAACTCGCTTTCCCGCCTCCGGAGGCATCGCGAGAAGAGGACCCAGGCTCCGCTGGCAGCGCGGTGGGGGAGCCAGGGCGCACCCCGCAATGGCCGGGGCGCAGGCCGAGCAGGCAGGGGGCGCGCCCCCGCTGGAGGCCGGCGAGCGGGAGGCGGAGGCCAAGCTCATTCTGTACCACTGGACGCATTCCTTCAGCTCCCAAAAGGTAAGGGCCGGCGCAGGCGGGGCGGGGCGGGCTTCAGCACCGGACAGCTCCCGCCGGGCCCGCCGGCCCGGCCCGGCCCACTGGACGCTGGCCTCGGGGACCCTGACCCCCGGGCTCCCTCCAGGGCAGGGTGCGCCTTAGCGGGAGCAGGGAGGCAGCCTGAGACGGAAAGGCCGCGACCCAGGCACCGCCGCTCGTGAAGCACGACCCGAAGCATCCCTTTCGGCCTTTGGGCCGGAGGCCTGTCTCCTGGGCCTCGCAGAGTTGAGGCAGAGGGAAGCGCCTTCAAACAGCAGCCGAGGAATCTGCAGTCCCTGATTTTGCTCCATTTCGCTCCCATCTACTGTCTGTCACAAGGCCTAGCATATCTCTATTTCAGGTTCTTGTCTGGGGAGAATGTAATTAGGTTTAGGGCACAAGGAAAGTACTGGCGGTGGGAAGGTCACTGTACATTTTTGTAGCCAGAATCATTTTCATTACTTATCTTTTCTCATTTATAAGAACAAGACGCTAGACTACATCTGACTCGTTAATTCTAGAATAGGAATACAGTCACACAGGGCTTAACGACAGGGGCCCCTTCTGAGAAATGCGTTGTTAGGCGATTTTGTTGCTCTGAGAACGCAAGAGCGCACGTACACAAACCTAGACGGCAGGGCCTGCTGCACGCCTGGGCCCTGTGGTGTAGCCTGTGCTCCTGGGCTGCAACCTGTACAGCATGCTACTGTAGAACACTGCACGAGATCAACTCAGGCGCAAGATACAATGATGCAATCAAGAGATGCAAAACATATGAGGTTGCTGCTGGTGTAACATTAATACTGTTTTACAAGTATATTCTAAAATAACGATAAAAGGTACAGTATAGCACACACAAAAACCAGTAACATAGTCGTTTATTATCATTATCAGGTATTGCTACTGTACATAATAGTATGTACATAATTTTATTCGACTGGCAATAATTTAGTTTGATGGCTACGACATCACTAAGCGATAGGAATTTTTTGGCTGCATTATAATCTTATGGGGCCACTGTCATATATGCAGTCTGTCACTGACCTAAAGGTAGTTATGTTGCACATGACTGTAGTTAAAAAGGATATTGAAAATATTAATAACTCCGGGAAGCACAGAAAAGCTACTTAGTGGTATCCAAGGATCTCATTGAATTGAAAGCCTCCGTGCGCTGTGGTAACCAGTGTGAACTCTTCCAGGTGCGCTTGGTAATTGCTGAAAAGGCATTGAAGTGCGAGCAACATGATGTAAGTCTGCCCCTGAGTGAGCACAATGAGCCTTGGTTTATGCGTTTGAACTCAACTGGAGAAGTGCCTGTCCTTATCCACGGGGAAAACATTATTTGTGAGGCCACTCAGATCATTGATTATCTTGAACAGACTTTCCTGGATGGTAATGTTAAGGCTATTTGTGATTTCTTGGATTTACTTTTAACACAAATTGATGTGTTCCCCCCATCCCTCTTCCCTCTTCCCTCCCTTCCGTCTTCCCTCCTTCCCTTCCTTCCTTTTTCTTTCTTTCTTTTTGGTTTCATGGTGGTGGTTTAGTGATTAAAAACCTTTTCCATTTCCATAAGCACACAAAATAAAATAGGTCAATAACATAAATTTTGTACAAACCAGTATAACTCCTTTAAAAGAATTTCATGTAAACTGCAAATTTTAATGTTTTAAATTGACTTGCAAAAAAACCCTACAGGTGTGTGGCTTGTGATGGTAGTTTAGTTGCCTTGAGGTCTAATTCATAATATTGATTCTAAATGTACATTGTGAAAGTCAGTTTCATCTGTTCTACCAAATGGTTCCACCTTAAAAACAGAGGGAAAAAGAGAAATAAATTATAGGCAGGGAGAATAGAATATTGGTATGCTTTGAGTTCTTGGCCCCTGTTCCTCCTGTATAGTTTGAATTTCATATCTTTTGCAAGGAGTTATAGGGCTTAAATTTATATAGTGCTTTTAAGTAATAATCACTTGCTGACAGACTGTTTTATATCAGGCATTTTACAGTTTCTGTTCTGTTCAGTCTTCAAAGAACCCATCGGAGTCATGACATGAGGGGTTGCTTAAGGTAACAGAGCTATTTAATGGCAGGGCAGGGCCGGAGTGCAAGTCTTTCAAATCCAGACCTTCGTATTATACCAGCTGTATCCCAGAGTCACTGCCACTTACGCGTGTCGCTTGTTCCTCATGACGACCCTCTGAGGTGAACTGTGGTGTCACCGATTTGCCCAGGACTCAAGAGCTGATCACTGGCAGGACTGAGATCAGAACACAGGGCTCCTGGCTGTCAGCCGAGCCCTCTGCTGCGATAGAAGGTGCATGAAATCCAGGTACTCTTCATCTCCCGCCAGTTGCGCTGACATTAATTGGGGAGATTGAAACCAGAAAATAACCTCAAATCGCTGGAAACTGAGAAAGGAAACTGGCCAAGAAAAATGTCTGAGGCGTTACTTTGAAGGAAAATAGATATGGGACCTGAGCAGGGCAGGGACCAAAGGGGATTGGATGAGCAGAGGGCTGCTTCTGCTCTTAATCCAAATGTTTCACTCTCTAGGATTCTGATTGGAGATATTATTAGAGGTGGCCATTGATCAAATCGAAAGGATTTAATGAATGGCTTTCCCTGTCACCATTACTTGCCACCCCTCTGAGTCTGTATGCTGGGGATTGTACTGAAAATGCTGGCTAAGTGATTTAATACAATTTTTCTCAACTTTGAGCTTTTTGGAAATGGACAAGTCTGTTAAATAATAATTTGTATTTCTTGGGAGAAGTAATTATAATAATGTGAATAAAACAAAAATAACTGTACAAGAATCCTGTTTTGAATAATTGCAAACTTTAAAAAGATACAGTAAATGGAAAATCATATTTAAATCTTTTGTTAGTATCTCTCAGACTACTGCTACTACTATTCCTCCCCTCCCTCTCCTTCTCTCTTCCTCCTTAGATTGTTTCTCCTCTAAGATACTGAGTAATATGAAATATGTTACTTTATAACGTAGTAATGTTAATAACAATTAGGCTTTCTCATAACTTGCCTTAGGCTCTTCCTTTTCCTTAGTATAACAACAAAACTGAGACACATTCTGAGTCCCGCTCTAACAAGGGAAATACTGGGTTCTTCTTACTGTTTATTGAATCTATTGAATCAGAGGAGAAGGCATAAGTGTTAGGGTAAAAATATAGAAACTAAGGACTTTAATTCTGGTTGTACCAACAGAATAAGCAGGCAATCAGGAATCCTAGCTTTTTGTTTGAGGCTGGACCTAACTTATTCCACTTCCCTGGCGACATGACTTTGGTTTGTCCTCTTGGGTTAGGTGACGTGGCTCTATCAATTGCAGAGATAAAGCAAGTCCAGTTGGTTCCTATTTTACTTGTTCCCCTTTCCTAGGGCAGTAGTTATGCGATTGGATAGGGTTGAAAAAGGTCAAGGTTAAAGGACCTAAAAGCCATGGTAGATATCAACAGAGTGCGGGAACAATTAGTTGCATAAATGAAGGCTAGTCCAGTCTACAGATGAATTTATCCCAAAGTATTAAATACAAAACAAACATGCAAGTGTTATCACAGTTGTCATTAAGATACTTTATATTTATCATTGGAACTCAGATTAGAAAAGAACCAGACAAGTGACAGACAAATATTATCCCAATTGTCAAGGGGAGGGGGTGATTCTGCCAATCCTTGCTACTTAAAGTGTCTTCCATTGACCAGCAGCACTGGTATCACTGGCAGCTTGTTAGAAATGCAGAGTCCTAGACTCCGCTGCAGATCGTGTCAGTCAGAATCTGCATTTTAACACGATTCCCAAGTGATTCAAATATAAAGTTTGAGAAGCACTGCTACAAATGAATGTGCATTAAGTAATTGTTTAAGCTTTAAGCAGTGCTATAAATATCTTTAATTGTGGCAGAGTTCTAGACTGGGTTGTCAAAAATTAAAAGAAATATATACACACACTCACACATATATACACACATACACATTTTGAGTATCTCAGTTAAAAGGAAGCAGCTTAAGTTTGCATTACTTACAGGAAAATGTCATTAACTAACACTTTAAAAAGGTGAGTCTATTATGTGCCAGAAGATATAGTGTACCTTGATTTAAGTTGAGCATTTACGATCACTTCATGTGATACCCTTGTGAAATGAAGGAGCAAATACGGCTAGATGAGGTGCACATTTTCAGATGAATAAACCACCATGTTGAAGAATATTCATTTTAATTTCTTATACCAAGTTGTTCCTTTCGATATTGACTGTCATTTTACTTACCCTATAATAATTTTTTCTCACTTTATTTTAATCATTTCAACTGCTTGTAGATCACTCTGAGCACCATGAGGTCAGAGACAGTGTCTGTCTCATTAACAGCTATATTCCCAATGCCTCATACAGTGAATGTTCTTTAATAGGAACTTAATAAATACAATTGAATGATTAAAATGAATGAATTATTGAAAATAGATGTCATCCTGGACAGGGATCTCTACTGGTGTTCTCATAGGCTTCTGTTCTCTGAGGAGCCTAACGATTCCATAAATGACTTGAATAAAGACATAGCAGAAACACTATTAGATTTGTAGATGACAGAAAAGCAAAGGTGGTTAATATGATGACCAGCTTATGAAATGTTTCTAATGGAACAATAAAATGGAAAAATAACCAAGGTAAAGTTTAACAAGGCTAAATGTAGTATGTTAATTTTGTTTTTAAAAATCATCTGCACTAATGAAGGATGGGAGACCTGGCTGGCTAATACGTTACCAATAAAAGCCAACAATAAAACAAAAGGCTCTAAGTATAGGTTCTGTCCAGAGTATGGTGAGTTGTAACCTGCTACATTCTTAACTGGTTGGAATATGTAGCATTTTGTCCATTTATGGATGGAACTCTAAAGAAGTTGACAAATTAGAATGATAACAAGTGAATGGATTTCATGAGGTCTATAGTTGCTCACAGTTATAATAGGAGACTTTAATTAAGTGTATCCATTCATCTAAAGAACAGAGTGTAGTGAACAGAGTGTATTTCATTCGCTGTTACTAGTTGCCATTCTGTGTTATTCTATCAGCTGGGGATTATATGAAAAATGATGACTTGCCGATCTGCAAACCTTTCTCAACCTTTCTGTGTAATCATTATTTCCGTATTTACATCCTTATGGGATAAATCCATTAAATAACTGCTAGTTTGAGGGGAGAAATTTGATCACCAAGACTTTTTTCCTAAGTCTTAGCAAAAGAAAGTGAATATTAAGTTGAGCGATGGCTATGCTTGATTTGTTTTTAAAGCAGTTACATGGAAGACTGACGTAGACATCAATGATGTTCCTGAGGTCAGAACTTGGGTAAAAGGAAGAATTTAGAAGTACTCCATTATGGCTGATCACCCAAGGGCTGCCAAGAGCAATCTCTTCATTCATTCTTTCAGTCTTTTAAAAGACCCAAATCATTAAAATCTTACTAATCTTCAAAGATAATTTCATTCTATAAACTTGACGATAATGTAAAACCTGCCTGCAAGACGCGCATGTGCTATTATTACTACTAAGTTTTGCTGACTTTTTCATGCACATGACAGCTTTTCCTACCTGGGCATGTAATGAAGAGTAGTTAGAGTAAAGCAAG
This sequence comes from Miniopterus natalensis, assembly GCF_054644295.1. NCBI lineage: Eukaryota > Metazoa > Chordata > Mammalia > Chiroptera > Miniopteridae > Miniopterus > Miniopterus natalensis. The sequence continues at coordinate 28,689,884 of NC_142096.1, forward strand.
CAGTTTATTAATCTAGATGAGGTCTGATGCTAAGCAAATTAGAAGAACTCGGGAACGATGGATGTGACAAGGGAATATACACACCAATAATATGGATTTAAAAATTCTAGATATTTCTTATACTATTCATAATCTCTTCCAGTGAACTGTAGTTTGGCCACTAGATAATAAAAAAGGTGGGCATGAAGTAACTACAAAATACCAGAACACATGCTATTTTTTACTGCCAGTAGTAACCTGGAAACAAGGATATAATATAGTGAATATTGAATTTTGGTAATTTAATATATAACAGTTCTCTGAAGATTATGCCCCATATCTTATGTCTATATATATCATTTAAAAGATTATTAGGAAATAGGGTTTGGTTTGGAAATAATCAAAGTATTCTAGTATTAAAGAGAAAGCCACAGGCCCAAGATGGCATCACTTGTGCTAAAGCCTGTGATACTTAATGCCTGCCCAACTGCAGTCTCAGCCTTCACCAGAAATGTAATCTTAACCCATCTAGAGTTTTCTGGTCAAGCACCAGTAAGGCAGTCTGTCCCAGGGGCTGTCTCTGTCCCCTGAAGGAGGAAGAGGCAGTCTGCGTGATAAAACCTTTGCCGGTCCATTACCCCCCAGAAAGAAGATGTGCTGGCTTAAAATAATCCTCCCTTTCCTTTTGCTAATAGCTCCCTCGCCCATCTTTCTTCCTATGAAAACCTTCCATTTTTATAGTCCCTCCAAGAGCCTTTCTAGTTGCTGGATCTGCTGTTGCCCAATTGAATCACTTAATTAAGCCAGTAAGATCTTCAAATTTACTCATTTGAATTTTGTACTTTAACAGGTGTGATATTCAAGCATCACACATAAGTTTGACTAGGAAATATAATTTTATAGATACAATTTTATCAATATATGTTATGTTGAAAATCAACTGTATCAGATTTTTGAAAGAACATTAATTCTGAAGTCACTGCTACATTAAAAAATATTGTTATTGCCCGGCCAGGCTGTGGCTGAGCAGTTGAGCGTCAACCTAGGATCCAGGAGATCGGGGTTCGATTCCCGGTCAGGGCACATGCCTGGGTTGCAGGCTTGATTTCCAGTGAGGGGCGTGCAGGAGGCAGCTGATCAATGATTCTCTCATCGTTGATGTTTCTATCTCTCTCTGAAATCAATAAAAGATATATTTTAAAAATATCGTTATTTATGTAAGGAATTTCTAATTGTTGGTAAAGGTCAGAGAATAAAAATTTTATGTCTGTCCATATAAGGCTCATATATAGTTGAACAACATTGTGTGCCTTTTAGCCTATCACCGAAAATGCAGATTTAGCAGCAAGGTTTTAACCCAGGGTGCAGAAAATATGGCATATGGTAAGGAAAAGAAAAACTCATGATTGTGCCAATAAAAGTGGCTTTTAAAAGTAACTTTTTTTCCTTTTTTTCCCTTTCTGTGATTTGGCCAGTTTTTGTGGAAAGGCGTGGGTATTAAATGCCAAGGCCTAGTTCTATGTTATGTGTATCCGACAATTAGAACCAACTGCCTGATAAAAGAGAGTCTTGTATCTGCCATCACTGGGGAACGTAGAAAATCAGAGTAGTGAATTTAGTAAAATAATGGAAGCTTATGCCTTTAAGCCCTTAGGTCCTTTTTATTTTTTGCTCTTGGAACTGAAAGTAATTTTTTTTAATGGCTCAAGGCCATTGTCATTCTAATCAGCAATAGAGGGACTTGAGAATGTACGGAGCTGTTTGTCCCTATTAAATGGCTGCAGAATGCTTTTATTGTTTCTGATTTTTTTAAACTTCTTTTGTTTTCTGTCCTGGTTGTTTATCAAGTCATTGTGCTTTATGTCCATCTGCCTGTTTCTAAGTTGCTGCCCAAATTTAGGAGCAATACAAGACCTGTCTTGTCCCCTACTTAGTCTTCTAGGAAGGCAGATCTTATGCAACTCATTTGTTTATTCTTATTGGGCCTGCTGTCATGCCTCACTGCTGCAGCCCTGGTCCCCAGAGCTGGGGGCTCTCCTCATTGCCGGCTTCCTAACAGCCCCCCGATTCCCTGTCCTGTCCCTGTGAGCCTTCCATCGCTTTCCCACTCCTGACTGAGCACAGTTCCAAGAACATGTTTTCTTTCTTTCTTTTCTTTTTTTTAAATTTTAGTATTATTGACCTTTAACAAGTAGCCAGATATTTCTCCAGCACAATGTATGTATTTGGGAACAACCAAGAATTGCAGTTTGGGACCGGGGGTCTAATGGTGAACTGAGGGCAAGCGCAGAGAAACGAGAGAGGAGGCGCTCTCCTGTACGGGCGCGGGAGGGACTGTTGTAAACAGAGAATCCACTGAGGAAAGTGAAAATGCAGAGTATAGTTCTTCTCATAGTGGATTACTTGACCACAAGGAGTGCTAACACAGCTTGTATTTTATGCATTTAAGAACAATATTTTGAGAAGAGGGTAGTGGCACGTAAAAGGTTAAGAATTTCAAGGACCTTAGAGGGCCTCCAGCGTGTTGTCCTTGTGGAAATGGGATGTGTCGACCATGCATTGGTTGGCATCCTGGTGATACGCTGAGATCAAGAGATCTTGAAAGGTCAGCAAGGAAGTGTGCTCTGGTTGGGCAAATCCCTGTTCACAGACAGTGTGTAGCTGACGCTTCATTCTTGATGATTCTAATGCGGCCTTCAGAGCTGGACTCCCTAGCAGGTTTGAAGAGTAATCCATCTTCTATTTTCTTAGAGAGTCAGAAATAGCCTGTTGGCTTCAAAAGCTTGTTCTTCTTGGTCTGACATTATGAAATCTTGCCTGAAATGCTCTGCAACCAGCTCTGATTTGTCAACACTCAGGAATGAGTGGGAGAAGTTCAAAAGGATTCTGCATCAATAAATAACCCAAACTAAGAAGTAAATCAATAAAGTTGAGGCTGTTCTTTTCACTCACTGGAATAAGGCCATTGGCCTTTTCAAGGCAGTTTGAGGGGCAGAGGTGGAAAGTGATTCTGAAGGGACATTGCCCTGGCCTTCGGGTGACGTGATTCATCTTTATCATTCTTGGATAGTCTCTGAAAAGTAAGCCCTTTGAAGATGTTATGATGATGTAATAAAAGAGAGCACTGTACTCAGAGATAGATGACTCGTTCTTGCTCTGCCTCTGATTAGCTGTGGGATCTTGGGAGAATTTCTTGGCTTCTACATCTGAGTGCCTCATACCACAGAGCTTCTCCAGCTCAGATCCACTAGTCTTCCTTTTCTTTGGGAGAAGATACAAGACCCCCAGAGGATGCCTGAAACTGGACAGTACCAAGCCCTAAATACCATGTTTTTTCCTATACGTACATATCTGTGATAACGTTTATAAATTAGGCACAGGAAGAGATTAATGATAATAATAATAAAATAGAAGTTATAACAATACACTGTAATAAAAGTTACGTGAGTGGCTTTGGGGCCATTATGAAATAAAAAGGGCGACTTGAACATAAGCATTACGATGCTGCAACACTCGATCGGATAACCGAGACGGCTACTAAGTGGCCAGCAGGAGGGGATAGCATGAAATTTCATCACGCTTCTCAGAATGGTGTGCAGTGTAAAACATTTGAATTGTTTATTTCTGGAACTTTTCATTTGACATTTTTGGACCGTGGTTTAATGTGGGTAGCTGAAAGCAGGGAAAGTGAAACTATAATAATTAAAAATTCGGGAATATATTAATTAATTAATTAATTAATTAATTAATTAAAATTTACCTGCTAGGAGCCAAATATAATATTAGATACTGAGGATGCAACAGAGAACATAGTCCCTGCCCTCGAGGAGCCTATAGTCTAGATTTTAACCAGTAAATGAGGATTTATGTAAAATTCACTTTCCAGAGATAAAATATTAGAAATCCCATGAAGATTGTCATTTCACATTCACATAACATCAATAGGGTCACTCTTGGTATTTATTGGAACTTAGAGAAGAGTAGTACCTGAGCATTTTTCTATAAGGAGCTTTCATTCTTTTTTTTTTTTTTAATATATCTTTATTGATTTCAGAGAGAGGAAAGGAGAGGGAGAGAGAAAGATAGAAAAGTCAATGATGAGAGAGTCATTGATCAAGCCCGCAACCCGGGCATGTGCCCTGACCGGGAATCGAACCCTGATCGCCTGGATCCTAGGTTGACGCTCAACCGCTGAGCCACGCCCAGCCGGGCTGAGCTTTCATTCTTAACCAAACTTTATTAAGACCTAAAATGTATGGGGCACTAGCTAGACCCTGGACCACAGGTTCCTTACTCTGAAGAGGTTCATGGGGCAAAAAGATACAAATAATTCAGATGATAAGGGCTGTAATGGAGTATGTACAAGGTCTTTTGTGTACACAGAGGAAGGCATACCTGGCCCGGCCAGAGCTGGTAGTTGCAGGAGGTCAGGGAATGCGCTATGGAGGAGCTGGCATATCTAGATCTTGAGGGTTGAGTTGTAATCTGTAAGGAGAAGTGCGAGATTGCCAGAGTGATCATGATTTGGGATCTGATCTGGTACATCAGACCATTTTGAAATTTGAATGTCTGGGCTGGGGAGATATCTTTTAAATACCTTGATACAACATTGAAGATTTAATGGGGTTTTGTTTTTGCTTTTGATGTAATATTTCATTTGTAACTTTTCCTTCAATGCTTTGTGTTTGTATGTGCACTTCAGAAAAAACACCCAGGTTAATGCCTGATAAAGGAAGCATGTATTACCCACGGGTACAACACTATCGGGAACTGCTCGACTCCTTGCCAATGGATGCCTATACCCATGGCTGTATTTTACACCCTGAGCTCACTGTGGACTCCATGATCCCAGCTTATGCAACGACAAGGATTCGCAGTACGTAAAAATCTTAAAGACCTGAATTCTCTCTTGAGTTTCTTTTAATTCATTTTGAGACCTAGTGTATCTCATGAGCATTGAGAGGAGATGGGAACAGAGTTGCTGAGTTTGCTTCATGGATGGGCATGTTCTAGATGGATCCATGCACCCAGATTAACCTGTGCCTCAGCTGTTCAGCTGGATATTTATTGTCTCTAGGTCCTGGTTTTCCAGCTCTTGGCTTTGAGGGCCAAGTTTGGATAAAACTCAGAATAGTGGCCTGTGGAAAAGTAAAGACCATAATGTGTTCTCATGGACAGCTGGACTGGGAATCAGGAAAGCTGGGATCTGTGGGGAATAGAGGCAACTGAGGTCACATTGCTGGTCCTTCCCTTTGTTCATTATGTGAGGGAGCTGAACTACAGGCTGTCTGCCTTTCACTCTACCTCTCAATTCAGTGATTGCAGAATTACAGAGCTTGAGGTGAGACGTCCCGCTCTCTCCTGCCCTGCTCTGTCCTGTCCTGAGGATGAGTGGGGTTGGTACCAGGTGCGCAGCAGGAGGGCCACTGTGGCACAGTACTGGGGGACAGGAGGTTTGGGGATGGTGGCTGTGGTCAGACTCCATGGGTGTCTGACTAGGAGCACTCACACCCAGATCTTCTAAATCTAAAAACTACACGCTTTCCAAAAACCATGCCTCACCCCGTCTTTCTCTCGTTACTTTTCTTTCTTTTTCATACCTTCTCCTGGCTCTCCTCTCCCTCTCTGCTCCCCACCTCCCTCTCGTCCCCCCTCCTGCTCTTCACAAGTACTCATATATGACGTGAAACAAGTATTCTGATAGATATAATTCTATCACCTAGCGTTTATATGTTTGTTTTTTTAAAAAATGAGGCCTTTCCCTTCTCTTCACATAGAAGTTCCTTATAGGTAACTTGGAAGGTACTGAAAGGTAGACCAAGTCCCTGCGCCCGCACTTACAACGCACTGGGCCTGCCCTCAGCGCTTTCCCTGGTGCTTCCCATTGAATCCTCGCCCCTAGTGGCAGATACTCTGATAGTTCCATGTTAAAGGTGGGGAAACTGAGGCACAGAGAGGGTAGGCCCGAGATGGAGGCAGGGCACGGACCCCTGAGCTCCTGCTCTCTCCATAGAGTTCCCTGCTTCTCCTGGTTTCTCACACGGAAGGGAGGAAATAATTTTCTCTTTCAAAACTGATTTCATTATCAGGCCAGATTGGTAACACAGAGTCTGAGCTGCAGAAACTTGCTGAAGAAAACCCAGATTTACAGGAGGCCTACATCGCAAAGCAGAAGAGGCTTAAAGTGAGTAGACCAGGCATCCTCAGCACACATCTCTGTTTGTACTAAATGGTCCGCCTTTTGTAAAGTGACACTATTTCTAGAACGTCTTCTATTAGGTATCGCAAGTCAACAGTACACCATTTACCTTTGGTTTCTGCTGTGCTTCCAGAAAGAATTTTTCTTTATTCGGTTTGATAGCCAGACCTAATGGCAGTTGCTTAATATTGCGCATGCTGGCTGCCAAGGAAAGTTATAAAAGATGAGAGCAGGTTAATAAAATATTCGAGTATCTGTCGTTTCAGGTACTCTGCCAGGTTCAGGCCCCAGAGGGCTGACCTCTGTCTGGCTTGCCTGCTTCCTAAGGGGCAGGGCTTTGCTTCATCAGTCGCCCAGGCCTTTCTCTCTCTGCCAGCTCCTCCCATATTAAAGATGGAGCAAGGGCCCACCTCCCCACCCCCTCAACTTCCCATTTTCACCTTCTCTTGGCAGAATGAGCTTCTCAGAGGGAAGGAGATGCCTGCACACAGAGCACTCCTTACTCCCCACGCGCTCCTTACCCCCCACACTCAGGTTTCTGCCTCGCCCCCGAGCCTTCAGTTATTCAGGTTGTCCGCTCAGTGAAGCCTGCTGAAACCTGCTCAGGAGTGGGCCCGAGAGGAGCCTCTTAGTGCCCCTCGTAGTGTTCACCCTCTCTGATCATCTGTTCCCCAGGAGTGGCCGGGGAGCAGCGGGTCTGGCCCAGGAGTATTTTCACAGCCGGTGCATTTCCCCCTGACTTTGCTTTTGCTTTAACAAAGTTATGCTGATTCTTCTCGTTGTCTAGAATAAACGGTTCCCAGCCCTACAGTAGTTTATATCTGCTTTGCTCTACATCGCTTGTTTTCACAGGCATAAGTAATCTATTGAGTTATTTTTGTTAATTAGTCAAAGCTGCTTGACCACGACAATGTCAAATATTTGAAGAAAATTCTTGATGAGTTGGAGAAAGTCTTGGATCAGGTTGAAACTGAGTTGCAAAGAAGAAATGAAGAAACCCCAGGTAGGCTCTCATTTGTATTTTTTCTGTCTTTTCCTGGACATCAGGAGTATTTACGAGAACAGTCTTAGATTTCAGTAAAAGTGTCCTGTAATTGTTGTTTTCATGGGCAATTTGAATTAGGATAACAACAAAAACACTGAATTCAGCAAAACACAGATGTCTAATTGGAAGTCAGTCTGCATCTATGTGAAATATGACCACTGAAGAATTTTTCTGCACAATTTAAAGTTTGGTTGCGAAATTCCAACCTAGCCTGTTTCACGAATGCGTAATTACAGTAGTTAGCTTGGTTGAATAACCTGAGGAATTGCTTGAGTGCTCCCTCTGATTTTTTCCTTAGGCAGGGGCACAACTTGTCACCTGCAGGCAGGTATAAAATGTGGCCGTGCAGTCCGGCTGCTGAGCATCCGTGCGTTGCCCCTGTGGACCTGACTTCAGGATGCAGCCAGGGCCCGGGTGCAAGCACACTGCCCACTTCCCTGCGCCCTGTTCCAATTGACAACAAAGTCGAACACCCTGTTACCCGAAACTGGCTTCACAGTAGGGACTCTGTTACGCTTTCAATAAGTGACTGAGAGCAGCACTCACTGAGTGACATTTCAGGCCCGACTTTATGGCTGTTCCTAAAGCTCACTGTTGTTTCCTAAACCAGAAGGAAATATCTGTGCACTCCTCTGGCTTGGAGGCTCTCAGCTTCTCAGAATTGTATACAAAATGACAGACAGGCTTTGGGCTCAAGTGATCCTGGTTTCACTTAGGGACCTAGGTGGCTGGTAGATGTCAAGTCTCCCTTAGCTTGGGATACGTTTGGACTTTGTTTTTAGCATAAGATTCCTTCCTGAGTATGACCGTCATGAAAATGTACCATGGCCTTCATCTTCTGCTATACTCACACCTGCCCTCAAGACTGAGATGAAAGGTTCCAGCTAGAGTGTGTCTGTGCGGTGCTTGCCCTTAACTCTCCGTGTCCCTTTCTCTGAATAGAAGAGGGCCGCCAGCCCTGGCTCTGTGGAGAGTCCTTCACCCTGGCCGACGTCTCGCTCGCTGTCACCCTGCATCGACTGAAGTTCCTGGGGTTTGCGAGGAGAAACTGGGGAAATGGAAAGCGACCCAACTTGGAAACCTATTATGAGCGTGTCTTGAAGAGGAAAACATTTAACAAAGTTTTAGGGCATGTCAACAACATATTAATCTCCGCGGTGCTGCCGACAGCTTTCCGGGTGGCCAAGAAGAGGGCCCCCAAAGTTCTTGGCACCACGCTTGTGGTTGGTTTGCTTGCAGGAGTGGGGTATTTTGCTTTTATGCTGTTCAGAAAGAGACTTGGAAGCATGATATTAGCACTGAGACCCAGAGGAAATTATTTCTAGGCTTGCAGGGATCCGGTGGTGGCAACTCACCCCAACATTTTGCTCAACCATGTCCATGCTGCCAGGCCCGGGATGATGGATGACACTGGGCAAGTAGCAAAAACCCTATTTTATTTTACTCTTTGGGTAGTTTATGTGGGAGAGGTGGCAATGACATTTTTTGTGGGCTGGTAACATTGAGATTACTGATTTGCAAACCTGAACTAATCTATCCTTAAAACACTCACAAGGTCAAGGTATGTAAATGCTGATAGGTAGAGAATAGTCCTTGAGCTCAAAATGCCAGTTGAAGTTCTGAATTTTTTTTGGAGGGGGAGGTTATTATTACAAGCAGACAATAATAATAACCTGAGGTTGCTCATAGCCCTTTATCTGAGACTAGCCTGAGATGCTGAGTGTTGAGTAGGTAGCAGTGTTTCCCCCTCAAATTCAGCCGTTGTGTTTGTTACACAGCATGGGGTTTGGACAGCAGCAGGGCTCAGCAATGCTCCATGCTGGCACTGCTGGCTTCAAGCAGAAATAAGGGAGGCAAAGGGGGAAGGGAGAGGGTTTGAAAAGGGAGAAAGTCTACCCTGTACAGTGTGGAGCAGTAGAGTGCAACTTCTAGGAGCCTCCAGAGCCGCACAGGGCGCCTGTCCCCTGAGTAAACATTATTGTGATGACTTGTGCCCAGTGTCCACACATCCTCCTGCAATTGAGAACCTTGGAAAATAAGACTAAGGAGTTACTAGGCACAGCAGGCTGGAGAAAACCCCAGGCTTTATGGTTACGGCACCTCATTTGACTTTAGTGTTAACTTTAAATGCATATGAATCACACTCATTGATTTAATAAGATGAACTGCTTATATACTTGGATGTGAGATGTCCACTGGAGCATGTCTGCCTAGGATTTATATGAAAGTTTGAAGTGATATCAAAATGGTTCCCCAATTCGATGGTGCCTATGGACTGCCGTGTTGTCACTGGGGACTTGGCCTCTACATCCCCCTTTATGCACACAAGTGGCAGCAGGTGAATGTCCCAGCTAATCACTAGCATGGCATGTGGCTGGGTAGTGGGTTTTCATGACCTGGGAGTACTAAATATGCCCATTCTGCATTTGGGAGGCTGGTGTGCTCACCCAAAAGCTGTTGTCCAGGCCTTGCATCTGTTCATGATCATCAACAAAGCTTTTGAAGGTTCCACAGGAAGAGAAAGGCTAGTCTCAGCCCTTGGCAGTTAAGTTAGAGGAGATGAAATAAATGGCTAGATAGCAATGCCCACCGATATTCATTCATCTACGTCTAGGCATTTTGGGGGAACCTCAGTCTGTCTGAAACGGCCGATCACAGTGTGTCCCATGAACCACCATGAGCTGCATCATACAGTCGGGCTCAGGAAAACTCTTTCATGGTGGCAGGCAGACAGAGTTTTTCTAGAGCTGGGCAGAAAGCCTTGGGAGCAGTTTCAGGTCTCTGACAGAAAGCACGTATAGAGAATATGGAGCTGAGGTTCCAGCGAACAGCACGAGCTTGCTTGGATCGCCTCGGATTGGCTGTGCAAGATAGCCAGAGACTGTAGTGACGCTTTTATTAATAAGAATCAGCCATTCCTAGGAAACAATGACTTTCTGATGGTCAAAGGCTTCTATACCATTCAATTTCATGATCCAGTTGTTTCAGAAAAGCTTAATGAACAGGATAGTCTGTACTTACAAAAAATTAATAACATTTCCGGTGTAAACTCAATCCAACGATCATTAGTAGACTGGCAGCTTTTACAATGTCTTAATTTTGCACCTCAGCGCTCTGTTGTATAGAGTGACATTTGTTGCTGGAACATTCCAATCCATGTATTCCTAAAAGATCCACAAAACTGAGTATTCAGTAGTTCATAGTGTTTGTTACCCTGTTAGAAGTGAGAACTCAGACATGAAGGAACCAAAATTGGATTTTTATAAAAACTACAAAGGATGTTTACCTATGTAAGGGCTGTTCATTAAGAATAAAGATTAGAAGCCAGTGCTGGCTTTTCCTTAAATTTATATTATTACCAAATAAGAGAAAATCTACTAGGAAGTATCTGTAATTTTCTGATACAGTTTCATTGGAAATATGCTTGTGCTAATATTAAAGATGGTGCGTTGTGGTCATTTCGCTTGTTTTATGACTGCCCTTGAGATCATCCTTTTAAAATGCTGGTTTAGGGACAGCACGACCACTAGATGTCGCTGTTCACCCAGGAGTCTGAGACTGGGTGTTCTGCAGGATCCGTGAGCCTTCTGAAATGTTTCAACTGAAGATAAACATGAATGACCTCAGTGTCCAAAATGAGGACATCTTCATCAGATCGCTCATCTGTAGAAAAGCTTGAGGCACATGTGGTATTGATTTCTGATGCTTTGGAAGGGATAACACTATCACACAATGTCAAGCTAAAGAGCTGAATATGTACTATCAGCAAAATAGGCACTTGTATATGTTTCCTTTTTCAGGACCATTGGTGACTGGCTAGTGTACTCCTCAGTTTCCCAAATTTGTATAACTATCACAATTAGAAAAATGCCCGAGGTAACTAAATTTATGTTGGCTATTTGTGTCTTAACGCATAAATACTATTTTATTGTTATTGCAATGATATACCTTTGGAATCCAGTTTCCTTAATTGCAGATAGTTGTAAATTGCTTGCTCAATTTTTAGTAGTTATTGATATTGACACCAGAGTTGTAGATTTTTTGGTGTTGTGGGATGTAATAGAGAGATCAAGATACTATTCTGCCTGTAAGATCAATAAAAGTAATTGGAAAAGAAATATGTGCCCTGCAAGTACTAATTTTATAATCTTTTTGAGAAAACAGATGTATTTGTTTCATTTAAAATCAAGATGTAATGTGGTAAATAGTAAAACAAGCAGAAGTTAGGTATTCAAGATATTTAGCTATAGAATGCCATATTTTCCTTATAACAAAAATTACTGACTCATATTTATTTAAATACACACAATATTATGGTTAAAATGAATGGCAGCTTGAAGAATTACATATTGATCCTGATCATTAAAAGATCTCTTTTCCAGCCAGCCACCTAACGGGGTAGCATGAAAATGATAAACACCGAGAAAGTATTTTTTTCAAAACAGTTTTATTACATGTTTACTGGGTTTCAAATATTACTCTACTTATGATATTTATTTCTATTGTAGATAGCTAATTCTCTTTCTTCTATTGACTTATGGATTATAAATATCTAAATTACCATCCATATTCTAATCAAGTAGAAATAATATTACTTTTGTTTTATATTGAGCAAAGCAAATTAAATAAAAATTAAATTGACCTTATTTTCCCTAAGTTTTCAAACAAACAAGAGAAGGAGCAATTTTGAATACCCCTGGAAAGTTAAGTTCATATACAACTCATAGTCTTTTCAGAAACGAGAAAAGCACCACGGTAAAGACACAAAAGTCAAATTAATGCAATGAATAATTTAGCATTTAGACATCACCTTCATATTGTTTATGCCAAGTATCTGGCCCACTTATATTATCCCCACTATTCAAATCAGAATGTCTTGATTGTCTAATTCCCCAGAACACTTGTGTTTTATTGGGTAAGGTAGTAGATTTGAAGCCAGGTGAGGAAGTATGATTTCTAGAGTGAGGATAATAGTTTTAATTATATAATACATAATGAAAATGAAGAGGGGGGAGAGAAAGAGAACTCGCTTTGTGGATTCGAAGGGCAGCACACTGATAAAAACAAGAAAATATAAGATGTTCATGAAATGCAATGCAAAGGGTCAGGTTTCCATTCCAACAGCAATATTCACATCCACACCCATGCGTTAATTCCTAATCAAATAGGTGATTTTTCATACACATCTCCAGAATGTAAAGCTTTTTGTGTCATCAGATTAAGCTATCTTTTGAATTTAAGGACCTGATATTCAACAAAGTCACACATAAACATCATCAAATATACATCATAATAAAAATATGATGATAGACTTTCAGAGATTCCACACTTATCAAGCTCAATGCTCAAAAGAAAGTAAAGATTAACAATGAGAAAATAATATGAACTAAAAATCCTCCCATGAAAAAACAGCATCCTCAGAGCACGACTACTTTACACTCACCAGAGAGGAGCTCACCAGAGATTAGAATCAAGTGTGACTGAAGTCATTGATGGCCTACTCCAGGCAGAGTGGAGGATCTCCACACCTCGTTAACCCCTCAGGCAGAGTAAGGACCTTGCCCTAGAGTAAGGCCTAAGTTAGACCAGAGTTTTTGTGTTGGCACTATTGATATTTTTGGGTCAGATAATTCTTGTGTGGAGATGTTCTGTATGTTATAGGATATTTAGGAGCATACCCAACCTGTACCCACTAAATGCCAGTAGCTCCCCCTTTATCTCCTCTTGTGACAATTTGCAATGTCCTCAGATATTGCCACATGTTGCTTAGGGAGAAAATCACCTCCAGTTGAAGACCACTGCCCTGCACCCACTCAAACAAAGCCAGATCCCACTCAGCGCTGACAAGATCTGCAGGGGAGACAGATTTTGGAGGTCCAGACCTGCCAATTAGAAGGGCTTGGGAAACATCTCAGGTTTCTACATATCCCCCATAACAAACATAAAAACAAACCTACACAATTTAGAGGTTATTAGCTAGAAATTGAACAAGAATCAATACCCTTTAAAGGGAAGGTGACAGCTTCCCGAGTCTCTTTAATGCATCACTAACAATGCCCAGTACACAGTAAGAAATTACCAGACACGGAAAATAGGATCCATAGTCAATCAAAAAAGGAGTAGTAAACAGAGACACAAAGTGATGTGGTTCAAATGTTGGATTTAGCAACTTTAAAGCAGCTAAAGAACAAGATACATTCATAGAATCAAAAGAAAATGTAGTCTGACATAGTCAACAGATAAGGAATCTCAGCAGAGAAATAAAAACCATAAAAGAGACTGACAGCAGTCAGAGGGGAGACGCGTGGTGGAACTGAGTGAAAAAGGTGAAGGGATTAAGTAAAAAACATAAAGCAAGCAAAAAAACCCACAACAGCTCACAGACACAGACAAACAGTACGGTGATTACCAGAGGGAAAGGGGGTTGGGGGAGGAAGATGAGGGTAAAGGGGGGATAAATGGGGATGGAAGAAGATGTGACTTGGGGTGGTGGACACATAGTACAATATACAGCTGATGTATTATAGAATTATACACCTGAAACCTATATAATTTTATTAACCAATGTCACCCCAATAAACTCAGCTAAAAAGAAAAATAAATAAATAAAAGAACCAAATGGAAAATCTGAAATAGAAAAGTACTATAACCCAAGTGAAAAATTCACTGGAGAGGCTTCACAGCAGGTGGGTGATGGTAAAGGAAAGATAAAGAAACAGAACCTCAGAGACCCATGGATATAATATCAACTCTTCTAATATACACGGTGGGCAAAAGTAGGTTCACAGTTGTGAGCACGTGAAGTTTATTCTTTTATTATTAATTATTAATTACTGTATTATTTATTTGTATAAGTACCCACCCCTGTATGTGTTATAGGAGTCCTAGAAAGAGAGGAAAGTGAGAATGGGCTGAAAAAAATATGTAATTTAATAATTCCAAATTTCTTCAAATTTGATTAAAAACCTTGACTTACAAATCCAAGAAAATGATGGAACTCAATGAAAGATAAATACCAAGAAAGATGCACCTAGGCACATCAGAGGCAGACTGCTGAAAACTAAAGATTAAAAAAAACACACCTTGAAAGCTGCCAGAGGGGAAAAAAGACACATAACATATAAGTGAACAGCAATATGAATGTTTGCCTAGTTCCCATCAGAAACAGAGGATGTCAGAAGACAACAGAAATGTCTTTAAAGTGCTACTGGGGGGAAATCCTCAGAATTCTCTATTCAGAGACAATACCTCTTAAAAATTGAGTGAAATAAAGACATTTCCAGGTAAATGGAAGCTGAGAGGATTGAGTCCAGCAGGCCTGCAAAACAAAAATGCTAGAGAAATTCTTCAGACTGTTGGAGGAATGATACTAGATGGAAACACAAATCTCCAAATAACAACAAACAAGCAAACAAAAGAGTGCCAGGAGCGGCAAAAAAGTGGTGGTATACAATATTATTTTTATTACTTTATAATTTCCTTAAAAGGCAACTGACTTTTAAAAACAAAACAAAATAATAGCATTATAAGGTGGACTTCATAATAAGTAAATAATAAAAAAAACACAAAAGTTGGGGGTGATGGATAAATGAAATTATACTATTGTAAGGCTATTAACTTTGTGGAGGGTAAAGTATGAAGTGTGAAGAGAACTGTGTCAAGTGTAAAGTAACAAGTGGGAAGTAGTACAATTTTGATTGTGAATAGGCTGATAAGTTAAGAATGCATTGTTAGCCCTGGAAGAACACTAAAAATTAATTTTTTAAAAAAGCTAAGAAAGTAATAGGAAGAATAGAAATAAAATACCAATGAAAGGAACAACAGAGTGAAAAAACAAAAGAGACAAATGGAAAATAATTAACAAGGTGATACATTTAAACCTACCACAGCAAGAATTATATTAAATATAAATGTAATATAAATGACATTAAATGTAAAATGTTCCAGTTGAAGGTCAAGGATTGCCAGATTAAATAAAAATGCAAGATACAGGTATATGCCTCTCTTAGAGATGCACTTTAAATTTAAAGATATGCATAAATTGAACATAAAAGAGTGGACAGTGATATACTGTGCAAATGGCTTAAGAAAGCTAGTGTGGCTATATTAATTTCAGGAAAAATAGATGTTAAGACAGAGCATTTTTACAAGAGATAAAGAGGGACATTTATAAATCACAAAAAGACCAATTCATTAGAAAGACATAATTGAAAATATATATGCATCACAGCAAAGCTTCAAAATTCAGGAAGCAAAAACTGACAAAAATTAGCTTGGATATAGAAGATCTGAGCACACTATCAATCAACTTGAGCTAACTGACATTTACAGAGCATTGTATTCAATAGCTGTGGAATAAACATTCTTTCCAAGTGCATATGAAATGTTTATCAAAGTAGACATGTATAAGGTCATAAAAGAAATTTTAATAAATTTCCAAAGATTTATATATTACAGAGTGCATTCTGTGATCATAGAGTTAAATCAGAAACCAGGAACTCAAGTATTTAGAAATTTTCTAAACACTTGGAAATTAAATAACACATCTCTAAGTAACCCATGGCTTGAAGATGAAACCATAAGAGAATAAGAAAATATTTTGAGTTGAATGATAATAAAAATACAACATGTCAAAATTTGTGGGATACAGTAAAGACAGTACTTAGAGGGAAATTTATAGCTTCAAATGCCTGTAATAAAAGAGAAGGAAAGTTTAAAATTTTGATGTAACTTTTCACTTTAAGAACTAATTAAACCCAAAATAAGAGGCAAAAAAATAATAGAGTTAGTATAGAAGTTCATGATTTAAAAACAAAAAAATTAGCAAAGCTCAAAATTCATTCTTTGAGAGATTAATAAAATTGATTGGCCCATCAGGACAATCAAGAAATAGATAAATATAAATTACCAATATTACAAATAAAAGAAGAGTGCCATTACATATCTTACCAATTTTAATAGGAAAATAAAAGACTATTAGGAACAAATTGTGCCAATAAATTTGACTATTTCATTGATTCAGATGAAATGAATAAATGTTTTGAAAAACACAGCTTACCAAAGTGACTCAAGAAGTAAAACATTGGAATAGCCACATAACTACTGAAGAACTTGAATTTGTAATAATAAAAAAACCTTTCCGCAAAGAAAACTCAAGGCCCAGATGGCTTCACTGGTAAATTCTATCAAGTAAAAAGTAAGAAATAATACCAATCAGACATAAACTTCCAGAAACTAGAGAGGGGAATGCTTGCCAAGTTATGTTATGCGGTCAGTAAAACAAAATCCAACAAAGATTTGTAAGAGAAGAGGTTAGAGACTGGTATGGAATGAATTTTTGTGTCCCTCCAAAATTCATACATTAAACCTCACTCCTGTGATGTGATGGTATTAGGAAGTGGGGCCTTTAGGAGGTCATTAGGATTAGAGGAGGCCTGGGGCATGAGGGTGCCCTCATGAAAGGGATTCAAGTTTGCTTACTGTCTGCTCTCTGCCGCGTGAGAGACAATGAGAAGCTGACAGTCTGCAAACTGGTAGAGGTGCTCTCAACAGAACTCAACCATCTGGTACTTTGATTTTGGACTTTCAGCCTCCAGAACCGTGAGAAATAAATTTATGTTGTTTATAAGTCACCTAGTCTATGGTATTCTGTTATAGCAGCCTGAATTGACAGAGGGTACTTCTCATAGATTCAAAAATCCTCAACCAACTATTGGCATACTGAATCCATTAATATATAGAAAAGGGTACATCCTGCATTATGGCCCAGTAGAGTTTATCTAAGGGATGCAAGCTTGGTTTAATGTTTAAAATGACACTATATAATCAACCACATTAACTGAATAAAGATGAAACATTACAAGATCACCTCAGCAAATGCAGAAAAACATTTTGGTAAAATTCAACACACATTCAAGACAAAAAACTTCAGCCTAATAGGCATGGAAGAAAACTTCCTCAACCTGATTAAAGCATCCACAAAAAAGCCAAAGTTAATATCATTTAATAGAGAAAGACTGATGTTTCCGCTCTTAGATCAGGAAGAAGGCAAAGATGTCCACGGCCATCACTTCTATTCATTACCCTGCTGGAATACTAGTCAGTGCACTAAGTCAACTAAAGGAAATAAAAGGGATACAATTGGAAAGGAAGAAGAAATTGATATGATTGTCTGTATAGAAATCCGAAGGCATCTTCTAAAAAACCCAGTTAGAAATATTAAGTTATCAAGGTCGATTCTGGTGAGGGCCCAGAAAGAAAGGAAAGCTGTAGAGAAAACCTCAGTCTCCCTAGAGAAAACCCAAGTAATCCTAAGCAGAATTTTGGTAGGAATGTGGGTGGTAAAGGCCATTCTGATGAGGTCTCAGGCGGAAACGAGGAACATGTTATTGGAAACGGGAGGCAAGTCCGTCCTCGTTATAAAGTGGCGAAGAACTTGGCTGAATTGTGTTCGTGCTCTTGTGTTTTGTGGAAGGTAGAGCTTATGAGTGATGAAATTGGATCCCTGGTGAGGAAATTTCTAAGCCATGTGTTGAAGGTGCGGCTTGGCTTCTCTTGACTGCTTATAATAAAATGTGAGAAGAGAAAAATGACCTAAAAATGGAGTTGTTAATCAGAAAGGAAGCAGACCTTAAAGATTTGGGAGGTTCTCAGTCTGTGGATGTTGAAAGGAATGAGAAAGTCTGTTCAGGAGATCACCCAAAGGGTCTGGCCAAATGAACATTTGACCAAGGCAATGGGTTCATAGCAGTTCCATTTGATGGAATTTCTTTAAATGATTGCCAATTAGCAATCCCTTATTTTCTATTGCTTTCCTCAGCAAATGTATTGTAGACTCTGCGAAGGCAACACTACATTTCCTTGTCAACTGACATATGTGTTCAATTGATTTTTGACAGAGATACAAAAGTAATTCAGTGGCAAATACAGTCTTTCAACAAGAGATGCTGGAATAATTGGATATCTATGTGCAAAAAAGAACTTGGATCCAAACCTCACATATACACAAAAACCAACTCAAATCAGATCATAGACCTGTATGTAAAACCTAAAACTATAAGAAGTCTAGAAGGAAACCTAGGAGAAAAATCTTTGTGACATTGTGTTTGGTAAAGATTTCTGAACACCACCACCAAAGGCACACTCCATAAACAGAAAAAGATAAACTGGACTTCATCCAAATGAAGAACTTCTGCTTTTTAAAAGACTGTTATCAGGATGAAAAGATGAACCCTAATTGGGAAAATGTTTGCAATTCTCACATTTGATTGTGCTGCTCAATGTTTTTTTTATGAGAAAACAACCCAACAAAAATATTCGTAAAAGATTTGAACTGACATTTTACCAAAGAAGACATCGTGGATGACAAATGAGCCCAGGGAAAGGTGCTCACCATTGGTCTTCAGGGACATGTAAATTCAAACCACGGAGATACTACGACACAGCCACTGGAATGCCTACAATGAGAAAGGTGGCCCATAGCAAGTTCTGGTGAGGCTGTGGAGCAGCTGGAAATCTCTTATACTGTTGGTGGGAATGTAGAATAAAATCAATTGGTAGTGTTTAAAACACATGGTAGGTATATACCAACTGTTCCATTCCTAGGTATTTAACCAGGAGAAATGAAAATATATTCCACGCGAAGACTGGCACAGGAACCTTCATAGCGGCTTTATATGTCATAGCCCCAAACTGGAAATGACCTAAATGTTCATCAGCAGATAAATGGAAGAATAAATTGTGGTGTGTGAATACAAAACTACTCAGCAATAAAAAGAAACAATCGATAGGTACAGCAGCACTGATGAATATCAAATACTGACGCTGAGTAAAAATAGTCTGACGAAAAGTTTGCTTACCTTATGATTCCACTTACATGAAATTCTAGAAAATGCAGAGTAATCTACAGTGTGACCCAGACTGTCTTAATATTCCCCTCAGGTTAATTAAACATTAAGCAGGTTTCTCTCTGACTATAACCCCTGACCTCTCTTTTCTTAGAGCATTTACTTCAGAAAATTACAATAGTAAATTTTTTTGGGCCCCTTTGAGATGTAAATACTCTCTCAGCCTACTGAAATAGTCTTTACCTCTGTTGCAATAGTCTTGAACACAGTCTTCCTAGATTGTTTAACTCAATCCAGCAAAATTTTCTTTGACAAATGACAGAAAGCAGATCAGTGATTGCCTGGGGGTAGGGGGAGGAGTGAGAGAGTGGAATTACAAAGGGGCATAGAAAACTTGGGGGTGATGGACATGGTTTTCTTTGTGTGGAGGGGTGGGGCTGGTGTCATGAGTATACTTTTATGCCAAAATCTATTGAATTGTTCAGTTGATTAATTATTAAAAATTATATCTCAAGAAAGCTACTAAAATTACATATATCATCTTAACCAATAATTTGACTTTTAAGACTCTATTTTATTAAAATGACTGCATATGTATACAAGATGTGTGAATAGGGATATGCATGGTAACAGAATTTGGAACAAAAGAACTGGAAACAACCTCCTTTTTATCAGTAAGAGAATTAATAAACAAATTATGGTACACCCATAATACTACACAGCTATTAAAAGAATAGGTGGAAACATCAAGAGCAAACAGAATATTAACACATGTAGGTTATGTATGTTTCCATTTATGTAAAGAAATATGTAAGCACGTAAAAAAATTAACACAAGCTCTTAATAGTGGTTGACTCTGGAGAGGTGATTAGAGTTGCGAAAGGCTCTGTGGGGAGAGCACTTGAACTTCTCACTTCACGTTCCATATTTTATAAGATTAGCTTGCCGATCCCCAAGCGCTCAGTCCTCCACTTTCCCCCTCATATCCCTCAATATTGGACATTATACTGGAGTGGACATTAACAACTAAAAGCTTGGTCTTTTTTTTTTTTTTAATTATTTTCCAGTTTTAGAAATAGTGGTTTGGTTTTCTAGTATCCTCCAAAGATGACCAATGATGGCTTTTTGGGTAATATTATGAACTAAGCATGTTTCATGTGTTTCAATCCGTTGCCTTTATTATCTCACCGATACTCAAATTGTCTTATCCTGGGCCACTATAAGCCTATTCAAGTTGGCCACTGAGTTCTTATTATGCTCATAATATGATTTGATAGCTTCCTTTATTTCTGGAATGATGAAATGCTTCAAGTGAACATTTTACGTTGCCTTCCCCAGGCGGCGCATTAGCTATTTTTCTAAAGAGCTCTGTTCCTGATATTAGGAAATTGATGTGAAGGTTGGTCATTGTTGTTGGGTTGATAATTTTTTTCTAGATCTTTTCAGTGGATAGAGCTTGCTGTGTTCCAAAAGCATCTTTAAAAGCATGAGCTTGCAATACGACCTACTCTCTAGCTAACCCGCTGTTAGATACCTTGGGCATTTGAAAAAGACAAAATACACTTTAATTGTAGTTTACAGATTTTGCCTAAGAATAAAAAAATATTGAGTATCATGTTCGCAATTAATCCCTGAGCTTCTCCATCTGCTTTTCCATACTGCTTCTGACTGCTCGCTGTCATTGCCGGGCTCAGATGATTACACCAAGTAAGTTATTGGGACTAGAAAATAATCTGTTTAGAAAAATTATCAATGAGGAGGAAAATGGCAGGGTGGAGGTTTTCTTTTCTTTCTTTTTTGCTTAATCCCATCCCCTTTTCTAGGCTGGAGTTTTTGTGGTCATCTGCCTCCTAAATGGATTTTTTTTTGTTTTTGTTCTTCTGAGTATGTATCTGCTTGGGAATTTAAATTAATCAAGTGGAGAATTTTTGGTTTATTAATTCTGTCTACCTCTTATTTCAATTACTCCCTATTTAGAATCTCTTCTTTTCAGCATTTCTAAGCTTTTCAGCTCCTAGCTGTTGAGTTAAAACTTAGAATTCATGAAATCTGAATTACATTAAACTAAAAACAAAAACAAAAAAACCCACCCCAAAATAAAGAAGCAAACTTCTTCCTCTATTTGCTGACAAGTCAATCAGCTTACAAAATATAAAAAATTCCAGTGCTTTTTATAAACCTGAGTTAAGTCAGGGTCTTTTCAGGATATAGCTTTCATATTAAGCTACATTTCACAAAACATGACGCTGTTTTCTTGGGTGTTTGCAAGCAAACTTGAACACCGTTCAGTATTTTAGTTGGCCTGTCCAAAGTGGGGTTGGGGGAAATCTTAAAAATCAATTCAAATGCTCTTGCTTTGTTAAATTTCACCTGTTTGCAGGTTTCCGATGGCTTTCATCCCAGCCTTTCACCCAGTCCAGGCTTATGTGAAAAGCAGACCGCATTGGCTTTAGAACTGACCTGGGCTTGTTAACAAATGAATCGAACTCCAACTGCAGCCCAGGCTAGTCCAAAACTCATCTCTAGAAATCTCCTATTTTTCTCTTGGGAGAGAAGAATCTGGCTGTATTTTGAGGCATAGAACTGATTTCAAAAGTTTTAGATTTAATAGTCTGTTTGAATTTTGACAAATATTTCCATCCTTAATTTAAAAATGTGTTTTTCTAGCAAAAGAGAATCCAACACTGTATATAAGCCATGGCAGAAATCTCCTCATTTCCAAATCTCTCTCTTCATCTTCCCAGTCCTAGGCCTTAATCACCCTTAACTACATCCTCTGACATTTGTGATCCATACCTCTTCACACTCGTCACATAATTGGAAGGAGGTATTTTCTTCTCTTACTATGCCAGTTTATCTTTTGTTTCTTTTTGAGCTGTACCTCTCGCAGATTCACTTCTTCCATGAAGCCTTCCAATCAAAATCGATGAAATGCCAGAAAGGAAAATCATCAGCTCACAGATATGTACCAGTCAGGGTTTTCTGCGTTGCGTGAATCACGCCGGCCTTGCTTGCAGCTGTCTGAGCGGGCCTGGTGTGCGGTTCGCATTATCACGCAGCACACATGGATTCAACTCTTAACACCGACTTGCAGACTTCCTGCCTCAGAAACCATGAGAACAATGATTTCATTCATTTACCTCCCAGGAACTTATTTCTTGGAATACAATCGGCTGAATTCAAACAATGCACTGACTGTTTGCTTTTTAAAACATTCTGTTGTTTATTTTAAAAACAACGTGCTGAATTTTGTCCATTAATATACGGCTTATGTTAACATTTTCTTGCCCAACAAGAAGGCTGTGTGTGTCGACACCTCTTATAGTTTCTGGGAATTCACTTCAATAGGGAAAATAACTACTAGCAGTAACACATTGGATTACACAATTTCTTTAAATTCCTCTCAGGCGACCTCTTTTTAACCACGATGCTTTGTTCCAGAGCCCATGCATGAACAATTTTTATATTTTTCCAAAGTAAAAGTTGTTTTCTTCGGGTCTTTTCTTTCCACTAGGAAGTCATGTTTTCCCTGTGAATGGAACTTAAACCCCAATTGTTCAATTCTAAATTCAAAACCCACAGAACTTGGTCTAAAGTAAACAAAACACATTCATTCTCTTGTTCCTAATTGCTTGAAATTCTATCCAGGTTTTCGAAAAGTTGATTGAGTCTTACCAACATTTTCTATGAACCACACATGGATTTGGAGTTTACAGACAAACCCCAAACCTCCAGAAATAAACCCTGCATCAAGAAAGTTTCATTTGGTTTCAGGTTTCAATATAAAAATTCAATATAACTTCATAAAAAAAGCACTAAGCAACACTAGATGGAGATGAGCTCTGTTGCCAGCGAAACGTCCTGCGTATGTCTCACTGCATACCAGTGCTAATTTATGTCTTTAAGCCTTGAATGAAGTCCACTCTATGTTTTGTAGGCAATACAGCTACATGCATTTTATTTGTAGCTCAGATTCCAATATTGACTTTACATCTTGAAATTACATAAAAGAGTGTACTAGGGGACAACATTATGTAAGTGTGGATCTACTCTAGACCATAGTTGAATGGTACTAAGGCTTGCAAAACAAATGCTATAGATGCTCACTGTTAAATATTAATCTATTAACTTCTAAAAGACCTAGAATCCCAGAGGTGAAAGGGACTCTAGGGATTTTTTTTTTTTTTTTTAAATCACGGTACTTCTTCTGCAGGTAGGAATTAGATATTATCAGAGCCAAGTGTTTTCTGCCATAAGGAGACCTGGCCTATCCAAACCTTCCTGGTCCTTCCCCCATCTCTCTCCTCCCATTGGAACAGACATTCCGAATCAAGGCTCAGAGAATGGCAGAGTCAAAAGATGAAAGGAGCTATTAGATGGAGGAAATTTGCTGCTGATCAGGAACACCCATATTTAACTTACATGATCAAGGAAAGGCTATAGGGTTAAGACATGGACATTTGTGAGTTTGTTACAGATGCTAGCATTACTCTTACTAATACAAACAGTATTTTATACTCATCTATGTGTGTTATTTTTATCAATACCAAAAATATTCAGGTATTAAAAAGAACTTTAGATTTATAAGGAGAAAATTTAATATATTTAGCAGTGTCTTAGCACTGCATCATATGAAATAATATCCTTCACCACCATGAGAATTATAATACATAAGCCATCTTTAGATTTCCCAATTGAGGCTCTATAATTTAAATAATTGGTCCTTTCTAGTAAAGAGACTGGTGAAAATACAAAAGAGAACCTGAAGATTTTGGGCTTAGACAGAAAAATGAGAAAAACAATTTTTAAAGCCCTTCTCTTCACTTCCTCGATCACTGGCTTGGAAATCCTGGCACAGTGCTTTCTCTCCTCTGCTAAGTGAGCTGAGTAAGTTTGGGATGAGGGATGACAGGCAGACACAAGGTATGAATAAAAGGCCTCAGGGAATTTTAGATGGAAGAACTTGGCTCCACAGGTCTGTATAATGTGCATAAACTATGTAAGGTATCCAGGATCGAAATGTCCTGAGCAGCCAAGAAAGATGATAATGACCATTTTAGGTCTTTTTATTGGTACCAAGGAAAGAAAAAATATGGGATAGAACTGAAAAAAGAATATCCATGGATTTTGACAATCCAAGCGTCTCATGTTGATCTGGGAAATAAAAAAATATATTATATGTTTGATTAAAAAACTAAGCTCCTGCCAACAAAAAGCAGATCATTAAACATTACCATAACGAACAGTTTAAAAAATTATCATAAAACTGTCAGTTAGCTCTTTTCCATTAAACAGGGACAAATGTCTTTCAATAAGACACATGCTTTTGTGAATACGTAAGTGCTAAATTAAGTACTAACTAGTTCTTAATTTCTGAGAGATGCACCTGGAGGGAATAGAACCATCGAGGTGCTTTCACATGGGCTATTTGGTGAAACCTGTTTTTTCCCTTGTACAATCTTCCCTCCTCCCCTTCTTTTATAACTTTGCTCTTCCCAGAGCAATGTCTGGTAACATCCTCATAGAAATGTTTGCCTTGAGTGAGGAGAGCTAATTGACCACTTGGATAGAACTTTCTAGTAGCTGTCTCCAGTGTGTCTTGTCCCAGGGCCTCTTCTCAGCTTCAATGTTCAGGGTAAACTCACTCTTTGACCTCCCCAGGCAAAGGTCATCTCTCCCGCCTCTGCTGCTAAAGCATCTGATTCATACCTCTGTTCTATACGCACTCACACATATGTGCTGATATTGGCCAGAGGGTTGAGTGCAAAACCCTGAGGCAGTAATGACTCAGAGAGGACACTGAGAAGTAGGTGGAGTTCAGCTGAGTTGGGGACCAAAGTGGTACTGCATGAAGAGCGAGAGACAGGACTCTGGAAACGGGAATCCAGAGAATGCCCAGAGCTGAAGGGAGTTGTCCTGGTAACGGGGTCAGGTCAAGAGGGAGACTCATGAAACCCAAAGTGGAGGGAATAACTGAAGCTGCGTCAACTGCAAAGAAAATGCGTGCATGGGGCCCAGATATTGCTTTAGCTGGCATTTCCCATTTGTTTGATCCCTGTGGGGTGTCCTTGGACCATGTCTGTGTCTTTGCTAGCCTGTGATCTCCTCATGAGCCATTTTATCATCTGAATTCATTTCAAGTGCCCCAAAACTGAGTGTTAAATGAATTGGACAAATTCTGGAAGATATTGTTAACCTTAGTTTATAGATGATAAACCTAGAGGTTTATCAAAGCTCTTAAACATGCTAGTGAGCATGGACACAGCTCCAATACTTTAGTTAGAATGTGGGGCAATTTAGCGTCTACCAATCTTACTTTTAAGTCCAGGGATCTGGTCATGCCTTATGAGTTTTCTATCTGATTTATTTGTAAAGGCTCCAGTATGTGAGTGAATTAAACAACGTCAGAGGTGGATTGAACACACAGAAAACAGGAATCTTAATTTCATGTCCTCTCTGTGTGCGGAGCCGTGAATGAACTGGATGACAAGCCAGAATTAATCTGTTCTGTACACAAGACCGTTTCCCTGCACAGTGATCCCAGGACCGTGGTGTTGAGAGTGTGGATGGAGTGCTGTGAGGTGGTGCGGAGGGTCACACAGTCCTGCTTTTGAATGAACGGCCCCGGCACATTGCCCTTTAAAGTTCCTGACGCTTTATTGCGTGGGAGTGTCAGACCGCGATGCTCTAACCCTGGCAGTGGGTTTAATTTCATCTTCAGTCAAACCTAAATGAAGCAAATTTTTACCACGCCTATACCTATACCTCTAAACATTTGGTTTTAGGCTTAATAAAAGTTTGTTTTTATTTTTATTTATTTATTTTTTAAAATATATCTTTATTGATTTCAGAGAGAGGAAGGGAGAGGGAGAGAGACATAGAAACGTCAATGATGAGAGTCATCGATCGGCTGCCTCCTGCACGCCCCTGACTGGGGATCGAGCCCGCAGCCCGGGCCTGTGCCCTGACCGGGAATCGAACCCTGATTGCCCGGATCCTAGGTCGACGCTCAACAGCTGAGCCACGCCTGGCCAGGCTAAAACTTTGTTTTTAAAAATACCACACACACATTTATCTAGCAACTAGTATATATACTACATTGGTTTAGATCTTACAGTGACAGAGAAACAGGTTCAAAGGACTGAAAGACACAATTTGGGTGTAAGGCAGCATTTTCAAGCTAGTGATAACAACTCGTTACAGGGTGGTGAACTTAATTCAGTAGACCATGATCACATTTAAAAGGAAAGAAAGGAAACAGTATAGAACGGAAGAATACATAAAATACTCCATACATAGTAAGGAGAAGTATTGTTTTCCATTTTTCCCACATGGACACGTGTGTGTTGGGCCTGATATAAATGGTATTCCTCATGGTACTTCATAATCAAAAGAGTTTCAGAGCCACTGCTTTAAGGAGTTTTGCTATAAAAACACTGGAATTTATGTGATAATCTTATTGGAAATGAGAAGCCCCTCTCTCCATGTAGCTTTTTATTTTTGAAATCCCTAAAAAAGATATATATTTATTTTTTATCCTTACCTGAGGATATATATGTATTTTTATACTCACCCAAGGATATTTTTTCCATTAATTTTTAGAGAGAGTGGAAGAGAGGGAGGGAGAGGGAGAGGAGGAGAAGGGGCGAGGGGAAAGGGGGAGAGAGAGAGAGTGAGAAAGAGAGAGAGAAGAGACATCAATGTGAGAGAGACACATCGATTGGTTGCCTCCTGCTTGCACCCTGACTGGGGCTGGGGATCGAGCTCGTGACCCAGGTACATGCCCCTGAGTGGCAATCGAATTCGAGACTCAGTGTGTGTGTGGAGGATGCTCCAACAACTTAGCCACACTGGCCAGGGCGAGATATATTTAAATGTCAGAAAAATTGAAACAAAAGCCCATGCAATTATTGGTTTTCATAATTCCAATGTAATATTATCTCATAAAAATAAAACTATTTGCATTGAAAACAAAAATAACTTTTTCTCAAATATAAAGAAATGACTTTTTGGATATGTGAAAAGTCTTGAAGTTAACCTCTAAAACTTCCAATTTAATAAAAGTTAATCTTCCATAAAATGATCTATCAAAATATATCTGAATAGATATACCATCGATCCTCCACATTTTTTGTGTTTTTTTTGAGCTTGGTTTAAGTAAAAAAAAAAAAAAATTGGTCTCAATGTATAACATTCTTCAAAAATTAGTAAAAAAAAAAAGTTAATAGATATGTTGAAATTTACATGAATAGAAAAACCTCTATAACATAGTAATGAACATTTTCATTACAGATGCATACATGACCACAATGGCAGAAGAGTGTATTAAAAATATAAGCTGAGCCCTGGTGGTTTGGTTCAGTGGTTAGAGTGTACCTGTGGACTGGGGGGTCTCGGGTTTGATTCCTGGTCAAGGGTATGCGCCTGGGTTGCAGGTTTGATCCCTGCCCTGGTTGGGGCACATGCGGGAGGCAACCAATCAACGTGTCTCTCTTATATCCACGTTTCTCTCTCTCTCTCTGCCCTTTCCTTCCACTCTCTCTAAAAATCAATGGAAAAAATATCCTAAGGTGAGGATTATATATATAAAAGGTAATTTTATACTTTCAAATCATGGGATAAAGAGTCATTCCCTGGATATATTTAGTTTATTTCAAACATGTGAATGTATTTAATTTTATTATCTTCAGATATTTTTGAATGGGATTGATGATTCTGCTTAATTAAGTTTTATTAGTATTGCTGTCTCCATCCCACCAGTTTGGTTATAGTATTGACTGCACTTTATTGTTTCATTTCAATAAAATTTAAAAGAAAAAAAAAAATAAGATGAGGGGATTACAGACTGATTAAAAAGTTTAATTCTTAATTTTTTCCCATCCAATCAGAAAGAAGACAGGGCATGTTGACATGTTTTATTTGGGTGCCCACCTTGGTCTTCTCACTCTCCATGGGAGAGGGTTAGAAAGGCAAATGAGCCCAGATGGTTGAATTTTCCTTCTAAGCAAGGCTGCCAAATATGTGTAAGTTTTATGTGCTTACGTTTAGCTTTTGCTAATGGAGCACATCCACTGAATTTCACTAGAAATTCCATGGAAGTATATGGATTATGGTCAGTGGTACTTGGGTAGATATCTGAGCAGATTTCTCTGGCTGCAGGGTCTCTGTTGAGCATGCCTCATAACTTTTAGAGACCCTTGATAGAACAGCGAGGATGAATTGCAACCATGTGAAAGGTCCTGGGGATGCTGGAACATGAGACCCAATGGAGCTGCTTTTTTGTTCAGATTCAGTTGGTATTTAAAAAACTCAATACTCAAATTGGGTGCTATGTATAAGGTTTTGAGGCCTGTGGTTATCTGGAGGGCTTTGCTACTAAATAGCAAAATCTTTATTAAAGATATACAAAATCTTTATTAAAAATCTACTAAATCTTTATTAAAAATATACAATCTTTAAATATAAACCATTTAAAAGAGAAAGAGACTAGGATAGTGATTGTCTTGAGTTTACACAGTAGAAATAAGTCAGAATATTATGAAATCTCTATGATAATACCACAGCACATAAAATTAAGTACAGTACATAACACTTGATAATGATAAATGACTGTGCTACTGGCTTATGTACTGATTATCCTATACTATTTACCATTAATTTAGAGTGGACTCTTTCTACTTATATAAAAATACTTTCTCTATAGCAGTAGGTGTGTTATGCTGGTAACAGCCCCATACGTCTAGTGTTCACAATGTCCCTGATCGCATCATTTTCTCTTGGGCTTGATTTGACTGTGTGCTGTTTTGTGCAGTAACAGCTGTAGAGGTTTGTGGCTAGAGAAGTAGGCTATCCCATGCCGCCTGGGTGTGCAGTGGGCTGTGCCTTCTAGGTTTGTGCAAGCACATTCTGTGATGTTTACACAAGGAGGGAATCACCTAAGGACACATTTCTCAGGGTGTATCCCTGTCGTTAAACGGCATATGGCTGTATTTATAAGCACCCCAAATGGCTCTGATGCAGGTGGCCTGGGACAGACATTGCCCTTGAAGGGACCCATCTCAGTTCACCTGCGGAGGGGATTAGATAGGGATTCATGACCGATTTCCAGCCAGTAATAAAGGGTGCGTTTGCTTAGTGCCTGTGCTCCATATCCCTCAGGATCCTATTGGGGACACCCATGTACACATTAGAAGGATTCAGGGACTTGGAGTCCACCTTGGCCCTCTTATTAGAGGCAAATGAGTCCTGAAGTCAACACAGGGCAGAGAACTGGGACAATAATGCCACATTCTACCCTGTCACCCACCTCCACTGGGAGACACCCTGAGAGAATTCAACAATCTCCGATGGAGAGTACATTACACACCACCAGACAAATGCAACATTGTTCAAATATAAGGAAAAAGTTTTTAAAGTCTATCCTCCAAGAATAGAGACGAGCACGTATATTCCCCTTTTCTCCCGTCTTCTCTTATTTTGAAGCATTACAGGCCTGCAGTGTGAGCGATCTGGGGTTGCTCAGATGTGTAAAAGGACTGTCAAATTGGAGGATACTTAGGCAGGCCGCGTGTCACTGGAGGTGTCACTTGGACTCTGGGGACTTTAGTTTGGGGAACTGCATTTGATTCTGCAACGGTGAGAAAGGGAGAGAAAAGGGAGAGAAAATAGAATATTTTAGGCTTGCAATCTGGTCTCCTTTTAAGAAGAGAGGTTAAGAAATAAGTACTTTCCTGGTTGTCTAGGCCAGTTTGCCAGCAGAATAAAGAAGTGCGGAGTGAGGACAGAAGTCTCCCCAGGAAAAAGGCTACATCTGTCAAGGTGTCACCAGGCACTTGCTCTAGAAAGATATTTCTCTCTAAGAGCCACAATTTGACTCTGATTAATGGAATATACATATTTCTCTTTGGTATTTTCTATTAGCCAAAGACTAGAAATTTCATGACGGAGGAGCAATTGGTACAGATTTTTTTTCCAATTATACCCACTGTAATGAAGCATAACATCAACAGAGAAAATTATACCATGATGACTCTAAGAACAGGCAGTTAGGGCCCGCCTGGCGGGCCTGCTTACGAGCTGTTATTCTGAGTCGGCCTTCCCTGTGACTTGCACACAGCAAGCAATAGGTACTTTCTGGAAGCCCTACTCTAGCTCTGAAACATGAATTATCTCATGGTCAGTTAACGTCTGGGACTTTGCTAGTTCCAATTTGAACAATTATTAGTCAAAAGCCACAGTTCTCTGTTGGAACTATGGAGAAGTAAAGGATGTTAAATCATCTTGTAAAATTCCCCACCATTGGTGAGCTCTACCAAATAGAAAAACAAGAGACAGATAACACATTGCATCTCTCATCTGTTGGTTTCAAAGTAAGAGTAGTAGTTGCAGAATTTATTAAGTGACCTTAAAGGCATCCCCTTTAAAGAGTATAGGAGCTCTTTAAGTGAGGCTGTGCTGTAAGTGTAATGTTCATGGTTTCTTGTAATGAAGAGAGAAGGAAACTGTCCATTTAAGGCAGAGCTGATGTTTCAGACCAGACTTTCTTGGTATCACAGAGTAGTATGTTAATGCCAGTCCTGTTAGAAGTGCATGTGTGTTTACGGGGCCCGCTCCAAAGTAAAGTCTCGAGCATAGAAAATAAACAGTGTTGTTGAGTCACTGTTTATTTATCATTGTTAACCCAGAATTCATTAAATGGCACCGCCTGTCCTAAACTTTAATTCGAGCCACAAATATCCTCAACGTATTGCCATGTTGCTGAAAAGACATGTGCAGTACACATTTTTACCTCGCCTGCCTTTCCGGGTCTAAGCATTACAGCTCAGCAGTGATTAAAAACAGGATCGAAACTAATACAAGGTCAGGTGAGCGTCTTGGATGACCCAAGGCATGTGGATCTGGTTGAGCGGTTAGCTCTTGTTTACGCCAAGGGCTTGATAGTCCTACATTAAAATGGTTTAAAAGCCTATGCAAGCTACTGACATTTATTGATTCCAATATACTTTTGGCTCCTTGGAAAATGTCCCATGTGGAAACTTTCACAGTTCAAAATGTCTCCTCAGACATCTATTCTTTGCCAGAACACAGCGTTTTGTACCCCAACAGCTCCCCTTAATGTTCTCAATGTCATATTCATGACTGGCCTCCAGGCTGAAGTATTGAAATTCTACTCCTTTGGATAGATTTCACCCTCAAGAAGCTCACTCATGTTTTAGTCCCTTAACCTCTCTCCTTGCTCAATGTCAGGATTAATGCTTCAACTCTGCTATATCAAGACTGGTTTAGCAATTTTGAAAATAATGCGACTGTCAATTTACTTAAATGGAATATTTGTAAATCCAAGGAAAAAATCCTGTCCACATACTACAACTGCCAGCTTTTGGTAAGTGCAAATATAGAGACATGAAGAGGACAGGAGCAAAGCGTAAAGGAGGGCCCCTAGGCCAGCAAGGGCAATGGTACATTTCAATTTGGTTCAGTTAAACAAATACTTACTCTATACCTCAGTGTTCCAAGAATATCCTCAAAGAGACTGGAAAGACGATGGGGAGGAAACATAACTCTCTATAGATTCAAAAGTCATTGAGAAAAGAAAAAAAAGTCCCTAAAATCGGTTGACAATACTGATAAGCACAGACTTCAAAGGAATACAACTTTGAGAGGCACTGTAGCATCTCTGATTGACCACTATCAAAATCTCAGACTAGTCAAGAGCAAACACACATGCAGGAGGGGTCACAATAACACTGCTTTGGAAAGGCCTTGAGACTGAACTGATATTGGAACAGTGGCCCCCAGAAAGTAGACTGAATCTAAATGGTCAATTATTAGTATTACCTACAGGATAGAAAGAAGGCCCAGAATCTCCTAACAGAATATTCAGAGTCTAGGATATAATCCAAATTACCTGGCAGATGAAGAACCAGAAAGATCTTAATTCACAGGGGAAAATACAATCAACAGATTAATATGCTGAGGTAACAAAGGTGTTGAAATTATCTGACAAAGACTTAAAGGTGATATTACAAAAATGCTCAAATAAGGACAAATATCCTTGAAAGAAATGAAAGGAAGTCACAGCAAAGTAATATAAAACATAAAGCAATCAAATGGAAATGTTAGAACGAATTCTTTTTAAAAAAGCTGATCAATAATAACCAAAAACAATAACAAACTAATTTATGTATTTATCTTTTTTGGGGTGAGGTGAGAACATTTATTTTCTACCCTCTCAGCAAATTTCAATGATATATTACAGTGCTATCAACTACTGTCTTCATGTTTTACACAAGATCCTCAGGCTTTATTCATCTTTTAGCTGAAAGTTTGTATGCTTTTACCAACCTCTCTCCTTTTCCTCTACCTCCAGCCCCTGATTGCCACTTTTCTACTCTCTGTCTCTCTTTGACTTTTCTTTAGATTCTACATATAAGTGATACTGTGATGCAGTATTTATCTTTCTCTTTTTTTTTCTGGGTCTGCCCACAGTGTAACAAATGACAGAATTTCCTTCTTTCTCATGGCTGAGTACTATTCCATTATATACAAACCACATCTTCTTTATCCATTCATTCATTGGTGAACACTTAGGTTGTTTATATACTGGGCAGTTGTGAATAATGCTGCATTAAACATGGCAATGCAGATCTCTCTTTGATATCCCATTTTCATTTTCTTTAGAAACATACTCAGAAATGGGATTGCTGGATCATATGTAGTTCTATTTTTAATTTTTTGAGGAACCTCCATAATGTTTACCATAGTGGCTGCACTGATTTATATTTCTACCAACAGTACATTAGGGCAAGCTCTACCTCTGGGAGGGGTGGGGGTGCTGGAGGTGGAGTTCAATCACATGGCCAATGATATAATCAATCATGCCTATACAATGAAACCTCAATAAAAACCCTGGGCACCAAAGCTCAGTAGAGCTTCGTGGTTGGTGAACCATACCTCATCCTATTTGAATCCTTTATAATAAAAATGTAACCATAAGTAAAAAAAAAAAAGAGAGAGAAAAAGTAAAAGAAAAACTCCACATAGTAAAAATATCAGTTCTCCCAAATTGATTTATAAATTTAATGCAATCCCAATCAGAATCTTGGCAGGAGTTTTCATAGGTATAAATAAGCTTGTTCTAAAATTTATACGCAAAGGGTCTAGAACAGCCAAAACAATTTTGAAAAAGAAGAATGAAGTTGGGGAGATAGTATCACCCAATTTTAAGACTTAATACAAAGCCAAAGTTTTCAAAACAGTGTGGAGTTGGCAAAGTGATGAGCAAGACTCAGTGGAACAGAATAGAGAGTCCAGAAATAGAAGCACAAAAAATATCACCAGCTGATTTTTGACAAAGTTGTGAAGGCCAGTTAGTAGAGACATGATAGTGTTTATAACAAATAGTGTAGGAACAATTAGAAATCCATATTAAAAAAAACCCTCTCAACCTAAATCTCATCATGACCTTTGAAAAAGTAACTCAAAATGGTTTACATACGTAAATGAAAAACATAAACTTATAAAAATTTTTGAGCTATATGAGTGATCGTAGGTGAAACCAGCATAGGAACTGCTTAGCTGAGCCCAGCCCAGCCCAAATTACTGACTCACAGAATTGTGCTAAATTTTATTTTGAACAGCAACCAGTGATTTGTTATAGAGCAATTGATAACTGATAGACCCTATTTAAGCTCACGATACGTGGCTCAGGGATGGATACGTGAGTCTCAGAAGCATTCATTTTCCTTGGACAATCATTTCTCTTGTTATA
Organism: Miniopterus natalensis; assembly: GCF_054644295.1. Classification (NCBI taxonomy): domain Eukaryota; kingdom Metazoa; phylum Chordata; class Mammalia; order Chiroptera; family Miniopteridae; genus Miniopterus; species Miniopterus natalensis. The sequence continues at coordinate 28,723,723 of NC_142096.1, forward strand.
AAAATAATTTATTCACAGAAGTTCTTTCCTAAAGCAGATAGTCTTTTGATTCTGTTTTCTAAGTTAATTTATCAATTTATCAAGTTCTTTCCTAAAGCAGATAGTCTTTTGATTCTGTTTTCTAAGTTAATTTATCAATGGCCCCCAAAAGGACTTTTTTGAACTATAGGTTATTACTTAAAATTCCACTAAAAAGCCACATTTACAAAGAAGCAACAACAAAAAAAAGTAGACTATTGTTCTGGGCAGTCTGCACTCATCTTTACTTTTCAGTGTTCATCTAGAAGAAAATTGTTTGAAACTGGGTGGAACATGGGTGGACAGACACTCTACTCTGCATCATCGTTTTATAAGGGAGCTTTAGAATTTTGTGGCTTGTGTATCTATTACCCTTTACATTTTTTAATTTTAAAAAGTAATTAATTCATATTTAAAATGTTAAAAATGACAACACTCTATCCTTGACAACATCCAAAGGCAAGAATGTTTTTAAGAAATCCTGTGGTTACTGAAATTCTAGGTGACATCTAAGTCTCCAAGAGGCAAGATTGCTTAAGATCAGTTCAATATTTACCACTGATTTAGTTGCATAAACTTTTAATTTTCCCTAAAGAATAGTCACCTAGGAATAAAAGTGAAAAGATTATCACCGTCTTTGAAGAGCTGTTCTTCTAAAGCAGAGGTGGGGAACATCTGGCCTATGGGTGGAGTATATAGCTCTGGAAATCATTTTGTCTGGCCCTGTCAAGGCCACACCAAAGAGAAGCAGCTCCAGCCATCCCACTAGGGGTGAGTTAATTAAATGTTTGACTAAATGTAGCAGGTTAATTTAAAAAATATATATATCTTTATCGATTTCAGAGAGAGGAAGGAAGAGGGAGAGAGAGAGGAACATCAGTGATGAGAGAGCCATTGATCTGCGGCCTCCTGCACACCCCCTACTGGGAATTCAGCCCACGACCCAGGCATGTGCCCTGACTGGGAATCAAACTGTGATCTCCTGGATCCTAGATCGATGCTCAACCACTGAGCCACACCCGGCTGGGCTAGCAGGCTAATTTTTAAGTTGTTAATTTTGTATGGCCCTCGAATGATGCTATAAATATCCAAATGGTCCTTGGTAGAAAAAAGGTTCCCCACCCCTGCAAGAGTGGTGAAATACAAAAGTTGTTTCCATGATCAGGAGAACCAGAGCACCTCCTATAAGAGTAGGTGAAAAGCATGTCCTTGTTCAATGTGAAATATGATCCCACAGGTCTCACCATCAACCTTCCCAATAATAGCCATCATTTTCCAGATTGCTCTTGTCATCCCCAGTTCCAGAAGAGATTACAGTCATCTCATGATACCTTTTCTGGGTGACAGTTAACGTAGCAAGTGATGTTTTGGTGATTTCAAACAGAGAATGTAAGGTGACTTCATACAAAAGTGAAGTGTCCATCTTTCAATAGTTGTGAGCTTCAAAACATAGATATTCCAAGTTTTATCTATTTTATAATGTATCTAAACCTTCATTCTGTTCATTGTAGAAAATGAAAATTTTTTTCTGTATATTTCTATATTTCAGCCCAACCATTAGTAACCTCTACTAAAATCAGTTATTTAAAAAACATCTTAAATGGCGGGCATTTCTTTTGCATGATACAATTCCTATTCTACTTACATGAAAGTAATGTGAATCAATATTACTTGTAAATAAAATAAATAGACAGACTACTTATTGAAAATTATTTCATAGAAATCTCATCCTGCTGGTATCCTTGTGGTATGATATAACATGGAACCCAAGACTGACAGGTATTAAGCAGTGAAAAGACACCGTCTGTAATCTTACAAATATTACTATTTAAAACAGGAGAGGAGCGACATAAAATATTATGAATATGAATCCTGATACAGGAAGACTGACACTTAAGAGCTGACTCTACTATTTTCAAAGAGAGCTAGAAAAGTATCCCACTGGGAAACACAGGGGCATAATTTCAGTGGCGATACAGAGTCAATGCACAGAGTGATGAAAGAGTTGAAATTTCAAGTTTGAGCCTGTCTCTGCTTGTTACTCCATCCAATTCAAATGAAAAGTTTGAATTTTAAAGAAGATAATTTGCATGGTTGTAAAAATTCCTGGAACGCATCTGAATTTTAAACCATACAAGTAGGTTGTATCAAAGCAGAAGGATTCTGGGTCTCTAGAAAAATAAGCGAATTCATTAGCAGTCATATCAAAGAGTGGAAATCTTCAGTGGCATGCAAACAGTAAATTTGGTTATTAAGGTTTCTATGTTGAATCTCAAAAAGATACTTTTAGAAATGTTTCTACTTTGTTGCCCCCAAAATACCATAAATCAATTCTTTGATTTCTCTACATATTTTGTTCATTTTTAAAGACTTGAATGTACATTTGTTTTAATTTTTTAAAGTAATCACCAAATGTTTCTGGACCTTCAAAGGACCCCATGTGTTAAGAGACCAGTGGGAGAAAATGCTCCAATTTGTGGCTCAATATTCACACATAAATGTTAATGAGTTCAAATCATCCCAGGATGTCAAGAATAGGAGAAATATAAGGAAATATTCTCAAAATGCATTTCATTGTGCTGATTCCAGGGTGCAACTCTTGCAGCTGTTAACACACTCTCCTCACATGACCCATGTCCTGACACAGAGTGCTCACAGGAGACTACTTTTGGGGTTGCCTTCTGGGCCCCAATAATTGCTTTCTGGAAGTTGGCATTAATACTCAGGGGCTGGGACTTGCTGGTAATACATGGCTCTGCCCACACAGCCACTTGATCTAAAAGTATATACAGGGTGGGGCAAAAGTATGTTTACAGTTGTAAGTACGCAAACCAGTTTATTCTTGCATTATTATTTATTAATTATTATATTATTTTCCATACAAACAACTATAAACCTACTTTTGTCCCACACTGTATTTTACCCAAGCTGGACCAATTAGAATCTGTATAATAGAAACTAAAGAATTGGAAAAGAATCACCAGGAGACTTGAGGGTATTTGGGGCTGAATTTTGAAAATGGCAGAGCTCTTGGGAAAAGGCCAATAAATTAAAAAATATATATATCTTTATTGATTTCAGAGAGAAGAAAGGAGAGGGAGAGAGAGAGATAGAAACCTCAGTAATGAGAGAGTCGTTGATCGGCTGCCTCCTGCACGCCCCCTGCTGGGGATCGAGCCCACAACCCGGGCATGTGCCCTGACCGGGAATCGAACCCCCATCTCCTGGATCCTAAGTCAATGCTCAACCGCTGAGCCACGCCCGGTCGGGCAAGGCCAATAAATTTGATGCCGAAATCTTTAAAGCTTTCCCTTCCCAAATTACCTCTTCCTTTGATTCCAAGAGGTACTCAGAGACTTTCCAATAATTGTGTTTCTCGTGGCTTCTGTGCCCCAGAATCCAGCTAGAATTAGTTTCTGTATCTTGCACTAAAAGAACCTAAAGGTCAGTCAGTGATTAAGTGAGGACTCAAGAAACTACACAAAGTGAGAGGTCACCCAAACCTCCCTCACAGCAAAGCAGACGGCGAGTCTGCCCGCGCTGGGAATAACTGGCGCGACAGAAGAGAGGGGGTTTTCTGTAACAACCAGGTCAGAACACGAGGTAGACGTGGCTGGAAAGAAGGAACGAGAGGACATTTGACATAGTAATGACCGTGCACGTAGGGATGAGCAGCTGAACAACTGAACCATATGAGGAGTCGTGGAACACCCAAGGATGGGTTCATGGCTTCAGTTTCAAATTATACTTTAAAATTCAAATTACCATTCATGCCTTCCTTGCTGCAAATCCTGGACAGTGCTTCGAGCTGAATTTTATAGCTGTAAAGGGACCTTCGAGATTATCTGGCTCAACTCCCTCAGTGTACAGATGCGGGAAGTAAGGCCCAAAGAACGTAAGTGACTTGCATGTTAAAGGGCTTCAGCCGTCAATCACAGCGCAGCCAGGAATCCAGTGTTTTTACTGACTCAGTTGTGAATTATATGCACTTCATATTGTCTAATTTGGTTAGTTTTAATAGAATTCACTTTGTGGCTTATAATAAATGCATATTAACTTATTAGTTATTTTTGTACTTTTGAAAAATTTTAAAGAGAAATGGCAAACTGGGTGAAGGTGTTCAAAAGGTAAAAACCTCCAGTTATAAAATAAGTTGGTCCTGGGGATGTGATGTACGGCATGGTGACTGCAGTTAATAATACTGTTTTTCATATCTGAAAGTTGCTAAGAGAGTAGAACAACTTTCTCTGGTTGAATTCTGATTTTTTCTTTTCTAATTTCTTGAATTAGCTTAACCCGTTAACTTTTTCCCTTACATTTTGAAATATATAGAGCTCTAAGTTTTCCTTAAGTGCCTCTTAATTGCGTCCAAAAGTATTGATGTGTAGTATTTTCATCATGGTTAATTTTAAATACTTAAAATTTCCATCATGATTTCTTCTTTGAATCATAAGTTATTTATGGATATGCTCTTTAACTTTCAAGTATAGAGTTTTCTCCAAAAAAGCCATCTCCTTGTTACTGATTTCTAAATAATTGCATTGTGGATAGAGAACTTCCAAATGACGCCCTAACCCACTGAGCAGCTGGCCTGGGCCAGGAGCGCTTTTCTGATACAGATCTGCCAGAGACACTAGGAGTGTCATTCCTGATGATCACTGGCTGAACTTCCTTTAACTTTAATTTATTCTGCTACATCTTCTCTAACTGCCATAGTTTCCTTAGGGGCAGCCTTCAGCTCTTCTCAAGTCCTGAAATAACATTCATTAGAGTGGCAAACATCAGAAAAGTCCACCGAGTCTCCTAGCTTGTGCATGTGTGCTCATCCATCTCAGAAACGCTGGTGGCACAGCCAGCTGGTCCCCACACCAATCTCCGGCACAGCCTTCTCTCTCTTCTCCCTCCTCCAAGGCTGCTGCCAGGGCCTCTCAGGGGTCTTGGTGTTGGTACTTGGTGACTTGTGCTCCGGTGTTGGGACTTACCCAGGTGTGCAGACTGGAGGCCACCAGCCTTGCTCTCACGGCGCTGCCATGGCTCAAGTGCTCACACCGGCCTGGGCCAGGGAAGCTGCCTCCTCATCAGACTGCAAGTCCCTTTCCAGTGAATTTTCCCAACGAGAAGGCTTCACGGCCTAGCCTGAGAACACCTGCCACTGGAGAGGTTTTATCTTTGCTTTTACCCAGCACACACTGGTTAGAATGGGTTTGGAGACATTTTTACTTTCAGGACTGAGGTTTCAGGATTCCTCGGCCACACATGGACAGTATACATTTAAACCTAAGTCCCACAGTGGGGCAGGTCTGTGGTAGTAAGTTTTAATCGAAATATGTTTTACCCCCAGCCTAAATCTGTACCAAGATAGACTAGTCATTTTATTATTGCCTTGTGTCAGCGTCTTTTTTCTCTTGTTCAGATTTCCTTTGAAGGTATATCTCACAGTCCCTGACTTACATAAAGGATATAGCATTAATTCCTGATTTTCAAGTTCTTGTCTCTCGTCCTGGCATAAGCAATAAGACCCAAGTTCCTCTATTACTGGGGTCAGCATACACCCAGAGATATCTTAGCTGTTTGCACGGTTACTGTTCTTATTTCCTATTTCTGCTCATTAGTCCTTCGAGATTGTCTTTTTAAGAATTGCTAATAAATTGGACTTTGCATGTAAAGTATGTTATGTTTTCAGATATCTGTAGTGGGAGCTAATCATGTCCACCACACAATGGCTGGAACAAAAGTCAATAATAAACTACCATGTGAATTAGAGTTCAATAAAATTATAACCCAAAACAGCGTCATTTTCTATGGGAAATAATCTATTTCCTGAAATATTTATGGTGCTAAGAGTTATTTTGCCAGTGGCACAGAGAGTAGCTCTATTTAGAAATACCCATTGCAAACTCACATCAGTAGCAGTTGTTGGTAGATTAAATCATTTTCAGAAAACATTAGGCTTTGATATGCTTTTTAAAAGGATGCTTCAGAACATCTGCAAATTTGTGTTAATATCTGCCCTTTACAAGCTCCAATTAGCTATCCTCTAAAGGAAATTAGTAATGCGAAAGCATCCTGATAGTACTTCTCTAACTTCAAATTCATATTTTACCAGAGTTCAAGCCAGTTTGGGTTTTCTAAGAGGTCCAGGATTTGCACTCAGTGAGTAGGTACTGGATGCAAGAGCCCTTCGATATGTAATGAGTCACAAATAATGGAATAATGACCGACACGGAGCACTTGCCTGCAGGACACGCACCTTTTATTTACTTCTATTTTGCCACGTACGAGGCAGATTCATGAATGCACAGCTTTCTGGCTTCATAGGCCGCGCATGAGTTTCACGGGGTAAGTGTGTACTATCGATATCACACAGCTGATGAAGAACACACGGGTTTAGCAGCCTAGAAGCGGGCTCACTGGGTTTGGGGTTCCTTTGTTCTAACCTTTGAGCTCACGGAGCATAAAATAAAAAGGAATGAGTGAAGAAGCTTCGTGGCCACGTTCCCACGTATTGAAGCAATTTGAAAATTAACGAGATGGGCTCATTATGTAAAACGAAGTTGGCAGAAAGGTTCCTCCTCCACGTTTCCCATTGAACCAGTCGGCAGAGTCCTCACCGTGCCCACGAGTTGTTATTCTCCCTTCGGGTTGGAGTGACCCTTAATGTGACAGTGCTGAGGGGCTCATAACCTTTAGCACAGGGTGCGGCAGAAGTAGGCCTACAGCTGTTCGTATGGAAAAAGATACAACAATTAATAAATAATACAGGAATAAACTCTGTTTCCCATGCTCACAACTGTAAACCTACTTTTGTCCCACACTGTATATCAATGGAAGGTGGTTATCACCTAAAATAGTATTTCTGTTGATAAGGAATGATCAGTCTTCCTAAACGATTTAAGCTTGGCTACGAAAACTTTACGAAAAGCAGCTCTATTTAACAATATTTTATTTGTGCTATTTAAACACACACACACACTCACCCACACACTCCCCACATCTAACCTACATTTTGATTTACTTTCCTACTTAAATTTTCTTCATAATCCTGTCCCAGACTTTCATGCTACCATTTAAAAATGTTTGTCACAGATTTTAAGAACTGAGCCAACTGAGTTAAATGCACATTTTCATAGCAATGTGTTAGCTCTGGCCAGGATAGCTGCATTTCAAAAGAGAACAGGTGATGATACCCGTAGTAATCCCCAGGGCTCAGTCTGTGGGTGTGGGGGTCAGATACTTTTGAAGGGAGGTGGAGCACGGGTTGGGTTTTCAAAGCCCTGGCTCTTCTCATGTGATCTTACACCACGGTACCTTCTCCACCCCTCTCCCTTCCCTCTACTGAGGAGTAGTTCACTGACGTGCAGAGCTTCATCTTTAGATTTTTCTGTCACTTCTTCAATTTAATTACAGAAAAAGAAAGGAATTTACATTTCTTATAGCCAGCGATTTTACCTAACACACACCCACCCATACCCTTTCCCCCTCTGCTGACATGGCTGTTTTCACCTTTAAGTGAAGATACATTAAGCACAGAGGCAACGTGTGGCATTTAGTGTAGTCCAGAGTTTGCATAAAATTGCCAGAACATTTCTTGAAATTAGGGATTAAGTCCACATGAAAACTCGGGGTTGTCAGTACTCATTGAGTTCCTTCTTTGAGTTCTAGGGTATTAGAAGTTCAGAAGGAGTTATTAATGAGCCAATAACAACAGCTGTGGTCAGTTAATGGGGTAAGAATTAAACAGAAGAATTAGAGAATGATGATTATACAACCAAATAACTTCAGACTTGAATATTGGTCACATTTATTTCAATTAAAGTTCTGTAAATTTTCCAGCTCTACATAATATGAGAAAAAGTCAGGCAAAATTGAAGGGAAAAAAAAGAAATGAAACATATGTTGGGGTAGGGTTTAGTAGGAGATATTTTGAATTTAAAAGTGCTAAACAGTTTATTTTAGATGAATGACATTTTTTCTTTAAGACCCAAAGTAGGAAAATAATTAAATCAGTTTGAAATTAGATTAGGGATAAGGACTGGAAACCTCTGAGAACATCCTTAAACATATATTCTTTTTTTCTTTGTGTTTTAAAGGCTTTATTGCTCACTTTTATCAGAAAGAATAATTTTCTATTTCTAGTTAAGAGGTAATAAATCTATTAGCTTGATTCTGGGGTTCCAGGATTTCCCAGTGAACTGATATACTTTGGCAAAATTTCTCTTTTGTGTAATAACAAATTTCCCTTAGTCTTTTCTTGGGTATTTTGGGGGAGTCAAGTTCAATGTCTTAGTCAACAAGCAAGTCTTGGGAATCCACATTAAGTTACAATGAATCATAGAATCATAGAGTTGAAAGGACACCTAAAGGTAATCTAACCCTATCCTCTGCTTCCAGGCAGGATTCCAGAATCGTCTCTGGAGTCTGAGAGGACAGAGCAATCTAGAACACGGGAGCGAACTGTTAGTTACTGCCGATGCTGTCTGTCTCTCACAATCTTCTTAACTAAATCAGGCTCCATAAGTAAAAATGGGTGAGGTTGTTCACTCGTTCTTTTGCAAATTGTACAAGCCTATTAAGAACTAATATATTTAGCTTGGCTATTTCCTAGCAGTCCATTTCTCAGCGTCCCAGCGTGATGACAGCCAAGGACACTAGCATCCTAAAGAAACGTGGTACTGCTGTGGACGAACAGTCCACATTCTCATCTGTGTGCAGCCAGATTGCCTTTACATCATTTCTGTTGGCTTCCAGGTGCACACATGCTAATTTATACACCACTCAAAATAAGACCAACAAAAATTTCTCCATCATTTCAGTCAATAGAAAATGTGCCTTTTTATTTTCACTTTCCCTAAATTGATTGAAGATATAGCTAAGAAAATATATCATGTGATATAACCCTGGGGAATTGAACATTATACAAGGAGATCAAAATACTTTATAGTCACTACCGATGATAGTTTGAGAAAACATCAAATCAGATCCTATTCTAAAGTGAAGACAGTCTCGAGCTCAGACTCTTTTCAATGTGGCATCTCAACATGAGTGCCACGTTCATTCGCGTAGAGTGATGCGGAGGTATTGGGAAAGATTTTATTTTATTTTATTTTATTTTATTTTATTTTATTTTATTTTATATTTTATTTTATTATTTTATTTTTTTTGGGGGGGAAAGATTTTAAAAGGGATTTTCAACCGGTTACCCCTTAGAGAAAAGATGCTGGTCTTCAGATTCAAGAAAACTTCACATTTCAAGTAAATCTGTCCAACAAAATGCAAATGCCCCCTGACTGAGATGACCCACGTAAGCGTCCTGCCCGTCCCACCCTGGACAGCTCAGTTATTATGGACAGACTAAGTCCAAGCTGCGGATTAAGAGAGATGATTGCAACACCAAAGCCCTGGAGACTTTCGAGAAATTTCTTTTCCTTTTCTACTTAAACATGTAAATAACATGGAAAAAGTCCTTGCCAGAATTTCCTAGGGTAACATGATCAGCAGAGAAATAAAGCAATGGGGGGAAAATGTCAAGCTGTTTCTTTCTCTATTGTGATGCACTTTCTGGCTGCTCAAAAGGGCCAGCTATCTGGAGTTTGTAATCTAGAAATGCTGACCTGTCTGCGAAGGGTGTTGGTGAGCAGGTCAGGGAGCGTGGACTATCTAGTTTTCAGACTACAAAGCATCCTTCGTCAGAAACTATTAAGAGGAACCTTCTCCTAGAAACAGTTTAGCTTGTAGTTACAAAACCTCTGAAACTGAGGTTAATGCACCTGCTTCACAGATCAAAGTGAAATCCTCCATTTTTCAAGTCACAATTTTGGAAAAGCTTAAAAAAATTTTCGTTGTTGTTAAAAAAATGAAGATGAAAGCTAAGTGTTTACTGAACAATTACTACGCACCAGGTTCACATAAATAAAATGTGGTACATCCATATAACGGAATATCATTCCAGTCATAAAGTGGAACGAAATACTGAAATATATGACAACATGGATGAACCATTATGTTAAGTAAAAGAAACCAGACACAAATGACCGTGTTTTGCATAACGCCATTTGTATGAAATGTTAAGAACAGCAAATCATAGAGACAGAAAGCAGATTACTGGTAGCAAGGGGCTGGGTGGGAGAGGCGGGAAAATAGGGTGTGACTCTTAAGGAGTATTGGGATGTTTTGAGAATGATAGAAATGTTCTGGAATTAGTGGTGATGTAGCACAAACTTGTGAATATATTAAAAACCACTGAATTGTACACTTCAAAAAATAAAACCTTTTTACTTGGGCCTTCTTTGCTCTCCTAAAGAACAGATTAGCTGGAATGAAAAAAAAAGATTAATCCCTCATAGGTGATTAAGATATAAATTAATAACTTAAATACAAGGTAGAATGAGGTAATTATGGGGGTGAAACACACCAAACTTTTATAAAGCTCTTTTTTGCCTTCTGTCTTCCAGTTACAGTCTTTAATTCAGTTACCAATTTTGTCCCAGCTGCCGGTTCATCTTTCTCATTGATAAGCTGTTTCATGAGGTTGGCATCAAGTTCATAACTAATGATGCCGAGACATCTGTAAGTGGAGTTCATTGTTGAATTGTTTCTACTTCAATGTTTGGGTGAAAATTTCTGTAGTAATAAATTAAAGATATTACCTGTTTGGGGTAAGCATTATTTTCTTAAATAACTTGGGACATATTTTCCTTTCTTGAATTTTTGTGTTGGAGGTAAGGTTTACATCAGCGAAATGCGTGGATCTTAAAAGTACGATTCAATGAGTTTTGATAAATGTAACCACTGCCTCACGATAGAAAACAGTTTCCTTACCCTGAAAATGTTCCAGTCATTACCTCTCATAGGCAACCAATGTTCTGATTTCTGTCCTGACAGATCTGCTTTGCCTGTATGTGAGTTTTGCATAAATGGATATATGTGTCCCTTTGTATAACTGGCTTCTTCCGCTCTAGGTAATATTTTTGAGGTTTACCCAATGTTGTTCTGGGCATCAATAGTTCATTCTTTTCTTTTGTTGCTAAGGAGTATTTTATTGCATGAATAGGCCACAAATTGCTTATCTATTTTCCTACTGATATAGTTATTTTGAAAAAGCTATTATGTTATAGTCTTCTACAAGTGTTTTTTGTGGACCTATGCTTTCATTCTCCTGATATTTATAACAAAGCTACTGATATTTTTCCAAAGTGTTATATCAATTTGCAGTCTCAGCAGCAGCAGTGGATGAATGTTCTAAGTTGCTCTATATCCTCACTGATATTTTGTTTTGTTAATCTTTTTTAGCCAATCTAGTGGGTGTAAATGGTACTTAATTATGGTTTTCCTTGGCATTTCTCTGATGACTAACGAGTTTGAGTATTATTTAATGTATTTATTGGCCACTTGAATATCTTACGTGAAGTGGCTTTTCGTGTCCTTTGCTCATTTTAACAACTAGGTTGTGTGTTTTTTGTTATTTATTTGTAGGGTTCTTTATACATCTGGATTCAAATCCTTTGTCAGATATGCATAATGCAAATATTTTCTTCAATGTGTAGATTTTCCTTTTCATACTTTTAACTATATTTTGATGAGCAAAACTTTTTTGTTGTTTTATTTTCTTCTAGAATCTTTATGGTTTTAGCTTTTCATTTGGGTCCAGGCTACTTTAAGTTAATTCTGTGTGTGGTGTGTGGGAGGCTCTAAGATTTACCCAGTTATTCCAGCATCATTTATTGAGAAGTCTTTCTTTTCACATTGAATGGCCTTGAGATCTTTGTAAAAAATTCATTGACCATATGCAGAGGATTTATTTCTGGAGTGTATTCTGTTTCATTGATTTATTTACCTGACTTATGACCCCCAACACCCTGTCCTGATCAGTATAACTTTACTGTAACTCTTGAACCCAAACTTGAATCAGCTTTGTTCTTCTCATGATTATTTTGCTATTCTCTTATGTGTTTAAATATAATTCTAATTGTCAACTTATATAAAAATCCTGTTGGGACTGTGACAGGAGTTACATTGAATCTATAGAACAATTTGGGAAGGACTGTCTTTTTAACTCTACTAGCTCTTCAAATTCATGAACATGGTTTATAAGTCCACTTATTAAGTCTTTTTAGATTTTTCTCAACAATATTTTGTAGTTTTAGTGCAGAGGATTTACATGACTTTTGTTAAATTTAATCCTATGTATCTTATGTTTTTTTATGTTAATATAAGTTGTATCATTCACAAATTTTACTTTTCAATTTTGGCTGTTACTATGTAAAAATACAATTGATTTTTAAAATATTGACTTTGTATCCTGTTACTTTGCTAAACTTACTAGACTTAGTCACTGGTTTGTGGATTCCTTTGAATTTTCTATGTCCAGGATGATGCCATATATGAATAAAGCCTTCTTTTTTTGTCCTTTCTAACTGGTATTACCTTGTTTTTCTTGCCTTATTGCCCTTGTTAAAACTTTAAGTACAATGTTGAGTAGAAGTAGTGAGAGTGGAAATCTTAGCCTAGCTCTCAATCTCAGGTCAAAAGCATTCAATAGCTTACCTTTAAGTATGATGTTAGCTATAGTTTTTTGAGATAACTCACACTAAGAAAATTCCCTTCAATTCCTAGTTTCCTCAGAGTTTATTTTCAAATTATGATTGTGTTAAATGCTTTTTCTGCATCTATTAACACTATATGATTTTCTGCTTTATTCTGTTAATATGATGAATTATAATTTCAGAACTTTCTACTTTTCAAATTTAGACATGAAAAATTATATACTTCCTTTCAAACTGCTGCTTTAACTGCATCCAAAAAAAAAAAAAAAAAGATATGTTGTATTTCATCATTCAGTTTGAAATACTTTCTTTGATTTTTTTTCTTTGATTCAGTGGTTATTTACATGTGTGTTGTTTAATTTATAAGTAATAGTTTGAAAATTTATTTTATTATAGATTTCTAATTTAATTTCATTGTCAGAGAATGTACTGTATAAAATTTCAATCTTCTGACATTTATTAATGCTTATTGCATTTCCCAAGATATAGACTATCTTTGTGAACATCTAATAAGTACTCAAAAGGAATGTGTATAGTTTGCCATTGTAGTTCTAATGTTCTATAAATGTTAATTAGATGAAGGTCATTTATAGCATTGTTCAAATATTTTATATTTCTTATTATTTTCTAGATGTTCTATTAATTACTGAAGGAGAGGCATTAAATATAAAATCTGATTATGAAATTTTCTGTCCCTTTAGTCTTTTAATTTTGTGCATTAGAATTAGCTGTCCCATGTGACTTAGGAAGATTTCGTATTTACTTTCCCAGGGCAGGCCACGTTACAAGTCAAGCGATGTTTTAATTCCAAGTTTGTTATTTTCTCCTTTCCTCATATATTGGGGACAAGTCATTTCCACTCTCTTGTCCTCAGCCTCCCATATGTAAAATGAAAGTATTATAATAGGTTAGTAGAGTCTGATTTTTTTCTAAAAGTTGAAGACATCTCATGTCTAGCCACAATTTTTACCTCCACAGCCCTACCAAGGTATTAACTGAGAAATTAAATCAGAATAATACTGGCCATTTTTTGTTGACAGCCTTTGTTTTCTCATCTACTCATCTGAGGAAAACACACGCCTAAGAAAGTATTCTAAAGACCTAAAGGAAAATTCCTTCTACGGCCAAACCTGGGAATCAAGATAGTTATTAAGTTCAATATGTGAGTAAGAATCACTGGAGCTAATCAGTTAAGTCTGTTTTTGTCCTGTTATTTAACAAATATTTACTCGGTATTTGAGCCTGCGGTTGAACTTCTTTTTATAAGAGTTGGACCAGGGGAAAGGTTTGCCAAAATATCAACTACAGAAACGAATCTAAACACTTTCCAAATGTGATTACCTGGGAGGAGTTCAGAGCAGGGCGAGAGGAAGGGAGATTGGGGGGGGGGGGGCTCGGAAATGGGAGCAGCTTTGAGGATCAGGAGCGAGCATAGCTGGGGTTTGGCTTCCCCTGGCTGTGGGTGAGAGGGGCCAGGGCAGGGGGAGAAGCCCAGAGCCAGGAGCTAAAGCCAGAAGCAAGCTAATTTTAGATTCGAGACCTTAGAGACAGAAAAGATTCACAGGATAAAATTACCAGCCCCTTCCCCTGCCAGCTCAGGATACACTCGAGCAGAGAGATGAGATAGGAAACCGACCTCAGCAGAAGGCCAGCGGCCGGCCTTGCTCTGGGCCCTACAGTGACAGTCGGTTCAAGCAGATACCATTCAGATCAAATAAAACACTTCGTCCTCTCTTAAAGGGGCTGGGATAGAACTTATTTTGATCTTTGAAATCAAGAGGAAAGTATTCTGGAAATGTCTCCACATTCTCTCGACAGTGTGGTTGCCATGTTTTGCTCTTGAACGTTCCCCGTTTGCAGCAACGGGGCTGCGGGTGGCAGCTGGAGTGTTTGTGCCACAATGTCCCAGAGGAGCGTTTCCAGGACGGCAGGCTGTCAGCTGGGGCAGGTCCACATAGTAAGAGGGGAAATAGATATAAGGATGATAGGAGTGTTTTATAGAGCTAATTTTAGCAAAAAATGTTGAGATTAAGATCTTCCTATATTTTTTGTTATTAGAATATCCTTTTTGAAACAGATAGTATTGGTACATGCATTTTTTAAATTTTTATTATTTATTTTTTGGGACCTGTATTTTTAATCACCTTTCTTAGCAAGGTGATAATTGATAAAAACCTTACACGAATCTTTCCATTAAAAATGAATCCATAGCGTTCGAATTCAAGAGACAACTTCTTCAGAACAACCTAAGGGCATTTAAAAAATGAAATAGAAATATACACCATCAAAACTAAACCTCTATTGATTGTAAGACAATCTATTCTTTTCAATCCAGCTAAGGTATAAAACATAACATCAAGTAATTATTTATCCCATCAATAGTATGATGCACACTCATATAAGAATTGTTAATATCTGAAGAGATGTAACCCCAAGAATCTATGAAATATCGTATATGACTCACATAAAGAATATTCATTCATTTAACACACAATTAATGATGATAAGACTTCTTTCTGAGTATCTTGTCATTGACACAATGTACCTGATTCCAGGCTTTGAAGAGTTTCTCAGTAATATGTGAAATTATGTCCCAGAGTCTTCATTTTTTTCCCCAGCACAGCATTTTTCAAAAATTTTAAGTGTTTCAAGTGATCATTTTTAGACATTTCTCATCTGATAAATATGTTTGGCTGTGCTAAGCCCTAGGGCTGTGCAGACCATTCTACAGCCTCAAACATTCAGAGCTCGGTGGAGAACCAGCTGACTGAAGAACCACTGTCACATGGTTGATGTGCTTCTTTATGTTGGGGAGGGGCCTGTGTGTGCCAGATGCACTCAGTTTACCAGGATGGAGGTCTTCCTGATAAGCTGAAGAGTAACAAGGGATGTACTTAGGGACCACAAATAGAAAAGTTTTCTGCTCACCCTAAATATCTCCCGAAGTACTTCTTGAAGAGAGTTGCTGAAATTTCTCTGTCATTCTTTAGAATACAGGCAATCCTTTCCCAAGATCAATTCCTTTTTCACTAGTATTTCAGTAGTGACCTTAGTATTTCACCCCAGTGATAGACATTTCGCAGGTCTTGTATTGATACTGAAATTCCCTAGTTAGTACAATTGCAGTTTTTGGCATTGGGAAAATACAAAAAAACTAACTTGAAGTGCATGATAATTCTGTCACTGGGGAAGAGTGGATGCAAATTTTGGATTTTAAGCCCATAGTCTAGTAAATTCTGTTTTAGTGGTTTCATTAAATTAGAAACATTTCTCTACCAGAAACATGGAACAACTTTTTGTCAATTTTTACATTTTGCCACTGCTTAATTTCCATTGTACATGTACAGAGAAGCTGTAGGATTTGGGGTAATGAGATAAAAATCTCGGTTGAGAAAATTGGGTAGTGGCCCCCACTAGAAAGGCTCACTTTGTTCCCTTCCCTTCTCAATGTCTGCTTTGCATGGTACTGACACTTCATTGGAGATGATAAAGAAACACGAATGATGTTTTGTGGAAATGCTAGAGAAAGTAGAAAACACAGCCTTAGCTGTTTCTTGAAGACAGTTATAATGAATAGTCTATTTGCTCTCAATTGTGTATCTTGACCCTAAAAAACAACTGATAGGAAAACCACAGGGTGATTATAAAATAATCATGATACTGAAATAGCAGTCTTGTTGGTGCCACAGGTTCAGGCGTAGGAAAGAATTTTAATATGCTGAGCATGGGGGTTTGACCTACCATTCTGTTGTGTGATGAAGTTGAAAATATGTAACTTGGGATAAGAAAACGTTCTGTAAAGAGAGGGAAAGGAAATTTGTGGCTTTTTTCTATTTGAAAATAATTATGGTTTCCTTTAGCCAACTCCAGGAGATTTAATAACTTTTTGTGTTGGAGAAGGGTGGCCCATGCCATATGGCTACCCCGCGCTTCTGTGTTCAAACTACAAATAGCACCATTTGGGAGCCTGGGACAATTTGTTCATTGTAAACCTACGCTGTAATTTTTCTTTATGTCTTAAAATTATATTCAAGACCCTTTTCTGGTTCTTGAATTGCCCTTTAAAAAAATCAACTGGCAAGTTTTAGGGAGAATAATTTCTAAGTGAGTGACAGAAAACCGTGCCCTTTCCGCAGACCATTTCAAAATAGCCTTTGATGAGTCCACAATCCATTTTAATTATCTGTGCAACTATCCCATTTCTAATATTGCGAGCAATAAATGACCTTGTAACTCTGTGTAATTGCTTGGAATATTGTTGCTTAGATAAAAAATGCTTTATAAGGGACACCTATTCAACCACAAAATTAAGGCCTGAGTATTCAGAATTTTGAACTAAAATTCAGCCATGCAACCTTGGATAATTCCAGTTTTCCTTTAAAATTTTCTTTCTCTACTTGCATAGAGCGAAGGGAAAACATGATTTCAAGCAATTTATCACATTATATAATTCGTTCGGGAAGAATAAACATTGATTTCAATAGATGTAATAATTAAGGAAGTACCTATAATATTCTGCTTGATAGAAACAGGAAAATATACAAATAAATGTTAAACATCTGTGTGTTTTTTTTTTGTTTTGTTTTTTTTAAAACAAAGAACAGTTAAAGAATTTTATAGAGATTTCAATTTTTTCCCTTTTCCAAAGTATACTCAGGGGAAATTTATGACTACTTGGCAATTGACAAAAATGTTTAGAGAATGACCACAATTACTCAGATTCACTTTGAGTCTGAGTAGTGTTTCAGCTGCAAGGCACTAGAACTCTGTGATCAGAAACAAGTATCTTAAGCTATCAGTCTCTGAATATTTATTTTTCCAAACAGATAATTATGATCACCACCAGATTATCTGTAAAATCCTTTGTAGTCCTTAGAAGTAAGATACCACTTATTTAAATTATGATAATTCCTCCTTCAAATGATAACATTAATATTTTAAAAGAGTTTATTGATTTTTAGAGAGAGGAAGGGAGAAGGAGAGAGAGAGAGAGAGAGAGAGAGGGATATCGATGTGAGAGCATAACATCAATTGACTGCCTCCTGCACCCTCCCTACCAGGGACTGGGCCTGTAACCCAGGCATGTGCCCTTGACCGGGAATTGAACTGGCAACCTCCTGGTGCATGGGATGTTACTTTTTAAAGAGTTCACTGTCTTTATATAGCAGGTATTACCCCAAAACATGGTGTTGAGGATATCCCCACAGTTTTAGGCAGATACAATAAACACAATACATTGTGTGCTCCTATTTTTCTTAAATAACTCTATCTATGAACTCATTGTAAACTGTTTACGCAGATGGTGAATTCAAGTGAATAACTATACTTTAGCAATTTAATCACAGTAAAAATGAAGCTATTTTATGATATTGAAATATTTGTTTTCTTAGGCTAACAGTCAATGACAATGACTAAATCATTCCAAGGCCACAGCATTCAATCTAACTTTGTGAGGCCATTATGAGGGATACATGCAAACTGAGAAGAGTGTTTACCATGGTTGGCTCCTTGATGCAGTTACAGGGAACACCTTGTCAATATGGTAGGATGGGTGTCCTGGTTTGATCTGACCACCCTGGGACAGACAGAGTTTAAGTGAAGAAGAACTTCAAGGTCTGTCCACTATTCAGGGAATTGTTTTATGGGTGAGCGGAAAGGAGAAGATAGTTTGAGGAACAGAGTTTGGTTCATTTTGTGTTTGATGAGTTATTGGGACATTTCTAAGACTAGTTCCCAAGTTGTGGGGGACCATTTGCACAGAGGTGATGCACTAGGTTGAGTGATATCTTCCCGTACAACTCATGTCTACCTGGAACCTGTAAATATGATTTGATTTGGAAATAGGGTCTTTGCAGATGTAATCAAGTATAGATGAGGTCTTAGTGGATTGGGGTGATTCTAAATCCAATATAACTGGTGTCCTCGTAAGATGGAAATTCAGATACACACACACACACGTGGGAAAATGCCATGTGAAAACAGAAGCAGAAATTGGAGTGATGCACTACAAGCCAAGGAACACCCAAGTTCTTAGGGAGCCACCAGAATCTAGGGGAGAGGCATTGAGCAAATTCTTCAGAACCTTCAGACACCTTGCTGACACCTTGCTTTCAGACTTTTGGCCTTCAGAACTGTGAGAGAATAAATTTTGGTTGTCTTAAGCTACCCTGGTGTGGTAATTTGTTATGGCAGCCCTAGGAAACTAATCCAAGTGATAATTGAGCCTGATAGTAAATCAGTTCACTAATGGAGTAATAACGTCAAGATAAGAACCTTGTGTGATATGCCAATAGTTAGGGGATGGAAGTCCAAAAGAGGTAGGGAAAAAAATCAGGGAAGTACCAGAACTAACTCACACAAGCTCTACTTTTCAAGATAAAGAGTGCTTCAACAGTGTCAAATGTCACAGAAATTATGAGGATGAGAACTGGAAAAACAGGGTTGGCAAGAAGTAGATTATTAGATACTTTCAAGAAAACATTTCTAAAAGAGTGGCATCTCTCAGCCTTGCATATGCATAAGAAACACACACAGATCTTGTTAAAATGCAAGTCCCAGAGCTACCTTCGCAAGTGCTCATTCTGTAGGTGTGGAATTGGGTCCAGGACCCTGCGTTTTGGCAAGCATCACAGGGGATTCTGAGCCGGAGCTTCTTGGATTTTGTGAGACGCTGCTATAATGGTGAGAGGTCAGGGGTCAATCTAGGATTTGGAAAACCTGAAACTGTTATGATTTGGGGACTTTTCCTAAGAAAATAATACAAAGGGGACATTTATTTAGTACAAGAAAAGAAATAACAGCTAATTACAAATTTAAAAATATTGTATTTATCTCAAATGGTAAAGACAGTTTGAATCTTCTACAGTTTTCTTTCTCTCTGTTTATGTGTCTGGCTTCCACGATCATACTTCTTCAGATCATATTGATTTTAATTTTACCAATAATCTGAAAAATGTACAAAATTAGAGACTAAGGCATGCTCAAAAGCTAATCAAATGCATTTAAACTTGTATTAAAATTGTACTCACATTGTATTAAACCACACAATTGTGAATAAGTTACTCTTATGCTACAACTGGGTGGTTTCCTAATGAACATGTATAGGAAATTTTTCATTGGGACACTTGTTTCTTCAGTCAATTTCTTTGTGTTGGAGGAAATTCTGTGTGTAGCTTTGAGTGAACATCTAGTCTTTTATCAGGACAAGATGTATCAGGTATGCTAAGTTGCCAGCTAATAATTTCAGATGCATAAATAATGTTAATTCAAAGACAGGCATATTAGCTACTTGTAGCCCTGCCAGAGATGTGTACCCTACAAATGGGAGTTCTGATTCATTTCATTCATAATGATCTCATTAAAAGGAAAAGTCTACAGTGTGTTTATAATTGTGTTTCATGTTGATTAAGTACTTTTTGATAAGAGAGAACATTCATTTTTGACTGCATCAGTGAGATTTGGGTCTTTCATTTGAAACTTTCCACAGGCTAGTTTCTGGCTCTGTATCTTTCGAATCTTGTTTCTCCTCAATATCAACATATTTCTGGTGCCAGGTGCCGTAGTAAGCTACAACCTCTGGACTGCAACTGCAAGTCACTTTGCAAATTTTACCTAAAACATATATTTATATTAATACTTTTCTAGGGTCACTCCCAGGGCCTTAGATAATGGGCCCATTGAAGAGAGGTGTCCTTAAGCATCAGCTTCATTAGCTTCATGGTAGATCTGATATAGGGACAGAAGCTGGCCTGCAGGGCGTGAAGGAGTGTCTAACGGATAGGCCGGGATGCTTCCAGGAGCCTGAGGGTTCAGACGAATTTCGCCAGGAAGAAAGAAGAGATGGAGTGGTGGTTAGGAATAGGGGCAGGAGTGCATGGAAAGGTTCTATTTGTGGGGCTGTGGATTGCATTTTTAAGTCTGAGGCATGAATATACACAGAAGGGGGGAGGGAGAGAGGAGGGGGAAGGGGGGGAAGGAAAAGAAAATTAGGGTCACAGTTTTGAAATTTCCAGTCACAGACCCTAGTCTCTTCCTCTTCCTTGGAGCTGGTCTAAATTCCCGAGGGTTTTCTGTGTTGTGCTTGCAAGGGAGAGGGTATCTGCCACCCTGCTGGGCTTCCCCAAAGGAGCCTCTTCTGCCTGCACTTGGACGTCAGTTATTGCTCCCTCTGCGACTAAGGCTGTTGACAAAGCTCTGCCCCATTTCGGCCTCTGGATGTCAGGCCCTTCTATTCTCCCCCTTCCTGCTGCCAACTGCAAAGTCGTCTCCTGTCCCACATCCCCCCTGGAGGAACCTCTCAGACAGCAAGGAAAGGCTCAGAGGATGGGCACCATAACAGGCTGAGTTAACAATGGGGCCCATAAGAAGTTTAAAGCAGATGACTGCAATGTAAATATTTTCCCTGGAAAGCAGAACATTTAATGCTCTGCTCTCTAAAATCTATTGAATGGACACACAAACTTATTTAACGGTCCCGAGTTTCGCCATTGTAAGTGTTTAATATCAGTTCTTAATCATGATGAATCTTGAAATACTGCATTCTGCCTAAGTTTTCTTTGGATATTCGAGGGCTAGAACTTATAAGATATTCTGGAACCTGATGTCTGAAAGTAACAACACAATCAAAAGTGCCACATTTGGCTGTGCTCATACGCTGCCAAAAAAATTCGGAAGAAAAGTGAAAAATTCACTCATTCATCTGGAAGTCTCTAAATATCCAGATGTTTGGCACCACACAGACTGTTAGGTGACTAATTGATTGGGTTGTTCATATTCCACATGTTTGGCATTGTATAAATAGATCCTGGATATGTTTTCAGATAGGGAAGTACAATGTGTTTTATGTGTTCACTTGGGACCCCGAGGCTAATGGTGTCAAATGGATTTTTCCTGCTTGACCCCCGTGAACACAGTTCAGTTTCACTCATGTTTTCTAGTCCCACAAAAATGCAGGTGCAGATATTTTATTGCTTTTAAATCTCATAAAGTCCTAAAAGATTTGAATAAGAAAAAGAATCCTGTTCCAGCAGAAAGCATTTCATGCCGAGGAATAAAATTTTCCTCTCTTTATTCCAGCAAATGAACAATAAAAAATACATGAAATCATAGTATCACCAAGTCTCAGAATAAACATCACAACTTGACTGTTTTCTTTCTTTTAAGGCAGAACCAGGGGGAGGAGGGTTTTAACAAAGGACTTTCAGTTAAGTTGTATCTAAACACAACTTCTTATTTTAATATATCAAGATTTAGAGGAGTTAGGAGAACGGCCAGGTATTTTCACTGCACATAGTGGCTCCTTAAATTCTGTTTGCCTAGAGTAATCTTTAGTCCAGCATTTCCCAAATGGACTGTGCTTTTCATTTTGAATCGATGGTGTGCTCTATATGAAGCTATAAAAGAAAACTGGGGAAATAGAACCATTTAGGGTCCAGAGAGTAACCACAGATGAGATATTTGCAGTAATTTAAGAGACTTGGTCCTGTAAGCTTTTCCTTCAATATGTCTAATGACTTAATTCAACAAATATTGACTGAGCTGTTCCCATTTTAAGAGCACCCACCTTCAGACCATGAGGCGCTTACAGTTGAACAGGATAAAAGTCTAACATTTCAGCTGATCTAAGAGAATATTGGGCTGAAGCAAAACATTTGGTAAAAATACTTCTTCTATAGGGAAGAAATGGTTCCTGCCAAGGAGAAATTAATTATCAGTATTCTGAGACTCAGAGACTTAAAGCAGTTAATAACATTCTTAAGGAAAAGAAATAGAAATTAGGGATCATTTAAGGAAAGTTAATTCTTCCTGCTTCTATTTGACACAGAAACCCTTACAGAGAAAATAGAGCAAAACAAAAAGTAGGGAACAAAGAGGATAGGATTTCTTTTATATTTCAATAATTTCCAACCATATGCCAATATTTAAGCCTTTCAGATCTCTAGTAAATTAGCAAGCATTTGAGTGATAATAGTACTAACAGTATAAGTGCAGATCAATACAAATGACAGGACCTGATGGATCCAGAAGAGATCAAATTATTAACAGATCAAGTGCAAAGGGAAAAATCCATAAATATTGATGTGTTTGGATAAACTGAGGAAAAGAACCCCACAATAACACGTGACGCTTAACTTCAGGGTGGGCAAACTAGTAATCCCAAGACGTGGGTAATTTAGGCGATAAATGGTGGCGCCTGAGTCAACAGCATTGCTTAGATCGGCCGTCAGGCACGAGCTGAAACGAATTCATGTAGCACAGTAAGCACACCTAAGAGTGTTTTCAGAGGGAACAGCTACACATCCTGAGATGCATCCACAGCGGCCCAAGTAGCCTTGAGGCAGGAAAGTGTATTCCGCTAAGGCACAGTTTTCATAGAGCAGCGGGAGACCCCCGCCCCAACTCTCCAATTTAACAGAAATAAGCATAAGATGAGTGTGGTCCTACAAGAGGGACCAAACCAATGCGGACGCAGGAACATCAACATTGAAGCGGCCACCATCACAATGACCAGCAGCCACCTCAGTATCTAGAAGTAATCCACGCCTTTCTGCGCTTTGTTGTTTGTACAAGCAGAGTGGGCGTGTACAGGTGCCAGTCAACACGCGCGGCCAAGTGTGACAGTTTGACTAAGTCAGGAGGGACCAGCTGTTGGAAGATCTAGTGCAAAGAGAGTAAAAATCCACAAATACGTATGTATCCTGCCGCAGTGGGAGAAACACCGCGGCACAACTAAAGGTAACGTCAGCCAAATGTTCTCATCTAGACTTACGCCATAAATGATTAAAAATTGATAATGGTTTTGAATTTCGTCTTTTTAGCACCCAAGGAAATGATTATATAATTTTTTCTCAGATGTATTAATATGATGAATTATACTATTAAGGGAGTTATATTAACAGATTCTCTAATTCTGAACCATTCTTGCATTATTGAAATAAACCTCAGTAGGTCTGGGTGGATCATTCTTTTAAATGTACTGCTTTTATGTACTAACTTTTAAATGGGTTAATTTTATTATATTCACAAGGAAGACTGGTTTGTAGGTGGTTTATTTTTTTTTTTAGTGTCTTCCAGGTTTTGGTATCAATGTTATAGTTGCTTCATAAATAAAAAAGAAAAACTGGAATTTTCTTCCTTTTGAATGATCTGGAACAGCTTATATGTCCTTAGAACTATTTGGTCTTTAATGATTTGTTAAATTCTCTTGGAAACCATCTGAGCTTGGAGCCTTATTTTGGGGGTTGGGAGGGAGCTCTTTTCTTTATTTGTTCTATAGACATTACTCTGTTTAGGTTTCTTTCCTGAGTTGTGAAAATTATTCTAGGAAAATTATTCACTTCTTTCAAGTTTTCAAATTTATTTTCCTAGTGTTGAGCAAAGTAGTCTCTTTTCCCCCTGTGTGTAATGGTTTTACTCTTTGTAATTTCATTAAAATTATTTTCAGGTCATTCTTTTTGTGATTAGCTTTCCTAGTGGTTTATTTATTTCATCGATATTGAAAAGATTAATCAATTAACTACTTTTTTTGTTATTGCTATTTTTCTCTTTCCTAGTCAGAGCAAATCCTTTTAAAATAATAATTTCTTTTTAACCCCCCCTTTTATTGGATTTATTGGGGTGACACTGGTTAACAAGATTATACAGGTTTCAGGTGCACAATTCTACAACACAGCATCTGTACACTGTTTTGTATGTTCACCACTGCATCCATCAAGTCTCCATCCGTCACCATTTATCCGACCTTGACCCCCCCCATTCTCCCCCCCACCCCAGCAATCACCACACTGCTGTCTGTGTCTGTGAGTATTTTCTCTCTCTTTTTTTTCTTTTTTGCTCAATCCTTTTACCCCCCTCCCAGCCTTACCCCCCCATCCCCAACAACTGTCAGCTGGCTCTGTATCTATGAGTCTTTCCCTATTTTGCTTGTTAGTTCATTTTGTTCAGTAGGTTCCACATATGAGTGAAATCTTGCAGTCCTTGTCTTTCTCTGGCTTACTTCACTGAGCATAATGGTCTCCAGGTCCATCCGCGCTGTTGCAAAGTGTAAGATTTCCTTCTTTTTTAAGGCTGAGTAGTACGTCCCATGGCTATTTTATTCATTCACTGCCTGATGGGCACTTGGGCTGCTTCCAAACCTTGGCTGTTGTAAATAACGCTGCAATGAACACAGGGGTGCAGATATTCTTTCAAATTAGTGTTTCAGGATTCTTAGGATATATTCCCAGAAGTGGAATCGCTGGGGCATAAGGCAGTTCCATTTTTAATCTTTTGAGGAAACTCCATACTGCTTTCCATAGCTTTGTTAGTGGCTTATTTTATTGATATTTAAAAGATTAATTAACTATTTTTTGAACTATTTTTCTGTTTTCCAGCTCAGAGTAAATCTTTCTTTTATTTTAATTAATTTCTTCTGTGTGTTTTTTGTTTGTTTGTTTGTTTGTTTGCTATTCTTTTTCTAAATTTTTGAGTCAGGTTTTTAATTTATTTTTCATTAATATAAATTTTAATGCCAACATTTCCTTTAAACAGTGTTTTAACTGTATTTTAAAGACCTAACTTGTAGCATTTTCATTATTATTGTTTTCTAGAATTCTGGTTAAAAGTTTTTAAATTTCCAGGTGTAAAAGCCTTCTACTATTTTATTTTGTATTTACTTTCTACGTTTATTGCATTTGGAAAAAGGTATACTCTCTATCTTTAAGGAGAGTTCAACACATATCAATCAAGCCTACCTTAGATAGGCTTAATTTTTAGATAATTTATATCCTTACCTGCCCCCTTCAGCTTTCATGGACAGAGAAGGGGGAATGAATATCTCCTGTTTATAAGTGTCTCTATCTTTGTATCCTTTTAAATTTTCCCTTTATGGATGCTGCCTCTCTATTAGTTGGCATCCTTTTCTGCAATTTGTAAAGGATTAAATGAAATCTTTATCTGTTGTTTTTTGTTGCATCGAAAACCACCTCAAAAGCTGGAGGCTTCAAACACCCACTATTGATGTCCTCCTGGGTTCCGGGGGCCAGCTGGTCAGTGCCTCTTGCCCGGGCCGGTTCAGCGGCCCCTGCCGGGCCTCTCCGGCAGCTACGGCCACGGGCAGGCTGCATGACAGGTGCAGCACCTGGGGTGACTGGCTGGCAGTCGGGTGTCAGGCGGCTGGGCAGCGTGTCCTTGATGTGCGGCAGGAGAGCTGGGTTCTTCATGCGGTGGGCGCCGGGCTCTGAGAGCAACAAGGCAGGGGCTGCACAGCCTCTTGAGACCTAGGCCTGGAGCGCGCCATTTCTGCTGCTTCCTATCGGTCCGAGCCGTAATCTAGGCGATTCCGGATTCATATGGTATCCCGGAGCGGACAGACAGATGCCATCTCTTCTGGGAGGACCTGCAACCTATTGTGGCATTTTTGCGAGAAATGAATGAACTGTGCTGTCACTCTAGAGGTTGACTTGGAGGCTGGAGATGGTTTTCAGGAAGACTTGTCAGATGTTCAAGAAATGGATGCTAAAGGCGTGAACTAGAATAGTAGCTGCGTGGGCAGAGAAATTGTACCAGTCGGAAGTGAGGAACTGAGGACTGTAATCGGTGACTTCTCGCCTAGGTGATGTGCAAAGGGCACAGCCACCATTGGCCATGAGAGGGAGTGTGTTGCCTGACGGAAGCTCCCCCTTCCCCAGTCTCTCCTATTCTGATGGAACAGAGTATGTCTGTGGATTGGTCAAATTTGAAATCATTTAATTGAGTTACATTTCTAGAGGCCGACGCTTAGTGAGACATAAAAATAGCCCTGTATCAGGGGGTGCACTGTGCTCCTCTGTCTCTTGCTGGGGCCTGGGGCCATTCTCCTGTTGGGCCGGTATATTCGGCATTGTCGTGGAAATCAGCAGCACAGAATTTTCACCCTGCATTTGTTTAAAGCCTTTCAGGTAATGAGATTCACTTACATCCAATACAGCTCCCTGGGACCCTAGGACTGAGCACCCTGATTGCAATCAGGCACTCTTTTGTCTCCCTTTGTCCTGGGACGAGACTAGCAATTGATGTTCATCGAACATTTATGATGTGTCTGGCACCATTCTAACTGCTTTTTGCATTTTAAATAATTTAAGCCTTATAATAACCCATTCAGGGAGCTAATGGATTATCATTATCACTTTCACGGAACAGCTGAAGGAACTGAGATGCAGAGTTTGCCAAGTTGGTAAGTGAGTTCCGCCGTCAGAACGGGTTTGGATTTTAGCTCTGCCACTGAGTAGCTGTCGTTCTCTTGCGGACACTCAGTGGGTTGGAGCTCTAGTAGGAATAGGGCAGAATTAGAAGACATGGTTCCTGTCCTCAGAGCATCTCAGGCAAGGGTGAGACTAAGCCAAGTGAGCCCTACTTCCCCTCTGGCGGCACCAGAAACAGCTCCAGTGTTGACACCTGTACCGTGTTACTACTGGTATAGACACTCTGGTGTATCATTTCTGATATTCGAGTTCTATGTCTGTTCTTCCACTACGTCAGCCTCATCTGGTGAGCTTCACACCTTAATATAGATACTTTTTCTCTTTTAACTAAAAATAAAGTTATGATTATTCATCCACATAGGTTGAATGAATTTCTCTCTTCTTACCTCTCTCTCTCTCTTTTTTTTTTTTTGGTGTTGCTGCTGTCCAAAGAAACATTCATTTTGGGCAACTACTCCTCCCTTTCTGATAAGCTGTTCACCCCCGTGGCTTTGTTTTGGTCTGACTAGATTTAGGCCACAGTTCAGATTTGCTCATTACTCTGGAGGCAAAAACTAAGAATTGGCTCCTCAGTGTCCTATTAAATAAAGTAAGCTTTCTTCTTTTGAATAATTTTCCTATCAATAATGCAAAACATGAGTGCACAATAAGAAGAGGAAGAGCAAGCCTGAAATGGCTGGGAAAATCCCCACCCTTTTGTTTGTTATGTTTGGTGATGGAAACTGATTACCTAACTTGCCATCATTTGATTCAGACTAGAAACTGCAACCAAACAATGGGGATTTGGCCACAGGAGACTTCCTCAGGGGAGTCTAGAAAAGGACTTTTGTGTCATGGAGGTTAGATTTTGTGTATTAGGAGGTGAGAGGGGAGTAAAGAAGCAGGATTAGGATAAAGGTGGAAGGACTTTGCATTAAACTTCTCAAGTGTTTCTCAAACTCAACTGAGGTTTGTTGGGAGTAATCTTTCTTCCAGAATCAAGTTATATAATATTGACATTATGGTCTTAGTTATATTTTCATGTAGTTCCCAGCACTGCAGCACGCCTGTGGATCCAGGGTCCCTTTAGGTAAACGTGGCAGGCCCACCTGATGAGTAGTTCTTGATGTTTGGCCTCCATGAATAACTATGCTAGCAAATGACCCATAAACAGCAACACAATAGGCTTTCTAGGGGCATTCCCCTCCGCCTCCTGTTTCCTCTTCTGTTCCTGAGGAGTCGCTGGGGATTTGTCTCATCCACTGAGTTTTCTCACTGTATTACAGATTCCATGTCTGTGGATGGGCAGGGCATCAACTACTTGTGTCAGAAAATGTATGTGGTGTGGTTCAAAAAAAAAAAAAAGTCATTTAGATGAGTGAGTATTCTTTCCTTTACTATGTACATGTCCAAAAATACCACCTGGACCAGTTTTTCCTTCCGGGACTGATTTTTCTTCCTCCTTTTAGAAGTTGCTCATTCAGAAGCACTGTGTCAACATTTGTTTCTCGACAACACAGCATGTAATGGCCTCCCTCTCCTCCTCTAAACAGAAAGAAGCCCTGATAGGATAGAAGGAAGTCCTTGGGCTGGTGCCACTGGGCAGGGCCAACTCCTAACAGAACTTTGGTGTGAACTGATCCTGTTTTCATCACCATCCTCTGCCTTTCTACACCCCTGTGACCGTAAGAAGTCAATGCTCTTGTGCTCTTGCCTCTGGTTGCACAAAGAGTCATGGAGGCAGTGCAGTGCGGAGCTTACATGTGTGGACTTTGGACTCAGAGTGCCTGGGCCTGAATTCTGGTAGTGCCATTTGCTGGCTATGTGACCTGAACAAGTTCCTTTCTGGCCCTAAGCATCAGCACCTTAAAGTGAAAGCAAAAATAGTCCTACTTCATGAGATCATTACTGATAACAATACATGAGTGAGACCATAGATCTAGCCCTCTGCCGGACAGACAGTTAAAGCTCCATAAATGTTAGTAATTATAATTGGACATTAACTAGGTCTATAAGACACTGAGCCAAGGCCATTGGGAACATACAGAACTGTATCCCATCAAACACTCAGAGTTCATATCTGACAGAGGAGATGAATAAATACACAATAACAGCAGGAAATACAGGATGGGGGTAGACATTTGGACCACAGAAGAAGGCTTTACACAGGATCTAGGCATCTAGCTGAGCACTGAAGCAAGGGTACCCATCAGACAGGAGGGCATTCCTTTTTCCTCCTTACTGAAGCCTACTCTCTAGAAAGAGCACTGTAAGCCATCTGTGTATTAACATGCATTTCTAGAAGTCATCTTTTACAGAGTTTTACACCTTTAAAACACTCTTTAGTTATGACAAACTTCATGCTCTTAGAGGCATTACAGAGTAAGAGGTGGAGATTATTTTGGGGCAGAAGGATCTTCCCAGACCCCTGAGATGACACAACATATTGGTTATGCATTTTATCAGCCTGCAAGGGTTATGCCTAACGACAGTCGTGTTGGAAGAATGGCTTCCACTTAGCAGAAGTGGGTGAGCTAATCCTCCCTTTTTGCTGAACAGAAAGTCAGGCTTTCTTGAAATGCAGCCATTTCCCCTTCTGCTGAAGGGTGTTTGTCCTGGGACCACATTAGGGATGGTAGGGTTTCTTTCCTTCCCAGTGGTCACAGATTTCAAGAGGATGAAGCGACTTGGAACTAGGATCATGAGGCGTGTGGCTCTGCTCACAAATGCCTGGGCATATCTATGTTGCCCCTTTTTCATTGGAAGGAAGAGAAAACTGAGGTCAATATGCAATTTTATAAATTAATATTTGGAATATGCATAAATATGTTAAAATTACTGATTAAAATGATAATTTGTTAGGAAAAGTTTCCACAGAAACAGCTTACAAAAGCTGGAAGATTCTAAAATGTGAACTCAGGTGACTTAAAGTTATACCATAAACTGAATATTCCAGCTAAATTTGGGTTGAATTTTGGATGCTGTTTCTCACTAGGAGACATTGGTGGGTTGTATCGGCACCAGTCAAGCTTAGATATATACTTAAGTTGCCTTTTAAGGGACTGAATAGTCATTCATTCATTTAGGGCCAGACGCTGAAGTAGACATTATGCTTATAAAAGCATTCCATTATGTATAAATTCTTAATATTAAAGACATTAGAAAGGAATGACAATTAAACAGCACAGATCACATTACTGATTCTGCAGTAGTCATATGTAGTTGTAAAAGACAGAACAGATTTCTGTTAAATGTGGATAAATGAAGTTAACCATGAAATGAGCCTGAATCATGAAATGGGAGTTCATATGCTTTACTTATCCCAGAAGAACAGAGTCTATCAGTGGATAGTGATAGGAGATATCTGATACTAGGTCCACATTCCTGCTCCCAGGTTTTTTTTTGGGTGTGTGTGTGTGTGTGTGTGTGTGTGCTAGATGTTATTCCTAAACTTTTGTCTAGGGATAGGAGTCTGTAGGTTTGTCCATGAATACTGGCGACTGGTAAAAATTGAAAATGAGCTTGCTAAGAAGATAACACACAGAGGTTGTAGGTGTCTAGATCTTCTGCATTCTGCTCATTATTTCTGTGAAGCAAATATCATTATTCTGAATATGTCCACCGACTTTCCTTAAAGTACAGAAACCTAGCCATACTGATTCTCTTTCAATACCTATGCAATAAGTCTAAAAATCTATGAAATCTATATCATCTCCCATTTCCACTGACCAAGTTCAAGCCCTCATCATTTTTTAGACTATCATAGAAGTAGCCTAATGAATCCTTGAATCCATTCTCAGACTTTCCAAGTTTGTCTTTTACCATTCTAAACACACATTTTCATACACAAGCTGACCAAATTACCACACCACTTAAAAGTAATCAATAGTACTCCACCACCTACCGAATAAAGTTACACTCTAATATGCACTGTTCTTTATAATGCCTTCCTTTTGGCTTCCTCAGCTGAGAGCATTGCCCATCTCCCTTTTACTTTCTGTGCTTATACAAAACTGATTGCAACCCTTTGATACAGCCATGCAACTAAAAGACATTTATCTCAAAATCTGTACATGAATTTCTGTTTGACCTTTAGAGAGAAGTTCAGCAATTTCAATGAATAAGTAACTATTGACCACCTGAGTTCTACACTAGGGACTGTGGCCGATACAGATAACAGAGGGTGAGCATCAGTCCTCCTTTGCCTGGAACATTCCTGTTTATGTCTGAAATCCCAGAGTACTTACTAACACTGTCTTTTCACTCTCAGTGTGGGTGAAAAATTAGGTGTCCCCCCCATCATTCTTGCTGTTATAAAGGTGCCATTTGGATACGCTCACAGGAAATTATTAGAGAGGAAGACAAAGCTTGATGCAATCAAGCACTTATTTTTCTGATAGAGCCCAAAGTGTCATGTTCAGGAGGGCCAGTGAGGGAGCTGAAGTCAGTAGGCAAGGCTTTAAATGGGAAGACGGCTGGACAGACAGAGGGAGCTGACCTACCAAGTGAAGGAGGAAGCAGGACAAAGCCCGAGGGTGGACATACGCATGACAGCTGTGTGTCCCACTAAGGGAACCATCTGGAATGGAGTGAAGACAATGGTTTGCTGGATGAGATAAGCCATTGGATGGAAAAACATGGAGTCTGCCTGGATCATAGAAACTGTGACATCGAGTGCGCCATAATGAGGAAACATGGCAACAGCGAGGATTTGGAGAACTGGTCTGAGAGTGGTGAGTGGGAGATGGGCTCTTGTCCTGTGTGGGGGGAAAGTGGAGGTACTGAATTCAGGGGCAGAAATTCTCCCACTGCAAAGCCTCACTTCAGGGAGTTCCATCGAAGGGGAAATCCACGTTAGCAATGCTCTGGTAGGTAGGCTTCTGTCATCCCGTGGGACACAGTTACATGGTACAGACTGAAGCTATGCATGTCATGGGACTGATGGGACAGGAAATAATTTCTTGAAGGAAACATCTGGTAAAAGATGACATATTTCTTCTCCGGGTCAAGAAACCCACAGGGTTATTATTACTATGTATTCACTTAGAGGAAGAATAGAAATAAAGATGCAGTGATGTGCCCCAGAAGGCTTACTGCGTGTTTTATTTACCATGCACTCACAGGGATCATGTTATTTTTCTTTTTTAAAAAAAGCCTCACCCAAGAATATGTTTTTCATTGACTCTAGAGAGGGAGGAAGTGGCAGGGAGAGAGAGAAGAACATCGATGGGCTGCCTCCCACACGTGCCCCAACTGGGGACCAAACCCACAACCTGGGTATATGCACTGACTGGAAATTGAACCCACGTCCCTTTGGTGCACAGGATGATGCTCCAGCCAACCGAGCCACTTGGCCAGGGCAATGATTAGTCTACTCTCTTGCTCCTGCTGTTCTTTGCACACTTATCACACACAAGGCACATGCTTCTTTTACTTTTCTAGCTTTCCAACCACACTGAAAATTCTGGGTAGTCAGGGTCTCATTTTAATAATATTTAATTTTCAGTGCTTTGCCTAATGGACCCCAGGAATAAATTAGTGAATTATCAGATGATGCTGGAATGTCTGCTTTCAATGATTGAGTTTTCACCCAAAGAGGTTAAAGGATCCTCACAAAACCAGAAAAAGAAATGTGATTGCTTCTTGAGGGCTTGGCAGAGTCAGGAAGTGCGAAGGGCCTTACCACTGAGTGGGGGCTCTGTGATTTTTGTCCTGGATTCGACCATACCTTAAATTACTGTCTTGAGGATGATAACCAGAGGGTGTCTCTCCTCCCGACTAAGAAGGTACATGATGTTTCCTGATTGGGTATTAATGTATTTCACTTTCTGGTAATATGACTTAAACCAAGAGCCAATACATACTGAAGTTTAGGTGCAGAATCTGTCTTTCATTGCATCCCTCATGCTTTTCATTGTTAATTGTAGCATCAAGACCATGGTCTGATGGGCTTTGGAGTCAGATGGACCTGGCTTATATTATTCTACCTCACTAGCCAGCTGTGTGACCATTCAAAAGCCTCCATTTTTGTTCTGTAAAATGGGAATAGTAATAGAACATACCTCATAGAGTTGTTGTGATTATTAAGTGAGATGTATATTTTAAAAAATATTGTAGGGAGGTGCTGTCATCAAGATGGTGATATAGTTTGTTTCCTACTTCAGTCTCCACCCCCACTCCCACCCCCAAGAAGACAAACTAACAGCTATGCATAGACAAGACACCACTGTGAAAATCCAGTTACCTGGAGGTGACATTGAAACACCCCTGGAACGCAGACACTGGGAAGGACTGCATTAGATGGGCAAGAGGAGCAATTCCACTTTGACTACATGGTCCCTCTTCCAGACTGGCGCACACTGCACTGGAGTGGCACTGCCCCCCCACTCCTCCCAACCCCAGCCAAGGGTTTCTCCAGTGGGAAAAGAGAGCTTGAAGTGGACATCCAACTCCCCCAGCACTGTGGGATACTTCCTGGGAGGCCCACGCAGGTTTCGCCTTATGGGGATGACTGGGGGAATCTGTGAGGCTCAAGCACTGGGGACTGGATAGAGATAGAGAAGGGGACAGGGTTCACAGCAATCAGTACTCTATCTTGGTGGGCCACATTTTGCCTGCAGGAGTGCCCAAGCAGAGTTACCAGCCAGTGGCTCTGCCCAGCTACAGATCCCAGCTGGTGGCCCATCTAGCCAGGGAGCTTGGTTGGCAGTCCTGTCTGATTTGGGTCCTTGGTCAATGGGCTGTACCAGCTGTGGAACCCATTCTATGGTTCTTCCTCAGCAGAGAAGCAAATCTGCAGTCTTGCACAACTTTGGAAAATAACCCTGAGTCCTGCCTCCCAGGAAGCCTCGCCTGAGAACCTGGGCAGTGGTGGAGCCCATCTTTCTTATATCTCTGCTTGGGCAGGGAGCCAAGCCACCAACCCTGTCCAACTGTTGAGTTAAGCCTCTAGCCCCACATAACCAGAGAGCCTAAACAGTAATCATGGGCAGCCTTGGAGCCCAGCTTATTATACCACCAAGAAGTAGAGGTCAACCTTGCTCAGTTGCTGAATACAGCCTATGGGCTCACGAGGCAAGGACCCCAGCCAGTGATCCCCCTCAACCATAGAGCATAGTTTGCAGTCCCACCTGATCAGGGAGCCTGGACAGTGACCCTGCCTGATTGTGGGGCACAGATGGAGGCCCTACCTGATCAGAGAGCCTGGCTAGACAGCTTGCCCAATAGCGGAGCATGGATAGCAGCCTACCTGATTGCAAAGCCCAGCCTGTGGCCCTGCTTGAACATGGAGTCCAGCCAGAGACACTGTACATTTGGGGAGCACAGCCAGCGCTCTCACTTGACCTGGAGGAATTACAGAATCGAGCTTGCAGCTCCGCCCAATTGCAGAGACCAACCAGTGCTACCATCCTGCCAAGGAACACAACCTACAACCTTGTTCAATCACAGGCGAATGTAGAGTCCAGCTAATGTCCCTACCTGGCCATAGAGCACAGCCAGCACCCGGACCCATCAGAGCCTGCCCAGTGGCCTGGCTTGAACATGGAGCCCAGACAGTAGTATTGTTGCATACCCCCAACTTCAGAGCAGTGGCATCATTCAACCAGAGACCCCGATATGAAGCTCCGCCTACCTGTGGATGCTACCAGCAGATCCATACAGTACTCCAGGCTGAGCCGACTGCTGGTCTTTCTCTGCCATAGAGAACCTGGAAAGTCATAAAGAGAATACTGCTTACTCAAATGTGTAGATGTCATGAAGAACCATATAAATGCGACACCAGTAGAGGAAATTAATAAGGCTCCAGTAGGTGATCTTAAAGAAATAGAGATTCATGAGCTGGCTGAACTCAGAATAACCCTTCTAAAGAAGTCCAGTGTGAGGAGAACATGAGGCCAAAAACATTTTGAAAAAGATCAAAGTGGGAGGTAGTATGCTCCCTGATGTCAAACTATAGCATAGAGCTAGAATAATAAAAACATTTATGTGGCTCAATGGTGTAGAATAGAGAGCCCAGAAATATACTCTTGTATGGTCAATTAATCTATGACAAAGGAGGCAAGAATATACAGTGGAGTAAAGATAGTCTCCCCAATAAGTGGTGTTGGAAAAAATGGACAAATACATGCAAAGAAGTAAAATTGGACCACTTTCTTACGCCATACACAAAAATGAACTCAACAAGTATTAAAGACTTAAACATAAGACTTGAAGCTATAAAACTCCTAGAAGAAAACATGGGCAGTAAACTTTCTGATATACCTCTTAGTAATATCCATTTTGGTATGTTTCCTCAGGCAAGGGAAAAAAACAGAACAAAACAAAAACAAATGGGACTACATGAAACTAAAAAGTCTTTGCACAATGAAGGAAACCATTACATAAAAAAAGACTACTGGATGGGAGAAAATACTCACAACTGATACATGTGATAAGGGGTTAATATCCAAAATGTATAAAGAACTTACATAACTTAACACCAGAAAAAATCCAATCCAATTAAAAAATGGGCTGAGGACCTAAATAGACATTTCTCCAAAGAGGACATTCAGATGCCAATAGACAAAAGAAAAGATGCTCAGTGTCACTAATCATCAGAGAGATGCAAATTACAACCACACTGAGATACCACCTCATACCTGTCAGCACTGCTGTCAGTAAATCAACAAATAACAAGTGCTGGCAAGGATGTGGAGGAAAAGGAGCCCTGGTGCACTGTTGGTGGGATTGTAAATTGGTGCAACCACTATGGAAAACAGTATGGAGGTTCCTCAAAAAATTAGAAATAGAACTACCTTATGATCTAACAATTCCATTTCTGGGTATATACCTGAAGTTAACAAAATCATTATCTTGAAGAAATATCTGCACCCTCGTGTTGATTGCAGCATTATTTACAATAGCTAAGATATATATAATAGAATATTATTCAGTCATTAAATAGGGAAATCTTGCCATTTGCAACAACATGGGTGAAACTTGAGGGTATTATACTATGGGAAATAAATCAGACAGAGAAAGATAAATGCTGCATGATCTTACTTATAAGTGAAATCTAAGAAAATCCAAACTCATAGAAACAGAGAGAAGATTATTGGTTGCCAGAGGCAGGGTCAGAGGGTGGGAGAAATGGGTGAAGATGGTGAAATGGCACAAATTTCCAGTTATAAGATGAGTAATATGCAGCAGGGTGACTACAGTAAACAATACTGTATTGTGTCCTTGAAAGTTGATGAGAGTAGATCTTAAAAGCTCTCATTATCCCCCCCACACACACACACACACTCACCGCCCCCTGCAAATGGTAACTATGTGAGGTGATGAATATGCTAACTAACCTTATCGTGGTCATCATTTCACAAAATATACATATATCAAATTATCAAACGTATACCTTAAACTTACACATCGTTATATGTCAATTATATCTCAATAAAGCTTAAAAAATGAATGTTGCACAGCATTGGCACATGGTTAGTTTTCAAATAATAATAACTATTATTCATATTATGTATGGAAACAGGCCCTTCCCCAAAAAGTGTCTCTCAGTTGTCCTAGAAGTAGCAATTTTGATATGTGGCAGTGGAAATAAAGGAAACTATTTAAGCAAAATATACCTTAAAGAAAGCATACCTATAAAGAAATATAAACTCAAGAGTGGGGAGAGACAGGAAAACTAATATATTTTTCTCAAACATTAATTCTCAGTCCTATTTTTTCCTCCATCCTGGTTTCCAACATCTCACGAAGTCAGGATATCCTGCCTCTCTAAAGGGAATTAGGACTTCTCTGTCTAGGTTGGCAATGCCAGCAAGTCTTCTTTTCTCTAATAATAACTAGACCTAGACGGCTGCCTGGCCTAATATTAATGTGAAAAGGGGAAAATGTGAATATTCACCACTCAGTGAAAATGACAGGCTTGGCAATGACAGACCAGAACGGCTGAAGCCAAACGTGAGCATCATGCGTTCCCTTGGCCCTTTTTGCTTTTCTAGCAGGACTGGGAAGCACTACAGTTATGAACTATTTTCTAGAAGATTCAAGTGGTAGAGAGGTACATTAGGTCACGTAGGCCAAAGGATCCATGTTAGGTTTGCTTCTAACATAATCTTAGGATCTGAGAATCAAGTCTGGACTGAGCTTTGAGGTGTGTGGAGAGGAAAGGCATCCCACCTTCTGAAGGGCTATAGGTTGGGAGGCCCCTTTGAAAGACATGCTCGCCTCGGATGTTTCTAAGAAGTTACATCTTGATCCAAACATTGGGGTCTTGAATAAGAATGGAGATTTGTATGCCAAATACCACATTCAAATTCAATGAACTCTAAATAGGCCATTCCACACTTAGGTCATTCTCATCTGAATACTGGCACAGAGAGACTACTCCTCTGAAACTGCTTTTGCTGCAAGTTTTCAACTTACACTCCATTTTTTGTACATTCTGATGATTCCATTGATAAAATATTAGAAAAACAACCATTAGAATCTAATTGCTATATTTAAAAATTACTTCAAAAATAAAAATTACTTCCTTAATAAATTTCTCTACCTTTCCCCCCAAGCATTTTGAACAGTTAATAATCAGAAGAGATTTTACCTTTTCCTATGGAAGTTATGGGTAAAGAACATGTTTTTTTAACTCTACGAAAGATAAATATATCACTGTTGAATTTTTGTCATGCTCTTAAGAAATACAATTCTGAGGAATTTTCTTCCTCCCCACTGGAGTTAGGGAAGTGTCCTGTGCTCATCCATTTTTGAGTGTAACTTTCTAATCATACTTGGGCATAAGAAGAACATTTCTTGGACTCTAATAAAGTAACTAAGGCTGTGGTCTGTTATGGCAATCGTGGGATAGACCGAGTTAGCTGCTACTGACACAAATATTATCTTCACATACGCACTGAGACTTATTTTGGTTAATGTGTTTTTATAAACTATCTATCTAATTAGATGTTCGAAGACCATGATTCATTTTGATGCAATTATCCAATGGGTGTATTTGCTTTCTATTTCTAGCTTACACCCAGTGTTCAGATGTAAGAATACCTCACCTGGAGCCAAAGATAACAGAGGACTTGGCAGAGATGGCCGCCTACACAGTCTATCAACAACAGAGCTGATCTGGCACCTGACCCTTGGGTTCATTTCAGCAAATCCATTATTAACATTTTATTAGCCAATAATGAATAAACAGATTTGGAGCTTTCCTCTCCCCTGTGCTATCTTATTTTATAGAATCAGCATTGTGTGGAAATTGTCCTGCCTTTCTGGTCCCCCATTAGCTTTCAAAGTAAAGTAGTCAATAAATCTTCACAATGGACTCAGACTGTATCTTTGCCAGCCAAAGATAGAGGGTTATGGATGTGTTTAAAAAAATTGAGTAGGAAGCCAACGAGCTGGATCATAAAAATGTTAGTTATTAGGACTTATGACATATACGATAAATTTAAACTGAAGCAGCGTGGCCTGGACTAATGATAGTATATGTATAACTTGGGGGATATTAACCAGATAGACTGCTTTTGAATTGAGACCTATATATACTCAGTGATGTATTGTCCTGGCACATACAAGTACATGAAACCACAGAGGCCTTGGGCTTTATAAGGCTGTGCTATGCCAGGCAACTCATTTGATAACAGAACGCTGCTTCAGGTTGAGGTACAGTTAGGGTCTCACACGCCTCGTATATGACAAAGAAACACACACAACTATTTATTATGTGCAGCTAACAGGAAAAGAAATATCTTCTCCCAAATCAGAAACATTTCAGATGTCAATACTCTACTAAGTTCAGGATATTAGAGAGCAAGATGTTACCGTGGTAAGAAAGACCCCTATGTCTGAATCAACTTTTATTTATGAAAACTGTATAGTTTCAATCGACATAGAATTGAAATAAGGACAGTATAAAAACAGATGTTACCATGGTAAGAAAGACCCCTATGTCTGAATCAACTTTTATTTATGAAAACTGTATAGTTTCAATCGACATAGAATTGAAATAAGGACAGTATAAAAACGTAGATTATAATTCAAGATCTTCCTAAATTGTCAATACCAACTATGTTAAGACCTTAAACAAAACACCCTCTTTTTGATTAATTGGACTGTGGGGAAATAGGCTAACAACCATTATTTGTATTACTTGCATAGCCTTTATCTCATTTGATTATTGTAGCCATTCTGTATTATTAATACCTACTAATCCTAGGTATTGCTTTTAGCCTCATTTTAATTTACTTTAAAATTTATTTTTTTCCCATCACCGTTTATCCCCTCTATGCCCTCTTCTACCTCCACCCACCCCCTCCTCCCCACAATCAGCACAGTTGTCCATGTCCATGAATTCCCTTTTTTTTTCTTTTTTGCTCAATCCCTCTACCCCACCCTCAACCCCCACCCACCCCCACCAGAACTGTCATCCTGCTCTCTATCTATGAGTCTGTCTCTGTTTTGCTTGGTAGTTCAGTTCATTAAATTCCACATATGAGTGAAATCATGTGATATTTGTCTTTCTCGAACTGGCTCATTTCACTTAGCATAATGTTCAGGTTATTAGCCTCATTTTAAAGATTAGGAAACAACGCTTAGAAAGTTAAATGACTTGTCCAAAATCACCCAGCTAGTGGAAGGTGGTGGTGCTGGGATTTGAACCCAAGCCTTTAACTGAACTGGTATGCTCTTTTCACTCTGCAGTTCTGTGTCTGTTTGTAATCACTAGCGTCTGTCTTCGCTGACAGCTCCATAAGTGGTTGTACAAAATTACACCATTGTTGACAAATAGGCACATGCTTTGAATCAGTCCTGCCAATGTCCTCCGTATAGAAACCTCATATCCAGTTAGAACGCTTCTCAGATCTCCTAGTGTATCAAGATGATTCTGGGAAGAGGACACAGTGCTTCTTCCAAGTCTGTCTGTTATTATTTCAATCATCATGCCTTCTGGGTTCATGAGACCATTTTCAACACTCCTCAAAGCATTTTTCTTTTTATATAATACTTCTAACCAGAACATTTTAGATAAATGACCTAGGATACTTGTTCATTTGATCAGCTTTGTAAACTTTTCTAAATCCTTTCTACCTAGCATGAACTTTTTCATCAGCTCTTCTAGCAAGACCATCTACTTTTTATTTACTTATTTAATAGGCTTTCTCTAAAGGAGAACAAATATTTCCCTGCAAGAAGAATGTCCTCAAAATCTTACCAATTCAGAAAACCACACATAATGTAAGTGGAAAGAAAAGGCGGATTTCATCCAACCCATTTTGCTTCTCAAAGGGTCACTGCATCAAATAAAAAGACATATGCTTTATTCTTTCTATCATCTTTTCCCTTCCTTTCACTCCTCTCCTCTCTCACTTGCTCTGTTGTGCAATCTCTTTTTCTTTGTTTGTTTTAGAATAAGATTTATGGTGGCTTCAAATGGTAAACAAAATACAGCAAAGTGACACAATTATAAGTTAGTGAGGAATAAAAAGATATTAATAATAGGAAGAAAGGAAAACACTTTATGAATTCAGTATTTCAGAGAAGAAAGCTAGGACCAAATAAACTGCCTGATAAATACTCAAACGATACTAGTTATGATTTCAGCATGATTATTTTTAAGTGAATACAGAATTTTGATACTCAAAAGATCTCTCAGAAAATGTAACTTGCAAATATCTGTGCACATGTGTTATTATTCACGTTTTGTTGTGTTTATTTTCTAACGTCTCCTTACTGACTTGCAAGTTTGGAAGGGTAGGACTTTCACTTACTCAAGAGTGGAACAGTGTTCATGCCCATTGTATTTCATATGCTGCTTCCAGACACACCAGCTGACCTCCATCTCCTTGCCTAAGAAATGTTTGCTTTTTTTTAAAGCTGGAGAGAGCCACTTTGCTCATGCAGATAAATTAACACCCTCCATCCAAAATAACAATAATTGGTGTATGGATACTCGGCTTCCTCACCCCTGGGGCGGTATAATTCCTGAGTGTACGTTTTCTGGGTGCTCCGTGGGTCTAAGCCCCAGGCACTCACAGCAGTGCCATCCTGTTCTTATCGGCTGCCTTCTCCCACTTTCCCCACTCCTTGACTAAATCAACTGCTCAAACATTAACCTTTGCTTCAGCGTCGACTTTTGCTAGAACCGGAATTATGATAATAATTATGTCTCTAGAGTCTACTTCAGGCCTAACACAAATTGATTAATTGAAGGATACAACTTAAGACAAATTTATTGTTTAAAATTAGAAAATCATATTTATTTCCCTAAAAGCTTTATTATTATTGACACAAATGGTTAGGTACTGAATCCCTAAGCTCATTTCCAAGCTTTGCTTCTCAGGAGTGGGGGTGAGGTGGGGGTCTGAGGGCTGGAGGGGTGAGGGAGACACACTCTAACCTTTGAAGTAGAAAGCACCCCATGTCCACTCCTTCACTAACAAGAGGCAAGAAAGCCTGGCATCTTAGAGGCCTGTCCCATTATCCTGTTAAGGGCAAAGGAATGAAAACTATTTTCCAGTGGTTTGGGTCCCTTTTGAGCATTTTAATTACCTTATTATTATGTTTTCAAGGTGCACAGCATGAGGACACTCCAGTCACACACTCTGCAGCACCAGGCAGAGCTTTTGCCTCCCCCTTCCCTGCAGAGCTGCAGTCAGTAGCCAGGCCAGCAATGTGGGAATTCAGTTTCC
Organism: Miniopterus natalensis; assembly: GCF_054644295.1. NCBI lineage: Eukaryota > Metazoa > Chordata > Mammalia > Chiroptera > Miniopteridae > Miniopterus > Miniopterus natalensis. Next base: position 28,765,168 of record NC_142096.1, read on the forward strand.
TGGGACCTACAGTTTAGAGCAAATCCCTCAGCAACCAGCTACCTGCTGCCTTTCTCTGGTGCTCCGTCTGGCTATCCCAGGTCCTCAGCGGTACCAGGCACACCAAAATGCAGATTTCTGGCTTCTCTTAAAAATCATCAGAAAACTTAGTAATGCTGAGCCTGTGATCTCAGGGGCACTAGTTGGCTGCAAGTGGGTAGCCGCTGTCTTGTTCAGATGGGGCTTCTGGTCTCCAGTGTCCCAGCCTGCCTGCTTCCCTAATTTACATCATCTGCTTGTAGTGTGAGCTTGTGATTCCCTGTTTGTTCTGATGTGTGTGTGGTCTTTGAGCTGAAGGCCATGGTGACTGGGGGAAAAGACGGGCCAGCCCCTCCCTGTGGCCTTCCCTCTTCAAATTCTAATGAAGATCACGCTCTATGGCTGAACATTATTTAAACTCAGAAACCTATGCCAAGGCTTAGGCTGAGTTTTGATGTAGAAAGGTAGGGGCTATAGGAGTCAACTAAAGGTTAGACTGGGTGACATGGATGTGAGCCATTCAAGAGACAGGACACACTCTTCACTATAGAAGCACATTATGGTTTAAATGCCACTCCCACGCCTACCTGAGTGGAACACAAAGCCCTCTTTCACACTGATAAACTCTCTGCCTTGTTTCAGATAAAAGCTCCAAACTCGGGCCAATTGTATCTTTTAAGTAAAAGAAAAGCTAGCTGTCTCCAAATCTCCCAAGTCATGGCTTGCTAGACAAACCACAGGTTCAATTAATTCTTTGACTGGATTCTCAAATATTTCATCTTCTCTTTGTTTTATTTTAATGAAATAAGTTAACCCTCTATATTATAATTTGAAGATATTCTCAAGTCTTACTCAAGCTCCTTTGTTGTCTTCGTGAAGAACCATGTCCTTCTATAATATAGGAATCATTCTAATAGGTGTGTAGTGGTATATTGTGGTTTTACTTTGCATTTTTCTGATGACATATGATATGTAGCATCTTTTCTTATGCTCACTTACAATCTATATATCTGTTTTGGTGAAGTGTCTGTTTAGGTGTTTGGCCTATTTTTTAAATCAACTTGTTTTCTTATTGTTGAGTTTTAAGAGTAGCTTGTATATTTTAGATTATAGTTGTTTTTATCAGATAAACCTTTTGCAAATAATTTCTCCTAGTCTATGGCTTATCTTCAAATTCTCTTGATATTGTCCTTTACAGAAGTATTTAATTTTTAAAAAGTTCAGCTTATCAATTATTTCTTTTATGGATCATGTCTTTGGTGTTGATCTAAAAGGCCTCACAGTGTCCAAGGTGGTCTAGGATTTCTACTACAATACCTTCGAGGAGTAGTTTTATAACTTTGCATTTTACATGTAGGTCCATGATCCACTGGCGTTAATTTTTGTGATGAGTATAAGTTTGTCCCACTTTTATTCAGGTTGTTTGCTTTCTTATTGTCAAGGTTTAAGAGTTCTTTGTATATTTCAGATAACAGTTCTTTATAAAATGTGTCTTTTGCAAATGTTTTCTCCCAGTCTGTGGCTTGACTTCTAATTCTCTTGACATTGTCTTTTGTAGAGCAGAAAAATTTTAATTTTTAATGAAGTTCAGCTTATCAATTCTTCCAGTTTGTGCCTTTGGTGTTTTATCTAAAAAGTCATTGTCAAATTAAAGGTAATGTAGGTTTTGTTCTATATTAACTACTAGGAGTTCCAGAGTTTTGCTAAGTTTCAGGGACAATTCATATATGAAAAATGTTTGGAGATCTGTGGTGAGGGGTCATGCCAGAATATCCCCTTTAAAATGAAAAAAACAAGTTAGTGCCTCCCGTTTCTGGTGACACAGAGGAGGTGGTACAGACTCTCTTGGGTCATAAGCAAACTGCATGAGCAGGTAGCCCAGACGTCATCGACCATGGTTGGACCAGTGCGCCTTTTTCAGTTTGTGCCATGTGGGGAGTTCTGTATGAACAGCAGACACAGAAGTAAAGAGTCTGAGCTTAATTTCACAGATGTGCCAGCTTGGTATGTGGGTACCAGCTGCACATGGATGGCAGCTCTACTAAGGCCTCAGGTGAAAGACGGTGGTAGGAAAATCCTCTACTTTGTGCAGAAAGAGAAATGGTCAGAGATTAAAAGACATATAGAAGTCCAGTTAAAGGAGGGAAAAAGAGGAAGATTAGGGCCAGGGAAGTCCATGAATATGGGAGTAGACACAAAGTTGGAGATCCCTGTACATGTCACACTCACCAGAGAACATCCTTCTTGCAAGAGGCAGTAACCAACCAAGTAGACAAAATCACCTGGCTGATCAATGCTTGCCAGCCTCTGTCATTGGCCACCTTAGTGCTGGTTTGATGGGCTCATGAAAGAAGTGGCTGCAATGGCAGAGATGAGGCTATGCGTGGCCCCAGCAGCATGCACTCCCAGTCACCAAGGCTGATCTAGGCGCTGCCATTGTTGAGAGTCCAATTTGCCAGCAACAGAGACCTTCCTGAACTCCCACTATGGCAGCATTCCTTGAGGAGACCGACTGGCCACAGAGGACAAGTTGACTGCAGTGGAGCCTTCCATCCTGGAAGGGTTAGAGATTTGCTCTCACAGGAGCAGACACTTTCGGGTGTGGAGTTCTCTTCTCTGAACCATTAACTGAAGACTTACAGTGTGCTTGCCCACCAGCATGGGAGCAAACATTGCATGGGACCAGGGGGCGCACTTTACAAAAAAGCAGGTGCGGAAGGCTACTCATGACCACAAGATGCACTCCCGGCATCATGTACCGTGCCACCCAGAAGTTGTCAGCATTTCAGAGGTTTGGACGGTTTGCTGCAAGAGCAGCTGGAACGCCAGTGTGGGGGCACAGTATGTGGGATGAGGCAACGTCTTCCAGGACGCCAGTTATATATTCACATGTAGAAGAATTAAGAAAAGATCTTTATTTGAACGCATAACTCTAGTCAGTATTCCTTTCCTTTTCTTGGTTTTGGGTAAGGTTAGAATTTAATTTAATAGCATACCTTATAGGAAAACACAGAGCTGTGCCAAAAAATCATTGCTAGTGGAATAGTTACAGTCTATAAATCAGCCCATTCATTGGAAATCCATCTTGTATTTTGATTTGCTTTTTAAAAAGAGAGGTTGTCAAAAGAGCCTGGCCCTGGACAATATAGCTGTAGACAACACCAATATTTTTTCAACCCACTACTCTTGTGGATTCAATAGTATCTCACAGAATCTGAAAGCATGTCTGTGGATTCCTGGTTTCCTTAAAGGCTTCTGTTGCTCCCTTGGCCTTTGGAGGGTTTCCAGATGACATATTATTGACTCATATTAATGGGCTAAATCTGTCTACTGTTCAATTTACTAGTTGGATCAAAAACAATAAAGGTGTTTTGTGTTAAGATTTAAAATTGTGTTTGGAAACAACACATCAACTTTTCTCCTACTGCTTGCTAAGGCTGAGTTGAAAATACATTCTTTTGCCAAATTCTCTGTAAAGAAAGGTAAGCTCTTCATTCACTAATTTTATTACTTTTATTAAACTCAAGGCTCTACCAAAATTTCCCCTCTGTAGAGTGCATTTCTTATCCAGCTTTCACATTGGGAAATCACTTACCCTATATAACTACTCTTTAAAATGCTTCTGTGTCAACTCACATTGAAATCCCGGTTTTACCATCAGAAGAGACTTGCTTTCCAAAACCCCACTCTCCCGGTAGGACTGTACATATACATGCCATGCTGTTTTGATATTCATATATAAACCATTCCCAGACATGAGTGGCTGTCTGTGTACAGGAGAATTTCATAATGAATTAGTGCAATTATCCTGAACGTTTACATTAAATGTTGGGAGAAAGCCCAGACATTTTGGCCTGAATACCTACAAGGATTCCTAGACTGACCAAATCCAGAGGAAGGCTGCTCAATTTTCCATATTATAGAGGCAACAATTCTAACATTAAAAATCTTGGTGTCTAGAGAGAGGCACAATTGAGGTTTTGATTGGTTGAAAACTGGAATGTCCCCAGGTCTGGGCGCGGATCCTGAGCTGGTCCTCCTGAGATCCCCATTCCTTATCCGCAGCTCTGAGGAATCAACCTGCATTTTTCTCTCTGTGCTAGCCACAGTCCTGTCCACTTCTTGGAATTTTATTCCCTCAAATCTTGACTGATAGTCTCTCTAGTTCCCTTTGATTTTTACTTTCACCAAAGAAATTCCCACGAATCTTTCAGTTTTCAGGGAGACACTGATCATTAGCTATGTGGCCTTACACAAGATATTTCACCTCTCTGAAACTCAAACCTTCGTAATTAATTAAATGAATAGAATGACTGCTTCACAGTTGTTATGAATATTAAATGAGCTGCCTTGCATAGTATGTATGAAGAAATCAGTTCTCTCATTTTGTTCCTATACACAGTAATATCATTTTATGTGGGTATAATAATTGATGGTTTACAAAATATTTTGATATGTCTCATCTTATTTGCTGTTTCTACACTAACCTGAGCTAGGTAAGATAATTACATATTATTACTACTCTCAGATAAGGAAACTGAAGCACAGCGAGATTAAAAGGACCATCCACAGTTACATGCTTTAACTGCAGAGTAGAAATGGGGGGGGGGAGGTTCGCCACTGATTTCCTGAACTGTGGTATTTAGTAGAGACAACCTCCCACCTGGTTGTCATACTGGAAAGCAAAGGGTAAATCCCCAAAACAATGCCTCCAAATATTGATTAATCAGAGTCAGGGAAAACAATCAGGAACCAGGCCATTGTAAATGGCTGGACAGGCTTGGGCAACAACAGCAGGTGAAGAAACCACAGCCTGGAAGAGACCATGTCCAGGAAGAGCCTGGGCTCCACTGGGACACACAGGGTGCCACAAGAAATGGACAGACGTGTCGCGTGGAAGGGCCATCAAACTGCTTCCGCTGGGACTAGTTACTTTCTCTTGTTCAATTAGCTTTAGTTATTACAGGGTCGGGAAAAAGTACTGTTGTGAGTATGGGAAACAGAGTTTATTCTTGTATTGTTATTTATTAATTCTTGTATTATTTCCATACAAACAACTATAAACTTACTTTTCCCTCATCCTGTATATGTGTAGATACCACCTAAATGTAGAGTTTTTTCCTGATGAACATAAAAATCCACTAAAAAGACACTAATATTTAATGTATATGCATATATGGAAACACTATTTTGGGCTTTTATGAATGACATAACTATGAATGTATAAGATTACTTTAAATCTGCCATCTATTTTTTTTAAACATGTTTTTTATTGATTTTTAAAAAATTTTTTAGAGAGAGAGAAAGGAAGAGAGAGAGAGAGAGAGAGAGAGAGAGAAAGAAACATCAATGAGAAAGATCAATTAGCTGCCTCCTGCATGTCCTAGGATTATCCATGACAAAGAAAAAAAATAGTCATTCAAACTAATGAATATCTGAGCAATTTCATATAAAGGGCCACTTTAAGAAGTAGATAAGTGTCTTTAATTATTAATATTCTATTTGCAACTAAATATAATATGCTAAAGTATTTGAGGTTTATTTTCTTCATTAGGTTAAACATTCTCCTTGCAATTATGTTTAACTATATCATTAATATTCTCAGCAAGACTTTTCTTTAATATGAAGTAGACTCTAATTGGCCTCAGGTCAAATTTTTGAAATATTCTGAATTAGTTGATGAGACATCTATGGAATCATATCCCTGTGCACAAAGTGAGTTTTAAATTATTTTTTTGTTTGTTTAAGAATTAAAAACATAGGTACAAGGAATCAATGGGGTTAATTGCTTCACTTTACCGAGGGTGGAAAATGACCCAGGGAGACTTAATCTAAGTATCTTGTAACCTGTAATTTTCTCTGCTTTTGTTCCAAACAAACCTGGTAGAATTGAGGCAGCATAGAGACCACCAGGAAAATAGTGTTCCAGGATGTTTGCTTCATCATTAGAAACTTCGAGCAAAATAGACATTTTTATGCCCGGATGAGCCCATTATTTGAGGTACATTTAGACAAATTCCTACAAAATGGAAGGAATTTCAGCTTTAGGTGCATGGAATCAGATTTTATCAAATTTAGACTTGGTAGGAGTCTCTGGATGGTAAATAATAAGAAACATACCGTCTGGACCTATTTCCTACAGGCTCCACATGTTAGAATGAGAAGGGCCTTGGAACCTGACTCTAGCTATGAGGAAACAGAAGTCCAGAGGGCACACGCTTGTTCAAGGTTCCCTGATGGTTGGGAGTGGAGCTACCACCCCCTCCATGCCCTCACAATCTTTCCATTACTGGGCTTCCTTGGAGTGTCATTCAAACCACTAAGAACCTTCCAGCACATGGCCTTCTTTTCCTTTGAATACATCATTTATAAATTAACCTTTCTGAATCTGCAATACAGAGTAGTAGCCGCACAGTTCTTAATAAGCCAGTTAGAGGCAGTCATCTAAGGAGATAGAGATGGAAACAATAGTAGACCTGATCTCGAATGGATAAATGGCAAGAACATTAAATAACATTGTGTATAAGCATGTATAAACCATGCAGTTTATAACTTTCACTTAGATTCATCCCAAAGAACACAAAGTATGCTCAGTGCGTTCTGTTAAATATGTTGGAGAAGTATAATACATTTTACAATGGTATCTTTCTAAATAATTAAACATTGGCCCTTAAAATTATCATCTTTAAATTTTGAGAGAATACATTTATATTGAGAACCTAAACCCTCAGGAATACTAGATTATTTGATTATTTAGATTGATAATAAATAGTACTATATATTTAAAAAGAAAAGGCAATTACTTTAACTTTATATGTACAAAATGATTTCATTATAAATTTGGAGCTTTTCTTCAAGTTAAGTGAGCTAAAGCATTTAAAGGTGTTGGTGAGCCTGGCCAGTGTGCTCAGTGGTTGAGTGCCCACCTAGGAACTAAGAGGTCACAGGTTTTATTCCCCTTCAGGCCACATGCCAGGGGTTTCGGGCTCTGTCCCCAGTAGGGGGCTGCAGGAGGCAGTCAATCGATGATGTTTCTCTCTCATCAATGTTTGTCTCTATTCCTCTCCCTTCCTCTCTCTTAAAAAAAAAAAAAATAAAAACATATTTTTTAAAAAATAGGGGTCTTGATGAGAAATAGTCAAAATGGGTGAAATGGTAGTGAGTTCCATTGTGTGTCTGATATATGTCCAATTTTTGCTTTAGGAAATAGGTTATCTTCAATCAGCTGTAGCTCAATTTTATCCAGTTATATATACTGCTACCTAGAAAACAAGTGGTAAATGTTTTGGTTTTCTCTGTCACCTCCAAGGGATTGGTAATGAGTTATTTTGCATGCTATATATTATGGGAGATTTTGAGGCTGTATCTAAATTTGGGGGTGGGAGGAAGAGTGTTGTGAATAATTAACCATGTTTGAAAAAGGCATGGGACAGGGAGAATATTTGTGCCATTTATTTGCAGTCTCTGGCTTAGCTCAGACATAAACCACGTCCTTCCCTATCATTTCAATTTTCATGTTACTACAACTACCCAGAGCTCTGTGTGCCTGAAATCTAGTGGACCTTGGTAGCTGGAGGAAAGGGTAGACTGGATTTGAATCTCAGCTTCCCTAATTACTTGTATTAGCACGAGCAAGTTAATTTCCATAAGTCTCAGCTTAATCATCTATAAATAGGCACCTATCTTCTATGGATTTTTCGAGAATTAAATGGAAAATTATCAGTGGAAATCCAACACTTTATCTGATTATGTAGCTTCCTTCTTCCCCAGCCAGTACCATGTGTGCTTTGGAATATAATAACATTTTTATATTATATTATATTAATTATATTATATTATGTTTTATATTTTATTTTATTTTTCCATCATTATTCACCCCCTGATACCTCCTCCACCTCCATCCATCCCCCTCCTCTCGCAATCACCACACTGTTGTCCCTGTCCATGAGTTTTCTCTCTTTTTCCCCTTTTTTGCCCAGTCCCTCCCCCCCCAACACCTCCACCCACCAGAGCTGCCTGCCTGCTCTCTATCTGTGAGTCTGTCTCTATTTTGCTTGTTAGTTCAGTTTGTTCATTAAATTCCACATGAGTGAAATCATATGGTACGTGTCTTTCTCTGACTGACTTATTTCACTTAGTGACAGCATGGATAGACCAGGAGAATATAATAACATTTTGATATTGGTTATAATGAAATTATCTTGGGAAAAACACACTTGTTACACAATACTTCATACATTCTAAAGGAGGTTTAACTATTGGCCCAACTCTTCACTGACATTAATGTAGACAACTGGGAAGTCTATTTAATTTGTGAGGAATACTTATGTGACTTCGTAAATTGATGGGCAAAGATATTTTTTATATTCACTCATATTATAGAAATACCTTGAAAGATAAAAGTACGGAGACACAGTTTAAAGGAATTAAATGAAAATTAAGCATATATTATATGACTTAAGGATATAATATTGTAGATTTGTTTTAGCAATTCTGTTTACTGTGAGTGTTAGCCAAGCCTATGCAGAGCTGATCTTTCCCTATATGTAGCTTTCTCTTGGGCTGGCCACACAAATGAGTTTTCTTTCCAGAACTGCAGCTTGTCCTCGCTCGCCCTCTGCTGGTTCAAGTCTTTGGTGTCCCAACACCCAGGTCCCATGAGGCGCCCTAACGGAGGGCCACTCGCTTTCAGGGTAAAAGCAGGTATCATTAGAAGGAAAGCGCGCGCGCGCACACACACACACACACACACACTATTTCAGATGCCTCCTTCTAGTGCCTTACAGACACGCTTTGCTCTGTGAGTTGATTGCTCTCGAGTTCTGTATCACTTCTAAAGGCTCACAGGCAGGATGCTCATTTCATTCTCACACTTCACACACGCACATGCACACGCACACAGAGTTCACACCATGTCAGGTGCACCTAGAGACAGGCAGAATGACAGACACAATCTCTGCCTTCATGGTGGGCACAGTCGGCTGGGGAAGCCCAACAGTAAACAAGCAGTTTAATTTCAGGTGGAGACAAGCATTGAGCAGAAGAGAAGGGAACAAAGAGAGACAACAGCTCGCTCTGGGGGCAGTGAGATGAGCGGCTGTGATTTGGGAGTTCAAGGACCACCTTCCAAAGAGGTGACGTCTGAGCTGAGACTTGGGGGACACACGCTGAGCTCCAGGCACACGGGACGGCAAGGAAAGGATCCTGCCACAGAACAGGCTTGACGTGATTAATGAAGAGGAACCAGGCCAGAGTGATCGGAGCGCAATAGGTGACAAAGAAGAGACTGAAATTAAGCGGAAGAAGGGGGTCAGGTCGCTACAGGACCTGGAGATCACCGTAAGAATTTTTTCAAGTGCATTGGGAAGCTATTTGAAGTTTTTTCAAAAAGGAGCGATGTCATTCAATTACTGTTTTTAGAATGTGACTCCAGCTGTCCTGTGGAAACAATGTTAGGGGAGCGAGAGCGGAATCAGGGAGCCCAGCCACTGCAGTGATGCGGGCTGGAGATGACAGTGTGTCCCACTGGGCTGGTGGCACTGCAGATGGACAGAAAGGTTGCCATTCAAGATAGCTCCTTTCCCCTTGGTCAGTCTGGTGAAGCTTATAAGACCTTCTAGAATAATGGTTTAAAATGCATAACATACAAAGGGATGCAAAGGAAACCAACTGTATTAAAATGTAGTTACCAAAATAGTAAGAAACAAATTCATGAAATAATATATGTGCAGCTTTAGTCAAACGTTAAATAATAAGAATTAGTAGTGAGTCTGATAACCACTGTAACTTCAGAGTAGTGATAAACAGACATTATTTCAACACAACTGAAACAACAGCCATAGGAAATGAAAAAATCTGTGGTTTCTAATGGTGATGAAGTCCAAGACACTGCTACTGTGTGGGTTACGTTCATTATGCAAGGAGGTGTCAAACTGCAGTTAGAAGCTGCTGAACATAAAGATGTCACTTTTTGCCCTTCAAGGTTACTGACCTCCTGCTTCTGTGGTAGAGGTGACAGGACTTTGTATAATAAAAAGATGAGAAAAAGAAAGGATCTAGTGATAGGTGGCATAATTCGGGTGTGCAAATTCTGCGCAGACAAGATTGAAATAAAAGTGACTGTGCTGGGCGCTGGGCAGAAACCTGTGTTTGTCCAGTTAGGGGAGTATGTGGGAATTCCATTTCTTGACCCGAAGACAGCCAAAGAGGCAAATGTAAAAGAAAGTTATTCTAAAATGTGCTTTGGCTGTACCATAATAGGTCCTTCTGCATGGAAAAGGCCAATTTTTATGTAAAGTTTAATTCCTAAGAATGATTACCTTGATTGGAAAGGTATAACATGACATTGTATAGCTTACTAAGTAGATTTTAACAACTGTTTTTAAAAGGCTGCCAAGAAATTGAAACACAAGAAGCCACGAAGGAAAATAAACAATGATGACAGAACAAATCAAAAGTCCTTGATTATTTCATTTTTAAATTGTAGATATTTGGGAGGAGAGAGAAGAACACACAATAAATAAAGTTCATGTTTATAATAATTAAAATGGAAGGTGTCACTATTGCAGTTGGTTGCCTCATTTTAAAACACAGCAAGGATACAATAAATGAAATATAATTTCCTTTAAAAATGTCTCTAGTTGGCCCAGTTTGTTCAAAATACTTCTTCCATTTTGCAAGATAAAGAACACGAAAGCATTTCACTTGAAAATAGACACGCTCAATATGAGTAGATGGGTTAAATAATTAAAATACTAAAGGACCGAGCCAACTTTCCTGGAAAAATGAACTACTGTTTCCACAATGGTGGAGATTGTTCTAACTTTTGGAAATTACATTCGCAAGGTTAATGACTCTGGAAAAAAATGTTAAACAAAATCTTTGCTTTTTAAATTAATGGCAAGTTGAAATTTCACATAGGTTGAAGGTTTCTGTGTTAATATAATTAGACGATAATATTAAAACTTGACATAAAAAAGTGTTCCTCGTAGTCTCCATTTCAGAGGCATTCACGCTGCCTTTGTGGTTGAATGAGAATTTACTGCAGCAGGAATTACATGTGCAGAGCCAAAAGCAATATACCTTCACTGTCCTCAGAGTCCTGTGAGTTCAAAACGTATAAAGTTGGACTACAATGAAGCATCTATATGGTAAGTAGTTACTAGAGGCAAGACAAAGTTAATTTTTTTTGAGTCAGAGCTTGAATTTCTACTTTGAAATCCAGATATTGCCTCTTATTTCATAGCAAAACTCTATAGAACAATAAAGTATTTTAAAAAGAACAGCCATTTTCTGCTCCTTTAGCTATTTGAAGATAAGATTTTATAGGGTTTTCCCTTCTCCATATAAAATTGTATGCTCTAGCCAACTTGTGAATACCTAATACTACACGTTCATTGTGTTTTTTACATTGAATGAGGACTCCATCAGGCAACGTTTTTCATTATTCAACTATATTGCCTGTGAACAAAAAGCAGAAGACCCACTCACCAAAGTGCTTACACTGATGGATACTGAAAATGCTCTTTTATTTTCAGAGATATATTTTTTTGTTTGATATCTCAAAACAAAAGAAAGGACAAGTATTGGGAATAAGAAGTCTTCCAAGTCTGTAAGCTTGCCCCTACTCCCCAGGCTAATCTAACTATTCTTCTTTACTCCTCTAAAATTTCACCAATACGTGTTTAATTTTCTTAAAGTACCATAGCATAGGAGTTAAGAGTATGGGTTAGTAAGTATCGTATTTAGAGAGAGAGCCCTGTGTGTAAATTTCAACCTCATCATTTACCAGTTCCAGGATGTTAGGCAAGTCCCTTAACTTCCCTAATCCTCAGTTTACTGAACTATAAAATGGAGACTACACCTGCATCTTAGGGTTTTTGTGAGGAGTAAACAAGATCACTCACACACACACACACACACACACACACACACACTCACTACACACTCAGGAATTAAGAGTGACTAACACTTAGTAGATACTCAACAAATGGTAGATTATATTCAGCTCCTGCTCTCAATTATATAACAGGTAGTTGTAGTGAATATTCCTGATGCTAATGTGTGAGGGGAAACTTAACTAGTCCTGCTATGGTTCCTGAAGAAAGTCCCGAAGTCCTGAGTTTTGGTTTCTTCTCAACAGGTAAGAATTACGACTTGTTGTGTAGCATGTTACAGTTAATTGTTCTATTGCATATATTCTCTCACGTGGTCTTATTTAAAGCATAGGGGCTCTCACTGCATTGGAAGTAAAATCATAGAACGAGAAGGAACATTTCAGTACCTGGTTATTTACCTCATTTTTCTAAGTAATCAGAGAAAGTAAAGGGAGCTTCAAAGAGGAACAGACCTTACAGAATCGGTACAGGTAAGTAGAAAAGACTACAGCCCTATGGGGCACTGCTCGCTAGAGGGATGACCCCAGGTGAGGCAGATGTCGGGACTGAAGAAAATGATGTAAGCTTTAAGAGTAGGCAATGAAAGCCGCATATGGAAAAAAAATATGCGGGAAAGAATTGAGACCAGATGGCTCATTCTGAAAGAATACCTCTGTGCAGGCCAAGGGAGGAAACTATGCCTGGTCCAGAAGTTCAGTGGCTGTTTGAGATGGCTTAGCTGAAAGAAGAATTCAGCATTACAGTTTAGTTGAGTAATATATTGGCAAATTTTAGGTGTGAAGGTAAATGTGAGAAAGTTAGAGGGACTAGGTCCAAATCTTTTGTTATTGTCTAGGATACTTTACTTGAGCAGTAGAGGCAGTCACATACCTGTTATAAATGAAAATATATTATGCACCCAACAAATGCTTATTGAGCGCCTCACCTCAAATTTGTTAATATGTTGGCTCTAGAAAAACACCTTGTGAGACATGTATATAGGTAGAATTTAAATATGTTGGGAAATTTTGTAAGGGAGGAGGTCATTTCTCTAATTATACAGATTTAGAACTAGATAGGTAGGAGGAAAGAAGGTTCAGGGAGCGAAAATAATCAATCTAGTTTTCTGATTATCTGCACAGCCCCGTTGCAGGGGAAGACAGCTGCGGGACTGTATGTCCAATGGGAAGAAGGCCCATCACATTAGTGAAAGATGAAAGTGGGAATGTAAAAGAGTAACAGTATGACCGGGGAGAGACGGGGAGAAAGCAGTGCGACGTGGTGGCCGGAGCGATGGAGAAAGGAAGGAGCTCGACTGCAGGAAGGGGAGCGGGAAGCATACATGAGGCTGCTCCAGCGGCCTCCTGCTCTATAAAAGGCCTGGAAAGGGCTCCAGGGCAAAGTCTTCTAGTCCTGGCTGTTTGTCTAAAGACAAAAAATTCCAAGAAAGCGTTCCATTTCACTCTCCCTTCCCAACGAGGACTGTGGATATGAAAGGCTGAGTGAGGTGAGAAACCCTAAATTTAGGAAACCTGATCTTTGCACTAAGGGATTTTGCAGCTGTGAGGCAAAAGTGGAAGGAAAGAAGCAAGAGGAAGTTTGGTGACAGAGAGTAAATTAAAACAGAGCAAATGAGCAGAGGAGGGCTTAAGGTTCGGTGATGGTTCCTACTTAGATCGTAGTTTTTGATTTTCCCAGAGCAAAGAGCAAAGCTAAGTTGTTCAAAGAGAAAAGGTAAGTAATTGGAGAAAATCAGATAGGTACTATTTAGTAGACTTTGTGTGCTAAAAGAATAACATTGGAAAACTTCCTCTTTTTCCTCAGGGAAAGGTTCATGCTATGTATTTTCTCTATTTTTTAAATGATAAAAAAGTGAGTGAGCTATCTAAAGCTAATAATAATTCACATAAGAGGAAATACAGTAATCCCTCAATTTTGCCGACCTCAATTTAACGGACTTCAGATTTCATGGACAAAATTTCCCATCCATATGTCATATTTGAAAATTAATACCCTGTTAATTTTAAAATGCTTTTAACTGAGTTTTGCTTATAATTAGATTATCGGGTTATTCGTTGTTATTAATTCACTGCTATTTTTAACAAATTTTAGCAAATAGGCCATATGTTAGAAAAAACACTATAGTAATTTTTGTGACACAAATATTACATATCTACAACTATAGCCTATATATTTAAATCCAAGAGTCACTGCTCCTAAACAAGGTTTGGTGAATGACTAGCATGTGATCACACTGAATCTTGAGCAGGAAATTGGTCCTGTTGTCAGTGGCGTGACTTTCTGCAGCAGTTTTAATGTGTGCCAGACGCCCCAGCCATGTGCATGTGTTTATTTGTGGTAACTGGTGAATTCATGCATTTACTAGACCTATTCAGTATAAATTTAAAATTACAGTTATACACATAGAAAGCTTTTCTGTGGAATTAAACTTTTCATACATACTTAATTTTAATTACACAAAAGTGTCTACATAAGTAAAAACAGGTAAACTAATAATTTGTCAATTTTTTAACATACATATTTGGAAAACCTACTTTATAATATAACGGACTTTCAGCTTTAAAGGACACCCTCTCACCTGAATTAGTCTGTTATATCAAGGTTTTACTGTACTTAGGAACAATTAAAATATCTTATCCCAAAGTGATAATCTACCTTAACACTAATTGTGGGTCCTTTTCTGTTCACTATAATGCTAAGGCTATTTAGAGGGCAGATATTTGTATTTGTTAAGAAAAATATGATGAGGTAGAATCTGAAATAAAATAAAAATTAGACAAATCAATGGAAACATATGCAGGGTGGTAGCAAATAATGCTAATGGGATGTCTATTTGAAAAAAGAAAGTAACATTTTTGAAGCATTTGCTTTTCTTCCCCAGGTACTGGTAATGAGAACATAAATCAGAGTGAACGTGTATAATAGATGAATTCTGTTTACTTTGATAGACTTTTGCAGAGCCAGGAGCTCAGGTGATTACATGATCAGATGAAAAGACAAGATGTAATTCAAAACCAAGAAAAATAACTCCTAATAAAAACAGACTCACAAGAAAATGGATGACAGTTAACACACCTGGACTTATTAAAATAACTATGTGTAGTGTGTCAAGAAAATAAAAAAGCAAAATTGAAAATGTCAGCAAAAGATTAAAAAGCATTAAAACATAGCTAATGAAAACTCCAGAATGAAAAATATTCAATAATTGAAATTAAGACCTTATAAGATGAGTGGAACAGCATATTAGAGACAGTTGAAGAGGAAATTAGAGTATTAGAAGATAAACCTAAAGAAAAATTTTAGATTGAAGTAGACATTTAAAAAGGGTAGAAGATGCAAAAAGAGCATTAGATACTAAAGGGATATTGAGAAAAATTCTTACCTACATGAAATGGGAGTTGCAGAAGTTAAAATGAGAAAAAAAATGGGGTGGAAGCAATATTTAAAGAGGTAATGAATGAGGAGTTTTCAAAACTAATAAAAACCAAAAAGCTACACATTTAAGAAGAGTTAGAAAGCTCTATCAAAACAGTTAAACAAATAAACAAACAAATTACACTTGGGCACAGCATACTAAAATGTCTAAAAATGTAAAATAAAGAAAACTTAAAAGCAGACCTAGGAAAAGACAGACTACCTTCAAAGGATCAATAATGAGACCCAAGATCATGCAACAGAAAAAAAATGGAAGCCAGAAGACAATGGAATATCTTCAAAGTTCTGAAAGAAAATGACTACCAAGTAGAATTCTATACCCAGCAAATTATCCTCCAAAGAATAGAAATAAAGGCATTTCCAGACAAACAAAGCTAAGAGAGTCTTTTAGCACTCTCTTAACTCTTTTAACACACTCACACTAAAGGACAATTTTAAGAGTAATATTCTTCAGGCAGAAGGAAAATAGATGAAAGCTCAGAGATGGTGAAAAGAAAGAGCAATGGAAAAGGTAGATATACAAGTAAATCTGAATAAATATTAGCTGTAAGAAACCCTAATAATATATTGTCAGGCTTAAAATATATGAATTAAAATGAGCAACAAGAATAGCCAGTGATTTAGGAGGGAAGTAAATGGAATAATGTAAAGTGATAAAACTAATCTTTGTCAAGAATGGGTTTTGTAATCTCTGTAGTGTTGCAAATAGAATATCCTTTAATTTAAATTTAAATAGTACACATGGTTAATGGCTGTTATTATTTTTCTTAATCTTCACCCAAGGATATGTTTTTTTATTGATTGAGAGAGAAAAGAGAGAGAGAGAGAGAGAGAGAGAGAGAAAGAGAGACCAATCGGTTGCCTCCCGTATTCTCTTGACCAGAGATCGAACCTGAAACCTACGTACTTAGGAAGATGCTCCAACCAAATGAGCCACCCGGCCAGGGCCTAATGGCTGTTATTTGACAGGGCAATTTTAGAATAAAAACACACACTCACACACACACACACACACACACACACACACACACACATGAAAAATAAAGTAACTACTAAGTTAATAGGAAATATATTAAAATAATGAAATACAACTAGGAACAAAATAATAAAATACTATATATAAAACAATAAACTATAAGGCAAGAGATTAAAAAAACCCCTGAAAGACGAAGGACAAATGGAAACAAATAGTGGGATCATATATATAAAACAAAATATTCCCTTCATTACACTAAATGAATTAGAGATAAAGATTGTCAGTCTAGATTTAAAAATTATACACAAGCATTGTTTTGTACTATTGCACAAAAAAACATAGAAAAGTGTAAAAATGAAAGGATAGAGAAAACATTGACTATGTAAAGATTTAAAAATGCTGGCAGAAACAAATTAATACCAGACAAGTAGACTTCGAGCCAAAGATATTACTGGAGATCATGAAAACTATTTTATAATGATAAAATATTTACTCCACTAGGAAGACATAGTGATTCTAAATTTGTACGCACCTAATAACATAGCTTCAAACTATACCTAGCAAAAGCTGACTGAGCTAACAAGAGCAGGCAAATCCACAATCATAGCAGCTGATTTTAACAGAGCTCCTTCCTTAACTGATGGGACAGACAAAAGTGGCAAGTTTTGGAAACTTAAACAGCACAGGCAGACCACTGAATGAGCCTGGTGAGGGGACTAGCTTAGGATCTTCCCTCTCCTCCCCGTTCCCACGTGGCAAACTTTAAGAGGCGTTTCTCATTTGTAACTACAAGGCTGTTAAGCTGTGCTTATCAGTCCCGAGAGCTGATAATGGTGCTACAGCTAAGTTTATACAGTTGTTTACTTTTTCCCAAAGTACTTTTCATAAAATTCCCACATTTTCGATGCTTATCTTTCTTTTGTAGATTAAAAAATGTCAACTTAAACTGACTCAATTACTATCAGTTCCACAAATATTAGAGTTCTTGGTCATGTTAAGACGCAAGTCTTTTGACTCCAAATCATCTATTCTTTCTACCAAGACACTGTATAAAGGGTGGCTTGTTAAGAACACTGAATTAGGAACAACCTGAGTGCAATAGGCCCTGTTGCTGTTCACTGAGCGCCTGTTTCATGCCTTCTTTTGGGGACGGATGTACAACGGGCTGAAATGGACGTGCTGTCTACAGAACGGGGTCTGGGGATTACTTGGTTGGTCATGTAAGACACCTAAATCTCCCTGATTCTTAGTCTCCTCATCTATAAAGTGGGGTGATAGTGCCTAGTTTATACAGAATTATGAAGAGTCTTAAGGGGATAACATCTGCATTTTCCAGGTCACACAGGGGGTGGTAAGAAGAGCATCACCAATCAGCATTTCTCTGTCCCCCTGACTCGCTCTGTGAGAATCCTTCCATTACGGACATTACTAGTGGTATCTCAGACTCTTTGCTACTTAGTCCTCTTGAAAAACAGTAGAAGTACCAGAAAAAGGAAGTAACTTGGGCAGGGATATAAAATAAAATAAATAAAATAAAAACTTGAAAGAGTACTATATTTGAGAATAACTTGTAAATTCTAAAGCAATGTACTAAAAAATTGAATTTCTCTTTAGTGTCTAGGATACAAATCCAAATAATATCTCTGGTCCTCCTGGCAAGATCCTATGTGCCTGCTAAAGAAAAAATAATTTGCTCTGAAAAATTTCTATTTATTTTGGTTATACGTTATATGGTGCTTCATTACAAAAAATGCCAAAGTCATTGGTAATATTAAATGTAAAAGGAATATATTAGAAGGATATCAGCTAGTTCACAGCATTGATGGAGGTGCTGGGGAACCATGTTCAAGAAAGTGATCAGGGTAAAAGAGAAGGCACGGCCAAGATCATCTCAGGGACGGCCTGCTTAGGGCTGTCCTGATAGCACCATCCCTGTAAGACCCTGCGCAGCAAAAGTTGGATTCTTGGCTTCCACAGATGTGGCAAAGAACCTGGGACTGGCCTTGAGCTTTGCATCTTTCTTTAAACAAGTTCAAAGTTGCAGGCTTGAGACACTGGTTCACTCCACTGAAATACAATCCTTCCTTTAACTGCAGGAACTGCACCTCTTCAAGGTCTGGTCCTGCCTCCCCCCTGCCTTGGAAATCCCCACAAGTAGGAAGGGTATTTGGACATTAGTACTGGGCAGCCCCAGATGACCAATGTCATTTCTTAGTAAGGGTGAGAAACAAGGGACTATGCAGTCCAAATGCATGTTTTTGATAAATGGAAAACATAATTTCCAGAGATGTTATAAACTTGCTAGAGTTTTCATATAAAGTTAACGGGGAGAAATGAGACTGAAATCTCATTATTTCCAATTCCCACTCTACTCCATCTCCTGAACACCTTCAGGACTTCCCCTTTGTTGACTTAATTCATATTTTTTATAGATGCTTAAGAGAAAAGATAACAGGTGGTAGATTTCAAAAGTGAATGGTCTGTGTTGTGGATACTATTAGATACAGACTTAGGTTGTGCTACAGAAAAGATGAAGAGTTATGTGAGTGCAATAATGAAACTGAATCTGTTTAACCACAAGGAAATTAGCAGTCATTCTTTGTAAGAGCATTTTACTTTTTGTAAGAGCATTTTACTTTGTAAGTGCATTTATTAGGAAGTAAGAAGAGAGATAAATAGGCAAAGAAAAAGACATCTCTATCTTACATTGAATAGGTAAAGTATTTTAAGTGAATCCACCTTTAATGGGGTACAGATGAAATTTGAGATAGACGGGTACAGCCACTGTGGGAAACAGTATGGAGTTTCCTCAAAAAATTAAAAATGGAAATGCTATTTGAACTAGCAATCCCACTTCTAGGAATATATCCTAAGACTCTTGGGACACCAATCAGAAAGAATATATGCACCTCTATGTTCATAGCAGCGCTACTTACAATAGCTAAGATCTGGAAACAGCCCAAGTGCACATTAATAGATGAGTGGATAAAATGCTGTGGTACATTTACACCATGGAATACTACGCAGCTATAAAACAGAAGGATTTCTTACCCTTTGCAACAGCATGGATGGACCTGGAGAATATTATGCTAAGTGAAATAAGCCAGGCAGAGAAAGACAAACATCACAGGATCTCACTTACATGTGGAATCTAATGAACATTATAAACTGACAATCAAAACAGGTCTAGAGACATGAAAGCATGGAACAGATTGACAGATCTCAAAAGGGGGGGTGGGGACAGAAAGAGATTAACCAAAAAACTTATATACATATATGCATATGCATAACCAATGGACACAGACAATAGTGTAGTGAAGGCCTAGATTGGGTCAGGGGCTGAGAGGAGGGGCAGTAAGGGGGGAAAAATTGGGGGACATCTGTAATACTGTCAACAATATATAAAAAAAAGAAATAAATTCAAAAAACCCTTAACACTTACAAAATCAGAGGGAAAATATTTTATGGTGTTTCTTTAAGAATTGTCAAATTAATGTCTTTTTAAAGGTACCTAAACACACACTCATGCACAACTATTTCCTTCATGGCTGAGCCTTAGAAATTCCAAGTTATTTTTGGTGCCAGATTTTAACTCAGGGGAAGTTTTGAGGCCGAGTTAAAACCCCCTGAAAGCAGAGATTACAATGGAAATGCTGACAGAGTCTGTGCCATGGCAACATTTGTGAGGGTAGTTTTATGAAAACGATAAACAACTTTTGTTCAAGTGCAAGTGAATGTAAAAACAGCAGAAAAGGGCCCCTTCCTGTGTCTAATGCCTAATCTCACTCTGCTATTTCCTTGCTAGGCCCTGAGCTTGTTGGGCTGTGCACGCAGTCGTTGGGCTAGAATCAACCATTGCACCCCAGCTCCTTTATAAAAAGGCAATGAGACAGCAGAGGAAGGCGCCGTGGATACCAAGTGGATACCCAGTGCATACTCAATCAGGGTACTTTTATAGCTGGCACTAGACTCCTGGTTTTAATCTCCTAATTGACTTTGCATGTACTTCTGTGCCAGATTATTATCTAACAAATCATATGGACTTTCTTCTTTATTGCCAAGTAACACATCAAGGTCTAAATAATGCCCCATGTGGTACACACTGTGCAAGCTCAGTGGACAGATGCAAGAAAACAGGGAGGCCGGGGGGCTCACCTCCCTGCACGATGCAGTCAGCAGAACAGGCAGAGCTGGTCCATGCTTTTCACATGTGAAGGTTCCAAAGAGAGTCTCAGTGACCCCAGGAAGTGGGGCCACGGGGGAAATAAATATGCTCTACTCCCCCTGCCCCCTTTCTCCCCAAAGTGCCTCTGTGTATAGTGTTTGCAAATGACGTGAATCTAGCAGGAGAATAGGACCATGCTAGAAACACTTTTCAAGGAAATGAATAAATGTCATTGAAGCCAAACTAGAATGTGAAGGAAATGAGATCAAATATGATGAAATTCTCCCCAAAAGACATTTAAAAGAAACTTTGCCTCCACAGAAAGCCACTAAACATAAAAAAGAGTGAGATTCTGGAAACAGGGGTAGGCTGCAGGCGAAAGGTCAGTGGGTTGGTGAGAAATTTTCCATTGCCCAGATTAACATCACTCAGGGTGAACAGGGGTGACTAAAAATCACGATGGCCAGTGCATACCCCAGAACAACTAAATGAGAATTTCTGGGGTTTGGGAGTGAGATGTACATTTGTATTTTTAAAGCACCTATGTGATTCTGGGGTACAGCCTAGGCTATGGACCACAGATTGAGAGGGACCCAGCAGCCCCAGAAATACTGAACTTTCAACTGAAGAGAAACTATAGATGTTTGTGGCAAGACATTTCCTCTGGGCCATTTACTGGGCCCCTTTGACTGTTAGCAGCGTTCACAATTTCGTTCTCTGGCTCACAGCCCGATTGGTAGAATGTCTATAGCAGATGTTTGAATGACATTAACAAATGGAAGCTTCCAAATTTTTCCTTGCCTAACAAGGAACAGCAGGACTTCGTTTAAATAATGATCAGTAGTGATCAAATTTAATGCCCTTAAAATTGCCATTTCTTCCTCTCTTCTGCAAGCTAGTTGACCTTTGGATGCCCAAGGCCACATTGTAGACGGCAACAGGCTGGTTTCCCGACTCACTGAGCAGTCAGTTGAATCGCTACAGGCTCATCTCAGTCAGTTACCAAGATGGAAATTATGGAAGGTGGTCGCTTACTCCTGCCATTCAGATGACCCTGTCCTAAGGACTGTTTTGGGATCAATTCTTTCTTCACCCGCTGTTCTCAGGGCCAACATGCTGAAGAGAGTGGACACATTTGGAATGTGCGAAGGGCAAAGTCAAGTCCAACTGGGCCTCACCCCACAGCCCGCGGAAACAGTCTTTTCCTCACGTGCCTTTAATGTTTCATGTGGTAGTCACATTTTCATGATTATAAACTGTTACTCTGGGCAAAGCGTTGTTTCCAAGTAGCCAATGAACTGCATGTGTGTACACCGCCCCTTAATATTACACGAGGAGGCGAGGCCTGTGCGGTGGCCACCACTAGCCAGTGGCTGGCAGCCCGGGCTGCAACCTCCATGGCTGGGACACTTTAGCAGTTCTTGGAGGAAACTGAAGTGGAACCAGGAGTTCCTGAGGACACTGTCCACCTGCAGCTGGACAACGATATGCTCATCAGCAAACGCCATCGAAGAAGCTGCTCTTCTCTGCACTCCAGCCTGGGTGCAGGGCTGATGGAGCATGAAGCATAACATGTTTAGCTGCCATCCTTCTTGGGGACACCTCAGAAAACTCAGTAAACAGCTCCCCTCTCTCCTCCTCTCCTTTCAGTCCCTTTGGGTGCCATCCACTTAGCAAGTCATGGTTCCGAATTTTTTAAAAGCAGAAGTCATGATTTCCTTTCTGGACTTCCTTCATCTTTGAAGGATAATTTAAGTGAGGCGATGGCTGTGACAAGTTTACGTTTACCATGATTTATCATTCACAAGAATTTTTATAGCTGTACCCTCACCCCTTCTTTTATAAAGATTCTGGAGCAGATATTGCTAGCCTTCCAGGCAGGGAGGGAAAAGGAGACTTACTGACACTAAGATTTGCCTCAGCAGTCAAATGTGCTTTTAAATGCGTTTTACCAATTCTATGGGATTTTATGTTTGGTTTTTAACAATCATAACCACTGGGGATATCAGGACACACTGTTCTGAGCAAAAGAAACCTAGGTAAAGGTGACCTCACGACACTGAATTCCTCATGAAGTAATTTCCTGTCCTGAAGCCTGCCTGCAGCCCCTGGCTCATGCTATGGCTGGTCCAGCTGTGTCCTGCTATTCCATGGTCCCAAGTCAACCTCAGTCTCCAAAGGTGTCCAGCTATAGCCTTCCTGCTTCTTTACAATGAGCTACCTGTTAGTTTAGGGAAACTTTCAGCCAAACAACCCTGTTCACATGGGGGTGAAAGAGGCTTCACTCTCGTAAGCAAAGGGAAAGCCGAGATAGCAGCAAGATGGAGTTTTCCACTGGCCTGTGCGTGGGTAGTGACTGGGTTTCCCAGAAGCAGGAGGGTCATGGTGGAAGCAGCAAGGGAGAAGTGCTAACAGTGGTGGGCAGGAAACCGGCTCTGAGGGTTTCCCTGCCAATCTGCGAGCTCTCAGCATGTAGAGTACAAGAGCTTCCAGGGACCAAGTACCATCTGGACCAGGTATTCAGCTGAGAGATGCAAGCACCTGTGTCTTAGAAGGAAGCAAGTCAACTGCAAAGGTATTCTAGAAAAAAGTGGGATGCAAACAGCCGTGGGGGCCAGGTCCCCATGTGATCTGGCAAATGCCGTTTCCTTGACTGGAAGGAGTTGGGATTTCAAAGGTCAAGACTGCCAGGCCTCCTCAGGCACTGCTTATAGCTGTTTACTTTAGCTTAGTTTAAACTTAGCTATTGGAAAACATTTTGTATTAATTAAATTTATCCTTAGACTCCTAGAAAAAGGGTGAAAAACATATTTTTATATTATCTGAGAAATTATGCACATGTTGTTGGAGGTAATATGCCAGGGAACAACAAACGTACTATTTTTGGTAATTACGATAAAAATGGAGGATGATAAACATACTTTATTAGAGAAAATTTATCTTTGTGATAATAGTGTTAAAAGGAGTTTACTTTGAGGAGTTCTAGGCCTCCCAGGTCTTTTACTTACTGTAGTACTTTCAAAATTTCCTTCCAATTCTTCCATTCCAACTTCCTATTTAAAAGAGAGAGATGACTGAACAAGAGGGCCATAATAATTCAGTTAGGTGAAACTCCTATTTTCAGAGAGCAAACTGAGGGTTAGAGAAGTTACTTGATTTGCCCAAAGTCACATATCTGGTTAGATGCAGGTCTAAAACTAAATAAAATATGCAGTGGATTTTTGTTCCAGTTTTTTCTTTTCTTTCTTTCTTTTTTTTTTTTGAGTCTTTCCAAATAAACATGTTGAGTGAAAACCGTTCATAAAACAGGTAAAAAAGAAGACAGACAAGGATGTTTGGAGTACAGGGTTTTCTCAGAATGTCACAGACACTCGAAATCAGCAATGGCCACCTTTGGCTGCCCTTGGTCTTCTCCAAATTTTCCTTTGGACATCTATTATAATTCTGGATGTCATCTCTGATGTTTTGGTGCATCTTAGATGTCAATTTAGAAATTTATGGAGTATCAATATTTAATCATTCTTTCTTTTCTAGTAAAATCAAAATAAGAATACAGCATGGAGCGGGTCCTCGAATAATATCAGTTTACTCAACATCATTTCATTATAATTTTTGATGAGACACCCTAGGAACTTAACTCTCGTTCATAACAATCAGCCTGTGGTAAAACTGGTTTTGTTACACATCAGTTCTCTGAAAGTCACAGAGCCTATCAATGCTAGTGAGGACTGACGGTATAGGTGTTGAAGAATTCTGTTTACTTGTTTGTATCCCCACTATTCTGTAAAACTTCATGAAAACAGGGAGTGAATTATCTTGTTCACTGTTGTATTCCTGGTGCTTGGTACACAATAAGTGTTCAACAAATACTGGTGCGCTTTGCAGGCCTTTCCCAACCTACCTGCCTTGTAAGCCAGTAAGCACTTGGGCACGCATTCAAAATATCTGACCACATAAAACGTTTTCCAGGTCTAGGATAAATATGCTTTTAAGAATATGCCTGAAGAGGCTAGCAAAAGCATTTTCCTTTCTACACTTGTGCCAATAATTTGAGAGCAACTTTTCTAGTAGTGAGAAAAATGTTCATTCATAGGCATGGTTTCATCTAGGACAGAGCAGTGTTTCTGCAGTCATTCAGTAAACACTCCTTTGTTATGTTTTCCAAAGTGATTTTGCATGCAGCCTCTTTTGATTTTATAAAATCCATATGAAATCAGTGAGCCGGGTATATTATTTGCATCTTTAGCTTACCTAGGTGGGGGGTGCAATGATTTAGACCATTTCCTGTCAAAGAGGATACTAAAAATCAAAATCAAAATCCTAAATAACTTGCCTCCTTTTAAATGCATTGGAGATTGTGGTCCTGCTTCTATGCCTTCAGGGGACTGTAGAGCTACTCAATAGGGAAGGGAAGTTAGCAGATTCATGGAAGTTTTCCCTTTCTCCATGCACTCCTTTAATAGAAATTTGGTGGCCTCTGTTATATGTCTTAATGTCAAATCTACTCTGCCAGAATCTTATAATTCTAAAAATCCCCAGTTTACAACAAGCTATATGTTGGCCTTGGAAAAAATGTACTGCAACCAAGTGCTAAAATGACAATAGAATTTGGACAGTTCCTTTGAGTTCGCAGTAATAAGATTTTAAGTCAATTCAACAAATAATCACCAAGAGCTGTCTATGATTAAGGTAGACCTTGTCTTTACACACCTAAGTAAGGCATGCTGCCTGTCTTTAAGAAATCTGTACTGTCAAGGACAAGACTAACCTTGACAATTAACTGTGAACACTTGTTGAATAATCAGTATAACCAAACTGCTACTGGGGTGCACAGGAAGGATTAATTTTATTTGGTCACATTAGGGTCATTTTGCAGGTGATACACAAACTTATCTGTAAAAGATGAAAAGGATTTTGTTAAGCAATAACTATCATTTCATGTGAAGTGTATGGTATGAGCAAAGGCCCAGTGGCTTAATAATGCGAGACTTTTAAAGGGAAGGTAGAAATTTGTTGTTGTTAAAACTCTCAGGAGAAAACGATGAAAAATAAACATGGGAAAGCATTTTGGACCAGAGTTTTGAGTCCTTGAATATCAGATCCTATTTGTGCTTTTGGCTCTTTTAGATGGGAAATCCAGTGGGCAGATGTAGGTGGTAGGACTTAAGTATCATCTCAAACAAGGACTAGAGACTGAGGTCCCAGGCTTGTGGACCACATGTGATTAAGCTGTACCCATATTATTTGATAATGTGATTTTAGCAGACTTTTATGATGGATCATACGTAAGTCATACATAATAGACATGAAATAAAGGACGTACTGTAGGGCTTCTTGTCGTGAATGTGCATGCAAATCACCAGGGGAATTTGGTAAAATGCAGATTCTGATTCAGTAAGTCTGGGCTGGGCCCTGAGGTTCTGCATTTTTAATAAGCTCCTAAGTCAACAGTCCAGTCCATGGACTGTGCTTTGAGTAGCAAAGATCTGCACTCAACAAAAGCCCTGGTTTTTGTAAGTCTCCCATGGAGCTCTAGTGCTTTTTGGATATTTGTGATACAGGGCAAATTATTTAACCTTGCTGAATACCTTGGGTTTCAGGCAATTGTCATTTTAAGAACATTGACGTTAATACAAAAAGCTTGCTTAACCTCAGATGATTATGGAAATTAACTCTACTGAGATCTTCCAGCAAATGATTGCAAAGCACCAGATTAAATGTAAGATAAGTGACATCATTTAAAGTGAGATATTTTCCTTGGAAGTAAAGTTGTAGGCACTGAAACAATGAAGGAACTTTGTTTCTAAGTGATGTCTTATGTAGACTGATGCTTCGGTCTCATAAGAGTGTGAGAAAATGGACCCCTTCAGTCTATGAGAATTAGATTTTGTCTGGAAAGCCAAAGCTTTAGTTTTGTAGTACCTTCTAATTGTGTCATTATTGGAAAAAAGTGTGGAACATCCTGTCTGATCACATCACTTCAGTCTCTATAAACACCGCTGATTCCCTGGTATCACCAGCCAGCTGGTGTCCTCATCTTCCCTGGACATCTCCAACTTGGGCTCACTAAATTACTTACAGCACAATGACTGGATTTCCTTCTCTACACCACTGTTGGCCCAGGTTTCCCACTTTTTGCTCTCTTATAAGGGGTATACAATATTCCACTGTGGATTGAATTGCTCAGAAAGATTGTTTACTGTTGGAAATTTAAAAACAAGTCAGAGTTTTGTATCTGAAAATATTTCTGAACGAAAGCTTCTCCATTGACTCTCAAAAGAACAAGATAATTCTACCTTTAAAAAATTTCTTGCCACAGGATATCTGCTAGAGAAGATGGTTCACTGAGCTAAGAATTTAAGACCAGACCATTTTGTTATGGCATTGTTGAGATTAATGTTTCCTTTTTTAAAAACCTGCCATTTGTTTAAGCTACCTCCTACTAATAGCTGCTCAAGATGAAAAAAAAGAAGTCAAAACCCCAAAATAAATATAAAACCTTCCAAGTCATTGAGAATTGGATCCCTAAAGGAATTTGAAGAAATAAAGAGATTATTTCCTCTAAGGAAAAGTGTGTATGTGAGTGTGAGTGTGTGTGTGTGACTGAGAAAAATTAGGGCAGAGTTTGTATGATTAAGATGGAAGTATAAGATTGCTTAAGGGTCAAGTAATTGTACACACAAATTTAGAGCTGGTTTCATCTTTCACAAAATGAAAAAAATGACTATTAGTTTTCATGTTTTGTTTGAGAAACACATCCTAAATGTACCAAGCACTTTTTTATGAGTAAGGATTAGTCAGGAAATAAAACAACTCTAAGATTTTCCAACAAAAAACATGGAAAGAAGTCATCTCTAACCAAAGAATACTTATTCCCAATTCAAGTATCTTGATATTTCAGTATGTTGGCAAGTTTCATAAGGGGTTTTAAGATACTTTAAAATGAACTCCTCAAATTGTACATGGGTGAGTCATTAAATACTAGTTACATAGAATAAGAGGCCCAAACACATATTAAATTTGCCTGAGGAAAAACAGTGTTTGGTCAAATTATGCCTGGATGAGAAATCAGAAAATTAAGGTTAGGTTCCAGGGTTGGCACTAACTGAATGACCGACTATCTACATACCCACTCATCTACCTACTTAACATGTTGAAGTAACCGTGGCTGAGCTCAACTTCTCTGATCTTCAGTTCCTCATATTTAATATGAACTGATACTACTTGCTCTGCCCTCTTCCAAGGATTGTTTTAGAGACCACAATAGGACAGGAATGTGAAAATGTTTTGTGGATGTTAAAGTGCTACACAAAACCAAGGAAGGACAGTGTGCGCCACTATTGTGCAATCTAGGGAATACACAGTCGTTTCTATTTGCATAAGTTACTATGTTCATTCTGAGAGTCACTGCAGGTCAGGCTCCATGAGAAGTAAATTCTGAGATGGAGGGTAGCAGGCAGGAGGTTTGTCAGGGAGCACTCTTGGGATCCATACCTTGGAAGGGAAGGAAACAGAATTGGGCTGAGGGAGGAGCTGAGCTGTGGGACCATCTCAATGGGGCTCAGCTAACACTATGGGAGCTCTGAGGCTGAGGTGACCCTTCAGAGTTAGACATTGGGTGTGGGCTTCCCTGGGAAGGGGGTATGAGCTTCAACAAGGTCCAGTCAGAATTTAAATTCATCATTCCCAGCAGGGATTCTGGGTGTAAAATATTTGTTAGTGTCTCATAGTGTTTTGCTAGATTTCTACTTAAATAGTAAGAGTCACATTAAAAAGTTTTCCTCACAAATATGGTTAGAATGGTGCTTCCTGAGAATTGATCTTCATAATTCCAGAAAGTCATATTTTGTTCCAAATTATATGATAAAATTTAAAAAGTAGTATTTTTAATTCCTAGCATTAGCTTAGGATATTAGAGTAAAAAATATTTGAACTTATGATTGAAGAATCTAGCAGGACCCCACTGTCTTTCCAAAGAAAGGGGGCATGCAAGTGACTATGCTCTACATGTCATGACAACACAGACAGTGTCTCACTTGACACTCAGGGTCAGCCATGAGGGACTCAGGGCACTACTGCTCTTCCCATTTTATAGGTGATGGAAATAATGCTCAGAGAGCTGATATGATTTACACAGGGTCAGAACAACAGAAAATGGCAAAAACAGTGCAAACACTCAGTTTTCTGAGCTGAGGTGCAATAGTACAGTTCTCCTTTCTAACACATTCTCTCCAAGTTGAGGATTGGCCTCCATAAGCATGGACTTGACATATGAGTTCTGAGCTTTGCTTTATCCCGTAAGTCAGGGATGGTTGGCTATCACTCCTCCCACATTTCCTGAAATTAAAGTACAGTAATATTTATCCATCTGTTCATTTGATCAATAAATATTTTCTGAGTATTTATAAGGTGACAGGGTTTTACTTGGTTCTGGGATATGAACATAGACAAGACATCGTGCCTGTTCTCGAGAAGCTTAACATCTACTAATTTTGGCCTACCACCTGCTTTGAGGAGTTTTAGTACATAGAAAGGGTTTCTTTCTATTGTGCTAAGGAACAAAGACTTGGTTACATATTTCTTTTGTTTTGAAATCTCAGATATACTTTAAAAATTGTGGTGTTGCATAGGATACAACTGTCAAAGGATGCAGGTTTCATGAATGTGGAGCCCTACCTTGCCAGGCTCTCTGACTTCTAGGGAGTAGAGATGGAAGACAGGAGAAAAGAAAGATTTCTAGAATGTTCTAACGTTTCTGAAAATTAAACAAAACCCCCAAATAGAGAGCTGCAAATATATATTGTAATGCAAAGAGTGAATGTCTCCTACATTATTACCTTGAGAACACTTCTGTTCTAATGTTTCAGTTTGCAATTTGGAAAACATTCTCACTTTCAGTACCTGAATAATGACATGGAATAATGATTTTGTAAAGGTTATGTAACCAAAATATAGGAAGGCACTGGAGAGTGCTAAAAAATTATTACCGATTAAGGGAAATACTATCTCTGAGTAGTTTAAAAGCAAATACTTTTTCAATGCCTATTTGTTTGGCATTATATTTACAATTTGCTAAAAAAATGGGTTGCTTATAGCCACTTGTGCCAACTGTCATAGCTAGAGCTGGAAAAGGCCATTGACTTTGACTCATGTAATAATCAGTGAGGGAGCCAGTCCTGTTCAAAATCAATTGAAATTCTGTATTCAGAAATAACGGGGTCTATACACTGAAATGTATTCATTTGCCTGTTTGTTGCTGGCTTTAATGTCAGTAATCAGGCACTAACTCTTCTGATCAAGGGATATTAAAATAACTTTACATGAACAGGCTGACTAAATAGTACTTTCCCAATACAATGCTTTTATATTTGGCAGAACTGGCTTTGGACTGCTAATAAAATCGCAACATATGAGGTAGTAGACTTGTTTTATTTTTTTAAGGAGAAAATATATTATTGTTTAAAGGGAATTGGGAGTGTATGTCTTTTTTTTTTTTTTTTTTTACCTGCTTTACCTTTTATTTTGATTGAAAATACTTAGCTTATTACCAGAAGTCCTAACTTTGGAGGTAAAGAGTAAATAGCATATAAAAGATGATATAAATATTTTCCAGATACAACTTGTGGCTCAGAATAAACTTTTATGATGGCAGGTGGAGTCTACCATTGTGTATTCTAAAGATGGTGGAAGATAAGCTTCTAATTAAATAGTATGATGACTTCTTATTTCAGAAATAATTAATAAATGTAAAGTTCATAAACTAATAAGAACTTTTTTATTGTCAAATCTCTAGAGCAAGTAGTATGGTTTATCTTGCATGCTCACAATTTCTTTTTTGGTGGCAATAGTTCTATTTGGAATAAAACTGATTTTTGTTGCTATTGGCTTGGGTAATGTAGGCCTAAGACTAGGAAATTATATTGATGTTACTATTTTAGTAAATGGATATGCATTGATGTTAGAGGAAAAACAATTAGATGAATCTATCAAAAAGTATTCTGTTATTTAAAACTCCCAACATCTGAGATTAGATTTTAGATTATAGACAAATTCCACATTTGCTGACTGTAAGACAGTTTATATTTTAAATATTCAGGAAAGATAATATTAAGAAGAATTTAAAAAGATGCTTTATTTTTTGCGAGAAAATATTTTGGAAATTATTACTATTGACCTTTCTTGGGGAGAAATTAGGTCATTTTTAGCCCATTTGGGTGTGTTAAGAGGATAACCTGTTCTAGTTTTTTCCTTCAAGGGGCCAGATTTTCTCAGAAGAGTCTACACACTGTAAATATGAAGCATAATTCTGTATGTAACACTAGTTTCAGATTTATAAAAAATGATGAGGCCAGAATTCCTACAAAATCTTTGAAGTTATTGTTTAATCACCAGCTTTTAAAATGTTTCATATTTTTAGAATAAAGACTTTTTGAATGCTTCCATTTTTCTCCCCACTGAAAAAGTGTAAATTACTCAACAGTTTAAAAATTAACTGATTATTTGATTAATAATGAACAATGAACAAGGAACTTATTTTCAGAGGCAAGGGAAACATCTTGGACTTCAACTTAAGTAACTAGCTTAAATAAACATCTGGACTTCCCCTGTAATATCAGTCCCATTTTCCTGACATGTATTTGTGAATTTATTTAACAGAATGAGATAATTGTAGATAATAGCACTGGCTAAAAGGTAACAGTCTTGTTGATGTAACTAACAACCAATTCATAATTATAGATTGAACAGAGGTGTGAAATCAGGGTGCTGGGTAGTGTACAGACGATTGTGTGTGAGAACTTGTAGGATCTTTTCGCTTCCATCCTCTAGGCTGAAATATCAGGTCAAAGAAACCAAATATCTGCATGGTTACCAAATATGATAATTAATTTCATATAAGCAAAATGCTGTATAATATTCTTGAGTTATATATGATGGGAGTAGGTAGGAAGGAGGAATGCCAAACTATTGCTGCTGAATCAAGAATGGGGTAGGAAGTGTTTACTGATGCTAACTGGAACTATTAAACCCTAACTCCATGATGCCATCACCTAATACAATGTCTGACTTCTAGATGCTCAAGAAATATTTTTTGAATTATATTACAGAAAAGAGAGAGAAGGAGATTAGGAAGAAAAAAGAAAGGGAGAGAAATAAAGAAACCACACACCTTCTAAAGAGCCTGAAATGCTAAATTCTTCAAGTGTTTGCTTTTCATGATCTACGGTTCTTACCTTCTCTGAACCTCAGTTTCCTCAGCTGACAAATGGTGATGATAAAATCATCTACATCATACGACAGTCATCTGGAATAATGAGATCATAGGTAGAAAAGTCTTGTAAGACAGGCAGTGCTTTTCAGGCATGAGCTGTAATTGGTGTCATCAAAGTTATGGCAGGTGGGAAAATCTTGGTAGATGCCTCTTTTCATAATGTGTATGAAAAAGAGCTGTTTTGGGGGATTATTTTTAAATACTGCCTAATGTAAATACCATATCAGACTATATCAATTGTGAATCTAGCTCTCTCAGGAAAAGTTGTGCTCTTACTTACGAACAGTTAGGAGACCAACGAGCTTCTGCTACACATTGGAGACTATTTATTTGGTGTGCTGCCCATTTCATTTAAACTCACTGTGTTTGGCTTCATTTTTCTTGCTCCAATCACAAAACAATTCTGTGTGTTTTTTTTCTACTCTCAAATCTGGCTTATTTAGATAACGGTATTAACTCAAGATAATTACTTATATTTTTATCTTTAGCCAATTGTCATGGAATCCCCAAAAGGGCAGGTCCTAGACTGAGCTGGTGAGAATTGGTAAGGAAACTAACCCACTCCCTCCTTATGTGCACGAGATAGCTGGTTGGGAGAGGTCAAGTTACTAACAACACATGTTCACACAGTTACTCCATAGAGCTTGGAATAGAATCCAGGTATATGAACTCCCATTTCATCTTTTCATTAAACCAAGTCAGTTCCCCAAAGGATAGAAACCTTGAAATCATACGTTGAAAAAATTATATACTTGCTGGATATTTGAAGGGATATAAACAGTACCCCTTCTATGCTCCAAGATGAATGATAAAGTCCACAAAATAAAAAATTGTTAACTGTGTTTCCCTGGAAAGAGATTATTTACTGGCATCTTGACTTTAGTTTGTTTTATGAATATAATGTTGCTCCTCTTGCTATTTCCATTGTAAGACTAACTCTAAACATAAAAGATCACCTCTGACAATCGAGAGGATAAACATTTGTGTAATTGGGTATTTGGTTGATTCTGACACACAATATACTCTCCAATTACATTTGATTCTGCACCTTTCAACTAGAAGACTAAACGCTCATTTAATTTTGGGGTTTGAGGTCATCCACTGCCTCTAATGTTAAAAATATAGCTCTGTCTCCAATTCACAGATAAATCAGACAGAAGTATATTAGAAATATTTGGCAAGCTGGTTGGACACTGGAAACAGCAGAAAAAGACTTGGCATTTGCTGGAGAAAGTGTATGCAAAGATCTTACATCATGGTCCTGGCACCCACTGCTGGCTCAGCAGCTTGTTTTATATGGGTTCTGCTACGAGCAAACCAGTATCAGTCTCTCTCTCTCTCTCTCTCTCTCTCTTTCTCTCTCCCTCTCTCTCTCTCTTTCCCCTTTGAAAAGCTACTCCAATCTGGAAAACATTAAAGCAACAAGATAATTCTAAGGCAAAGAGGAAAAAAGCAGAATAACTTCAAGTCAGCACTGTGTCTGAGACCTGATCTTTATAAGCACATTATAAAACATCAAAGCCAAAACTGAATAAATGGAAAAAACATGGTACTTATTGGTTCTAGAGAAATAAATTCGACAATATAAACTCTTCACATGCACATAATGATATTCAAATATTGTTCCTTTTCGTAGCCATTGATAAGTTACAGTGAAATCAAGATTTTGTGCAATAGGCAAAGTTAAGAAATAGGTCCTTAATGACTTGTAGAAAAACAATCATTTACACAAGGTTTTAATTAATGCCTGGAATCATGTTACTTGACGTTTGAAGATGCTTGGTCTGAACTAAGCAGAAGAGACCAATTTTTCCCCCTGGAATATAAGTTTAATGAGGGCAGAATGTTTTTAATTTCTCAATTAGAAGAGTTGAGACTAATCTTTGATAGTTATTTAGTAATAAAAACTGCAATTTATTACATCTTTTCAAAAGTAATACATGGCACTTCACATACACCATCTCCCCTGATCCTCTCATGAGCTTAAAGAGGATTGGCATTGCCATCTTCACCATTTTCACATGATGAAGCTGAATTTTGTAAAGTGACACAACTTACAATGGGCAGAATTAAGATTCAAATCCAAGAGTCCGGACTCTAACTCTCTTTCACTCCACTGTACTGACTCAATGCATCCCTTCTCGTGTGGAAAGTCAAGGTTCCTGGGATCTTCCAGGAAATGTGGGGTCATTGAATGTTATGCATGTGGTTACCAAAACCAACTGCCCACCTAATAAGTGCCTTCCTTGCACAGCAGAGAGAGATGCTTGACAAGCTCAGTTAAGCTGTTTTTGTTACAGCCCATTCTATTAGCCAGCTGTTCTTTTTAGAAAGTTGTCCTTAAACAGAGTGAAATGTACCCCTGACTCCTGCCTGCTGATTGTTTCTAGTTCTATGTTCTGGACCAACTTGGGCAAAGCTTCATACTGTTACACATTACCTCCCTTTAAATTCTTTAAGACAATATTTTGTCCCTTACCCCTTTGACTCTCTTCTGGGCTAAGTATCTTCAATTCATCAACTCTTTTTTAAAAAAGATATAATTTTTCACATGCTTTATCTTTCTTATTCTCCTTGTACTGCTCAAATTTGCCATTTTCCCTGTAAAATCTAATAGCCCAAATTCAGTAAACTGCTGAGATGTGTTCTGATCAGTAAAGAACACGATGGATTTTTTTTTTGCCAAGTTTTTAAAATTTAACTTTTATTATTGTGGCCCAGGTTTACACTTTGGCTTTCATTGAACTTAGGGTTCAATGACAACCTCAGATCTCTTTTTCTCATAGGAAATATTACCAAACCAAGTTTCCAAACATTTGTCATTTAAACATTTCTTTGGGCCTCTATTATTTTAGTTGCTAAAGATAATTTTGAATTCTGATTTTGCCAACACTCCCCTACCCAGCCAAACTAAGGAACTCCATATGTGCTCCATATTTGATAAGCTATTTTCAGTATCTTTATACTAGGCATTGATAACCAAGCTGAACAGAAGTGAGACAAGGTCAGGGCATTCTGACACCATAGATGATTGGAGGGTCAAGGAACACTGAGCTCTTTTTTGTCATTTATACTTTGTTCTCTAGATTTTCTTATGGAGCTACCAGGAACAATGGAAATCACTTAACGCTCATTCCTCTCAGCTCTCATTGCCACTTTTAGCAATTATCACAAACACCAGCTTAAGTCTCAGCTTTCCTCTTAGATTAGAAGGACCTAGCAGAGGACTGACATAGAGTAGGAGTTAAGTCAGTATTTATAGTGTTGTTCACTCTTATTTTCCCTTCATCTCCTGCAGAAATAAGTGATGATATGTTGATGAATAACCTAGTGTTCTTCTCTATAATCCACTTGGATGTTCTTAAACTTTCAATAAAAATGTTCAAAATTGAACTCATTGTCTTACTTCTGATCCATTCTTCCTCTTGGTCATGCTGTTTCGTGGCCTCACATTCTCCCTGACAGATTCTAAACCTTACCATCATTTTCGAGTTCTTTCCATTACTCACATCTAATCTGTGGCTGCATTCCTCAATTTTATTTGTAAATATCTTCCATGTGGAACCCTTATTCTTTATTTTTAATGTTTTTACTTTGCTCAATTCATCATTTCCTTTCTTCTGGATCACAATATTCATCCCTGGGATGCAAGGATGGTTCAACATTTGGAAATCAATAAATGTGGTAAATTTCATTAATAGAATAAAAGATAGAAATCATTTGATCATCTCAATAGATGCAGAAAAGTCATGTGACAAAATTCAACATCCTTTTATAATAAAAACTCTCAACAAATTAAGTTTAGAAGGAGCATACCTCAAGATATTAAAGACCATACACGACAAGCTCACAGTTATCAGACTCAACGGTGACAGGCTGGTAGTTTTTCCTCTAAGATCAGGAAACAGGCAAGGGTGTCCACTCTCGCTACTCCTAGTCTACATAGTGTTGGAAACTCCTACCAGAGCAATCATATGAGAAAAATAAATACAGGCATCAGAATTGGAAAGGAAGAAATGAAATTGTCTCTATATACAGATGACATGATTTTCTACATAGAAAACCATAAAGAAAACATCAAAAAATTTAGATTTTATCAACACATTCAGTAAAGCTGCAAGATACAAATTTAACATACAAAAATCAGTACTGTTTCTACACATTAACAATGAATTACCTGAAAAAGAAACAAAGAAAACAATCATGTTTGTAATACAAGCAAAAACAATAAAATACTTAGGGATAAATTTAACCAAGGAGGTAAAAGATGTTGGAAAACTATAAGCCACTGATGAAAAAACTGAAGAAGACATATATTCCATACTCACAGGTTGAAAACATTGATCTTGTTAAAATGTCCATACTACCCAAAGGCATCTATAGTTTCAATGCAGACCCTATCAATATTCCAATGGCATTTTTCACAGAAAGAGTAAAAAAAAAAAAAAAATCCTAAAATTTGTATGGACCACAAAAGACCGTGATTAGCCAAAGCAATTCCAAGAAAAAAGAGCAAAGCTAGGAACACAAATTATGCTGGACTGGATTGTGCTTTAATGTGGAGCAAAGACTCGGGGCAGTGGCTCTGATCTTAGCCCTGCTGAAGACTCAGCTATGGTGGGACAGAGGGAGATGGGATCTTGGAGGGGAACTCCCTTAATGTTACATCATCAATAAATCTTTCCCATGGGGGCCTCAGCAAATTCTTGTTCCCACGGCACCCCAAGAGCTCCACTTCCACAGCAATAGGTGGGGACATGGAGAGCACTCCACGGGTAACAAATTCACTTCACACATTTTATATATTAGTACATGGATATAACAAATCTGGAGAAATTATCGTTCAACTCTGAGTACTGTTTGTCTCAGAGGGTGTTAGTGGTGGTGGTGGAGGATTATTGGGCTTTTAATATGGTAGGTAAGTATATATTTATATGTACACATGTGTTTCTAAAGACTGATAGTGTGTGAAGTTTATAAACAGAAATAATTATGACAATTGTTTAAACTATAATGAACTAAATTACATGTTCTAATACAAGCATATCTGGTATTCAAAAGGGGCACAATGCAGAGAAATATTAACCATGGATAGATGAAAGGGAAGGTATTATTCTAGTTTCCAAACCCTTACTTCATCAATTTTAGTTTCTGGGCCTCTGCCCTGTTGCTCTATCCCCAAATTCCTCCTTTGAAAGATTTCCCAGAACTTCAGCTCCTCTAAGACTGGAGACACACACTGCTCTTCTCTAAGATGTTGGTATTATGAAAACATATGCTTGTTCTGCCTTGTTTTGATGCATAGAAATATATGCTTTATTTTTTATGCTGTTAGATAATGGCCCAGGGATCTCTGCATTCTGTTTACGACTCTGGTCTATTAGCTTGATGTCACCAGACACTAAAAAACTAAATCCCAGGCTTATTCAATAGCTGCACCATATGTATTTAAGCCTGTTGATAGAGAATCTACTTATTGCTTTTCTATGTGATTTTCATTGCTATATGATAATAGAGACAATCACCATATCACCAAAAATTGATTTAGCTTAGTTTCAACACCTCCTGATCTAGTGGGTAAAGTAAAAATTCCTAATGGGGTCAAAATTATTTCTTAGGCTTCACAGAACAAGTGAAAAATGCACAGCGAAGGTGAAAAAGGCAGAAGTTACGATGGAACGGAGACCATATCCCACCTGGTTTTCCCCACTATCTCAACTGACCCTTCCATTCCCCCTTCATTTCACATATTCCCTTAAGGCTGTTTTCTTGGGTTGATTTAAGAAAGAGATAAAGATGCTTCATTACCAACGGCCCCCAGAAGTTTCTGGCTTCAAGTTAGTTCTTCATTCCTTCATATATTTATTTTCCTAGCGAGCTGTCTTCCTACTTTCATGAAAGGAAAGAGCAGGACACGGCAAGAGAACTTTTCCTCTCTGCACTCTGGAGGTCTCCCTGTTTGCATCCTTTCAACTCCAAAGGGAAATTATTGCCTTTTAAACATGATAAAAAGGAATCCTAAAAATCTCCATCCAACAGATTGCCTAGGGCATTCTACTCTACTGGAAACAGGCCCCTGTGTTGTTCTTTTTAATTGCTGCAATTTGCAGAACAATGAATATAAACTCCCTAAAACTGTTCTGCCAGTAGATCCTAAACTGTCCTTGAGCTGAGCCAGAAAGTTCCTCTGAAGTTCCTCTTCCAAGCTGTTTTCAGTTAATTTAATGAGAAAAACACCATTTAAAAGAATACATTTCTGCACACTGGGCTTGATAGCATAAGACCCCAAGTTACTGAGATACTTTTCATCACTGCATCTACATTGAAAGAGACAGCTCTGCACAACTCTATGAGAGCTATCATATACTAATTAATCAAAGTAAGCGAATCACAT
This sequence comes from Miniopterus natalensis, assembly GCF_054644295.1. Lineage (NCBI taxonomy): Eukaryota > Metazoa > Chordata > Mammalia > Chiroptera > Miniopteridae > Miniopterus > Miniopterus natalensis. The sequence continues at coordinate 28,803,322 of NC_142096.1, forward strand.
GATTTTCATCTTCAGTAAGCAGTAGAGCCATTTGCTTCCTCTCCTTTGTCCATCTGATATGTTGTCCTTGTTGATAGATTGCTAGAAGCAACTATTATTGGACTGGTTCATGAGAAACACATCAAGTACATCAGTGGACTCAAAGTAACATTTTTAAATGCTATGTACAATGTGTAGTCAACAAAATGGGTCCATTTGAAAAGCGAAAAAGAGCAAAGTATTTTTGGCTTAGGCTAAACAAAGTATGATTGATAAGACTGTAAATAAATGTCACCATTTCATTGCACATCTACATCCTGCACACCTACAGCCAACTATTTCCTTGTTCATGTGAATGACTGCCTTGAAGATCAAACATCTTTTTTTAAGTCAGATTGGACACTTCCTTTCCTACACGCTGGTATTCCAAATAACGCAGTAGATCTAAGTAGACATTTTTTTAAAACAATACATAGAGATGGCCAAGTTACATGAAAAGGCGCTCAACATCATTAATCATCAAAGCAATGCAAATCAAAACCATAATGATATGCCATGTCATATCTGCTAGAATTATGCTCCAGACATGCCCAGGTCCCAATAACCATTTTCCATCTGCAAAATGTCCTTACTAAGAATAGGGACCTAAAATCAACTTCTTAATCTTATTGGCACCACCATGAAGAATGCTGAGATGAGTTAACCCCAAAGCCTATCTCTGTTGCCGCCTGATAACAAAAGTTTAAATTTTCTTTTTCTTCTTGTAGTTTCAGAAAAATATCTGCCTTCTCCTTTCTTGGTTTGTCTATTATCAAAAATACAAGAATTAACTAGTGTGTGGACTCTTTGGTGAGGATGTAGAAAAAAAGAAACCCTTGTGCATTAACACTATCTTGAAAAAATATATATACCCCATGTTTACTGCAGGATTATTTACAATAACCAAAATATGAAAACAACTTAAGCATCCATCAATGGATGAATGGGTAGAGAAAATGTGGTATGTACACAAAAAGGAAATCCTGCCATTTGTGAAAGCATAGATTGACCTCAAAGGCATTATTCCAAGTGAAAAAGTCAGATAGAGAAAGACAAATACTGTATGGTCTCTCTTATATGTGGAATGTAAAAAACTCAAAAACCAAAAAACTTGAGCTCATAGGTATAGAGAACAGATTGGTGCAGGGGTGGGGGTGGGAGAAATGGGTCAAAAGGTTAAAAAAAAGAATTGAATGAAATGATGGATGTAAAGTGCTTAAAAAAGTGCTCAGCATATTGTAAGCAATCAAAAAAGTAAAATATTTCCATATACACCTTCAAAAAGCATATAATTTAAATAAGCTTCTGGATTTTTTCTATTATTATTTTTTACTCCTCTCCTGAAAGAGAGAGAGAGAGAGAAAGAGAGAGAGAGAGAGAAAGAAATCAGTTGCCTCCTGTATGTGCTCCAACCAGGGACTGAACCCACAGCCTAGGCCTAGGCATGTGCCCTGACCTGAAATTGAACCTGCAGCCTTTTGGTGTATGGGATGACGCTCCAATCAACCGAGCCACTTGGATAGGGATTTTCTCTTATCCTTAGGTATGTCCAATGCCCTGCATATAACAGGCATGCCATTAAAAATATTAAAAAAAAAAGATTTCCAATAAACTTTGTGTCATAGTATGAAAATCCTTTTTCTAGGACTGCTCTACGATTTTACACAGGATCAAATTTGCACTTCCATCCAACAAAGCACCCAGTCCTAGCTGTCTCTATCACAAGGTCACACAGTAAATGTCATCAAGAATGAGGTGAGAGAGTCAAAACTGCTTGGGGTCCCCTTCCACACTCCTGGGAGACACTGTTTTGTTTATGAAGGCCAAGTCCAAGAGCGACTCTGAGGATAACTGGAAAGCAACAGCCCTTGACTCTTTGGGGAGCTTCTTGAAGGATGAGCCTGTTTAGGGCCATGTGAGAGGCACACTTTCCTTCCCCCATCCCCAGTCTGGGAATCTTACTCCTGATGAGTAACACAGAAACATTTTCAACCTGAGGGATTCAACATATTCTGTTATAGGGGTTTTGATTTTTAGATATTGCTTGGGTAAAGTAAAAGTAGTTATATGTGTTTGTCGTGTTAAGAAAGCAGCAATTACGAATGGGTGCAGTGATAAACATTGAGAGAGCTTGCCAAATTTTGCTAAAAATAAAACCAGCTCTTGGTTCCCCCTCTCCAGCTCAGGACCTGTAGGTAGCACTCATTGATAGGACTCTGGATACAATCTGGATTCCCTACAATTAATGTCTGATCCCACATTTGCTAGGAAAGTGACTTGGCCCCTTACTTAATAATCCTGTGTCTCAGTTTGCTCATCTGGAAAATGGGGTAATGAAAGTACCTACCCATTAGGGTTGTAATCCTACCTTAAGAGATTTTTGTGAGGATTAAATGAGGTAATGCATGTAAAACATGTAGAACAGTGTCTAGCACATGACAAACATTCAATAAATATTAGTTATTATGCAAAGGAGGTTTACAACCAATATAAACATTTACCAGGGAATCCAGCTAAGTCTTATTTTATTGAGGAGCCCTGCCATCCTCTTTTACTAACTGGAGAACACTATAGGCTTTCTAATACTATCATAACCTATTTACCTGGGGTTCTCTCTAGACTGCGAGGCTCTGCCCTAAGCCAAGATATAACCAGGAAATATTTCTAGAAATTCTTTAAGTTACTTTAAAAAAAAACACAAAGAAAGAAACAAAACAACCCCACAAAATGGTACTCTGGACCTGTAGTATTGTTTGAAGCAGCATTCAACATAAGGGAGCACCATGGACTGTGAGTTTGGGACTCTGAAATCATCAAGGTATGTGTTTCGTGTCCAAGTCTTCTGAGTGACCTTAGTGTTTTCAAGCCCTGCGTTAGGAGCTTGGCACATCAGATCACAGGTCAATTTGGGGGAGGTCACATTCATTCATTCAAAGCATAGAGAGGTCCCCTATTCTGGCAACAGCACCAGTTACCAATGGTGAGCCTGAGGCTGGGCAGAAAGCAAGGGAAGAAAAAAGACACCGTTAATGATAATAATAGTATTGTCTGAAACAATAAGATCACAATATAAATTACAATAAAGGACAGTTTTTTGTCACTAAAACAGAAGAGCTCACTTCCCTGAGGATAAGGCTCCACGTTTTCATGCATCTGGCGTCTGTGTGCGCCTTGCTGCAGGTGACTGGTGGGCGGGAGGCACATGTGCACTGCTCTCTTTCCCTGGAATTACTGGCACGGAGCTCATGTCAGTGAGAGACAGAGTTGTCTTATCTGAGGCTGAAACCCGAGACGTTCCCAGGAGGACAATAATTGTGAAAAACAAGCTAGCAGCGAGTACATGTCTGGCTCCCTGGGGTAATTCCTCAGAGCCTACTGATGAGGCAAGTTTACAGAATCCACTCTCCCCAAGCCAGCGCCTGACACCAGCACCTCTGGCAGAGAGACGCACGGCTGTAACTCACAAGTGTGGCCAAAAGGGCGGGTCAGGAAGGACTTGATGTGGTTTATCTCATAAGGGAAAGAGGAGAGAGTTCTGACCTCACCCTTAGCTTGGAGGCCTTACAGTGCCTTGGCAGACAGACCTTGGCCTTGGGGTTAAGCTTGCAGAAAGCCCACGTCAACAGAGGGAAACACTGTGACCACCTGTGTACTTTGGCTGAAACAGTGTGCGTGCAAGTGCATAAGGAGGCCTGGGAAAAGCGCGGGGAAGCAGAAGTCGGGGCAAGAGAGGCTGCATCAGACGGCTCTCCTCCTACCACGAGCATCACTTAGTGACCAGCTCAGAGCGCTTGGCTGACCTTCTCAGTTCCCTCCACAGTCTCTTGGGAACCTTGAAGGAGGGCAACTGCCAGTTGGCAAGTGATACAGAGGAATCCTGAGGTCAGAGTCGACCTGGACAGGTGATCTAAAGTAAAGAAAAATAGGAAAAGAATCTGAACACAATTGAGGATGAGTGCCCAGGAGGATTGAAGGTCAAGTTCAAGGTGAAACTGTGAAGATGAGTATTCAGCTTGAATCAGGGAGGTCCCTGACAGGATGGTACTTTCAGATGGATGCTGTGAGTATAAAAGGTGCTCCCGACTCTAGTTCCTTCGAATGTGCAGGATGTTTAGGGGGCAAGTGGGGGCCCTGTAGGAGGAAAAGAGGCTTAAAGACGGTGCGCAGGCAACATCAATTCAGAAAACAACATTTCTTGTCTGCACACCCAGGGCATTGCTACAGCTGACCTCAGTTGGGCCACAACTTGAAAATAAAGTAGGGATTAGAAAAGTAATTACTTCACTTACCCTCCACTTCAGCTATAGTTTGAAGAAGTGGAAAGGAAATGTGACTTTAGGGAACTGGCCCGTTGAGGTGAAAAACCAAACTTGCTCGTGGTGCTCGCTTCAGTCTTGAGTTGCTCTTGGTTTTGTAGCCGTTGGCTTTTGACATGTACACAAATTCCACTGCCTTTGATTAACCAATAACTAAAATGCCATTCATTTATAGAGGGACTCTCAGAGGATTAGTGTTCTCACTCCCATGACCTCATCTCCTCCTAAGAAGTCTGTGAGCTTTATTATCAATCGAATTTCACAGAAGAGGCTTATTTTATGGATGGGATCATAGGGCTAACAAGTAATAGCTACAAAACTAGAAATCCAGTGCTTCATTTCTATTACAAAAAAGAAAATGTATCATTTTATGAAACTTAAAACAACCTTCAATACTATGTTTTGGTGTGCCATATGCTTATTTTATTTTAGTTGTTTTCTCCCCTGTTTTACTATACTTCAAAAGAGATGTTTGTGTGAGTATATGGAAAAGGAACCTAAATATAGCTAAAGACAGACTGTTTATCAAAAGCCTCAGCCTACAATTACTCGGGCCCATTTGCTATGGAATTGGAAGCTTCTTAGAGTCAGGTGGCCAATTTAGAGTTCATTACCTTTGAAAGTATTTGGTTAATATTGACTTCACCAGACAAAGTATTGTACTAAGTGGCCATCTGAGGATTTGAAAGAATTACACCCCCAGCTCACACCCTTGTTTGCTGACTTTGGTTTCTGCACTTTTAATATTATTTTTCTCCAATATTGGTTTCACTTGATTATGTTTCTTGAGGCACAACACTCACTTTGAGACAGGTCTGTAAGCCAGGACAAGTGAGTGGAAACTGAGACCAATAGCTGAACAAACTGCAGAGCAATTCACAACAGAAGCAGAAGGTGAATTCCTTAGAAATAACATCTAGGCCTCAATTGTGTTTCAGCTCCAGGCCCAGAAAAGCAGCAAAACCAGGTGGGTGACACCAGGACCAGCTCCAATGACTAACAATCTCTTGCCCTGACACTGACCAATTGGTAGAGACCATGGCATTAGAGAAGCACACCGAGAAAACTGATGAATATTCTGCTAAAACCTCCTGAGACCTCTCCTAAGATTCCCACCTGCTAGGAGAAAAAGCCTCAAGAGAAAGGACCCAGACTGTGCTCTCCCTTGGGGGAGCAGCCATTCCTTTCCCCCTCTTCTTCCCCCACTTTTTCCCTACAGGCATGCATCTCCTAAACTCTAAGGGACCCCAAGAGACTTGCAACCAGGGGAGCAATGGGCAGCAGCAGCTCATTCCAGGCTAACCCCTGAGCCTGATCCCACGGTCTCCTTTCCCCTGACCTCCCAGAGAGCTAGGGCAGCCCAGCCTGGGCTCTCCAGTTGCTTCTCCTATGCTAAGCCCTTTTTTGTTTTACATTCTTAGGTTTAAAAAAATGTTCCCTCATAGTCATCTGGACTTGTGCTGTGAAATTTTTCCTGCACAAAGTCAAGAACCCACACACTACCGGCTGGCCCCAGGCAGACCTGCCAAGGGCCAGGTCCCCGTTCCGGTAACAACTTCAGATGTGCAGCAGAGCCCAAGGGCCCTATGGCATCAAGAGGCCCCTGTTCCTGGGAGGATGTGCATTTTATTGCCTTGGCAATAGAGGCAAGTATGTGGGTGCACTGGTTGAAGGCCAGAAACACGGGTAATTACCTCACTGCCTTTACCACAGTGACATAGCTGAGTACTGAGAAAATAATTTGAACCACATCTTAAGTCAAGTAAGTTCATTTTTAAAATTAGATATATGCTTTTAGGCTTGATACAAGACCAAGAGAGGAGAGGACAGATATTTTTCTGAAACTACAAGAAGAAAAAGAAAATTTAAACTTTTGTTATCAGGTGGCAACAGAGATAGGCTTTGGGGTTAATTCATCTCAGTTAGCATTCTTCATGGTCGTGCCAGTAAGATTAAGAAGTTGATTTTAGGTCCCTATTCTTAGTAAGGACATTTTGCAGATGGAAAAATGGTTATTGGGACCTGGGCATGTCTGGAGCATAATTCCAAGCTCTGGAGAGCTTAGTCTTGATGGAATGTTGGATAAGACAAGGTGTAAATAAATCACTGAGGTTCCATTTAAGGAACACATATTGGCCCTCCCCCACTGTCCCAAGTATATCTCTGCTTTATTAAATCTTAGCATCATTTTTATTTCTTCAGGACTTTTATAGGAAGGCTGGATATTTTATTTGCTTAGGGGGCAGCTAATTTGGAGAAGAGTAATTAGTTATCATTTTGGAAGAAACGGGTTTTCCTGATTGTTTCACAGATAACTTGTAGAGACGAAGGATCTAATTGATGAAGATATGTCTAGGGAAAATTACTTTGTGGAAGTTTTGAGTTGGGCTATCATTTGGAGTAAGAGCAGAATGGGTTCTGAGAAAAAGGTAAATAATCATGAAAACATAAGAAATCCATGGGTTCAAGAGGCGAGGGCCGGGGGATGCTGGAAGATGGGGTGAAGTTAGAAGATGACAGTGACTTTCATTTGGGGTATCTTGGGTGTACTGGTTTGGCGTCAGACATCAAATTCTGTTGTCTTGCTACTAACTGGAAATGTTATTGTAATTAGCTAGCTAATAATAATAAAGGAAAGAAAGCAAAGGGAAGCAGACATTGTAAGCATGGTCACCTGGGAAGGTTCACCAGGAAGCTACAGTTTCACATAGCATTGCTCCTCCAAGGGGATTAACACCCCCTCTTCCCCCATCCAGTACTGGATTGTTGGGGGGAAAAGGGGGAGATAGGCACATGCGCAATAGAAGTCAGGGTGGCGCAGGGGAGGTGCTTGCCTGTCAGTCTAACCTGGGGAACAATGGATTGGCTAGGGGGTAGACCCCATCAGAAGTGTGTGAAATCTTGGGAAGTTAACTGGTTAGTTTGAAGCTCCTGGTTACAATCCCCAGACAAAGAGTTCCCTCTCTTTTGTTCTGTCCTACTCCGCGACCCACACTCCCTGGGGCATTCATGTTCTCTCTCCATAGCCATGTGGCAGTAACAGCTGCATGGCTGTGCTGACTCCACATCCAGGATGCTGGACTGGGCTGTACTTTAATATGGAGCAGAAACTCTGGGCAGTGGGCTTTATTCTGGCCCTGCTAAAGACATGGTTGGACTTTTTTCATGGCACACGGACAGAGGTGGAACCTTGAGGGGAACCCCCTTAATTTTACATAATAAATAAAGCTTTCCATGAAACCCCATCCTTCCATGGAGGCCTCAGGAAATTCTTTTTCATTCTCACCTGAGGATGTTTTTTCTATTGCTTTTCAGAGAGTGGAAGGGGGAGAGAGAGAGAGAGATGTGAGAGAGACACATTGATTGGTTGCCTCCCGCATGTGCCCTGACTGGGGCAGGGGATCGAGCCTGCAACCAAGGTATGTGCACTTGAGCGGAATCAAACCCTAACCCTTCAGCCTGCAGGCCGACATTCTAACCATTGAGACAAACTGGCCAGGGCAGGAAATTCTTTTCCTCATTGCACCCCAAAAACTGATTACAGAAATATGGGTCCTGAATTCTGGAAAGAAGGACATGCTAGTTGGATGTCACAGGCACACAGGTGGTAGCTAAAGTCAAGTTGAGGCCATTCATGGAATTCCTGTACAGTGAGAAGGCTGAGGACTGAACGGAACATATGGGGTGAGCAAGGGAAGGGGTGTCAGGGATGAAGCCTTTCTATGGGCAGGAAGACAATCAGAAAGGTAGAGAGTTTTAAAGAGGAGAAAAAGACAAACAATGGTAAATGCCATAATAACCTAAACAAGATAATGGCTGAGGAGTATTTGAATTTGAACATTAGTGAGGTCCTGCATTTCTGCCAGAGAAATTTCAGTAGGTAGAATCCACAGTCTAGTAGGAAGCATCAGTAGGAGCTGGGGAAGTAAAGGAGAGGGCCACAGTGGCGACGAGTATAGATTCACAGACCCGGGGGCAAGTTCTAACCTCTTTGACCTTGATGTTTCACATCTGGACCATGGCAGAGGCCATGGCCATCAGCATTAAGTGTATCATCTGGTGTGTGCAGCACTGAGGATCGTGCCGGCCTATGAGAAGTGCCTTCTATAAATGTTAGCAGTTTTCATTATGCTTTGACGAGGCTCGTCTGTGCAGGAAAGTTGAGAGGGGTGAGTATTAGACTTCTATTGCCAGACAACAAATTACCACAAGCTTGAGGCTTAAAACAATAGCCATTTATCATCTCACAGTCCTATAGGTCAGGGGGCCAGGCAGAGCTTGACTGAGTTCTCCGCTCTGGTTCTTAGCAGTGTGGAAGCGAGGTGTTGGCTGGGATGCCTTTCTGTCTGGACAGTCTCGGGAAGAATCTACTTCCAAGCTCATTCCGGTTGCTGTCACATTCACGTCCTTGTGGTAGGGCCGAGTCCTTCTTTCCTACTGGCTGTCAGGCAGGGGCCACTCTGAGCCCCTAAGGTCATGTACATTCTTGCCAAGTGGCACTCTCCATCTTTAGGCAACTTATGCGTCGATCTCTTTCACTTCAGATCTTTTTTTCATGGAAAAGCTTCAACCATTTTAAGAGCTCACCTGATTTGGTTGGACCCATCAGGAGTAATCTCTTCCGTAAAGTCAAGCGTGCCACATAACATAAACCAATTACAGGAGTGATATTCTGTGCTCTTCAGAGGTCCCCCCATACTCAGATAAGAGGTTATACAAAAGTGTGGGTCATTAGAGTTAATCTTAGAGGTCTTCGCACCGTACTGCCAAAGGTTAAGTTTTGTGTAGGTTAGATGGTATGTTTGCAGGTAGAGGGAAAATATCCAGTGGAGAAAGATATTAAAGGTAATAGAGAAAAAAGGGTGACTTTTCCCCCTAGAATAATATCTTGAAAAGAAGTGGTTACTACACCTGGATTGAGGGCAGATTTGGAAGGGTAACACTGGGGAAGGGCAGGGACATTTTGAGACAGGGAAAGGCACTTAGAACATATATTATCATTGCATTACTTGATGCTTAGCAAAACAATCTCAAAAGCTGTGACATATAAAAATAACCAACGATATCTTATGCATCTGTAGGGTCAGCTGATTTTGGCTGGGCTCCCTAATGCATCTGAGGTTCAGCTGGCCCAGTTACACGTCTGCATGTTGGCTCTATTCCATGGTTCTCTCTTTCTTCTTTGGGTACCAGTAGGAAAGCCCAGGCAAGTCCTTCTCATGGTGACAGCACAGGGTACAAGAGTCCAAGCAGAGGCACAGATTTCTCAAGGCCTGGGCACTGGTACTCTGCCACGTCTGCCTTGTTCCATTGCCCCAAACTAGTCACATGTCCAGCTGAGAAACAGCACAAGAGCACCATAGAGATATGGGCAGTGAAGAATGGGTGTCATCAATAGTAGTTTTATCATCAGTGGGGTGCCCTTTATCTTCCGACCTGTTGCTGGTGGAAGTGGAATTCTTGTGACATCCCAAGGATAGGATATTCCCGAGACTCAAATGGGAGGATGAGTGATTTTTATTGGTGTGGAATTAAATGCCTGGGTTTCCAAGGTCCCATCTCCTTCTGGCTCACCATGGAAAAAGTCCAATGTTGTCTTCAGCAGAGCTAGGATTAAAGCCACTGCCCAGAGTTTCTGCTCCATAGTCCAGTCCAACATCTGGCTAGCTTAGCTTGTGTTCCCAGCTGCAGTCTATTGCTAAGGCCACAGGGCTGTGGAGGCGCATGGCGAGTGGGGATCACAGAGCAAGAGACAGTTAGAGTGGGAAAGGAGGCAAGGACTGGCGAGATAACATGAACTCTTTGGGGATTATAACCAGGAGATTAACCAATTAACCCTTGAGGCATACATCTTCCATATGTCACCACAGCTTCACTGCATCCATTTCCCTTCTCTGTTCACTCTTTCCCCCAGTGATCTGCAGGAATGGACCGGTGGTTCCCTGGGGAGCGTGAAGCTGCAGCTTCCTGGTGAAGCTGCCCAGATGACCATGCCTATAATGTCTGACCTCCCCTTTGCTCTTGTCCTATCATTAATATTAATAAGCAGCTAATTATGATGATGATAACAGTTTGGTTTGATTAAAGGATGCGTAAAGGGGATTTGTGGTAGATAAAATAAAAGGGTCCCTGGAAGCTAGATAGGAAAGCCACTTAACACTAGATAATGTGCTGGGGACCTTCCCTCCAGATCCATGTCTGCTTTTCTCTACTCTGTGCCTCAGAAGCTGCCCCGTATGAATCGTTCCCATTGGCTACTTGGTCACTGGGCTCTATTTGGGTTCAGGCAACAGGAAGAACTGGGGGTGGTCAGCACAGTAGGAGAGGAGGGAGGCCTGGGGTTTCTTCTCCAGGTTCCTTCCCCATAGGAGGCCCCTCCACAATAGGCCACAGCTCCTGTAAGGCAGCCCTTTCCCCATGTCACCACTTCTAGGTTCTGGTAATTTCTTCTTCCTCTTGCCTCCTTGTGGTTAGGGATACTGAGGCTTTTCATTCTCCCTAGCCTTAAGGTCCTGTACTTCATGCTCCTCACACTTAGTAAAATTTTTCTGAACTCTCCTTAGTGGTCCAGTTTGAGCATGCCATCGTTTCCTGCTGGGACTCTGACTAATACAGTTAAGGACTTGGGACATCATTTAGTAGGCAACAACAAACAAGAAAGTGTTAGGAGAGGGCTATGGACTGAACTGTGCTGTGGGGAGATTAGTAAGGAAGCCACATATAGAGTGTATTAGAAGGACTGCACAGGAGACTCACAATTGTCCAGATTTATAAGTATGGTGAACCGGATTGGACACAGGGCTGTGGGGATGGAAAGGACAAGTGGGTGCAAAAGCAACTGTGGATGCAGAATTGGTCAATGTCACAGTATTTGGTAAGTAAGCATTTAGATGGTCAGAATATTTCCAAAATTTCCAGCCTTGGGAACTAGGAGATTAGTAATACCATTAAGTAGATCTAGGGATCACAAGAGAATAAAACATTCTGTTTTTGACATTTGGAATTTTCCATGTGATGTTCAGTGTCCTACATGTAATCGGAAATGTTGAGCTTGGGAGACAGACAGCTCAGGGCTGGAAGTAATTTGGAAACTGTCCACATAGACTCAACAATTGAAGCCATAAACGTAGATAAGATTGCCTAGAACTAGATACACAGAGAGAAGAGAGTAACAGAAAAGTGCAGAAAATAATGACCTGAGGAATGAGAAGAACAGGAGAAGCCAGAGATAAAAGAGTGATTAAAATTTAGAATGAGAAACAAGAGAGTGCTGCATTTCGGAGATTTTCAAGGAAAGTGTTGGTAACTTTTTAGTGTAGAGTCTGTTTTAGCGGGGCTGTGGCAGAAGCCAGAGCACAGTGGGTTGAAGACTGATGAGAGGTAAAGAAGTACAACAGCAAGTGCAGACGATTTGTTCAGGATTCAGGATGTTTGATTGCTAAGCAGGGGTATGAGCCTTTTCTATAAAGGACCAGGTAATGAATATTTTAGGCTTTGTGGGTCAGATGGTCTCTGTTGAACTACTCAACTCTGCCTTGTTGTGCAACATCAGCCATAGACAGTCCCATAAACAAATGACATAGGCTGTGTTCTAATAAAACTTAATTTACAAAAACAGATGGAGGGTGGGATTGAGACAACAGGTCATCATTTACTGACCCCTGGATAAAGGTAAAAAGAAAGTTCAGCCATTGTAAAGAAAGCGCAGTAGTTATGGCTATAAATCAGGTTTAGGGAAGGGTTTGTTATGATTATTTTGTATATGAGAGACAGTATTGAAGTTGAGATGAAGGGCAAGAAGCAGATAGAAGGAGGGCCCAAAATACAGGGTCTAGGCTTGGTTTGGAAACAGTTTCTGAGACTGGAGGAAAAGAAGAGAGGAGAGGAGCAGATACACGAACTGTTAATTTTGTTTCAGTTTAATGATTATTTCAGCCCTTCTTCTGTAAAATTTTTTTAAAGAAACTAAATTTTTAAGGATTAGTAGGTTTGTTTGTTATTTTTCTCTTTGTTTCTGTTTCATTTTTAGGGCCAAGCATCATAACATGGGTTTTGGTTTCTCTCATAAAGACCATGGGGTGCCACTTAGTTACGGAAATTCTTATGTGCAAACATTTTGTTTTTAGACTCCTTTATCATCTGATCTTCTTCAAGTAAAAGATCTCTTGACAAAGTTTTTTGGTGTGACATATTTTCACACTTAGGGGCAAACAAACTACAGGAACATGGGGGAACATTGTTCACCTTTCTTCTTTGCCCATTCCTCATGAATTTCATGGTAGGCAATCAATGAATGTAATCCTGTAGAAAAATATCTAGGTCAATGGAACTTTGTGTTTCAATGTGTTGGAGGAATAGTTGTTTGAAAATAAATTCTTTGGAAAATTCATTTGTGACATGAATCAAGCCCCCTAATTCACCCAATTTGAATGCTTTTCTATCTGTAGACTTTTTTTTTGATTGGCTTTTCTTAAACCGAGGCACACCATCCACATTCTTTGCTTACTTTACTTTCTCTCTCCCATTATCAATTGGGCATCTCAAGGGTGAGGTCTAAGCAGAGAGGAAACTTAAAATGATAAAATAAGGAATAAGTCCATTTATATAAACCTTTTAGCATGTGCTTAAGAATAATTTTTAGCCTTCAATTTTAGATGACTAAATACTTTTGGTGATCTTGAGATGTCAGCTGGGAACTTCCATTCATGACAGATCTACAGTCTATCATGTGGAGCAGTCAATCTAAGATATGCTTTTTATCTCTCCAGTTGATTCTTATGGGGCAAACTAACACCAGGGTCCAAGGAAAGAAGAGGCACAAAGAATTGTTAATAATGGTCTAACACAGCCTATAAAGGTCACTATGACACACGTTTGCTGGACTGAAGCACAGTGATATCCTCTCCTTCTATAATGAAATGGCTTGTGTGTGTTTTTTTTCCAGAAACATCACTTTTTAAAACAATTTTTATTGGTGGATTGATTTTAGAGAGAGGATGGGGAGAGAGAAAGAGAGAGAGAGACACTGATTGGTTGTTCCATGTATTTATGCATTCACTGGTTGATTCTTGTATGTGCCCTGACTGGGGATCAAACCCTCAACCTTGACGTGTTGGGGCGACGCTCTAACCAACTTAGCCAAGGCTATTGGAGCATCATTTTCTAAAACCAATCTTCACTGCTTAGGACAAGATCTTCAGTCAAAGTTGAAGCTTCAATTTAGGAACATGAACCCCTTTGTCATTTTGTCTTATGTCCATCAGTAGATCTGACCTCCATATCTTGGGATCACCTTCTTATATGGCACGTGAAGTTCAACTTAGGGTTGAAACAAGGAAGCATTAAACCATCTGTTGAAAATCCTAAACAATGCAGAAGTCAAAACACACTAGATGAGTCATTTTGGGTTGGAGTGCACATTCATCTCTGGCGTGATATAATGCAGTGCGCAACACTATGTTGAGATTAATTCAGGCTCTGGAGACTGGTTGGATCTGGCAGCTTACTTTAAATGTGGAGCCAGAAATACATTTCCAGATCCAAATATGTGTAGCAGGTAATACATAGCTAGCTGTGCCAGAACCATATGTAATTTTTAAAAATTCAACTTAAAAAAATGTATTTTGCTTGCCAATGAAAGGTGGTTTAACAACGAGAAGCAATTTGTTGTGTGAGAGCATCGGGGTAAGACTCGTGAAATCTGCTACATATTAGCTCTGAGACTTTGGGCAGAAGACAACACTCTGAGCCTTCATTTCTTTAACTTTCAACTGAATAAATGATATTTTCCCTAGGTACCTGTGATATAGAACGGTCGAAATGTGATGATGTGTTTGATAAATTATGAACTTCTGTATACTTATTCACCTAGTAACATTTACAGAGCATCTATGAAGCACTGTGCTAGGATTAATAGGCTAAGTATAAAAAAAGATAAATAATATATCAGCCTTCTAAGAATTTATGACCTTATAAGGCCAGTGTTGGGGCACTGGGGTGGGTAGGCATGTAAACAAACAAATGCAACCTGTTACAATGTGTGTGAAAAAGATACAGTAAAGGATTTAAGTGATTGATTCAGTTGGAGGAGCCAGGAAAGGATTTCTACAGAAAGTGGTCTGAGTAGGTGTCACCAGACAGAGAAATAGGAGGGGGGGTGTTGGTAGAGACTCTTTCAGGCAGAGGCCAGTGTAAACAAAGGTGCATGCTCATGAAATAGCATGGCTCATTAGGAGAGCTACAAAACTACACACATAGATTTTCTTTTCTTGACTAATTTGTGTCAGATACACTAATAGATATAGTGATAATATTAAGTCAAATATCAATAAAACCAAGGGCTCACACATTCTTCATGAGGGCAAATAGAATATACTGATTTTTTAGCTGCCTTCTCTAGATATATTAAAAAAGGCTACTGATAGTGCCAAGAGTGAGATCTGGAATGGATTTCATGGTGTGTCAAGGAGTTATGGGAGGTGTCTCTTAAAAACACCATGGTATATAAAAGATGTCATTTGTTACATTTGTATAGGAGAGATGTTTTAGAAATAATTTAAAGTGATTTTTAGGCATTCATTTGCCACAATCATTTATGTGAGAGAAAAAATTATGGATTTTTCAGGAAAAACACTCAGATTACCAAAAATAAATTTAAACTACTGTGATGAATATTTTCTCTTCCTTATGCAGCTGCTCATGGTGGCTCCCATGAAACATCCCAAACAGAATGTCTTTAGTTGGTGTGTAAAAAAATGGCTTAGAGAGTCTTGTTCAATTGCATCACCTATCTAAAAGGTGGCAGATGTTTTTACTTAAAATTCCTTCCTTGGTTGACTCTTGCATTTCCCATTCTAACAATTAATTCTAAGCCTCAGGGGATTCTGTATATTAAACCAGAGTCCATTTCTGAAAGAAACAGGACATTGTCTACCATCTGTGTTTCTGATCTTCTTTTCCAAAAGAATATCCACTTTAATTAGTCCCCCGAGTTCTGAAAGTGCTCCAAGAATTACCCATCCCCTTCTGATCACATGTCCACCTACTTACACTTCCATTCTTCTACTGCTTGTTCTCTAAACTCAGATCTGGTTCTTTCCCATGGCTTTTGACTTGTTTGGGTCATCTTGTCATGTACCGAGCTTTCCCCTCACTTGGAGCTTGGTGACTTACAACTGAGTCACTGAGTTACTTCCTTTTCTTAAATATCACATTGAAAATAGAACCATCCTTGGAAAGATTAATTGAAAGAAGAAGCGTGTCATTTTCTAAACTGGTAAGGTCAAGATCTCCCTTAGGATTTAAAGTCCTTCAAATTCTATTTTCATATTTTGTTAACCTTTTGGAGATAAAGATAGAGGTACACCTCAAAATCGAGGATGTTAAGTGGTAATTGCAGTTCCTGTAATTTATTTTTATTTTTATTAAGAACCCTTTCTACTCTTATTTCCGAATTAATTTTTAAAAAATATTTTGGAACATTTTGCCCATGTTATAAAAATTTTATCATTTTGACATATTTGTCTCATTGAACGTCTTTATTTGTAAACCACAGAAATCCATTCAAATTAGGTTAATCTTTTTAAAATTGAGGAATAAGGCAGAGACTCGTCCAAGAGAGGTATTTCATCAACTCAAGGAAGGTCACAGTTGCACAACGGGCTGGAATCAGGAGCTGGAGGACGTCAAGAATCAAAGTTACGTTCTCTGTGCGACCTGATTATTTGTTGCTGCTCCTTCCTCTCTGCCATTTTTATTTTCTTTAGTTTTCTTCCTTCCTCCAGACTGGATTTCTTTAATTATCTGCATACATAACAGAAAACGTCTGCTCTAATACTTCAGGACCTCCCGTCCTGGGAGAATAACAGAAGCTAACATGTTATTCTGTGAACCACTTCCAGCAATGAAATAGTGTAGATAATTTGGAATCTGGTATGGAAGGGAAAACATAAGTAAGAGAAGAAATTGAAAATAAAACTGAAAATTTCTTTAACAAACACAGTAGGTAGCAATAATGTGGAATAAATTATACATTTATAAAAAGAACATACTCCCAAGCTGAGATAGATGGTTGGGACATTAATCAATTTAGGTTTGGTGAGTGTAGGGTTCACTCAAAAGGCTGGTACCATATTTATTTATAGCCCTTCTTAAAGTGCATGTGAGCAGAGAGCCAGCCAGGGCTTCTACCTGTCCGCAGAATAAAGCAGGTGGCCCCATCTGGCCAGAGAACTCTTGTGCAGTTATGCCTGATTTGGGTCCCTGAATAACACATCTATTTTGCCACCTTGCCTGGGCAGTGAAGCTAATGTATAGTCCCCCCTACAGCTGATTATAGCAGTACCCAGCTCTGCCTGACTAGCAAGTCTGGCCAGAGGTTCCCAGCAACCGCAGAGTTCATTCTACAGCTGTGCTTGGGCAGGGCACCAAGCCAGCAGTCCTAGCCAACTGCTCCCAGCCAGTGGCAACACCCGCTTCCCCACCTCAAAAGCTCAGGCAGTGACGTGCCCTAAAACAGACCCCCATACCAAGTTCCACCTGCCCAAGGATGCTACCAGTTGACCCATCTAGAACCCCAACCTGAGCTGACTGGTGAAGGAAAGTCTCTGCCACAGCAAAACTGTGAAGCCCGGAAGAAAAGACCACTTATTTAAATGAGCAGATACCAATGTAAGGATTCAAGGATAATAAAAGAATCAGGTAAACATGACATCACCAAAGGAAACAAATAAAGTTCTAAAATCAGGCCCAAAAGAAATGGAGATCTGTTCACTGTCAGACAAGGAAATCAGAAAAATCCTCAAAAAAAAAAAAAAAAAAGTTTAGTACATGACAGGAACACACAGACAGGCAAACAAAATTAAAAAAACAATGCATTAACAAAATGAGACAAAGAATGTCATTATATAATGATAAAAAGGTCAATCCATCAAGAAGTTATAACAATTATAAATATTTACTCACCCAACATTGGCACACCTTAATATGTAAAGCAAATACTAACAGAACTAAAAGGAGAAATAAACAGTAATTCAATAATAGTTGGGGACTTTAATATTCTACTCTCCACAATGTATAGATCCTCTAGACTGTCAATAAGAAAACAGTGGACTTGAACAACTCTATAGACTAAATGAACCTAACAGACATATACAGAACATTCCACACAACAATGGAATACATATGCTTCTCAAGAGTACATGGAATGTTTGCCAGGAGAGACCATATATTAGCCACAAAACAATTTTAGCAACTTGAAGATCATACCAAGACTGAAATCACACCAAGTATGTTTTCTGACGACAACGGTATGAAGTTAGAAATCAATAGCAGGAGAAAAGCTGGAAAATTCACAGATTTACATGAAAATTAAACAACATTTTCCCAAATAAGCAGTAGGTCAAAGAAGAAATTAAATGGAAAATAAGAACGTGCTTTGAGACAAAGGAAAATGTAAATACATGTCAGACATTGTGGGAGGAAGCAAAGCAGTTCCAACAGGGAAGTTAATAGCTGTAAGCACATACATCAAGAAAATAGATCTCAAATAAACAATCTAACTTTTTACCAAAAGTAAGTAGAAAAAGAACAAACGAAGCCCAAAGTTAGAAGAAGAAAGGAAATAATAAACATTAGAGCAAAGAAATGATATAGAGAACTGGAAAACAATAGAAAAGATAAATAAAACTAATAGTTGGTTCTTTGAGAAAGATAAAGTTGACAAACCTTAAGCTAGACTAACTAAAGAAAAAAAAGGAGAGGGACCAATCAATAAAATTATTAAAGAAAGAGAACAACTGATGCCATAAAAATACAATAAATCATAAGAGACTACTATAAATAACTATATGACAACAAACTGGACAGCAAAGATATAACTGACACATTCCTAGGAACAACCTACCAAGCCTGAATGAGAAAGAAATAGAAAATTTGAACAGACCAATAACTGAAACAGGAGATTGAATCAGTAATCAAAAATCCCCCAACAAAGAAAAGCCCAGGACTGGATGGTTTTATTGGAGAATTCTTCCAAACATTTAAAGAATTAATGCCAATTCCTCCCAAACTTCCAAAATGGAAGAGAAAGGAACACTTTTAAACTCATTACATGAGGCCAGTGTTACCCTGATATTAGGCCAGATAAATGGATTATAAAAAAGCCAACTCCAGGGTTATATCCTGGATGAATACTTAGAAATAAATTTAAATAAGGAGGTAAAAGGTCTCTACTAAAACAGTAAAACACTGAAGAAATTGGAGAAGACAAATAAATGGACAGATATCCTATGTTCATGGGATTGGAAGAATTAATATTGTTAAAAGATCCATACTACCCCAAACCTTCTATAGTTTACAATCCCTGTCAAGTTTCCAATAACATTTTTCACAGAACTAAAAAAAAAAAAAAAAATCCTAAAATTCGTAATGAATCAAAAAAGGATCCCAATAGCCAAAGTCATCCCGAGAAAGATGAAAAAAGTTGAAGCCATCACATTTCCTGATTTTAAAGTATACTGTAAAGCTATAGTAATAAAAAAAAGTATGGTAATGAAATAACAACAAACATATAGACCAACGGAACAGAATTGAGAGCTCAGAAATAAACTCCTTGCATATACGACCAAGTAATATTTGACAAGGGGGACAAGAACACTCAGTATGGAAAAGACAGTCTCTTTAAGAAATGGTGCTAGGAAAAATGGATATTGACATGCAAAAGAGTAAAACTGGACCTCTACCTTACACCACTCAGAAATTAGCTTGAAATCAATTAAAGACTTAAATGTAAGACTTGAAACTATTACACTTCTAGGAGAAACGATAGGAAAAAGCTTCGTGACATGGGTCTTGGCAGTGATATTTTGACTGTGATACCTAAAGCATAAGCAACAAAATAAAAAATACACACGCGGTACCATATCAAATTAAAGTTTCTGCACAGACCTGGCCAGTTTGGCTCAGTGGTTAGAGCATTGGCTTGAGGACTGAAGGGTCTAGAGTTTGATTCCTGGTCAGGAGCATGTACCTGGGTTGCAGGTTCTCCAGGCTCCACTTGGGGCACATTAGGGAGGCAACCAATTGATGTGTCTCTCTCACAGCGATGTTTGTCTCTCTCTTGTTGGTATATTTGTTTTATCTTGTGTGTGCTGACTACTTTCACTTTGGTGTTTCCTAGTTTTTACGTTGATACTATTTTTCCCCCAAAATTTTATATTTCTTAAAATATTCGAGTAGATATTATCATTTTTCTAGTTAATTAGATAGCATAAAACAATTTTAGTCTTATCAGTTAGCAAAATGCCTATTATATTATACTGGATTTATTTGGCTTAAATCACAGCCCTATTAATTCATCCTCTGTAGTTCATTTCAAACCCTTAGCTTATGTTTGAAGTTTAAAATTAGGATCTTTGTATATTGTTACATATTTTACAGCAGCTAAAATTCTGCATACTTATATTTAATTAACAAATATATGAGTTGCATCTATTATCAACAACACATATTTCTAATTATTTTAAGAGCTATAAAAATAAATTAGATGTGGATTCTGCCCTCAAAATGACAATACCTTAGGGAAAAGAAGATCTGCATAATAAAATTAATGCAAAGTAGATGTTATAAAATATAAGGTGATATCAGAACAGAGAGGATTTAAATTGCCCTGGAAGCATAAAACAATGAATGCCCTTAGAAGAGATCTCCTATGAACTTGTCTTTGAAGGGTAGTTTAAACTGTGATTGGTGGAGAGGCAAGTGCTTTCCAGTTAAATAGAATGAGTGAAGGGGTGAGATTCCAGAGGGGGGGAAAGGAATGAATAGTCCTTTAAGCAAACATGGAAAGATGATGTAGGACGTTTGCTTAGACCAATACAATGGCGTGCTAGATAGAGTTGGCTGGTATTGCCTTGTGAGGGCTAATTGTTAAATTTTTAAGATTTTTTTAGACAGCTGACATCATTTCAGCAGCTCAAAATTAACCATGATGGGGGGAGTATTGACACCATAGAAGTGGTCAAATGTTACAAATTTGGGTTGGGGTATTTCTGGATCTAGAAATGTGGTTGTTAAACATTTATCAGCACACCACTAGATCCACCTGTCCTCGAATGCCCCATCCTCCATATAATTCATCTTATTATATTGGGTTTTGATACATGTTTTACTATTTTGATGAAGATACTTTTGGAAAAGGAAAGATTAATTGGGCACAAACAACAGTTAAATGTAAAATAAGTTGCTTGAAAACAGAAGCATTTTATCAGGTGAGATAAAAGCCATAAATGTGTTTACCCTTATACTAAACAGTCCCAAGATGGAAAAGAGGTTAAGACTGGTGGTGTAGGGCTCACTGGCATGATAGCAAAATTTAACTAAGTAACATACATGATTATGACAAGTTATGACCATGAACAAAGAACAATAGCTATTGCAGTGAGTGAACAGGTCCTGGGAAAGTCCAGGGGTTGGCCAACACATGGTTCACATCACTGCTTAGTCTGTGGGGAGAAGGGATGAACTACAGTGAGTTGTTTCTTCCTAACAGTGGCTGAAAGAACTGCCTGCCTGCATGGTGTTCTAATTCCCTGGTGACGGGAAAGGCAGAGGGCCAGCTTCTGTGTGCCGAGTTGCTCTCTCTCCTCAGTGACTAGAGCTCCACGTAGACCGGAGCTCACATCACAGCCCTGGAGCTTGAAGGAATCCCCAAGAAGCAAGCTCTCTGCTCCACAGATCATTTCCTGTTCCTCTTGCCTGACCAGAGGAATGCTTTATTAATCGTTTTCATCAGGAATGAGCTTGTTTACCAGAGAAGGAGGCATTCTATGAATAGCCCAGTTTGAGTGGAGTTCCAATAACCATAAAATAAGCATGAAAAAATTCCTTGAAGCCTTAGCAGTTGGCTTCAGGCATTGAGACCTTTGGGAAACAAAAAGAACAGTTATGTTATCATTTATATAAAATTCTAGAAAATATAAACCTATATATAGTGACAAAAATCAGATCAGTGGTTACCTAGAGAGGTAGTAGCAGTGGAAAGTGCTAAGCAGGGTGGGGGTGTGTGTAGGAAGGAGGAATTATAAAAACACTAGGAACTGTTGAAGCTAGTGATATGTTCATTACTTTAACTGTATGTTCATTACTTTAATTGTGGTAATGATTTCATGGAGAGATATACATGCACACATATATATACATATATATACATGCACACATATATATACACATATATATTTTTAAAGTGTGCAGTTTATTGTTTGTCAAGTATAACTCAATAAAAGTGTATAATAAAAAGCAGCAGTCTTCCAGTTAATTCTGGCACCTGCTAAAATTTGAGTCAAAATCTAGTTTACCAGTTATGGGTTTCCCAAATGAGTAAATTTCAAAATTATATATTCATATTCTCATACATGCTTTTTCATCCAGTGATTTAAAATTAAGACTAAAATTTAGGAGGTGATAGAGGGGACCTTCAACTATTTTGGAAATCCAGTAGGGGAAATATTTTGAGATGTTCATTTCAGCACTTCTCATGTTATTACATTATTATAGTGTCTGTAGCTCCACCATTTCTACCTAAGTTCACTCCAAGGTGTGAGAGCCAGGATTCTAGTGGCAATTTGACACACATCAGCTTGGGATGGTAGAATAGCTGTAATTGGGCGGGTGAGCGCTCTCCTTGGTTGCCTTCTGTTTGGACATAGGCCATGCTCACTGTTCAGTAATTTATAGATAACATGTGCAAATATCAAGATGCAGTTGCAAGCATGAATTATACTCTGGCTAGCTGTAGAAGAAAAGAGTATTTTTTCTAACTGCCCTGCCACTTTTCTAAATTTAGCAAATTTTAATAGGAATTTTCCTGGCCAACTATTTGCTCTGATGTAGGGTGGGTGAATATTTCTTGACACTGTCACTACTATGAATTACATTTAACATATTTAACTGAATATAAATACAGCAAGGAGTTCAGTCTGAAGCTATGCTCCAAGGAAAGCAAGGTGTACCAACAGCAAGGGGTAGAGACCAAGGCCTGTTGTTACAATATTGGCAAATGCTACCATCTCTAGGTGTGTGGATGAAGGGAGCAAGGCAATCAGATACTGTACAGGTCTCTGTCTGCTTATTCAGGAGATCCTTTTAAAAGTTTTATATTCTAGACCACTCCATCCAGAGTATAACCCCATTACATTGGCTTTGATATATTTTCTCAGCATAGTACATACAGTGGCCTGGAAAATGAAACCCAGGCATTGATAGCCTTCTTCCATCTGCTGAGATTCCAGAATGGTTTAATAGATCTTTCTATTCTCATGATGTTTTCGGTATTTCTCCCCATACTCCTGCTCCCTAGTCAAGCCATTTCAAATTGAGGGTATTAGTGAAAATTCTCATGATCTTATCAGCTCTCTTTCCTCAATATTTCTTCAAAATGATAGGAGCTGGGTAAGGAACTGACAGTCTTTCACCTCTTTGCAAAGGCTATGACTTATGGGCTTCCTCTCATTGTTTAGAAACTACTTGTGAATTTTGGCAGCTTCCAGTAGGGAGAAGGAGCCTCTGTGGCCCGGATTCCCTCTTACTCAGGAGTGAACCTTGAGTTCTCTTAAATGAATTTATAGGTATCCGGAGTTCCCTCCCAGGTTCAAAGGACTGGGTGAGAAAAGCTACACAGCGGCTCCTGGTCTTCCTCTGATGTCTCCCTTCTATCTCCATGCAGCAGTGTCTATTGAGAGTTTCCCCAGTGTAAGTACCAAACCTTAACATCCTCAGTGTGGAATTGTATCCTGTTCAGCCTCGTGTTCCCAGCATCTAGCTAGAGGTTAGACCTTAACATGAGCTTGATAAGTGTTGCTGAACAAACAGGGAAGTTCAGGGGATCTGTAATCTCCCACTGGCCTCCATTACCTGTTACCGTCACTTTTCATGAGTACCTTGGTCTCTCTGGGCTCTCACTGAATGTGTTCCTGTAATTTCCAGTTTTTCTCTTTAGTCTTTACTATCATTTGAATTTTAATCATCATACTATATTACAAAACTTTTAATAAGCAGTTAATCTAGGGTAATAAAAGTTATAAAATGGCAAGCTTCTGTCTTCCCATCAGTACTGTAATTTTACCGCAAGTGACCGTTTCAAGTCATAGACATGTAGATGAACATAATTACTAATGCAACCTGGGGAACTGGGGGACAGGAAACTGTCAGGCAAAGCCACAGGTGGAAGTGAAAGGAGTCATGGGACGCAGGCAGCTTTCAGTCACTTGAGCTCTGTTGGCCAGTGTACTGCACAGCTCCAGTCTTTTCTCTCCTTGTTTCTGTCTTCATTCCATTTGGCCATTTGCTGCTCACTTTATTTTGTAGCTGGAGTTTAATTATTGGTGGCATACTAAGCTGCTGCAAGCTGAAAAGGGTTCTAATCTATGTCTGTGCTCACCAGATATCAATACTCATTCCTTCTAGTCACAGAAGTGGAAATAAAACCCAATTTCACAGATCCTCCACACAGAAAATTCTATGGCTCTCTTAATGATATATACAGAAGAGACATTTTCATCTTTTTTTTTAATAGGATGAATATCATTTTCCCATGAGGCTAAAACCTTCTTATTCAGCAATTCGTTAGCAGGTTTAAAATTCCTCTGTAGCTGAAAGCATTCAAGGACGAGCCACACTCGAGTTCACTCCCCTTTAGGGGAGCGTACATCTCCTGTTCCTTCATTTTCTTCACTCAGCTGCTGTGGTCTCCCCACTCTTCCCGAGAACAGCTGCTCTCCAAGGGCGGGCTTGTTCACTGTCCACGTGGACCAAGTGGCTTGGGCAGACAACCGTGGGAAGGGAGCCAGGGGTGTGGCTGGATTTCCACGTGGAGCGAGTCAATGACATATGGAGCTCTAACCACCATCCCAAATCGAGTAATCTCTCATCTCCAACTACGGCCTTCCTGCCAGTTGGACCCACATTTGCAACTCGGGCACTAACTGCCGTGAGAGTAGGTCACCTTCACAGGGAAGCTCCTCTCTCAGAGGCAGCATCCCCGCTGCTGGAGGGAGCCGAGGGAAACGGAGCTGGCAGGATGTTCCTCCGAAAGTCACACAGCCGGTTAACGACAGAGCGGGGCTCAGGATCCAGGCTGCCTTCCCCCTTGGCCCCTGCTGGGAAAGTCGCATCAGACTGCACCTGCTCCTTAAACCCGGCAGTTCAAAATAAAATGTATATTTTCTCTCATAACAAGCTTCTCATTGCAGCTCTTCTGCGTCACTGACCTCTTCGTTCTCATAGCTTCTCTGATATGTTGATTCTCCCATGTTGCACATGTGCATTTATCTGCCACGCCTGCTAAAGCACATGCTTCTACCTATCTCACTTTCCTCCTTTTCAGAATCATTGCCTCTCTGCTCCGAGGACTTTAGGCCTATGTAACTGCAGGGTCGTCCTAGTTTCTGTCCCTGTTTCTCCTTTTTTCTTTTTTGTATGTATTTTATTCATTTAACAACATAATCTAACATCTATTAAATGCCAGGCACGCGGATATATGGTAGGCCTTTATTAATTAAGGAAGGAAACACACAGGAAACAACACAGATAAAGACCTGCTTTCTGAGCTTTTCGCCTCCTGCGCTCTCTTTAAACCTGCTGCTCCCGGGCTTTTGATGCCCACCCCACCGATCTGGTCACCAGGACCTGACCTCCACATTGTAAACCCAGTGGCCAAGCCCTGGTCCTCATTCTGTCAACTACTTATCATTTAACGAAAGTTACTGAGCATTTGCCATGTGACAGCTCTGTTTCAGGTACTGGGGCTATCGAAATAAATGAAAGAAAAAACTTCCCTGCTCTTAAGGAGTTTACATTCCTTAAGCATCATTTGAAGAAATTGATTATACTGTCGTATTAAATCCTTCCTTCCTTTCCTCATGAGCCGCTGGGATACAACATTTTTCATTTTCCTGCCTTTCTATTTCTTGTGGGTCTCATTTGCTGCTCAAGACTCAATTTCTCAATGTCTAAGCAATAAAGTGCCATACTTTTTAGAACTTGGGGCTCCTCTCTGTTCCCTCATGTGCATATGTGCCCCAGGTGACCTCACTGTCCCATAGCTTCGGGTACTGAAGGGCTCTCTTCTCTCAGCTGTTCCTTTATCAGCAGGTATTTCTTGACCGCTCTGCCCAAATCACACCTGTCCATGACTCTGTCCTCTTGCCCTTCTAATTTTTTCTCATAGTATTTACCACTATCTTTTCTACACATTGATTTGCCTGTTTTTTGTTTTCTTCCTATCAGAATAAAAGCTCTATGAGGACAAGGACGTTTTTCCCCACTGTTATATCCTAAGTGCTCAGGGTTGTTCCTGGCACATAGTAAGCACTCTAAATATTTAGCAAGTGAATAAATAATAATAAGGATCAGAAGGGAGGTGCCTATGGCACAATAAGAGTATATTTGACTTAATCAGAAATGTCAGTAAAATTTCCCTGAGAGGGTGACAATTATGTTGAAGTAGGCAATAATCAGGCAAATCAAGGATATTCTCCAAGGAAGGAAGCTGCGCAAAGGCCCTGTGGCAAGAAGTGGAATGACCAAGACGAATAACAGAATACAGGCTCGTGTCGCCAGAGCGCATAGGAATGTGGAGAGAGCGGTACAAGCCGAGGCTGAAGACACAGGAAGGAACATAAACTACTCAGGACTTTGTAGATCACATGGAAACTTGTTTAATCTTAGAGTTTACTGCAAGGGAAATGCATAGCCATTTAAAGCAGCTGAGCGATGTGATTAAAATTGGATTTTAGAATCACTCTGGCTGAAGTATATAGAACAGACCTGAGATGGATAGATACGAAAATGAAGACACTGTTTAAGTGGTTACTGAGATTAGGAGAGAAATTATGATCATTTAGGCTGGGATGTGTGATGGAGGGGGAAACGGAGATGTGAAAGCTATTTAAGATATAAATTTGACAGTAAAGAATTAAAGATATGGAATGGTGGAGAGGGAAGTATAAGAATGACTTCTAGGTTTCTGGCAAGACTTTTGTTGAGATAAGGGATTCTACAAAAGGACCAGGCTTAGGAAGTGACAGGGAAATAATCCATTGATTCAATTTTGGATGTTCTTTGTCTCTTTTTGGGGATATGTAATAAAATCTTTCTCAATCCCTATTTCTTTCTCCTCTGTCCAGAAATTCCTCCCAAACTTTCCACTTACCTACCATCTCTCCAAGCCTGACTCTACCCCTATTCTCTCTCTTTCCCAAACTTCTGGAAAGAGAAGTCTAAATTTGAGATTTCCATTCTCTGATACACAACTAGCTCAGTCCCGTGTGTCTGGCTTTTCCACTGCCCAATTCATCGCCTCCTATTTTGAGTTTAGAGGTGTTGCTACAATTAATTGTGCTTCTTTTCTGAATTCTCTGATCTTACTTTCTCTGTCATGTTCTATAGCTCATTTTCCTGATCCAAATTGGTGTTTTTCAAGGTTGTGTTCTTGAACTTCTCCTTTGCTGGGTCCTTCAGGGATCCCTTCCTCTTCGCATCATCACCTTAATCCAGAAGGATCATTTTTCTTATGAGCTACAATTTCTAACTACCTACTTAAGCATCTCCATGTGGTGTCAACACCTTCAATTTAGAGCCTCACAAAGAATCATCATCTATCCCCCAAACCAGATCCTTTGATTTTCTTTTATTGTATTAATGGCGTCGCCCACTACTCAGGCATTTAGGCGGAAGCCTCTCATGCTTTATTATCTATGTCTTTATCTCATTCAATTAGTTTCTACATGCTGTTGGTTTTCTGACTTCAACTCTCTCGCATCCAGTGTCTCTTCTCTAGTGTTTCTACTGCTCTAATTTAAGCTTTCATTTAGTCACATTGGGATTTTTTTAAGAACACATTTTAATTTATATTCTTGCTTTTAGTTTATCCTGTTGTCTAACCTACATATTTCTTCCAAATCAACCTTTTTTTAAAAACACAATCATTGGTATTTTCCTATGTAGAAATATTTGGTGGCCCCACAGAGCCTATAGCATGAGGTTTAAATTAGCCTGCTAACTTCAGAACTTAATCCAGTATAGCTCTAGCCTACTTTTCCAGCCTCACTTCATTTATTTCTGTTTTTTATTACTGAGATAAAATTGACATAGAACATTATATTAGTTTCAAGTGTCTAACATAATTATTCAGTTTATGTATATATAGTGAAATGATCACAATAGGTCTAGTTAACTACTTATAGTTACAATTATTTTTCTTGTGATGAGACCTTTTAAGATCTACTCTCTTAGCAACTTTCAAATATACAATAGAGTATCATTAACTCTAGTCACCATGCTGTAGATCACATCCCCAGGACTTACTTATTATGTGACCGAAAGTTTGTAGATTTTAACAACCTTCACCCATTTCACCCACACCCTATCCCCCACCTCTACCAACCACCAACCTGTTCTTTGTATCTGTGAGTTTTGGTGGTGGTTGTTTTAGATTCTACATGTGAATGAGATCATACGGTATTTGTCTTTCCCTGACTTATTTCATTTAGCATAATGCCCTCAAGGCCCATCATGTTGTTGCAAGTGGCAGGATTTCCTTCTTTCTACGGCTAAAAAAAATATATATAAAATCACATTTTTTTAATCCATTCATCCATTCATGGACACATAGGTTGTTTCCATATCTTGGGTCCTTTAAATAAT
This sequence comes from Miniopterus natalensis, assembly GCF_054644295.1. Taxonomy (NCBI): domain Eukaryota; kingdom Metazoa; phylum Chordata; class Mammalia; order Chiroptera; family Miniopteridae; genus Miniopterus; species Miniopterus natalensis. The sequence goes on from NC_142096.1 coordinate 28,831,356, forward strand.
GTTGCAATAAAAATGGGGTGGGAGATATCTTTTCAAATCATTGTTTTCATTTCCTTTGGATAAGGGTCCAGAAGTAGAATTTCTGGATTGTACGGCAGTTCTATTTTTAATATTTTGAGGAACCTCCGTACTCTTTTCCATAATGGCTTTCACGTTCCCACCAACAGTGCATAAGGGTTTCCTTTTCTCCACATCCTAACACTTTCATTTCTTGTATTTTGAGAATAGCCAACCTAACAGGTGTGAGGTGATATCTCATTGTGATTTTGATTTGCATTTCCATACTCCTTAATTTTGCCTTTGCAAAGCCTCTTCTTTTGATCACAGAACCAAGACCACAGTTCTCTTTTCACAACCCACGTTCATGTGTTTCGGAGCTTATTCCTTTCTTCAAGAATAGTTTTCCTCTACATCCCTGCAGGTCAGAATTTCCCTCACCTTTTAGGGTTATTTATTTATTTATTTATTTTCACCTTTTAGGGTCTTTTAAACGTTACATAATTCATGAAGTTAAGTACCGACATAAAGCTTATCTTATATCTTCAGCACTGTGTTCAACATACTCTAAACATATTGAGTAATCAAAGATTTGGGGAGGTTAGTAATTTATTCACTATACAAAGATGTGAAAAAAGTGAACAGGATGTACAACTCATTTCTCTTGGGTCTCAGAATAGAGTTCTTTATATTAGGTCTTTATCATAATTGCTAAATGAATTGTTTGTTGATCTATATGAATATTGATCAGGCCAGTGAAAGAGAAATCTTGTTTAAGATTCTTTGAGTTAACAATATTAGAAAGGCAAAGTTTCTAACCATGAACTGAGAAAAGTACTTCCTTTTACTCATCTCAGGAGCACTGGAGCCAAGCATTGTCTGCTTTGGTGATACTCCCCATTAGCTTTGGCCTCCTGGCTATACAGTACCTTTCCAAAAACTATTTACAGCACCATCAAAAGAGCCAACTTGTGACTAATTGGCAATGTTTTGAGAAGAACTAATATATATTTGAACTTTGGCAATGATGGAAATCATGGACATTTTGGTCCAACTGACTTTCCATTTTGCTCTGGGAACAATTAGCCACAAACATGTTGTATAGTTGCTAGGGCACCACCCAATGGTCAAATGATTCTCTTCAAATTGAAAACATATCATTCTTTTTAACATCATTCTTGCCATAGCCAAATTCCTGGGCTTATGTCACTTTGCCCAACGTTCCAGAAAGGGCTGATTTCACTTCAAGCATGTTATTGATCTTCTGGGCAACCAGTGCGGTGTGATTAGATTGGCTCACTATAAAGACACTGGAGGATTCTTGTGGAACCTGTCTGTTATTGAAATGAAGCATTTGCTTCTCATCAGGTTCTCATATTATTAAGTAAACAACTAGCTCTTCACTTGTTTATTTTTAAAATCCAGATTCCCAACTATTTTATCCCTGACCTTTGTAAGAATGAGGAATTTTCTGGAGTTTGTACATTTGACATGTATTTAAAGACACTATGTACTCATAAAAATGCTTGTAAATGCACCTGATTGACCTGTTGATATTTCTAATTCTAATTCTATTTATAAGGCATTTCCACTTACTACTTCCTTTGTAAGCATGATGGCACTTCTGCATTTGGGTTCCATTGCTTCATGTATTTCTGATACTCAAATGCTTTGAGGCTTGTTCTTTCTGAACATAGCTGCCTGTGGGATTTCATATACATTCCTCATTCACTCTCTAAAATAATTCAACCATAAATCTGAAGGAAGAAGGAAAGATGATTCTTTCTCCACCTTTAGCTGCCAAGGAGGTATCCAGGGAGGTCTGCAAGCGGGGTGCGTGTAGATGAATGTAGCAAAGGATGAATACATGTATTCTCAAACCATGCAGGTATGGGAATAAAAATGGTGACTTTTTTTTCCTATTATCTGCCATTATGGACCTGAACATCTTTCTGAAAGTGCACAAAAATGATAGGGCACTGAGGTAAATTGGGAGACATTTGAAGGCATCTATAGTGTTTGGTGACATTTAAAATATTAAAATAAAAAATCTTAAGAAATACATGAGTATTGAACTGTGATAAAATGTCACAAATTTTGGAGAAAATCAAGTTTTCTTTTGTTTATATTTCAAATGGGTTACCCATAATTCTTGTTTCAATGATTAGCTCTCCAACCTTCTGATAGATACTTTCATCGAGAAACTGTTTGCATAAGCAGTTAATAAATTTCAAACCTATTTTTGCAACCATTTAAAGATTTTAAACAATTGAAATTACATTTTATCATAATTTTTCTTTCATCGATGAATGTAATGTTAAAGGTTTAAGTAATAATACAAGTTGATTTAGAATCCAATAGGCCTTTTCCCACAATGAGCGTTTCAAATGAATGATGATTCTATCATTTTCATACACACAAGCAGCCCTGGATGCCTTTTAATGGTACATTAGCCAAAATGCAAAGATAACAATTTGGGCCCCACTCCCTATAACCATGAATGCAGGAGGCCAAAGAGGCTCCTTTCCTTCCCCAATCCCCAGAACACACTCCTGGGCTGCATGTGTGCCCCTTGGGCATCTGAAACAGGGATGCCTCCAGCAGCTCCACAGCCCCTCATCCACAATGGCTGCACGGGGCAACTGGCTGCTGGAGTGCCAGGTGACTAGCACCGTCCTGAATCACTCAGAACCTCAGCCCAGAGCAGAATGCTGGATTTTCCTTCCATATTATTGCTACCAGGAATCACTATATACCCCTTTAGAGCCCACTCCTTTGGGGTGGCCTCTTAGGGTCTTCACATGAGGTTCCTGGTTGCAACAAGATTTTGGTCCTATTTTGTACGCCCCGAGGTCATGATGGGGCTGCTAAGGGCTAAGTGGATCACTCCCTTGCAGCAATCTGTGTGCTAAAGTACAGATGGTGGGCCGGTCTCAACCCAGAGCACTTTCTCTGTGGGTGGAAATAAGAGGGTTCCAGGCGAGGGTACCAGTTCCTTTGAGAGTGTAGGATACAGGATGGAAAATTGGAATCAGATCTTTACAAAAGGCCCAGGATATAAATTTGAATTTCGGGGCTCTAAGCAATGAGGTGCTTCACCTTTTACATACTACCCATTCTACCACTGTCTCCCACTGATAGCAAAGACCTGGTTACCACCTGGATGCATCCCTTTTTGTATTTTTTGAATCATTTACTATTTTCAGGTCTTGCTAGTAAGGCCAAAGTTACCATCATTTCACACCTGGACACCCCCACATCCTACTCTGCATGCCCTTCTGCACCCCAACACATGCCCTGCAGGTAGCCAGACTGATCTTTTGCAAATGCCAACTGGATTAGAACACAGGCCTGCTTAAAATCTTTAGTGTCTTGCCATTTTTCTTAGGAAAAAGAACAAAAATCCTTAATATGGCTTTAAGGCCTATATATTTTAGCTTCTGTTTGTCTCCAGCCTTCAAATATTCCCATCTCCTTTCTGATCCTTGCTTTGCAGCCACCATGGCCTCTTTGAACTTGGCCTGGTCCCTTTTTGCCTCTTACTCCGCGCACAGTCTCCTTAACACTCATTCATCTTTTCGACAAATGCCATCTTATAAAAATTCCCAGTCTAGTGAAATTCCTCTGCTTTATATTTTCAAGAAATCATATGCCTTTCCTTTAGGTGACATTATAGTTGATAAGTATCCATTCATTGGTGTGGCCATTTGTTTAATATCTGTCCCCCACTCTACTGTAAGTTGCATGAGAACAGGGACATTTCTTTGTGTTCATCATTCTATCTCTAAAACTGGCTCTTAGAAAGCCCCCGACCAATGGCTGATGAATGTTGGTGAGTAACTGAAAATATGGGTTTCACCAAACTAAAAAATTCCAAACTAAATATTTATGTGAATAATTTGAACATTATAGAAACATTTTAGAAAAATAACGCTAGTGGAATAAATGTATCTGATGTCTATTTGAAAGCTCCAGGCAATACTTTCCTATTTTTGGTCTAGATTTATTAAAAAAGGAAAATTAAGGCTATTGCGTGGGTCATTGGGATCAGAGATTGAAAAAGAACCAAATTCCCCTTTTACATGAGCTAGGTAACGAAAGGGAGAAGGTGAATTTGTTGTGTGTTACTTGAATTACTGTGTCATCGTAGGTGACTATATGTTTGCTGTTTTACATGTGCTTGTGTACACTGGAAATCCACCATGGTATCTGAATCAAATGAAAGTATGGAATAAGCATTTTTTAAAAGTTAAAATACTTAGCAAAACTATTAAGTCTCCACTTTCTTAATGACCTGTTTACATGTTAGCATGATTATAATAGGGGATTTGAAGGATCTGAAAAGCTTTGAGTTCAAATCTGTCAAGCTTAATAGCCATGTAACTTTGCTGAAAGGTTGAGCTGATTGCTGGCTTATGTTTCAGCATCGTGATTAGAAATGCTTCCTCCCTTTCCATTAGTACTGGTATTTATGTGACTGCAGGGAAAGTGGGAGTGATGCCTTCTGATTGCTTAGCTCTGCTTATTCTCATTGTTGATGGTCAAGAGGAAGAGAGAATAACTCCTGTTTGAATTATAGAGAACTTAAAAATTAGAATATATTTAAAAAAAGATTTGGCGTTGGGGTATTGGATTGAGATGAAGAGATAAGGGAAGCATAAAACCAAAGGAAATAAGGCATCCAGAGATCCAGGGACTCTTTTGACAAACTCCTTTGTATGAAAAGTGAAATGAAACATTTTTTAAAGGGCCTGCATGGTCTCATGCAATAAAACATTACCTCGAGAAATGAAAGAAAAAATATGATAATCTCTGAATCCAGGTTAAAATTGAAGGTAGTTCATGTGTCTCAGATGAAAGACAGAGTTGAAAAATACTGCCAGAGGCCAGTGGATGTGGAAGGCTGACATGGTGGTGGGTCCCTCCCATCAACCTAACTGTGTTTCCCTTGAGTCAGTGAAAGCCGTGCGTGGGGAGAAGCTTTTGTTCAATAGTTTCTATTTTTGTAGATACTCAATGTGACAAGTATTTGGGATTAGCAGACCAGAAAATGGGGCATTTGGTGGGAGACTTCTCATTGCTCTGATCTCCATGATTCAGGTTCCAAACTGCTTAAAAGATGTTGTTTAGTCTTGGGTGATGATTAAGGTTATCAGCTCTATGAGAAGTGAAGTTTACTTTCCAGGGGTTTAGTGGTGGGATAAGAAAGGTACTTCACAGAGCTGTAGTTAGAGAAATATTACAGGACACAATTCAAGGGAAGGTGATGTGTGATTCTGAAGGGGTCTTCGGTGATGACCGATGGCACAGGACATAGATAATTGGTGGGAAAGAAGATAAAGTGATATTTTGCTTCATCATATAAGGCTGCCTGGTTTTCAATTAATCCAGAGGGCATTTTATTTGAAAAAAAGTCTATGAAGATTTGTTACAGAGAACCTCCCCACATTCACTGATTCATTAAACTGATATTTAATGAGTTCCTCTTCTGTCAGCCAGGGTCTTAATTGCTTTCATATGCATTTTTCATTAAATTAATGCACTGCCCTACCATGCTTTTTTATTTAAACATCACATAAATATTCTTTAACAAGTTAAAGATGTACACAAGTAATTTATCTGATGACAGAGACTCTCCTTTAGGCCAAGGTTAACTATTAAATAGGTAATCAACACTTTAGCTGCTGCTCACCTATTCTTTCCTTACTTATTCCTTCCTTCCTCGACTTGGCACATTTTATTGCATGAATGTGCTGAGCCAGAAAGTATTCTTGACATGAGGAATTCCAAGGCGAATCAGACGTTTCTGCCCTCAAAGAGCATCCAGTTAGGTGGAGAAGCAAAGCCACGGTTAGAGGATTGCAAGTGATAAAGCAAGCAGAGGGCGCCGAGCCTGGCGGACAAGGTTGGTTTTGGAAGGTTTTCTGGAGCAGGTGATACACCGAGCGTGGGGGACGGTGGAGGTAGTCTAAGGGGACAGGAGACTAAACAAAGACTTGGTCACATGAAAAAGCCTGGGGACCTGCCTGCTCACAGAAGCTGGGGAGGGGGCCCTGGGCCTGGTGGAGGAGTCTGGCTGGAGCACCGAGTCATAAAATGAACCACAGGGGTGCTTGGGAGATGAGTAATAGAGATATTGAATGTCAATCCCACTTTCAAGAAGCTTGAATATGGGTTTTCCAGGAGACATCCTTGGCCTCATTTTCACAATTGACATTTCTCCCTAAGCCCTGTCTACTGCTCTCATTTGCAACTCATCACCGCCTTCTGACGCCTGGTGACTCCCACACCCTCACATCCAGCCAGGCGTTTCCCTGAATAAATGTTTGTTGAATGAATAAATGTACTAGATTTCTCCAGCTGAAGGAGGAGAAAAAGTAATTCCAGGCAGGGAAACGAGTTGTTCAGCAGCATGGAGAAGTGGGGGATGAGCGAGGATGATGGATTTATAGTTGCAGTTCAGAGCAGGACGAGACACAGGTGCAGTGTTCTGGTTGTATCTGCTAATAATGCTAAACGTTATTACTTTGGTTTAAATCAAAACAGTTATTTTGTGTGTGTGTGAGTGGCTCAAAATAGACACTCCAGATAAGCTCCCAAGAATCCTCTCCCTCTTCTTGAAAGTGGGATTGACATTCAATATCTCTATTACTCATCTCCCAAGCACCCCTGTAGTTCATTTAATTGACTGAAAATCAAGTTCCCCTTTTCTCCCCCACATGGAGGCTGCTGCTGGATCTGGAGGGTAGGGGCAGGGACCAGGCAGGCTACGGTTGGTGTCCTCACATCTTTCTGGATGTCCATCTTTCTGTCCAAGCACAGAGAAGGGGAGGAGACAAGGGGAAATGATTAAGAAGAAAACCTGGGCAAGCCTTTTCCTTAAGAAAGGACAGAAGTGCAAAAAAGATTTCTCAGAAAAATAAATAAAAAGAAGAAGGGACTTCAGCTCACAGATCTCTGATGATAGGAATTCTCTGGGGACAAATAGCGGGAGCAAACATGCAACTGAGCTTTTGGAAACAAGCCCTCTGCAAATGGAAGGAGAGAGCTTGGCTGGAAATTCCTGGCAGTGAGCTACAGAGAACATATCATATGGTCTGCATCTTAGCAGTCTGCTTTGTGCTACACTAACAAACTGACAAATAAAAGTGCAAAGTGTTAAGGAATTACCACCAGTTAGTGGCTCCCATATGTCAGTGACTCTGTGAGGTGTGTCATATACACCACCTCATTTGATCCCCGGACTGACCATGCAACTATCTGATTATAAAGATGAGAAACCAGGGCTCAGAGAGTCAGTCATTTGCCAAAGTTTGGTTGCTGTGGCCACCAGAGCTCAGGTTTGTGATGAGACTTAGACTCCTGCAGTGTCCCCCACAGTTCCTTCTTGTAAAAATATAATATAATATAATAATTAATAAACAATAATACAAGAATTAACTGCACTTACAACTGTAAACCTTCTTTTGCCCTATCCTGTATATAAAGAACTCACACAACTCAATAGCAAAAACCCCAAACAATGAAACCAATGGCAGAGGAACTGAATAGAAAATTTTCCAAAGAAGATATACACACGGCCAATGGGTACATGAAAAGCTGTTCAATATCCCTAATCATCATGGAAATGCAATCAAACCACAATGAGTTACCACCTGTTAGAATGACTACTATCCAGAAGACAAGAGCTGACAATGTTGGTGAAGATATGGAGAAAAGGGAACTCTTGTGCACTGTTGGAGGGAATTAAATTGGTGCAGCCACTAAGGAAAACATATAGAGATTCCTCAAAAAAATAAAAATAAAACTACCATATGACCTAGTAATCCAACTTAGGAGTATGTATTCGAAGGAAATGAAATCACTATCCCAAAAAGATATCTGCCTCCACCCCATGGCCACTGCGGCATTATTTACAATAGCTGAGGTATAGAAACAACCTAAGTGCCCCTAGATGGATGACTGGATAGAGAAAATGCAGTATATGTATTGACAATAAAATACTATTCAGACATAAAAAAGAAAGAAATCTTGCCATTTGCTGCAACAGGGATGCACCTTCAGGGTATTATCTTCAGTAAAATAAGTTAGACAGAGAAAGAAATACTGTATGATCTCACTTATACGTGGAATCTAAAAAAGAGCTGAACTCATAGGAACAGAGAGTAGAATGGTGGTTGCCAGGGGCTGGAGGGTGTGGGGAAAATGGAAGATGTTGGTTAAAGTGCACAAACTTCCAGTTACAAGATGAATATGTTTCGAGGCTCTAATACAAGCACATTCACTTGAGTTAACATTTCCGTATTACATACTTGAAGGTGGCTAAGAGAATAGATCTTAAATGTTCTCTAGAGAGAAAAAATAGTAGTTGCTTGAGGAGATCAATGTGTTAACTAACCTTACTTCAGTAATCCTTTTTCACTATATACGTGTATCAAGTCATCACCTTTTAAACCTTAAATCAACACAATGTTATAAGTCAATTATACCTCAGTGAAGCTTGGGAGGGGGGACTAAAGAAGATCACTAGGTGCCATCTGGGGACATTGGCTACTTCACAGAAGTCACAAGGTAGAAATGACCAACAGGGTCCCTGAGTGGCTCCCATAACTTTATATTAATTATGCCAGATCTATTGACGTTTTGGTGGGATAAATGATTGACTGAGTGACCCATTCTTTATTCATTGAAAGTCAACCAAGGCTCAGGTATTAGTGTTGTGCAGGAATATTGTATAATTTCAATCAAAGAGGGGAATGATTCTGTGCATTACCCCAGTTTCATCTAAGAATTCCACAAGGAAACCAGACAAGTTGCAGTGATAATGACCTATTAGGATTAGAGGAACTGGGAGATAAAAACGAAAACGTGAGGATAAAAGAGAACAACATACCAAAAGGTTATATCATTCACTGAATACCTGTATCATTCCATATATGTACATCACTACATCAGGTACAAACAAGAACACTCAGAGGATGAGTTCTCACTATCGGGAAAGTCTTAGTCTAGTAAGTTGCACTCAACATGCATTTAAAGAAATGTCATGTGAGATGAAGCTTGGAGTCTCTACGAGATATTTGCAAGAGTGAATTTTCAGCTATTGGGGATCTTTGGAGGTTCAATGGGAAGTGTTATTTGCCCTGGGTCTTAACTACTGGATGGGTTTGGGATCCAGGAATATGGGAAGAAAGAGAATTAAAAGCAGAAAGAGCTGTAAGCAAAAATCACAATGACAGTAAATGAAAGGCACATACAGAACAGAACTTGCTCTACTTGGCTAGAGAGTAGGAACATTGTGGAAATAAGATTGGAAATTCAAACTGGGGCCACATTATAAGACCTCCAATGCCAGGTTGGGGATTTGATCTTTACTTAATAGACATTGAGAAGTGTTACCCATCAGTGCTGACACATCATTTGTGGCTGGAATACGTAGCTGGATTTTATCAGTCTGTGTCATCATAACCTCTGAAATTAAACCTTTGGTCAGGACAGTATACTGATGTCTAAGGTCTTCAGGATCAACTTCCAAAGGGAAATTTATAGCAAAGCTTTAAGATTTGATTTTTTTGAGAATTTTCCTTTGAGGCAATATAAAAATGTGATGTATTGTGTGTTGACTATCAATTTTAAAATAAATGGTGGAATGCTTTTGGTTTGCCAACTGCTGAAAAGTAAAATAATGACACATTAAGTAATGGAAATGTGGGAATTAAAACTTTCACAGAAAGAGAAAACAAACTCATCATTTCTTTCCTTATCTCTCTTTCTGTGTCAGGCCCCCTTGCTTGTTCACGTCCTGTCCTTTGAGATGTCCTCAGTTGCCTCTACTTCAGCACTTTCTGATTTCCATGAAGGGTGAGACACCATTTTGGAATTTAGTAAGACAGCTTTGGCCTCAGTGACTGAAAATAATTGGAGTGATTTCATTTTATTTCTTCTAGAGGAAGAATCTGGAAGGTTCACAGGTTGACCTCCGCTTCTCTTTTACCTTTCTGTCTCGCGTACCTTGTTCCAAGTCCTGCCGGAGCTCCAGTTCTTAATGTGTTTCTGACTCTATGCTGCCCCAATAATCCACCGACCCTGCAAATTCTTGTCCTTGGATTGAGTATGCTTTCACATTTTTCTCGGAAGACAGTTTTAAGCCAGCTGACAGTCTGAGTTAACTAGGTTCCATATATAAATTTATGCAGGAAGGAGCAGGAGAAGAAAATATGCAGGAATGAAAAAAAATTTGAATGCAGTGAAATAGTTCTAATCCAAAATATGTCAAGCTATAGTGATTTTTAAAAAGATCTGCAATTCGCAGAATACTTTATAACAGTCTCTGCCAAAAACTCCAGGTATGCACCAGTGTCTTTCATCGTTTTATGGCTCTGAGTGATGTCCCGTGGCCCATAAATGAAATGCATTGTCCAGGTTATCTATTGCGGGCCCTGAGATAATTCCCAAGCCACATCTGTACACCAATATGATTGCATAAGTGTCCCTCCCTGATTTTCTATGTCTTATCCATTCATCCATCAAGCCTGCATGGGGCACCTTTTGTGTATCAACCATACTAGGGACACTGTGGCTGCACTTTTAGAACCTGACTGTGATAAAAATAAACTGGAACTATGTTATGAGGCCAATTTACAGTTTGGGGCCCGAGTGTCTACTTTTTATCAAGCTCATAGGTATGCTGGTCAGGGCACCACACTTTGAGGAGCAAAACTCTTTGGATTCCCTTTAGTAAAGTAACTCACAATACGAGGACACCAGCCATGTGAAAAGAAATAGAAAGCACTTTTACTGTATAGATGCACATGTTTCATCGAGAACAGGAAGGAGATAGGATTCACTTTTGTGGAGGGTCGAAGTTAGAAAAGTGTCATAGAAGAGGAGACTTTTAATTGAATGGGTCTAGAAAGGTGTGAAGGATTGTGGCAGGCATGGAGGATATTCTAGACAGAAGAGACATGTCAGAACTCATAGATCTCCATAGACTCTAGTGGCTGGGACTTAGGGTGCACATTGAAAACAGGGTGGAGTTAGGACTGGAAAGGAAGCCAGCTTAACTGGCTTAGTTCTTACAGTGTGCATATGTGAACACATCCAGGTATTTTGTAGGCCAGGAAGTGGATAAAAATTGACTAAAATACACAACACTCACACACACACACACAAGTGGTCCTAATCAAATTGCCATTTTACTTGCTCACAAATCAATTTTATCTGTAGAGAAACAGTCAATTTTAACAGTGAATTTTTGTCCTGAAGCCATGTTTTAACTTTATAACTTGGAGTCTCTAAGGGAAACATAAAAGCACTCTTTGAAGAACTTTCATGAGCATCACTTTGGAAAACATACATAAGCTTTTCGAGACTCTTCTAGGGCAGGTTGCTCCAAAGCTGCCACATTCTCCTGCCTCATTAGAATCGAGCGGCTTTGTGAATGGGTCCCCACATTTCCAGATAAGATCTACGATATTTATTGATCCTTTCTGATTTCATTCTGATTGTTTTCTAGCACATCTCTTACTGTATTTCCCCCAATGCTTTTCTTACCATAACACTGGAGTATTTATTCTTCATTCATTGAACAATAAATGCATGCAATGCCTACCCTGCTTCAGAGGACATTCTTGACTCTGAGTCAATGGTGGCACTAAGTAGACCTGTAACCAGACTTATAAAGCTATGGGGCCTACTGATATTTACAAGCAAGTGCAATATGTTTTGATGAATGTTATGAAAAAATGTAAAATTACCAGGCTCTCATAGTTTAGTCTCACAGAAACTAAGTGTAGACATTCCTGAAGAAGTGATGTCTGAGCTGAGACCTGGAGAAATAAAGGCAGTGAGCCAGGGCTGTGGGGGAGGGAAGGAGAGAGAAGAGCATGAACAAAGTAGAGCAGCACAGACTACTGAGAAAGTAGTCTTCAAATAACCGTGGGAAATTCAACATATTTGATCCTAGAGCGTGGGAGGGAGAATAGTGAGAAATGAGACCCAGGCAGTGGCTGGCTGCAGAACGCTCTTGTGCTGTGTTAATAAACATAAACATACTCAGTGCAATGAAAAAAAAAAAAACACTGAAGGGCTTTATGCAGAGAAATATGAGCAACTCTGCATTTTAACACTATCTTAACTGAATGCAGGGTTATGGATGACTTAAGGGGATGAGACGAGAGGTGGGAGACCAGCTCTTGGAGTTCCTCAGGTGCAATATGATGATGTTTTGAATGAGTGTGGTGGCAGTGGCTGTGGAGAGAAGATAATTTCACATTTGAGGACTTCTTAGGGGTAATGGGAATACAGGAGACAAATAAGTCAATGGTGACACTGAGATTTCAGGTGTGGGCAGATGGCATTTATTAAAATGGAGAGGAAGCATGGTCTGTGAGGGAGGGAGATGAGTTAATATTTGGACATGTGCTTGAAGGGCTTTGGAATATCTAAATAAAGGTGCAGAGTAAGGAGTTCAGTGGGGAGATCTGCCTTGAGTTGGAACTCTGGGGGGTCACCAGCATATGGATGGAAATGAAATCCATGGAAATTGATGAAATTGCTTTGGGAAAGTATATAGAGTGAGAAGATGAAGGGGTTGAGAACTAAGTTTTGAAGACCATCAACATTAGGACATGAGCAAAGAAAAGAAAAGGCCTTCTAAAGGAATCTGAGAATGAGCCACTACTGATAAGAGGAAGGTGAGGAGAGAATGATAACTTAGTAGACAAAAGAAGAGAGTATTTCAGGCTGGGAAACTATTTCCCTGGGTTGTCAAGTTTGAGTGGCCCTGAGGTACACATCTGAAAAGTGTCTATTCTCTTGAGGGCTCTATCTGTAATGGGTGACCTTGGTTAGTGTTAGAAGACTATTCTCCTACCTTGTAGCCTCCCCCCCCTTTTCATTGTTTTCTCTGCCCTCCCACAGAGTTCCATTTATTTTCTAAGACCTCCGTTAGGTAGAATCTGCTTCCTGAAAATCTCTTCGATCTTCCAGTTGAGGATACTTTCTTCCTTTATGTACATCTGTGATTTTTTTAATATATCTCATGTAGTCTTTGTAATAGGCTTTCCGTCACTTGGGCATACATCTCCTAATAACCTGGAAAGTTCCTTGAGGATAGAAACTTTGCTTTGAATGGAGGATATTAGTTAAAATTAATCAGGACTGTACAACTGGCCAAAGATAGTTTTTACTAGTCTTTGCAGGATCTTAAGACAGCCATCCTGATATAGGCCCAGGGCTCTGAAAGACAGGAATTATGTTTCATTCCTGTGAGTGGTTTTATTCTCAATGTTTAGCTCATGATATGTAAAAAACATTTGAAATGTTGCATGTTTTCTTTCATATTTTTATTTTCTCTGTTGAAAATGATTTAATTATGTCCCTATTGGAATTTTCAATATTGTTAGTGAATTGTAGATTGCATCATGGCATGGTTATTTCTTGGTCTTTACCACTTCATTTAAACAGTGGTAAAGATAAAGAAATATCGGAGCCATCGGGCATCTGTAACGGTTGTACTAGTCTACAGGGGGATGGCACTGGGAAGCGATATGCTAGTATTTTCCCCTCCCACTAATACCTTGACTGGGAGCCTTTGCAGTCTATGTGGGTTTCCCTTGCCTCAGTCCCACCACAGCTGCTGCTGCCACCGGCAGCTCCTTTAATGCCTTTAGCTTATTTATGTTTGGTCTCTTATGCATCATTTCACTCTTGTTTCTTTAATCCACAGTTTGAAAACCAAGAATGTTTAAATTAAATATACCCTTTGAACAAAGACCTTCTCTCAGTGCAGGCTGGGGGAGGCAATGATTCTCTCCCTTTTGCTGCTTCTAACCCCTGAAAGCAATCCAAGGACAAAGAGAGACAGACCGTCAGTTTTCCAGCAGTTATACCAACCCCAACATGCATCTACTCGCTTTTCATGTTCTTATAAGGATTTGGGTACAAATTAGGGAAAATAAATGCCTGCTGAGGACCCTGCCTTTGTACCATTTCCAGGGAGAGAGATCTGACAGTATCCCAGGCAAAGCTCTCTATAAACACCCTCCTTTTTTTTTTACCCTGCCCTACAGAGCTACACACAGAAAAAGAACCACTTGCAGCCCTTTGCCCCGGGTTCAGATCGCTGCCAAAGCTTTGCCTGAGTTCGCTTCAGCAAGAATAAACTGGGGGAAAGGTCTGGAGTTCTCAGGCAGTGCGCTGCCTGCCTGCTTGTTTCAAGTCATTAAAACCCTGGCCTTTGCCAAGAGACCAAGAGCAGAGCCACCCCGTTCTTGGAGGGAATTGCAGTTTTGCTTAGGTCACAGGCTTTTCAGTGGCCAACAGCATCGAGATGGGTCCTTTTTAATGGTGTTAAGTGAAAATGAGATTCAAAGGACAAGTGCGATAATTATAAAGTGGTGTTGATAATGAAGATAGTCTGTAGGAAATTGCTAATACGTTTACACTCATGAATTACTGAAAATAAAAATATTATCCAGGCAGGTGAAAGAGGGATTTTATATCCCAGATGCTATTTCTTTAGATATTTTCACTTCTTTCTTGAGTCCTAAAAAGCCTTCACATCTATCTGGGGTGTGTTGTGGTCAGGTTCATATAGCCAAAAAGACATGATGAGCTGCATAATTATCTTTTGAATTAAAGGCTGTCAGAGCAACTTGTTAGGGCAATGAAAGCATGGCTATTTTCAAGTCATCATGGGTTGATTGATTAGTTTGAACTGCAATGTTCAGTAACTCTCCCATTTGCTTTCATTAAAGACAAAAGAAACTCATTTTTATCTTGTTATGTTTGTTATTTTCTCTCTGATGAACTAAAGAAATTGCATTGGTATTTTTTTTTTCTTATTTCTTGAAACTCGTATTATGACTGAGTAGAAAGCAAAATAGAACAGGCTGTGGCTCAATTTTCTTTTCAGTATAAAAACAATTATAAAAATTGAGGAAACATTTCAGGCTTTGCTCTAAACAAAAGACAAGCCAACATAATAGAATATTTGTTTGTGAAAAATTCTGAAGTTACATGAGCCTGTTCATTCTTATCACTTTCAAAATAGATTATAATAGTAAAACAAGCTACCTGTAGGTTATCTCCAGCTACTTAAAATATACTTTTTAATCAAAAGTACATCAGTAATGTTGAGAGGGTGAAAACACCTAGGCATTTCTTGTGGTGCTAAGCGGCCCGATATCTTGCCCCAGTTGACATTCTAGGGGAAGGAGGCGGGCGAGGGCCTGGGGGAGAAGCTTGGTGGGGGCAGGGGTGCGAGTGGTGCTGGTGGGGCAGCCGGGTGCGGGAAGGGAATGGATGGTGGTGGGTGACTGGTGTTGTAAGCTGTGCAAACAACTTTTCAAATGTTATATTATTTAATCTTCCCTTTTATAATGTGAGACTTTTTATCATCTTGATTTTAAACATGAATACACTTAAGACATTCACAAAACTTGCTCAGGGTCTCAAATGGGTATGTAGCAATTGGGGTCTGAATACTTTTTCCTGATCCCAAAGTTCACATTTCTTCTTCTAGGTTGATATCACAGTGGATGCTGCATGGCACTTGCTGCCTCCAAGGATTGAATGCTTTAAGAAAATGGAAGGCCCCAGGGTAGAAGTAGGGGTAGGGGTGAGGATGGGGGCAGGTGTGGAGAAGAAGGGGTCAAGGGGGAAATGAAGGGGACATCTGTAATACTTTCAGCAATAAAAATAAAAAGTAAAAAAGAAAAAAGAAAATGGAATTGTGCCAGTGTCTTTTTTAAGTGTGAAGGAATGTGTAGATCCTGGGAAGTTTGACTTACGTGTATAATTCATCTATTGTGACCTATACTAACTTTTGGGCATTTCATTCAACAAATATTTATTGAGCAGCTACTCAGTGCCAGGCAGTTCTAGGTGCCGAAGCAAAAGCAGGGAATCAGACAGACACTTTCCGAGAATGCCGATGAGGACATTCTTGCCAGTTTCAGTTTAAGAAGGTAGTATATCTGGGGAGATTACTGTTAAAACTTTAAAACATACTAGTGATATTTCATATGTTTGCTAGCTGCCGGGAATTGCAACTAAATACAGAACAGTAGTATTTAGGAGAGAGCCTTTCGAGCCCAGATGTGACTCCATTTAACTAGACAACAGCAGTGTCTCTCTGGACTGGGACAGACGAGCAGCCTGAGGCTTCCATCTACACCAGCTGACCGGTTCTCCTTACCTTTCCTCTGCCTCATTGCTTGTCCAGTGCGGGTCACCCTTGTACCCCAAATTCTAAATGTAATTTTAGTTTTTGCCTACTGGCACTGCAGAGATGCACAAGGCAGGGAGGCACAGTTCTGAAGCTACCTGATCCAACTGCCATGAAGAGCAGGTCATCCAAACCTTTTTTATAAAATTTCATCCCCTCCTACAATAAGTATACACTATACTAATATGAGTTATCTCACACGTTCCCAGAGATGCGTCTACTTTCCCTCTGGGAGCACCCTAACCCTTCATCAGATCCTCAGGAAGGGGGGATTCACAGGTAGTAATAATACACTCAGTCTCAGCCTGGCTGTCTTTCAGGAGAAGTCACTTTCCCTGATTTCAGGAATGGCCCTAGTCACTGCCTGTAACCTGGGCAATGGGTTCAGGGTTCCACCATCTCTCCCGAGTATGCCAGTAAATATGGTCTCGGTGTGCTCTTCACAGGCACCTGGCAATTTGAAACTCAGTAGAATTTTAAAAATTCCCTTTAAGGCTAGAAATCACTTGAAAGAATGAGCAGCTCGAGGGCAGAGTTAAAAGACAAGGGGCAAAGGAGCACGCGCGTTTTATTTGCCAGTGTTTCCAGAAGTCCTGAGCTGCCCGCAGCTCTCACCGTTTCCCTTTCGGCCTTCCCTCTAAGCCTGCTCACCGACAAAACGACTTCAGTCCCGAATGATCCCTTCACCAGGTAGAGAAAGAATTACCAAATTATTCTAAGCATCACTGTGTATTTAACATGATCCTAGTAAATCTCATATAACCCGAGGTAATAATGAGATGATTAGATTTGGAATATAAAAACTTCAAAAAGAAGCCTTTTAAAATGTTAGAGCCAAGTAACAAAGTTGCCCTTATATGGTCAGTTCTCTTCAACTCCTACTCTTTTCCTTAGGTCTTAGTCTTTGCACAATGCAACTTATAGTCTAGTGGGGGATTCAAATAAATAAGGTGTCTATAAAATATAGTGGGATTAGTGCCATGACTGGGGAAGTGCAGAATGCCACAGGTGCACAGAAGAGGGTGCCTTACGCAGACATGGGGATTCAGGGAAGCCTTCCTGGAGGAAGTCAGATGCTTACATTTAAGTCTTCCCATGATGACTCCAAGTACCACGTGAAAGTGGGCTGTTGGGAGGAGAGCAAGGCAGGGAGGTGACTCAGAATGTCAGACAGTAATCTAGACAAAACGTGACGGCGATCGGAATAGGGAAGTAGAGAAAAGAGGACAGGTTGAAGAGGTAGGAGGTACAATTCACGCTAGTATTTGATGGGACATAAGCACCGAGGGGGAAGGTACCGCTGAAAGTGACGCTCAGTTTTCTGGTTGGGGCAACTGAGTGGCTAGCGGTGCCAACTACAGAGAAAGCAAAAACAGGGCAGTGATAGTGAAGAGAGGGTGAACTTGGGTTAGGACATGGTAAATTCGAATGACCTGTGGGAGAGCAAAAATAAATGTTATGTATACTGCTGGGTATCCATGTCTAATGTTGGAGATTCAAATGTTACTATCATCAGTAAATAAACCACACTGAAATCTTAGAAATCAACTGTGCCCACTCTCAGGGTACTGCCAGCTAGTGCGTTGCTGAGTTCATGGTTTATCTTGCTTTGGTAATTTAAAAAATAATGTTGATAATGTGATTAATGCAGATTTTTAAGAAGAGGGAAAGAAATAAAAAATCTTTGTATTCCAAGACATTGATACAGGTTTCTTGAACCACTTTATAGAGCTTTGAGTATGTGGTCTGGAATATTTTATGGAAATAACACCTTGAATACATTTTTTCTTGTCATTTCTTTTGGTGCAGAATTGCATTTTTTGTGTGTAATTTTAAAATATTTCCCAAAAATAGTGCTGAGATTTTGGTAGTGGGATTTAAAGATTAAATGAAATAAAGGTGAAAAAAATTTTTTAAGGAAATCCTTGGGATATATACTCTTAAAAACACAGTGCTGATCGTGGTCTTTCCAACATAAATGTAATACCCACACACACAAATAATATACTGTTATTATTAGACACTCTGATTATATAAGAAATGTCTTTTGCCTCATTGGTGCTGCTGTGAGTTAATCACCATTAGATAATTTTCCCATGGATAGTCTAGGGAACGAGTGTGGTGAGTTCATAGGCACACGTGTTTTAGCATGACAGAACAGCAGCTTTTCAGTTCACATGGTCGTTGGGTTCTGGTGTGTTTACATGTTTATATAATACTTCATTTCCCCCCCAAAGAACTCTTTATATCCAGAGATTCACCAACATTTGGGCCTAAGCTTCTTTACCCTTGCTTTTATCATTTCTATTAAATGCCTCTTTTTTGTGTATATTTGGAAATATGACTTAAATTTTTGGTCTTACTAACATGATACTCTTTAAGTTCACACCTAATTTGATGATTTTGAATATTTCTACAGATGATACTGTTTTTTTTTTTTTGGTTTTGTTTTGCTTTTAAACATATCTTTATTGATTTCAGAGAGAGGAAAGGAGGGGGAGAGAGATAGAAACATCAGTGATGAGAGAGTCATTGATCGGCTGCCTAGCCCGCAACCCGGGCAGGTGCCCTGACTGGGAATTGAACCCCGATCTCCTGGATCCTAGGTCAATGCTCAACCCCTGAGCCACGACTGGCCGGGCAGATGATACTGTTTCATATTTGATTGTATTAGTGACATTTCCCCCAGGTTTACTGACATATAATTTATACACAGAAGAGTCACCCACAGAGGGCCCAGGCTGATGAATGTTCACAACTGTATACAGTTTTGTAACCGCCACCATAACCAAGGTACAGAAAGTTCAGAAACCTTTCATCACCAGCTTCGGCCATCTCCTTCTCACCACAGTTTGTCTTTTCTGAAATGTCACATAAATGACATAAAAGAGTGTGGTAGTCTTTTGTATCTGACTTTTTTCAGGTACAATGCTGTTGCATGTATCGGTACTTTGCTCATTTATATTGAGGAATGATATTCCAATAGTACAGATAAACCACAATCCTTTTATACATTAATCAGTTGATGGCCAATTAATGTTTTTATTCCCAGCTGTTAGCTCTTTTGAATACTGCTGCTATAGACATTATAATACAAGTATTTTTGCAGACATAAGTGTTTTCATGTCTCTGGTGTAAAAACTTAGGAGTGGAATTTCTGAGTTGTATGACAGGTGGATAACCTGTATATGGTGAGGTGTGCCAAGCTGTTTCCCAAAGTGGCTGTGGCATTTTGCATTCCATCAGCAATGCAAGAGTGCAGGGCGTCCCACAGCCTCAACAACACTGGGTATTGGCAGTTGTTTTAATTTTATTCTGCAGGGTAGTTGTAAAGTTTGAAGTTATGGATTAGCATGTGACTAAAAGAAGTTTCTGTGCTAAAAAAGATAGAATGGAGGTAAATCTCATTTGAGCTCTCAGTCTGCTCAGCTACCAGCACAGACTTGGAATATATACGCCCTGGTTTTATTGTACCGAAATACTTTCCTTTTCATAAAGTAAAATATTAAAGGGTATTGGTTTCAGTTTGATAATTCAAATGCTGTCATTTTAATGTGTCTCATCATAAATCTATTTTATTGCATTCTGTGTCATCCCTCATATCTTGGACAAAAATGCTTTTGTTTCCTTTCTGACTTGGAAGTCATGTGTGTGTGTCTCTGTGTTTTCTTATGCTTGGAGTGGGTTGGTAATAAATTCTTTTTATTTTTTTGCTCATTTTTTCTTAGCATACTTTTAATTCTATCTTATATGAGGCCACCAGAGCTGTTGGAAACTAATTGTTTTTAATGATGTATAATATCATACTCATGGGTATCAGGTTACCCAGCAGGGAGTAGGTAGGTGACTATTGGCCAGATTTAAATGGTGTCTTCTGGGCGAGTGAGTGCTTCAAACAATAAGGAGACTATAAATGACCTAGTCAGCAGCCATAACACATTCCATTCTAGTCACTGCTTGTATTTATCCTCACATTGTTTCATTTCTTCCACTATACCTGAGTTTTTCCTTTTTCCTGTTTTCTTGTGTTTCTTTTCACAAACACAAGTACTGGTCACATTAGAATTCACAGGGCACTTGTCCAAAGAGAGAAATGTTCACTCATGTTTTATAAGTGGCAAGGTAACAATAGTTTCTTCAGCTTTAATTCTGTCCCCATATAATCACCACATCAAACTACAATGCAAAATGGGCAGAGATTGAGCTTTCTAATGTTTATCTTGCCCAGGGCTCTGTCTTATCATTGGATATTTCAGAATTTATTACATCACCAAATAGAAGAATCATCTCAAACAGTGTCTGCAGATGTACTCTTCAAGAGTCTGCCACTTATTGATTAAAGTCACCTAAAATGTTTTGTGTTTTTATTTTCATAATGGTCTGAGGGCAATGTGGTAGGGTTAGATGGAGCGGTCATCTTTGATTCTGCTTATGAGGGTATCCTGGAAAGACAAAGTGACCCCGCTGGAGAAGGCTGCCCACTTCTGGGCTGAGGGAAAGGATATAAAGAAATGGTGGAGATACACATTCTCCCAAGTCAAGGAAGCTATTT
Source organism: Miniopterus natalensis (assembly GCF_054644295.1). NCBI lineage: Eukaryota > Metazoa > Chordata > Mammalia > Chiroptera > Miniopteridae > Miniopterus > Miniopterus natalensis. The sequence goes on from NC_142096.1 coordinate 28,852,136, forward strand.
TGGACATCTGCAGTGCCTGGGAGATGGATCTTCAAGGACACCCAAGAAAAAGAACCAGTTCAATCCATCAAGCCCAGAGATAATTATCTCCTGATACCTGATAATCCTCTAGAACACCAGTGCTAGCTGAAGACTGTACCAATAAGGTAAAGCCTTTGCTTCCTCTACCTAGAGGCACAGAGTAGAATAGGTGGGGGGAGGGCACCTATGCTTGGTGCTCATCGATGGGTACTACACAGATGCAAGTCTCAACTCCTGGCCCAGCTACTATGGCATGTAGGGAGGGTGCCAACGCCCAGGTGCTGCTTATGCTTTCCATGCTGATGGCTCTACCTCATCCTCGTTAGGGGGTGGGGGCAGGGATGGGCTGTCAGAGCAAAGAGAAAAGCCAAGCACACCCTTTCCCCAACTGTAAGCTTCCCACTGGAGCAGCACCAGACCGGTAGGACGAGAAAGGGATCTGCAGACAGAGTCCAGAACTTCACTCTTGCACTACATCAGTTCACAACACTCCCTCTGAGAACTCTTCAGTGGCTCTCCATGCCCCTCACAGTAAAAGCCAACATCTTTTTTTCATGGCCTATAACCCTGCTACTCAAACAATGGTCGTTGGACTGGAATAATCAATGGCATCTGGGAGTTTATTAGAAATGGCTAATCTCAAGCCCCACCTCAGACCTACTAAGTCAGAACCTGCATTTTAACACCCCCCCCTTACCCCGTCAAGTGATTCACATGTTCTTAGAGTTTGAGAAGCACTGACCTATAAACCCTGCCCTGGCCATCTCTTGCAGCTCACCTACCAAAACTCAGTTTCCACTCCAGTCTCAGTGCTTCTTGAATACAACAGGCCCATTCCTACCCCACAGGTTCAGCGCTGACTCTTCCTTCTTCCTTGGATGCCTTTCCCCAAATACCTACACACACTCTTTCATCCTTTGCTTTCCTTCCTCTTAGTGAGACCAGCACATAATGGGGCCTGTATTTAAAATTGCATCTCCATATGCCAGAACACGCAGTTTCCCTTACTCTGCTCTTTTCCCCATAACGCATAGTAGCTTTTACCATACCATAGAATTGACCTATTATGTTTATTATTTGTCTTTCCCTGGGAATAAGTTTCCGTCTATTTTTCCTTCTGTTTTGCCTTAATTTATAGAATAATGTCTGCCACATAATAGGTGCTTAATAAATTTGTGTTGAATGATTGTGTTGAATAAATTATTTAAATTTTTAAAATTTTAAAAAATTTCCAGTCAATTTCTCTAGGTGCTTGCTATGATTCAAGGAAGGCAAAGTCCCTGTAAAGTACATTATTTTATTGGCCTTTATTGGTTTTCACCAAGAAGGGCACTAAACAAAGTATGAAAGTTATTCTAACTGGAGACTATGAATTATTAGTCATCTCTACAATTTCAATAAAGGAAAGCTTTATTTAAAACAATATAATAATTCTTTCATATTTAGCCAAATGAACTTCTCTCCTGAGAAGCTAAGGAAACACACAGAGATTCATCTAACACAATTTTATCAAGACCTGTGTCTGAATGTTATGCATACTACCTCTTCCCCCAAAGAAGTAAACCTGATATTTTGTTTTCTGTTTCCATCCAAACTTGAATGTTTTGGTGTAAGAGCTCACTTGCTCTTGGCTAACAGACCTGTTTCTAAGAAAGGCTAACTATGCTCATAAAGAAGACTCAAAGGGCTTCTTGGACAACAAGTAATTTTTATAACACAGCATTTCGATGAGTTAAGTGTAAGTAAATCAGAAACAGATGGATTACATAGCTATTGAGACCCACACATTTGAAAAAACAAGTAAAAAATGTCTTGTGTTTTGTATCCTCAAATATAAAAATAATATGTATAGTTTGAAACAGAACTTTTCTAGTTTTTACCATGTTTTGACTTGAAGGGCATGTTTGCTATGTGCTTTTTTGATGGGAAGTCTTTTCTATTTATAAACTTTCTCTTTATGACATTTTCAGGGCACTTGAGTTGCTCTAATCTCTCAAATTTTGGACCAAGGTAAATATTTTGTTAATGTAATCAGGATGGTCTAAAGTTATTCACGTTTTCTTCTATTTTAATAGAGGGCATGGCAAAGCATTTGTTTTGTTTTAGTTAGTGTTTTGTTTAGTGTTCTTTTGGTTACAAGGAACAGACACACACAGACTAGTTCAAGAAATAAGCATTCCACAAAGATACAGAGACATGAAGATCCTTGTTCTTGGGCAGGGCTTCGTACATCAGCATCTCCACAATCCAGCCTCAGGGAAAATGGAATTGGGAGGTCACTAGAAATGGCTAATGGCTGATTGCTCTCATGAGGTTTTGCTAATGGCCTCTCTCTGCTCATCTGAGTCATTTTCCCTCACTTTGCTTATTACTGACCTCATAAATTCAGCATCAGCTTCAAATGACCCATAGTGTCTCTGGCCTGAGTTTTCTCCATAATCTTTCAGCTCAGCCGCCACAGTCTCCACAGTTTCAAATTCCTTTTTAAAAAACTTTTTATTGAATATATTGGGGTGACATTGGTTAATAAAATTATATAGGTTTCAGGTGTACAATTCTATAATATATCACCTGTACATTGTATTGTGTGTTTACCACCCCAAGTCAAGTCTCCTTCCAAAACGATCACTCTGATTGGTCAAACTCACTTTTGAACCAGGTTGCTGATCACTGAACCCAGTGGGTGAGCCATATGGTGTGAGTAGCCTTGGTTGAGAACACTGGGTTCCCTGTATGAAAGGGAAGCATGTGGACAGGTGCTGAGAAACACAGACTCCATGATTTACCAGCCAGAAGACAATTTTCAGCAAAATATTTTTGCCAAATATGTCCTTTGGGAAATAAAATATTACTTGTTTCTCTTTTCAAGAATTGAGATGTTTTAGATTTTTGAACTTAGGGTGCCAAAATTGGAAAGGGTGTGGATGGCTGTTAAAGTACAGAATTTCATCTAATCTGTCTGGATTTTAAGAAAACAACAACATCAATTACATAACTGTTTAGGAACAGGTCTTTGGAGATTGTTTATTGTACCATTTTAAATATGGTCACTTTCTTTTCCTAAGATCTCTGAAATAGTCCTTGAAAAAGAATTTTGGATTTGATACACGCTAAGCTTATAACAGGGTTTACATTAAAAAAAAAAAAAGACAGACTTGAAAAATTGGAGGAGATCCAGTGAAAACCTGATAACAATTGGAACAGATTTTATTTTGCCTGGAGAAGGCAGAAGAGAGAATAAATAATTCAAAAAAATGCATAAGTCTGATGTCAGATTTAGACAAAAATCTGCTCTGTCAGCAACTGGAGTCCAGAAAACCCATAAAAGGGAGACAATAACCAGCATGGGAAAGCACACCGAACAAAAGGGATAGGCAGGCCTGAGTTCTGGCCTTGGCTTTTCCAGTTAATAGCTGGGTTGCCCTGGTTCCCTGGTAATGAGAAAAAGCTTGGACTGATGCCAGCTTAGGTCCTTCCCAACCCAAAAGAGAAATCTTAGAAAGGGCCATCCAGGGCCACTAGCCATGGCGGTATAAGTGGTTCATTGCACATTTCTAAGACATGACATTTGGAAGATTCTCACCCTTCCCTTTGGACCACTGAGTAAATACATTTATGTGAAATTTTACAGAGAACAAGCATTTCTTCCACATCCTCTATCATGTTCAACCCAGAATTTAAAGTTCTATCACTCATGCAATGGCTTTCAGCTATACTAAGAACAAACAAACAGACAGACAAACAAACAAATGGAAAGAAAAGGAAAATCTGACTCAGATGGCCAAGTTTGAGCTTACAATTCAGAAACAGAGAGGGACATATTTTTCTATCCCCTTTAAAGAAAACTAGACCCCAAAGTGTTCCTGTGTTGAGTAGGAACTCTTATTTAAAAAGAGATGCAAACACTATATCAACTAATGATTAATTAATGGAAAACAACATACCTTGGCTGGAGACTAATTACAAGAAAAAATGGGCAAATATTGCCAGTGTCAAAAATAAAGGCTTATTGATCACAGACTGCATAGATATGAACCCTAAAAATATACAGTAGATTAAAAACTAGCTTCAGGCTCCAAGAACACAGGATGTTTCCTCACAGAGAATCAAGCATTAGGAGGGAGTATCACAGTTTTGAAACAGGAATTCCCTGAAAGCAGTCACTAAATCGGCATTTATTCCTGGCTCTCACATTCAAGGTTATAATATTAGAACCTCCTTCAACTTCTCAGTAGTTGACTTGAGTAGTCATTTTCTCTCCCACAATAATGTCAACCACAGGCATCAGTTCACTTTTGTAAACATATCCATTGAATATTTGCCTATTTAGATGTTCCAAAGACATTGTAAAATCTCAGTTTCTGGAAGAAAGTGTGGGTCCTCAACAGAACTTGTCTCCTCTAGAAGAGGCAGGGCTCAGACTCGTCTTCAGGTCTAATCTGAAGACTAAGAAAGGCCAAACTGTTTTTCATGTCCAAGGACAGTTGTTATTCAGGTTAAGAATTTTCCTCTTTGGCTTAAAAAATCACTCAGATATTTATAGGGTGGAAAACACCTTAACGTCTTAGTAAGAATGAGCTTATTATAATAGTTTCCTTCATGATATGAGAGACTCAGTGTACTATGGACATTTTTTGGCTCCTAAGTAGGAGATGTTAAAAAAAAAAAGTCACCGAAAATAAACCTTTTTCCCTATAAATGACTCATATTTTTATACATATTAGCTATAATTTTATGATTTTATATATTATATGGTATTTTGGAAAATACTTTTTAAGGATGCATGATAGTACCACGTAGTTTTATTATGCTAGTGCCAACGTGATTGCCAAGATTATAAAGTAACATAAAATTGCATCCTATTTCAATCTTGAGTTATTAAATAAGCCATAAAACAAGATAGTCTAAGTTTATTGACCATGGAATCCAGAAGTTCTTTAGCATTATTTATCCATAATGACCATTGATAATATGGAAGTACCAATATGATAAGTACATGTTTAGAGGAAGTGGATATGAACAGGTGCAAATTGTATCAATTGATTTTGCCCAGGAAAAAACACACACATCATACCACAGCTCAAGTAGTGACAAAGTTTACTAGGTTTACACTGGCATAACACATCTCTGACTTTGATCACATGCCAGGGAGGTTAACTTCTTAAGGACACTATGTCTGTAACTTGCTTAAGGACACTATGTCTTTTAAACTGTTTGCTGTAGTTTTACCCATCCAAATGTGTAAAACCTACTGATATTAAAACTGCAATAGAGAATTCATAGTCTCTCTTAGGAAATATTTACTTGCTGAGCCAGGATGAAAGGTTGGATGTGCTTGAGGCAGTTGTAAACTGAGTGAATGAGAAGCCACTTGCAGTTCTTCCTGTCTGCAACAAGTACTCGTTCAAGAGCAAATCCCACAACCACCCATTTATAAACATTGCTAATGGGCCTAGCTTACTTTCATGAAGGAAATCATTTCAGCTTTACCAAAGTTGCAGAATCTCAGGGGGCCAAGAGTAATTCAGTGAACTTGATCTCATTTAATCAAATAAATTGTCTTTATTCAATGTTCTTTGGGAACTTAGGAAGCACATAAAAAAACACACACAAAACCTTAAGTAGCATTTACCTCGGACTATTAGTACTGGGGATTTTGTGTTTTTACAAGTTTGGATGCCCTCATTACACTGCATCTCCACAAGTCAGGACTCAGAAGCACTGTGCATTCATGAGCTAAGGTGATGGTGATTAAACTGAACACTCTGGGGAACTCTCTAACACTCAAGGCAAAAATAATTTTCTTTTCCATATTCCGCCACGAAAGCATGGCTAGTTATAGAGGTGATGGGAAAGAAGGGTCCTCAGGTACAAGGGATCGTAGTGGCAGCTTAAGGAAAAATTGATTTAATGATTCAGTGGTCTTAACTCAGCATGGCAAGGCTCTGATGCCAAATACTGATTCCATCGTACAGAATTAAAACAATATCCAGGAAGCTTATGTATTTGAATTTTTCTGCTCCTTCACCTTGTCCTACACCCCATCAACTCACCTTTCTTTCCTTCCTTACACTCCCACAGCTTTCTGGATTCTGCATCTGGAATTTGATCCAGATCCACTATGGAACTCTGTTGAAGATCTCTCGTAGATTCCCAGTAACCAGAGTCCTAGTGATGCCTCCAAAAATCTCATTTTTCTCAAGGAATTAAATTCACCCTGAAGGTCTTCTTTGAATTGCTTCTTTTCTAATTATAATTTGTTTGCAAACACCCAGGGGTCCTCTATGCTTTCCTTGTTTACTAGCAGGACTGTGTTTTCTATCTCAATACCTAGAGGAACACCTCCTCTAGGACATTGTTGGGCTTCCAATCTGCTTCTCTTGCCTTCTCCCTAATTTGCTATTTTCCCACATCCTTAAACACAAAAACCAACATCAACAACTACAAAACATGCATTGATATGCTTGACTCTCAAGTGAATGACCCATTCTTTGCTTCTCCTCAACAGCTGATACACCTTTGGAGCACTCTAGCCTGCTCCCTGGCTCCTTGTGTTAACTTCAAGGTTATTCTTTAGCCCTCTGCAAATCTCAGGTCTTTCTCAAAACTGTAGGAAGCTCTTCCATTGAAGGAAATAATCTTTGAAGGTTACTAATGGCACCTAATTACTGAAATCAGTTTCATTGCTCCAGAATGACACTCCACTCGCTGTGATATCCGACACTGTCAGCCATCACCTCTTGCTATTCACCTGCCTGGCTTTTCTAACCACTCTCTTATCATCATCATCTTCTCCACATCTCTTGACTGTCATTTGATATTTACCGCTCCATTTTACTTGAACCACATGTCTAATTTTCCATGCTTAATTCTACTAGAATATTTCAGGCCATATTGCCATGGGGTACAGCTTACTTTCACAGGAATTTCTAAATTCATGCAGCTGCCCACCTGTCTCCCCCATCACATTTCTCACCTGGACTCCTGACCTAGCCTCCTGACCTCTGTACCTGCTCGCTCTTCTCTCCCATAACCCATTCCTCACACAGCATCCAGAGACATTTTTGAACACAGATCAAATCACACCCCTCACTTAGTTAAAACTGTCCAATGGCTTCACACAGCACTTAAAAGTTAAACTAAAAGCTTCTTAACACTGCCCTCAAAGCCCTATGCCCTATGGCCCCTGCTTACCTGCCCAAGTTCTCCTGTTCTACATCTTTCCTTACCCATAAACTTCAGAAACTTCGGATATTCTCTCTCTCTCTCTTTCTAATATTTAATGCTTTTCCCCAGACTTTGCACCAACCATTCCTTCTGTTTAGAAAGCATGATGGTTTCTTGTCATTCAGATAGCTGGCAGCTTAGGTTTCACCTCCTCAGAGAGCCGTCTGCAGACCACCCATCTAAAGTAACCACGCTGTCAATTAGTTTCACATCTGTTCCTAGGAGAGCATTTATTTTGATTCTTTCCTGGCTTATATGTTTCCATACTGTCTTCGTTTATTTGTAGTCTGCTTCTCCCCCTCCAGGAGGCATTGTTGCTGAGAGGAGGCCTCCTGTCCTTTTTTTTTTTTTTTTTTTTTTAACTACTGTAGTATCTGTAGGACCTGGAGCAATCCTAGTACGTAACAGCCTCCATATAGATTGGCTAAATAAATGTCTTTTAGAAATTTTGAGAGTGTAGCCACTATGGGAAACAGTAGAGAGGTTCCTCAAAAAAAATTAAGAATAGAAACACCATATGAACCAGTAATCCCACTTCTGGGTATTTATCCAAAAGAACTGGAATTGGCATTGCAAAGGGATATCAACACACCCGTGTTCACTGCAGCACTGTTGACAATAGCCAAGATGTGAAAACCACCAAAATGTCTATTGATGGATGAATGGATAAAGGAAATGTAATATATACATAGATGGAATATTATTCAGCCTTAGAAAGGAAATTCTCCAATATACAAAAACATGAATGAACCTTGAGGACGTTCTGCTAAGTGAAACAAGTGAGTCACAGCAGAACAACTACCTCATGATTCCACTTATGAGAACTATCCAAAACTGGCAAATTCAAATAATGAAAGAGTGGGATGGTGGTTGCAGGGCCTGGGGGTGGGGGGTGGGGGAATGGGGATTTGGTAATCAATGGGACTAAACTTTTAGTTAAGTGAGATGAATAAGCTCTAGTCTGCTGTACAACATTGTATCTATAGTTAATAATACTCTATTATACACTTAAAATTTGTTAAGAGAATAATCTCATGTTGTGTTCTTACCACAAAAAAATAAAGAATGCATCTTTCAATTTCTAACATTCTGTAATTACTCAGTTATATTTATTTGAAAATTCCAAAAGACAGCATCAAATTAGCATCTGAAGATAGCACAGATTTACTCTGTTAATAGTGTAAGAATGTGACTGCTAATCCACATTTTTGCTCATGCTAGATATCATCAAACTATCAAAATAGTGTTTCTCCTGTTTCTCTGTGTTGATTGACTGGCCTCCACTAGGCAGTTCTCCTAGTTTTGCTTGGAGTTTTTTAAAGACTGGAGTCAGATGGATGCTGGAGTCACCTAGAGGCTCAAACTGGTACCTGGAAAAGCTGGGCCACTCTCCTTGGGCTGCAGTTCATCTCAGGGAATTTCCTATCCATGTCATCCATGTGATCTCTCCAGCAGGGGATCTGAATCTCTTCCATGACTGCTGAGGATCCACCAAAACTCATACAACAGGGAAAAGTTGCTAGGCATTCTTAATGCCTGTACTCAGAACTCTTCCGATGTCACTGCCCATCTTGATCAAAGCGTCAGGAGCTCAGCCCAGATTCCACGGAGGAGTGGCACAAATGTGAATGGAAGGGGGGAATTATTGGATGCCACGTTTGGAGCCCAGTGACCATAGGTAGGCACATGTGGAATAGCAGGATGAGGCAGTGATGAGTAGGAGCCAAAGATAATACCTGGGTTTTGAACCAGAATTCCCACTTCCATGAGCATTATCATATATCACCAGGTCCCAAAAGGAACTTGTATGACAAGGAACCATGAAAAAAATAAACATAGAACTGTTTTTCTTGGAATTTAGCTGGTTCTTAAAATCTAGGCGTTCTGTTTATTATTTAAAGGGAATATAAATGAATATGACACTATTTATTTTAATAATCAGACCTAAATCCTTTTATTATTTTAGAGTTTTATTTTAACTAGTTTTCTTAAATTCCATTTTTAAAACATCTTCCATCTCATGAATGCTACTGTAGCTCTCCACAAGCATGGATGGAATTCTCCTCTGGTCTGTCTTTGACATTGGCTTTTCTGAAGTGCTTTTAAGACTTATGGAATAATACTGAAACCTCCATCAGATAGATGATCTGCCTTCCTGTGTTTATTACTGAGGACCTGAGCCATAGCTTTAACCACTATAGCACTGCATTCCCTGTGGACATGGAATGCTCAGGAGAACCAGTGTCCTTTGATTGAGGTTTGAAACCCTCTGGAGAGGCCTGTAATTGACTATCTGCCCTCCAAATGGGGAGTGATGGTGGCAATAAGGGTCTCACATAATGCTAGGTTTGGGTTATTTTGTGATTGGTATAACACATTTTTGGGGGCAAGTCCAAATGTTGTCAGGCATGAAAGCCAGCAGATCTGGAAAAAGATAGCAAGAAGATGTAGGTGTGCAAAGGGAGACAGCTGAACTGGAACAAAAAGAAACTGGGTGACACCCTGTGCAGGAGCAGTTGTATGGTCTGAGGTCAGGGTTACTGTGGTTGTAGACAGTCTTCCCTGCACAGCATACAGGGTGGCACAAGAGGGGTTCTGCTGGTGTAGAATTAAGGGCTTAGAATACTGACACATTGCTTTTGTCAAATTTCCCCCCCTGTGTTTTTCTTTAAAGATGACATTTTTGAAATTTTAATTTCTTCACACTGCACATACCATGAGAATCAAGAAGGTATCATCTCCTTGCTCACTGCTCTATCTCCAGTGGAAGGAACAAAGTCTGGTGTGCTGCAGGCGCTTAATAAGAATATATTAACTGGCTGGGTGACAGCTGCCTCAAAAAATAGGCTGGGGGAAAAGACAGATGTATAAATTTAAGAGCTGCTATTCCTGGCAGGCTATACATCTAGAGAAACTTTTCTAGCTTAGATCTTTCAAAAATATAGATCAACTACGAAACATCTATTTAAACTTACAAAAATTGTTACAGAAGAACTCAGGACCTAAGATGACTGATGTTGAGAGACTTGGCAACTGCTCTGGGGAGGTCTCCTAATCACTGAGAAAGGGAGAGAGATTTATGTGTATTCTGGTAAAAAATAAAAGTTAGATAATTGAACAAATCCTGGAAAGACTTCTAATATTTATATAAGAGAAGACTATGTCAAGTTGGTATAAGTTTATCAGGCATCGATTAAAACAGGCCAACTGGGCCAGGCTCTGAGAAATTCCTAAGAGCAGGGCCAAGGTTGGAAGGTGAAGAGATTTTCATATGACTTGAATGCAAGAGAAAAGGACTTGGATTTAATATTTCACAGAAATACATCTTCTTTTCTTCCTCTTCTGCCTCCATCTCCTCTATTCTCATTTTCTTTTCTCATATGTGATTCTTTCATCCGTTTAGAAGATATTTCATGGACTCCCTTCCATGTGGACCACCCTCCAGGGGAGATAAATGCAGATGCATGATCCCCACTTGCGAAGAGCTTGGGGTCGAGTCAGGTGTATGTGTACCTGTGTCTGTGAGTGACATACATGCCTGTGGAAGGGAGTATGCAGAGAAGGGGAGTGGGAAAAAGAAGGAAGAATGTCTTTATGGTTCTGGTATTTAATTTTAAAGTTTATAATTTCCTTTTGCTGTCAGTTATCTATAAGATATCTGGAAGAAACCCCTATGCACTTTGTTATGACTTAAGTAGACTAAATTTTTTCTGTCACTTAAAGGAATCCTGTCATTTCTGGTTTACCAGAACTGATTCTGTTATTTGAGGTATTTTTATACATGTTCTAAGTATAGCTTTCTTGCTTTGTAGCTCTTGCAAGTCTAATTCTGGTCTTAATAGATAGGTTTTTGTTCAGTAAAGTGGTAGATTTGAGTTCAATAAAACAACTACTTTAGGTACTTTCACCCTCATTTAAAAAGTGAGGAACTAAAAGTAGAATGTATGTTCTCTCTCATCTGGAGATATAAAAATGCCATTAAGAGCCAAATGGTCTCAAAACCTGAAGTTAGAACATGGGGCTGTTTGAAGAGGAATTTGCTGGTAACGAGTAGACTGAAAATGAGAGAAGTATGTGAGCTGTGCACTTCGTGGTGGTTGAGGTTTACTTAATCACGGCCTTTCACAGTCAAAGATAACAAAGCTTTGGTACTGCTCTGCACAATATCAACGCTCTTTATTTTCTGATCTGCTCACTAAGGTTGAATTTTATCATTTTCTTGCTCAAAGATTCAATTCCCATTAACAGAAACCCACTAAGAGGAGTCACTTTGTGGCTTCAGTGGCCTACCAAACCAAACATTTGTAGGTCAACTCAGGAGAAGAAAAATGATCTCTTTCAAGACGGCTATTACTGCACAAGCAGAAAAATGTCACTAAGCGGGATATCTTTTTATAAATGAATTTTAAGTCAATAGTAGTATCTGTCTTCCTCTATAATCCCTGCTAATATCAAACACCAAGCTGCACTGGCAGTGTGTGACAACACAGCTACTATTGCTGCTTTAGTCACATACGAAGAGAAAATATTTATTAAATAATATACCTGTAATTCTGTCTTCTATTTCTTGGCCTCTGTGCCTCACATTTTCCCAGAGATGTTAGGAAATAGAAAATGTCATAGATGTTATCTAGCAGAGAGTATTCTTACCTGGGGTTTGCACATCTAGCATTTACTGGACACAAAAAGGACACAGTACATTCACATTGAAGAACGGAAGCCCAGGGGTTCAGTGAGATGTGTAGGTAGCTTGCTGGCCTGGTGACTCTCAGCACAGTGTCAGGAAGAGGCACAGGTGAAGAAGAGCAAAAGGATATCCCACAGTGGTGACCATACAGTCATGGTGATGGGAAGGGCTCTTTGGCTATCCTTGAGCTGCAGTGTAAATAGCAGTAAACTGGACTACTAGTCATGATAGTTAACTAGGTTTTCAGGGATATTTCCTGTTGAAAGTCCCTGAGATCTATAACTGGCCCGCAATCAGGAAAAATGAACATTTGGGTGCTATGTCCAATGAAGTTTCAGGGAGATAGGAAGACAAGCTCAGAAGTCAGTAACTTCCAAATATTTAACTATTATTCAGAATTTACAAATTTACACATTTTAATATCACAGAAGGTCCTTTTAGATACAATATTGTAAGGTTTTAGCATCTTCTAAATTTCCCTCAGATCCTGATGAGCATTGCTTCAAAGTGTAATGGAATGAAACTACACCCATCTCACATGACTTGCAAAAATTAACTTGAAATGGGATTAAAAACTTAAATGTAAGACTGGAAACCATAAAACTCCTCGAAGAAAACATAGAAAGAAGGTTCCTTGACATGAGTCTTGGTAATGATTTTTTGGATATGGCACCTCAAGCACAAGCAATGAAATAAAAAATATACAAGTGGAACTACATTGAAGTAAAAAGCTTCTTCATAGCAAAGTAAAAAGACACCATATAGAATGGAAAAAATATTTTCGAATCATGTATCTTATAAGAGTTTAATATTTAAAATATATAAAGAACTAATACAACTCCACAGGAAAACACCTCCAAAATTCAATTTTTAAATGGGCCAAGGATCTGAATAGACATTTTTCCAAAGAAGATATACCAAAGGCCAATGGATACATAAAAAGGTGCTCAACATCACTGATCTTCAGGGAAATACAAATCAAAATCACAATGAGATATCACCTCACACCTATTAGAATGGCTGTCATCAAAAAGACAAGGGATAACAAATGCTGGCGAGGACCTGGAGAAAAGGGAATCCTTGTACACTGTTGGTGGGATTGTGAGCTAGTGCAGCCACTATGGAAAAGAGTATGGAAGATCCTCAAAAGTTAAAATTAGAACTACCATATGATCCAGCAATTCCACTTCTGGGAATATATCAGAAGGAAATGAAAACACTATGTGAAAGAGATATCTGCACCCCCCATGTTCACAGCAGTATTATTTACAGATGAATTATATATATATATACATACACACACACACAAATATGAACAATACACACATATGTTCTTTGTGAATATTATTCAGCCATAAAAAAGGAGATCTTGTCATTTGTAACAACGTGTATGGACCTTGAGGGCATTAAGCTAAGTGCAATAAGTCAGACAAAGAAAGGCAAGTACTGTATGATTTCACTTATATGTGGAATGTAAAACAAATAAACAAAACCCCAAACTCATTAAAAAAGAGAGAGAGATCAGATTTGTTGCTACCAGAGGCTGGTGGGGGTGGGAAACTGAATGAAGATTTTCAAAAGGTACAAACTTCCAGTTATAAGATAAATAAGTACTAGGGATGTAAGGTACGGCATGATCACTATAGCTGTATGGTATATCTGAAAGTTGCTAAGAGAGTAAATCCTAAGAGCTCTCATCAGGAGTTTTCTTTTACCCTTTCTTTTTTTAATGTATCTATATGAGATGATGGGTGCTAACTAAATGTATTGTGATAACTGTCTAACAACATTTGTAAGTCTAATCACTATACTGTACACCCTAACCTTAAATACAGTGCCGTACACCAATTATATCTCAATAAAAGGGGGGAGTGGTCTAATTGTAGGCTCATCCCATTAACAAAGGACTGCCTTTATTAAAAATGTAAACTGAGTTATTCAGAGCTCAAGGGGAAAGTCCCACGCTGTGCTGGCCTTACTGAGATGTGTGCTTGCTTCCTGGTCAGCTACTGTCATTGAGGACACAGCTGCAAGATGGATGATGCCTTTTTTCAATCCACTGGTGACATTTCTCATCAATAATGAGACAATTAACAACGGAAGAGGAGACAAAAAACAACTGTGGGTTTTATTGAGAGGAAGGAACTCCAGCTGTTTGGATCGTTATGTATTATTAAAAAGGGTAAACTTACTTAAAACATGAATGTAACAGATGTTTGCAAAGGCCTCCCAGCCTGAAGGGAAAGTAGGGTCACAGTAACCATAAGGAAATGGCAGAATCTGTGGAATCTCATTTCTCCTTCAGGTCCCTCTCTGCTGGTTTAATGAGTCCCTGGGGGGCTAACTGCCCCTTTCTTTCTGCATTTAGTATTCATGCTCTCAGTGGATCCTGACAGTCATCGCATAGGTCAGGATGTGCCGGACCAACATCCTCTCCCGTGCCCAATGCCAACTGCCACGGCTGGCTGTCAAAACTGGTTTCATATCTAGCTGCTCATCTCAGCGACATGCTTTTATTAGTTACATGAGTAGATGCATTGCAGTGGAGGTAAATATCCTTTTAGCTCGTGTTACACTTTATTTCTAGGCTCAAAGCAGGGCAGGTCTACACATAATTTTCTTCAATTATCTCTAAGTCATTTCAAAATATTTTCATCCCTTAATCCCTGGTCTTGGACAAGAACACAGTTTAATGAACATAGCGCAGTTCAGTCATATTTGTCCCTCCTTTAAAACTGTAATAAGTCTTCTTAGAAGAAGTTGGTAAGTCAGTTCCCTTTAATTTTGGGGAGGGCTCGTTTTCCATCTGGCACAGTGTCTGGATAGGTTAAGCAGTATTTATTTTTCCTAAATTTTTAACATCAGTTTTGAGCTAGGGGTTAAATGTTATAATCGATCCATCTTTTTTAAAATTTTGACCATGAAAAATCAAAGTCTTAAACAAGTATAACCAAGATCAGCCTATATGATTCTTATAGACATTACTAACATGCCTGAAGTTACACTGCACATAGTTTAGACTGGTTACACTACAGATCTTATTTTGTACTATTCATCTAGCACAGAGAGGGCAAGTAGGATTTATCTCCTCTGCCTCGACCATTGTGTTAAGAAAAGACTGTGCTCAGAATAAGTGTATGACTGACTAGTTATCTCTTCATCTGGTGTTGGTGATAGTAACAGCTACGTATTTGCTACTCCCAAAAGTTAAAGTAAGGATTTCTAGTGCTGGTTCACTTCTCATTCCTTATTCACTCCACTCCCTTTCTCCTGGGTTGTAATGACTTAGCTTAGTGATTAATTATTTAAAGAGCCAGAGTGTCATAATGATACATAATGCAAAAAGTAAGGGAAGGAATTACATGAAATTAAACATAATATCAAAAGGTCTGAATTTCTGGTCTTCTAACGAGTTGTGCACCAATCAGCATGATTTCAATTTCCTTACCAAAGAATAAAGAATCATGAGAGAATGTGGATAAGTTTTGTCTTCAGTGTTCCCCACTTTCTGTGATCCTCCAGTTAATCAGCGGTATAATTTATGTCTTTCTCATATACCAAAACCCTCCCTATCTTTTTCACCTTCTGGCTGCTGACGTGTCTTAAACCACAGTTAAAGGGTTCTTTCGTCTCAGTAAACAAATGATTAACAGGTACTAACTGTAGTAGATAAGTATTTCAAGTTATATCTTTCAAGAGCATATACATTTTACACTTAATTTTATTTCACGATTTAAAATTTTATTGAAAACTCCTTGTATACCAACTAGTTTTCTGAATTGTTGGGTCACAATGGTGAATTAAAGTTTTTGCCCTCATGGGACTTGTTTTAGTGTGAAAAGTCCAGAGAGCAAACAAACTAACAAAAAATACCAGATAGTGGTAAGTACTGTGCAGAGAATTCAATTAGGATGACATGATGGTGTATGATCAAGTAGATTAGGATGAGTGATCAGTGAATAATTACTTTGGGTGGGGTGTAAGAAATATGAATAAAAATAAACATCCAGCCATGCAAAACTGCATAGAATACACAAGTTATGCCTAAGAGCAGAATTTCAGGCACAATAAAATAGATAGGAGGGCACTTGGGAAGGATGGAAACAGTATAATGACCCTGACAATAGCCCTAAGTAGTAAATGCTTCTTTAAGCACCATTAGTATGCATTTGATAAATCTCTAAAAATTTTATAATGTAAAAGAAAGCATAACCTCAACTAAAGGAGCCCTGCTTAGCTGCCAGAGAGGAGGGGAAATCACCTGCAAAGAATGAATTATTCAGACATGAAACTTCTCAAGAACAATAACCAAGTCAGAAGAGTGTGGAATAATATCCCCAATGTGCTGAGAAATATCACCTTCAGCTTAGAGTTGTGAACCCAGAGAAATATATTCCGACAGTGTTCTTTTTACACAAACTACGGCAGAGTGTTGACCGCTAACAGACCTTTATTAAAGGAACATCTAAAGCAAATACTTGAGAAAAGAGGAAGATGATTTTAAATAGAATATGTAAATGCAAAAATTAATGGCAAAGAAATTAATAATCAGACATTGTTTAAAACAATAAAAATGACAATGTCTATTTTTTCAGATAAAAATGGAAAGAACTGAAATACTGGAAAAATTAGCCTATAGGTTGGGATCACTTTCACTTAGAGTTAAAATGATATATGATTCTTGCATTGTACACATGGCAGGTTGCAATATTAATCTTTTGTGTGATAATATTTTGAGGGTAGCAATGAAAAATTGAAGTAGAAGATATAAGTTCCAAACAGTAGAAGAAGAAAAATGGAATAGGAGAACCAACAATAGTACTCAGTCAGTCCGAAAAAAGATGAGAGAAGAGCAGCACAGAAAAATGTAACAAAATGCATAAAGTAAGATGACGAAAAAACAAATATATCAGTAACCACAATAAATAAATATAGAGTTCATTAGACAGGTTTACAAATTAAAATCCAGAAATACACAGAGAAGAGAAACCCCTAAAACATAACTTGGGAGGATGGAAGAATGAAAGGGTTTAAAAAGAGCTAGTGCAACTGCATTAATAGCAACACAAAAACATCAGCAGAGATAGATAAGGTAATTGTATAACATTAAAAAGCTAAATTAAAATGTTCATTTAAACAGGAAGGTATTATAAATCTAAACAATATGCACTCAATAAAATCATCTCAATATGTTTACAAAAATTTTATAGAGAAATTAATAAGCACAGCGCAATTACGACCAACTTCAATATTCTTCTTCACTCTCAAAGGTCAAACAGACAAAAGTCAGCACATTGTAACAGTTGAGCAACATAATTATAAAGTTAAGTCATTAAATATGCATGGAGTCATTTATTCATTATAGAACATACATTTTTCTCAAGCACACAAAGAATATTTTAAAAAGTCAACCATGTATGTATTATTAACCCCCAAAACAAGTCTCAACAAACCTGATAACATGCAAACCACACCACATTGGTATCACACAGCCAGTCTCAGTTCCGTTGCGTTAGAGGTAAGTTGCAACAAATTAACATATCAAAAATTTGGATATTAAAAAACATACTTCTAAATAACTCATAGAACAGGAAAAGGAATTATAATAAAATACAATAATGTGGAGAGCTGGATGATGATTAATTTATCACATATTGAGACCTGTAGTGTGCAGGAAAAGAAGCATGTTGAGAGCAACAGGTAGTGTGAGTATGCTAATATTTGAAAAGGAGAAAGGCTGAAAATGAATGAGCTAGACATTAAAATTCTTAAGGAAAAGAACAGAATAAACCCAAGAAAAGCAGGATGGCTACAGTGAAGAAAAATGGAGAAATCAGTAAAGGCCAAAGTTATTTCTTTAAAAGATTAATTGAGCAAACCTTTTATGAGATTGAGGTAAAAAATTATAAAAAATGTTAAAAATAGCATAACTAAAGACAGTAAAAATTGAAAATGTATAATATTTTTACAGGAAAATTTAATGATAAATGTTTTTATAGCACTAAGAAAATGGATGAACTCCTAGCAAACATACAATATCAAACTGACTGATGGGAATATAGACAGTCTGAATTGTCATATAATCAGTAACTAATGGAATCTATAATTAAAATCTTCCCACAAAGTAAAAACTGGCTCAAATGGTTTTATAGATCAGTTCTACTAAACTTTCAATGATGAGAAAATAATTCTCATACACTTTTTCAGAGACTAGAAAGAATGTTAATAGTCTCCAAGTCATTTAATGAGGTCGGTATAACCTTCATACCAAGGCTAAAAAAGGACTTTATGAGAAAGGGGAATGCATTTCAATTTCATAGAAGAAAATAAATTACAGTCTTACCAGTCACTTACCAAATAATGATAACTCATAATGAGCAAGTCAGGTTTATACCAGAAAACACACATACATGCACACACACACACACACACACACAAGACATATACTTTACAGGTCTAGGAATACAAAAGATAAGCAAGCCTCTTATAATGAAAATTAGAAAATATCATTGGGAGAAATTAATGGATCTACAAAAATGACAAGAATATAGTTTGGGGTTATAAGAGTAAATATTTTGAAGATGTCAGTTCTTTCCAAATTAACTTATATTTGGTAAGATTCTCATTAAAAATAATAATGATCCCATAAATTTCACTCACTATTTAAAAGATTAAATAGGAAAACCATATAATTCTCTCAATCAATGTAGGAAACATTTCATAACATTCAAAATTCCATCATGATAAAATTTCCAATCAAACTTGAAATAGGAGATATAAAGAAGAATGAAAGAATCAAAACCTACCAACAACCTATGTCAAATACAATTTTTAATGGTTAAATGTTAGAAGTGTTCATTTGGAAATTAGCAGAAAGATAAGAGTGTCCACTATAACCTCTTCTATTTTGTGTTTTAATGTAGGACTTAGCTAGCACAGTAAGATAAAAAATAAATATAAAATTACAGAACAATATCCCTGATAAACCTAGATGCAACAATCCTCAACAAAATATTAGCAAACCAAAATTTAATAATACCTTAAAAGCATCATACACCATGGTCAAGTGGGACATATTTCATGGGTGCAAGAATGGCTCCACAAATCAGTCAATGTGATGCACCACATCAACAAAATGGATACAAATTATACAATCATCTCAATAGATGCAGACAGAGCATTTAACAAAATTCAACATCTATTTATGACAAAAACTCTCAATTAAGTGGATATAGAGGGAACATACCTCAACACAATAAAGGACATTTATGACAAACCCACAACTGATATCATACTCAATGGTGAAAAGCTGAAAGCTTTTCCTCTAAGAGCAGGAAAAAGACAAGAAAGCCTATTCTTGCCACTTCTATTCAACAGTGTTGGAAGTCCTAGTCAGAGCAATTAGATAAGAAAAAGAAATAAAATGCATCTAAATTAGAAAGGAAGAAGTAAAACTGTCACTATTTGCAAATGACATGTATAGAAAAAACCTTAAAGACTATCAAAAAACAACAAAACAAAACACCATTATAACTAATAGACAAATTCAGTAAAGTTTCAGGATACAAAATCAACACACAAAAATCTGTTGCATTTATATACACTAATAACAAAATATCAGAAAGAGAAATTAAGAAAACCCCATTTACAATTGCATTAAAAAGAATAAAGTACCTGGAAATAAATTTAACCAAGGAGGTGAAAAGCCTGTATGTTGATAACTATAAGACATTAATGAAAGAAATTAAAGAAGACATAAACAAATGGAAAGGTATTTCATGCTCACGGATTAGAACAATTGATAGTTAAAATGTCCATACTACCCAAAGCAATACACAGATTAAATGCAGTCCCTATAAAAATTCTAATAGCGTTTTCACCTCACATTTGTTAGAATGGCTATTATCTAAAAGGCCAACCACCACCATAGCAACAAATGTTGGGAGAATGTGGAGAAAAGAGAACCCTTGTGCACTGTTGGTAGGACTATAAATTGATGCAGTTGCTACAGGAAACTGGAGATTCCTCCAAAAATTAAAATAGAACTACCATACAATATAGCAATTCTACTTCATATCCAAAGAAAAGAAAAACATTAACATAAATATATAAGTAAATAAATAAAATATTATTCAGCCATAAAAAAAAAATCTTGCCATTTGTGAAAACATGGATGCACCTCAAGGACATTATCATAAGTGAAATATGTCAGACAGAGAAAGGCAAATACTGTATAATCTTTCTTATATGTGTAGATGGAACCTAAAAACAAACAAACAAAAACAAAAAAAACCCAAGCTCATAAATACAGAGAACAGATTGGTGGTTGCCAGAGGTATTGGGGGGTGGAGTGGTGTGGGAAAAATGAGCACACTCTTTTTTATTTCTAGTTTAAATAAATTTTTTAAATTACTAGTCTCTGGATCCCACTACCAGAGGGTCTGTTGTAATCTTTCTGGGATAGTGCCCTGTCACTCATGTGTTTAAGAGCTTCCACATAATACTTAAATGAAGGCCTGTTTGAGAATTATCACCGTAGAACCCTGGAGTTTTTCTAGCTCACAAACTTTTAATTGGAAACATCTGGATGAGATCCAGGCACCACCTAGAGGTTTCTGGCTAAACAATAGGCCACTTAACTTCCAAACAAACTTGTACACTCAGAGTAGATTGAAAAATGGATACACCCTTTGCCCCAACCCATTTTTTTTTTTTATCCCAAGTCCCCAGGATGGTCTTTCAAGATGTGAGTAGCTTGCCTACTTGCAAATCTGGGTACACCATGAACTTGACTCTGGTAAAGGAAAAAGAAAAGAAAAGAGATGTAAAATATATGGATATTGCAAGAAAGAAGCAAAACTATCATTATTCCCAAAATATGTCATTTTTTACTTGGAAAACTCAAATGTATCTGGAGACAAACGATTAGAATTCAATAGGCAGTTTAAAATGCTGGCTGGATACAGTAAGATGTAAGTATAAAGGTAAATTGCATCCTTACACAAATATATCATTCATGATAGAGCTAAATAGATATCCAGGAGTAAAGCTAAGAATGGCTACTTAAGGCTTTTGTACAAATAGTTATCAATTTTTATGACAGACATTAAAGAGATATAAACCAAAGGAGAGATACAAACATGCTCCTGGAGAAAAAGACCAATGCCACCAAGATGTCAATTTTCTGAAAATGTATTTTTAGGTACAGTGCAATTCCAGCAAAATATTTTTTAAAGACTTTTAGCAAGCTTGACATATTTATTGAAAAATATGTATGGAAGAGCAGGGTAAAAACTAAGCCAAGTCATTTCTGATGAAATGCAGTAAATGGGAGATGTGCTTACCAGAAAGCCAGGCATTTCTGAAATAATGAGAGTCTGGTATTAATACAGGGATAGGAACATTGACCAATAAACAATGGAGAGAGATGAGAAACAGACCCATAAATTTATGGTAATTTGATATCTGGTAGAGATGTCATTGCAGATCACTGGGGAAAGGTACATAATCAATAAATGGTGCTGAGATGTTTGGTTATCCTATAGGGGGACTGATCACACTGTACACACAGGACAATTCCAAAATGGACTGAAAGTTTAAAAGGCAAAGGCAACCTTCAAATGTTTAGAGGCTAACGTAGGGTGAATATCTTTATGAGTTCATGATATGAAAGTATTTTTAAAGAAGACATGAAATCACTAAACAAAAGAGGAAAGACTGATGAGCTTAACTGCTTTAAAATTAATAACTCCATTTTCTCAAACTACAATTGTGCAGAGAATGAAAGCAACTCGAAACCTGAAGAATATATTTCCAAGAAATACAATTTAAAATGAATTTGCATTAAGAATATGTAAAGAAATGTTATAGATAATTGAAAGTTGATAAAATCCCAGAAGTGAAATGGTCAGAAGATATGAGCAGACATTTCAACTAAGGGAAAGCATAAACATAGGAAAACACATAAAACAGAATAACTTAGGAAAAGATGCTGAACCTTATTAGAAATCAGGAAAATGCAATAAAATCCACATGAGATACAACTTAACACCTACACATTGCCAAAAATTTAAGAAGCCAGGGTGTACCTGGTGTTTTGAGTTCTCACACACTGTTGTGGTAGAGTTCAGGGTGGGGCAAAAGTTGGTTTATAGTTGTGACTACAGAAAACACAAAGTTTACTCCTGTATTATTATTTACTCATTACTGTCTTATTTTCCATACAAACAACCGTAAACCTACTTTTGCCTCACCCTGTATATTGGTGCAACCACTTGGAACACACTCATTTTTTTTTGCTCATACTGGAATCTGACAGATCTACTTCTAGACATATAATCCTGAGAGACACTGATATGTTCACAAGAGAAATATGCGAGATTTTTTTATAGAACAATTATTTGTAACAGAACATAACTGGAAACAACTCAACTATCCATAGACAGCAGAATGAATTAATAAATTATGCTGTATTTGGACAATGACATAATACACAGCAGTGCAAATGAAAGAACCACACATAGAACATGGCTGAGTCTTAGACATGATGAGTTTTAGAAAATTGTATACAGTATGATATTGCTTTTATAAAGTTCAAAGCCAAGCAATATTAAGTACATGTTTGGATATACCTATAATACACATATAATAAAAGCATAAAAATAAGGCCTGATAAATACAAGATCCAAAATAGTGGCTGCATGGGATGGGGCGGGAAGGAGTCCTCATGTGTTTTACTATTAGGCTTCCCAATGTGTATATGTCATATATATTCTTATGTATATATCAAGTATTACAAAATAAAATCATTTAACATATTTGTTATTCAAGTTAACAGTTTTAAGAAGAAATTGGGAATAAAGAATTTAGTAAAATATTTTATTTTGAAGAAGGCTGATATTCTCATTAAATCACTTGATCTTCCTGAGTTTCATTAATACTAGTGGAAAACTGAATTCACTAACATGATCCCTAACTGAACAGACTATAAGGTACATCATACAAATAACTGGGAGGTTCTTAAAATACAGTACCCCTTGCTTACTTGTAAGTAGCCACAGGAGAACTGGACTGAATTATCAGCTGGGTAGGTTCTCAATCTACTTTTGTTGTCAGTAATCTGGGCCTATAAACCAGCACCTGCCACATCTTTATGTGCAAATCTTCATTTCTCTTGAGTTGTCCTGAGTCAGAAAATCAGTTATTCCTAATTTCCTTAAAAAATTTATTCAAACAGAACTACTGGAGGCTTGTCCAAGGGTACCAGTGTCCTTGAGCTATGTAACCAGTCAGAACACAGCATGAATGCATTAGTAGCCATTGCCACAATAATGCTGTGCAAAAAGTTTGCATACTCAGGCTTACAACAAGCGTTGGAACTTCTTACTCAAATGTCCACTTTAGGCTGCGGATCTGCTGGTCTTAGCTCTACATGCATCCATATTCTTCTTGGATTGAAGGTTATCTCAGACCCATTCTTCTCACGGAAGATCACAGGAGTGTAAGGAGCCAAACCAAACACATTTATGGCCTTTATGGCAGTCATGGCCACTTACATTCCATTGGCTAAAGCAAGCATACATCAAAGCCCAACATTAATGGTGTGTGTGTGTGTGTGTTTTCTTCCCCTTCTAATATTTTGCAGATCACATAAGCAAGAAATGAGAAGGATAATCCAACTCACCCACAACACTGATTATGATTCCAAATTAAAATACAAGGGTAAAAAGCAGCAGTTAGAGTAAATATAAAATATTTTTATCTTTTTTTGCTTAGTTACAACTTACAACCTCATTTGAGTATGAACCATTGCTAAGATTATATAAATCAATAGAATCCCTCCATTTACACACCCTTTAGAGGGAATGTGTGTTCAAATGAGATTATATCAGCACATAATCAAGACAATGACAAATAAGCCAAGTCTTTTCTCCTCTCATGCTGACAATAGATTGGAGAGAGTAATCTAAAATTCTGCGTAAGTTTGGGGTCTACCTAATGAATGACGGTCAGGGGGCATGTGGTGGGAAGGGCTCCAGTTTTAAAACCAGACAGATCTAGTTCTGAACTCTGGCCCCTGATGATTGCCAGGTGTGAGCTGGCAAATTGCTTAGGTTCTCTAAGGCTCACATTCTAGTGTGTAAAATGGTGACAATATCATCCTTAAGACCTTGTGATGATCTTTGGATAGGTATGTGAAATGCTTAATACAATATCTGCTAGTTTACACTGTTATCATTCTGGAAACATTTATGATATACCCTAAGGAGTTTTTTAGGCTTTCCTGGATGTCTTTTAAAACAGAATTTCTCTTCTCTAAGATGGCTAAGATAGAGTTTCACTTGAAAATAGGATGATATCCTCCTGGGAACTCTTCAAAATCTATGATTCAATGATTCCAAAAAGGACATTATTTATTCATTTCAGAAAACCATTTGCCACACTGCTGCATACTTTCAGATGTGCAAATAAAGGGATCCCAGCTGGTTGCTTTATTTTCAAATAACTACAAAGGAAACAGTAGAATTTTGGCTTCTTGGAATTTTCCTTTGAAAATTTTCACAACCATGTGTGGTTGGAATCTGGCATTTATCTTTTGCTTCCACTCTGGAAATTTATACAACTCTCTAGCATTTGGTTTGGGTCACATAACTTTTCAATTCTTGGTCCTGGTCTTCCACTTGTGTAATTTCCTTCCAATGTGAAAAAACCAGATACCATAATGTGTCTACACAGCAAGACTTTAAGCATAGTAATTGCCCATGGATTAGAAGAGTTCACACAGCCAGATTACTCAGAAATAGTAAGGACACGGAAAGCTTACATAAGACATTGTTTTACATGAATGACCAAACCTGAATGTATAGGATATACTCAATCAAATGAATTTAATAACAATTGATTTTGTAAGCATAATAAAAATATATAAGCATAACACAGCTCATGTACAGAAAAATATACCAATTTCCAAATGGCCAGATGAGTGCTACCAATTTTAATTAATTTTTTTTGGTTTTGTTTCGGGGACTTTCAAAATCAGCAGTTTAAGATCATCTAGGTGATGTGAGCTGACATCAGACATTTATTCCTCCCCCTGTCAGTCCTGCATTGCATCCAGGACAACTGCTCTACCTATACTTCAAAAAAGAAGTGATACTAGGAAAAAGTTTGTGAAGAAACTGAGTATCAGGTTTTCTTTCTTTTTGGCTTAAAACACTTTTTGTCTGGTTCTTTTGCCTATATCTTGACTGCAACATTTTCAAAGCTGAATTTTATATTTCCATCTCCTCCTAGGGCCCTTTGTGAACTTTTTAACTCCACTGTCTACTAGCTCTAACTCTAATCCCTACTGTTTTACTCCTTGACATTGACCTAGAAAGACAGTACCTGCCTCTGACTAACATAATTTTGGGAGTCAAGTATTATTATTTTGTGAGTCCAAAGTCATATTTATTTTGTTTGATTTGATTGACAGAGAGCATGATTTAGAGAACTTTCTAGCTTCAACACTTCCCTCCCTCCCTCCCTCCCTCCCTCCCTCCCTCCCTCCCTCCCTTCCTCCCTCCCTCCCTCCCTCCCATCCATCATCCATCCATCTGAGTGCCTACTATGTGCCAGACATTCTGCTATGTCCCAGAATACAGAAAACAAAGAACAGAAGAGCATCAGTTACAGCCTGTCAGCACTTGGATCCAGGCTCTGTCACTTACCAGCTGTGTCACCATGGCCAAGTTCCTTGAACTTTCTGTCCCTCAGTTGTTGTATCTGCAAAATGGGAAAAATAATAGTGCCCTATGTCAGAACTGTTTTGAGGGTTAAATAATGCACATGTGTATACTGCTTAGAGAATCCATAGATTATTCTGTGAATAATGCTGGTCCTGTGCCTTAGACCTGCCTAGTTACCACTCCTATCCTAGTCCTTTACCAGATTGACTACCCATCCTGATAAAACCAGAGGGGCAATTCACATTGAAAAGCTGTCACAAACATTATAAAATCCATTAAAAGATACGTTTACTCAACTACTGATGGGCACTTGGGCTGCTTCCAGATCTTGGCTCTTGTAAATAACACTTCTATGAACGTAGCAGTGCATATATTATTTATCATTGGTGTTTTAGGATTCTTACAGTGGAATACTATGCAGGATCTCTTACCCTCTGAGAGAACATAGAGGGAACTGGAGAGCATTATGCTAAGTGAAATAAGCCAGTCAGAGAAAGACAAATATCACATGATCTCACTCATATGTGGAATCTAATGAATAAACTGAGGAACAAAGTAATAGATCCAGAGACATAGAAACTTGGAACAGATTGATGAATCTCAGAGGGAAGGGGGGGATGGAAGAGCAGGAAGAGATTAACCAAAGAACTTGTGTGCATATATGCATGCCCAGGGACAGACAATAGTGCAGTGAAGGCCTGGGGAGGGGGTGGGAATGGGTAAACGGGGGAAAGGGGACATATGTAACACTTTCAATAATAAAGATAAATTTTAAAAAGATACATTCACAATAACCTGGTTCTTTCTGTTTGTAGAATCTCTTTTTCTGATGAACTTTTCAAGGTCAGAAGCAGATATAGTTCTGACTTTCAAGGGGCCACTTATTGTAATATATTCTCTATCAGAGCTAAAAATGTTATAGGCTTATAGGGTGTTAAAATTTTGCTTCACTTGATAATGAGGACTTTTCAAAAAGACTGACTGATGGTTATGGGGCTAAGAGCTGTGAACTGGATGTTCACGTGAGCAGTCCTCATATACTTACACTTCTTTGCCATATGTTTATGCAGTCTTCCAACATAACAAGGTAGTATTTTAATAGTGATGTCTGAGGAGTATTCAGTTGTGTATGTTTAGCCGAATTAAAATGATTTAAGTTACTCACCAAGATCTGTCACCATGATCCAAATGTATCACCATATTTGAATATGCTGTATGACAAGCCATTATTTTATTCATTAATTTATTAAACTGACAAACATTTATTACCACACACTAGGCACTCAGGATACAGATACAAAAGACTAGATGTAGAAGATGTTCATGTCTTCAAGAAACTGATCATCTGATGGAAAAGACCAGAAATAAACATCATGTTAACTCTAGCAGAGGTAAACACAGGGCATTAAAGAAGAACTGAGAAGAGGCCAAGAGGATGTGCACTCTTTGTCATGTTTTACGGTCACTGAATTTTCCTCTGGTTTAGTAGGTGATGCATAAATATGGACAACATGCTATAGCATAGCTACGTATACAAGTTTGAATTTTGCTTTTCAAAATGGGGAAACTAACAAGAATTGGTTTCTCACATTTAAAAATAATGAAAAAATGCATTATCATTGAGTTATTATCTCTACTTTGTGTCAAATAAAATATTTATTTTTCCTAAATTAATGAATTTTTTTGGCTTGCTTGTTTCATTCTCTTGATGCTGTGTAGACACAAACACAGATATTTGCAGTTCATAGTCTGAAGAAGTTTGAGGGGATGTGTGCTTGGGCTGTGTCATAAGAAGAGGAATTGTGACATGGAGGGAGAAAAAGATCTCTAGGATGGGAAGAGTCATCTCTTATTTGCAATTTTATGAGAAATCGGAGTTCTTAAGTCATAAAAAACAACCAAGTAATTAGAGGAGGAGAAATATGATTTTCATTATACCATGAATTGTGTGATTTTCCCCTTCTTGCCAATTCAATTTGGTGTGATTATGAAACTCTATCATTAATAAGCATTGTAAGCCCTTTTATTTCAGAAGGTCATTTTGGTTACCCAATAAATGTTTTATGCAGGACTAAGTGATATGATTTAAGAGCTTCTTTTCTTTGTCCAATACTATTAGTTAGCTAAGTCTAAAAACCTATTACCAGAACTTAATTATTGGTATTTAAGACTTTATAGTGTAATCTTTGGACATTTGTTTCATATAGAAAACAACTCCCTTTAATTAAACACTTCTGTATTAAAAGCCCATAATATAAAATTCAGGGTAGAAAATTTAAGGAAAGATGAGTCACAATACTTATAGCCTTCCATCTAGAAAAGAATAGACTATGAGCAATATCTATAATACATATACAATCTGACCAAAACAATGACTTATTCATCCATTAAACACAAACATTACACATCTGCCATGTTCTGAGCACCATGAGAGATTCTGGGGATACAGCCATGAAGAAGGCAGGGGCATCACATGGCCTCACAGTTTTGTGGGGCTGACAGATATTTATCAAGAAATTTTGAGCCCTCACTATGGGCCAGACATAAAACCAAAGACAGAAGATCCTCCCTCGACATGATGACAGTTTATTGTAAAAGATGAATTAAGCAATGACTAAGTGTCACGATCCGGCACTAATGGACATGTAGGCAACATGTTACAGAACAGAGGGAGGCCAAGGGAAGTGCAGCCATCATCCTATTTACTAATCAGTTCCTTTCCCATGCTTTATTATGTGCTGTATAAATATGGGCAACATTTTTGTAGTACAGCTAATATCCAAGCTTGATGAGCCACTTTTTATGTGCTGAGTGTCATGGAGAAAATGAGAATGCAGAGGAAGAAATAAGAAATTCTCTTTGGTGTCAGCAGGGAGAGCTTCATGAAGGATTGCTGGTGTTCCAGGAGAGAAGGATTCCACTGGGAGAAATCTCCAAGCTAACGTACAGAGGCAGGAAAGGGAAGGTATGTAGCCAGTGGCAAATAGTCCTACATGGCTAGATTTGGGGTTAAAGAGAGTTAAGCCAGGAAAAGCATTTACTAAGTGCTTTTTCAGATCCCTGAAGGCCTTGGCTGGTCTTGATTTTTTTTTTAAAAAGAGGCTTTGTCTTGGGCAAAGTTCAGTATGGGTGAAAAGAAAATGAAGAGACCTGGTATCTACAGGGAGGTATCAGAGAGACACCCAGAAAAAAACTGAAAAGGCCAAGCCCTGGGAAACTGCGGCAAAGTTTACCTCTATCAGTTTCACAGATTTGCTTCAACTTAGGTCTAACGTTTATTCATCGAATCCCTAAATTTTTGTTGAGAAATTGAGTACAACATACTCTATGTAAAGCGCAGGGAGAAATATAAAATGGTGCGTGACCACAGGGTATGAACAACCCACAGGACCTACGCAGTTTAAAAAGTGTCGACACAGAGGACACATGGCGTGTACGAAAGAAGTGACTCTGAGCAGAGATGTAGGAAGGGGTCACAGATCTGCCTACAGGAGATTTACACAGTAGGTTTTTGAAAGAAAGAGAAGCGAAAAAAGAGAAACTGATCTGCGGCGCTGTGGCCCCGGGACTCGGTAGATTCCACTGGCGGCGCTGCAGCCCTTCGCAGGTGCCCTGACTGGAGCTGATGCGCCCCCGCCCGTGTCACTCACTGCCGCTGGGAGCCCCGGCCGCAGAGCTTGGGCGCGCGCTTCCTGCGGGTGGGGCCATTCCCGGGGATGGGCGCAGCCAGGTGCTGGCAGCAATGTTTAATTCTGAAGCAGGCCAAGGCGGTGCATGGAAACCAGAGTCCAGGCTGAGGACTTTCCTTGGTTTTTCTCTTGCAGGCTGTGGACAGACATGGAAGGAGTTTGAGAAGATGAAGTGGCATACGTTGATTTTGACTTTAGAAAGTTATTTCTGGTAGCAATGTAGTGGGTACTCTGGCTAGGTGATAGATGCTGGCAAGAGAAACTGGTTTGAAGGCTACTCTAACCATTAAGGCCCAATTCAAACCCCTGCGGAGTTTTGCCAAATTTCCACAGGCAGAGCAATCATTCTATCTACCCAGCTCCATCTGTAGGTTAGCCCCCCACCACGTGACGACCATCAGTAGTTGATTCTGTGGTAGCCTCCCTACTGACTGTGAATTCCTTTGAGGCAAAAGTCATCTACTTTTTTCTGTATCTCCTAGGGGACCAGCAAGAGCCATGAATAGAATGGGCACTGGATAAAAGTGTTTTGAATTGAACAGTTCAGGAAAGAGAGGGTGAGTTTCTAAAATCAAGTCAGTGGCAATGGGGACAAAGGGATGAAGGATGAGAGACCCTTAGGTCAAAATGCGAGGAATAGCTTTTGAGACTATGGTATCGCTTTCATAACATAGAAATTACTGGTACAACAAATACATGACAGACTATTTATATTCCTGCATTTATTTGGAACATTTTCCTGGGCCATTTCTCGAACCATTTTTCGTCTTTATGTAAGTTTCTCCAATTAAACATCAAAGAGAAAAGATAAGTAGCAGTTGTTTCTAACATTTAAACTAATGATGACTTGTCACATGCTGCCTGAGGCTTTAACGTTCAGGTGATACTTCTGCTCTAGTGAAATTTTGATTTTGTAAGGTCTCCTTGCCCATAATCCCAATGAATGCCCTCAACTCCTTTGCCAACTCTGTCAAGCTATTCTGACCCCAGAAAACTGTCAAGAGTGAAAGTATTACCCTGACCAAGTGGCTCAGTTGAATGGGGCACCGTCCTGTACACCAAAAGGTCCCAGGTTCGAGCCCCAGTCGGGGTGTGTATGGGAGGCAAGTGATTGATATTTCTCTCTCACATTAATTTTTTTCTCTCTCCTTTCCTCTTTAAAATCAATAAGAACATATCCTCGTGAGGATTTTAAAAAAAGAAAGTATTTTCCTGTTTCAGTGTATGATTTAGTCAAAAGAAGGTGTTTCACATGGAAATTAAAATATATTTTGGAAACGGGAGAAAGCCTTTGATTCAAAGGGGGAAAGTTTTCCAAAGCTAAGAGAGAGAGCATTTTATCTGTGAAAAAAGACATTACAAGGTAGTGGGAGAAGCATGGGGTGTATCATCAGAAAATACAGACGGACAGGTTGACCATGAGCAGCTCAGTGTCCCTATGTTTTATTTTTCTAGCCATTAAACAGAAATTCCACTACTTTCTGTTGTGCTTTATAGGGATGACATAAGGATACACTTAAGTGGAAATAGTTTCTGCATTGTAAAATACTATGTGAAGTCAGTGCTTATCCTCCAAGTGTTTCTTTTTGCACCAACCCATACTTAGAACAATAGACTGCAACACATTGTGTTTGTAGCTCAAAGTCATTAAGTGCTTACTCTCTTATCAGTCACTGTGCTGATTTTGTCTCATTTAATTCTTCTGACAACCCTATGTTGGAGGTAAAGCCATGTTACCTAAACTAAAGTATATTTACTTTATGAGGGATGAGGTAACTAAAGTATATTTAGAATAACTTTCAAAAATCTGTTAAGTGGAAGATATTATCTATATGTCTGTAGAGCCTAAACCACTAGCATTAGTGATATATTACATTATTATGTGTACATATAGACAGACAGTGATGAAATGGTTAAGTCATGAGCATGTGTTGTGTTGTGTATGTGTATCTGTGCATGTGTATTATACATATTGTTGTGCATAAATAAATAGGTACATCGGGAAGCTTGATCATCAGAAAAGTATGCAGCTATAGACAGTGAGGTGTATGGAACTAATGATAACAAGCATCCAGCCTAACCTTTCATCTGGAGTAATATATTTGAAAATAATCTATTATGTGCAAAACACCATGATAGATCCTCTAGAGCAGTGCTGTTCAATAGAAATACAATGAGAGCCATACATATAATTTTAAATTTCCTAATAGCCACACTGAAAGAGTAACAAGAAATAAGTGAAATTAATTTTTATAATACAAGATTTGTCAAATGATTTCAATCCCTATTACCCTTGCAGACACAACGAAAAAAGAATTCATAGAAAAATTAAATCACTGTCTTATTTTACAAAATCAAGGCTGAATATTCAATTTTTAAAAATTTTATTGTTGACACTGTTTTAGATGTCCCCATTTCCCCCCCTTTGCCTGTGTTCCCCGCCCCCTTTCCCTCTGGCCATCACCACACTGTTGTCTGTGTCTATGGCCTGTGCATATATGTTTTTTGGCTAATCTCTTCACCTTCTTTCATCCAATTCCCCTCTTCCCCCTGTTTTCTGACAGCTTTCAGGCTGTTCTGTTTCCATGCCTCTGTTTCAATTTTGTTTGTCAGTTTATTTTGTTCATTAGATTCCACATATAAATGAGATCATATGGTATTTTTCTTTCTCTGACTGGCCTATTTCACTTAGTATAATACTCTCCAGGTCCATCCATGCTGTCAAAAGGGTAAGATTTCCTTCTTTTTTACAGCCTCATAGTATTCCATTGTGTAAATGTGCCACAGCTTTTTTATCAATTCACCTACTGATGGGCGCTTGGGCTGTTTCCAGATCTTGACTATTGTAAATAATGCTGCTATGACATAGGGGTGCATACATTCTTTCTGATTGGTGTTTTGGGTTTCTTTGAAAAAATACCCAGGAATTGCTGGTTCATAAGGCAGCTCCACTTTAATTTTTAAAGGAAGCTCCATGTTGTTTTCCACAGTGGCTGCACTCATCTGCATTTCCACCAAGAGAACACGAGGGCTCCCCTTTCCCCACACCCTCACCAGCACTTGTTGCTTGTTGATTTGTTAATGGAGCCATTCTGACACGTGTGAGGTGGTACCTCATTGTGGTTTTAATTTGCATCTCTCTGATGATTAGTGACCTTGAGCATTTTTCCTATGTCTATTGGCCATCTGTATGGAGAAGTGTCTATTCAGGTCCTTTGCCCATTTTTAAATTGGGTTGTCTTCTTGGTGTTGAGTAGTATAAGTTCTTTATATATTTTGCAGATTAACCTCTTATCAGATGTATCATTGGCGAATATGTTCTCCCATACACTGGGTTCCTTTTTCATTTTGTTGATGGTTTCTGTTGCTGTGCAGAAGGTTTTTAGTTTGATGTAGTCCCATTTGCTTATTTGAATAATCAGTTTTAAAAGTTTCTACTTTTGATATTGCTGAGCTGCTTTGGGCAATCTACTAACCTCGTGATGGAGGATTCTCATTTCTGAGAGAGTTGGTTGTACTTTATGTGTAATCCTTGATGAAAAAAACAATGAATTTCTCAATTTTTCCCTGAACCATATTTGTATACAACTCATGACCATATCCTTTGTAGGGACATGTTCTATCCAACTAAATTCCAAAGCAAAGTGGTTATTAGTTATTCAAATTCAGCAAATACGTATTGATTGCCTGCTATATACCAACTATAGATATAATCAAGAAATAGTTCTTTCACAGGTGGAGCTCATAGAATAGACTAGAGAAAAGACAGACAAATACACAAATATATATAACAAAATGCAGTGAGTGCTTTGTCTCTCTGATGTTACAAACAGATGGGCACATTTTTCTTCAAATACTTACTTGTCTCAAACCTGTTAAACAAGTGAACAAGACACAGTTGCTTAGAGTATAAAGAAAATAGCAGCCATTGCCTGAAGGAAATAAAGTTTGAGGCTTTGTCAAGTAAGAAATTAATAAATATTTAGAATCTTCCATAAATTCGAATTTTGGTATATTTTCAGTTTTTAAAATGTTTAAAACTTAGTGATACTTGCAATCTGTAAGTATCAAATACTATTATTTTATTATCAACTTTAAACTTGTCAGTTACACAATAGAAATAGTAAAGAGATTTGCAGGAAAAGGACTGGGTTAGGAAAAGCATCTACACATAATCATAATGGGCATTACATTTAAAATGTAATAAATATAGATTAATTTTGGCCATCCACGTTCCAAGCGCCATTTCTTTCTGGACGTTCAATAATTGTCTGCCTGTTACTCCACTGAAGTCCTCTGATGTTCCAGGGACAGGTGGCACTCTCCACAGAGAATAAAACTCGGGTCTCCTGGGTATTGTGAGGAAGGTGTTGATTTTCTGGCCCCATGGACAATTTTTTTCCATGTAGACTTCAATTCCTTCTCCTCTCAGCCCTGAGCCTCATCCCTCCTCCTTCTACCAGATCTAGCGCCGACAAGCCTCTTGGGGTTTCTGCAGTGTGAATGAACTTGACTTTCTTGGGCATCCCAAAGGACAGACAACTGCACTTCCACTTCCAGCTCCCTGGCCCAGCGGCCTTGCTAATCGCCCTTCTACACTTGTCATTTTCTGAAACTTGGTTGAAGTGTTTCATCCACGGAGGTCTCTTACATGTTTTGTCCTTTTGACTCGATACACTTTTTATTTCTTTAATGTAATTTTGAGATAACTTCAGGAGGAGTAGTAGATGAATACATCGTGTCTATGTACCACGTCCAGCATTAACGTCCCCGCAAAGCACCCTCTCTGAACGGGCGAGGACAGCGCCGCGCGGCCGGCAGGTTGCTGACGCGCGTCTGGAGCTGACGGCGAGTGAGCTCACGCTCTCCGGAGCACAGGAGCACACTGTTACGGACACAGCTGCCCTGCCAGTGACGGTATGCAGCTCCATGCCCGGTCCTGTTTCTTTTCTTTCTTTCTTTCTCTCTCTCTTTTTAAGTGGAAGTGTCAGGATCAATGGGGCCAGTTTTGCATCAGAGTTTGACGGACTACTGTTACTGTCTGACCCAATACTGACAACGGTACAAGAAAATCTAGAATACAGACATGCCAAAAGTTCCACAGAAAAAAAATTCAGTTGAGTTTTTTATGTTTTCTGTAACCTCCTCAGTTAAGTGCTTTTGCAGACATTTTTTTCCCCTTGTAAAATTAAAAGAACTTAATGTTCTTCCATATGGTTCAAGTTGAAAGTTTAAGTGTTAGCCCTCTCTCTCTCTCCACCCTATCTAAAAAACAAAGAACTTCAAAAATTGTACTGGGGCTGAACTTCAGATATTTTCATTCCAAAATTAGGACTGGAGGTTGTTTCCAAATAGCACTACCCTGGTTGAATTTATGGCCTTTCGGTGCCCTGGACTGTTCCCTTCTGAGGAAGGACCCTGCCCAAGACTCTGATCTCTCTGTAGTTGGCCCATGAGATCTGAAAGAGACAGGGCTCCAGTAAAGCCTCGAGAGTGTGCCTGTCGTCAAGGGATACGACCTCAGGCAGAAAAACTGGGAAAAAAAGACCATGTCAGTTTCTACTTCCAAGAAAAGCAGTTGCTATTTTGATAACAGTAATGCCCCTTTAGTTCAAAGTCACCAGCTATCAAAACAAGTTGCAGTTCACAGCAGACTAATTCCTTTCCATTACGGAGAAGCAGATCCCAGTGTAATTGAGTCCAAATAAAAATATATTTATAGAGAAAACTCAGTCTATGAGGAGCAAGGAAAAATCAGCAACAAGCTGAGCTTCTTAAATGGTCAGGCAAAAAAACCCCACGAAAAACCAAAACCAAAAAAACCCCACCGTTATATCCATAGGATTAAGAAATCACTGGAAAAATATCTTAGGGGAAACTGATATTCTAAAAGATGATTCGCCAAGGAGATAGGGTAATAGAAAGCAATCATACAGAATTAGTCTTGCTCTGTCCCGTGTGTTCACTGTTCAGAGCAGCTCTGCTCTGCACTCGGTATGAGGTTTGAACAGGAAGTATTATTGTCTGGCATCAGAGCCAAGGCAGGATCCAGCTTGAACCTCCAAGTCATTTCACAAGGAAGTATGAAATTGCAGAACCATGTGGGTGGGCAATAGACTCGACCTGACTCTCATTTACTAAATAAACACAGACTTGAGGAGTTGTACTTCTGAGAGCTTCAGCAGTGGCACTGCCAGAGTATAGCACTTGGGGGAGGGGGGTTTTGACCCCATCATAAATCTCCACAAACATCCCCCCCTCCAAGCCACCTTTAATAAACATATAATCTAAGCAACCTAAGTGGAATCTAGTGTGCTTGCTCCAATGTAGTTTCAAGACAAGTCAATTAGCCTCCACTTCCAAAAACCTTTCCAGCACTAAATCCCTCCTATAGGGAATTTCTGGAACTGGTGCCCCACTGAATTTTAGTCCAGATCTTGAGATTATGTGCAAGGTTGGTTCTCGCCGAAACAGAGCACTAGAGGCCTCCTTGCTCCCTGGTCCTTAGTATTCCTGTGATATTTGCTGGCAGGAGAGCAGGTAAAGAAAACCATACCGTTTGTGTGCATAAAAGATGACTTCTTAAAGATGTGCAGACAGCAAAATCCATGCTTGAGCAATTGTGAAAACAAGGAAAACCTGAAAACAGTTAGTGATCTATTTATACACGTAAAAACTGGAATATGATTTCTTACTGTATGGACTGGACGGCTCTCAAGTTTTTTCTTCACAAACTTCTTGGCAGGGAGGGACATATTCAAGAGAGGAAACCACAGAGGCATATTTTGTGAGTTGTCTGAAGTGGACACATATGGATGAAGCATGCTCATTTTAGGTAAGGCTTACTTTTTCAAAATGTATTGGCTAGAAAATAATAAAAAGAGTATAACACAATTTTTCATTCCATCACACTCTTGCATTTCTAGTTATGGTACTGGTCAGTGTAACAGTGAAAACTCAATATTTATGAAATAACTACGGTTTAAGCCTATGGATCTTCAGCCAATGTTTGAATCAGAGAATTTGTGAATAAAATTCCCTTGGATTTTGATATCTATCATCACATAGAAACACTTATCTGACCTAAACATGTGGAAGATACTCTACTGTAAGGCATGTTCAATAGAACTGTGGTATTTGAGGTTGGAAAGAATCTTAAAATCCATTGAGTCTAACTGTGATGTGTTCCTTGGTGAGACCTGAAGTCTTATTCAGAATACACCTCTGCTAACATAGGGGTAGCCACTTTTGTAAATAAAAAACCAGAAATAAAAATAAAATATGTTCAAGCAATTAGGATAGTGTTCTTGATGTGGTTGAGTCACAAAGGTATCAAGAAAGCTACATGATCAGATGGAATGAATAACCAGGATTCGTTTTCTTAGCCAGCCACTCAAAATATCCTTTCTCTAGCCATAATGTTACAACAGTTTCATAGCTTTATGTACTCTTAGCATGTGATTCTGGATTTTTTTTTAACTACAACTATGTCTATTGAACTACATTTCATAAGCTATCACTTAACTGGACAAAACTCTTGGCCTGGTGTAGCTGGAGTGCTTTTGTGTATGAGGCATTGTCTGCTAACTAAGCCTTGTCTGTAATTTCAACATAAACAGTTGAGTGGACATTGTCTCTTACAGAACATAGAAGTTGACCTAAAAGATACCAGAGATACAATGGACAACAATTCTTGTTCTAACCGTGCAATTCTGTGATGCTTGAGACAATTTTAAAGAAATCAGGTGAAGGCAAGGATGTTGCTGACAGAGAGGGCTATAGAGTCTTAAAAAGAGTTAAGTCAACTTAGGAGGTGCTCATGATATTCTTGAGGATGGACCTTCATGATGCAAACATTGAAGAGAACTTTCCTTGGAGGAAGACAAGATAAAAGAACATTAGGTTCCAAATGTAAATGGAACCCCCTCCCCTCAAAAGTTAAAACAAATGGAGACCCAGGGAAGTCCTTCAATTGAGAGATCTTGGCTCTCTCACTCCATAAACTATTTTGCTCCAGGGGATATGTCCAACCTGAATTTTAAGAAGAGACCCTATGATCTGGCACCATGAGTTGGCATACAATTGAACCCACTCCCAGGATATTAACCTTCTTTGCCAGGGAAGTCATCATCTGAATGGGAAAAACCATTGCAAAATTTTCCCTTCATCTAACAAGAATGACTCATTGTAGATGTATCACAAGGAAGTGTTTTGTTCCAAACACAGTTCCTAGAAATAGTGGGGCATTCCAGTCCAACAGATGAAAACTCGCCTCATAAGAACCAAACCAGCCTGTTTGCACCACTTGTCTACGAATTCAAATTTCCTGCTTTTAAGAAGATGAGAAAGAGATGGGGCTTGTAAAAGAATGGATAATTCCCAAGCCTCTGGGGGTTACCTAGATTGTAGAATATTTACAGCAAAATTTCAGTCCCAAGAGACGTTCCTCATCACTCTTGGATCCATTGTTTCTCGCTGCTCTCATTTGTTAAATGAAAGCACATTTTATCAGGCTAAACAAAGCTTAGTTGAACATTTAAATCTATTGTGTAATTATGACAACTTAAAAAAATTAATGCAACTTTTAGATTAATTATAGTTATATATATGTATATATAAAACAGGTTAGTAAATTTTATTTTTTAAATAAAATTAATACTTAAAATTTTTAATTAAAAAATTCATGGTATATTGGGAAGTTTATTGAGCTGATGATAGAATACTGAGTCTAGTTCCGATTTTCCCAATAACTAATTTAGATCAGGGGTTTCATCTCTCTATTCACCTGGGTAATGAGAAGATTGCCTGTAAGTTTTCTCCAGACCTAAAATTCTTTGATTCTAAATATAACATGTTCCTTTCCCCCAAATCAGAAATAACCAGCAAAAAAGGCAGTGTTTTCTAAGTGCCGAATGACTGCATTAGATAAGGAGAGACATGTCAGTTCTAGCCAGCACAGCAGGATAGATTCAAGGAGGGTGTGTGATCTGAGCCAGACTTGAAAGTGGGGAGAATTTTTATAAGTGAACTTCAGAGGAGTCAAATTATGGGTGTGCGGCATAAGCTAATGTCTAGAGAAAGAAAAACTGAAGGTGTGTTAAGAAGTTAGGAAGCAGGCCAAATGTCATAACGGAGAGTTCCTTTAGGAGAGGCTAGCCTGAAGATTAGAGACCAGATTTTGAAAAGTCTTTACTGCCTGGATATACAGAATTTACGCTGAACAATAGGCAGCATACAAACTTTTGTTTGTTTGTTCGTGGTTGGGCAGCTGGGGGAAGTATACGTGCACATAAGTTTTTGGAAAAGAAGAAAGTGTTGCTCCTTTCCTATTACCTGTCCGTTTCCATTTCTTCCTGGAGCATAGACAACAAAAATGTCAACTTTATTTAAAAGCATGGATGGTTTATTTAGTTTTTATTCTGTGTCAGAATGTAACATTGGGGCAGGATGCAGGATCCCTTCGATTACTACTACATAATTCCTATTTTATTAGTTAATTCAATTTATCTGCTTAATTAGAGATCAATCAGGGAATATGTTTCCTGTGTTCTACATTATTGCTATGGACTATATGTTTGTGTCCCTCAAAATACATATGCTGAAAGTCCTAACCCCCAATGTGGTGGTATCAGGAGGTGGAACCTTTGGGAAGTGATTAGGTCATGAGGGCAGGGACCTCAAGAAAGGAATGAGTGCCCTTATAAAAGAGACTCCAGAGAGCTCTCTCTCTCCCCTTCTGCTATGTGAGGACAAAGTGACAAGACGACCATCTATGAACCAGGAAATGGGCTCTCATCAGAAACCAAATCTGTTGGCCTTGATCTTGGACTTCCCAGCCTCCAGAACTCTGAGAAATAAATTTCTGATGCTCATAAACCACCTGG
Organism: Miniopterus natalensis; assembly: GCF_054644295.1. Classification (NCBI taxonomy): domain Eukaryota; kingdom Metazoa; phylum Chordata; class Mammalia; order Chiroptera; family Miniopteridae; genus Miniopterus; species Miniopterus natalensis. The sequence goes on from NC_142096.1 coordinate 28,891,371, forward strand.
TCTATGGTGGTCTGTTATAGAAGCCTGAACTAAGATAACTATTTCAAAATCATACTTCTCAAGTATTTCATGTGTGCTACGATTAAGAGCCTGGGAGCAAGACAGATATATCTTTTACTTTAGAATTTTTAATGTCTCTCAATTACTTCTTAGGATGAGTGATTTTTCAGAGCTGGTATTTTTGTTATGTGTATTGCATACTTTCTTGGCAATGGCAAATAAAAACTATGCAGAACATATCCACATAGTTTAACAGTCATCAGAGTGTTTTATTTCCCTCAGGGAACAGTGTGAGGCGACTTAAGTAGTGATGTGTTCATTTAAATGACTTTATCTGCATTATTCTTCCTAGAAAATGCAGATCTAAACATTAGACCATCCTGTGGTTTCTGTAGGGGAAAGGACAGGGGATAAGGTGGTAGGATGGAGGAAACAGTGGAATTCAGGGATGGTCAATAAAAAAAGGGCGCTAGATCCACCATCTTCCATTATATGTTCAAGGCATAGAATTTACCCTCAGAAAAGGCAAAAACCCAGTATGAGTCCTCTTATGATCTCATCTGTGTCGCATGCTTCTCTGTGGTGTTTATTGTAAACCGATGGCACCTGTATAAAATGTGAAGTGACATGGGGATCGTGCAATGTGATGTGATTGATCTTAGGTGTGGTTTTGGTACCACAGTTCCAGTAGACCATTAGAGAAGAGTAATGCTCTTCTTAATTTGGAGATTTTAACATTATTAGGTACTTCAAAGCCACCATAAAACTTAGCTTGGTGTTTTTATTAGGGTAACGTGGTAGAAACTTTTCCCACTGTGAACCCCTACACTACTTATCTCACAGTCCCTGTCCTAGAAATCACATGAGGTTTTGACTATTGTAAACTATACAATCCTGGGAGTCCATCCAGTTTATCTCTGTGATCAGTGCTTTCGATCGGGTTTCCGTCACTTATCAGATTTGCCAGCTTTATCTCGAGTCATACTTCAAGTTGCCAATAACATCAGACAAATAGTTTGAGGTGGGACAGACAGTTACCAGTGCTGGCCTACTCCAGATGTGAGCAAACTCTCCCTCACTCTCTGACCCACCCTGCCCCATATTCCCGCCCTGCCCATGGCCCGCGTACTTATTGCACAATATGCCTCTCTAGGGCTCAGGAGCAATTCATATTTCTGACATTTACCCTTCCTCATTTAAATACAAATTTTCCCTAGTGTTATGGCTAATTACATAAGTCTATTAGAAAACTGCAATATAAAGATATATCATCGGCCTCCCCTGGAAATGTTCCTCGGCCTACCTACTAGGTTAGAGTCCTGTCACGCTCCCGCATTGCTCTCTGCGCGCCTGCCTGACACCTTCCCAGGTATAACCAGGTGTTTACATGTAATCAGTGGTTCCAGGTACACTCTCCCCGCTGTACTGTAAGCTCTTTGAAGGAAGAGGCAGGGTCTCTAGCTGTACTGTTACCCGATCCCCAACACAACGCCCGGTGCATGTAGGACAACCGGTCACTGTGCTGAACAGGCGAACAGAGCGCAGCTACATGTATAGTACCAGGCACCTCATAAACGTTGCACGGAATGAGGCCTCAATTCACTGTACTGGGCCTTTTCTCAAGGAGGATTGTGAGGAATAATGGGGGGAATTTCAGTCCCAGTGACAGTCCCGTGGGGAAAATAAGCCTTCTCGACATGTGGATAGAGCTGTTGCTCGCTTCCAATAGCGACTCAGGCCCTTCCTCCTGAACGTGGTCTTAGGTTCGGGGAGCTCACAGGACTCACTTTGTTCCAGGCCATGTTAATTTCCCCTCGCATTTATGTTACTAACCAAATGGAGTAATGGCTGGATGCTACAGGAAATGAAAAGCACACAATGAATCTCCTTTTGCTCCTGGAAATGCAGAAGGCCTTTGGTCAAATTAAAGTGGAAATTATAACCATAGATATAAACGGATTCGAGTGCAGAGCAACTGCTGACGGCGGTGGGTGAATGCCCACAGCTTCCTAGGGCGTGGCACTGAGCCCGTGTGACGGCCACAGCTGGGAGGAGACCCAGGCTTCAAGAAAGGTCGCCCCCCGCCCCGCCATGCCCCAGAGAGGCAGGTAATAACATAGGGAAGCACACACATGAAGGTGGCACTGAAGGTGCAGACTCTGAAGCCATACCACACGAGTTCGAAGCCCACACTTGTGACTTACTTTTTGGGGTTTTTCTGGGCAAGCTACTTAAACTCTCTGTGCCTCATTCTTTTCATCTCTAAAATGGAGATGATCTCTAAACCCCACTGTCTAGGGTTAGGGAGAAGACTGAAGTAGTTAATGCAGATAAAGTTTTTAGAAGAGTTTGCTAGAGTAAATGTTCCCTGAGTAATATTTTGATGACTAGCACAGAGCACGGGACTTGGACAGCGGTGGAAGCCAAAACTAAGTGCATCAAACAGGATGGTTTCCAAATACTCATCACTCTGGCTGAAGAAACTGAAAAATGGGAAGGAACTCAGGTTAATCTGCATTTCTTAACTATGTGCAAAAAAATAATACTATTTGGAATCTGCAGTGCATGTTGTAGTTGTTAAAGCAGTCTCAGACGTTTTCATATTTAGTTATAATATCTCTCTTACACACAGGGAGGGGTATGTATGCCTCTTCAGCAGGTAAAGGAATTCAAGATAAAAGGTCCAGGTTAGCCCAAGATCAAATGGCCTATAAACTGTGGATCAGGGATTAGAATTTAGTTCTGAAATCTAGTCCCGAACTTGCATACTCACTTCTTGGCCATTGCTCTGAGGTTGTCTAAGATTCAAAATGCTTACATTTTTCAGACTTTATCCTTTTATAAATTTATTCATTCTGGTCATTCAAATATACTTAGGGGTATCTACTAAGTGGATATCTATTGGTTGATATAATGTTCTGTATCCCATGGTTTTTTGACCCATATTTAATAAATAGTTACTAAATATTAAACACTAAGAATATAGAGATGAAGAAGTCCTTGTGTTGACCTTGAGGGACTCATTTTACAGTGGGGGATGCAGAGAGAAAATGAGTTAAAATATAGTGCACTATGGTAATAACATAGGGAAGCACACATGAAGAGCTGTAGCACAGGGAGGATAAGCCAGCGTGGAGGAGAGAGGGGGCAGTGGCTAAGGAAAGACGTGTGAGCTGAGCTCACACCGAGTTTAGGAGTTAGCCAGGATCAATACAAAAGAGCGCACGTGAATCGACATTTGTTATATGCCAAGCACTGTTCTAAGTATTTCCTATGTGTTAATAAATAAGAACTGTAGCACTATTAACATGGTTTTATAATTTTGAATACAAACATTTAAAGTTATATCTTGAATTTGTTGTCTCTCTCCATCTTCAGTGCCACTGTCATTTCTCTTCTGACGAGTTATGGGTATCCCAAATGCCTCACCCCCTTCACTCTTACCATGGTCCAAGCCATTTCCCACACAGCAGCCAGAATTCACTTCTTAATAATAAGGTGCATGTAAACGCTCCTGCTTAAAACTCTCAATGATTTCTCATTTTTTTTAGAAGCCCCAAGTTGTCTTCTTGGCCCATAAGACCTTCCATGATATGGATCCTTCCCATTTGCCTTATGTTCTCCTCCCTCCCTCCCTCCCTCCCTCCCTCCCTCCCTCCCTCCCTCATTCCTTCCTTTCCTCTTTTCTCTTCCCCTCTCTCTTTCTTCTCTTCTCTCATCTCATAACCCTACCTTCCACAAGTCCCTGTACACAGTGCACAGAACATAGATAACACGGATGCTAATGTGTGATTCTTTAATAAGGGAAATGGTTTCATGGTGAGACAGTTTTGGAAAATATTGAGTAAAACAAAGACAGCTTTTGTTTGTTTGGGTGGCTGGCTTTTACATTGTAGAGCTTTATAAATACAAAATTGTGTAGCTTGCACTTTTCTCCAATCTAACCTTATTGACAAAATTTTTTTAAGGTGATTCTCATATGAAACACTCTTAGAACATATTTTGGGAAATGCCTCATCCTAAATAAAAGCCATATTAAAGAGATTACCTTAAGTTGGGTCAGCAAATTTAAGACCTCCTAAAACATATCTTTTGGGAGAAAAGATAGAAGGAACAGTTAATAATCAGTAATTATTTCTGCCAGATGTCAATAAATGTTTATGAATTCCTAAGAGATCTAGTGGAACCTCCTTTTACCTTCTTTGTTCCACAGCCAGGGCTTCTATCATGTACTTAACTTAGGTTCCAAGGATTGAAATGAGTCACTCTTTTGAGTTAATTAAGTTCAATAAGGATTTATGGAAGATCTCCTAGGATAGAATATGATTGGAAAGTTTCCTTGGCAGGGAGCACCACCAGAGTGGAGGAATTGTAAAATTTTCTTTCCTGTTTTCCAACCAGAAAGGGTGGTTGGATTGAAACTCAGGTGCTCCTTACTATGTTCTCATGAATCAGAAATTATATTTACCAAATGTTAATTTGTTGTAAAATTAACAATAGCATATATGGGTGATAAGTAGCCTTTCATGGGTTTTACCTGTTTGCAAAAGAGAGGAAAGGAAATTATAAAACCAAACAGCATAGGTTCATAAGGCAAATAAAAGTTATATAGATCTTTTCAATGAATACAGCTCTATATTAACTCAGTTAAAAAGACTGAGAGGGAACTGATAGGTGCTATGGTTTATTGCTAGTGTGGTTTTCTAGAGTTTTTTTTTCCTCTTAAATTTTCTGTAATTGCGTGTACTGGGATTTTAGGATGTGAGAAATGGACAGCTGATCTAGAATAATTTCTCAGCAATAAAAGCCTACTTTTTGAAGGCCTACTTTTTCCTGTTCTGTCATTTTTATTGCCACCAAACACATTTCCCCAGAGATAAAAGGATAGATATGAATAAAAAAATGGGACAAATATTTTTGAAAGAGAGTAGATTCAAAGAAGAGTATATTCTTAGACTATTTCTACTACTGTTAGTATAAAATTAATACAATCTTGACCATGAAGCATGAATGAACCAAAGTGTATGAAAAATCTGATGACTGGCAGATCAAGGTCTATAGCTACTTAAATGAGGGTCCTAGTGCAAAATACAAAGTACTGTTGTCTTTTAGGGGCCATGAAACAGCTAAAGGAAGATACAGATTCATTTGACAATAGAATCTTAGGAAATTTTGTTGAGTTTGTACATGGAAGAGGGGCAAAAGCATCTTTTGCCTAATTGCAATAAATACTCAAAATTAGGCTCACATCAGAAAGAGATAAACCTCTTCTTCTTGCCACTGTGGCCTTACCATGAAATCAGTGATGCTTGTCCTGAAAGATCCCATTCTGTTTGTGACTTGGGAGCTACCTACATTTGGACACTCGAACACTTTGGTCTTTTTGTTCCTCTCCAATGCACAGATTTTTTTTTTTTTTTTTTAAATTCAGGGAAAGAAAACACTTGTCTTTGCTCAGTCTATTACTTTACAAATGGATGGTGTAACTGGTCCCAAGCAAGGATATCTCTTGCCAAGAACAAACAGAACCCCATAAAAGCAATTTGCAAAACAGTAATGTGTTGATCCTAGAAGACAATCTTTGCACTTGTCAGGGAAACTGTGGGAAGGGTCATAAGTAAATCACTTAAATTCTCTGGGCCCCATCTACTTACTTCTTCCACGAAGGTTTTGTGGTGTTCAAATTAGAAACGCATGCAAAACTGGCTTGTCAACTGTAAATAGTTTTTAAATACTTGTGTCTAAGGTAGGGTCCCTCCAGAAGGAGACTTTGAAAAAAGGAATTTAATGCAAATAGAAAGCTCTGTAGAGTGCAGAAGTGAGACCAATATGGGGTAGGTTAATATGCAGATTACTGCCAGGAAAGACTGGAGCTCACTCCCACTGGGACTTCTGTGGACAGTGGACAGTGTACCTGGAACTGGGGCTATGGGAGAAGAGTATCCCCAGCGGCTGCTACGATTGCTTATCATGAAACAAGCTTTACATCTAGCCCTGGACTGTGTCTACAACTGGGCCCTTTATGGAATATTATACCTGTATAAAGAATTAATCCATATTTTGTTAATTTAGGTCATTTTATGATGGGTGTGCAATTATGTTATTGTCTCTGTATATGCATATGTATATACACAACTTATCTTTTAAGAATTTACTTTGAGTCATCTTAATTAAGAGATCAATTAAAAATAATGCTAAAATATTTTACCTTTATTTGAGGAGGTTATTAAATTACAACAATAAAAATGACAATATGCCTATGATGTTTATAATTATATATCTCACTATTATATAAAAGTATCTTATAAATATATCATTCTAAAATTTTTAATTTCTTATGATTTTATATTATGTTTAAACATTTTTATTAAAAGTAGTGATGTATGTTGTTGACACAATGTTATGTTAATCACTGTATTTTGAATTATTTTGCATATTACTACAAGAGGTTTTTGTATTTATGTTGTTGGGGCAATGGAAACATTTAGCTCTTGAAGTAACTGATCAAGAATTAGTCTCAATTCATTGTGATAAAAGATAGGGTTTTTATATTCTGTGTTTCACTTATCTATTGCTGTGTAACAAATGACTCCAAACTTAATATGCTAAAATAAGGATGATTTATTTGCCTATGTTTTTATGAGTCAACTGGGCACTTTTTGGCTCTGTATGGTACTGACTTGGTCAATGGTGCAGCTGCTTTCAGCTGGCAGTTGGGCTGAGCTTGAAGGTCCCGAAGGCCTCTCACTATGTGGGCCTTTGTGCTCATCCATGAGGCTCTCTCTCCACATGGCATTACTCTTTCAGGGCCTCTTCACAAGGCCTCTCTCTCCTGAAGAGCAGCCTTCTTAGAGCCTGGCAGCTGTATTCCAAGAGAACGAAAGGGGTCGCTGCCAGGAGTCCTAAGAACTAAGCCAGAACTGCATAGTTCCACTTCCGCCCTATATTTGGATCAGAGCAGATCACAAGTCCAGTCCATTTTCAAGGGGAGGGGAAATAGACTCCACCTGTTCATAGAGGGAGTCACATGCATATATATGGAGGGGAGGAATGGCCTATCTTTGGAGACTACATCCCATATTCTGGATGGCAATGTGCCAAATATACATCAGGTCTTTTCGATCATGAAAAAAAGAATAGAAGCCTCTGACAGAAGGTTCTTTCATTAGGTTTAAATCATTGTCCCTAAAATATTCCTGCATATTCAGAAATTATATATTATTAAATAGACTCTATATTTTAAATACATTATTTTTTTGAGAATTGATGAAACTTGCTTTTTTTCCCCCAGCTAACCTGAAAGATATTTATGGTTATATGCATTTTTGTAGGAATCAATGCTTGCAGAAGGTATCACTATTATTTTTAAATCTATTTCTACATTTTCCATATTGAAATGTTTCTTCCACTATAATCCCCTCTTTGTTATAAAAATGCTTTAAAATTGTGTTATTTTTATATTGATAGGATCTCTTTGACATATAAATCTTTACTTGGCTTCATCCTCAACATTCATAGGCCTATGGGCTTTTGAGATTGGGATGGGGTTAACATTTGAGATTAGGGTGGAGCTATTTAGGATGGAGTAAATCAAATCTCTGAGGTCAGATCAGTCTAATTTCTGTACAATGTTTGGGAAGACTGTCACCTTAAATTTGGCTCACTAGGAATCTTATTTCTAAACAATAATTAAAAGAATGAGGTGTTTTTTTAAGTTTTGTTGGCAGGCTGATAGACTAGCATTATTGTATTCAGCATCCAATTGATTCTAAGACTCTGTACCAGTTAAACTTTAGGGAAATTTTATTGTAGAGTAATTAAACTTTGATGAGTTGTGTTCTTTACAGTCTGATCTCATTCATTGTTTTAATTATGCCTTATTGTGTTCTAATGTGTTCATTTTTAATACAAATGATGGGTTTGTTCTTGTTTAATTTTAAAGCTATTTATCTCAAATATTGTCTAATAAACTGTTAAGACAATGTTTGCCATATTTGTGAAAAAAGACATGATTTAGCAATAGTATTATGTTAACAAAGAAACCAAAAAACAAGACAGAAGTCTACGAATCTGCCAACAGTGGTTTTCCTACCTATGGTGGGATGTGAAAGCTCATCCTTCTCTCACATTCATTCATGTCCACATGGCTTTGACCCTGTGTTCACAGCTGGTTCCTGATAGAAGTGTGAGGTTGGATGAAGTACAAAATCATGAACTTGGTGTCTACGAGTCCTGCAGACTATTTCCTGTTCTTCCTTTCTGTAACCTGCAAGCTTGGATGACTGTCACATAACTGTTTAGTGCAGGGTCCAGCATTTATAAAACTAGAGATTGACCCCACACACTTTCCTCACTATGTTGATCTGGAATGAATAATGGCTACAGGGAATACTTGACAGAGCTGGCAATTCTTCTATAATCCCTTCCATTCAGGTGCTTTGCCTGGACAGCAAACACTGGAATTCTGATATCCTCATGCTTTCCTGGTCTATTGGATGCTGGACTCTCTCCTGCTCCTCTCAACTCCCTTAAGACTCTTAAATCTGCTAGAATCACCTAAGGCACCCACATTTGAATTTACTACTCTGGCAAGCACTTTTTAAATTATGCTAAAGTCAGAAGGTCATAAAAGTTCCTTTTGTTGCTCTCTCTGTTAGCTCACCTTGGCCCAAGTGCATTTTAATTGCTTTTCTCCAGATCCAGTGCCTGCCTTTGCATTCTAATTCATCAGGCACACTAACCCAGGCCAGGTGGGGCAGGTAGTACTCCCCATTAGTGTGGGGGACTCTTAGGCTGTTGTGAGGGCAACACTACTCCCCAATTCTATGTATAGGTTTGATCTTGATAATAATAATCAATGTCTAAAAGTAAGACCATAATGTGCTTCAAAACTTAGATTATAAAACCATATTGGCAGTGTTGGTTCCACACTCTTTGGGATAGAGTACACTCTTTCCTTCTGAGTATCTAAAGTTCAGTCAATATTGTTAAAACTAAAATAGACTTACTGCTGTGGTTGCCAGTTATATTACTTTCATGACTTTGAGATCTAAAACATTATTTTCTAAATTTCTGGTTGTGCAAGTACCAGACAACTAGTTAGAGTCCACTTTCCCCACTCTTAAAATCTGTCATTTCCAAGGCAGGTCCTCTGAAGAAGCAGTCATTTCAAGATTGTAATCATATCTAAAGGAGGGGAAGTAGTGATACAAAGTAAATGAGATGAAAACCCCCCAGGGCATAACCAGAAATTTGATGGAAGAAAAACACAGAACTGAATTGATTTACGAAAGCATCCCTGTACCATGGTGGTTTAGACTTTGCAATGTCCCCTGTTGTTATTTATGGACCAGGAATGCAAACATTAGATGGCATGCCATGGGTGGGCTATACTGCGTGTGTTGGGACTGTCTGGGTTTCATGTAGGGTACATTTAATGCAAATACAGAGTCTTGTTGAGGAGAAGGGACAGAAATCTGTCCTATGTTTATAGCACTAAGTGACAGTGTTCATGAGCTGCCCAGTATATTTTAGGGGTTTTTGGCATAACTCATGTTTATATTAGTTTTTGGAAGAAACTGGCTTTTACTTTGTTATCTTTCCAATGCCAAGTTTGAATAGAAAATGAACATTACATCAGCTTGTTTCTTGGTCCTTGGGAAAAATTCCAGCTAGAATGGACAAATTCAACCAGATTGCCAAGGGAAGAGACAGATGATGTCTGTTAAAAAGTGTGGTATCAAGTTTTACACATTTTGTTTGGAATACAGTGTTGTCTCCACCCCAATTATGGACACACACACACACACTTAAAAATTTTAAGTTCAAATCTACTGAGTACACACAAGAATAAAGATTTATGTGAGCATATTCTTGTCCTGAATGTTTGGCAAGAATTTCATTATTCTGTAACAATCAGCCAATTAGTTGTGATTATGCTGATTGAAAAAGTCTCATGAGGAATGCAGTATCTAAAAAGTGGATTTGCATGAATTCTTTATTATACTTATTTCCAGAATTGCACATTAACTAATTGTATTACTTATTTGTTTCAGTGAAATATGAAGAATTTACGGCTCAATAGGCCTAGAGATCAAAAACACTGTACAGGTCACATTCTTGGTACCCTAAGGTAACCAAAGACTCTAAGTTCAGCTATTCTGTGACATGATTATCATTATTTTGTTTTTCTATAATGTGGGCAATTTGTCATTTTGGTCTGGGAACAGCTATCACAACCAAAGACAAGTTAATGTGTTAGATTTTTAAATATAAAAAATATTTACTTGCTTATTCTAGATTAGCAGTTAGTATGTATCCACTGACTTGGTTAATTACCGAAATCAAGCCTTTAAACTTTATTCACAACATCCAAGATATGGAAATAACACAAAATGTCCATCAACAGATGAATGGATAAAAAAGATGAGAGATCTATGTATATATAATATTATTTAGCCAGGAGAAAGAGGAAATTCTGTCATTTGCAACAACATGGTTGGAGCTTAAAAGCATTATACTAAGTGAACTAAAACAGAGAGAGAAAGACAAATACTGCATCATGGTATCACTTATATGTGAAATCTAAAAAAAGTGTCAAACTCATAGAAACAGTAGAAAAGTAGTTGCCAGGGGCTGTGGGGTGGGACAAATAGGGAGAGACTGGTAAAATGATAAAAACTTTCAGCTATAAGTTGAATAAAGTCAGAGGATCTCATGTAAAATGTGGTGACCATTATTGTTAACATTGTATTATACAACTGAAATTTGCTAAGAGGGACAACTTCAATGTTCCCACCAAAAAATAAATAAGTAAATGAGTAAAGAAAGAAAGAGAGAAAGAAAAATATATAAAATGATGTATGTGTTAATTAAGTAGGCAGTGGGAATCTTTTCACAATGTGTAGATATTTCAAATTACCATGACATACACTTTGAGTATCCTACAATTTTATTTGTCAATTATACCTCAGGAAAGCTGAAAAGGAAAAAAAGAAAAAAGAATCCTTTAAACTGAGAGAAAATACTAAAAACAAAGCAATAAATTAAAGAGCTCTGGGTGTGTTTGGATTATTTGAATGTCATGATTCTTGGGTGTGGCGACACTTGCTGGCTTCTCTCCACAGTGCTATCAAGGACCTTGTTCTATATTTCTATGATGTTTGGCTTATGGCATCTTGCCCCAGCTGTACCAGGAGTTCACTGTCATTGTAGAAGGAGCTCTCTCACCAGTCATACAGCTATTAAGTGCCAACCAAACGGCTTGGACACCTCTCCTAAATTTGGTATCCCACACAATGTCTATTATACTGAGCGGGGACTGAGGCAATAGAAACTTGTTTTTTGTGTTTATTTTTGTGGGGCTTTCTTTGGAATGAGAATCTGTAGGAGAAAAATAGTACATATGATACTTGCCTAAGGCAGTCATTTATTTGTGAGCATCATAACCAGGCAAATAGTTGCTCGAGCTTAGAAAGAGGTTGACAGTGAGTTGGTGTGGTTGGCTCCCCTCTGTCCTGAGGTAATGCCTACCTTTACAAGACTCTAAGATTAGCAAGTCCAGGTTGAGACAAGCTGGCTCAGTCTGCTTTCCTTGGTTTGATAGCTTCAGGAATCTGATTGTCAGATTGGTTGTGATTTTGTTTTTGTTTGTTTGTTTTTTTGAAGGCATTCCAGTCTAGATAGCTAGTCATACATTTATTCATTCATTCAATAACTATTTAGTTAACATTTTTTTGGGCCATGTATGTGCTAAACCATTGATATACAATGATGCGTGATCTTCCCTGTCTTCAAAAGCACATGGTCTAGGGGGGAATACAGGCCAATAGACACAGAGTTACAGCACAGTTTGCTAAGAGCAAATGCGAGATGCCAGAGAATGTTTAATTGGGTCACTTGACAGCTTGGAAGCTCAGGGAAGGCTACCCAGAAGAGATGAGAGCTACATGGACACAAATAGTAACTAACAAGTGAAAGAGGTGAAACACGAAGGATAAAAAATAGAAAATTCAAGGCGGAGAGTTCAGTTTTGCAAAAACCTAGAGATAATAGTTGAGACTTAAAATCTGCTGTGCCTTCTTGGTTAAGTTCCAATAACAAACATTACATACTTTCTTTCCAGTTTTCCTTATTGCTTTGGCCAGAATTAACCCTTATTGTATATTAATTCTTACTACACAGTGTTGCCTTTGGTTGTCATAAAGAGTCACCAGGCTTTTTCCTGTAGGTAAAAGGATTTCATTAGGAGCAGATGTAGTTCTAATCTGCAGAGTCTAGAAAACGTTCAAGGGATTATTTGGATTAAAGATCTCTAAGTATTAAAGAGAAAAATATTATCGTTACTTTAATAATACTTTCCCAAGTTGCAAATGAATAACTGGTCCAACAATCACATATTTCAGGCACTTAACAGCCCCACAAAGAAACTTCAACAGCTGAACTCCCTTGATTTGATTGCTAGAGAGACTCAAAGCTTTTGTTTTAATGCCAAAAATGGAATCACTAGGGCAAAAGGCTGAACTTAGACAGGAAGGCTGAACTTGAACCAAAGTTCAATGGCTTCATGAAATATGCTGTCATTCAATCTCATCACATTCAAGACACCATCAGTTGTAAGGTGCACCATTATTTCATGTAACATTAAAAAAAAATATATATATATCACCATTTAAACTGTGACATGCTATTAAGTTATGTTACCCTCCAATTTCAGAGATAATAAAGTGTGAAATGATGCGTATCTTAGAACTGGTGAATTATGGTTAACAACAATGATAGGTATTTCAATGGTGAGCTTGCTGGTTATTTTTGTCTATATGATTTTTTTTTAAATTAAGAAGAAAAATAGAAAATTAAGTCAGGCATTTAGGATACTTTTTGCTTCAGAGCCTAAGTGTTGGATGGAACACAACAGAAAATTAGATCTTGAAATGGACAACCTAGTCTCCTGTACAGTAAAGTAAAAAGACCATCACGTAAGGGGATTTACTACACACTGAATCTGTGGGCTATCCTCAGCTTCCTCCTAACTCTCCCAAGTTGGATCATACAGTTTCAGTAAACTAAAGGAAACTCTCCTTGGGCCTCACCACTCTTGAAAGACTTTTGTGTTCTACAGTCATAAAGGTACGCAATAAAGCTAATAGTTAAGGAAGAGTGACTGTAGGAAAAGAAAGAACTAGTGAGAAATTTGAGGGAAAGTGGTGTCGGAATAACCCAGACTGGGAAGTGCGCATAAGCTTTTATTTTTTTTCTCTGACTGGTCTGTAAAGCAATAGCCGAAGATGAGCTAAGGAACAAACATAGAAGCCTAACCCGCACCCCTGACTCCTAAAGCTCATTTAAAACCGCTGCCAGAATCAGGGCAACGAAGACTTCTGGAAGAAGGTAAGACTATAGCCCCAAAGCCTCAGATTCCTTAGTAATCTGAGACTAGTTTCAGAGGATCAGACACGTGCCTTCCTGCCACTGCAGCACTAAGATTTCCTTTGTTACGACATAAAAATTTTACTACTATAAATCAGGGTGCTCTTAGCACAAGGAGACAAAAGGTAAATATTCTCATTATGGAAAAAGCTCCCACTGCCCACAGGAAAAAGACAACCCAGCACCAGAATGCACAGAGAATGAGCAGCAGGTCACAGATGAAGAAATGCAATTTCCAATAAATGTACGAAAATATGCTTATTCTTACCAGGGATGATCAGAGTATACTGTACGCCTGTAAGCTAGGAGACTCCACTTTTGCTTGTAAGATTAGTAAAAAGTTAAAATAATTGATAATATTTAATATTAGTCAAGGTGTGGGTAGGAGTAGATATTGGTGTAAGTTTTTTGGAGGACAAGTTAATATTTAATATTGGAATTTAAAACTTCACATTGATCAGCAAATCTACTTTAAGGACTCGACCTGCATGAACTACTTGGAGATTTGTGTGAAGATAATCACTGAAGTAATTTTATAAAAGCAAAAAAGTAGGGCTTTGTGATGAATATATTTGCTTATTTAAATAAATTTTTTATTGAAGTATAACATACAAAGGAGCATGAATTATAAGTACACAGCTTGGCAAATATCACAAAGTGAATATAACTGTTCAATTATTTCCTAGATCAGGAAATAGAAAAGTATCAGAAACTCAAGAGACCCCTATCCCTGTCACTACTCTTCAGAAGTAGCCGCTCTCCTGGTCTAACATTACAGCTGTTTTTTCTGCTTTTGAACACAAATTCAATCACATAGGATGTTTTCTTTTGTGCTTCGATTACTTTACTCAACATTCTGTTTGTGAGATTCATCCACGGTGTTGTGTGTAGCTGCAACTTGATTTTCATTAATGTGCATAAACATTTAGGGTATATGGTGGCCATGAGAAGGCACATCAGGGACCTCCGACTACAGGGAGCAACGCTGACCAGGGCCCATCGCGAGGAGGCTGTGTTATACACAGCAATTGCAGATAGCCAAGATCAGATTTGGCTCAGAAAGCACTGCAGGGAAGATTCCAAAACAAAGCTTGATAGGGCATTATTTCTATAATTCCTTTTCCTAACTGTGGGTCAAGGAAGCTTATGAAACAGACTGTGACTTTGGAATATATGCCAAATTGCAAAAGAGATAAAGGAAACCTGTGCTGGCACAGTGACAGCCACCAGATAGCAGCAACTTTGGGCTCCTCCTGCCCCAGAGCAGCCCCACTGTCATGGCCAGAGGCACACAGCTGTCCAGGAGCCCCTCTGACCCCTGTGAGATCTTCGCAGATGCCAGATGACGGATTTACTGTGATTTTAGAGGAGATCCAAGAGAGAGCAAAAGTTTAGAGCACAGTTGAAAACCACACCTATTCTCTCAACTCATTTAAATTTCTTCTTGCCAATGTTATGTTTATGTGTATGTGTTCAGCTCTCAAATAAATTACCTTGGAGCAAAAATATATTGTACCAGATATATTTGTCAATGGCCTGGCCAGATGATGATGGAGTTATCTGTATCTTTGTTCAAATCACATTTTTGCTCCTTGCTATATAACCTTGGGCCATTTACTTGGCCTCTTTCTGCCTCAGTTTACCTAGATATAAAGTAGGCATGAGACCACAATAAAAAAACTACAAATAAGGTAGTTGTGAGGATGGAACATAATGTAATGTTTGAAGTAAATGTGTAGCCCAATTCTTGGCCATAGACATAGAAGAGACATAATAAATGTTAGTGTCTTTCCTTCGCTCCTGGGTCCTTTCAGCAGCTGTCAGGGACCACTCTTTGTTGGGTGTGGGCATGAGCAAGGCAGAGTTCTGCTCCACAAGAAGTTGTTTATCTCTTACTTGTAGGATTGATTACTCACAGTCTTTTAAAACTGAAAGAGACCTGAGAAAGTATCCAGTCCCTAATCCTCATTTCCAAATGAGGACACAGCAGTCCAGCAAGAGCAGGAGACTTGTCCAAAGTCCCACAGATAAGAGAAGGAGGCATGCTCCTGGCTCCCTGTATCCCGCACCCTCCTTTGGCAGCGTGATGTCTCAAAGCCTACTGCCAGCTACGGCTGTTCAAAACACCGTGAGACAGCCCGAGACCTAAAGAAACTATACATTTTTACAGAAACTATACATTTTCATTGCTTCATGAAATTCATGATAGAGTATGGCCTGTTTATTATGCAGACCTTAAACATAACTTCATTGACTTATTAAAAGTTCTGGGTGATTCTTTCAAATTCTGGAACTTAAAGATATTAGGCAAGACTCAGATGACAGACGTCGTTTCCCAATTTTGTTTGTGAAATTAAAAAGGACGTTGGGAGTTTAGTAGTACATTCCCTGTGCTGAGAATGAAGTTTATAGCATCTCTTAGTATAATGGGGAAAATTGAAACAATGGGCAATAAATAGGTTTGTCTCTTAGACACCAGCATTCACTTTTTTTTTAAAACAAGTGATGAGTATCAAGCAAATTCTAGCATAAAAATTAATGGTATTTTTGCTATACTTTTAGATAATTGAGAATATCCTCCAATTTTATATCCTGAGACAGTATGAATAACTAATAAGTGGGGGGTGGGTCAGGAACTCTGAGTTTATACCTAGATTCACAAATCTACTGGCTGATTAAAGTTTTTTGATCTGTGGAATGTTCTCAGTTTTAGAAACACAGTCCCTGGGTCCCTTGTCTCCCAAAATACACTTTTAGTCTCTTTCTTTTTTCCATTGCACTTTTATATTTATTTAAAACAAACCCAGTAGTACAGACTCCTCTACTCACTGAAGAAATATTTTATCTTTCTGAACATATCAATGAATCTCTAAATGGTGGTTACATGTAATTTTAAAGTACTATTGGAATATGATATTCTATTTAATCATTTTGAAAAAGCCATAAAAAATCCATCTATAAAATTATTAAAAATGGTTTTTGGGGGAAGGTGGGATAGAAAAAAAAGAAAAATTTTGCAAAGGGTTGCAGAAATTTGCTAACAAAACAAGAAGTCTATGAAAGTCTATCACATGCGTCAAACTTCAGCTCCCAAAAAAGTGCATTTCAAGGCTGGGGAGTCATGGAATTTGTACTTGAGTTCTCAAAAACAGGATTGGTAAACGTTGCTGTTAAGAAGACCATTGCACAAGAGTCCCATAACAGGTATTTGGTCCAAGCCTGAATGTGTCCATGTGGTGTCACAATACCTGGATAGGTAGCAAAGAATTCCATGAGATTTTTGGATATTTGGGGTTGAAAACCACCTTGGTCTCTGCTTGATGATGCCCCACCCCCATTCATTTTCTACACTTGGAGGCACAGGCCTGACCACTATAGAGGCTATGTTGGGCCCACTGGAGCTATATCTGAGCCAGGGTAGGAGCTTCTTGCTTATTAAGGCACTGATGTTTCCTACCTGCTACTCATACCTCCTCATACCTCTCAGGTCTCACGCCTTTTGGCCTTATGTGCTTATCACTCACAGCCCAAACTCTAATCCTTTCTTCTCCTGGCCTAGGTTCATGAGCCTATACCCAACTGCTCAGATTTTGAACTCACTATCTTAAGCCTGGTCAATATTCTTTTGTTGACCACCATAAACAACAAAATCTCCAGCGTCTTTTGTTTGTTTGTTTTTAAATCCATAGTTTCTCTATTTGTTCTCCTGTTGGCCTTTTCTGGTGGCCCTTCCTGTTCAGTTCTGCCCTATTTTCCCCAGTCCCAGAGAGACAGCTTTATTATACAATGCCAACCTGCTGAATATTTGAAAATATTTTGCTGGACATAGTGCACAAATGAGCGAATTATCTGTTACATTTATTTATTTAGTTTTATTTATTGCAGTTTGCAGGCAAGGCATTCACGGCTCTCAATCACCCACTTCCTTCCTATGTCTGCCATATTTCTACTTCTCTTCTTTCCAACTCTTCCCTTCAGCAAGGACAGTTATAATCATCATTCCCAGTGGGCATGGCACCCCTACCACCCTGGGTCAAAAGGCCTCCAATGCCTTTCTCCCATCTCCTCTCCATATATTTTATTCCTAATATTCTTTCAAGGTGCAGTGTAATCCCCCCTTTTCAGTACAAACATCCATTAAAGTCTAAAGTCTTCATAATTTGCCTCATCAATTTCTGGTGGTACTTAGTCTCTGAATTACTTAGTTCTTTTATTAAGTACCATCCAGAACAGGTAGAGGTCCACATTAGAAATATTTTTTAGTAGAAGAAACTGTCTTTACCATTTTTTTGCTCTACATAGTTTATCAATTGTGTACTCATAACAGAGATGGTGCTCAAGAAGCTTTGTTGAGGAAAATAGTCACATTAATATCTTGTTTTCTATTTGCAGAGATTATGTTCACAAAATGGTGAAATGTCCCCCCAACTCACCAACTCCAAAGATAACTCCACTTTAGGCTCATGGAAAAGAGAAGTTATTGACTGAAAGTAGAGTAGCTTCCTACAGTGGGCAGACACTATTGATTTTCTGGAGGAAGGCTAAAACCACACAGGAAATTGTGCTGACATTTAGATGCATTTAGCCCAACTCATCTAGGAGGATGTTGGCCATTAGGAGATCAAAATGTTTGAACTTGGAAGAAACAATATGAAAAAACATGCAAGTGAGCTTGTTTCAGATTTTTTCCCCTGAATACTAATGAATATAATAGAAGAGTGCTGAGGTTATAAAAACTTTAAAATTCATTTCAAGGAGGGTGTCAATTAGTAAAAATGACAATCATTCTCTCTGAAGCCAGCCTTTAAAAAATTAGAGCAATGCACGTGTGTGTGTGTGTGTGTGTGTGTGTGTGCGAGCGCGCGCGAGTGTTTGTGTTTTTTTGTTGTTTTGTTTGCTGTTCATAATAAGCAATCGATAATGTGCTGGGCTTTTTGAGCAGAGGTAAAGGCACTATGGGATGTTTCCTTATTTCTGTGTAGTTCTTGTGCCTGCTATGATGGTGACATCTTTTGTTGGCATCAATTCTTCAATTCAGATAATCTTTTTACTGGTTTGTATCCAAGTGGTGAAATCAACTATAAGCTGTCCTTGCAGCTTGCCAGGGATGTGGAATTCTTGACATATGAATGCTCCCCTGGGTTTCTCTAAGCCCTTTAAACTCTGGATGCACTCCATTGACAGCTTCTGAGTTGTGATAAGTATCTACCTTTTATTTCTAATTTGAAGATTTCTTAAGTTATAAAATTACATTTTCTTTGGAGCAGATATTTTAGAGTGTACAGAGATGGCAGAGCCATGAGTTCTCTTGAACTTCCACAGGAAATGGGAATGCAAAGGTCGTGTAAATATAGTCATAATAATGTCTTCACTGGTTGGGAAAACTTGATAGCAAACACATTTTAGTTTGAGTGTGCAGCACAGAAGAAATACATATGTGGGTTATCTTGGAGGATGTGGTTCAAAATAAAACTATATATTTGGATGTCTGATACTTTCTAAATCAGTATTTTGGACACATCTTAAATACCAAAAAACAAATTAACTCTGTGTGTGTGTGTGTGTGTGTGTGTGTGTGTGTGTGTGTGGTTTGTACACTCTTCCTCTAGCCATAGGTATCTTTCCCATCTATTCATATAAAAATGTAAAAACGTTTGGGGAAGGGAATATGATGGCAACGGTGGCAAGCGACGATCCACTTTTCATTGTTACATTAATGTTTAGATTTTTAACTATAATTATGCATCCATATATTATTCATGTAATTAAAATAATTTAAAAAACACATCCTGCAGTATTATCCAGAATTATAATTCTGTGAAACCACAGGGAAATTCAATTTGAACTATGATTATTATTTTTAAAAGTTGATTATCATTTCCTGAGATTAATTATATTTTTGTTCTTATTGATTAGTTTTAGCCAATAAACATTTGTTTATCACTTGCTATGTACCATACACTGTGTTAGGCATCAAGGACACAAAAATAGGTAACACTTGGACTCTACCTTTGAGAAGCTTCTAGTTTAATATGAAAAACAGGCATAACGACTATAAGTGAGACAAAATTCTACAACTGCTGTGATAGAAAGCTAAGTAAAATGCAGGTATTAAATCATCTCAATAGTTCATGAAAGAAATGACAATGTGAGGATGAGACTCAGTGGATTGCCAGATACCAGATGTAAAGCTGAGTGTATGGCCGATTCCTCCTAGAAAAGTGTCCCGTTGCTTTTAGCAAGTGGGTGACATGGATACAGATACCTGGTAGTTATGTACAATGGCACCCTCCTCAAATGTGAAGTTTGGTTGTAACATTCTAATATATCATTTCCATTTTCATGTAATTGACAAAAATTTACTTGCTATCCCTGAACAGTTATAACAGTTCAGATTAAACATCTGTATGATAGTTAACTCTCATTATTCACAGAAACATCCTGTACAGTTGCTGCAAGCACTGAATTAGCTTCCCCGGAACCATGCTCATAAGGAAATAGAGAGTTAGGTTCCTGTGAGCCTCTGATCCTATTTCTGTCAACTGACTGATTTGTAACCTTGTTTTAGGTGTGTTTCTGTTTATGGACACCTTCTTTAATATAGATATCCTATAAATAATTAATTTTATGGTCTTTGGATGATTTAAATCCAGGGGCTTTGGAGGTCACTTGTGTTATATATGGTTCCTTTGCCAACGTCCTTGTAAAATAAGCTTGTCTCATTGGCATTGGAAATACGGTCTTCCAGATAACCTCTTCCCTGTATAACACTTAGCACATATTTAAAAACTTCTACTGCAGCCTACTGATCCTCAGAACCTGCCTTGCCTGCAACTTTAACAGTGTTCCTGCCATATCACCTTTTGAAATGAGCAAACCAGCCTGTTCCAGCTGAGATAAGTTTAACAATTTCCTGACCCTGGGAAACATGACTGTAAATTTCTTTTGGTTTTCAGCTTCACAACAATGCTTCCCATTATGTTTTTTTTTGTTTTGTTTTGTTTTTTTAAATTGATGGTCATTTCATAAACCCACAAATTTGGCTTCTTTTTCATACCTTTGAAAACTTTCCCCCCATACCTTTATTATGAACGATAGATGTTACTTTTAGCACTTTCTGGAGCAGCCTCACATACAGAGGCGAGTTTCCTTTTCCCTTCCCTAGATCTGTTTACTATAGTGCTGGTTCATTAACCTTGAACTCATTGTCAATGAGACTAGAACTCACACCTGAATGAGGGAGACCTAACATAGATATTTTCTCTGTGAGGCACATGGTAACCTTCTTGCCCTTGGGAACATTAGACACACTTTGGCGCTACACTTGCGGGCTGTTTTAAACAGCAAAATTACCAACAAAAAGCACAGAAATGTGAAAAATGTGACACTGTGTAGATATAGAAAGGACATGTGCTATAGTTTGAGAGCTGAAAACAGGAAGGCAGAGTGTTGCCTCGTTCAACCCCAGCTGGGGACACAACTCAAATACTTCACTGCTCTGTGCGTGTCTGTGAGCGATCATGAAAGCGCTGCAGGTATTGACTTTGGGTTTACAAACAGTAGATTTTAGAAAGTAGGAGAATTTGCTGATATGGAATCCACAAATAATAAGGACCATTGTATATACCTGAGAAACACTGCCTTTTCTACTTCCTCTTTTCCAATTGTATTAGTGATTTCCAGGTTCTGAACCAGTGACTAACTATAGGACCATAAAAGATTAATTTAAAGGGGATTTCCTCAAGATTATCTTGTGTTGTAACCATTCCTTTGTCAAGAATGCACTTACACCTTTTCTACTACAAGCCTTAATGTTCCATATGGCACAATAATACGGATACAGATGTGAATGGCCAGTGATGCTCTCTGTAGTTTCATGCCTGTGAGTAGTCATTTGTATTTCCACATAAACAAACATATTATAACCTGGTTAAAATACAATGCTATCTACTTTTCTGATGAGATTTAACATTAGAATCTGTGAAGAGTCATATCTGGTTACTTTTCCCTTGATCTTTGATCGTTGGAGAACTGTTGCCTATGATCAGGCCACACATCTACCTCTGGGTGAGGCATCAAGCATGTTAAAAATAAAAGAAGTCTTATATTTTTGTATCCTAGTCATTCAAGGTCATTGCTATGAGCTCCTTCTCTTGTGAGAAAGTTGCTCCATGTACTGTCCAATTGCTGTGGAAGCAAAGACATCACGGAGCTCTCCCTAACCCATCTTCCCCAAACTCAGCCATGCTGCTCATTCTAGATGTTTGCTGTGCTTCCTTGGATTCTATAGCCATCTTCTCTTCAGATATAAGCAATCTAATTTTTTTTGGTTATTACTGGCAAATGATTGTGAAATCCTTGAAATTTGACCAAATGAAAGCGATTTGGGTAGAGATTTCATTCAGTGGTAATGAAGACTGTGTGTTAGTCTGGAATCCCTCTGATGTCATGGTGTATAATTTAGTTGTGGCAGAAAATGAGACACGAATAAGGTGCAGCTGGAGAGGGAGGGGGACACTCTCTAAGAGAGATAACCAAGAGTTATAGGAAAGCCTAACAGAATTTCAACAGATAGCAATGAACTTCCAGATACATGGTGGAATAACTGTATGTGAAAAGATTAAAAACCATCCAAAATACTGGTTAAAATACAATTATTAATTTTAAAGACTAGGTAAAATCAAATGGCAGAAAAATCACCAGGTAGTATAAGGAAAATAAAGAAAGGAGTCAGAGTCAGAAAGGTCACATCTCAGAAAGGGTGTAGGCTAGAATGACTAGAAGTGGGATTTAATAACCAGGAGGCTGGAGAAATGATTCAAACACTGATAAAGAAGACAAGCTTAATCTGAGAGTCTTACATAAAACACAAGACCTCTAAGGACTTCCAGTCCTCATAGCCTAGAAAAAAATTCCAGACAATTAACCAGTGAAAACATAAACAGACTTGCCATTTATCTGGAACTTGTGTTGGAAAAAAAAGAACTCTGAGAAATAAAAATGCTAAGTTTGAATCACTGCTGATGGGTCTAAATTTATACTACCTGGATGGTGCAGGTTAACATGATCTGAGAAAGTAACCTTCAAACCTAGTCCAGAATCAGTGAAATCTCATGGGTCCCCAGCAAAAGCAAGTGACAAGTCATCATTTCCTAACCCAGGGCAGTTGGACTCCAACAAGATTTTAAAGACCAAGCTAAAAATAAGCCTACTCTAATAGATTGCAAACCTCACAAGAAAATCACCATGAGGAAGAGTCAGCAGATGTGAAAACAGATGAAATAATGCCACAATTAACATACTAGAGCAATCTGAAAGAGATTAGAAGGTAAATATGTTTTCAATAATGAAACTTATAAAAGAAAAGCCATATTAATATAAATAGCTCACATACATAGCTGTTTTAATCTAGAATCTCAGTTTGCATTGAGGACTTGCAAATAAGAAATAAACCTCTAGCTGTCTTTACGGCAGAAGCTGAGTGAAGTTGAGAAAGTCAAAGTTGTTTTGAATATGTGATGAATCTTTTGGGTTTGGTTTTATGTCACAAGCGTCCATCCAAAAACTATAATGAAAATCTCTTTGCACCAGGCAAGAAAAACGATCTGGTCAGGAAATGAAAGATAAATTTTGAAAGTTCAAACAAGCAAAAGTGAAGTGAGAAAAAGAACTATAGGTTAGTATCAGTGTCTAATAGAAATGTTTTGGAAATACAAGATGTGGGAAGCACTCCCCATGAAAAGTTCAATAGTTTAAGACTTCATTAAAAGAAAACAATAACAATGACGGAAGGGAAATATTGCTACCATAGGACATATTTTCACCATAAATGGCAAGTTAGCATTCACCATTAAATTTCTACCATTTTTCATTGCTTAACATTTTATGTAGTTTACTGTCATATGGCTTTTCATTTGGAGAAAGAAGATCATTGTGTATGAGGTAACATTATGGCGGTTTTTTTTTTTTTTCACTTGGAAAAAGTGTTATAATAAATATTGTAAAACTAGAGAAGACAAAGAAAACAAAATGTGTGTTCTAGGAACATAATGGAAATTAAGGGATATCTATCTTTCAATCTTTTGAAGGAAAAGCACTGGATGTGGATGACTACGACTACCCTGGCATTTGCTCCAGTGGGAAGACAATTATTTTCTTGACAGCATCTTTCAGGAGGCATAGAGGGGTACAAAGAAAGTACAGGGGAAAATGGAAGTCATAATAAGTAATAACCTTTGCTAACCCTTTTGCCAAGATGACTATATGCCAGGCACACTTTTAAGCACTTTACACATATTAAATCATTTTAGTTGTCCCAACAAATCTATTAACTTAGCCTTCATATTACTTTCATTCTACAGACAAGGAAAGTAAGGCATTCACTTAACTTGCTCAAGGTCACACAGGCCAAATAAATTCTATTCAGTTCAACTGTTCCTTTTAATCTATAATTTATTTTCATAATACCTTAGGAAGCAGTCAAGTCCTGCAGATTCATCCCCTCCTGAAAATTTTTCTCACAATATGTGTTTTTTATAGTTAGCATTGGTTCTTTGCATATATTTCACCTTATCATACACATGACCAGTTTTGCTCTTTGAAGGCTTTTGTTCTCATTGTCAAGGTATATTTCTGTAATTTTTAATCTCAGAAGTGGCTAGAAGACAATGGTTTCTACTTAAAATGTTATGGTTTTTGAGGTGCTGTGAATAGGTACTCTCTCCCCACCCCCTTGTCCCATGCTGAAAGACTGAAATAGAAGCCAAAAGCAAAAACAGAAACTCCGTCAGAAGTCAGCTAATTGCCTGTGTCTTGGTGGACCTGTTAAGTAATCTTTGAGAAAAAACAGATTCCAACTTTATCAAACACCGTGAAGGCGTGAGGTCAGAAAATGCTGCTCTTGGTTTGGTAAAAGTCCAGGAGCACCGGCTCTGTCCATAAAAGCTTTGAAAGCCATGGAGGACTGGAACGGTCACTTGTTCCACAGGCAGTTCAGTCTTTCTTGTTGAAAGCCACTCTTGGAGATAAAGAACCAGGACAAACATAATGTACCTACACAATGATGTTTCAGAAGGCCTCCCAGACAAATGCTCTAATCTGTGGATTTGTATCAGATATTCCTCTCCTCTCGCATTTATGTTGCTAAGGGCTCTATAGATTATGAGAACTATAGAATGAGGTACTACAGTTCAAGGCCAGCTTGCATTTTCTCTCTTGGAGCTTACAAACACATTACAACATAACTTCCTGAAGGGAAAATTAGCAATCTAGAGATTCCCCAGGGAAGGTACCTCCATTTCCCTTCTTTGGCTACTCCCACTTCCATGGCTAAAGGTATAGAATCTGTATAGACTCTGCAATGAGATATATGTGGACAGATATTTCCTTTCTACCACTTCGATGACTTTACAAAGGCCATCTATATGGTGTTCCTCTGTAGAGAGTATAATTATGTTTTCAGTATAGTGAGATGAAGAGAAAAAAGTAGGTTTGCTGAGTTTTATGACATTTCAAAGCTGATGGGTCAACGTATCCTTTCTGTATTAATTGTAAAACATAGGAGAATACTTTTTCTACACTTTATATAATAGTTCAGTTGGATGTCATTTTCAGTGTTTTAGCTTGACAGCTATAATGAGTGTACAAAATTTCTATCATAATGAATGTACCTGGAAAAGAGAAAATAAAGGTAATATTTATGCAATTTATGTAATATATTGAAAGTTGTTAGAGTAAGTGTATAACAAGATGATTTAAAGTTGCACTATACTGTCATTATCCTATCAGCAAACATGTCTTTCTAATTATGAAAATCCCAAATGGCAAAACCATGTTAGTTGATTCTGTAATTCACTCAGATTCTCTTTTATGACTGAAAGCTCTGTAAGCTGAATTATGGACATAACAAATCGATCACTGCCCTGGAAGATCTCAGAGGGGAACAGATGATGCCACTTCCAGTCACCAAGTAAAAAAAAAATGCAGTCTTTAGTTGAAGTAGATCTGATTAAAGCCAGCTGTTGAGTAATTTTCAAAATAAATGACTGTCCAACTGGTGAAAATTATCAGGTTAGACATCACAGCATTAAATAAGCATTGTAAGCTATATTTGGAATAACTTTGACATGCATTATGAGATATTTCTGAACTAATAGTCCATTCAAGACTCATACAAATGCACGTCCTGCCTAGACTTTATGAGTTGAAATGGGAGTTGGTTATGTTTCCCTTTTCTCTTAGAGTCACAGATCCCAGAAGAGGGTCACCCTGACATTTCACTTTGTTGGAACAAGCTTATCAAATGATTCTCAAGTTGCAATGAAAGATGATTGTTTCATTTGGGTATAATAATATCTGTTTTAAAACAATCTCAGAAATAAGCATCTGATAATTCTGAGGCGATATCTAGCAGTAATATTGTATACCAAGCAAGTAGTTTAGTCACTTTTGTAATGAATTAAATAACTAAATGAAAGTCAAGACTATGATTAGAATATTTTACTAGCAAATTCTATTCCCTAAGGAAGATAATTGTTCAGTTGTATGGGGCCAACTGAAAGGAAAATATTTTCTCAAAGTGAAAATCTATTTTTTTCTCATTTTCTGAAAAAATTCAGCATCTGAGCCATGTTGCAATAGTAGATTTTACAACCATCAATAAACTAATCTTAAATGTGTGTATTATATTTGCTCTGTTAGCATATCATAAGATCAAGCCTTGCCAGTGTAATGTTAAAGACAGACATGTCAACTTACAATGTCAAGTATTAAACTTAAAGCAAATAGGAGGTGGTAACAGGAGAAGCTAGGTTGTGTTCTGAGAGCCCTGTACTATTTTGGTCTGAGTCTCTCTCTTAGAAAGGACAGCTAACATGAAATTGAGTGTGAGGAAAGCATCTTTCCACATTTTCAAAGAAAAGAGGACCATCACAACTTGTTTCTCATAACTTTATATTTCTTTAGGAATATAGACAAAGTATAGTGTCAGTAGCGCTAGCAGATAAAGAGAGTTAAGTATCAATGATTGCAAACAAGGGGCAAAAATCCATCTAGCAACATACTATTTTTTCAGAGATGAGAAAAAAGATAGAATTTTCCCTCCCAAATTATTCACTGCTCACATTATTGAATTTCTATTAAAAACTCTAGATAGCCTAGACACAATTTTAAAAATACAGTCCTCATTATTCAAAGATTCTGTATTTATGAATTTGCCTACTCACTAAAATTTATTTGTCACCTTCAATCAATATTTGAGGCTCTTCTGTGGTGACTGTGGACCTGGGCATGTGCAGAGTGGCAAACGATTCAAGTTGCCGGATATTGATGTTCCCCAGTGAGGTGAATGAGGTGATTCTGGGCCCTCTTGCCTCAGCCATTCTACAGGGAACAAGTGTCCATTTCACAGTCTATTTAGAGCTATGCTTTCCCTCATTTTTGTGCTTTTCCTGGGTGATCTCACTGTTTGAAATCGCCTCCGATAATTGTGCTGAAGTGTGTCTAGTGTTCCTGAGTGTGCAAAGACTGTGATGTGCTTTTCCGAGAAAATACACGTGTTAGATAAGTTTTGTTCAGACATAAGTTCTAGTGCTGTTGGCTGTGAGTTCAGTGTAATGTATCAACAACATATATTAAATAAGGGACCTTTAAACAGAAACACACATAAAACAAGGTTATGTGTTGATCAGTTGATTAAAATGTTGTGACCAGAGATTCGCAGGCACCTAACCCCGTGTTTACCCTGGTTACAACAGTTCAGTATTTGCTAATTTAGTGGTTGTGGCAACTTTACAGAATGTAACTGCCACAAAAAATAATAATGGACTCTATCACATTTTTTTGCCATAAATTATTTACAAACACAAGTAAAAAGGCATCTTAAGTCATGATAAAATGAACTAAAAGAACTGGAATGTAAATATGTATAATTACAGTGATACATTGAATTTGGAGAAATATTTAGGCCTATGATTGAGAAGCATGCATAGAAATGCTGTATAATTAGAGCCCTCACTGTTCAGATATCATGACAATGGGTGATTCATAGAGACTTAATTCCCTGGCTGGGTAGCTCAGTTGGTTAGAACATTGTCCTGATACGCCAAGGTCTCAGGTTTGATCCCTGGTCAGGGCACATACAAGAGTCAACCAATGAATGCATGAGTAGTGGAACAGCAACAACTTTCTCTCGCTCTCAAAATAAATAAATAAACATAGAGACCTAATTCAATTAATGTGATGATGCAGTTCATATCTTTGTCTTATTTTTTAAAGGCTCACTGAATCCAAACACATTGTTAGCAGACTTTTCAAATACTACTATTAAAAATAGTCTAGGATTTGAAAAGATCCATTTCCAATTATTAAATTCAAAACCCTCCATAGTTCTTAATGAAGGGGATCTGGTAATCTTCACTATTGGCTCACATTTGGGAGCATTTTTCATTTTATTTCAGGTGAATTTCACCCATTATGCCCCCTTTCAACCAAGTCACCAGATCGAAACATTTCCTAAACTCGTTACATTTTGAGGCTACACAGAGTTCCTGAAGAGTTCATCTGAAAGTAAGTGGGGGAGATATTTTCTCTCTGACTTTTTAGTTCTTTTCAATATTTTTGTACTGTGGTTGAAGTGCCTGAGCCATTTCAACAAGCATTTGATTGTACTTTTGTTGAATTTTTAAAGACATGAGTCCTCATTGCAAACACCCAGGAATAAGTTAGATTATTTGTAAGTAAGAATGATGGCAACAGCTTCTTCTTGTCATTTATTATGAAGAGTATGTCAGTGATTAATCTTTCTCTTGGCTGTGGGCCAGGACTGAAGTTTAACAAACACACTTTTCTTAATATGCAGCAGCTGAAAAAACTTTCACTTAAAACTGGCTCAATTTTATTTGCTTTTAAACACTGTCCCTGAGAGCATCTCAGATTTATCTGCCTGACTCCCTAAAAGGGCAGCTTTGTACACGTGGATATTTAGCTCCAAAGACTGAAAGGGCTGCAATGTTACACTACAAACCACGTTGAATGGGGAAAATGAATTTTCAGCTATGAATCTCACCAGAAGACATGTGTTCTTTTAAATACATAAGGTGAAGACATTTAGAAATAGTTTTCTGAACGAACTCACTAGCTAATCTACAATTAAAATAAAATCAAAATAATTTCAGTTATATTTGGTGCATAGGGTCCAGGTAAATGGATTTGTAAGTAAAGTCAAAATGGTTGCATTAAATAAGACTAACAACTCTGTCTTTTACTACAGAAACGGGCTGCCAGGTAGGTGAGTTCCTATATATATTTTTTCAGGATATATTGCTAAGATTTTAAAATTCAATTTTTTTCTTTTACTATTGCAAAGTGTGTATAGAAGTGATCTTCATTTGGTTTGCCCCAAGAAAATTTTAATTATAAAATACACTTTATCAATATTTTAGAAGTAGTAAAAGCCACGGTGATGCTCTAATTCCATACTAAAGCTGAGGGGTGTTCTAGAAAGAGCTGTGAGACTACACTACTGTTGCAATTATGACCCTTTTAATCTTATCCAGGTTCTTCTGGCACTGTAATGTATTTATCTATCTCTCATTGAATGGATCCCTGCTCGTATTTCCCACTATCACCAACCATTTTTGTATCCCTCTCACTCAGAACAAACTGAAATCCCTTACTGCAGGTGGCTGAATAAAAAATGCCCCACACCCTTTTCCTCCGCTGGATTCAGTCATCTCACATACCCTTCACTCTTTCCAAAACCTTATCCAATAATTATTCATTGTCTCCTTGCAACTCCCATCTCTATCTACTGAAAGCATTCTCCCTAAAAATATGCTCCTCTCTTAATGTTTCCTTCCATTCAACACATTTATTAACGTGACAGGCCTTAATGTGTATTTCCGTTTGTAATCAGACTTTACCTACTTCTACTCTGTGAAATTTCTTTCTGGGAAAAACAAAGGTTACCCATAGCTGCCTGATGTCAAAGGAGAATTAGCGTAGATTGGTAGTTAGGAGTCCAGCTGCGAACCAGCCTGTGTTTAAACAGTGTCCTTTTCTGCAGTGGGCAAGTCTCTTAACCCCTGCATGCTACAGTTTCCTCAGGTGTAAAACTAAGGACAGGACAGTACCTATTTCATAGCATTCTTATGAAGATGAAATCAAACAATGTGAGCAAAACACTTAGAACAGTGCTCGGCACACAGTAAACACTATATAGTGACTGTCTATTCAAATAAATCCAATACATTTCCTCTCTCAGTCTCTCCACAGCATTTTATATTATTGATTATCCCCTTAAAAAAATCTTTACCCTTGGTGAAATTGTGCAGCCTGGATGGTGGACTGGTGGAAACCACAGAAGATCCAGAGAACCTAGCATGGTGATTATTGTTTAATTAAATCTTTTGACTTGGGGGTCCAGCTTAGATACAGAGATATGTAAGGGGAGAATTGGAGCTCTGACTTTATGACACAGCATTCTGAGAGTTTAGAGATCATGATGAGGATAGGTTCTGTGGAAATAAGGGAAATGGTGGTTAAGGTGGAGAGGGGGTGACTTGGAGTTGAATAGGTCTACAAACTGGGAAGCTATTGTTTTAGAATGGTTTTCAGGCCCAGATCATGGTAGGTGATGAAAACATGAAAGAGAACTGGGGGCTGTGTATCCTCAAAGGATCACCGTAAGATAGTAGGCAATGGCAAACAAAGGAGGGGTGCTGGATTAAGTACACTTCAGTTACTTGAGTTAACATTTCCTGGATTATTTGAATTTCTTTACTATATCCATCGTGCTTGCCTCTTAGCGACTGACATTTTTATTGCTAGCAACTCTACTATAGACCAGGCAAAGAAAGAAATATTAAACCATCCTACATTTTTAGGAGTTAATGGGCCCACTGTTGTTAAGGGGTCGGGTGGAGAGAATGAAGGGGAGCATACATCTAAATGTACTCAGTGGTTAAGCGTCGGCCTAGGATCCAGGCGATCAGGGTTCGATTCCCGGTCAGGGCACATGCCTGGGTTGCGGGCTCGATCAATGACTCTCTCATCATTGATGTTTCTATCTCTCTCTCTCCCTCTCCTTTCCTCTCTGAAATCAATAAAGATATATTTTAAATGTACCCTTAAAGTAACACATTTGCGTCCTCTGTCAATTTTATTAACCCCTATCTTAGAGTTGGCTGTTCTTCGTTCTCATAGTGTCCCAGCATGACATGTTGTGACCCCTTAGTCCACTTTCTGGGACAACCAAACAGAAATGAAGGAGCTTGAGTGAGGTCATCCGGGGGATACACAGCTGAATCAGCATGAGGACGAACAGTCCCTAACTCCCACTCCCACCCCTACATCTTCTAAATCATAACTATGCACAGGTTTCTAGAGACTGAAGTGGTCTTCAAAAATTGAAATGGCCTTATTTTAAAAAAAATTCATGCACATTTTAATTTGTGTCTTTATGATGACGTTTATATATTTACAGTTTATCTGCTGCTGAAACAGCAGGAGAATGGTCTTTGAAGTGATGGGCTATGTGTACATTGGCAGAGTTGCAGATAGACAATGCCAAAAGACTCCTAAAAAGATTAAGTTGTTAACCACAAATATGTGGTTTCAGTGGGGAAGATTTATTTGTCGCTGACCATATTAGCCATTGCAGTTAACGTTGGCTCTGGGAAAGTCATACTTTGGTTACAAGCCAATAGGCAGTATTTGTAGAACTGCACTTGAATTTATAGGATGGATACGGATGACACTGCAGGTTTTCTCAACATCCAGCAGTTAATGAAGAACTCACAAAATGTTCTGCTGGCTCCTAGCCTTTAAGCTTCTTCTTGGCACTTTGAAGAGATTAAACTCTCAGATGCACTGTCTCCCAGCATCCTGTCCATCTGTTTCCCTGTCTTGGTTCATGCACTAAAATGTGGCGCTAGTAGAACATGTTCTTTATGGCCATCATTACGTTTGAGGACTCTCCAGGCAGTCACTTGAGGTAAAAGATAATGGAAATAGAGGTAGAGGTAGGGATGGTAGAATTGGAGTGATGTCCTAGGTAATTGGCATTTACTAAGGACCAATCATGTGGCTGGGTGCTGGTCCAAGCCTCTATTCCATTTCAATCCCACTTGGATGTACTGCAATTCAATTGTAGCACTAACCACCTGGAGTTAGTACTAACCCACAAGTTAAAAGGCCCAGTCTCCATAAAGGTCACCCTTACTTCATATATCAGCCACACTTTGGAATCCCCAATTTTCTTTTTTCTGGATGTGATAATGCTGGTAATGATGATGATTACTATGGTCTATGGTTGTTTACATGAATTATCTTAGTTAATCCTCACAATAACCCAATCCCAAGGAAGAAGTTTGTCCCTTTATTACAGATTGGGAAAGTGAACCTGGGGAGGTAATAAGTCATTTGCCAAAGTCATGTGACTAGTGATAAGCAGTCTCAAAACTTTAACCTAGATCTGATCAACAGCCAGATTCTCCAGTAAGAATGTTATTAGAACATTTGGAGAAAGAAATTATATAAATATTTAAGAGTCCTTAGTTTTTGTTGCAACTAGACAGTCCTTGCTTAGGCATGGGGTTGTTTTACTTGTTGGTTCTGTCCCTTTGAAAATCAGCTTGTAGCTTCCAGACCCCTCATTCTTTTGGAAAAAAAAGAAAGAAAATAAATGGTTATTCCTTTTTCTCCAAAATACCAATAAATGTGAGCCCAACCAACCTTGTAAGAAATCTGCCAGATGTTTAAACGATCTGATACAGTGTCCATGCAGTGACAACACAAATAATAAATAAGATAGGGACTGCGTTTGAAATATTCATTCTTCTATGATCAAGGCCTGCTGACTTTTATCATCTGTTGTATACAATATAGCAAAGCTTCATTCTATTTTCTTCTTTCCCAATGTTGAAACAGTCACAGCTCATAGTCAACTTTTTCTTTTAGTAAGATTCATTAAATGTAATCTGGCCTCTACATCTTTTGAATACGGGATACTTTGAAATAAAAGAATTTCTTTAAAGCTTCACTATAAGAAAAATGCTCCAATATCTTAAAGTCCCATTTATTTTCCAGGTTAAAAAAAAAGACATCTCTTAAAGATTTTCCTTCTTATTTCATTGCATGAAGCCAGGATAGCCAAGAAAATAAAAGTTATCCAGAAAGAACTATAATTAAAATTTCATTTTTTCTTTTTTTTTTCTAGGCCTCTCTGTGTATGTTTATCCATAGATATTAAATGATAAAAACGGCATTTTGTAATCTGCCTTTTTTACTTTCTATCTTTTTAAACATCCTTAAAACATGTTACGTCCATCGCAAGTCAGAAAAAGCACCCCTTGTCCATCATTGCAGCTCCCTGGGGCCACCTAGGAGAATCACACTGAAGAGCTGAGATGGGAGGAAAGCTCTGGGTATCAGGCTTTCTCAGCCCAACGCTCCCTGTGCTGATCTTAGCAGAAGGTCCTGCTGCTGGTGTCTTGTGCCAAACTTGCTTGTCCTCCCCTTTGACTCACCATCAAGGTCCCTGGTTCTTACTTGGGAGGTGATTCCTCCCCCCAGCGGATATTTGGCGATGTCTGGATACATTTTCATTCTCATAACTGGGGACCAGCTACTACTATCTAGTCAGTAGGGGCCAGGATGCTACACACCCTAGAATAGCAAGGCTGAGAAATCTGGGCCAGGTGGATGCTACCATCATTCTCCCCGACGGGAAACCTAGCTAGCTGGCCGGGGGACTTTAATAATGCCTCAGGTAAGATTTTTTCTCTGTATTCTTTTAATTTATTGTGTGCTTTCTATGTGCCATTGAATTGTCCTCAGCATTTTGTATTTATTTATTCCCTTTGTTAATTGTGACAACCCCTGGCTTTTCCGACTCCCACTGTGAATGGCTCAGTCTTTGCTGGTGCTCCTCTCACTTCCCTGCTTGTCACATCCTAAAATACTTCCTGCAGACGACACTGCCCCACTGTCTCCCGGACATTAACTGTCACTGCTCCTGCTCCCCAAGACCTGCTGAACTACTTATGTTCCCCACACGCCCACTCCCTGATTGATGTCCTTACTTGAACTGAGCCCCCTTCCCTTTGTCTACCTGGTCGAAACCTACCAAGGCCATTGGTGCAAATTTGACCTTTCTTTTGTTTAAATTTTTATTTTGATATAATTTCAGACTTAAAGAAAAATTGCAATAAGAAGACAAAAAATTCCTCTATTCCTTTTGCCTAGGTTCCCCAGGTTAATAGTTTACTGTATTTACTTCATTTCTTGTTCTCTTCTAGACTCAGTTGCAGACATGGTGCCCCTTTGCCTGTAAATAATTTAGGATATGCTTCCCAACCACAGTAAAATTACCAAATCAGGGAATCAACATTGAGACTATAATATTATTTAATCTACATACTTTGTTATGATCTTTCAAATTAGAAATTTTTATAGAAGTACTAAAACAATGTATTTCATTTCATTTTGTAAACTACCCAGTATACCCTTATGATTCCCGGATTTTTAGTTTGATATTAAAACTGGTGAGCTATTAATAATACTCCTCACTCCCCAAACAACACTGAATTTTTCAAAGAGGATGCATTTATTTCTATGTGGTAGGGCACATATATTTGAATACCATTAATCACTTCAAAAATTTCATAAATCAATCATATTTCAGATGTAATTTCAGACATGAGAGTGAAAGAACCTGCTCAGGAGAAACTTAAACACAATGACTTATTTAACTTCAATGGTCATGATGCCTTTTGTTCTTCTTTGGATTATACAGAGTTATTTGTTTATTTAGCTTGATATCTTACTACCCATGTGGAATTAAGACTCTGACAGTTTACCCTGTTTATTATCTTCCTTTTAAAGAGGCCAAAAGCTGAAAAAAACACACATTATAAAATAAGCTTTTCAGAATGTGAAATATATTTTTAAATGATCTAAAATGCATTTTTAAAGGTTTCTTAAATCTCTCCTCCACTCGTGTTGTTGTGTGCCAGGACCCCCCAGAAGTATGACACTTCAGCTGCTAGCTGCCACTGCTACAATTATTGCTGGTATAACAGTGATAATGACATTTTCCATTTACTAAGAGCTTACTATAGGCCAGACATCAGGCTAGTGTTTTACATAGAGAACATCATCTTATCTTTATAGTATTTATATATTATTGTCCCTAATTTACAGTGAAAAAATAGAGATACCAAGAGGCAGAATACCTTGGCCAATGGACAGGTTTCCCCTCACCCCCAATATTACCCTCCCAAGCCCTAGCTTTGGATGACCTGCAGAGATGGAACTAGGCAAAAAGGAGATGTGTATCTAGTTTCTAGCCTATGCCTCACTTACTACATTGCTCTATCGAAATATTTTTAGCTCTCTGGACAGTGATTGCAAAATAAGGACATGCAAAAATTCTCTCCAGATTCCTACCCAGTGTTAAAAATGAATAATTTTCATCATCACTAACAGAGCATTTTTCCAGAACACTGCATTGACAGAGACTCTACCTTTTTTTACTGTTGTTTTAAAATATATTTGCTGAGCTCAGTGATTTGAACTGAGATGAACTACCTAATACTTGTGCAATTCACAAGGGCCTATAATAAGTAGGATTTTGGACTCTGTATTTTTATAGCCTTGAGTAGGATTTATGGAATTATCATTTGCAAAACTTCTGGTACAGAGCTTGTAGTTCCAAAAATCCCTATGCATTACCAGAATATTTCACTTATGGAATATTGCTGGCTAGGTAGCCTGAGAAACTTGAGAAATGTCCTCATTTCTGTTGATAGGTGGGGGCAAGAACTATAGGTAGCATCGCCACAGTAACTGGGATCGCTCTCTCCTCTTCTAGTTCCATCATTTTATCTAGCAAAGAATCCTACCCCAGGCCTGAAGGTACACTGGTCTTGGCCACTCTGTGATTTAAGCTTAGAAGTTGTGATTCTGAGTTCCGTAGGTCAGGTTCTTTGATAGGTCCTAAACATGGTAATTCACACTGGTCTTGAAGCATGTATTGGTATCCCCACTTTGTAGATAGTCCACATAACTGTCCACATAACTTGCTGGGTCAGTGCAAAATGAGAACATAGGACCCTTGTTCAAAATTAATAAGAATTTCAAGATGACAATGGCAGAGCCTTGAACCAAGCAAGGCAGCTTTGGAAAGACAGGGTCCTGTGTGACAGCCCAGGTGATATGCACATAAAGCCAACCCCACAAAGAGGTAAACTGATGTTTGAAGAAGTTAAGTGACTTGCCTGAGCCACCCCAGCTGGGCTGCTTTTTGGTTTTCATTACATCTTTTTAGTAGTTTCTTATTTTTTATCCAGATCCTAAATATGTGTGCGAATGCATGTGCATATATGTATATTTATATTTGTACATTTAATCCATTAATTTAGCATTTACAATTTATATTTGTTTCTGCAAATCCAATTGGTTTATCAGCTTAACAATATTGCTATTAATAGTTTACATGGCTGTGCTAGACAACAGCATGAAATTGCAGAAAATGCATTAAGATGTTTATACAGTCTTCTGAATAGCGTCTAACGGTCCCTTTCTTTTTCTAAGTTAGTAGTCATGGCTCTCTTCACAGTCCTGGAAAAATGCTCAGAATGTGTGACTTAACAGTGACTCAGGCATTTCAGCTCAGCTTAGATGGTATTCATTCTTTGATGGATAAAAGAAAAAGAAAAAGCTAGTCTTTGGCTAAACAGCACAATCCTCTCTATTATTCCCATCTCTACAGATTGCTTGAAAAGTGCAGCATATTTGGAATTGCTCTCCTAAGAATTAAGCCTGGACAGAAAAGCCCACACCATCCTGAGAAAGAATCCAGACCATGTGCAGCAGGCCAGGGAGCCAAGGCGGAGGAGGCCAAGGAAAGGGAAAGAGTGAGAGGAGAGGAATCCAGTCTCTGATGGGCATGTCCTGATTTCGGAAGCCCTTTCAGGACACAGACATGACTCTCTTTGCCAGTAAATGATCTTACATAAGACCTCTCCTTGCGCTTTCCTGGTGCATTCTTTCCTTTGTTGCCTTAGATCTATGACTCTTCTATGCCATCGTCACCAGCATCACTGTCATTAGAACCGTATGTATATTATAAATACAACTGATATTTGTTTACCTACTTACAGTCTCTAAGTGTGCTTTTATATTAGTAACTAATATTAGGATACTTTTAAAAACATTTATTGAGCACTTAATAGGTGCCAGACACAGTAAAAA
The DNA here is from genome assembly GCF_054644295.1 of Miniopterus natalensis. Classification (NCBI taxonomy): domain Eukaryota; kingdom Metazoa; phylum Chordata; class Mammalia; order Chiroptera; family Miniopteridae; genus Miniopterus; species Miniopterus natalensis. Next base: position 28,928,052 of record NC_142096.1, read on the forward strand.
TATTTCATACTTATTATATTATACAATCCCTACAGTGGTTCTATAAGGTAGTTAAGCTTATCTTTTCCTTATTTACAAGTGAAGAGACTGAGGCTCAGAGAGGCTAAATCGTCTTCCCAAGGTTATACACTAAGCGACTGACAGAGCTGAGAACCACAGCAGGATAATCTATCTTACTCTATTATATTAAAATGTTTGTTAAACTGAATACAGTATAAATTGTGTGATAACAGATGACACAAATAAGCATAAACATATACGTTCTATGCAAGAATTTATTCAACTCAACAAACATTTACAGAGTGCCACTGTCTGCTACCAGGCGCTAAGCTGCAGGAAGGGGACACAGAGATCAATAAAGTGTGCACTAGGAGCTCTCTCTGTCAACAGAGAGGACTCTCTCCCCAACAATCTATTAAACGTCTTTCAAGGAGCAATTTTATTGAACACCTACAATATACCAGACATGGCATTGGACACTGTGCAGAATACAAAAATAAATAAGAATCAGTCTTTCTCTCAAGGAACTTGCAGAGAAATGAAAGCAAGGTGCTCAAGGCTGCCTAGTGTAAGAACAAGTATAAGGTCCCAGGGGTTCAACGCATGGAAGAAAACTTGTTTCCTAAGAAGTTTAGCCAGTGTTGATTCTAAAGTGAACCACCAAACATGGATGGGAAATAAAAGGTGATGTTTTTCCTTTTGTCAAAGTCATAAATCATAGGTGATTTGAATATAGTGTATAATCCTAGTTACTCCCTTTAAAGGACAAACTAGAACCACAGAGTAGTCCAGGGCTGGTAAGCTCAAATTCTCAAAGGGATACTGTTTTTTTACACATGATGATGAATGCTGGTGGAACTCAAATCTGGAAGAACAGTGAGGGGACCATCAGCTCATTCTTTAAAAGGTTCAAAGATGTAAATAAGGTGAAACTTATTCTCAGGAAGGTGTAATGGCCCTCTTTGAGACTCTTAAAATAGGAGACAATGTTTTATGCTTGAAGAAGGTAAATTTAGGGTAAATAGTAGAATGAATGACATACACAGGATGTGGTAAGTATATGGATCTTGTTGTCCCAGGAAACGACCATTTCAAGAAGCAATGTGGTCCGATAGTTAACAACCTGAGTCAGACAGAGCTTGGAGTCTGGGTTGGAGTCACTTACTATGGATTTGGGGTAAATAACTTAGTCTCCCTAAACCTCAGTTTACTTGTTATTTATCTGAATATTGCAGAAAATAAAACTTGGCCTCTGGGATAATGGTAAGGCAATGTAGGAAACTAGCTAAAAGCGGAGGCTCCCCTTCCTTTCTCTTCTTTGTGTCTTTAAAGCCCAGCTCCGACTCTTTGGGTAAGTCATTGTTATACTTTTATGTACTTTGGTACCATCCACTACTACATAGTAATTATAATAATGCTGATCTCAGAATTTGGGGGATAATTGAATGAGCTAATGTGTGTAATGTGCATAGAACGGAGCGAGTGCTGGATACTGTTTAGCTATTGTCATTATAGGGTTGCTGTGAAGATTAAACAAAATAATTTTCAAAGCACTTAGCAAAGTGCCTGGTATACAGTAACATAAGTAATGGTTAGTAATGGTTATTATTACAAAATTTCATAAATAGATTCAAGTTGTCCTGAATGCTTTCCTGAGCAACCCAAACTGGCTACCGCAATTTTTTGCAAGTATTTCTCATGACCAATGTCATATCCAAAACATACTGAATGGCTGGGTGGTCATGCCAAGTGTAGCATTTTCAGTATTTTGATCTCTGCACCTCACACGTCTAACCTGGAATTACTCTTTATAGGTCATTCACCTTTCAAAGGGCATGGCTTCCCTTTTCTTACCCCCGGAATTCGCCTTATTACTTGATCAATGAACACATTTGTGTTAAGCACTTGCTGTCACCTGAACACCATACTTCCTGCTTTTGTGAAACTTACAGCCTTATGAGAAAGGGCACTAAACAATTTCCTTACCTCCCCCACAAAAATGTAGGCAGTGGAAGAGAAGTAGAAGCTGCTGGGAGGCAAAGCTAGGAGACACCTAACCTCATCTGAAGCAAAAGCTCACTGGGAATGTGAAGTTGACGTTGAGCCCCTACATGCGCCGGAGAGGACAGTGCTGATGCAGCCCTGAGGCCGGAGAGGACCAGGCATTGACATCTTTCCCATCAAAGTACAGGCACTTTCCAGACCTCTCACACTCCTGGGGAAAAGATCTCGATGCATTCCTTGTTGTAGATGTCATCTGCATGCTCAAATGGTCACCTGGGACAACTCCTGAAACACCATTTTTACTTGTCCCCTTCTTTCCCTGTTTGCTTCGCATTAGATTTTTTCCCCCACTTTCACTTTATTTTATTTTTTTAATTTATCTTCTGCATGGACGATTTGTCTTTATTCCCCATTTATTTATTAATTGGTAATCTATTTACATCAGAATGTACCGATGGGCATTTATTTTATGCTTGGGATTATAATTCAATACTACATCCTTTACTTTGTTGTTCAAAGTGTTTCAGCTTTGGGCATTGGGAATTTTTCAGTTGGTTTCTCTGTCCCTTTAACAGATCCACATTAATGTAGAAGTATTCTTTCTCTTATTTTCTGGCACCTCAAATTCTCCAGGCTCATTTTATATATTTCCTGCCCTGGTTTTAGAATCAGCCCTTACTCCAAGACTGTCTTGTTCATTTTATTGGAGAGGGTATTTGAAACCAAGATCTGGATGCTAGGTGTTTGCACTGATTTAAAAAAACCTTTTTTTTTTTTTTAATTGATTTCAGAGAGAGGAAGGGAGAGGGGGAGAGAGAGAGAAATATCAATGATGAGAGAGAGTCATTGATTGGCTGCCTCCTGCACACCCCATACTGGGGATCGAGCCCGCAACCCCGGCATGTGCCCTGACTAGGAATGGAACTGAGATCTCCTGGGTCATGGGTGGATGCTCAGTCACTGAGCCACACTTGTGAGGCTGCACTGAATTTTAATAAGCTGCACATAGTATAGTCATGAAAATGGTTTCTGAGACAAACGTACAAAGCAAAAAACAAAGCAGAGCTGTGCAAAGAGAAATAAGGCCAAGAGCCTAACTTACATGTAATAAGTTCATCCATGCGTTTTCATTGTTGTTCGTGTTAGTGGTGGAGCTCTGTGAACAGAAGCTTGTGCTCTTATTACTCTAAATCAGGAGACTTTAGCAACACACCAAAGGCTAGAAGTAGTGGAATCTCTATGGGTAGTCACTCGTGTTAAGGTCAGATGAGAAACATCGCCTACGTGAGATAAAGCAGTTAGATGCAAAATCCAGGGACTGATCCAGAGAACGAGGCTCACAGAAAAAAACCCATGAAATTGAGGTGGAAAATGGAAATTTTAAGGTGTAAAAAGGAAGTACCAGAACTGAAAGTAAATACAACTTACTGAGATGAGATAAAGATAGGTGAGAAGAGGAAGAATAAATGGGAATGAAAGGGATCAGATGTTAGAATAATTTTTAAAAATGTATCAATTAAGAGCATTTTGAAAAACATAAAGAGGGAAAGAATCTGGAATTAGAACTACCGTCAGCAATGCAGAATCTCATGTCTAGTTAGGTTAACCTATTGATGTGGGAAATGAGTAAAGAAAACCCAGTTGGTAGATGGAGGGTAGAGGGGGTGAGGAACATATAACACTCATTACAATGTGGGCAAGGCAACTGCATGGTTTGTGGCCAAATCATGGTTTTGTTTTATTTTTTTTTTTTTCAAACCTAATTATATTTGGAAACAATCTTCCAAGCTAAAGTTAACATTTTAATAGAAGTCTGTCTCCATTGGATTTAGATAATCACACTGCAATTTTCTTTTCTAACATATATCTTATTTGTTGCTTTATTGTACATATGCAGTATAGACATGGGAAATATTTACTGAGGTTGCTGAGGATTTTCAATAATGAATGAGCTCAACTAGAGGATTAAATTTCAGACCTAACGATGTGGAAGTCTGGTCTTCAATAGTTTGTGTTAATCCCTAGGTTCTTAAGTGCTGATGTTCTATTCAAAAAGGTTTTGATTGTCAGGTACAACATCACATGCTTTTTCTGAATTCCGATTTCTGCTAATATTCAAAAATGCTGTGCAGCAGCATTTTGCAAATGACTATTCTTGTGTTTGATGCGTTGGCAAATACCATTTTCAACTCCCAGAGATATTTAGTGATTTGTAGTATCTCTCAATTTGGGGCAGATAGCTTATGTGTCAGGATAGCATTGCCTGTCAAGTGAATATTGGGCTCAGAATTTCACTTTTCCTTTATAATGGACATCAGGAATAAAGATGTTGACTCACTAAATACGAACAAATAACCTAACACTGTCAGTAGTATATTCCTACACCTAGAAAGTTCAAGGTTCTGGGCTGTACCGTCACTGGAGTCTTGCCCAGGATTGGTCTGGTTTGCAGTGTGGACTGTGTTCCTGCAGATGGCATGGCAGGAAGCACTGAGCCTTGAGGATGACAGGGCTTATACAGATGCCTCAAGCTCCCATTCCATTTCATCACGTAGGGTATGACTCTAGCATCTAATTTTGACCTGAAGGATACTGGCCTTCCTCACTGAGGTGAGCCTGCTGAGTATATACAATATTTTTTTTCCAATGCCTTTGACCAATTAAGTAGTAAAACATTATAGTACTATTTTGTTTCCTTAGTGACCTGGGAATGTGTTGTATGTTTTAAAAAATCGTTCTTGAAGTGTCTTGAAATTTATTTCTATAATCACTATGAGTATTCTGACTTTCTCTTTTTAGGCCACTTCAAATTTTTACTTTAAAAAAATGCTGAATGTGCTTCTTTGCCAGGAGCTGATCAGATTTTGCCGACTACAGGAGGGTCTCTGAGTTCAGATGCAAGCTCAGGTCTCAGGATCAGATCTCATTAGAACAACGATTCATATTCTTAAGAATTATCATTTGATCACCCATTTTTTAAGAGATAAATACCATTTGGAAAAAATAAAACATTTGAAACTCAAATGCACTTATAATATTAAGTTGCCCTTAGATCAGCAAAAAGGTCAAAGTTGGTTCTCCTTTCTCAAGTCTTATTTTTCTACTGCACCTAACTACTGGGTAAATCAAGTATTTTGATGTTTGAATTCCTTTAAACCTCCTTCCTATCCAGGAAAATTGCCACACGTCAGAGAAATCAAGATGGATACTTTCCCATTTGACCCTTTTCCTTTCTTGGATCTATGTTCTTAAAACAGGATTTGGACACTTTAAAATTTATATATATTTTTTCTCAATCATTTAACTGTGTTTTAACTTCTTCCTTTGCTTGTTTTATTTTTGCTTCGGACCTTAGTTGCAGAGTCACTTAAAGTAGAAATAAACATTCAAGTCAAATATTCAATTCAGTGAAACCCTGTATACTGTTAAATCCTTTATACTGATACTGGCTATTTGCTATTGATACTCCAGGAAAGCTAATGGAACCCATGTGATGTGTATCCAACCAATGATTGCTAAAGGGATGCTTTCTTTTAATAATACTATTATAATATGAATGATTTTAAAAAATAATCTTGGTACAATATTGTATTAAATGCTACATTATTTGAATGTTAAGAAATAATCATTTTGTTATACTTAATAATGGTCAGAATTTTTAAAGTATTATATTCTAGGTTGGCAACACATTATAAAATTAAAGGTGAAAAGGCTGGAATAAAAAAGGGTAAATTGATGGAAAACCAGGTACAGTAACAGAGGAAAGAACTGAGTTTCTGAGCCTGAAAGAGAAGAAGAGTTATAGCAATTTAGTGGGTGGTGTATATGAGTCCAGGGTGGGTGGGGGAGCTCCAATGTTCAGTTACTATTCAATATTTCATCTCTATAGGTATTTAAAACATAATATATGTTAACATTTTATCAAGAAAAAAGGTAGATAGATGTAAGAAATATCTTCTTGTGCAATACAAGTGCATCATTAAGGAACATCACTGTAGATGTACCAAAAATAAATCATAAAATGTGGTGAAAACCTTGGACAATTGGAGAATAAAATAGGCCATGGGGAGGGAGACCATCATAAATAATCCTTATATGCCTCTTTCAGCTATATTTTCTGATGACCAATGAACTGGAAAAAAGAGCTAAATGTCTTAAACAGTGGAAATATAACATACTAAAATCATACTAATTATATTGGTACCTTTAGATTAATTTTAGATTATTAAATGCTAAGTGCTATAAATGTATTATTACTATAATTATATGCATTATTTATAAATGCTATGAGTTAGTATATGCATTATTATATTTTATTATATATTCACACTAATCTGTGGAATATTTTTCTTGCTACAGATCAGATGGGTCATGGCTTCCTGGAAAGAGACTCCGTGCATATCTCTGGTAATAATAGACTGAATTCCCCTTTTATTTTTCCAAGAACATAGAAACCTATTGAAAGTAGGTGGCTACACAGAAAGAAATGCTCTCCCTCAACCTGACTTGGCCTTACCTCTCTAATGAGCATGTAACTTTTGGTGATACTGCTCACTAGGGCCAAACCTATAAGATCTGAGAAAGCCACATTCCAGCTACACCACTCTCCTTTTAATGGGGTTTGGTGCAAGGACAATGCTTACAACCCTATATTCCTAACATACTTTTAGCAATTCCACTTTGTATATGGCTAAATTCAGGTTTAGTGAGGTTAACTACTTTGGCATAGTCATCATGTGGTGGAACAGAATTCGAACCCAGCATTGGAGCCAGCACTCAGGTATCTCACAGTGTGGCAGTAAAGCCTTATGTGAAGATACATTTTGTATCTTCCAGAGGTTCCTCTGGGCTTCCTTCTGCAGTTTCTTATTCTGGGAGCCACAGGCAGACCTGTTCACAGCTCCTATCTGGCAATACATATCTAGCCTTTTCCTACTGAGGCCTTTCATCCCTGCAGATAGCCCTGTTCGACAGGACCTAAGGCAGCTATCTATTCTGGCAATATCTCCCCCATGTGGCCCACCACCCACCTATAGGGATGTACCCACTCATTCTGTATTTAGTCACCCTGGCAGAGGAGGCCATTCCCCAAGGGCAACACTTGGGTGGTCACTACTGCAGCACCCAGCTCTCCTTGCCCACTGTCTAGACGTCCTGGGGTCAGATACCAGTTCATCGTGCCCCCAAATTTGAGAAACACATAGCAAACTCTTAGACAGTCCCTGTCAGCCCCCTCCCAGGGCTCTCCCCTCTCACTGCTGGGGTGTGATGGGGACTCACAGTAAAGGAACTGTTCTCCCAAAATACAGTCAGTTCTCATTGTCTGTGGCAGGTCTGTTCTGAGGTTGCCGCAACCCTGGACCATTGCTCCTATGGGAAGTACAGATTTAGGTTTCTGCACGTCGGGTCAAATATTTTCCTCAACTGTTCAATATATAACCTCGTTTATCTGTGTTTCTGTTGAAACACTCCCTGATTTAATGTATGATTTCTTGATTCCTTGACATTGAGCTCATGGCCAACAGAGCTGTAACTCATGCCAGAATAGGAGCCTATCGAACACGTGAATTTTCTCTGTCAGGCACAGCACAGCCTTCCTTCACCTGGAACACCGGATGGCACCTCAGCACTCGGCTTTGGGTCATCTTAACAGAGAAATCTCCAACAAAAAAGCACAGCAATCAGAAAATTGTCTTATTAAATATGAAGAGGTCACTTGTTTACAGTATGAGAGCTGCTTTCACCTCCAATGGAAATGAGCTAATAGGTTAATCACATTTTGTGCCGCTCTGTGCATGTCCAGGAGTGACCACAGAAGCACAGCAAGTATTGATTTGGGGCTACAGATAGGTTTTAGTGAATAGGCAAGTTTACGAATACTTGAATAACAAGGGCCCGCGAGTGACAAGGACTGACTGTAAATATTTTCAACAGTGTTCACCAAGCCCTCTCCTCGCTCTGTTTTATTTCTATATTCTCCATCTGGCTTACGGTTCCCAGAGTCAGGAAGGAGGCCTTGGGAGCCTCACTTAGGAATCTGACATCTACTGTCTTTCAGTGCCTCATAAAAAAATGGGTTTTGACGTTAGGCAAAACACACATTAGAGATTGTATTGGTCAGGGTTTGCCATTGCAAGAATCGAAAAGCAAATCCGGATGACCTGAGCTAAAAATGTGTTTATTAAAATGATGTTGGGAAAAACACAGAATCTTAGGGAAAGCTCAGGACCTGGCTTAGAAAACAGGCAGGAGCAAGTGAGGTTGGGCTGCAGCCCGAACCATAAAGGAGGCTGCAAATGAGGCCAGCCCGCTGCCACTGACCATGGCCCCGCTGCCGCTGACCATGGCCCCGCTGCCGCTGACCCTGGCTCCGCAGCCACCACTGCCGCTGTTCGCTGCGCTGGATTTGATGGGGCCACCTGCTCCCGATAGGGGTTCTTCCTTTACTTTGACAGCTCACTACACAACGTGCAGGGCAGGCACCTCAGACTGACTGACTGACGGGAGATTAGGGACTCTGTGCCTCCATGCAAGGGAGGCTGTAAAAACAAGGGCTTGGCATTTGCAGTTTCTCTAGGGGGAGGAAGGCTCTGTCTCCCACCAAGACTCAGAAAGTCAGACATTTCCCACGTGCAGAAAGAGGGCTCAAATATTTGGCAGGCAGAAAAACAAATGAACATAAGGGCTCATGCTCATGGACTTTAATGATTGCTAGAACTGGAAGAAAATGCCAAACTCATAGACTTAGTTCACCCTTTCTTCCAATTAAGAGGTCTCCTTCAGAATGCTCTGGAGAATAATCTTACAGTCTCTGCCTCGGTTTTCAAAAGATGGGGGAACTTTCCACACCGCCAGATAGTATGTTCCGATCCTTGTCCATAGGATTTCTCCATAAGATTTTATTATGATTTCCAGTTCTTTTTGTTTTTTTGGTTTTTTTTCAACAAAGAGTTTGTCTTCATCTAGATGCATTGTAGTCACTAAAGGTCCTGCATTGGGCGTGGTACTTGGACAAGACTACAATATCTCCACATGCACTGGCAAACGCAGAGGCTATTTATTTCATTAATTTAACCCAAGTAGGTGTTGGCTCCTCCATGTAACCATAGTATAACTATGATTCATAGTAAGCTAAGACACTTAGACATTTTCACATGAACTGCTACCAAAGCCAGTCCTACAACTGGGTCTCTAAACTTAATTATTTAAAAGACCAAATTGAGGTTTTTACATGTATCTCTCCAGATTTCATCTACCTAGTTTTAGCTTAATGATCTGGTTTACTGAGATAATTTGGGGATTTAAGTATTTTACTGTCTACGGTGGTAGGGTTTTGTTCTAGGATTGTGCTACCTATAAATTTGTCTGGCACATCTTCTATATTTTCCTCCAAGTTATTGATAAATTATTGAACAGGAAAGGACTACAATAGAGCACTATGACATTCTACCAGTCTTTCTTGAGGGTTGACGCTTGATCACTGAGCAAACTTTTTTGAATCCCACTGCCCAACCATCTTAAAATAAACCTGATTCTGCATAAAAACCATCAATGTCTTGTCCTTACTCTTTCTGTAAAGATGACAGCCTTACCATGGCTCACAGGCATGGCACTGTCTGGCCTGTGCTTTCTTCTACTGCCCCTGGGGCCACTCCCCCTTTTCTCTGTTCTAGCCACTAGGCACTGCAAATGAAATTTTCCTCTCCCACTCAACTCAGCCTCATGTCTCAGCTTAGGCATCATTTTCACAGGGAGCTATCTCTAGCACCATAAATTTGTCAGTTTCTTATGTTGAGTCTTCTCAGAGAATCACATTCCATTTCTTTAAAGGTCACTGAATATTTATTAGTGTCATAATGTGATCTGACTCCCCACCAGACTTAAACTCTGGAAGGGCATGGCCACAGTCTGTGTTCGCTCATAATTATATGACAAGTGTTTGGAACACTGTAGGGTCAGTAAAGCATCTTGTTGAATGATGTGACCATTGATCCTACTGAAAGAGTAAAGCAGCGAATGAGTGAAACAGCTGTAGGAGGTAAATCCTCTCCTACTACTTCCCTGGTTTATAAGAACTCCGGCTCAGAGTTTCTCAATATCAGCACTATTGCCACTTGGGCTGGGTAATTCTTTGTGTGTGTGGGGGCGGGTATTCGGTGCTTTGTAGGATGTTTAGCAGAATCCCTGGCCTCTACCCTGTAAATGACTGAACATCATGCTTCCAGTTTTAACAACTGAAAATATCTTCTGACATTGCTAAATGTCTTGGGGTGGAGAGGGGTGCAGAGCAGTGAACAATATCATCCTGGTGGAGAACCTTTGCTAAAGAATTTTAGCACATCAAGAAGGACGTACAATTTGCTTAAATGTAATTCTACATAATAACTATATACAGTAATCGTATGTGAAAGACTCTCACAAGTTGGGGGAATTAAATGGGACACTTTGCTACTCAGTAGACAAGTATGAGGCCAGAAGTGTTCACTCAATATATTGTTACAACCATGAAAGTTTTCATAACTACTCAAGTCCAAAAGGATCTCCCATTTCAACCTGCTAGAAAAATCACCACATTTGACAGTTAATAGAGAATTAAATCTCCTGTCTGTACTTCATTAAAGAAGCAGAATTCCCTAGGATGATATATGAATTCTAAGGCACCTTCAGAGGGTAGGTTAGATGACTGACAACTGGTCGGACACTGTTGCAGGCTCTAGGCTGTGGTAGGCAGTCTTCAAGAATGGCCTCCAAGATCCTACATGGAATTGTGTTATCAAAAAAACTAATCCAATCTCCTTAAATATGAGGCACCCTTGATGTTCTTTAGATATCTTGTTGCTTTTAGTGATTGTGGAGAATGATATGGGAAATGTCGTAGGGTGAAAAAAATCACTAGCTAAGCAGGATGCTCCAGTTTTTACAATATTCCCACCTTAATCCTTACCACAAACCCAGCCAATGCAATCATGAGATAACATACATTACTCTGGATACCAGGTGTGATGGACATCAGATTGTAATGAAGTGATTCCCAGCCCTCATTATTATACACCAAACATCAAGAAAGTAAAGCAAGAAGTGTTAGCCCATGCGGTGCCATTCATTATGACTTATTAAATGACTGCAGAAAGGAAATGATTCATATATTATAGAGGAACAAAAAGAGTTACTGGCATTACCCAGCTGAGCCAACTAAAAGCCAGGAGCATATTAATTATTTTTTTTCCTGGCCATTCCTGGAAGTATTCCGCCACAAGCTCGCATTTTCTCACTGAAATAACAAGAGCTACAATGCTGGCACCATTGCTCAATTACGTCTAATGCATTTTGTAAGTTTATCCTTCCAAGAAAAAGTTGGGAAGGTAGAAACTTTAGAGCCACCATCAAGCATATCCAATTATACTAATGAGGAAAAAATGTTACGTCTCGAGCTTTAACCTTTGTGTCCATTGGCCATAGGCCACCAGAATAAACTACAGAGATATATGTGATTTCTAGGTACAAACTTTGGACTCATACACTGGATTTAAAGTAGACAGATTACAGAGAGAACAAAAATAATTACCTCAAAAGTAAGGAGAGTGTTAGGTCTCCAAAGCATAGATAAAATGTAGAGGGTTGGAAAAATTCATGCAGAGGCCTATAACACATGGCAAATATGGAGATGCCTGCTTTTTGACCAATATTTTTTCTTTGTTAATGAGCCAATCCTTATCAAACCATTCCAAGAGTCTAGAAAAGACCTGTGCCAACATCTTCCTCTCAAGTGTCCAAAGCCGAACATAACCTTTAACCCCTTGTTACCATACATCACACTTCCTGGGTGATGCAGGTGTGCAGCTGAAACATATCCCAACAGGTTCCTGCCAAAGAGAGTAATCCCCAAATGCCGTTGTGCCTGCTCCTGGAGGGTAATGGTGAGTTCACAACCTTCGCCCGAGACTCCTGCTTGGGTGATGTTACCCTAATAATTGCTTAAAACCAAGTCACTATCTTGAACACATAAATCATGATTCCATGTTACTAGGGAACCAAACTAGTGAAGAAAATAGTTCTTCGTACTTGTTAAGGAAAAGGATACAGTTTTTGTTTTGACAGTAAGTGGCAGAGAAATTCACTGTAATTGAACCACACAAACTGTATTATTATAACCTAATTGATTGGTCCAGTGGGAGAGAAAAAAGCCAATTGTGGAAAGCAAGGGAATTGATGGTTTTAAAAATGGAACTGACTTGTTCATTAACTGGATGAGCTAAATGGACTATTTTTTTCATCATGTGAATGGTTTGTAAAACCAAAGACTATGATATAGGGAGACACGAGGAACAACATGAGGAAAAAGCACCATTTAACCAATAAAATAATGCTTATTTTCCCGGTGTCTTTTCTCTAACCAGCTTTTGCTTGGAAGCATACTGGTGGTGAGTTCACTTAAGCCATGCTGGGGATGGGAAAGAAATTAAACTGCTCCTGTGAAAACATACCAGGAAAGCATTTGTGTCCTTTCGGTCTGTTTTAACTGGGATAACGTTTACAGCTATCTTCTGGGTAAATCTGGGACATTTACAAAAGCAACAGTGATAGTAACATTGAGCTCCTGCTTTAAACTCAGTTTCCTGAGAGGTGATTTATATATGTTGATAAGTTTTATCCTACCAGTAAAAGTTAGGTAAACATGATTATCAAACTTTACAGAAAAGGAAGGTGAAGCTCAGACGTTACATAGCTTGCTCGAGGTAAATAGTGAATCACAAAGCTAAGACTCAATACCAGATTTACCTTATGCAAAAGAACTGCCTCAACACAGCTCTGTTTAAATATATATATGTAAACGCATGCATATGTAAATACATGTGGATATATACACATTCATGTGTGTGCATATATTTTTATATACAGTTTTATGGCATAATGTACTAGAGACAGATAAACACTGTAGGTCTGATGCTAACTTATCATGTGATCTTTTTATATCTTTGGCTTTTGGTTTCTTCAAGCTTTCAAAATTGGAACAACTTGTCACTAAATAATATTTAAAACTATTTGAGATTGTTGGCTTAGAGTGGCTGTCAAATTATAGGACAAATCAAGGCCAAGGGAAAAATACACCCTGGGAGAGAGAGAACAGGTTCCAAAGGCTGAAAAAGGGGGTCGAGGAGGGTGTGTGTATTTCTCAAGCCATCTCGGAGCGTTTGAACAGTGAAAGAAAGGGTAAGTGTCTATGTTCTATCTGCTTTGTTCTGCATTGTAAGTATAAACAAAGTAGAGCTTGATGACAAAGGTCTTTCTGGCTGTACTTTTTTTCCCTTTCTCTGCCAAATTCTTGGAGGCACTGATAGCTTGGAAACCAGTTTGTGAAGCTCAAAGGCCCTACTTGGAAACAAAAGGGACATAGTCACTAAACATATGCAAGGAGGGCCCTTGGATGTATTTATTAACAATGATGCTTTCTAAAGTGCTAGAAACAAATTCTTTACACCAAGACCACCAAGGCACTCTGTTTTCTAAAGGCAAGCAGACTTGACATCTGTCTTTATTTCCCTATTTTCAGTTGCAATGAAATCCAGACTCTTGGGGGCTTGGGAAAATACCATGTATGGCCTGTTTTGGTGCATTTTCCTCTAGGATTTGGTTGCCAGCCTGTAGAGCTGCCCCTTTTCTTCCTCTGCCCCCACCCCCTCCTCATGCATGTACCCTGTGGCAGGAGAGCCAAAAACTGAGCCAAAAGTATTTTCAATAGAAATACCAGGAACATGCTGTTTCTCGTGGCACGGAAAAAGCAAACAGTATGAAGGCCAAATTTACGCTAATCTCAAATCTAGACCCCCAAAGAGGAAGATGTTAGCAGTGCTGAGTACAGTAGGGAGAACATTCCTACTTTCCAACAGCGAAAATTTAAGGTACCGTCTCTCTTCATGGCTTAAAAATGAAATGCATCGCATTTTGTATTTTTCAAATGAAGACCCCAGAGTAACTTATCAGAAATTATATTGTCATGAATAAGTGCATGAATGTTTTAACCTCTTGGTTCAAAAAGTAGTTACTAATTATCTGTTTAAATATGAGGCATTCTTGCAGGTATAGAAAGGCCATGTCCTTGTTTCCGGCTACAGAGCTATTACATTATTTTGTGACTGTCTGTGCATACGTGTGACTTATCGATGGGGTAAGGCCTCATTTGGGGTCAGGGAGGACCATTTCACTTATTGTTTCCAAGACATATTTATTAGTTTATAAGGCCTTGGATTCCAGGGACTTAGGACAATTACGTTGCTGTGCTAATAAGCATGAAATTAGTTAAGAAATCTCAAGCCGTGTTGGTGGTGTGGCCAGACAAACAAACAGCAAACCAGTTTCAGGCTGAGATGGATCCAGCTTCTCAGCGCGGCAGTGACTCTCCCTAGCACGGTGCTGTGTTCAGGGCACAGCTTAACCTCTGCGAGACTGACATTTCTGCCTGTAAAACAACACTATTGGCACTCTGTTAATATATTATATTCCAACTGCCTCCAGTATTGCTTTTCATAAAAGAGGTCAAAATAAATGTTTGGTGAATAAATGCTCACCAAGAGAATAAAAATTAAATAAAAGTGCCGAGTATATATGATTCACTCAGCAGCTATTGATTCCGTACCTTTTTTCCTTTCCTGCTCAGAAAACTATATTGCCTTTGCATTGCACCATCTAGCCTCTATTTACCTTTCCAAATGCATTTCCTGTTATTTTTCTATAAACAGCTTCCATTCCTTTCAACTATATTCCTCACTGGTACATATATATGTATACACACACATATATATAATATACATAATCCATATCTGTGTCTTAAACGATCCCATGTTCCATCTTATATTATTATGTTTTCCTCATCGGCATCTGACTAAAATCTTGCCCACTCTGCAAGGTCCAGCTCAGATTCTAGCGTCACAAAGAATTCCCTGGTCCCTGCAGCCAGGCTAGTCTGTGCCTCTGATCCCTTCACAGTGTATAGGGAGGGTGTGTACATTGTCCCTTTGGCGTGTAACCTTGACAATTTTGTCTTGGCAATGTTTACTCGTGCACATGGCCGTTTTTTCCTCCATTAAGCTCTACACTTCTTGAGCACACTTCCATATTATCTTCTGTGTTCCCTTGGGTCACACACAGTGTTCTGCAGGGAGCAGACACTGAGTATCACTTGAGGATAAGATCTGAAGTTCGGGTACAACTTCGGTCATTGCTGTTATACCAGAAAAACTGCTGTTTTGATGGTGTCTTTAGTCATCGTTCTCCAGAGAGACAGAACCAATACGATATTTACATTCATGCACAGATGTGTGTGTGTACGTGGAGAGAGGGTGGGATTTTTTAAAATTGGCTTTACTTACTGTAATTGTGAGGGCTAGCGAGTGTGCAATCTGCGGGCAGGCTTGCTGGCTAGAAATTCAGGTGGATGTTGTACTCTTGAGTCTGAAATATTCAAACCAGGCCAGCAGCTGGAAACTCAGGCAGAATTTCTATGTTCTGCCATTTCTATGTTGCAGTCTTGAAGCACAGTTCCTCCTTCTTGGGGAACCTCGGTCTTTGCTCTTTAGGCCTGCAACTGATCAGAGGAGACCCATCCACATGAAAGAGAGTGATTTGCTTTACTTAAAGATATCTAATAGCACACATCCAAACACACACAAAAACTAAAATAATTCCAGAAGAAAACATTTAAAAAGAGAATATAATACAAAATGACAGAAACATAAATGAATATTACATATGAAAGGATCAGATTATTAAAAGTAAAAGATTGTCAGACTATGTTGATAAATTAAATCCAATGTTATGCTTGCTAAATGAACTAATTAAATAAACTTGAATTAAAAAGTAAGATTTTTATGTTCAAACAATTTAACTTTTAAAAATGATTTAACAACCTAGAAAGAAAAAAAACACCCAAGGAACACAAAAGGAAGGAAGGTTTTAAAAGGTTTGCATAAAGCCTGAACAAATTGATTAAAAGAGAAACACACAAACTTTAGTAAGAAATAGGAAATGGATAAGAATCGTGACTATGCAATTCACGAAAGAGAAAATGAAAATGGCTAATACATGTGAGATCCTTTTTCAACTCATCATAACTAAACGTTAACTTGCATTTCTTTAAAAGCACAAACTTTTAAACAGCACAGTACTCACTGGTGGCAAGAAAATGGTGACTTGGACTTTCTAATACAATGCTGATATGATTATAAATCACTTTAAATTTTCTAGAAAGCAGTTTGGCAATATGTATCAAGAGGTTTCAACAAGTTTCTTATCGGTGTATAGACTAATTCCACTTCTAGGAAACCACTATAAAGCAATGATTTGATATATGGATGCATATCTTTGCCAAAGTGTTTATCAGCCAGTTCAACAATTGAGAAGTAATTAAGATATGATATCACCAAATAATGGCATAGTATGTAGAAATTAAAATAATATTTACCAAGATACTTCAATGATATGTGAAAATAATGGAATGTGAAAAAAAGACACAGAGTATAATTATCTATATTTTAAAAATTATTCACAAGCACTTAAAATTAAGGAAAAATAGCAAAAATTAATAATTTTTTCAAAACACATTTTCATTTGAAGATTAGATATTATAAGGTCCTGCCACCACTGCTACCCACATCATCTTTAAATGCTTCAGGGTTAGCTGAATTGCCCTGAGACATGTGACAGAAAACAAATTCCTCTGGTGGCCCCAGGAGTACTACCCAGGTGATAGCACGACTTGGAGCAGGCATATTGGTGCCAGTGACAATTACCAAGAGACCTGCCCACAGTTCAGTTACACTTTGGAGAGAGGGCTTGGGGTATAGCATGGACTGACTCCCCACAGATGCAATCTTCCAATGCAGATGAAATAATACAAAATGAGTTTTAAACTCTTTAATGGGTTTCCTCTTGTTCTTAGGCTAGAAACAAAATTCCCTTATTTATAAGTTGACCATGCATCTTAATTATTCCTATATGGTCTCATTTTACATCCTGTTCCTGGACAAATTATTGATAGTGTGCCTTTTTACTCTCCAACGGGACCTGTTCAGATGACAAATTATATGTCACTCTGTTTTTATGTCTACAAGGTTTAGGCTGTTTGGCCTCAGTCTGCCTCCCTAAACTCAGCTCTAGTTGTACTCTGCTGAAGCCACTCTGGCATTCTTTAAGACGCTCTTATTTATTAGATTGACTTCATAGAACTTGTGATTTTTGGTGGGAGGAGGAGGGTGATAGTGTATGCTGCTGTGGAGGGTGATGGAGAAGCTAAGCCTAATGAACTGGGCAAGAGAGGATTTGTTTTTGTTATTACCTGTGATTGGCTTTGGGAAGAAAGATTCACTCTTTCGAGTTTGGAGCAGGAGAGGCAGGCCTACAAGGGAAAAACACAGGCTTACACATATTCCTTGAACACAGTTATAAAAACTGATACACCATCGCTGAAGGTCTAGGCGTGTGGATATGTTAACGGGAACACACAGGAATAAGCTATGGCAGGCCCAGCTGCAGTGATTCAGTTAGTAGAGCAAAGTGAGAAGGAAGGAAAGAAGAAGCCAGATCTAGGAAGGGCCAGAAAACTGGCCTATTTAAGGGGCTGTCCTTAATAGGAGCCACAGATGGTCAGTTGCACAGAGCACAGTGAGTATGGGATTTCAGACCTAGTTCAAGCTTTCATGAATATAGGAAAGGTCACTGGCCATGGGAGAGCCTTCGATTATAAGACAGACTCATAGAGGCAAAATGCTATATTCAAAGTTATACTCCTGGTGATGGCAGAACTCCATCCATTCACAGGAGGAGGTACAGGGCACAGAATGCAGCCTGCTAGCCTGCTGGGGGAGGAGCTTACCAACCTCAGAAACAATATGGGCTCAAGGAGTCTTCATTCTTTAAGGGTAATGAGCCTGTCAATCAAGAGCACAGACAGGAATTGTGCCCTGGG
The DNA here is from genome assembly GCF_054644295.1 of Miniopterus natalensis. NCBI lineage: Eukaryota > Metazoa > Chordata > Mammalia > Chiroptera > Miniopteridae > Miniopterus > Miniopterus natalensis. The sequence continues at coordinate 28,946,017 of NC_142096.1, forward strand.
TCACAAGTGGAGTGTTGAGAAATCATCCAGAATCCTGAGATCTAGGGATAGAGTTGTTAACTAGAATCCACCATTGTGGGCAACAGGTCTAATTTCAATACCCATTAGATACAGAATGTGGGGCTTTTGGCACATGTAATGCTCCAGTCTGGAATGCATTTAGGCCTGTAGATAGAACTGCAACAGAGTTCCTACTGAGGGCACTTGGCTAAGCAAAAGAGAAGAGAACAGGGCAGAGGGTAGCAATGAGGAGAAAGGAAGGAAGAGGGGACAGGGTCTTAGGAAGCTCAAAGATAAAGGGAGTGTGTAATAGAGACTTCCTTCACCTGAAACTAGAAGTCCACAACCTGTAGAAACTAAGCAATCAGAGAACTTCTTTTGGCCCTATATTCCTTTGTTTCATTACTTAAATAAAAAATGCCACGCTATGGATACAAAAAAGAAAAGCCAGTCTTTTTCCCAGTATTGTCATAATCATTTTCAAGCACAATATTAGGAGATAGGATAAAATAAACAAGGCTTTCTGAACAGATGTTTTCGCTACTCTGCCTGGGAACAGCTGATATATATGAGGGTCTAGTCTAAGACCCAGTTCAAAAATAATATTTTAGTTGGACCAAATACTCCTGTGATTTACACCTAACATTGCCCTTTACTCTGACTAAAAGCCAAATTTTAGCAATGAAAAGAAAACGAGTGTAATTCCCTGGTTCTGAGTAGCACTGAAAAGCTGAGAAGGAGACTAGTCTAAGATCTGAGGGAGCTTTTCCATCTGTCATCAGATGTCTGTGGGTTGATAAACTCTGGTTCTGACTCTAAAATCTCAAGTTTCCCATGAATATTGCTAACCATTTAAGATAAGTAGCTGAGCTACAAGAGTGAATCATATCTCCCCTCACAAATCCTTTGAGCATTTTCAGTAATGCTCAGGAGAAGTTGAGCAAGCTAGACCTTGAAATTATAAAACAATTTCTAGCTTTTCTCATGACTCTCTAATATTTCTTATTCCTGAGGTTTCATGTCGTCTCCTGAAACTCTAGGCTCTGTTACACATGCTCCATAGACTATAGCTTCTCTTTGGTTTCCACTCTGAGTTCTTTCCCTAATGTGAGGACTTGTTCTTTGAGACCTTCTGCAACCACCATTTCATTAAATTTTCACATTCAACGAAAAAAACATGAAGTTATTTATTAGATGCATTTTTCTGTGGGAAAAATATGGATTCTTTATTTGGGCTGATCCCATCCAGGAAGTAAACATTAATTTTAATCATTTTTATAAGAAATAAGAAAAAAAAAGAAAAAAGAAATAAGAAAATAAACCTTTTGCAAAAAGACCCTCAAAACAACAACAACAACAAAATGTAATTATTAGCTCCATGTAAATTATTTTTGTACTAGTCCCTATAGGGATTAACTACAGTACAGCTCACTTCAATTATGTGAATTAATTAAATGTATTAGATTATATTTCTGCTTTACTTTCAAATTAATAAAATATATGACTCTCCCTTTAGGGAAAAGTGATGTTTATCTTGAATTCTTTACTAAGTTACATATTTTTGAGGAGAATAGTTAGATGTTTCTTAGTTGGCTTTGGAATAGAAAGTAGCACACCCTTCTCCCAAGTGTTTTCAGAATGTAGTGTCAGAAGACAGTGTAGAGAAGAAAGTAAGTCAGGTGAAGAGGGAAAGGAACCAAGGGAAAAGGTTGAAAGAGCCGGATACAGCACAAATTTCAAGGCTCAAATAATGCCGTGATGATGTCACGTGTGGGTCTACATTAGTAGACCATCCATTTAAAAAAATCATAGTGTTGATCTTTTCCCTGATATTTCATTAGGGTTTCTGTTTGTCTGTTTTTAAAATTGCACCACGGTATTCAGGTGTGAAAATGGTTTTGAAAGTGAGAAAACATTTATTGGTCCACCGTTTATTTTTCCATAGTCATTTATTCCTACAGTCTCTGAATTGCATTTTTTTTAAAAAAAGTCAATCTGACTTTTTAATGGAATCCACAGAAAACAACCCAGGAATTGATTAATTTGATATATCTAAGCAACTGTGAAAAAATTACATATTTTGATCTCCTATTAGTGAATTTTTTTTTGAGGTAATTTTGGTGGCCTGGTCATTATGTTTGCCTTTTAGACGTTGACCTCATTACATTGACTATAATGACCATCAATTCTTTTAGAGGCTTCAGAAGGAAATTCTTCTGTTTCATTTAGACCATATTGTAAAATCAGTGCAATTTTTCCTTACAAATTGTAAATGTTCATTCTTAATACTTTATTTCTAAACCCCTGTAGAATTAATCTTATGCAGAAATTTTAGGTCTAAATTAACTGCAAATGTTCCTAGTATTTCATCATTTATTTAAAATTTTAAAGCTGGCAACAATTATTTATCAAATAAGAAATTTTTTTTGACTAAAATTTTTTTTTCTGGGGGCAATTAATATACTGTGTTCATGCTATTGCCTGTATCTGTGAGCACAAGTAAAAATCCCACTTAGAAAACGTAGCTTCCCAACAGCAGAGACAGGATTCTAAAGATGTTTGGAGTACATTAGCAGGCAAGGTAGGTTCTCTTACTTATCTAAAACATATCAAAAACAATCTCTTTTTGGCCTCAAAAGAGAGCCATCTAAAAAAGTTTTCCAGTTATACCCAATCCAGCAGAGTATAGTCAAAAAAGGCACTGAACTTGGAGTCCAAAGAACTTGGCTGGAAACCCAGCTTCAAATTTATTAGCTCATTTAATCTTTGACAAGTTAATTTACCTTTTGAAATGTTAATATACTAGAGTGTAAATTTAGGATAACAATACTTACTTAAAGGGGAATTTGAGGACATTCCTGGCACAGACCTAGTAAGCATTAGATGCTAAATATATGGCAACTTAATCATATCTGATGCTAAATTGACATAATAGAAATACCCAATAAAACTGATAATAGACCATCTTATTTTTGTGTACTATGAGTCTTTACTTTGAGTCATCTGGAATATTAAATCTCAACCCAAAATTATTTTGATTCCAAAATTAATAATATTCATGTTTAGTTTGGAGAATTAAGAACAGTGAACATTTGTTTGAACTTTTCTAAATCCATGGGTTTTGGATAGATGACAAATCATCGCTATTGTTTTAAACCTTTCCATTACCTTTTCCAGAATTCTAGAAGCTTTTAAGTACTTTTTGCTTCCTACATCTATGTTGGTGATAGAAAAAAAATGGAGTAGTATTATTAATAATTATATGAGATCGTAAAGTGAAAATCATACTATTATACATTGCTAACACCAGATAGTGTTGCATCAATTTTATTTACTGAGGTTGAGAAGAAGGAAAACCCATTTTAAAGGAAGACCTTAGAGCAAGACCTGTATACAGAGCAAGTGGGAAAATGTTACTGACTTAATGTTTACCCAAATATGTGAGTTTTCCTTTTCTTTCACGCATTGGTCCCTCCTCCTCCTTCTTTGTCTCAGAAATATCAGTATCACTCTTCTATACTGAAAGAAAGAATTGTAAGAAAGCCAATAACCAACACCTAAGCATTGTTCAACTTCATTTTCTGCCCTACTCCTTTTTGCTAATTTCTTATTTTCTCTAATGTTTCGATAATAAATACATAGAATTTCTATATTCCACTGACTTTTACAGTATATGCTTCCTTTATATTTTCTTTATTTCCACTTAACTATGGATCTTCATTGGTTAACTCATTTTCCAAAGCTGACTTGACCATTTGCTATTACTATTATGCTAGGCAATGTCAGAGACAAGATTAAGAATATGTGATTTCATCAATGTGTTTACAGTCTGGAAGGGAAAATAGGACACATTACCCAAATAACTATCTGTACTTTTAAGGGTTCTTCAAAGAAACAGAATCAATAGTATATAAATACACATATTTAGATAGATGATAGATAGATGATAGATAGATGATAAATAGATAGATAGACAGACAGATATAAGGAATTGGTTCACATAATCATGGAGGCTGGCAAGTCCCATGATCTGCAGTTAGCAAGCTGGAGACTTAGGAGAGGAGATGGTGTAGTTCTTATCTGATGCTCTCAGGCTGAAGATCCAGAAACAGCCACTGTTTCAATTTGAGTCCAAAGGCAGTAAAAAAACCTGATGTCCCAGCTCAAAGCAGTCGGGCTAGTCAGTTTCCCTTACTATCAGGAGGGACAGACTTTTTGTGCTATTTGGGTCTCCAACTAATTAGATAAGGCTCACATGTATTAGGCCTACGATCTGCTTTACTCAATCTACAAATTAAAATAGTATTAATCTCATCCAGAAAGGCCTTGACTGACACACACAGAATAGGGTTGATGAAACCTTTGGGTGCCACATGGCCTAATCAAGTCGACAAACTTAACCATCACACCACAATATAAGGCAGAAGGAGGCATGAGCTTAGCAGCAGCATCCATTTATTTGTTCTGGGTAAATGGTACTCAAATCAGCATGAGCAGCCCTGACCTCTGATCTCTATGTCATTCTTAGGTTCCTCACTTCCTATAAAACACTCCCATGTAGATATTCTTTGTTTACCATAAATTCCTATGTTTAAATAAAAATAAAGATGTTGAAATCACTTTCCAAGCCTGCCAATGTCTTTGTAAGTGGCACTACTAATCTTTCCTTTACCTGGTTTTACAAATTCCTCTGACATTTTTCATATCAATTACCCCATTATCTAACAACTACCAAATTTTATTGTTTTTCTTTTCAATGTCTCTTGTATATACTTATTTAATCCCACTTTCATCATGCTAGGGTCACAGTTTTCCAATTCCATATCTGGATTACTGCAAGAGCATCCAGACTTCCTAAAACACCAATTCTCCCTCCTGGTCTTTCAGCTCCAGGAAATGCACAGGGCTCACAATGGCCTAACATCGCATGTTTAATCTCTTCATTAATTTTTTGAGTTTCTCAAAAATCAGATCTTGATCCATTTTTCTCTTCAACCTTCCTAGCTGAAGTTTTTGATATTGTCTTTATGATTTGTCTCTTAGCTTCTCTTTCTAACCTCCGTGCATCACTTTCACATCCTTGCTGATGACATTTTCTGGCCAAGTTCTTCCTCTTTAATCCCAATGCAAATTCTAATTATACCTTTGTAATTACACCTTTAATTAAGGCCAACCCTTCTCTGCCTTAATGAAAACTTTGACTATTCAGATTCTCAGTCATATATGAATTTTCATTGCATTCGTAACCCATGTTACTTAGCAGGTGATCATGTTTGTATATATTACTGCATTATCATTCCTGTTTCCTAGTTTTGTTCCTCTTAAACACAATGTCTATGTTTTATACCTAATACACATAAAGATTCTATGTCTTGATTAACTAGTAAATATGCTCATTCTACTTTTTCAATATAAAATATCACAGACTTTTCCAAGGATAATTTCAGACATTTGGACTGTGGTACTATTGTTATTTTAAGCCTTTTAGTATTCTGCTCCCAAAATATAACACTTTAGCGGGAAATGACCTACAGTATCTGTGTATATAGCTCATGAGTCAGGGAAGGTATGAGGTAATTTCCCAGCAGGGGGACAGCAAAACTAATTATCCACGTCTGGGATTTAGTTAGTAAACGAGAGAGAGAGGAAGGTGGGAAGAACAACTGGACACCTCTACGCACCCTGCCTTCCCTCCGGGAGGCAGACGGGCTAGAGTTGTACACGATGTACATTCCTAACCAGTGGAGCACATCTCAAGTGTTTATCCTACATTTTATATTCTAAAAATTTTCTAAATGAGCAGTTTATAAGATGAATCCAAAGTATAAGCAATGCAGAAAAAGAGGATCATGAAATCCCACTACTGATCAGAGCTGGGGACCAGGCTGAGGATTTCCATTTAAACGGAAGAAGAAAAGTAGCAAGTGTGCCGTGTGAGTTGTTGAGGCAGTTACTGCCCTGATAGGCTTCCTAAAATCCCATCTGAGCTCTTGCACCCCAACAACGACCATTCTATTGAGCCATTTAAACAAAACTCAAACATAACTTTCCTTTCTCTGTTAGAAGTGTACACGCTGTAGTTTATTTTCTTTTAGGATATTCATGTTTTGTTTTAATCGTAGTTAATATTTTAGTTATCTCTATTATTAACTAATTATCTAGTTAGATAATTCAATTACAGAAATTTTGCCATGAGACACCCTTCAAAATTTACAAATATGAGGTTCTCTGGTTCAGTAAACAGATATTCAGTGAGCAGATTTTCCTTTTCCCATCCACAAATGAAGTGACAAGACAGATTAGTTTAATTATATTAGTAGATGGTACATCCGCAAATATATATTCTATAATGTAATTGTTTGGTGTTTATATGTGAGTGGGTTAGGATATATGGGTGCCCTGTAACAGTCAAAAAAGATGAACTAGGCTTAGGATTCAGTAGAATTTAACATCTGTGGTAAATAAGTGGAATGACCTAGTCTCAGTATCAAGACATTCAAGTTCCTTCCTCAAAGGCCACTGTAACATTTCTGTCATCTTTTGCACTCATTTAAAATACAGATGCCTGCTGTTCCCTGCACCAGGCTGGGCTTTTCCTATAGATTCCTGAAAGTCCCTTAGATTTATCTTAACCCAACTGAATCAGAAAATAAAATGTCTTAGGGTCCTTGACATCTGCATCATGTATGAATTATTTCCTGTGGTTGCCTGAAAGTCTGGAAGCTTTGAAAATAATCTACACAATAATTAAGGAGGCAGCAGTCAAATCCTCTGTAGCACACTGTTCTTGGACTTCTAAATTCAATTTTATCCGCTTTGTCCCAATTTGCATGAAAAGAAACACCTGTCTACTTTTCAGTCTCTCATTTAACATTTCATAGTTATCTTGTGGAACATCAGCATGGTCATATTTGTTACGTATCTACTCATTAAAAAAATCTTCCCAACTCCACTAACTCCAAGGAAAACTCTTTGAAAATGCTATAATTTTTCTACCATTGTTTGTTATAAGTTTTAGAGTCCAGAACCATATTGGACATTTTCAGTGCTTTTTCGCTCTTCCTGTAGGTCTGAGATTCTGTCAGGTATCGCTTCTCTTTACTTTGGAGAACTTCCTTTAGTATTGTTTATAGTGCAGGTATCTTAGGGTGTTTTTTCCAGCACTTTAAAGAAAAATCTAGCTTTATAACTACATAAATAAGAATATATAATAATGACAATGAAAAGGACAATAGTAATTTTAAGTGGTTAAATAGGTGGGACTATAATATTTCTTAGTTTGGACATAATGCTATTCACAGTATAATACAAGATTGAGTTAATTTTTTCTAGTAACACTTTTGTTTCATACATTTTGAAGATTTACCTACATCAATTGTTGTCACAAAATGGGATACTGGAAATTAAGATTTTTGACAAACAATACACAGTTCCTACTGATGAGACAAAAAATGTGAGGCTGGGAATGGGAGGTTGTAGAATGTGAAATGAAGGTGAAAACTGCTAAGGTCAGAATACGGATACCAGATTTAGTAAGAAATTTTGATGAAGACACTAGCATGAATTTTCTATGACTCTCCTAGAATAATATCAGAAATTTGAGTGAAAAAATGACAATAGATCAAGTATCAATTTCTCAATGACTGAGGGTGAGTTACTAGGAGACCAGAATAAGTGATGAAGGGACAAGCCACAGAGTTCTTGCTTTTTAAATAATTTTTATCACTAGTTTTCAATAATTTCTTTATTAAATGATTTGTTTAAAATACTTAGTGGGAATATTCTAAGAGTGATCTACTTGTTTATTTTTGCTGCCTTCTGTATACCAGTTTTTTCATCCTATAATGATTTTCCTTGTAGTCTTATACCCTCAGCAAAGCTACCCCTTCAGCATGATTTTATCTTAAGTAGCATGGTTCTGCTGAAAATGTATGGATAACTTTCATGTCCTATATTAACCCAATAATCTGCTTAGTAGCTTTCTGCACACTGACACTCTAGCAATCACTTATTTTCATCTGGTAACACCCCATTCCATTCTCTAAGCTAGAACAAAAATTAGCCACTTATAGCCCATTATTTATCATTTGTTTTCCATCCATCCCTCTGGGTCATGAACATGCTGTCTTCTCTATAGGAATGTCCCCTTAACTATCACTAAATCTTCCCCAACTCCTTAATCTAAACTATATGTAAATTAACATCTTCCTCCAAATATTCCTAGACTAAACCCCAACATCATATGACACCAAACAAATTCTGGTCCCCCAAATTACTCTGGTCTCCCCTCAGCACCTTGAGCTCCCATTTATTCAGGTCACCTTGTTTTGCCTGAGCTGATGTTTCACTGGAGTGCATGGCTTGAGGTTATGAGTTAGGTCTTCTCGCACCCTTTACACAGTGAGTGTGTGGTTGCCTTAACATTCATATTCCACGTATAGATAAAATGAAACAAACCTTTAGTAAAATTTATTTTTCCCATTTATTAACACTTGATGAACATGCATTGCGTGGAATGTTTTATCTTATGGCGAGAGATTTAAATGGAATTGGGTGGAGTTATTTGTTTGCCTGTTTCCCCGAGGAAAATTAGGTGGGGTACCTTCTAAGATAATTTTCAGCTCTCACATATAATTGCTGAGGGCAAATGCAAGGTAGGCTTTCTCTCTTTTTCTCTGGCAGTACAATAACTTTCCAGTTTTAATTTCTTGCAAGCAAGCTCAGTGGCATCAGCTAACCAGCTATTTTCTTCAGAAACTTACTGTCTGGACTAATTTTGTCTCTTACCTTCTGTCTAACCTCATTTTTCTCAAATACCTTACTGAATTTAAACATCCCCTGTCAACTCTACTCAAAATTATTCTCTTTAAGATAAAAGAATATTAAAAAATACGTATCTGACAAGCAGGCCCCGAGATGCATTACCATTCCATTTGTTGTACATCTTTCAAAAGAAGCCTACGTCTGCTGCCGTTACTTTTGCTCTTCACTTGAACCCACAGCAATCTGGTTTTTGTCCATTAATTCACTGGTACTGTATCCAGAAGTTTATTACGAAATTATTATTTCTAAGTGCAACTGTCCCTTTTCAAACCTCACCCAACTTGATTAAAACAAAATTCTGATATCCCGGCTCCAAGTGGCTACTCCTTGTGCATTTTATCTAAGAAGTGCTAGCTTCTCACTCAGCTGTTTCTTGAAACCTTCCCTTGTTTTATTTCATTTTTCAGATACCTTTTTGTTAAGTCAACTCTACCTTCAACCAAGTTTTACGGGAGTTTGTCCCACTGAATAGCACAGTGTTACTCTCTTGGTTTAATCATTCATAATCGGTCACTTGGATGATTACAATTATTATTTCAAATGCCTTCTTGCCTGTCTCTCTCTCCCAATTCATCATCCATGCTGTGACGTGAGTTACCTTCTTTAAGACAACTGTCATCATGCCATTTATTCACTCAAAACCTTTAATGGCTCCTTACTTAGGTGGGACTAAAGCTCAAGTTTCTTTGCATAATAGTAAGGTCCCCCTCTAGTTTGGACCTGATATAATCTTCCATCCTCAACTTCCCATTCTTTCCTCCTCTACTGGGACTTCTTTACATTCTAATCACCAATTTCAACTTTCTATGCCCAGAACACTTCAGCTCCCTGAAAGCCTCTTGCTTGTTTCTGCTATTGATTCATACCCCTTACCTGTTGAAATTCTACTTTTCTCTCAAGATTCAGATAAAATGTTTCTTTCCTATGAGGCTGTCCCTACTGTACTAGTCAGAAATTATCACTCATATAGTGCATCGCACTTAGTGTTATAATTTTATTATTTTAAAAATCGACCTTTGCTTGACCTAGGACCATGGTGTTCGTGTTATCTTTCGTTTTCCAAAAGTAGGAGTGGCTTGAAGAAAGGGTCTGGGTTTATCCATGGAGTGGCTCCAGTAGCCAGAACTTACTTCTAATTCATAGAAAGGTCTTAATAGATGTTTGCTCAAGGTGTCCAATTGCCACTTAAATACTTTTCAAAGGTATCATATTCTCAATATGCATGAAGTATTTTTGTTAGCCATATATTAAAGAATAGCTTATCTGTTGAAAAACAGCCACATAAACAATCTTGATTTACCTGAAATGACCTGTGAAGGACATACTATTCAGAGTCTATTGTTCTCTACTGCAGATACGGCAATGGCAGGCCCACGACACAGCTTTTGAACTAATTCCTTGGGTATATATAAGCCCATGCATAAGTATGTGTCTTCAGCAAATTGTAGAATATAGAAGAGAAACACTTTGTACCCTGAAAACTGACTACTTAGCAATTGTTAATGAAACTTCTGAGTAAGTGGTATTTAGGAGTGATCTGAGGGAACTGTTCTCCACATTTGAAAGGGGACATGATTAATATACAGCCTCTGAATACATCTAAGGCAAACATGCCCCTCCAGCTCTCCTTTCCCACTTTGTAATTTTGCTATTTCCTTACTTCAAAAACGGATCGTGGTAATTTCTCCCCCAATAGCAGTTATCGATAAAACAGCATACACAAGCAGGAAGAAGCCAACTGCCCTTTACAGTTCCCATTGCTGACAAATTTCCTCTGGCTGCATTTCCACATTTATAACCATCAACACAACCCCATTTGGCTAAACTCTTATTAGAAATCACATCTGATGTGAGACCCAACCTCAGCCAGAATCGATTTGGGACACTTCCAGGGATTATCTTGTCCTTTGAATGTTGAAAAAGGAGAGGCTTGGGGTGACCCCAGGTGCTGGAACTCCTTACTGTCCTAGAGCTCATGGTCTCAGAGCTGTTGGCTCAGAACCTCTGCCAGAGTGAGGTTGTGGTTCTCTGAGAGATGGGGTCATTGTTATCCTTCCAGCCTCCAAGGCAAAACACATCGTGTGACCAGCCACGTCGGCCGTGCCAAAAACCACCTGGAAAAGACCCACAGTTGTCACAGGGCCACATTGAAATGTGAATCATTGAAACTGCTGACCACTACAAAACCATGACAATTTTGTTTTTTGCCCTCAGCCAGATGATGGTTAAATAAAAGGACCGAAGAGAAGGCATTTGGAGGAGGAATTCAACTTGCTAAAAGTGACATTTATTTTCTTCTGACTTGCTATGGCCCACATGATGTTATTCTAACTGACCTATTTAGAAATATTTAAGAGTAATATAACAAGCAGTTGGTGGAGGATTGGCAATTTTCTTAAGCTGGTTCATGCGTCACTCTGCTTTTGTTTGTCCAGCTGCCAGGATAAATTATGATCTGTTGAAGTGGATCTTGCTTGGCGCCCTCTAAAGTTGGCCTGAACATTTGGACAGTCACATGTATCTCTTTCTGAACAAGTACATCATTCAATGGACTCTTGCAACTCAGATGATGCACGGATACTGTGTAAGCACAGAGGCAATCGCTATTGGTGGGAAAATGAAACAAGGAGAAAGACCAAAGGGCATTTGAGTCTGGCCAGTTCTGAATGTTACTCAGTGTGCTAGGACAGCGTGACACCAAGACCTCACTGCTGTGCCCAGCCACCTGGGCTTTCCCAGACAGTCCAACTGAGTCACTTCACTGACCATGTGCCCTACATACTCCTTATTTCCTCCCTATCAGTTCTTTCCTCCACCTTTTCCAACCCGGCCCTTCTTTGGAATTTGGCCTGTGCTCCTCTGGCAGTTGGTCTGAACACCTCATGGAGAGGCTGAGAATGGCCCTTATGAACAGTTGTGGGAGACAGTCCCTTAGCTACAGTGGTTTCCTTTGGACCTTCTTCTCACTTCCATTACATGAAATTCACACTCATTAACCCCAAATGTGGTTCTACTACTCTCTTCGATTATCTCTTCAACTGTGTGCCACTTAAAGAAAATCAGAATATTGTAAGAACATGTGTCTTTTTTCCTTTTATCAAGAATCTGGACAATCTCCTTCCTTAACTCCCTTGCCCTCCCACTTCCCTAATCCCCCAACTTCCTCCCTCTTCTCAGGGTTCTCAGGCATAAGCAGAAATGCCCTGAATGTGCTGTGGTGTGTGTGGGCATGTATGTGTGTGTTACATGTTTCCCACGGATTGCTTCTCCTAATTCTCACAAGAATTAGGTAGGTTACTAGCCCTTCTCTAAAGAGAAAAATGTTTAGGCTTGAAAAAGCTTTTTTACCGGCAATTTGCAGATAATCCTGGAGCTGGGAAGCGGTGGAGAGGGATGGGTGCAGGGGGAGAGGGGGAGCAGCTGTGTTTCCAGAGGAGATGCTGTCCTGTTATATCATCCACGCGTTCCCCCTCACCCTACATGGAAAACCTGTAAAGGGGAGGCGGCCACACTTGTACAAGCTTCAGGTTTTTAGAGCTGGGAAGAGATAACAAGAAGGAAGACTTACTACATGTCGATGGCTTAATTCCTACCATTTTCTGGAAAAGAAAAAGGAACTTTTCTGTGTTATATGGTTTTTCAGCTCTTGGGTACCACTCATTACTTTTCAGATCCCTGAAAAGTGGACTTGAGGATGTGGCCCGAGGCCAAGAACACAGACGTGGAGGAGTTAAGGGATTACTCGCTGACGTTACCCGGTGGTGGGACTGTGTACACAGCAAAAACTGTTCCATAAACAACTGAAATCTGCACGAAAAGTGGGCTAGGAGAAGATTTTCCCACCACAATGTTGGGAAATGGTTCTCTTTGCTTTACTCAATGTGAGTCAGAGATAGAGAAAGCATGTGGCCTTTTGTGCAAGACAATTTCACTGCAAATGTTAAAGGGCAGTCATAGAAAAAAGGCACCTTTTCTTTAAGTTTTTAAGAGTTTGCGTAATTCACAATTTAAACATTTTATATAGCTTTCTTCCACTTGTGGTATGAGGTGTACTTCACATTAAGCTAAGCTATGTTCTTTTCGACTCATATACCTAACTCAACAGCTAAAAAGTAGCTATTGAGTTTATATTATATACAAGTCACTTTTCTAAGTCCAGGGAAGCTGCCAATGATGGAGTCCCTTTCCACAAGGAATTTATGACTGTGTGGTAGTTAGATTAATCTACATATGACAGAGAATAACAAAGCATGCAATGCAATACAGAATAAAATGACATCAGTTACAGACGAGGTGAATGTCGGTTTTCCTTCTTCATCTGGTCCCCAGAGGCATTTGACTCCATTTGTGGAAGTGGCCTAGGAGCCTGCAGGGACTTGTAGAGGGGAAGAGGGTGTGGATCTGTGTCATCTGGACACATCCTGAGCAGAGGCTGGAATAGGCGGAAACGCTGCCTCATGTGGAGGCAATTAACCTGACCAGCCTCGTGTTAATGGGAAATAGGGATGGATAGCATGATGAAGAAAGGGTTTATCTTCAGGAAGTAAGAGTCTTTTGGAACTTAAACAGAGGAACAGTAAGATGTACAGGTGTTTATGAAATTCTGGAAATAACAGGTTGGTTACACAGGTGGTAGGAAAAACTGAAGTCGAACAGTTAAGCACTCATTTGAGCATCCCCTTATCATGAGCCCCGAAGATGGAGTGATTGAAACTCCAGTGGCAGGAGATAAATGGTTATGCATATATTCAAGGGAAAACTGGTAGGTTTTGGCCACATTACATACTAGACATGAATGGGAGACCCGTGGTGACACTAGGAGAGACAGAAGGTAAAAGAAAATATTTTATGAAGCATGAGACAGTCTATTCTGGTATTGTTGAGCTTGAAGTTGTCTCATGGGAGGTGGTATGGAGTATGAGGCTGGGATTTGAGTGAGAGGTTCAGTCTGAAGGGAAAGACCTCTGGACAGCTTTCGTAAGGAGGTGCTGCGGAAAGGTAAGGGACCCAAGAACGGGACTGAAGGCATGCCCAAACTTACAAGGTCAATGTGGAGGGGGAAGGTGGATGAAAGTGTTAGGAAGCAATATTTTTAAAAAGTGTTCTAAAAGAAGCAGACATATACTAACTTTGTGTCAGGGAATAGTAAATAGGTGCAGGAAAAAAAAACCCAATAACACTGAAAATCTGGGAGGGGAAGAAATGAGACCCCTCACCTCCAAATGATCTTTTTCAGAAAAGTAGGAAGTTACACTGCAAGTTTTAAGATTTAACATTTAAGAGAAAGATAGCTCTTATTCTAAGAGTAAGAGAGGGGGACACTAAATTAGAGAACAGGCATACACATAAAACACACACACCAATATCTTTATATAGAAATGAGGTAAATTCACCCACCCATTTATTCATTTATGAAGCCCAGGTTTATTGACGTATTAGGTAGGATGTCAACCCAGTGGGAAATCGGAGATGAAGAAGAGACAGTCTTCTCCTTACCTTATGGCCTTGTGAAGATGTGAAATTAACTAGCAACTTTAACTACACAAATAACTACAACCTTCTTCGAAGTCAGTAGTTCTTACAGTTTCATCATGACCGGTTATCTTTAGTGCTCAACAAAGGATTGAAAATTGAGTGAACATCTGATAATTGTTTAATAATTGATCATTTATTTATAGAAAACTAAGTTTGCTCTAAAATGATGAAATACCATAGAAACTAAGAAATCAGGCTTTTCCCTCAGCAAGATAAAGACTTATATCCCAGTGCACAAATTTCTAGCTCTATGAACTCGAGGAAATTGCCTAATCTCATTAAATCTTCGTTTTCTTAGCACTAAAATAGGAATATATGAAAACTTTCTCATAGGTTGTGAATTGTTGTGAGGATGAAATTTTACCTTAGAAGAGCTATTCTCAATATATCATGGAAATTATTCTTATCATTATTTGCCATTATTAAAGAATACCGAATGACATTTGAAAAATGAATAAAGAAAAGGTAATAATTAAAAATCATGGCTAGCAAAAGCACAAACAAATCAGAGACATACAACCAGAAGGCTGCAGATAAGCAGCTCTAGTGTCAGTGGTGGGCACTGACACTGAATATCAAGGGTCTGTTAACCCAAGCAGAAAGGAAACAATCAATTACAAGGTTTGCAAAGGTCATAAAGGAAAAACATACCAATTCTGTCACAGAAATTAAGATGATCTTATTACCTACAGGAAATTAATTTTTTATGCTGAGACTTGTGGTGGAAACACTGGATGGTGTGGTTGGCAACGCCCTTGCCAGTATACCTGGAATTACTGAGCGGGTACTGTTCTCCTCTGCACTTTTACACCTCAGGCACAGTACCAATGCACAAGTCAGTGAAAGCGGTACTGGAGCAGGCTCAAAGAAATGTGGCTGTGTGCTGACATATATGTCTTTATCCAGAGATAACACCAAGGCACTAGATGGGTCCTCCAAACAACCCTACAGAAATATAGATGGCATATTTGAAAGTTTACGCATCACCATTCGAGATTGTTCCAGAAAAGTTTAGCTGCTTTCTTTTCTCTAATCTTCCTCCCAAGCCCTTACTCTGCTAGGGAGTTAGATTTTAGAGCAAATACATCATTAAATTTGTCAAATAAGGACATCCCAGACCCTCACAGGTTAACTCAATGCATTTTGGGTAAATGTTCAGTAGTTCAGGGTTTCTCCTCCAACCTCCTACCCAAGATAACATCAAGGGTAGAGGAAATCTTGGATGACTTCATGAAGATACAGCTTTTAAATTCTGTGTCTGTCTTTATGTCTTCTGGATGCTAATTTGCTTAAGTGTCAAAGTCTCCTGTATGCCTAGTAGCTGGGCACCACACTAATATCTGCTCTTGAAGCTGTAGTGGGTGAAATGAATCAATCACGTAGGACAGTCCAAATCCAGTGGTCCTACCTTGTTCATTTGCCCTCAGTTCAGCTCTAAGTGGTGCCACAGGTCTTCTGAATTTCAATCAGGTTATTCTTTCCTACTTTTCATTTGGGCTCTCCACCTCCATCCACCTGTAGCATCTGTTATAAGGTTACCCTGTCCTTAGTTTTTGTTCCTCCTCTGTCCCCCAAACCTCTCTGCCACTGGAGCATGCCGAAGATTGCTTTCTGTGATACTTGTGATCAAAGAGAAATTTATCACATGCTACATTTGCTCTGCTCTCCGCTGAAATAAGTCATGCTACCAATGCTACCCTTTCACCAGCTGTGGGAATCACATGTTGGTATGGGGCACCCTGCAAAGTGCTCTTCTCCTAAAAGCCCAAATCAGAAGTGAGTTGAAGCCTTCCTACTCCTGGCTTTCTGGTTTGTACATAGGAAGTGTCTATCATTTGCCATCTTGCTGTTATCTCCCAGGATTGAGACCTGGAGTGATGAGTTAGGCTATTGCGTCTCACTTCCTGTTTCTCTTCTTTCTATATTCTCTGGATCAAGGAAGGCTTTCTTTGTCTTCCTCTTCTGTCTAGAAGGGACATCTCTTATGGGATAACCTGCTCATTCTTGACAGGTCATTAACCTGTTCCCTTCACTGGGGCCATAGTGGCAGACAGGCTTTGTGGGAACAGGACTTAGAGGAAACTTAATAATTATTTCAGTTTATTAGTTTCAGAATATTAACTCATTATGTACAATTTTGCTCAGCAGACTTTTTTATAACTGTTGATTACCCCATAGTCTGAGGTTACTCTCAAATGTCTGAAATGGCACATTTTCAAGAGATTTTAGTGCGCTTTCCATCACCTTCCGAGGGCAGCTTGATTGCACACCTCTAATCATGGTCTTTGTGAATGACAAATGATGGACTTCATGGAAGATAATTTGCCTAACGGCTCCAGGCATCCTAATGCCACCATCTCTTATCTGAATTTCTAAACATTTTACTGGACAGTTAACGAGACTTTCCCACAAAGTTTATCCAGACCTTCTTCAGAGTGAAAGAACCAAAGAGAATTGATGACTCTGGCCAGAGTGCAGATGGCTTTTGGAGAGCCCAAGTTTTTTCTGGCTGTGTGCTGAGGTCCTGGATTAGAAAAAGGCCATGCTGATACAGCATTTGTTCATTTATCAAATTTAACAAACATCTTTTGAATGCCTACTGTAGGCAAAGTCTGAAATGATGCCATGAATAAGTGCATTAAAATTTCTCAGTCTACTTGACCACAATATGGACCTCTTGAGCTTTACTTTGATGTATTCCTGGCACATGGAAAATAAATATCCTACCCTTAGGTCACTGTCCTGTTCTTGTTTTCTAGCATCAACTTTATCCTAAATATAAACAAGTAAATTTTTTTTTTTTTTGCTAGAATTTGAACTTTAGGGATTTTTGTCTCTGTAGGGTAATCACACAATTTCTGGAGGATCCTAACACCCAAGTTCTTTTTTCTTTCACTAAGTAACCAATCGCCATACCCCAACTCTAACAAATTTCCTCTAACGTATGTTTGGTTCTCATGTGTTTCACCAGATATAACCAATATTTTATAGAATTTACCAATGTAAGTGTATGTCTTATCAACTTAGCATAAATATGATTCTTATATCCTCTGGAGCCAGATGGTTACACATGAAATTATATAATCTTTTAGATCCAATAAATGCCAATGGATCTGCAAGCAGACCAACAGAGCTCTCTAACAGGCTGTTTTGCTGACTCCCACACACACTAGATGTTTGAAGAGTTCCTTCATGCTTGCCCTCCTTCAGGGCTGGCAAAGTCCTTTAATGGTTAGTCTAGTTAAACTATGAGATTCAAGATGCTTTGGTCTTAAGAGCCTTGAGATTATTACCCAAAGTTTCTGAAGAATGTCTAGAGGAGGTAGAGAAAAGAATGTATCCGTTTTCAGGATTGATTCGATAACTGAAGGGGAGCCTTCATCAATCACTGACCCAAAAGAAACAGCAGACGACAGTGTTTGTGCACTTGTTTTTAATGCAACAACACAATCCCTGAGATAAGAGTTAAGTCTTCTTCCTCTTTATCCAGGGCCATGAACTATCCAGAATAGTAACCCATTATATCCCTAGTAGTAACTGCTACATACATGTTAGCTCAGGGCCTCATCCCTCCATTGAACCATAGGAAGATGGAAACAGCCTCAAACTCACTAGGACAAAGAAGGCAGACAAGGACCTTTTAAAACATGGGAGCTTTATTCTGGGGCGAGGTTATTGCATTATTAAGATGAAAGGCTCTAGTTAGAAACTCCTGTAACATAACCAACCCAATAAAAGAGATCCTAGGAGAACTCAATGCAGTTTCACTTTATCTACAACTCTGTTTTCCCATCTGTTTGTTTGCTCAGTAGATATACTTTAACCTTCATGGTTTACCAAATTATTTTGAATTAATTAGTTAACTTTTAGTTTAATCAGGTTGTAAATGTATATACTTTTAAAAGTCAAAGAGTTCTATAGAGTTAAAATAAAAAATACAGTAGTCCCACATTACTCACTCCCACCTATATTTCTGCTCACTGGAAGCAACTGCTTTCACCTTTTAATAGTTTCTTTTTGGTAGTTAACTCCTTATTTCCAAGTAATATGCATATTTCTGGATTTTAAAAAACTATTTTCTAAAACTGTCTTATGTTAGCCAGCCTTCAGGATGAGCCTCAATAAGAATTCTCACCTACTGGTCCATGGCCTTGTGAATTCTCTTCCAGCATTGAACAGGTCTTCATGTCTCATGTAACCAACATGACATTGTGGCAATGCTTGTGTGTGACTTCCACGGGTTGGCCATAAATCAATGAATAGTCTACCTTGCTCACTCAGATCCCTCACCTGGGGGAAGCCAACTTCAATGCTATGAGGACACCCAAGCAGCAATATAGACAGGCCCATGTGGTGAGGGCCATGTGTGTTGGCTTTTCGCCAACAGTACCAACTTGCCAGCCAAGTGAATGAGCCATCTTGGAAGCTAATCCTTCAGCCGCGTTTAAGTCCTACCCAACACTCTGACTACAACCTTATGAGAGGCTCTGAGCCAGAACACCAACTGAGCTACTCTTAAATTCCTGCCTGACCCACAGAAACTGCGAGATAATAAATATTTGTTGTTGTTTAGTTTAATTTCATAGCTTTGAGTTCTAGCACTATTTATTGTGTGTACATATACATGTAAATATTCATAACAGAGCCATTTAATATTCTGTGATTATATTTTCTCTCTTTTGCAATATTTATAAATACACAATATGTTATATGTTTTAAAAGTATCATGAAATCTATCAATTTCATTTTTTCCCCCTTGGAAACACTCTAGATTGAAGCTCTTTGTGCTTCTATTTCGCTATAGACTGGCTCTTCCGAGGCTAGTACAGTGCTTTGGCTTTGAGAATTCCCTTAATCACCATCATGGCAACCCATTGCCTCATGCTGTAGCACCAACTTTTTGGATTCCATATCTATCTCCTTCTTGATTAATTCCTTTGTTTTGTTGAAGCAAATTTTCAATAGCTTTCCAAAAAGGGTACATAAATCGCAAGGTTTGAAAACCTTACATGAATATAAAACAATTTTATTCTACTCTTAAGTTAAAAATTTCATCGAACGGTTGTTCTTTATTATTTTTTATTATTTGTTTATTTTAGAATCAAGCTGTGTCAGAGACAAGAACTGCTTTGGAAACATGCTTTTCAGAACCATTTCCAATGAGAAAGCTCAAGTTTGGTCACACTTTTAAAACTTAATTTT
Source organism: Miniopterus natalensis (assembly GCF_054644295.1). Taxonomy (NCBI): domain Eukaryota; kingdom Metazoa; phylum Chordata; class Mammalia; order Chiroptera; family Miniopteridae; genus Miniopterus; species Miniopterus natalensis. The sequence continues at coordinate 28,965,577 of NC_142096.1, forward strand.
TATGCTTTTTCAGTGCAGAAAACCTAAAAGTGGTGTTTTTCTTTTTCTTTACTTGAACAAAAATAAACACAGAAAAGTTGGAATAACCACACAAATATCATTTTGCTATATATAGTTCCTAAACACCTTTTGTAAAAAAGGCAAAAAAAGAAGAGATAATGGTGAATTAAAATACAGATACTTGAATCTGGTATCATAATACTATGTAATAAAATAAATTATAACAATATATGCACAAATGGCATTACATATGTATAGTATAGAATTTCTCAAATATTTTGAAAATGCAATATTTTGGCATTACATATCATAATCATGTTTATTATATAATATTTAAAATTTACATATTATAAATATATAATACATATAACTATATGTATATATAATATATAACAAACTATATGTAGCATATATTTATTAGACAAAGGGCTTGAAATTTGAAAAGATTTTGTATGTTTATTCTGCATATTTTTTCTTTTTTTCCTAAGAAGAAGTCTTTTAAGAGTTTATAAGAGCCAAAATTCTGCACATTTTTTGAATCCAATAAATTCACGATCCTCTAATGTGTATTTCTACTTTGTAAGTAGTCACATTAGACACCAAAAAATCTTTACCATTCTTGCAAAGCCTCTACGTTTCATCAAATTACTCCCTATATATACTCTAGATTGGTTAGTGGTTATAAATGGCTAAATAGGTTAAAAAAAAAAGTTTGCAAAAGTCTTTTAGATATCTGTATAAGTTGATGACTAAAATGCTATATGAGACTTGTAATTAAGGAATAAAATAATTTATTAAAGAGAGGTTAATGTACAACAAATGTAATGTTATCTTACTGTTTTATAAGCTCTTTTATAATATACACTATCAGAGGCAAAAAAGCTGCCACCCTACCCAATGAGCAAACACACATGGGCTTTTCAACTTACTGAAGCTAACAGAAAGAAGAGTGGTTAAGAGGGCATAGGTGTGGCTAGAGTAGAGAAATAGAAATACGGCTTAAAAGGTACAGTGATTATATTCTCAAGGACCTTGTAAGGCCAATTGACAGAGTTGAACTTGATCCTATAGGTAGTGGAGAACCAACAGAGAGTTCTAGGTAAAAGAGTGAAATGATTCGATTTGATTTTTAGGAAGGTAACCAAAGACAACATCGACAATGACTGAGAAGAGAGGGTAATCCTAGAAAAGATAATGAGATTAACTTTAAGACGCTTAATAATACAAGAAAAAAGGGGTAGAATGTGGAGACATTTCAGGGATATACATCCTCATGTTTTGCAGAGCCAGTAGATTTATTAAAAAACAATCTGAGAAAGAGTGAAAAACAGAGGATGACTTGGGCTTGTGCCTTGGGGATAGAGAGTAGAGCTATAGTTTCTGTTTATGTGGCACATCACAATTTACAAATCACTTTTATTTATACTGCTTTCCATTGTTTCAAAAACTTTGTGATAAGTTAATATGTATTAAATGACAAATAGGGTTTTACAGTAATTTTAAAAAGGCTCTGACCACTACTGAGTCGATTTGCAAGATACTATACGCAGTCGTCTTTTTTTCCTTATGAAGCAGAGGTTGACTTGTGTTCCCCTCTTCAAAGATACTTGTATATGCCTATGTTGTCTTCGATTATCCTCATGATACTAGACAAATGGTAGGCAATGTCTGTGTGCCTCTGAAAAAAAATGTACACAGTGCTTCTCAAACTTCGAGCATATGGACCATCTGAGGATTCTGATAAAATGAAGATTCAAATTCAGTGGGTCCCAGGTGGGGCCTGAAATTTGGCATTTCTAACAGGCTCCCCAGGATGGCAATGCCATTGGTCCTGGCACACATTTTGATTAGAAAGGATTTCAACTAAAGCCACATGCACGTCTATAGACACATACACCCCTCCCCACCCCCATCCCCACCCCCTACCACAGTACCTTTGCTTAAAAGCAGGTGTGCCATTCTGAGACAATTACAAGGTATCTGACTTTAATTTTAAAATCCCAATCACTTTCTCACGGGTTTCAAGGTGGACACAGTTGCCGCCAATCGTGTACATATTTCCTTTGGGTAATATAACTGCATTCCACTTCTGTCTCCGTTGGCAAGCATTTCCTTGAAGGTTTCTAAACATGTCAATGGTCTTTCTCCAGAGGAGATCTCATAAAGAACCACCTCATTGTTACTTGTTCATTAATAGTCCTTTTACTGACAACTTGGATGCATGCCTCTTAATTTTGCAAGTATTTTAAAATTAAAATTACTTTCAAAGCATTTTAAACACTTCTGGCAATAACATCTGCTTGGAAGCAGAATTCTTAACTCTCTTCCCACAGGTCTTTTTTTTTTTTTTTATGATTCCATAGCCTTGTGGGTTTCCTTAATAGTCCAAAATTCCACAATATAATCCATGTGTGCTGAAAGACATCCGAAGTCACTGACATGCCTCGGGGTCTTAAGATTAAGCGCCTGTCAGATCTGCCCTCCTGTAACTGTGCATGTTTAGGTGTATCTCAGAAACGCGTTCTCTCTCTGTCCCCTTTCCCTCCACTTTCTCTTACAGGAAATCCACTTATGGCCCAGGCAAGTTTCTCAAGGAATGCTGTTTCATTCGCATGGAAGTCCCTCAAGTCAAAACCCAAGAGATAGACAATACCTCTTTGTGTGATGACAAAGATTTAACCTGGAAAGCAACGGTTGATAGTTTCGAGATTCTAAGCAAGAACTCAGCCACCCTGGAGAAAGAAAGGCTCGTGTCCACTGCTTAGGTATTAAAAACCCTATTGTCCCCTATGTGCTGGGCAGCCCAATGACATATGTTGAAAAGTTTTGGCTAACCAGTGCTGTCACGAATTTCTCAAAAGGTTCTGGGATCTCTGAGCTGGATGGATCAGAGAGGGTATGTTGTCTAACCTCCTACTGGATTCAGAAATCCTAGAGATTCATTCAAGGCACCACGAGTCCTTTCAGAAGGGGTGAGACCCTAGCTGGACAGCTCCAGTTGTCAAACATCATGTGCACTTCCTCCAACTGCTCTGGTGTCTCAGAGGATTCCCACTCACCTCCTGCCCTTTTCTGGTCTTGCCTTTTCACGGCTACAGTGTTGTCTTATTTATAGCTTTCAGTGTTGCAAATCGAACTCTCCTAAAACTATTCCACTTTAGTTAAGAGCTTAACGCTCAACAAAATATAGCAACACCTGAGATTTTACACCTGCTACGGACATCTCTTAGCGCATCTAGTCACTTCCTGCATCTCCAACTTCAGTGGCACTTCTGGTTTCAGACAGTTCACTGCTCTCCTAAGGAATCTGGTGCAGTCAGTCTCCCCATGGATATACCTTGCCCCTCCCACTGTCAGAGGCACTAATAAAGAGTTAAACAACACACATCAGGCCACACATATTGCTGGAGATCCAACTGGGAATAGAGCCCAGGAAACTTGGCTCTCAGTCTGGTGTACTTCTAACCACATGACCATCATTTCTGATGACTGTAAATTCATGTAGTATTCCTTCTGCAGAAACACACAGGAGAGAGCACATGGGCACCCTGGACAAGCCTGGTGCATTGTTTTAAGTGAACTGAGTAATGTGTGTTTTCCAGGATTCCTGTTGCCACTCACTGTGAATGGCCCACACTTTGTTAACGTTACCAGGACACACGGCGTTTCTGAGGGGGCTTTTGTTACGGGTCGCCCTGATATTCGCATTCTTGGCTCTTGTCTTGCCGGACACGGATTTTGTCCAAAGGCATCTTTCTAAGAAGGCACTTCTGACTGCTGGCAGTGCGTCAGCTGCTGCTGCTGCTGAGTGCTTCAGGGACCCTGCGCCGTGCCCTCCAATATGCTTCCTGAGAAGGGGAGCCACTCTCGGCTTAAAATTTCAACTATATGCTCCCAAACCTGAAACAGATGTTATCTTGGCTGCGGTCATTTGCCAGGGGCTTGTCTATTTGCATTACATACAAGGCAGGTAAAAGGCAGGTAATTTGCTGCCTGTCTTTGTAGAGAAAGAAAAACGAGAGAGAGAGAGAGAGAGAGAGAGAGAATATAAATATAGAAATTAGAGGCATAAAGCCACGTGGAAACAGAGAACAACCGCTTGAGCATCTATTATCCTAATACCATATGCTGTCGTTTGGCTCCTACTGATTTGCCTGGCATCCCTCTTAAATCATATTTGTGGCCACCCAGATTAACTATGTGAGCTGATCTGATTTAATATCAGCTTGCTCTCTTCAGCTCCCCTGTTACTTACTGTCTTAAAAAAATGCACTCCTTGTTACTCAGTCATCTGTGTTTTTAAGAACTCACATTCTTTTTTTTTCTTTTCTTTCTTTCTTCTTTTTATATGGGAACCAGGAACTAGAAACTATTAAATGGGGGAAATTAACCACTCACAGTAAAGGTGGAAGCCCAGAGAAAAAGGGGTTTGTCTTTTATGGTTTGTACTTTGTAAGCTGTGGGTGTGACTCAATTTCCTCACCACCCACATAAAAAAGGTTGCCACCCAATCACTGTTTTTTCTATCCCAAACCCCTCCCCTTTGATTTTGGCTAGGAGAGACCCTAAGAAAGACTGCCCTTTCTGGACGTTGCCGACTGTGACATATAAAAGCTGTTAGCTGCTCCTGTAGCCAGCAGCATTCAAACCTTGCAGACTTTTGCTCTCTCAGAGTTTGTAATAAGACACACTCCTCTTACAAGAGTTCATACTACAACCTAGCAAAGAACTTTAAATTTTTGGAAGAACAAAATATTCATTTTGGCATTGTGCAGAGGTAAGCTATTTAGCTCAACAAGTTTATTTTGCATGCATTGATTTTAAAGTAGCTCACATTTTTTTTTTTTTTTCCTTTTAGAAATGAGATTGGATGGTTATGGTTCTTTTGTGTGTTTCTCTCACTTGGTGTCCATATGTGTCTGGGAGACATTATCAGCACATTCTCTGTTGTTACCTGTGATGCAATTTTTCCTTTTCACTCTCAAGACGAATTTTAATTCCTAAAAATTTCCCTCTGAAAATACATATGCAGCAATGCACCCTGTGGTTTAGGCATTTGGGACAAATGGTTCACATTCATTTTAGGTTAGTGGTCATGCTGTTAACTTTTCTCTAGCTGTAGGAAATGCCTCTTAGGAATCTGCCTCATAACACCAAGCAAAACGCAAAGAGAGTGCTATATACAGGTTGTCTCCTAGGCTTTAAGTTCAACATGTGTTTGGATTTTTTGGGAGAAAATCAAATCAAGCAATGCTCCGAAACAATAACTTGTAAATCCATACTCTCTGGCCCATTGCCCCCCCCCTCCCCGTTTCACAGACCCTAATTCTACCTTTCTGATTTAAAGCAGAGAGAACTCGGTGGCCTGTCCTCCACCCTCAAAATGACAGCAACCTCTGCCGTCAGCAGCGCGCTCCTGCTCTCCCTTCTCTGCGAAGCCAGTGCTGTTGTCTTACTCAATTCCACTGACTCATCCTCGCCAACCAATAATTTCACTGATATTGAAGCCGCTCTGAAAGCTCAGCTCGATTCTGCGGACATCCCCAAAGCCCGGCGGAAGCGCTACATTTCGCAAAATGACATGATCGCCATTCTTGACTATCACAACCAAGTTCGGGGCAAAGTGTTCCCACCGGCAGCAAACATGGAATATATGGTAAGAGGACTTCTTCTGAAAGTTCTGAGTGAGAATGCTTCATGTAAATTGTACTTTAGAGGAACCTAAAGAGTGTTTATATGTTATGAGATACGGGGCGTTGTTTACACAGAAAAAGGTCTGTGTGCCTGGTAATCTGAAGCACTGTTCCCTTGTAGAATTAAAGGGCAGGGGGCCTACTTATCTTTTGTGAGTTCCATCACCATCGGTGAATCGGGTCTTATATAAGAACCATAGGTAAAAAAGCGAGGTATGTTGACTGGTCATATTCAGAAGGTCCATTATTTAAGAAAAAATTCACATGGAAAATTTGGGGGGTCTTTGTTTAGCTAATAGTCATATTTATCAGTTAACACAGTTCTTGAAAATCATTTTTTCAAATTGTACGTTGCGTGTGCATGATTTATTCTCTGGGGAGGTGTCTTTTGCCTTTCTTGGACACAGCTCTTTCTGAGGCTCGTCTACTCGCATTCTCAGGGAACATGCTGACTTTCCCTCCCAGTGATTTAGTGCTGTGCCGCTCAGATAGCAGGGAGGCCAGTGTGCCCTTACTTGCGTGCTGTTCCAGCTTGCTAGGGACACATTCTTTGGTCTCTTAAAATAGGCTCTCTGTGTTTAAATCGTTTTACTTAGAAAGTTTTTTTTTAAAAAGATGGTATTCATAGTATAGATGTCTTTTTAAAGTTTATTTTTGGTTTTGAATTTATGCAAGGTTATGGTTTAAATTCCAGTACCTTCCAAGAGCACAGCTTGGAGCCTATTTAAGGCAATGAAGACCACCAAGATGGTATTTCTAAGATGGGGTGGGGGGTGGCGGCACCACTAACAGCTTTTCATAAGCACTGACCTACAATTTGGGGATTTCTATCAGATTATAAATTCATCTCTTTTATTCAAGTAAGCTTTTTAAGTTTGACTAATTGCAGCTATCGGTGTCACAGGGAAAACAAAGGCTGCGGAATGTAGGAGAGTCGTAGTCCATAGGAATGCAATTTAGACTCTATAAAAATGCATGTTCCTTGGATTTGTAAGGAAAGCAGAAGAGAAGATCTAATCAGTCTTAATGTATAAGGGGAAATATAGCTTCGTGATTAAGGATATGAGCTCTGGAATCTAAGCGTGTGGGTTCGAACCCCAGTCCTGGATATAAGCTCAGTGAATTCACTACCTCATTTACTTTCATCACCTCTAACATGAGGATAAAGGGAGTACCTGCCTCCCAGCGTTGTTATGAGGAATGGAGGAGCTGAGCGGTGGAGCAGTTAGACCAGAGCCTATTGCAAAATAGATGTTTAATACACATTAGCTTTTATGGGTTTCCTTGAACTTCTTGTGAAAGGTGACCAGCAAAAACCTACTCAAGATCTAAATGTAGTAACAGTTATGCACATGGAAAGAAGAGAAACAAATATGTTTTCAAAATTACCCTAAGTTATGGAGTAATATGCATACGATTCTGTGTGAGCTCAAAAACGAGTCACGTCCTGACTGCGGGTTTAGGGAGGGGCCACGTCGCCATGCAGACTAAGGTGAGACTCAAGACAACTGAACTGGCTTTGGAGACAAGCTCGTCTGGGTTGAAATCCTAACTCTGCTGCTTACTTTACTGTCTTGTGAAAGTTCCTTAAGCGGCTGAGACTCAATTTCCTGATCTGTAAAATGGGAATGATAATTTACATAAGAACCCATTGGTATATAATGCAATTCACTGTTTTAATGATGTGGAGGGAAGAGGGACCATCATGAATAAAGGCATAGGTGGGGTACAACACAGTAGAAATAGGTTGAAGAAAGCCACATTTCTCTAGTTATATCTTTCCCCACTGATCAAGAATTAATTCATTCCACATGTTATTTATTTAATTGCCTCTATGTGCCAAGGACTTGGTTAATTGTTTCCACAGATGACCTCATTTGATAGCTCACATTTTCCCAGTGAGGTTAAGATTGTGATCTTCATTTTACACTTGAAATCACTGAGACCCAGAGAAGTTCATGCATAGGCCAAGGTGGTAAGGATCATTATCCATATGGAACAGGATCACTGGGATTAGCATTTAGGTCAAAGCCCATGCTTGGACTGGGAGCATGTATTCACTTAGATCTAGCAAATCTTCCACTGGAGGAAACCCTGGAGATGCCAGGATATCTTTGTTTCCTTCTTTAAATTGTCAGCAGAAATCCTATAGCATTCATATTCTATTTGTCATTCCCTTCTTATTTGTTTTTCAAATACAGGAGCTATTACATACAATTTATTTTTTAAGAACCAGGTACAGTGCTGGTTAGGTGGTAGATGTTCTATAAACCCTCCTTAACTCAGTAGAGTTAATGAGAAATAGTAGTTAGGACAGTTAAGTCTTATAAAGTAACATATGACTGTCTCAAATTATCCTGGAAACACTGCATATAGCCCTGGCCAATGTGGCTCAGCTGGTTGAGTGTCATCCTGTGCACCAAGAGGTTGTTGGTTTGATTCCCAGTCAGGGCACATGCCCAGGTTGCTGGCTTGATCCCCAGTAGGGGGTGTGCAGGAGGCGGCCAATTGGAGTGGATCACTGTTCTGCTCTTGAATCTATGTTTCTCTCTCTCTCTTCCTCTCTCTCTATAAATCAATAAAATATACATTAAAAACAAGCACCATAGCCTATATGTCTATCATATTGCTCTCATCAAAATCAAATTGGATTTACAGTTATTTGTACATTTCTTGAAAACTTCCTCATTTGAAGCTTTCAGGGTGCTGAGTCTATATTTAGTCATCTTTGTATCTCTATTTTTAAGTAGCATTAATTTTGCTATGATAGTCAGCCTTCCATATCTATGGGTTCTCCAACTGTGGATTCAACCAACAGCACATCAAATATATTTGAAAAAATCTGTTATGTTGTTGACATGTACTATGTAGTCAGACCTACAATGTATAGACTTTTTTTCCTGTAATTATCCCTTAAACAATACAGTATAACTATCTACATAGAACTTACATTGTATGAGGTATAATATGCAGTCCAGAGATGATTTAAAATATAAGGGAAGGTGTGCCCAGCCTGGCCGGTGTGGCTCAGCAGTTGAGCATCGACCTAGGATCCAGGAGATCACGGTTCGATTCCCGGTCAGGGCACATGCCCGGGTTTCGGGCTCGATCCCCAGTCGGGGGCGTGCAGGAGGCAGCCGATCAATGATTCTCTCATCATTGATGTTTCTCTCTCTCTCTCTCCCTCTTCTTACCTTTCTCTGAAATCAATAAAGATATATTTTTAAAAATAAAAAAATATATATATTTATGGGAGGTTGTGTAGGTTATATGCAAATACTAGACCATTTAACGTAAAGAACTTGAGCATCCATGGATTTTGGTATCTGCAAGGGTCTTGGAACCAATCCCATACAGATACCAAGAGACAACTGTATTATTTATGTTTTAATATAAATTTTATCATCATTTATAATAATATTTTACCCCATGCACCCAAAATAAAAGTTTTGCATACATTCAAAAAAAGTAATACTATAGATAGAGCTTAAGATATGCAAGTCAAACTTCTTTCCTCTTGGCTTCTGTTCTCCACTTAGTTTATTGAGAGATTTCCAGAGCTCCTTGGACACCAGCTGCTTTTCATTCTTCCTAAGGGCAGCTTAAACCATGACTCTAAACCACAAACCACGCTAGTTTCTTAGAGTAAGAATTATCCCCCAAAGAATGAAATTGCAAGACTCACACATGGAGTAAAATTTGTAGGCTATTCTTTGAGTCCAAGTCAATTGAATAAATTAAATTTAGAAAATTTGAAGTCCCTCCTTGAAAATATGGGAGCCAAAGATAACAGAAATCTTTGTCTTTAAAATGTAAACAAAAACAGTAGAAAAGAAAACAAAGAAAAAAAAACACCTCGCTACATAATTCAGTATAATACACTGCTGCATAAGATGATGTAATAAAAGAGGTCCAGATAAATACCATGGAGAAGTTAAAGAAAGAAGTGATAATCTCTAGTTGGCAAAATCACAAAGGCTCCGTGTAGGAGTGGCATTGAGTCCACGGTCAGGAAGGGGCGGGCTTGGTTGCTAGGGTATGTAAAGCAAGGCTTGAACAAAACTGCCAGGAGAGAAAAAGCATAGTCCATCAACCAGATTTTGGGGGAGTTTGAGAGAAGTTTGAGGATCACTTAATACAAAAGTGTTCCAGAGACTGTGGAGTTTTGGAACAGAGTCAGAGGTGCATTTGAGGAAGATGATCCTGACAATTGATGGAGTTCGATCGGCAGTAGCAGGAGAGGTGGCAACCACTGAGTCAGTGATGCCATTTCTTTAGGCACAGACGGGGAGGAGCCCGGCACCTACAACATCTGCACACAGGGACAGGTAGGAGCAACTAACTGGAGTGTCGTGCGTGAAACAGCAGCCTTCACGTCTAGTATAGAAGGTGGAAAGGCAGGTGAGGGGCTGCATAAGATAAGGGTAGATATGAACTGAACAACTTAAAACTGAAAATAAAAGGTGTAATGTGTTTTCAAGAAGCCAAAATAGCTATATTGACAGTATGGCCTATTTCATTTGTTTGGTGCCTGCAGATGCTATTGGCAGAGCTAAAGGAACACGGTTTCCTATGCTTTTCTGGAAAAGAGAAAAATACTAGTTACCGAATCACAGCAGGTAGTAACATAACAGAAAGCATGGCTGAGTGAACGAATGGAGAATAGATTACTCCACCCTCGGAAATAGCCAATAAACTATTTGCCTACAATAATTTATAACTTGGAAATAATGAAAAAATTCTGATTTCATTTATTTGGGCCTCATGTAGAGGAGAATGTAGGTAATGTAAATTGTGTGTGGGTTTTTTCTTCATTTAATAGTTGACTAAACACTTGTGATGTTCTTAATATTTTGAAAGAATAAAAAATAAAACAAAATATTGTCCCAGATGGCACATTTCCTCTCACTCGGGAAGGATAACTCAATTTTCTTGTTATGAACATGAGAAATTTGATGTGTCTAACCTAAATCTTTTCAGTGAATGCTTTTGTGGCCACTAGAAGGCCTCCTGAGAGCGGCTGCCAGCAGCAGGGAGCTGAGAGATCGCTGACAGGAGGCATCTATCCAGCTCTCAGAACTCCGAATTCCTGCTCTGCATGGGGAACCTTTCAAGTGTCTTGGCTTCGAATGGACACTGGGCACGTTCTGCAGGAATTTTCTCTCAAGGTGCATGTTGCTTAGTATCACTTGGTGTTGTATACGAATGTTCAGCTCTCCATGTATGGAGCCAGCTGAAGGAAGGTTAAGAACACTTGGCTTGAGACCACTTGAATACAGGCTCCAAGAAGTGCAAGTGTAAGCACATGGCCAGGATGCGATTCAGGAGGTCACCATGGGGTGAAAGACAGAAAAGCTGACTCACACAGAGGCCACATATATGGTGACCCTATTTCCCAATATTCAACACTGCTTTATAATTTTATTTTTTTTAGTGGCAAATTATACTTGACCAAATCCAACAGTGCAGGGAAAGAATTTTATTGGATTCCTGCTGAGTATTGGTAGAAGGCAGTATCATTCCCGTGCCTCAGACAACACTCAGGAAACATCCCTGGGGCAACTGAATGGAGCACTTCTGGGCAGAGCGCAAAGAGCTCGTGGCTGCGGTGCTCCCGGGGGCAACGGTCATTCAGCACTCAGTCACTCGTCCGCGATGTCTGTCGGGTGCCTGGCACTCTGCTGAGGGCACTGAATGGGGAGCCAAGAGACGCCTTTCCTCAGCAGGACCCTGAGCAGACGAGTGAGCGGGCAAAGCAAGGAGCTGAGTGCTAGTGGCTGCTTCAGATCATGCGGGGTGTACCTGGATTTGGGAGGAGAGGCTGGGAAGGCCTCTAGAAGAGACCGATTTTGAATATTAAGTATGAAAAATAAGTGAAAGTTACACAGGAGGGGGTTAAGGAAAGAGGGAATGTGCTGCGGGCCTGAGAGCGAGCCCCGAGGCGGCGCGGTGCCGAGGGCAGGGGTGAACGTCAGTGCCGCTCGGCGGGTGTGTTAAGGAAGAAGTGACGTTTGATGAGCTTGCGGAAGGCACGCGGAAGCCTGTTTGCGTTTTCCCCCGAGGATCAAAGTTAGATAATTAATTGACGATTTTAAGCAGGGAAGTTATATCATTAATTTGCATTTCAGAAAAATCATCTGGCTCCAGCGTGGGGCAGGGAGAGAGTATAGGCCCGGAGCACAGTTCAGAGGTGGTTATTTCCTTTGTCGGTCTGGGTGAGCGACAGTTGAAGCCTCAATAAAGTTTAAGGCCATAGGGACATGACAAAGTAAATTTAGGGATCAAATCAATAGGAGTGGGTGATTTACATGATGAAGCCATCAAGGCTGCCTCCATCTGTGGCTAGGACAACTGGGCTTTCCTGAGTTGAAGAGCGCAAAGTAAAGAGGGGTGTCAGGGAGTCTATAGGTGGCTGCAGGTGTGCCACCCAGGTACACACCCACCGACAGGTTGAAAAAAGTAGCTAGCGTGTGGGAGGGGACATTCTGCTACTATGAGGATTTTCAAAGGGTGTGCCGTGGCACAGCGGTGTGCCGCAAGAATTTTTAAAACATGCAGCCCCTGACTATTTAGTCAGAGGCCCTGACCTCTTTTCCCTTAGATTGTCAAATAAAACAATGACAACAGCCAACACAGCAATAAGCTGTCCAGTGTGAATGAATCACAATTATACCTATTTTTTTGTCAGATCGGAAAAAATATAATATATTCTCTGGTATGCTGCAGAATTTTAGTAATTGGTTTATGCGTGGCATGAGATGAAACAGGTTGAAAATCGCTGTTGTGCTACAAAGAACTCAGGACGGGCATATCTTTGCTAATCAAAACGCACCCCTTTCCGTAAGGGGTAGGGGAGTATCATGGAGACAGCATGGATGGGTGTTTTTATGTTGGGGAATCAACTCAAGAATTTTTGCAAGAAAGCTGCATGTAATTTTTTTTTTCTTTTTTGAGAATAAGTGCTGAGGCTTAAATGAACACAAATTCAAATCTGTTTCAGGGGCCTACATAGTACCAGGCCCATCGAGTCTTTCTGACACATTAAGAATCAAGTCTTTCTGGAAACTAATCAAAAAATTTCAGAAAAATAGAAGTTGACTGGTCTGGCTGGTCTGGTGTCCTGAGTTTAGAATATCTGAAAACCATTCAATAGTCAGTCAGTGGCTATTGAGATGTTTAATTGTCTATGAGAATTTCTTAGGAATGGTGGGGAGGGGCAACGAGAAGAAAGACTAAATAGCTTAAACTGGTCAAGAAAGAAAATGTTTGGCACAAAATATATCCTAGAGTGAGGTTTGGAGGGATGGGGTTTCAATGTTTCCAGTCGGTGCTACCCCTACTGTCTAAAATCAGGTATTAAGCATTTTTTTGACACAAATATGAAAGAATGCCTAAAAGGCTGTGTTTTCAGACTAAACTTTTCATGACTTTTAAAATTTCACACCACATACTCCAAACGGAAACAGTCCAGAAATGTTATTTAAGGACACATTTTTTTTCTCCTAAAAAATGCATCAAATTCTTATTTCATAATTTCATAATTTCATTAAATATGAACAGTCTACCAATCGTGTCTCTGCATTCCAGGGAGATCAAGTTTTCGGCAGCCTGTAGGTAGGTGGAAAGGCATTTGATTTCTTCTGACAAGTGGGCAATGGCAAGGTAGGGGTTTGCATGTGTATCACAGGAGAGCTTAACAATCAAGAAATCAGTTTTTGGTTATTGTGACACTGGGTTTGGGGGGAAAAATTAACCACACGTGAAAACATCTCCCTGGCTTGTCATTCCAGTACTGATGGGTATTATATTTCCCCAGAGAGGAGGACTATTGCTAGAACCCATCACCAAATGGTCTTAAAATTTAAAGATACAACATAGGTGAAAGAGGGATTTAAGTTGGGGAATTAAAAAGTTTTAAAACTTCTAAAGTGTTCGGTAAGTTTTATCTTCCGCTGTCTGATGTTATTTTCCCCTGGAAGCAGGCTCCTTGTTATCTATACACAATTCTGCTTTTGATTATTCCGTCGCCTTAGGGTTTGCCTGGCCTCCCCTTATCTGATTGCATGCTTAGTTGAGATTAAAGCTTGATGTCTCTTAAACTTCCAGCTGCCAGATAATGTGATCAAAGGGCACCTCACTACTTCCCATTTTAGGCGGCTTTCGCGTTCAGCGACACCACTACCACCCAGGGCCTGAGTCCCTAGCACTAAGTATCTACCACTGCACATGCCCTTGTGCTGCTGGAGCTGGGCTCAGCGCTCTCAGTCACTGACTCACCAGACCTTCACCACAATCTTGAGAGATGGCGATGGTTCTCCTCATTGAGAGATAGGAGACCTGAAGCTTGGAGACCATAAGTAAGTTGGCCAAGATCAGAAAGCAGTAAATCAAAATGGTAAGAATGCAGTTCTGTCTGACCACAAAGTCCATGCTTGGAAAGACTACAATACGTGCTCCCCTTCATGTGTTCCTCTCCTGCTCTAGGAAATTTCCCTACATGCATTGCATCTGAGGACATCACTGAATACTAGAAAGTATTTCTTCATGTGGAATTGAACCTTGCTCCCTGCACTCTTTCTTGGACACCATATGGGGAAAGTCTGCACTATAGTAGTCCTTCAGGTCTTTGAAGGGTGTGAGCACCGACGTCTTAGACCCCTGACCCTAGTCGCCCAGTTCTTTCTTAGCCTCCAGCCTTTTTGTGTACACGCCACTTCTAGCATCCAGAGAGCTGTCTATCAGGGAAGACTGCACAAAGAGATTTGCTCTCTGAAAATCCTGGAAAAGGTAGGAGTTGTGTCATTAAGGAATTGGAGAATCGAGGTACTCCCTCACCCCATACTCCTGGGAAGCAGTGTGGCTCTGGTCAAAGACAACCTGGTTGTCTTCCCTGGGTTCCAGCACGTGTGTGTTATTCTGACAGTGAGGCGCTTGGAATTGATGTGACATGACCAGCGCAGAGCAAATGTGATAACACATTTGTCTCCATTTGTTCTGCTTCTGTGGATACATCCTAAAGGGAGGGTGGCAGATTTGGTGGCTAAAGTCTCCTGCTGATTCATATCAGTCTCATGAAGTAAGTCATGTGTAGGTCAAATGTGTGTTTTAAATACAATTTGAGGTTATAATGAGAAGAGATTGCCTTACTTTAAAAATTTTTAAATCTCTTTTTTCAAGTTTTTTAGACTTTCAGGAAGTGATACAGTTCTTCCACAAGTTGCTTTTGACACCTCAGTTTACAAAGCCATTTAGTGTTCCATGACGTCTAAATGGGCACTATGAATACCGTCTGTTACGTCTGCATTTGTATTCATGCAGCGCAGACTACATGTTCCCTTTACTGGAACTATCATTCTCAGAATGAGTGAGTGACATCTGCACAGCAGCACACCGGACTGTTTTCAACCCCTCTCACCCACAATTCCATCTTTCATGTATACACAGCAAACATCCTCACAGAGTTTGGTCCTCAGAATGTGTGACAGTGAGATACTTCCTTGAAGAAATGTTATTTTTATTTTTATCAAACCTGAATCAATAACAGATCAGAGCTGAAAGGAAGGATACTAATGTAGTGCTTATAAAATGAAAATTAACAGACATCAACCCCCTTCTTCCAAAGCTCCTCACGTGGTGTGTGAGTGGGTGGGGAGAGGGGAGAGTAGGAGTGGTTGAGGAGAGAGAAGGCCCAAAGTTCTCTGTGATCAGAATGACACACACCAAGTAGAGCTTTAGACAACGTGTTAACCAGAAGAGCACAGAGCCACTTTGTAGTACACATTCCAGGTCCCCAACTCTGGTCCAGAGGTAGGCTAGGCATGTCTTCTCAAAAGCTTCCCCTGGAGATCCTGGTATAATTTCCCAACAAAACTGAGCTGAGAAAGGTATTTTGTTGCTCAAATATCCACTTATTTATCAAGAGACTATATACTGAAATGACTAGGCTAAACCAAAAGAAGAATCACACCAGTGATAATTTCTATATTATCACAGAATTTCACTGAATATTCACTCAGCACCTGTCTCCAGAAAACACCACGTGGGCATTAAGAGTGAGCTACAGATGTCAGCAACATGGGACAATGCTTACATGGGAATGTACTTGATTGACTAAGGACACTTCAAAAGAAACAAACTTTCAGTAGCACATGATTCTTTCAGAGCTACTTATGTAATGCATTGCATACATTATCCTGGGGTGGGCAAAAGTAGGTTTAGAGTTGTGAGTACATGGAACAGTTTATTCTTGTATTATTATTTATTAAAATTGTATTATTTATTTGTATTATAATTGTAAGCCTCCTATATAATAATAATGAATTTATGTAACTTATTATAATTTTCAAATATTTACTTATTTTTTGGTAGTGTTTTTTGTTCCCTGTCTCTTCCCTAAATTGTAAGGCAGGGTCCGTGCTAGTCCTGCTGACAGTGGAATTCACAGTACCCAGTGCCTCCCAATAAATATTCATTTACTGGCTGCCGAGATGAATGAGCTACCTAGGACCCTATTGGTTAGTATGGAAACTTGCATTTCTTGCACTTTCTATTGTTGAGAACAAAGCAGCCATCCGCATGTGGTAAGTTTATTGTAAGGAGGTTTGAGACAAACGTCGTCCAGGGGGACTATTCCCTGCTATGTCCATGGATATTAAGTGGGAAGAAGACACACCTGTGCAGGTGGAATGGCGGCAATGACACCCTACATCAAAGTTCATAAACTGCAGGCCCACCAACCACTCTAATTAGTAGGTATGTTTAATTCGCTCTGCACAGTATTGAACTGTACAGAATTTTACATTTTTAAAAGTTCACTGCCCATGTATAAAGGTTGATACATTCCATGCGTATATCCGGATTTCTAGATTATCCTGAAAATGGTAAGGTCTGGAGACACTGGGCCCACTTCCTACTTGTCAGCAGTCGCTTAGAGAGGAGAAGCCTCTTTGGGTGGGGCAAGTTCTCTCATTTCTGAGTCTCTCTGTCTCTCTCTCCCTATAAGTGTCCAGAGGTCAAGCTGCTTTGTCATCTTATACCAAATACTACTGTAGTCATCTTCATTACTAGACCATCCCCCCAGTGCAATCATTTAGTTTGATTATATTTATGGAATTTTGGCATTTTCAAAGCACTTGGCTGAAGCACGGTTTCACAGTTAGCCACGCATAGATTTAAAGCACTGAACGTTTTCCATTTTTTCCTAATCACCAATCTTATTTAAATACTCTTCTCTCAAATTCTGAATTCTTTTTGCTTCTATCCATGCCTTCATTGTACACATGAAGCACTCCCTCAGTTAGCAGTCTCTTTCTGTGCTCCAGATAACAGATGATGGTGGCTTTGACCAGGTGTGGCAATAGTGGTGATGATAAGTGCTTATCTTCTGGGTATACAGTAGTTTGAAGGTAAGATCGACAGGATTTGCTGGTGGAGCAGATAAAGGAAGCACAAAGATGACCACTAGATTCTTAGCCTGCGTAATGCAACAGCAGCCTGTAAACTTCTCACATAAAAGGTCAGAGAGTAAATATGTTCCACTGAGCAGGCCTTGTGGTTTATGTTGCAACTACTTAACTCTGCCTTCCTGGCATGGAGCTGCCCTAGATCTATATAAACAGCCAAGGGGACAGGTTGGTGACCCCTGAACTAGAAGAAAAACAGCCATGCCATTCACTGATAGGAGGAAGACTGCAGGACTTGCAAGTTATATGGGTGGGGAGTGGGGCAGGGTCGTGAATATGTGGAGCTCAACTTTGGATACGTTAGGTAGAGGTTTAAAGCAGCTAGGTAGATAATGTAGTTTGGAATTCAACCAGAGGTTTAGAGATATAATTTGGAGTAATAATACCACCAGCATATAAATGGTATGTCAATCCATGAGATTGGTGGGGATTATGTAGGCAGTGACTACAAATGAAATAGGAGAGAAAGAGAGAGGGGGAGAGAGAGAGAGGTGGATAGGGCCTGTCGAAGGGATGAGGGGGAACCAGCAAACACGGAGAAGCAGCAACCAGAGGTCAACAAGCAAGTATGGGGTCCTGAGGCCAAGGAATGGGGTGCTTCCAGGAGGAGCAGGTGACCAGGTGTGCCAGAAGCTGCCGATAGACCAAGGAAGTTGGCAACCAGGAATGGCCACAGATGAGAGCTGTTGGGTAGACTGGAGGTGGGGTGGGGAACTCTAGGGGGGATCAAAAAAGAAGAAAAACTTGCAATTCTCAATTAAGACAACTCTCAAGGAATTTTATTGTTATAGGAAGGAGAAGAATGGTGCAATAGTTGGAAGATGGAAATGGGTCGAGAAAGGATTTTTTGGGGATGTTTTTAAGAAATGTGTGCTGTTGGCAAAGATCCCTTAAAAAAAAGTGCACTTCACATCATGTCCTTAGAGAAATTTACCTTTCTCACCTTCATACAAGGTGGCACTCATGTCACCTGAGGGAAGTCTTCATTATCTGCTTTTAAACATTTAAAAAATGCTTTGGACCCCGTTTTGATATTTTATGACAGAATTTGGTTCCGTATTTTATAGTTATTTTTGTGGCTTAAGGGAATTATTTTAATCAAGTTCCTTTAGTTCTCTACTTCTCTTATAAAGTAGAATCAGTTTAAAATCATTTAATTGATCTAATGAACACCAGAAATTTCCTTTTCTCTTCCTCTGCCCTGCCTCACCCCGCCCAACCCCATCCCTGTCCCGCCTTCCTTCCCAGCACGCCTTTCTGCTCCTGTCTGGTTAACCCTGAGTTTTGTTTACTGGGCTCTGAGTTTTCTTTATTGGCATCTCACATGCATTTCCACCTAACGGGAAGAAACCCACCAACTTAAAATCAGAACTGCAATCATGCCCATGATTTAAAGATGTTTTTAAAATGTTTTAAAAAGCTTTTGGCTGCCCTCAAGGGGAAATAATTTTGTCATCATTTAATTTCTTTTTAATGGTTCTTTCTCACTTCTGTAAGTCAATACTCCTTTCCCAATCTGACAAACCCAGGAAGAGATCAAACAGTCCTAGTTAAGTATTTGTAAAGAACTCCAAAACGTGTTGGTCTAAATTGACTTTGCTTTTATCTTAATATACAAGGAATGACCACATGAATGTCCAGGAAAACAGTGTCTGTAGCACATGCCATACTGTCTGCAATACCATTACTATCATAACCAGTTTAGAGATACATCTCCAAAGACTCAAAGTGCAGTGTTTTTATTTAATATTTCATGTCTTTGAAGATGGATTCCAACTGCATAATGCAGTTTTCAAGAGGTATTTTTTGCTTTTAAAAGTAATATTCCTGGTTCTTCCTTAATTTAGCTTCCATTTCCTAATCTTTGGTTCTATTCATAAATTTAGCAAGTTTTGACAATCACATTTCTTTAATGTTTGTTACTAATAAATTTAATAAATTTAATTTCTTGAAATAGCATTTATAGTTTTAATATATTTGATTTTTAAAGTCTTTGAATTGATTTATTGAAAATAATAATTTCCATATACTTAATGTCTTACAAGTATAAGAAGTACCATGACTCTAAGTTTTAAATTTTGCAATACTGTTTAAACAATTTGACATTTTCTAATTTTCAACTTAAAATTACAAAAATAAATCATTATTTATTGATATCTTTATATTGAAATTACAAAGCTAACCTGTTGCTTTAATAGACCACATTCTCTTAACCATAAAAAATCTTAATAATATCAGATATGCACGGTTTCCTTATCCAGACATACCTTTTTAATATCTTCAATTTAATTCTTTCAAATACTTTTTTGTTTTGTTTTGTGTTTTAAATATATCTTTTTTGATTTCAAAGAGAGGAAGGAGAGGGAGAGAGAGAGAAACATCAATGATGAGAGAGTCATTGATGGAGCCCGCAACCCGGGCATGTGCCTTGACCGGGAATCGAACCCCCATCGCCTGGATCCTAGGTTGACGCTCAACCGCTAAGCCACACCCAGCCGGGCTAATTCTTTCAAACACTTCTACATTTACTTCTTATATTTGGAATTAAAAGATGTTATCCACTTAAAAAAAAAAAAGGAGTCTGTCACTTCAAACAATGTTGGGGATATATTCCCAAGTAGTTTTAGGTTGCCATCCAGTTAGACTGCATTTCTCGTTGTCCAGAGATCCTGACGGGGATTTAAGAAGAGATTCAGATGGCACTGTGCTCCCTGAATCTGGCTTCCACTCTGTTGTGGATACCAAGCTTACAGAAACCGCCTAGAAAACAACCTCATCCCTGGCCAGAGCGTATCATTCCCCAGTTCTTCTGTCTACTTGTGAACGTCAACAACCTCCTTCATGTTGCACATTTCTTTCCCTCAATAATTTTGTATTTATTTGGCTCAAGCTCTAAAGACCTCTGAACTTGATGAGAATCTGCATTCTTGCCATATGCCTCCTATCTCTTGGAGCCACAAGTCTTTTAGATGTTTAAATGACATCAGTTTGAATTCTGGGTATCTCTCAGGGCTTAGTCCAAGTATGTGGTTGCCATAGACAAGGTGCTGACTTTATAAGCAGAATAGCTCATGGTGAACATTTGAGCCCAAAGCTAAATCAGTTTATGAGCTGAGCAACTAAATGGCCCTTAACAACAAAGAATGGAAGAAAACCACTTGGGTCAGTGGGACACAACTACAAGCCTGTGCATGCTCTTTCATTGCCATAAGCTACCTTTATTTTGTGATTTATCTAATTTAACCATAATATATAACTTCTAGTGGGTCCATTAAATGTCTTTTAGTATCCATGCATATTCTTAATTTTTGCTTCATTTTCAGGAGGCAAGATTAGATACTAAATTATCTTTGAAAGTATCTTATCTATTTAGAGGGAATGCAGAATGTTGAATCTGGTTGATTAAAAGCTAAGTATCAGGTGTTCAGTTTTTCCAACAACAGAGAATAATATATTGCATATTTATAGGCATTCCAGAATGTTAGTGCACGTGGTGCCCTTCTTGGTTCTATTGCATCCAGAAATACAGCAATTTACATCTTCGTTCCTTGAACTTTTATAAGGTGTTAAAATTCTTTCATGTGGTTACACTGGCAACATTCATTGCGATTTAGAGCTTCTGATTACAAAAGAATAGATCATATTGGGCCACTCCCTACAGCTCCCAATTTTTTTGTTGTTGAAATCTCTTATTGTTATTGAATAAAGTAATCATTCCTTGCTATTTTCAAACCTTAAAGACCTCTCATCAAATTAATACATTAAATACCACTGGAGATTAAGAAGATAAATAATTTACCCACTTTCTCACGGTTGTTGTAAACAATGAAGAAAGACAGAGACAGCAAATGCAGATCTCAATTTTGCCAATAGGTGTGATTGATATAATCCCCAGATTTCAGCACTCCCTGCTCAAGCTGGATATTCCCCTCTGCACAGGATAGGTGTGAGCCCTGCTCTGGGACAGAGGGGCAAGAGAGGGTACAGGACCTTCTGACTTACCCTGTAGTGGGCATCAAAGGGACAGCTGATCATCTCCCTCACAGGGAGGCAAAGGGACCTGCTGTCTGTGTGGGACGTAGCCAGTGCCCATCAGGCTTCCAGTATCTTCCCTCAGGGACATGGAGAAAGGCAGAAATCCCTCCAGCAGCTCCCTGAAAGTAAACACCACAGAGAAAGACAATGGTTATTCCTCCACCCCCACAACTACTGTCTCCAGAATTTTAATTGCGACTTTTGTACATAGAAACACCTAAAAAATGTAGGTATCAGTAATAACACATTGTCTTCCTATCAAAATCCCCAATCACGGTTAACAAAAAAATGCTCATGTAAGACACTGTTCAGGCATCAATGTTTTGTCTAATTTTTTGACATATACAATATTTTGTTTATAAATATGTGAATGAGTATAAAGATAAGATTATATGTGCTCAATTACTTCTCAAATTCTTAACTGCCTTAAATGTTTTTAATAATTTTGAAAAGAAGTCTTACTCTCTTCATGGTATGGAAAGGGCTGGAACTGAGCAAGTCATAGACCAATAGAACACAGATCTTCCTGGCTCTGCGCTGGGGTACTCGGGAATATTAAATCATGAGAAACTGCAGATGAACAGTACCCTAGAGATGATCTCATCCAACCTTACTTCACAGCTGAGTTAAGTGGGAGACAGAGAGAATAACTAACATGCCTTCAGTCAGAGATGATCTTAGCAGCAGAATCAGGGTTAGAACACAAGTTTTGTTCTTAGGTCAATGTTATTTGCGCCATGCTGTGCTCATATTTCAGGACAAGACTCTAAGTGTTTTAAGCAGATATTGATCTGAGTGCACACTATATTTCAACATGTAAATAGTACTTAGATGTATTTTTTCTCAAGTGAAGACCCCTCCGGGGGACAAAACGGGTTGATGCTATTCTATCTGGAATTCCTTTGTGAATTAATGGTGTTGTTTTGTATTTCCATGAACTGTAACCCATGTGTCATAAATCCATATTTTATTCAAAAACTTCAGAAGGGTAAATAATAGATAAATTCACTATCAGCCAAAAAATGCTTTTAGAGGTTCACTTCAGTCCTAAGATTCTATGATTTTCATTATAAATTTATTTTATATTGTGACTTGATATATTGTATATTGATATACTTTGCCCAATGTTTACAAACAAAACAAAGGAGAACTTTGAAACAATAGCCCATAAAATTTCTGTCAAATAATTATTTTACTGAGCTAAGTAATTAACAATGAAACAAAGTAGTACAAAATCTTTTTCATAATTGTAAAAGAACACGGTATCAATTCAGAGGAAAAACAAATATATAGACTGACACCAGCTCATAAAATATTATAGAATGTATGTCACCCATTTTTGATACTCTATTTAACATTGATCATTTATTTATCAAAACAGTATTATGTAATATTTTGCTACATTAAATTTAAACCACCAAATGGGCAAATTATATTCTGGATAAGTAAACGTGTGTCTTGCTACAGCTCCTGGAGCAATTTCTCTTTGTACCGGGGACAAGGAGACGTGGTACTGTCACCTGAGAATTACTCCAGGTCCTTTCTAAATAATTCTAATTTTATATACATTTTGTAAGTTTATTTTAATGTAATTATAGGTCAATGTATGTGTGATGACTCTGCTTTTCTAATTTAAAACAACTTCTGAGTAACTAGCAAATCTCTTTGGAGGGGCAGCTGCCATGGCCTTCTCTAGTGGAAATGTCCCCTAAAGGGCTCATCTATTATTTTGTTTCTTCCTATTTTATTTTAAAGTTGCTAAATTAATTTCCTTTCACTTAAATACAGCGTTATATTAAATAAGTCTATGTGTCCCACTACTCTTGAGGAAAACCATGCCTTTTCAGTGTTATGGTCAAGCAGTCCCATGAGTTTGCTTGAAAGCGTATAACCAATAGTGAACTAGTGGCTATTAACGCTCGTGTAGGGGAGCCTTGCTTAGCTCCACACAGCTTGGTGGAGAGAAAGTCACCGAAAGGGTGGTAGGATAGGGAAGGCTATGAAAAGCAGGGCAACGATGGTTAGTGGAAGGACATCTGCACATGCCTCATGTATGGAGCTTCACATGAGTCTGAGTAATTATAAAACCATCACTTCCTTTTTCATATAAGGGCTTACCTTCTAACATCTACTATTATCCACTGTCTAATCACAATTTGAACAAATTTTTTCAGACAGAATAGTATATCAGTACTTAAATAATTTATAAAAGAATGTCATGATATTGAACTAAAAATTAAAATCATTTTTGCACTAGATAAATGCTTTGCTAAATTATATTTTCACTAGGGAGAAATTTTGAAAGCATTTTTTCTATATTTCTGTACAAGAATTATAGTCTCTACTCTGTGTTTTGTGCCTTGTAACTTGCTAGAAAATAGATGATCATTTTAGTGTTGCTTTATTGTCGGCAGGTCCACACATGCTCAGAGCTGATTTCCCTACACAGCTTTGGAGATGCGAATGTCAGTCCACATGGTAACTAATATAAATGTATATTAAATCTAAGGCTCATATAAATTTTATCCCAGAAAATTTTTAGTTATGGAGAAGTCATTATATACCAATAACACCCTTGTCAACTTATACAACTTCTTTTTCAAGAACAATTACTATTTTTCTTAATTTATTTAATTGAATCATAATGTAGCCGTCAAGTTACTTTTTATCATAGTTTGTTTCCAGTTCATACCAACAAAATGTAATTCTCATATTATTATTATTACTACCAAAGAGTCAAATGATATTAAATGTGAAAGCTCCATGGGATTTATTACATTGTAATACAGTTTGGCCTCTGAAAGTTGCGGTATAATATTAGACATTATTAATTTTGATAAACAGATCAGAATATGTTGATTACATTACTTTTTAAGATATACTATTACAATGGCTCCTTGTTGCTGTGAAGATGACCTCTAGGGAAATCAACTGACTTTGGTGGACTCAGATTTCAGTGGTCAGTATGAGGTGTTCCCAGGTTACACTCAGGTATGGTGTATTTGTTAACCAGCCCTTTACTAAAACTAACACCTGGACTTTAGACCTAGGAGGACTAGAAAAACAAGAAAGTTTTTTGTGGTATAATCATATTACATTATAGAACTTTAAATATCTATGGCCTGGCCCTGGCCAGTGTTGCTCCGTGGTTAGAGCATCAGCCTGCACAGTGGAGGGTCGAGGGTTTGATTCTTGGTCAACAGCACATACCTGGGTTGCAGGTTCAATCCCTGGCCCTGATCGGGGCGCATGTGGGAGGCAACCAATCCATGTGTCTTTCCCATCAATCTCTCTATCTCCCCTTCCTTCCTCCCTTCCACTTTCTCTAAAAAGCAATGGAAAAAATACCCTTGGGTGAGAATTAACCAACCAACCAAACAAACAAATAAAAATATCAATGGCTTGAATTTGCTTTGTTTTATTTTAGTGAAAACAGTCTGAGGAACCAGGATTGAAAGGACTTCAGGAAACAGTGGCACCTTTTCTTTCCTCTTACTATTTTTTTTCCTTACCAGAAAACCTGGCAAAGCTGAAGGCTTCTTTCCCCTTCACAGGTTTGGGATGAAAATCTTGCAAAATCTGCCGAGGCTTGGGCGGCTACCTGCATTTGGGAGCACGGACCTTCTTACTTACTGAGATTTTTGGGCCAAAATCTATCTGTGCGAACTGGAAGGTAGGAACAGTTTCCCTGACACCATTTACCCACACATCCCCACTACTCATGGACTCCAAGGGAGAGTGACACCAATTTCAAGTCATATCACCAACTAGTGACTTACTATGTGCATGTTCCAGGCACGGGTGCTTGACCTCTGACTCTTTAGATATCTTCAAGGAGTCATTAATTGGTCAAAAGGGTCTGGTAAGGCCAGTTTCCCCTTTCACCCTTGAAGCACCCTCCCTTAGCCTGTATTCTTCATGTATGTCCCAGGATCTTTGAAAGGATCAGCATGTGCGGATGTATCCCATCTCTTCTACCTCAACAAAATCCCCTGACTGTGGCAGAAGCCATTCTTGTGTATCTACAACTTTCCCATGATTTCACATATCTGTTATAAAAATTATATATACTTACATATGTGTATACACATACACACATATATATGCAAGTAAATGCAACCATGGGAAAGCTGTTCCCAGCGGTGAGATAATTTCCCCACCACTGTGGAATGTCATCATCCAACATTCCAAAGACCCAGTCTCTTCATCTAGGGGAGGAAAACCAGGTGTTTTATTATTAAAATTAAAGTGATACAAGTTTAAGGAAAAAACACACTGAGTTCTAGTATTGCAACTACTTTTCATATATCAGTTCTTAATTCTGTATAAGATTCTGATGGAAGAAATTTTTGACATAGATATAACAAGAGAATGATGGTGATTCCTGAAATATCTGCATGTCTGTTTCTGAAACAATCAGACACATACTTATACACATACAGGATCACTTGCTCCAGTCCTGGGCATTTTTATGTTGGCCCTACTTGAAGAAATAGAAGATTCTAAGAGGTGGTGATGGTCATTGTGAGGGATGGGCATGCTCCCAATTCATCACAAGCAATCTGCCAAACGAACAATTAACTTACAATTTCACATGAGCCCACTGTGTATTACCACTGCTGTGCTCTTAAGTTCTCGTTGTTTTCCTTGACACCTAGATACCGCTCCATTCTCCAGTTGGTCAAGCCATGGTATGATGAAGTCAAAGACTATGCTTTTCCATATCCCCAGGACTGCAACCCCAGATGTCCCATGAGATGTTTTGGCCCCATGTGTACACATTATACACAGGTGATTATTTCAACTGTCTTGTTAACGTTTGATTCAAACTTTTAAAAAGTGGTCTTCACTATTTTGGTGAACAAAAAAAATAGTTTTCTCAGCTCTGACTTCAGTAATGGTATGTTGGTCTATTTTCGCAGATGGTCTGGGCCACCTCCAATCGGATAGGATGTGCGATTCATACCTGCCAGAACATGAACGTGTGGGGAGCTGTGTGGCGACGTGCAGTGTACTTGGTGTGCAACTACGCCCCAAAGTAAGTCCCAGGTGGCACGCTACTTCCCCGAACCTTTCGTGATATTCAATGTCTTCAGTCTGATAGGTATTTTAATGTGAGTAGGACTTAAACACAATGGCCTCTGATCCTGAATCATCCTTGATTCTCGTGTACCTGAAAACTGATGAACTGAAAGGTTTCTTTTCACAAGGAAGGAGATTCTGGGCTAAAATTGGTGGCAAAACAATCTGAGTATGGAGATTCACTAAATTCTCCTCGGCATCTTTCCTTTGTCATGGTGATTGTAAAATAAACTCTGTGCTTCCAGGCTTTTGATAGCTAGCTACATAAAAGGGCATCAGAACACAATGTTCTAGGGAATTTATCGGCTCCACAGTACTCCCATCTCTCAGGGCTGAAATGTCAACTTACCTTTTCATCAGGAAACAAAACAAGCCTTTCTTCCATCTTTGTTTTAAGAGCAACATTTAAAATTATAGTTTATTAATTCCATAGATGGTTAAGGAGGCATTCAATATCAGAAGGGGAAATTTATAAGCTATGACTTCTTTTCCCATTGAGGCATTGCCATGATTTAAATTTCAGTATTAAAAATGATTCAGTCATTTCATCCTATGGCATACATAAAAGTATTGTGAGAATGGATTGAAGATTCTAAAATATGGCCATATTTATGAACATTTTTTACAATAGATAAGCATGTGTTAACATTTGATAAAATGCCTTCTTGATAACAATAGCTCTTTAGATGATAAAAGATTGCAGAATTTATTCATGAGTCTGTTCCCATTTGGAATAAATACCAAAATGTGCAAAGGATTTATGACACTCTTGGTGTTTTCCAAAGTAAGTCCCAAACAAAGATTTTTCTCAGCATTGCCAGAATGGGGAGGGAATGAGAAACTGTTTCACAAACAACTGCATTACTCATTTCTATGGTAGTATGCCAGTGCTTTTGCAAAGTTAGAAAAAATAAAATTTCCCTGATGACCCCTCTTCACAATGATTAGGACAATGAGATGTGGATCTGAGGATGTGTCTGCATTATGAAAGGCATTAAGCTGTGCATTTGATATTTTCAGTCTCCCCCCCTTATTTTTTCCTGTCAAGCTTTTACCCTTCTTTCTAACATAAACAGGCTAAGTAGTCCCCCAATGATGAAAGATGTTCTTATTTCATTCATTTAGCTTCTCTGTTTTTGGCCAATGACTAGAATTTCTAGAACTATCGATGAAAGATTTGATTGTTTTATGGGTCCAAGAGATTAAGATATTGTGTTTATATGCTATATCTTTTGTAATAAAACCCATTATTTAGAAACCTAGGCAATGAAGAAAGTTTTAAAATCCTGACTGATACGTGAATGTGATTCTTCCAATGGCAGTGTGACGTTATCTCAAGCCTAACCGTTTTTCAGGGGAAAAAGTGGGAGGGGTAGAGACAGGCTGGAACATTTCATCATGAAATGAGCAGGAAGTTGTCGTAAGCACCAGCGGTTATAATGTATACGTATACAGGGTGTCCCCCAAAATGTGTACACACTTTAATAGCTGATTTTGAAAATGCAATGTATTTTACTAAACACTGCCCTTATAATTATTCAAAGTACATGTACACATTCTTTTGGATACCCTATATATATTTTTATTATCTTTAGAATATTATTAGTATGAGTTTTTTCTTTTTTTAAATTTATTTTTGACAGATGTGGTGACTAGAATGAGCATTAAGCCTGGTGTCAGATGACTCTGTCACCATTCATTATAGCATGTCACTTCTTATCTGAAAATTAAGATAATATTAACTCAGAGAGGAAATGTTTTAAGGGTAAGATATATAAAATAAGTTACTGTATAAATAAGAAATGGATATACCTTCCAGTACCTTGTGAGAATGACAAACTTCTCTGAAAGATCACATGTCAATACAGGTGCTCACGTGTTTAAGAAGAATCAACATTTTTTTTAAATGAGCAAGGAACATTAATGCTACCTTTCTTTTCCTTTTTCTCACTAGGGGCAACTGGATTGGAGAAGCACCGTATAAAGTAGGGGTACCATGTTCAGCGTGTCCTCCGAGTTACGGGGGATCTTGTACTGACAACCTTTGTTTTCCGGGAGTAACGTCAAACTACCTGTACTGGTTTAAATAAGCTTATCTGTTCCTCCAGGAAGTAGAATGGTTTCTGGGAATCATAGGTCTATATATATATTGAGTTTTGCACATATTATATATTTTTTATAATAATCTAGTTTTCCTTTTATTATTCATTGTATAAATTAGTGTTTGTCTAGTATGTTTGTTTAAACTTTTGAGGTCATTAGACCATCCATTTCTATTTTCTGACCTCTAAGCCTAAATTAAAATATTGTATATGTAGTACTGACATTGTTGATGCATCCAATTCTAAAACTTAATTTCCAAAAGAATCATGTTATTTTCCTAAGGAAGAAAAAGTGTATTTGATCAGTAAGGTATGTGTGTGTGTGTATATATATATATACACACACACACACACAAACATAATAGATGATGTAACACATAGATAATAATATGATTCAGTAGTTAACTTGAGGGAAATTAAAACTATTCTATTCAAAATATATGTGAGGTAGTGGGACATGTCCAGCACCCACCTCCATAATACCCACAAAGTAATAGTTTGCAAAGTAGTCCTCAGTGATATCTGGATATAATAATTTAATTAAGCAATCACAGATTTCATTCTAGAGTAACTTTATCTTATTTGGGTTCACAAAAGGTTATGCTCCAACTTACTACATAAAGTTCAAATCCTGCCTTCTCTTAATCTCGCTGGTTATGTTCTGATAATGCAAAGATAATGAGCTGTGGTTCCTGCCTTCAAGAAGCTCACAAAAATATTCGGGAAGAAATACAGCCCAACGATTTTGCTGTAAAATTATTATTTTTTAACAAATTGGTTTTCATGTTGCTCAGAGGAAGGGAACACAATGACTGGGTCCACCTGGAGGTGGAATGGTGAAAAGCCACACTGAGTAATATGTAAGGCTTCTGATTAGCTTGAAATTTTAGCTATAGTGCTCAGAGTCAAGGAAGAATTAAAAACTGCCCAGACATTACTGGGTTAGAGTAGATAGCTGTGATGCTGGAAGGCCGAAAGCCAGGCCCTAAGAAAACTGGAGAGGCCCCAGAGAAGTAAGATTTAGGAGACAGATATGAAGGTCACAGAAATAGGGTTATTGCACAAAAATACCAGGTGCAGAGCTTCAGAAGGGCCTATCCTGAGGGTCTAGTATATGTTGAGGCCTGTCAGCAGCAGGTAAAGGATGCCAGAAAGAAACACCTAGGTGCCAAGGACACCTCCATCACTTCATTGCCAGTATTTGGTGAGAAGTAATCTAATCGTCGTGGGTCTTTGTCTCTCATATGAAAGACCCTGAGTGCACAACACGGACAGTAATGATTTGTTAAATAGCCCTCTTCAGACAACTTTCTAAGGATTAATTGCCAAATTTTATGTCTATGTCTGTGTAGAAGATACATTTCCTTTCTCAATTAAGGTTGATTGTGGAAATCAAAATTCCCATGAAAAATTTACTCATGTGATTTTGGAAATGCAACATTTCCTCCTTTAGGAAATCGCTTTCAGAGGGATCTCCATTATCTGGGTCAAGACACTTAACGTGATACACTGTGTGTGTGTGTGTGAGAGAGAGAGAGAGACAGAGAGAGAGAGAGAGACAGAGAGAGAGAGAGAGGTGGTGCTTGGGTTATGTAGTATTTCCATAGGATTATAGAATATGTACACATAGTTAGTTCCAGAAAGCAAATAACAGAAGGAAGCTACTTATTTAAAATTCCCAGCACATTTGCAGTTTCTTAGGGTGGATGCATTGAAAGACGACAGATAGTTAATGAGATCCATTCAAGCGGGGGAGAAACCCCCCATCTGGAGTTGAGGTGTACACGATGACAGACAATTGGCCTGATTCCTTTTACACACTGGATATGGTGACCAAATGTTTTGATATTATACTACTCTGCTTCTGTGGGCACATATGCAGACTTTGAGGAGTCCTAAATGAAGAGCAGAAATAATTATATGATTCAGGGCCCAATCCAAATTTTATCTAACATGCAGTAAGCACTTGAAGAGAAATCTCATCAGTAGGATATTTGCTTGATTTATGTAGAAAGTGTTTCCATCCTTGGTTTTGCTGTACCAGGGCTACAAAAGTAGAAAAGTATTATTCAACCAGAGATGACTCTTCTTAGTCCCAGTTCTGTTTCTGGTTTACTCGTGTGGCTTGGTGTCTCAGTTCTAAAAACAAAGAATGATATTTGTTGCATATTTCACAGAGATTCTTATGAAGGTAAAATTACCATATTAATAGATTTTGTGAAGATTAAATTATCATTCATGTGAAACTTTTATTTAAGATAAAATTAAGTTTTTTATGAGCTTTTCCTTGGCAGAAACTCTAATTCTTTGCATTTACCTCAGCTTCTTATATGGTGGCTGTAATGTAATAAATGTTTATATGAATGGATGTTTAGAATTAACTAAAAACTCTAAAACTGCAACAATTCAGAGGCATCTCACCTTTCCAAGCTTTTTTAAGACAAAAATCTCTTCAATTCAAAGCTTTGAGTGCATCAAAAATCCAGATGAATCATCAGACATATCAGAGTAAGACGAGAGTCTACACACTTAGAGCTTACTCAACGGTTCATTCCAAATCACAACTAGAACTAAGTTTATTTCTAATTCAACAACTCAGCTGAAAATATAACGGGTATATTTGTTAGTCTATTTGTACTTTTTAAAGTTAGTAATATAATGTGGCCATGTGAAATGTTTTATTTCCCAGGCTAAAGCAAATGACAGCTTGTTAGTAGCATGTCATACTTTTACCGCATGCAACGATGGTGCTAGGATAACTATTTCTCACTGTAATTCCCAGAGGCAGAACGGGTCTGGGAATAAGCTATTTCATAAGAGCAGCTTTAAATAGTCAGTACTGAGGTTTTCATTTCAGAAGGTTTCATTCAAGAGACAGGAATTGACATATATATTCTACAGCGTGGATCCTCTCTATGGTAAATTTTTTTCATTCCACACTTTTTTTTCAGTAGAAAAGTTACAAAAAAATCTATCCCAATGTAGATTTTTTTTGGCTTTCGTGTCATTGAAAGACTGGGAAAATTACAATTTTTGCTGTTCAGTTGATGGATTTCTTTATAGAATTGCATTTGAGGTGCACAGGCACAGTCTTAATGTTCCTGGTTGTGATAGATAAACTTGCTTTTAAAATGTGGCAGAAACAATTATTATTATCGTTTTTGCCTCTGTCAGTAGCCTCAGTATCATCACTTCTTTGGGTCATCAGAGCGTCCCTACCAACTTTATTTGGCAGTGAGGTCACGCTCACTTGAAACCATGGAAACATTCATTTGAAAGCTCCAGGCAGCTTTAGCACTGTTGATCAAAAGCTAGGGAAAGTCCAACCAATACAATTTACTCAGAATATTTGAACTGAAACAATATATATATTTTCTCATTAATACACTTTTTACGTTAAGCCAACTTATAACACCTACATAAGCAAATCTCATACACATTTAGGCCAGCTGAAATGTTTTGTGTTCATACTCTGTTTATTATATGAATGTATCAGCTGAACAGATAATTTGAATGTTTCCATGGAGGAAAAATAATGCTCAGCCTGGGGCCTATGTTCTCTGCCTTGTATAACAACATTCCCCAGGTCATGCAGTATCATAGGATACAAATCTTGACATGGATGAAAGCCTTTATCTACCGAAGTGTTTAAGGAAAGTAAAGTTAGATTTCTATCAGTCTAACATCATCTTTGATTATATATAATTTTTTCTATTGTAATTATATGTATGGGGGAAGACATTTAAACACATGCAAAATGATTTTTAAAATTTATGTCATGGCGTAACTTTGACTTATGAGAGGCCAATCAAAAACTTAGAAAGTTTAAGAATTAACTGGCTAATGGTGCTGAAAATGCATTACAACCACCAAAATTGCTACAATTTTGAGGTTTCCTTGCAATTAAAGTTTTTATTAAGTGTGAACTATCATCTATTTTGGTGCTAAATACATGGTGCTAAATGAATTGTTAGTGTTCATAGCTTTAGTAACGCTCTTTTTAGTAATTATTAAAAGTGTTAACCATCCAATTCCAATTTGGAAATAATAATAACATCCTGTTAAATTAATCTTAACCAGAAACAGCCAGTGACCTCTAATTTTAATCTAACAGTCCAAAATTATTTTGGTGTTGCAGAATGTAAATATATGTTTTAGAAGTTAGTAAGTATCTTTTAAGGCATTTCTTAGCTTGGCAACGTCCAAATTCAAATATTGCCTGAAAAGGTAACAGAACACCTACACCAACCATACTGCAGGCACTGGCGCCCTCTGGTGGTTGTAGAAACAAATACTTGAAGGCCAGTTGTCCTGAAACAAAAGCCCTTTCTTCTGTGCAATAAAAATTTAAGTTGAACGAGTTTAGAATTCTCAAATACTGCCTAAATCTGACAGCATTAAAAATGCTTGACTCTTTTGGCATACTTTTCTAAGAGGATAAGAGAGATAATATTTCTTGGTATCCACTTTCCTAAATAATAATGTTTTTTGTGATTTTCCAGTTCTGAGGTGCTTATTAGAGTGAGGTGTTGTTTTTTTTTCCTTTTTAACTAGGCATTACTAAAATAGTTTTTTATTTGATTTGCATTCTAAATACAATTAGAATTAAAATTAACACAGAGAATTATAAGTGTGTTTCACTTTCAGAAGCAACAATTTATTTTTATTTTGCAGAATACGTAAGATAAAAAGGAGGTAGGTTAAAATAATTAATTCCATATAGAAAAGGATTATTTCCCCGCCTTTACTTGTCAGCCTATAATGTGACAATGTTCTTTGATCACACTATTGAGCTAATAATGAAATTTTAATATTCCATTCAAAGTCCTTTTAGCCTAACAAATGTACATAAAGTTTAGAATCACATCACCTGTAACTAAAAAGGCCATATTCTTCAGTAAACTTTCAGGTGAGCTATGCAATTGACTGATGCGACCATCTGTTCTAAAAGAGATATTTCTTAAACTATGTTAGCATAACCGAATGAAATATGCTTTGAAGCAGTTTTCTAAATTAGCATTTTCAAACTTGTTTTAAAGCAACAGAGCCCTTTCCAGGATCTCAATTACATACAAAGCTCTGATATACAGTACACAAAAAATAGACCTGCTTATCCCCCACACCTTCCCTAGTGCCTGGGAAGTTTCTTCTGAGAGCCCCAGGATTCCAGTTAGAAAAACATTGATCTAAACTATCCAGTTCCCCCATTGTCTCTCAAATAATCAGCTAATTAAAGAAGAAAAATGTGAGGCTCTAAATTATTTCAATGGTTCTTTTAAATACCTACATCGCTTTGCATGTGTTAGAAGTCTCTTAGTTTGATGGAGAATTAAATGCTGACTTTAACTGGTGCTTGTTATAGATTACATCATCTTGTGTTACTTGACAAACAGAATTTTGGTACCATAATATTTTGAGAATTAGAGGTAATTGTGATGCACGTGTGAAAATAATGTGTTTTTAAAGTATCTAAATGTTTCAAACGTGTACATAAACCTACAATATACTGTATCATTTTAGATATTTTTTATTATAAAGGTTAATTTGGATGAGTTTTATTCATTACCTAACACTGGCCATGCACGGTGCCTTCAGTGATGTGATATAATGTCATGAATGTGTACATACATGTAAGCTGTGTAAACCTCTGTCCTTATAAACTTAACACATATAGCTTTGGGAGCTCAGTTATATTATTTTTCTTTCAATAAAAGACTACAATTAATTGTTTGGCTTTCTAATTTATTTTCTTGATCTCAATAGAGTTTTAAAATAGATTCAGAACTAGAGGGCATAATTTTGATAAGAAATTATCTATTTTTCTAAAGCAACAACGATCATTTTTTTAACGCATCACTGAGATACACCCAATCGTCTCTTTTAATTTTTTTCCCTTTTCTTTCTTCCCTTCCCTGCTTTCTTCCTTCTTTTTACTATTTAAATCCAAAATAAATATCGAGAAGTTCTGGCTGAGGAAATGGCACCAGCTGAATACAGATACTTTCCTGCTTCCCACACAGACGGCCGCAGGAGGAACCTTCGCGTTGGGGGGCCAGAGGCACCATCTCCGGCCACCAGTTGGCCCAAGGCTGTGATTCCCAGGGTGGCTCTGCCTGGCAGCAGGGTCACTCCTGTCTGGGGCTATGACAGATCCCACCCAGTTCGCCAAGGACAGAATCTAATCTGCAAACATCTCATATTTCACACAAATGTGAGAAAGCGTCACCAACACAAGGCTTTTCAGAGGGTGGCCCCAGGAGGCCTGTGGCTCTCAGCTTCTCTTCCTCTTGCTAGGCCCGCCCTTCCCACTTCACTTTCTCTTCCCACCTCTCCCGTTTCCCACCCACCTGTTTGGGAAGTTCCATCCATCTCGGCTCCATAGACAGAGACAGAGAGAGAGAGAGAGAGAGAGAGAGAGAGAGTGTGTGTGTGTGTGTGTGTGTACACACGCACGCACAGCTGATTCTAGCCTCAGACAAGGCCGATGGACACCAGCCTGCAAGACCTAGCCTTGCAGGCCTCTGACGGTGCAGACGTGGGGGCATGGGGGTGCCTGGTCCCATTCCTTCTCCCCCCCCCCCCCCCCCCCAGCGACAGCTATGGGAGACAAGCTCATGAGAAGCCAGCACCCCTGACAAGATAAACACGGGCTTTCCCAGAAACAGTGCGCTATGCTCTTGGAAGCAAAGCCCATTCCCTCCGTGGGTGACTCTGACCTAGTTCCTTCTGAGACAGTGACCTGGGCATTGTGGTGCCAGGGGCACCGGCTCCTTCCTGAGTCATGCTTACACTGCTGAGCCAACACTCGCCTGCCCCGTCCCAGCCAACCAGAGACACGTCGCCAGCCCGGGCTGAATCTCTCTGGCCCCAATTCCCATCCTTGGTGAAAGAGAGCAAGGTCCTGGCATGTGGCCTTCACCTGTCACATCAAGAATTTACATATGCATTACCCTTCGACTTAGCAATTCCTCTTCCACAAGTCCACGCCAGGGGTGCTCCGGCTGTTTATGAAATGACATGTATCAGTGTTAATAATTATTGCATCATCCGTGCTGGTAAAAGGCCAGAAACAACTCGATGGGTCATCAGAAGGGGACTGACTGAATGCTGTGTCCACGTAAGGTTATGCTACGCAGCTGAAAAGCGAAGTGAGGAAACTCTAAATAAACTGGTAGGGAGGGGTCTCCAGGATGATACGAGGTGAGAAAGCATGGAACACAGGGATATAACCAGAATGCTACCCTTGTGAGAAAGGTTAGGGGGAATAATGCATAAATATACACATTTGTAATACAAATGTGTTTTTATTTGTCAAAAAAAGTGGAATAATAAATTTTAAAAGAATAAAAACGATTACTTCTAGGAGTAAGAAGGAAACAGGATGGAGGGGACAAAAATATTTCCAGTGACTGTGAAGCAGAATTTTGAGTGTAGGTCCTTACGGAAATACATTGTAAAGACAGAGCTGTAAAAAAATTTAACTTTCCTCAGCAGTCTGTCATTAGTATTATTAGTGAGGGGAGGGGGAGTGCAATAATGCAAGGGAGAAACTAGGCTATTCTTTTTTAGACAGGCGTTTTCAGTGTAAGCAAAAAGGGGTACAATTTCCAAAAAAAGTTAAGTAATAATGAAATACTAAATATTAAAACTTAAATAAAATGATAAATCATACTCTATAACAACTATATGAAACTATGATTATATTAGTAAGTTTTCAGATAAGTTATAAATCCTCCATGTATTTTTAATATTTTTCCTATTTATTAATAAACAGACTCAAAGCAGTAAGAGGCAATCCTTCTGTGTTATCTTTACAACTAGGAAGAGGAATTTTTTGAGCAGTGTTTCTCAGTAGGAGTGATGTTGACATTTGGGTCGGAAAATATGCTATTGTGAGGGACTGTCTCATGTCTTAAAAGGCATTTATCATCCCTGGCCCCTCAGAACACTAAATAATGCCTACAGGACTTTGTCCAGGTTCTACAGAATGGGGACAACCAAGCTTAGCAGTAAAGTTTGCTAAACACCCGATTGAGAACCACTGATAGAGACCTTCATGAGGAAACAGTCAAATCAAACCAGTGTGGTTAATGCATTAAACTCCACTATGGCTGCCCATTCCTACATTTCATTGCAATTATGTTCATAGTCACTCATTTTTTTCACAATATTTTTTGAGTCCCAACTATGTGCCAGACTCTCTTCCAGGTTTGAGTGGCACGCAGTGAACAAAACATAGAAATACATGCCTCGTGGGACATTCCCGAGGGCAGGAGATGGACAATAACAAATACAAAGACATAGAATGTCTCAGAGGGTAGTAAATGCTGCAGAGGAAAATTAAGGTGGGATGAGGGATAGGAAATGCAGGGAGGGGAACATTTCAGCCGAGACGTGAAGGGTTTTAGGGAGACAGCCACGTGGGGCCTATACCTCTGCACATTCAGATGGTTTCCACTTACGATGGTTCAACTTAATGTTTTTCAACTTTCTGACGGTGCCAAAGCAACGTGCATTCAGCGAAAACCGTACTTAGAATTTTGAACGCTGGTCTCTCCCTGGCTAGGCTATGTGGTAGGTTCCTCTCTCCTGAGCTGGGCAGCAACAGGGAGCCACAGCTCCCCATCAGCCCCGAGATACGGAGGGTCAGCCGCCAGCACTCGCAGTGGATGTGTTGCCAGGAGCACTTTTGGGGTATTGCGTCCTGAGCACATTTAAGGTAGGCTGGGCTAAGCGCTGAGGCTCAGTAGGTCAGATGTATTAAGCACACCTTCGACTTAAAGGCATTTTCAATTTATGATGGACTTATCAGCAGTGACCCCACGGTAAGTTAAGGAGTATTTAGATGTACCATGTGGATCTCGGGGGGAGAAGTTTCCAGGCTGAGGAAGAAGGGAGGACCAGGCACTGTGTCCACAGACTTGCAGCAGAGTTAGGGAAGAAGGCAGGGGAGGAATGAGGTCAGGGGCGTCAAAAGTGCCATGACCTGACATTTCAGAAGGATCACCCTGGCCACTCTGTTCAAATAGTGTAGAGAAGCCAGGAGGCTGCCTTCTCCGGGAAGACGGTGTTATGTCCATAATCCTTTATTTTGTATTTTCACTCTTCTCTTGAGCCCAGGAAAGCACAATAGTCACTGTCTTATCTGCTTTTTAGCCCCTCATTACTCAGATTCATAAATGTGCCACCTCTATTCACTGACTTCTGATCCTGGTTACCCACTTAGTCCTTGGTGTCTTTCAATTCTTTCTTTATCTCACAAATATTCATCGAGCACATTTTACATGTTAAATACTATTCGAGATAAAAGTCAGACATGTCTACTGACCAGCAGCTCACATTGCAGTGGTGGTGGGGATGCAATAAAGAAACCAATACATGCACCGTAAATGCCCAGTGGATATAATTGGTACAAAGAACAATAAATCAGGGGAAGGAAGTAGGGGATGAAGGGAGTGAGGGCACTGCAGATGGTGGTGGTCAAGGAGGGTCTCGCCAAGGGGGTGAAATTTGTGCAAATACCTGAATGTTTGTTCTTTATCAATGAAAGTGCCTGAGAAGGTGTCTCTGATCTATTTATTAAAAATAGCTAGCACTTCTGACAATCTTCGGTCTCCCTGTTGCACCCAAGGCAATAATTCACTCCCTTCTTCCTGAAATTCTTCCCCTTGAGTTCTGTGTTCTCCTTGACCTCTATTATCTCTGGGACTTTTGAGTGGTTCCAGGGAGATATAATATGTTCTTAACTACGATTGAGAAAGTGAATTTACTGCACAACTCATTGCTAAATCAGTCTTTCTGAGGCCCACTATGAGATGTAACTCCCCCCTTCAAATAGTTCCTTTTGCTTCTTGCCCTACAGAATAAATGCAAACAGTCTTTCCACACATTTAATTTTCCCTACACTGAGGTGAGACCTTGTATTTTAGTTTTTTCTTGCTTCATGCACCTTTTCTATAGATGAACAAAACTAATTAATGTCACTCATACATCATTTAACATCTCTGTCTAGTCTCATATGGTCCACATTGCCCGGATGTGTGTTACAAATTTGTGTGTGTGTTTGTGTGTGTATGTATGTGTATGTATTTGTGTGTGTGTGTCCTCTATGACACAAGTCCTTCTCACATGGCA
This sequence comes from Miniopterus natalensis, assembly GCF_054644295.1. Lineage (NCBI taxonomy): Eukaryota > Metazoa > Chordata > Mammalia > Chiroptera > Miniopteridae > Miniopterus > Miniopterus natalensis. The sequence continues at coordinate 29,004,085 of NC_142096.1, forward strand.
TTAATTTCACCTCCTTTGGGATTTTTTGGTTTCCCCATTTAAAAGCTTGTTCCCTTTCCTCTGAACTATATCTCTACTACTGCATTTACCTCCTTGCTTCCCTTATTACATATTCATAAAATTCTAAAAATATTTTTTCTATACTACACGTCTGTGCTAGGGTCATCTTTGTATCACAAAGTATTGGCACAGGATAGCCATGCACTAGTGGAATAATTGATGCTTTTTTGCAAGACGGTGGTCAAGCTGTCACGTTGTGTCTGCTGTAGTCACACATGCGCAGGTACACGAGTGACCAACAGATGCCACTCTTATAACTATCGGTAGTAGTATCACTCTATTGAAAATTTATAAGAACTTAGAAGAGTTATATCATAGGAACATTAATACTTCTTTTGCATTACTTATATTTAATATAGAAGCAATGGTCAATGGGTGTTAACAAAATCTACATGGAGAATATGTGAATGATTTTAAATTTCCCAACAAGTGGACAGGCAAATGGATAGAGCTTTTCTTGACTATATTTGAGAATAAAATTAAAGAGAAACACCAACTAATTAAAAGTTTTAGCCCAACCGGTGAGGCTCAGTGGTTGAGCGTCAGCCCAGGAACCAAGAGGTCACAGCTCCATACCCGGTCAGGGCACAGGACTGGGTTGTGGGCTCGATCCCCAGCAGGGGGCCTGCAGGAGGCAGCCCATCAATGATGGTTCTCTCTCATTGGTGTTTTTATCTATCTCTTTCCCTTTCTCTCTCTCTAAAAATCAATAAAAACATTTTTTTAAAAGTTTTAGTAATTGATATAGGGTTGTAAATATTTTTAAATGGTTCAGTGCTACACCTTAAGTTTCATTAAAAGTATTTTCATGGGAGAAACAAGATGGCAGAGCAGGTAACAGCTGCACCCGCTGCCTCCAGCAAACAAATCAAAATTAAAACTAAAATACAGAGCCACCATCACTCAGAGCCTCCTGAGATCCGGCTGAACGGAAGCCCCACAACCAGGGACCTGAAGAAGCACCGAGACGGTAGGAGGGGTGCAGACGCGGGTGGATCAGGGCTGGATCCCGGAGACTCAGCCCTGGGCCCACACCCGGTGCCGCGAGGTAAACCCGGGAGGACATCTCAGCTGCGGAGGTTTCCCGAGGAGCGAGGGGTCCCAGCCCCACAGCAGGCCCCCAGCCCAGGGCTCCAGGGCCGGGAAGAGACGTCCCCACAACTCCGGGCTGTGACCAGCGGGGACTGTCCCTGAGGGTCGCGGAGGCCGTGGGAGCCCTAGAAGCTCCTCTCAAAGGGCCTGGCACAGACTCACTCGGACGCGCTCCCTCTGAGCCCAGCGCCAGGCAGCAGCCGGAAAGGACCCGGGACACTCGGGGAGGAACTGACCTGCCTGAGATCCGGGTGAGAGCTGGAGGGCGGCTTCCTCCCAGGCAGCAGGGCTGGCGGAGGCCATGGCTCCTGTGGCGAGTCCTCCCCGCCCGCAGCCGGCAGGCAGGCGCCATATTTGAATCGCCAGCGCCTGACACACCTTTGGCCCCGCCCCGTGATTCCCGGAGGCCCCGCCCCTCCCCACCTGCAGCTCATCCAGGCCCTTTCCAGTGGCTTTTCTATGCAAGTGGCCTCTCGAGCCTCAGGCTTAGGATTTTCCTAAAATCTCTCAAACAAGCAGCAGCTGCCCCATACAGCTTGATAAGTGGCCCCAGCCTGGCACTAGCGGCAGCTGCACTGGCTCATAGCTGGGCCTCTCCTGGACACCTCCAAGCCCAGCACAAGTAGCAGCCAACTACGGTTTGCTGTGTAGCTCATGCTGGGTGGCCCTGGGCAAGGCACTGGCAGAGGCTGACTTTGCACCTCCCGGGAGGCCCCAGAGACAGTGCACCTGGTGGTCAGACTCGACCACACTGGATTACAACCCTACCACATCCACGAGTGACACTCAAGGGGCACACTTGGTGAACACCAAAGCCGCACTGAAGTAAATCCTGCTCCATAGGGGTGTCTCCAGCACAACAGCTCTTTGGCTATAGTTGCAACTGGTCCTCACAGCCGATTGGCCTAGGGGTCAATTCCTCCCAGTGACACCAACAGCAACCAAGGCTCAGCTACAACAGGACAGTGCACACAGCCCACACAGGGGAGCCCCTAGAAGGGCCAGCTCAGGTGACTAGGGAGGCTGAGCCACTGGGCCCTACAGGACACCTACTACACAAAGCCACTCTACAAATTCCAGGAGACATAGCAGCTCTACCTAATACATAGAAACAAAGACCAAAATGCAGAGGCAAAGAAACATGTCACAAAGGAAAGAACAGAAGAAATCTCCATAAAGGAACTAAATGAAATAGAACCAAGCAAGGTAACAGATAGAGTTTAGAATTTTGGTTTTAAGGATGCTCAAGGCTATTAGTAAGACTATTACGAAAACAAGTGAGACCATTGATGACCTAATAAAATACCTATCAGAAATAAAGTCTACATGAACTGAAATGAAGAATAATTTGCAGGGAATCAACAGTAGAGTAGAGGACACTAAGAATCAAATCAGCGATTTGGAACATGAGGAAACAAAAAACACCCAACCAGAAGAGCAAAAAGAAAAAAGAATCCAGAAATATGAAGATAGTATAAGGAGTCTCTGGGACAACTTCAAGAGGCTCAACATTCGTATTATTGGGATGCCAGAAGGGGAAGAAAGAGACCAAGAAATTGAAAACCTATTTGAAAATATAGTGTCAGAAAACTTCCCCTACCTGGGGAAAGAAATAGACTTACAAGTCCAGGAAGCACAGAGAGTCCCAAACAAGAGGAACCCAAAGAGGCCCACAGCAAGACACATCGTAATTAAAATGCCAAAGGCTAAAGACAAAGAGAGAATCTTAAAAGCAGCAAGAGAAAAGCAGTTAGTTACCTACAAGGGAGCTCCCATATGACAGTCAGCTGATTTCTCAATAGAAACCTTGCAGGCCAGAAGGGAGTGGCAAGAAATATTCAAAGTGATGAAAAACATGGAACTACAACCAAGATTGCTCTACCCAGCAAAGCTATCATTTAGAATTGAAGGTCAGATAAAGAGCTTCTCAGACAAGGAAAAGCTAAAGGAGTTCATCACCACCAGACCAGTATTATGTGAAATGTTGAAGGGTCTTCTTTAAGACGAAGCTAATGAACAAAAGAATCTGACAAACTAAATGGATCCAGAGACACTGACGCATGCAACAGATGATCATATTTTAGAGAGAAGAGGGAAGGGGGGTGGAGGGTGGGAGAAGATTAACCAAAGAAGCTATATGCATATATGCATAGCCCATGGACACAGACAATGACGGGGTGAAGGCCTGGGGAGGGGGTGGGAGTAAGGTGGAGGGGGTCAATTGGGGGGAAAAAATGGGACACCTATAGTGCTTTCAACAAAAAAGATAAATTAAAAAAAAAGTATTTTCAAAGCTAATTGATGATAGGTAATTCCTACTTAATAAAAAATTAGAAACCAATGATAATCTAAGAGTTAAACTCCTTGCTAGATTAATTTAATTTTTCTTTCAAAATATAACTTTATAATGTAAATAATTATTTATTAATCACCTCTAGTAATTAAATACTATTCAGGGCATTTTGAGGCACCTAATCAATATTCTAGGATTTTTTATTTTTAAACAAGCAAAATACATAAACAAAACTAATCAGTTAAAAGCATATAGTGGCATAATCATTTTTCATGTTTAACATACATACACATTTGTACATATTGAAGGAAAAGGGTCCATATTACTTGTATTCTGCTCATTTTACTAGTGAAGATAGTTATAATGTAGTATGAAATGTGCTAACATGCAGAGAGGACATCTGGGGTAGACCCAGAGATTGTTAGTGGGTGTGGGCTCTTAAAAGGCTTTCTGAAGAGGATATCTGAACTAAATCCCCTACCTCAATACCCTTCCCATGATCCACGATTATCATCCAAGTTATACATTCTTCTAATTTACTGAGATTTCCCCCAAAGTGATGTAAGACTTTTGTCAATAGGCTTAAAAGCTCTACAACCCCAGTCATAACATATAAAAAGAAAACCACACCAAAGCACATCACAATCAAATTGCTAAAAGTAAAAAACACTGAAACATCTTAAAAACAACTGGAAATAAAGGCCCATGGTCATTAATGGAACAAGAGGACTGATGGGTGATTTTCAATAGAAACCCTGGAAGATGGAATGCATGGGGAAAAAGTTTTTACTGTATCAAAAGGAGAAAGTCCCCACAACTGTAGAAACCATCCTACAAAAATTAAGATAAAATAAACATAATTGCAGATTTTTATAAAAAACTGAGAAAATTGTTGCCCGAATATTCAGATACAAAAAAGTGATCCTAGCAGAAGTAATGGAACTATAGGAATGAAGAACATTGGTAAATGTGGGAGTAAGTACACATAAGTATTAGCTGTTTAATATTAATGTCTTGTGGAGTTTATAATGCATATACAATAATATATACGGCAACAATAATGCAAGTGGGGTAAATGGAATTAAATTGATGTAAGATTTTTGCATTGACCAAAAAATGGAATCTGTATTAACTTAAGAAATAACTTAAGAAATCATATTATAATATCTAGAGCCATCATTAATGGAATGATAAACAAATATAAAAACAAAATAGGAAAATGGAAAGAAACTGATTGATTTGAAGAAGTCAATAAAGAAGGAATTAAAAAACAAAAATAGATTAAATGAAAAATAAATGGCTGGATGTTAGTTTAAAAATCCAACTACATCAGTAATTACATTAAGACTCATTTTATCTTGATTTCACCAGAAGGTACAAAAATTATAGATGTTATGCCTCAAATAACATAGCCTCAATACCGAGAGATGACTGAACTGAAAGAAAAAACAGACAATTCAACAATCACGGCAGGGTGGGGGGTAACACATTTCTAAGTACATAATAAAATCAGAAGATATGACGATATGATCAACATCTTATTTAAGACATACAGAAGACCATCCAACAACTGCAGAATAATGTTCTGTATGTGTGTTAGTGGACTACATTAGGCCATTTATGGGGCCAGAAAGCAAGACTTAGCAAATTTCAGAAGACTGAAATTATACAGAATATGTTTATTTTTTAACTCAACAGAATTAAGCTAGAAAAAATAAGATAAATATAAACAGAACAATCCCAAATGATTGGAAATTAAGTATTTCATTAATGGGTCAAATATGAAATTACATGGAAATTATATAATGTTTTTAACTGAATGATAACAAAAAATTACATAGATGCTTGGTGATACAACGAAACCAGTGCTTAACTATAAAGTTATAACTTTAAATACAAAGAAGAGAAAAGAAAACTTAAAAATTAATTACTTAAGCTTCTATCACAAGAAGCTAACAAAGAAACAGCAAGGTAAAGTCAAAGATTATAGAAGAAAAATTATATATAAGAGCAAAAATTCATGAGAGAAATATGTTTCATGAATGTGTTTGATAGAAAACAGACACATCAAAAAGATTTTTCTTTGAAATGATTAAGGAAAATGATGCTCACTTAACAAGACATATCAAGAATGAAAACCTAGAACCCACTAGGCTTCTTTTGTAATTTTTAATTTGTTTTATGTGGCCAGCAAAACCTTGAGTACCTCAGCTTGAGAAGGGCATTCCAAGAAAGAAAAATTACTGGCCAATACCTCTCAAGAAAGACAATATTAAAATCCCAAATAAAATATCCAGCTATAATCCAATAATATATGTAAAAATAGTATATTGTGCATATTATGACCAAGATGTATTTATTTTAGCAACTTAAAGTTGATTTGCCATTCAAAAATAAATAAATCCATCTAATTTTCATCATTATCAGAATGAAGAAGAAAATTCATAAATACTAGCATACAAAAAGGAAGATTATTTGATAAAAATCAGCACACTGTCATTTAAAAAACCTCACTGTTTTGGAAAATAAGTGAACTTTCTAAATCTGATAAAGGCTATTGACAAATGTCACTGCTACCACCATTTTTAATCTGGTTGAATATTGAACCATTTCCTACTGATATTAAGAATAAAACAATGATGTACACTATCCTCACTTCTGTTCAACACTGAGTTGTAGCCAGTGTATTATGGCAAAAGGGAAAAAAAAGATACAAAGAAAAGAAAAGAACAAACCTGTCATTATTAATGCAAGACATTATGGCATATATAGAAAATCCAAAATAATTTACAAATAAATAGAAATAATAAGTAAATTTAACAAGATCAGTAGATATACAAATGCCATTTTGAATTTCTTATTATCATCATCAAAAACTAAATGAAATTTTAGAAATTCATAGCTATTGTTATTACAGGTAATATAACATGCAGGTGATTTGTAGAAGTGAAAGTATTTGGAGTAAAGAAAACCAAGAAACCATGTTTGTGTGAATTCTCCATATGTTTCGATTTCACTCAAAATTATAGCAGGAGAAATAATTTAGCTCAAGGTCCAACCATTTGACACTAAATCATCAAACATTCTGGTTTATACTTTATGATTTTAATCTTTCCCCGAAGTTAAGAGTTTTCTTCTGTACAATTTAATTTCTGATGTACTCATATTCTTTGTAGAATAAAACAATTAAAAATTTGACTTTCCTTCTCCTAAATCAAAATAAATTTTTCATTTTTACAATTTTAATTTTATACAATATTCACAAAACTACCAGAGTTTGCCCACATTCACAATTGGGATATTGGTAGATAATTTTGCTATTTAATATTCTTTCTTTTAGAAATCACATCAAATTTCTAATAGTCTTGTCAAACAGATTTGTCTCCCACAAATTTAAAAAAGAATGTATATTCCAATAAATTTGAGCTTTCATGGATAGAGGGTTGAGAAAAAAATCCAATATATAATATTTCCATATGATAAAAAAGTGCATTCACATTTATGTACAGTTAAAAATCTTTAGTATTTAGCATATATAACACCAAAACCCAGAAGATTTTAGTTGCCTTGAATACCTTTTTGAATGAATAGAAATCATTTCTCAATCCACGATTCTAGATGCTGAAATTAACCAGATTCCGATATGAATATAAAAACAGAAATAATATGTAATTTAGGTACAATGCAATAAAATTTAGGTGGCTTTAGATTTTTGACTACTTGCCATATTGTTATTCCAAAAGACTGATTGGATGTCTGGAGTTGAACAAAGGGTGGACTGAGAGTTGGGGAACATTAAATACAAGTCAAAAAATATGCAAGGTAATTTTTTATAACAATAACACAAAATAACAAAGCTCGTGATAGCTCCTGCTCTGCCAAATAGGTTAACATTTTCTCTAGGACACCTTTTATTGGTTTCATCAGTAGGTAGAAGTTTTCTGCTGGTTATCTAAGATCCACAGTTACTTAAAGAAAGAGGTGAATTTGAGGCTTGCTGTAGAGGAGCTACATTTTATATTGATGCATACTCCAAACAAACACTTTGATAGAGCAACGGATTTGAGAAATGATGTAAGGAAAGACACAAGACACCATTATGGCTATGATTTCATGTTATAAAACATTATTGCACTACACTTCCAGGCTTTCACAAGGACCACCAAGAAAAAAATTCCAAGAGGTTTCCATGAAAGATTAAGAAGACTAGAGAAAAATTGAAATTCCTGCTAAAAAACTATGTAACCAAGAGATTGTACCCACTGGAGCAAAGAGGAGCCTATAAAACTGGAACAATACTAAGCGCCTAGATGTGGGGGGAGTAAGTAGAAAGGTCACCTTTCTAGTTCTGATCTGCAGTATCTGCTTTTCCCCCCTTGTAGGTGCCAAGTGGGAAACAACAGAGGCCTGGCATCATGGACTATGAATGAAACATATCCACGCTGCTATGTGTCCTTCCTACGTGAGCCAACCTGTTCCTTAGCAAGACCATGGCAGAGCCTGGAAGAGATCCTTTGGCCTGGAGCTCAGACGCTAAGTTGGGAAACCACCCCGCCCATGTACAGTTCTGTTCCTTGTCTTATATATAACGTGATCGTTCTTCTGGGAGCCAAAGGAGCTGAACTTTTTTTTTTTTCTTTTTACCACCAAAATGGTTTTCTTTGTCAACGACAACATAACACTGTGATTGTATCAATACTTTGGTTTTTTTGACTATTACTTAAGTATGCATGAAATGCACACTTAATACACTTCTTAAATGTAAACATATTAGTCATCTGCACACATAACTCCTCAATATATTTCTCTTGCTTTGTTTCATACATAAATAACTTAATCAACAAAGTTCTAAATAATTAAAACTGCTAACTCTAATGGCCTAAGAGTATATACAAATTTTGGAACTCGACAAAAGTGCTATGATTTTGTAGATAACCACATGCAGTGTTTGCAGTATTTCTCAGCAAATAAATGACTCGTCATCACTGGTTCTTATTGTTTCCCGACCAGTTCTCCCAATAACAGAGCTGCCAGTGCGCTTGGTGAAGATGCCATGGGTTCAAAATTCAAAATGGTCAGAAGACCAGATTTTTAAAACAGTACAGAAGGTTGCCATTTAAGTATCACTAAGCCTTACTAAAATCACTTCAGTTTGTCTGAAGAACAAAACTGAATCACAAACGCATGAGCTGACAGGCACTTGAAATAGTTATCTTTATTTATTTTTTATTTTTTTGAAATAGTTATCTTTAACTTCCCTAATGCTTTTGCTGCCATCAGTGAACCTGAGGTTTAGAGAAACAGCTCCTAGAAACAACTGCCGGGCAGGCCCCATTATCCACTGCGATGGCAGCAATTCTAACCCATAAAAGAATTTCCAATGTCTGAAATGAAAATGCGGGGGGAGGAAGATTATTTTCCATTCAGTCATTATTATCTTCCTGGATTAAAAGTTTCCATTTCAGCAGATTCCTCAGCTCTGTTTCTTTTTAATATTTCGTTCAGAGGTTGCCTTTTTTCACCCACTAGCTTTGCTTCCCAGAACAAATAAACATTTCCGCTACCCTCGGCCGGCACTGTGGGGCTCCTGAGCAGGGCTCCTAAGCTTGTGCACGGTCATTTTTCCAAAGGTAGAAAACCGGCCTCTGGCCTGCGGGAACCTGGGGTGGGGGATAGTTTATACTGTCTTTGACCTACATGTGAAACGTCCCTGCCTTCAGAATATTAACTCTTCGAGGACTTATCAAGCAAGGGGCTCCCCCTCAGGCTCCCCTGCAGACAGGCCCAGGGCCCCCCTGATAATACATAGCCCCCCTTCCCCACTCCCCTCCACAGGGCTGGAAAACTGGACGGCTTCTGCCCCCTCAAGTTCCCCTGGCTCCTCATGTTCCTCCAGGAGCGATTTACTCGATTGAAGCAGGGGCTGGAAAAGTGTCCCAGTGCCTAGAGGATCTGCGCTGTGGCTAAGCCTAAGCCTGAGGCCGAGGCCCGCTCAGGCGGGAGTGGAGCGCTCTTGCCTGGTCCGTTTTCCCTCTTGCTGCTGTTCATGCAGCTTCTGAGGAGCGTGAGGTGCCCCACGCTCTACAGACAGCCCCCTGGTCCCCTTATGTGATTCTGTGTCCACACATGACTATCTTGGGACGTGTCAGTGGAGCCTTCTGCAGTCTCAGCTCACAGCAGCACAAAAAAATAGCTGGTTTGGGTGTCGTGGGTCCAGAAGAGTCCGGGAAGGGCTCCGGCGGGTCAGCCACTCTCGATTTCCCATGAGAATCTGCCAGAAAGGTCACCTTCTTTGAACACTTTGCCCTTTGCCCCACCTAGGTTCCAACACCTTAAAGGGGGGGGGCAAAAGTAGGTTTACAGTTGTTCATATGGAAAATAATACGATCATGAATAAATAACAGTACAAAAACAAACTCTGTGTCTCCTGTACTCACAACTGTAAACCTACTTTTGCCCACACCTGTGTGTCAGGACAAGCTGACGGAAGAATGGCCTGGAGATTTCTAGAAAGTGAGTTGGGGATGAGTTAACAGAAAGGTATTATGAGTCACTGGGGCATCCTCTCCTTCTGGCAACCTGAACGCCCTGGTGCTGCTTGGTTCTTGTGCTGCTCTGCTCGCTCAGGATCTGGGCTTAGATCAGCTCAGGAATATCTAATCGGCAGAAGCACATGCTGTGTGCAACGATCGTGATGGTTTATTTTTTATTTTCCTTAATTCTTTCTTTTAATTATGATAGCAACAAATTCTCAAGTCAGTATTAGAGTGGAAAAAAAAAAAAAGGTGAACATTGACTTATTTTCATTTGCATTATAAAAATTTTTAATTTTCACCCAAGCGTGCTAAAATGCTAGGTGCTCTAACAGAAGAAAGGAAAGGTTGCCATCAAGGAAGTATGGAACAGAAAACCATAGAGGACTGCAAACAGTGCCTGAAGCGTATAAATCTCTCAAGAAGTGTTAGGTGTTCCATAGGGTCTTTGTTGCTGAAGAAAAGATAGTGATTTCTCAGCACGCCCTGAGCTAAAAACAGCAGAGAAAATTGCCTCTGAGCTTTCCATCCTCAGTCCGGATATGCTCTTCGCTTCCTCCTGCAGATTTCTTTGCCAGACTTTTGCAGGAATTGCCTTTCATTGTTTAGAAATCCACTGGAATAGTACCTCGTTGAAGAGACCTTCCCTGGCCATGCTTTCTAAAGTTCCTTCTAGTTTCTATCTTTGCTTTTGTTCATTTGTTTCCTCATAGCACAATTTATTACTATTTTATTAATTGGATAGTTAACTTTTTGTCTGTTTCCTCCATTGGGTAGCAAATTTAGTAAGAATGGAGATCAAGTTTTAGAAAGAAAAATGGATAGATAGACATTGATAAATATTGAAGGAATGGTGAAATACTGCAAGACCATCCAAAATTAAAAAAAAAAAAAATCCATGCACACTTGCTTCTTTGAGAAACATTGGAGAAATGCAGATATTCAGAAAATCCACAAAATAATGTTTTCCTGCTTTCCCCAAATACCCCTATATTGATTCAATATTTTATAGTCTTGTTGATCTTTTTGAAATCCAAACTCAAGTTTTGTTTTTCTTGAGCTTGAATTGAAACTTCACATCATATTGCAGTGTTACCTAAGCCACTGTCAAAAATATGATCAATTAGCAAATTAACTGCCACCCCTAACCCAGGAAGACATGGAACTGATGGAGCCAGACCATAAGCAATGCAAGTTCTTCCCTAAGGGTGCAAGTGCATCTCAACTTCTTCATACTCTCGTCCTTGAGTCAGTTACTTGCTTATAACAAAAGAGAAAAGCTAGAGAGGATGATTTGATATCTTACATTCCACCAAGACGAAGGAGTTACTGAGTATTCCCAAACCCTATATAACCTTGAGTCAATTCAACATAGTGAATATTCATTAAGTGCCTGGTAACAAGCATAAAGCAGTTAGCTGTCGAGGAAACAGGTAAGATGCAGTCTCTCTCTGCAGTGCAAGGATAGAGTCCAACAGGGTAGCTAAACACACTAAGAAGATCATTAAAATGCCCACCAAATGTATTAGGATAATTCTATTGCTATTCAAAAGCTGAGAAGCAACATTAAAAATATTACTTAGTTATCATTTATTGCATACTTTATAGAGAGTCATTTGACACTTTTCATTTTTTTGGTTTGTTTTTACTTAAATTATTTCATTAAACATTATATCTTGCTCTTGAAAAATACTTTTGCCAGGTGTACTCCATGGCTCGGGATAAAGGACAGCACAGGCATAGAAACGTTCGAATCCACGGTGCATTTGTCAAGAGCAAGTAGCTGGATGTGAGAGAAGCGCGGGTTCTGTGAGAGACAGGCTGCACCCAGGCCACCAGGGACACTTTATAAGCAGGGCTCAAAGAACTTTTATTGGCTAAAATGCATGTGTTAAGGCTGTACAACAACTTTTTAAATAACACATGTTAGTATTATTATAATATACTGTTGGTAATACCTAGGAGTGTGACTACTGAGTTGTATGACGGGATATGTTTAGATATGTAAGACACTGCCCAAATGTCTTCCAAAGGGCCTCCTTTATTTTATAATAGTCACTTATTATTTAAATGCCATTTATCCACTCACTTACTGATGGGCACTTGGGCTGCTTTCAAATCTTGGCTATTGTAAATAATGCTGCAATGAACACAGGGGAGCATGTACTCTTTTGAATTAGCGTTTCGGGTTTCTTCAGATAGATTCCCAGAGGTGCAATGACTGGGTCTTAAGGCAGTTCCATTTGTAATTTTTTGAGGTCACTCCATATCGCTTTCCACAGCGGCTGCCCCAGTCCGCATTCCTGGCAGCAGTGCACTAGGGCCCCCTTTCCCCACACCCTCCCAGCACTTGTTTGTTGATTTATTCATGGCAGCCATGCTGACAGGTGTGAAGCGATATTTCATTGTGGTTTTAATTTGCATTTCTCTGATTAGTGATGTTGAGCATCTTTTCATACATCTATTGGCCATCTGTATGTCCTTTGGAGAAATAAGTGTCTAATCAAATGGTCATTTGCCCATTTCTTAATTGGATTGTCTTCCTGGTGTTGAGTTGTATAAGTTCTTTATACATTTTGGATATTAACCCCTTATCAGATGCATCTGTGAATATGTTCTCCCACTTAGTGGGTTGTCTTTTCATTTTGTTGAAGGGAGGGAGGGAGGAAAACGATGGAAGAAAGGAGGGGGAAGGAGGGAGGGAGGAGGGTGTGTACCATGTGGCTCTAAGGAGTGGGGCTGTGGCAAGACTATGGACATTGGCAGCAGATGCCCTGGGAACAGAGGCCACTGAGCAAGCAGGGGTTACAAGCTGAAGCCAGCAAGGACGTGAGAAGACCACAGAATGGACGCACTTCCCTCGATGCAGGACAATTTACAGCCACCCCACCTCACTCTCTGCCTCTTCACAAGACGTCCTGAACCAAGAATCGCGATCACTGCCTTCTCCTGGTAACGGGGAAGGAGCGGAAGCAGGAGAAATCCTTGAGGAGTCCAAGCAGTGACCAAGACCTGACTGGTGCAGGAGGGCTAACTGGGTCCAGTGGAGCTACATCAGAGCAGCAAGGGTACATCTTCGGTTACAACTGGAACTGAAGTCGTATGACTTCAGTTATGGAGAAATAAAGAAAACTATTTTTAGCACGTCTGACTTTCTGACTGTGTAAGGTGCATGTCACACCCACCCTCTGGGTGTGTGGCCTGCTTTGGAGAAACGGGGATTGTGTTGATTCTTTCAGGTATCTGCAAAAGCAGAATGATCTCTGATCTCGTCCACGTGTCCCAGTCTCTGTGATACGGGTCACCTGCCTCGCAGTTGTCCTTGTTGGAAAGCTTGGAATCACCGTAGGATATGTCTCTCATTCTCCGCATCCAACGGCTCATGAAGCGTTACTGATTTTATCTCAGGAATGTTTCCTGAATTGGATCTCTCTCTATTTCCACTGCCCCTGTGACCCTCATCATGAACAGTGATTTATTATTCCGCATCCCAGAATTCTTTCTCTTCCCCAGTTTGGTTCCAGGTATCTTTCTGAAAAATAAATTCAATGTTCTCTCTTTTCTGTTTAAAACCCACACTAGCTCCTTACTGACCCCAATGCAGAGTTCCAACAACTCACCATGACCTTCAAGGCTGTCACCGCCTGTCTGCCCAGCAACACGCTCTGATCCCAGCACAGGGAATGTCTCATTGTTTGTTGCCAACAAATTGTATTTCCTGTCTGTTCCATGTAGTTAAAAGTTCGGTAAAGTGGCTGTACACTGAAGTTTTATAGAATTTAAATTAAATATTTTAATCAAATTTTTTATCAAAATTTTTATTTTGATACAGGCATTTGACTGAAAAAGCAGAAATTATTAAAAGGCTTATATAAAAACAAACTAAAAACCTATGCTGTACACCTGAAACTAATATAATATTGAATGCCAATTGTAACAGAAAACTAAAAAACAAGCAAACAGCATCCCCATAATCTTTCTCCCCAGACGGAACCACTCATAGCTTTCTTTTCTATTACTGCTACTTACCTCCGATTTTATGTAACACTATGCAGGGCACTTTGTGTTATGAACCCACTGCCCCTTTCCTGCATCATTGCAAAATAATTATATCACATATTCTTTGTTCAATGAAGATCCAAAACATTATTATTATAATGTGAATGTTAAACTGAACACCAGAAAATAAATTATTATATGTGATTTGTTATAAAACGACTTTGCTATTTTATTGTTTTGATTTTTAATATACCAAAAATTAACTTCAAAAATGTTCCGAGACATCCGGCAATGCCCAGCAATACGTTTTTCGAACAGCCACAGTCATTTGCTCAGCTGGCCTCCTCCCCCGCCTCCGTCCCACCCCATTCCTTCCCCGCTCTCCCTCTTCTGGGTCCTTCCCTCACTCAGGCCGACCTTCTCAAGGTACAATCTGCTTTCCCTGCTTAGCCCCAAAGGAAATCACGTCAAACAATCATTCACATACATTTCTAGTTCATTTTCCCTTTGCCATCACTAATCCCTTGCCCCATGCCTAGCACTCTGTGTCTTTCTACAGAAACTCTATTTTCACACATCTCTAAGGGTCTCCCAACCACCCAAATAAAAAAGACTTTCTCAGCATCTCAGAAACACTTCCCATTGCCGTCTGCACTTCCTTCCCCAGACCCTCGCCTCAATTTTAACTGACCCCGCGATGTCCAAACCCCAGGCTGAGGTGTCCTCGAGAGACACGCCGAGCCTGTGATGGGGACACTCTCCTTGTTCTCTCTCTTGCTGTCCTTTGCGATCTTAACCGCCCTTGAAGTTCTTACCCACATAGGTTGGTCTCTTTTCCATCTTTAATATTTGCTCAAGCTCCTTTATGTTTGTTTTCTGCATCTAGCATATCTTAATTCCTCACTGCCATTTGCTAAAATCCCGCTCGGCCTGTGAGCCGATCGTGCTGGCTACTTCAATTCAGAACTTTCTTCATGTCCACGACGCCCTCCTCCCACGCACCACAGCCTTTGGCTATGTCTCACTTCGCTGGCTCCGCTTTATATTGTAATCACTTGTAAACTCATCCCTTTGCCTCAAAAAATATTACAAGCTTCAGACAGTCACAGTGATGACCTACCCAGTTAGCAATTCCATATACATTGAATTGAGCCCAATCTACTAAAAACAAACTTACAAACAAATAAACAAACAAAACCAGAAAAATACAGAAAGTTTCTAAATTGCCAAACTGTCCCTCTCTGGCTCACAAAGATCAGTGAAGCTAAATAATGTGACAATCCCTTAACCTCATGATTCAAACAAAATTAAGAAGTTGCAGAATCGGTGTTTATATTGCCTAGGTTCAGAGAAATTCTCCAGGAAAGGGCCTCTGTAGGCTGAGACAGGTTGGGGTTTTTTATTTTCCTTTCCTTTGAAGGAGTGACCACCTCCCACTTACTATTTGGGACAATAAAGAAACTATGTTTGATTTAGCTTGAATGAAGTGTTTCATTCAGCCATGGCCAGAGAACATGACTGATGAAAATAAGCTGGGCCATCAAGATTTGGTTATGGTTATAGCCTGGCCGGTGTTGCTCAGTGGTTGAGCATCAACCCATGAACCAGTCAGGGCACATGTCTGGGTTTCTGGCTCGATCCTCAGTAGGGGGCATGCAGGAGGCCGCCTATGGATGTTTCTCTCTCATCCATGTTTCTGTCTCTCTCTCTTCTCCCTCTCCCTTCCTCTCTCTAAAAAATCAATAAAAACATTTTTAAAAGATTCAGTTACAGCAGGCATCCTGTTTCACAATGAATACACATTATTTCCTTTAATCTTTAGAATCCTGGAAGGTAAGATTTTAAGAGAGACACTTTACTCATATGGTCTCTCTGTTGTTACTATTATCGCATTTTAAATGATTTAGTTGTCTGATTACAAAGATTTAAATTGCACAACACTCTACTTCTAACCAGGACCAAATAGAAAATCTGAGAAGTAGTGCTAGCAAGAGCTTGAGTGCATGGCACTCAAAGTCCATAGATCTATTTTCAGCACAAGATTATAAAATTTCAAGCATTTGAGGGTCTGGGAAACTTAGCAGAAATTCTTAGAGGGAAAGAGAGGGAGCCTTAGAAGAGAGAAATACTAAGTGTTCTAATAGTCCTATAAAATGAGAAAGTAATGGGGTCAATTCAGGATCCTTGAAAAATTGTGCCCAATCCCCTACTCCACTACCTCCCCCCGCATCGTCTCAAACCAATGACGTGGCGACAAGGAGGAGATGGCCTAAGAGGCCCAGATGCTACTGCAAACACAGATTGAAAGGTTTGACTTTGCCCATGGGTAGAATTAATATTCCATGACTTCCATCTGGAGCACCACTTCGCAAAGTGTTCTCCACTGAGGAAAAATATGTTCCACAGTGAAATGATCCTGGCAAATGCTCTGCACTTTATCCCCACCTTGGATGTAAACTCTGTACATGGAAACCCTGAGAAGCTCTGCAGCTTAACTGCAAATAATTCCCCTAACTTAGTTCACCGTGGAATCCTTTTTTTCATGTAAACAATTTTTGGGGGGTTCTGATAATTGGCGACACACTGGATAAAAAATATGTTTCCAACAAGCCAAACAGGACAGCAAGAAGTATAGCAGAAGAGAGGGACCAGGGCGTAAGAGAGACCACGGAGAACAGTGACAGCAAAGCTGCCTGCAAGTTGTATAAAGAGTGATTTGAAACTTGGGGAAGAAAACTAGGGACCATTCAATGGAAATATCTTTTATCTCCAAGGTTGCTGAGGAAGCTGAATGGAGAAGACAATCAACCCTGAAGCCAGAGTGTAAAATCGATGTGTTCGTGTCCATAAAGTAATCCCACAGTAGCTTCTAAGAGGGTCTGTGCACAGCATCTCCTGAAGCCATTTCAGCTTGGTGGTCTCGTTAGCCTGGAGCTTGAACCAAGTCAAGCCAATGACTGAAAGTGCTTGTCTAGTGTCAGCCAGAAGACTGAGGCGACTTTTAAATGATTTTAGCACAGCTATTCTGTGCTTTGTAAGCCAGTGTTTGTTTGTTTGTTTTTAAAATATTCTCTTTATTTCAATTTGTTTCCATCACTGTTTCACTAGTAAAATCTTTTGAAAACTGCCAGTCTACCTGGCAATAAGAGGGATACTTTATTTTAATTATTTATTTTATTTTATTTTTAAAATATGTCTTTATTGATTTCAGAGAGAGGAAAGGAGAGGGAGAGAGAGGGAGAGAAGCCTCAATGATGAGAGAGTCATTGATCGGCTGCCTCCTGCACGCCCCCCACTGGGGATCGAGCCCGCAACCCGGGCATGTGCCCTGACCGGGAATCGAACCCCGATCTCCTGGATCCTAAGTCGATGCTCAACCACTGAGCCAAGCCCGGCCGGGCAAGAGGGATACTTTTTTTTTAAATAAAATGACTCTAGAAATACTCAAGCGTGTGGTGGTGTGAGCAGCGGACTTAGCAATTTGACTGCCCCCAAAACTGGCAGAGCCCTATAATAGTCTTAAGGTCAGCCCTGTGGACCTGAATTGTTGGGAAGAGTTGTCTTCCTCCCACAGGGGCTGGCTCCCTTTATGTTTCTGCCTAGTTGGTGGCCAATCCTCACTCACGCCCTCAGTTAAAAGTATGCAGCCATAAAACATTATTTCACACATGCTGTGGAACTAAGAGTTTCTTGCTACATTCCTACATGTTATATCCTAAAGATACAATTTCTTAACATGGAATGTGTATTTTTAGTGCTAATCACACCTTTAGGTACCACATGTATTTAAATAAGACTAAAATAGAGGAACATATTTATTTCTCTGTCAATAGACGTCACTGAGTTGTTGTGTGTTTTTTAAAGTTCATACTTTTTGGGGAAAGAACCAAAAAATGGAACTCCTTTTTAAGTATAATAAGGCTCTTGGAAAATTTATCCAATATAAGAAGAAAGCAAAAAAATAAATAAATAACCCACACAACCTCCAATTTAAAACATACTAGTTTGATTTCCAATATAGAATTTGTGTTCATATCTTTATTTAGCAACATTACGGTTGTTTTTTTCCATTTGCTGTCCTCATAATTTTGTAGTTAACCTTGTTTTCTGAAAAGAAGTTCTGCCAAAATATGCTGAGCGAGTTGTTTGTTTCTAAACCCCAAGAAATCAAAAGGAGCAGGTTGACTTTATTATTATGACATTTTAATTACGAGCACACTTATGTATGTTTCCTTTTGCTCTTTGATTCACTTTATGATCCTGGAGTTTAAATTTGTGAGCTTGGGAGATCGTAATCATTTAACTAAAGAGTAATGCTAACCCATGTTTATATATAAATAAAGTTATATAAATAAAAGTTATCCCCTACTCTTCAAAGTAATATTAACACTTTAGATTTATGTAGTGTCAGGACTTTCATATATAAAATTTCATCTGATTACTGAACAGCTTGTAATTCTCCCAGGTCAAATATTGCTCTTCCCCAGGCTTCTTGCCCCCTTTGGTTTGTTTGCTTGTTTGTTTGTATTTTCTAAATAAGAAAACTGAAGCTTACAGATAGAAAATGATCTCTCCAGAGTCATACAAATATAGGTGGTTGCTCCAGATCTAAAACTAAAAATTTCATCCCTCCTCACATAACACTAGGCTCCCTCTCAGTGAATAAACAGTTTAAGTCAGACTTAAAAAGAATGAAATGAAAAACGTAACTGCTCCTTCCTAAGCTGGCTATTAACTCCAAGAAACTTTTTAATGGGTGGCAGAAAGGAAATGAGTTGCCTGTATTATAGGGTGAGAAAGAGGTGAGATGGAGTCGTGGAACTGTGGTGCCATTTCTTCCTCAAAAAATCACTTCCATGGGAGTCTACTGAGTGACCACTATGCACCCGGCTACATGCCACACACTCAGGATAAAAAGGTAATATGACACAAGCCCTGGTCTCGAGAAGGCCCTGCTCTGCATAAATACAATCCACACAGGATAAGTACCCATGATCACATGTGATAAATTCTTTAGGCTCGACAAAGTTCAATGGGACAATGGCAGGACAGGTCTGGTTTTGTGAGGTATTATGGTTTGAATGTTTGTATTCTCCCAATATTCATGTTGAAATCCTAACTCCCAATGTGATGGTATTAGGAGGCGGGGCCTTTGGGAGGTGATTAGGTCATAAGGGTGGAGCGCTCATGAATGGGATTGGCGCCCTTATAAAAGAAATCCTATGGAGTGGGAGTGGAGTATTCTCTCTCTCTGTTTCTCTCTCTATTTCTCTATTTCTCCTTTCTTGTTTTCTCTCTTCCCACCTTGTGAGGACATAACCAGGAAGAGAATCCTCTCCAGGAACTGAATCAGCCAGCACCTTGATCTTGGACTTCCCAGTCTCCAGAACTGTGAGAAATAAGTGTTGTTTAGGCCACCCTTTCTAGGGTCTCTGTTATAGGAGCTCAAAAAGACTAAGACATGGGGCCTGAGCTAACACAATTTAATATGTGTGTGGGAGAGGGGGAATGGGGAGGAAAAGATTACAAAAAGTATAAATATAAAATTACGTACAGGTCTTGGAAGGGGCATGTACAAGGGAGAGTCCCTGAAGTTTAAGCTTCTGTAGTGTCCCAGTGGCCTTGATAATAGAAGAGGGAGAAGATTTTGAGCAGTCACCATAGAGGGGAGGAGCTTACCAAGGAAAATACCTGGTGGCAATAACAGCTGAGAGGCCATCAAGGACAGCAGCTGAGCATCCCAAGGAGAGGAAAGAAGACAAATTGACCTCTTAGAGAAAAGGCCTCAGTGACACCGTCAGCCTCTCATGTGGTGCTTCCCTGCCTTGGAAATTATTTTGTTTAAATAAAATGGATAAACTGAAGCAACTACAACCATTTTTCCAGTTAAAAAAATAACATGTCACCATATTATAAAACATATTTTTAAAGGTGATGTTCCCAAAATATTTTGTCTTTAAAATGTGACTTTATTCATCAGTTTATTTTGTTCATTAGATTCCACATATAAGTGAGATCATGTGATACTTGTCTTTCTCTGACTGGCTTATTTCACTTAGCATAATACTTTCCAGGTACATCCCTGCTGTCTCAAAGGGTAAGAGATCTTTCTTTTTTACAGCTGCATAGTATTCCATGGTGTAAATGTACCACTGTTTTTTTATCCATCTCTGATGGGCACTTGGGCTATTGTAAACTGTGCTGCTATGAACATCGGGGTGCATATATTCTTTCTGATTGGTGTTTCAGGCTTCTTAGGATATAGTCCTAGAAGTGGGATCACTAGGTGAAATGGCAGTTCCATTTCTAATTTTTTGAGGAAACTCCACACTGTTTTCCACAGTGGCCGCACTAGTCTGCATTCCCACCAACAGTGCACTGGGGCTCCCCTTTCTCTACATCTTCAACCAGCACTTGTTGAAGCATGCAACTGACTGACATATATGGGGGTGGGGGGAGTGGAGATTAACCAAAGAATTTATATGCATATATGCATAACCCATGGACACAGGCAATATTGCAGTGAAAGTCTGGGATGGGGTGGGGGTGTGTGTGGGGGATAATGTGGGTAAAAGAAGACATATGTAATATTTTTAATAATAAATAAATTTAAAAAATAAAAATGGTTAAATTTGGAAAGAAATAAAGTTCCATTTTATACATTAAAAAATGTGAATTTAAAATAAGCATGGATGGAAATGGTGTGAATGTCCTGTTGTGCGAAACAAAGTCTTGTTACAAAAATATGATGAATGCAGCACAAGTAGGTAAAGATGTACCAGGTAAGCAAGCTACTCCGACCTCTGCCATTCACTCAAAGTCAGGGCGGGTAGGACAGAGGAGACGGCATTCCCTAATGGTACTACTAGTTAAGAACTCATTTACTTATTTAACAAACAGTCACTGAATGTTTACTAGGTGATTGGCACAGTTCTAAGTATTAGAGACACAATCTTGCAGAAAACAGTAAAGAACAAAACCCTTGATTTCATGGAACTTAGGTTATGGAGAGAAAACTGTCAAAAAAGCAAATAAATCAGTAAAACATATAGTTTGCTGGATAGGAGGAGCGTTAATAAATTAATGAATAAAGCAGGGATACAGAAGAGAGTGTGCTGGGCAGGTGAGTGTTGGTATTATTTAAAGGGTGCAACTCAGGGGACCCCCCACCTTAGCACAAGATTGAGCAGAGTGGGTAAGAAGGAGCCATCCCAGGAGAGGGAAGAGCTAGTGACCGCAGGCGGGACAGGGTTACAAATTCTGTGGTAAGAATGTATTAATAACAGGACTTCAATGCGTTTAATTTGCTATATGAGTGTAGAGACATAGGCATATTAGAATACAGAATACAGCAAATAATAAGTGGGTATAACAGACTTTTCTTGTATTATTATTGAGGTAACGGTTGACAAAACTGTAAGATGCCTGAAGTGTACATTGTAATGATCTGACGCAGGTGTACACTGTGAAAGGATCCCCCATGGGGTTAACACAGCCGTCTAATGATCTGAAATAGTTCAAGTCCAAATGGGTAAATTTCTTTCATAAGTCAAATTTGCAAACAACCAGTGTGAACTCTCCCATGTTCCTTCAGGTGTCTGATCTCCCCAAATTCTAGGTTGCTGTTGATCTTTCACCAGCTTTCTGTCACCCTCGAGATTCCTTTCTCAGTTGGGTCTCATTGCACCCCATTAACTGGACCCTTTTTGTTCCCCCATGGCCAGATGTGGTTCCCAATTGCCCCTTATGTTCCATTTCCACATACAACATCCATGGTAGAAAATTTCATGTGCAAGAGCATTTATTAAGTTTGGGTGCAATAATATTACTTCGCATCATTTCACAGTTTTTCAGAAGTGTTCATCACTGAAATAGCTCAAACCTGGTGTTTTTCCACAGATCTCCATGGCCACCCATCTGGTCATCTAAACACTGTGTT
Source organism: Miniopterus natalensis (assembly GCF_054644295.1). Taxonomy (NCBI): domain Eukaryota; kingdom Metazoa; phylum Chordata; class Mammalia; order Chiroptera; family Miniopteridae; genus Miniopterus; species Miniopterus natalensis. The sequence continues at coordinate 29,026,001 of NC_142096.1, forward strand.
CTTGGTCCCACATCCATCTCCTTTCTTCTGTGCTCTCCTTTACTCCAAAACTTCCACTTACATTCTTTGTGCAGAGAAGTTCAGCTTTCTCTTTTTTTCCTCTCTGCACATTAGCCCTTGAGTTTCTAACATTCTTGCATCTATAGATAGAAACTCATCTGGAGAGAAGTTATCCACTCCCTTTTTTATTCTCAGTTTTCAACTCAAAAGTATCACTTTTCTCCCTGTACACTTACTATGACTCTTCAAAACAAGGATTATCATCATCATTATTATTATTTTACAGAGGAGAAATCTCAGGCTTAAAGAAGTATTCTTCCCAGGGCCACGTGGTGGGTTCTAAGTTTACCTCTTCCCAAGATCTATGCCCCATGTGAACTCATTGGCACCACGGAGCAAAGCCATGGCCAAGTACGACAGGTGCCTTCCTGATGCGATTCTGAAAAGCACGTGCTGTCTTACGTGCCTCCAGAATATTTTGAGCAGGTCATGGGTGGCATACGGAAACTGGACTCACTTTTGCATGAAGGGTCCCATGTATGCAATAACAGGGTTTTTTTGGTATTTTTAAACTTATACAGGAGCCCTTAAAGTGAAAAAGTTGCAGTGGTTCAGTGATATAACCCAAGGCTGTAGAGTCAGAAATCCTGAAAATAGTGTGCACATTAACTTTTCCAAACTTGACCCCTATATATTAAAATTAGTGTGTGGAAGTTGAGATAAAGCTTGAGAAGTTATACTTAGATGTAAGTTTAAGGAATACTGTATTATATGGAAATTGAAGACCTTGATATGTTCATTATTCCGAATAGCACCATGAACTTTCACTGTGGTTTTTAAGCTTTTGAAGTCATTTTAAGGTTTGACATCATGACATACAAGCTGACACCTCCAAAATCCCTCCCAGAATGAATTTACTAATCTCGTCTGTAATTGCTTATCCTTTATATTCTAATCAAATGAGAACTATTTTTTCACAAGTTAAATATTCTATTTTAGTAAATATTTCAGTACAAGAAAAGGCTTCTGCGAATGGCTAACAAATAAAGAAGGTTTTAATGCATTTTATGTGACATGTGGGAGTGTTGACAATAGGTAATTATTTAACATGAAGTTAATTCAAACCTGAAAATGAGCAGTGATTTCCAGTCCTTCTCAGATCCTTAGGGAAGGGAAGTCTTGTGGGTTATCTTGTGCCCGTAATTAAGCAAAGGCCTCCTTGGAGGTGAATGATAAATCTCAAACCTGAAATGCATTTTCTCTAAGTCAGGGACAGTGCTACCACTTTTGCTACAGTCTCTTTGTCAGAAGCAAGTCACTTGGCCACTGTGCACTCACCGGGGGAGGATTAAGCTCTGGGATCATCTGGGACCATCTTAACCAACGTCTGGCCGTGACAGAGACAACAAAAGACAGAATCTGCTTCCTGACAATTATAAGAGGGAAGGCATTTTACACTCTTTCTACTCTTTGGCAATACTTAATTAAGGTTACATTTTCAATATAAGTAAAATAATAACACACTGTAAAAGTAGCAAATAGATCCTGGCACATCAGTAATGTCCAATAATTGTTGGCTGGTTGGTGGTCTTGATACGTTATAATTCTGAGATATGGGGGTTAGCTGGTAGGCCTGCTCTAAATGCCATTTACCTCCTTTCATACTGTTTCATTATCGGATGGCTCTTGTGGTTGCTATTGCATTGTATCCTGCTAAAACTCAACTTGCAAATTTGAGAAGTTCTCTCTTTCTGTCTTATTTTCCTTAGTCTATCTCAGCAATTTTCAACTTTTTTCTTCTCATGGCACACATGAACTAATTACTAAAATTCTGCGACACACTGATCTGACACACACACACACAAAAGTATAATTTTGATTAACTCACACCGGATGGCTATTGTTGTGCTGGTTGTTGACATTTTTTTATTTGACAATCTAAGAGAAAAGAAGTCGGTGCCCCTGACTAAACAGTCAGGTGCTGCATGTTTTAAAGTTTCTTGTGGCACAGCAGGTGAAATGCTGGTCTATATCATTGTTGTTTTTCAAATCCCTTTCCTATTTCACAGGACTATTAAAAGTGAGGATGAGATAGTATATGTGGAAATTACATTAAGTTCAAGAGAGTGAGACACTATATAAACACAAAACTCCTCTAGAATATCATAAAAGGTACAATAAAGGTAATACGTACTTGAAATCATTTTAGAAGTGTGAGATAGTAAACCTCAGATGCACACTTAGGTCTCTATTCTGATGTTGCTTACCTATGTATAGTTTAGTAAACAGAAGCGTGACCTTTAAAAATGATATTTGAGAAGAGAAATACAAATTAACCACTGTGTGGTCATCAGAAAACAGTGTGCAGCCAGGAGCTGACACCCACACACTTACCACCACCACAGGGTACAAACAGGGCTGAAGCTCTTTGTGCTCTGCCTTTGGTCACTCTGGGGACAAATTCTATTAACAGCTTTGCCTTAGGCATGATGTTGGGTTGCAAGAACTGATGCTGACTTGTCCCTAGTAAGGGGTTTTACTATGTCAACATTCTAATTAGCATCCCCATGGAAGGTGCCTGTTATTGTTGGCTTATTTGCCTCTGTAATCCTGACAAACCATTCGATTGAAGAGTACTGTTGGTGTAGTGGACGGCAGCCTGTGGCTTTCTTTGAAAGGGTATATTAAAGCTGGATCCAGATTACAAATGTTTAACCTGGCAAATAACGCTATGACCTCTAAAACAAATATTGTGTCATTAATATAGCAGTGTCCACAGATGGGATTGGCAACCTAAAATGTGCTGTCTGTAAACATTTTCAAATTATATTTGAGGTCCTTAATTAACCCTATTAGGCTCACAGGTTGAGACAACCGCCCAATCATTATAAAAGTACAATTGAATAAAGATAGAGATACCATTATTTTTAACATACATTATAAAATCTATGGAAACTGTGGTTTTAAATCAGGTTTAATGTTATTTGAGAAATTACATTTTTTCACCCTGAGGTCAAAATTTTAACATTTCTGAACAAAATAGAATTAAGAATGATTAAATCTATCATTGCATCATATAGTAAATTTAGAGTTGGAAGTTACCTAGAGCTCACCTATGCCAACCCCAGTGGCTAAGTTAGCCCACGTACAAGTTGAAATGAAAACTTACAATTGCATTTTTATGCTCAACAAATTATATAAATATATATAACATATATTATATAAATATATAATATATAACATATATTATATAACATATATATTATATATAACATATATAATATAATATATAATATAATATATATTATATATAACATGTATATTATGCATAATATATAACATATATATTATATAACACATATATTATATAATATATATAATATATATATGAAAATTTTACATCATGGACTTTTAAATCAATGGGTTAGAATTTTCTTTCCAGCAATAAATGTAAGCTGATGGTTGGTATTTTAACCTTGTGTTATTTAAAACTTTACTGAAGAAATAAGTTAACTATTCTTATGAAAACTAGGGATGGTGCTAAAAGTTTGAATCCCTTAGACAAATACATGTATTGGTTTTACATTGCTCTTTGCATATGAGATTGATGCCCTGGGAATAATAATGATTTCTCCAGGGTTCGAAGTGTTTTTCTCACCAGGGTAAAGATCGTTAAGGATGCCCTCTGGCTTCTGGTGGTGGTTGTTCGTTTGTATAACCTGCATTATTTCCTGCTCTGACTTTTTATCTCTGGGACTGTCCAAGTTGGCCTGCTCTGTGCTGAGTCAGTTGGTCTGCAGCTGTGGTTACCTGGCTGACTGCAGCTAGGACCCACAAAGTGAGTTGTGCTTCAGTGTTTCTTTAAACAGTGTTTCTTCTCTCTACCCACCTTCCTTCTGTCTGATGATCTAGGTTATTCATGATGCAGCAGCTCCCTGAATCTCTCCTGCCATCCATTATTCATAATGTCTATGTCAACAGAATATCATTGCACTGGGCTTTGCTTCAACAATGTATAAGGTATCACAGTTTAAATTTCCCTCACCATTCATTCATTCATCATCCAGCCATTCAAAAAAGAAATGTTAGTGAGGACCTATGCATTCTTGATCAAAGCACTACCAGTTTTAAACAGGAGAGGAAAATGAACCATGGTTCGGTGTGGAGGACATGGAGTTCTGTCTGTCTGGTTCATTGACATGTCCCAAGTGCCTGGGGAAATTTATGGATCACAGTGGAGGCTCAATAAACAAAATAACAAATTAACAAAATATTTGTGTGTGTGTGTGTGTTTCCTTTCAGAAACTTCTTTCCATTTGTTCTGACAACTTGTCTAATTCACCAAATGGGGCTGAAGTGAATGCACAGGGTGGGTGACTGGGACAGGGACAAAACCATCATCAGTCTCATTTTTCTCATTTTTATTGATGCAGATATCGGTGCACTTCTCCCTAAATATTTCAGCATTCATGTCATTAGCTAGCACTCCATATTTGTTTAAAAATATGTACAATTTACATATAATTTATGGGAGTTTTTAATTGGCAATGGACGAGCAGCTTATCACCGAAAGCACTCAAGTAAGAATTCAAGAATCGGCAAATGTTTATATTTCTGCCATTTATGGAATTTTGCCTGTATCCAAAATGTTTTAGGTTTTTCATATACAGATCAATTCACTTTAAACACTCCTTTGTTTGGAGATGAAGGTATGTGGCCTTTTGAGTAAAATATTTTCCTCTACTATCATCTGAGACTAAGCCTATTGAAATGATTAAATATTCTATTTAGGAAATATATCTGTGTACTTCCATTCTTGCAATCTATAATAATGATAAATTCATTTGCCATGGTGGACTAAGGCCAAAATAATAAAATTACAAAAATAAAAAATAAATAGCAAAGGATCTTCTAGGTCAAGATTGAGCTGAAATGTGTTACTAAAGTATTCAAATATTTAAGTTCTCAATAATTTACGCAGACTTGCCAATATTAGTACATAGATTTTTATTTTGGGTGAAGATGTTGGGGGAGGAGCAGCAAGAAACATGAACAGTGGAAAGGACCAAAATATTGAGAAACCACCTTGGAAAACACTGAATTAGCTACTCACATTACTAACACACTTCAGCAGCCCTCCTCTGACACTTGGAGAGGCAGCGAGCAATCTGGATCTCTGTTCAGAGACAGACTACAAAATATCATTTACTTTCTTCCTGTACCTGTTTCACATTACGATACATTCTGAGACTAGAGAATTTATTCTTAATTGAAGACATATTGTAGCTAATATTCAAAAATTAATTTTCCCCCCGCACTTTATAAAAAAAAATCAAACAAGTTGAACAACTTTTACAGTGAGCATTTAACCGTAGCCTAGATATAGTCATTAATATTTTATACACTTGCTTTATCACATAGCCACCCATTCCATCCATCATTATTCTGTCTCATTTTTCTCATTTTACTGATGCAGATATCAGTTCACTTCACTAAATACTTCAGCATCCATATCATAGTTGGAATTTAATATTTGTTTAACATTATGTAGAATTTACATGTAAAATACATAAATATTATGAGAAAGTTTGCTAAGTTTTGACAAATAAATATACCTGGGTAAACCTATTCCTACCTAGATGTAGAGAACATTTCTGATAGTGCCCACTGCAGACCAAAGACAGCATGTCAGTCCTCAGATGGGAACCCGCGGATGCAGACAGCCGATGGTACGCACTGTCTGTGCCACTTTGCCCAAGGGATCTGAGCATACTGAGATTCTGGTATGTGCAGGGAGGGGGGTCCTGGAACCATCCCCTGCAGGTATCAAGAGACCACTGAAGTTTTGGGGGAGTCAAAAGTTATATGCAGATTTTTGACAGGGGGACAGTCGGTGGCCCTAATCCATGTTGTTCAAGGGTCATCTGTGCTCATAGATGTATCTATATCTATATTAATCTAGACAGAAGCTTGTACTATGTCTCTAACTTGAATCCATTGCCACATGAGTCATTCTAGCCTTCCACCTTGCTTATCTATAATGTCCTGTTCCAACAGTGAGTAATCCGGCCCCCCCAATCTGCAAGTTATTTCCTCAGTTTTTAAATTCCAGTACCCATGTAGAGCACTATCAGAATTGTTAAGCTATACCCCCTTGGCCAACAGATCTGTGAACTGGAGTACTTATGTGCTCTGAGTGCTTACATGCAGTTCACTCTTCCTTTACATTTACAGAGCCCACTCACTTCCAAAGCTATTTACGTTGTCAGTTTTCCTCTGATCCCTTCAATAGGATTATTTCATACACAAGTAATACAGTTAGGCTCTCAGTCTACATTCCTTTCTGGGATCCTTTTTCTGAATATCTTTAAGTTATTTTCTTAAATCTGTGTACATCACAGCTCATTCGCTGGGCTGTAAAGTTCTGTGGGTTTTGACACAGGCATATTGTCTTAAATCCACCATGACAGTATCGTACAGAATAGCTTCACCGCCCTAAAAATTCCTGTTTGCTTTACACATCTAACTTTTCCCTTCTTTCTCCAAATCCTAGCCATCTTTGATCTTTTTATTATCTCAATCGTTGTTTTTCCCAGAATATCACATAAATGGATTCGTACAGCATATAGCCTTTCAGATGGCTTTCTTTCATTTAATAATATGCAACATAAGGTTCCCCAATGTCTTTTCATCACTTGGAAGCTTATTTTGTATATTGCTGTAAACTGTTTCATTATATTAATGGTCACAATATGTTTATCCATTTACTTGTTCAAAGACATCTTGGTGGCTTCAAGTTTTCTGGTGATTTTGAATAGAGCTGCTCTAACTACTCACGTGCAGGTTTCTGGGTGGGCATAAGTTTCAGTTGTGTAAATACCTTCAAGTGTAATTTCTAGTTCATATAAGAGTATGTTTTAGTGTTGTAAGAAACTATTGAACCGTCTTCCAAAATGGCTGTGATGTCTGCATTTCTACTCACAACGAATGAGAGTTCCTGCTGTTCCATATCTTTGCCAGCATTTGATATGGTCAGGGTCTTTGGGTTTTAGCCATTCTGGGCCAACATATGTCTACACAAAAATTTGTACACAGATGTTCACTGAAGCATTATTTATACTACCCAAAAAAGTGGAAATAACTTAAATGTCCTGAAACTAATGAGTAGTTAAATAAAACGTGGTACATCTATACCATGGAATGCTATCCGGGCATGAAAAGGAATGGAGCATGGACACACTCTGTGACACTGATGAAGCTTGAAAACATTATGCTAAGTGAAAAAAGCCAGACACAAATGGCAACGAACTGTATCATTCCACACAATGAAACGTCCAAAATGGGCGAATCTGTAGAGACAGAAGGTGTATTAGTGGCTGTCAGGGAATAGACAAGGAGGAACTTGCAAGCGACTGTTACCGGCTAAGAGTTTCTTTGGGGGGTGATGAAAATGTTCTGGGATTAATAGTGGCAGTGGCTGCACAACCTTGTGAAAGTTAAAACCACTGAATTGCACACTTTAAAGTGGGGAGTTTTATGTTGTGTGAATTCTATCTCAACTTTTAAATGCAAAAAGAATAAAAATATAAATCGGGGAAATACAAATTGTAATCACAATGCATACCAGTGCACTTCCACCAGAGCGGCTAGATGAAAGAACCGATTGATAACATTCGCTGGCAATGATGCGCATTTCTGGGAATTCCCATACATAGCTGGGGGGAGGGTAAATTATTTTATATACTAGGAAAACTCTCTCAGTATTTACTATCGATTGATCTACCTATCTATTTTTACATGTATATTATCACATATTATTAGATATAGTAATGTCCATCACAATGTATGCAAGATATTTATGGAGAATGTATAAAACTTTACTTAAGAATATAAAAGGAAAACTGTAAGAGGAGATTAAGTATTATGAAGGTACCAATGCTTTCTAGTTCAATCCCATAAAAATACCAATATGATTTTTCATGTAAATTTAAAGACTGATTTTAAAAGTCATATAAAAAATGGACTTGATTAAAAATTGCCAGTTAAATTTTGAAGAAGGGTAAGAAGGAGGCACTTTTTTCTTTCTTTTACGAAATAGTAGGACTTTAAAAGCAGTGTGGTGATTAAAACTGGTATTTGTGAAAGAAGGGGCAAAAAACCAATGGAATAGAAAAGAGTTAACAAGAAGATTCACATATATATGTCAAAGATGATTTGTAAAGCAGTGGAGGAAGAGTCAATGTATCAATTTCTAGACATATTCTGTAAGTATAAAAAACAAAATTTTAGAATGTTTAGAAAAATACGGAGTAATTTGTTTCTAACCTTGAAATAGACCTCAAAAGCACAAATCATAAAGCAAAAGGTTGATAAATTGATTTCTCCAAAATGCAAAAACACCTGTACAATAAAGACAGCACTAATTAAGTTTAAAACATGACAGGTAGAGATAAAATATTTGCTGTATTTTTAAGCAGTCAAAGAATTACCATTTTAGTATACGTAACAAATTCCTAAACCTCTTTCAGGAAGAGGCAGCCCTCAAGAGAACAATGCCGAAAGTCACGTATACATGTGTGCTCAACCTTACTAATGAATTTTTAAAAATAAGGAATCGAAAGTTTGGCAATGCCAAATGTTGGTATTCTTGTGAGGAAAGGTCCCTACAGCTGATGGGTATGTAAAGTGCTAAAAGTCTTTGGAAGTTAATTTTTTCAGCTATAGAAATGTTGAGTGCCCTAGAACAAAGCTATTCCACTTCTCGGTCTATCGTGGAAAATTCATGCTCATGCTCAGAAGACATATGCAAGAACGGCTGTTCTCCTTCCTGCAAGAATGAAAATCGGGATAGAATATAAACATCTATCCCGGGAAGAAGGAACGAGTGTATTGTATTCCTGAGATGGGAAACAATACAGCAGTTAAAATGAGTGACCTGGAGCTACAGGTGTTGGCACGCAGAGATGTTAAAATATAGGCAAGGTGGGGAGCCGATTGCTTGAAGATGTGTGCGGTGCAGTCCTACTTATAGAATATTTTATATAATGAAACAATTTTTTAGCTGCATCGATAAGTGAAAAATCATGGATTTGAGGGTTCTCTGTTAGAATGTGGTTGCTCCTGAGGAATGAAGGAGCGGACTAGAGCTGGTGAAACGAAGAAGAGAACTTCCTAAAAGTGTTGGGTAAATTTTTTTTGATAAAAAAGGAAGAAATGGATTCTTGCCTTTAAAAAAAGCAGTTTTAATTGCCCAGTGAAGCGGTGCTTTCCTATTTTCACTGGAACAGAGTAAACAGTGAAATCGGAGGCAAAAGCACATTTTGCTGCTAATAAGAAATCTCACAAGGCAAACCAAGGTCATGTCTTTCAATAATTTGAGCAACACAAGCAGAAGAATAGCCCAGCTGTGGCTGAGGTGCAAAAAGCAGCTGGCAGCTGGCAGAAAGGGGCAGACTGAAAAACACCTCCATGAGGGATGGATATACCGGGGAAGGGACAAGGGAAGGCCGAAGCGGGCATTTGTAAAAATACGTAGAGAGAGTTAGAATACGCCTTCCTTGTATTGAAAAAAGAAAGTTCATTTATTTAGACAATAAGTCCCATAACCCCATACCTATTTGTCAGAACAGGCCCGTAGGCATCTGGTTCTAATTATTCCTGTCTGCTGAACTTTCTTGTTTCTCTTACTGAAGGTGTCACAGGAGATGAACCACATGCCTACCACCACATTGCTCTTCTTGATCCGCTCCCCTGTCACTGAAGCCCCCTTACAGACCCCATCAGTTGCATGATTGTAATAAACATAGTTATATGAAGGCAGATGAAAAGCCACCAAAAGCCAAAGGATGCCTGTTGGTAGTAGGGGGGAGAAAAAACAGAATTTCCTCTCTCTCCTCCTCTCCTTCTTTCTGTCATTGTCATCATTAGCACAGTTCCTTCCTGTGAAATTCTGAAAAACTGAAAGCTGATTTCCTAGGACTTAAACATCACTATGAGAAGGTGAGAGGTCTGATTTAAGACAATGGGTTACTAAATGAAGATGAAAAATAAGTGTTATGAGTCATATACACCCTCCTGGTGTTTCAAGTGGAAATGGGAACTCATACATTCCTGCCCAAGAAACTAACACTGGCATAAAAGATGTTTTTACACCTATGCCCTTGCATAAGTGTCCTTCTGTAATTTGCGGATTATAAAATCTTTGTAAGGGTCTAAAGAACTCAGTGAATTCATACATGTTTGTAGTTTGTCACATCTGTAGCCAACTCCTGCCGATTGTTTGGGATGATCTTCCTTTGGCTGGTGTCAGCCAGTCGATCATTCTATCCTCTAATTTCATTCTCAACTCTCCTTTCAAAGGGCCTTGGCCAAGACCCCCACAGCCTGCTAAGGATCCCTACAACCCTACTGTGTTAACTGAGCATGCTAACTAGATTAAATTTACCACTGTAAAATCATCTTTGTGCAATGTGCCCACACAGCTTAATTTTTGGCAATCTCCATTCACATTTTCTGCCTCAATGACTTCATCCCATATGAACAGCATTAAATATCATCTATATTCTAATAGGATCAAAAGTTGTATGTATCTCCATCTTAGAGCTCTCTCCTGAACTCCTGACTTATTTATCCAACGCCCTCCACTTGGATGTGACATCTGAACTTTATTATTTCTGAAGCTGACCTCCTAAGGCCTGTTTTCTGCAATTTCTTGCTACCACATCCCCAGCTTCTACCCTGCATTTACAGTCCTTTTTAATAAGCAGTCAGAGACCTTTTAGTATCTAAGTCATATCATGTTACTTCTTCCAAAATGTTGTAAAGTCTCCCCATTTTACTCAGGGAAAAAACAGTCTTGCCCTCATGATCTGGGCTCTCTTTATTTCTCTCTTTCACCTCCTACTTTTCCCCCGATGGTGCTGTAGGTATATTCCCTCCTAGGGCCTTTCCTCTGATTATTCCCAATACCTGCCTGGAATCCTGTGTCCACAAATATCCATTGGATTAATCCTTTCCTTCCTTAAATTCTTTGCTCAAATCTCATCTCCCTAAGGAGGTCCATTTTAGTTGCCTACAACTTGCTTCAGTTTTCATCTCTACCCAAAATACTATATAATCCACTGATTAATTTTTTATTATCTGTGTCATTTCTCCTAGGACATAATATTGTTGAAAGAAGTTAACTTGATCTGTTTCATTCACTGATGTATCTCTAGGTGCCTAGAACAGAACCTGGTCTATGGTAGACATTCGATTACTCTTTCATGAATAATTCTATCTTGGTGTTCTCATTAAAGTAAATATTTCTGTGCAAATGCCACGGGTCATTTAGCTCTACCATTGCTCAAACATCCTGCCACCTGTCCCTTTACCCCTCTATCCAACTAGTAGATGTTTATCAATGAAGGATCATCACAAATGAATGTACGACTAAGTTCAGGCTCTGCAAAGAGGGAGGGTATCTAGAGAATTACTAGTTATTAACTAGTACAGGAAGCTACCTTACCTACGCATACATGTGGATATAATTTGAGAAGTTCTTGGATTGGGTCTGTGACCAAAATTATCTCCTTTTTCATTTCATAATTTCAAGTACTATACTGACTAGTCTTTTTATTTCTATATAAAGACATTTATTATGGGTTTATTTGCCACATGCTATGTCATCTATTGGAAATAAATTTATATATTTATATAAAGTCATTTCCTGGAAATGTGTATATATATGTATAGAGAGAGATATATAGATATATAGATGTATTTGCCACTTTTTAAGGAAGCTGTTATCTAGCCACATCATCTAATGAAGGAAGGGAGAAAATCAACAGGAGCACCTGTGACATGGCAGGTACTTTAGTGAATTATTTACTTCTCAGCACAAATCATGGAGATTTGATTTATTTTACCTATTTTTCAAGAGGGGATGTGATGTACAGAAAAACCAGCTAGTTAATCTAACAGTGCTGTGATCTTAAGTCAAAAACCCTGCCTCTGGGACCAGGACTCCACTGCCTTCTCCCCAGTCCTGACTCCACTGCCTTCTCCCCGCTACGCCCCTAATTCTTCTGGCACTCCCACTAGAACGATGTCACAGTGGAAAGAAATAGATGGTTACTCTGCTCTTTAGTCATCTCATGTCAACCATACTAACAAGAAAACCTTTCATGAAATGTTAAATCTGTTAACTTTGGGACTCTTGGGCTTCCCATTATAATTGATAACTCATCCTCTAAGGGAATTCACACTGAAATGAGTATTAGCTCACACATGATTAGAAAACATACCAGGGAATATGATAAGAGAGTATCATAATATATAAGATGGAAATGGCTTTCTTTCACATTTTGAGATACAATTCTAAATAAATACCAGCAAGTCCTGAACTGAGACAAAAGAAACAAAGCCAAGTAAAATTCATGATGATAACAGAAATGTAGAATGATAGTTTCAAGGAGAAAATCGGACTCTTTTATTATTAACTAATAGCTCACAGTTTTCCTAGAAATAATTCTTAGATGGCGCTCTTCAAAAATTAAGTCGTAAGAAGGTAAATGAAAGAGCTAATTATCTTATCAGTTTCCAGAAATTTCCTCAGTCATATCTGAATGGCAGTGAATTTCTGTCTCATTCTCCTGGGTGAAGCAAAAAATAAATAAAAAGTAAAAGACCTACCTCGCTTGTTAAACTTGAAGACATTTCAAAAGACCTATTAAGTACCACAGTCTTTGTCTAAATAAATCTTCCATACATTTTTCTCTGAGTCCTGCCCACTATCTTGTAAGGTTTGCACAACTGTCCTGTCCAGTCATTCAAATCAATGTAGAGCTTCCTTGAAACACTTCCTGTTTTTGTTTTTTAATGTAAACATAAACCTAAAAATTAATAAGATAATTTTTCTAATATTTAGAATCATTTGCTGATAAAATCAAGATACTTTTGAGTATCCAGATTATCCAAGAATTTATCAAACACCACTTACTCAGATGATCCTAAAAACTTAAGTCAAGCAGTTTTTAAAATGAATTTAGAAACATAGTTTTAAACATACTAAGATTGGAGTGACCTTTCTCACTGAAAAGCTGATCTGTCAAAAGTTCAACATTAAATTACCATATAGCCCAGTAGGGAGGTACCTGACTTTAGGTATCAAAAACCCAAGAGAAATGAGACATGTTCACACAAAGATGTGCACATAAATACCCATAGCAGCATAATTCATAGTCACCCAAAACTGGAAACAACCCACATGCCGATCAACTGATGTATGGATAAATGAAATTTCGTATATATATATCGTATCATCTCTAATAGCTTTTCAGTTGACTTTCAGTCTTTTTATATGATGTCATCAGTAAATAATTATAATTTTTTATACCTTTTACCAGTATTTTCAGCTTTTTGTAACTAGATGAGATGGCTTTATTAGCTAACATTTCTGGAATGATGGTTTTAAAAAGTGATAGCAGGCAGCCTTGACTTGTTTCTTATAACGGCTGAGACTGCTCCGCATTTACTGAGCTCAATTTCCGTATCTCCTGCTGTACACAGTTAGACAGTATTTTCCATTCTCCTTGACAGTCACGTGGGACCATATAATTGGACCGGATATGGGCATAAGTAACGGACATCACTCCCAAACCTGTTCCCTAAAATCTTCCAAGCTCTTTTCCTACTCTTCCTCTTTTCCCATCTGAGTCCAGAGGCCGAGAGTACAGATTCCTCAGTGGATGGTGTGGCCCAAGAAAGGAGGAGCCCGATTCCTGAATCAATAGCTAGAGGACAGCTGCCCGGGAGACTGCCAGACTGCCAATTCTCATACGAAAGTCGCATAAACAGCTTTTACTGGGAAAGCCACTGCAGTTTGGAGGCTGCTTGTTTCAGTAATGGCTTTACCCTGATTATTGCACTTATTTTTTTTAAGTTTAGTACACTCTGGTCCACTTTTAATATGTTTTTATTGATCTCAGAGAGAGGGAGAGATGGAAACATCAGTGATGAGCCAGTCATTGATCAGCTGCCTCCTGCACGCCCCCTACAGGGGATGGAGCCCAAAACCCAGGCATGTGCCCTGACTGGGTATTGAACCGTGACCTCCCGGTTCATGGGTCAACGCTCAACCTCTGAGCCATGCTGGCCAGGCTATTTCACTTATTTCAATGGGAATGATGCTAATCTGAACTCCCAAACAATTTTGGCTGGCTGTTAGTCTGAAATGGATAGAATGTTCAAAACCATTCTCTGGTTCCTATTATACTAATAACATTATAAGTCTAAAATCAGTCTGAAGATTTATGAAATGACTTTTGAATTGTATCAATTATCATATAATTCTGTCTTTTTTTGGTAATGAATTATATCCATAGGTTACCCAATGTTCAATCTCACTGGGTTCTTAGAATAAAACTCTCCTGACCATACTGAACGATTTCATGTTAGTATATTGCTAAATTCAATTTGCTGAATTTTGTTTTTATTTTGAGTCTCAAGCATTGTCCTTAGGTTGTCCCAGCCGGGTTGTCTGATTTCCCCACTCCCATTCGCCTCAGGTGGCTTCTAGTGCACTGACTCCGGCTGGGATCATAGCGGTGAAGGAGAGCGGTTCCACGAGTGCTGCTGATTTACGGCGTGTCCCCTTTCCAACTGTTCTCATTACTATTCCTCAGCCTGGTAGTAGCAAGTGTGCCTTTTATCGACAAAATAGAGTGTGCCAAGACTCACTTTCCTTCCAGCCTCTGATTAAAGGAAGGCCACCTTCTGTGGTTATGTAGGGGAGGCACTTCTCAACCTAACAGGTCAAAGTGTTCTTGCTGCTTTCTTGGCAAAGACAAAATGAGAGAGAGAGACGCACCACACATACCTGCAAGTTAACGTCCATTGTAATACATGGTTCAGCCGTGGCAAGGCAGCGCTTGGTTCCTGTCTGTCTGAAAAGACATTCAACATATGTCCTGCTGTAAATTTCTTGCCTCATCTGTCAGAAAAGCAAAGCTTTACTCCAGTGACTGCCTATGAATTTTTTGGGTCTAATTCTATATTTCAAGTCTCTTAACTTTTCCCTAAATGCACGTTGTCAAAACAATTCCCTCAAGCGATGATTTACTGAGAAAAGGGCAACATGTGGGCTTCGGAAATAAGTGTGCTTTGACGAGCAATGACGAGACAATGAGGTGTGAGAGCATGTGATCTTGACTTGAAGCCGAGTGTCTGCACAGTGCGTAAAAGACACTGCCACCTGCCTTTATAGTAATCAGGAGTGCACAGGAAACCGTCCACCTTCTTCGTTCACACTCAGTGACAGGTAAGTATATCTAAGCGCAGGGTTGGGTAGTTCACTTGAAAATTAAAACTGTGTAACAGCTTTCTTGAGGTACTGATGTATAGAGAGTTCTAAAAATTATAATTTTTGTTGTTGCTCGAAGGGTGTGCTTCCTTACTTTCTGGCAAAACAAAATGTTCCAAGTTCATTTTACATTTGCCATGTCACAGCCTTTGATATGACACTTCTCCAAGAAGCCCTGATTCTTTTTATTGGATTATGTTACTTAGAAAACAAGATCTATAATTTAATACATTTTAAGATAAACATTTTATTTTAGAATAGTTTGGGTTATTTAAAAAAAAATTGTAAAAGTAGCACCGAGTTACCTAGTTTATCTTATTTTTAACATTTTATATTAATATGACACATTGGTTACAACCAGTAAACAAACATTGACACATTATAATACAGTGAAACCTATGCTTAATTCCAATTTTCTGTGTTTTGACGCAATGCCCCTTTTCTGTTAGGAAATCCCATCTGGGAAACACATTCAACATCACGTCTTCTTAGACACCTACTTAAGCTGTGATCTTTTCTCAGACCTTCCTTATTTTTAGTGACCTTGACAGATTTGAAGAGTACTGGTCAAGTCTTTTGTAGAATGTGCTTATTTAAGATGTGTCTGATGTTTTTATTATTATTAGACAGGGGTTATGTGATTTGGGGAGGAAGACCACAGAGGGAAAGTGCCATTTTCATCACATCATATAAAAGGTACATGTGTGGAACATCATTTGTTGATGTTGATGTTGACCTTGATCATGTGACTGAAGCGTATTTGTCAAGTTTGTCCACTGTGAAGTTACTCTGTTTATGCTCCTTTCCACACTGGACACTGTGGAAGGTGACCACTGTGCTCAAGTTCACACCGAAGAGTAGGGCATTCTGTTCCTTCTTGGTGAGGGCAGATTCTCTACACATATTATTTGGAATTCTTCTGCAGGAGAGACCTGTCTATTCCCCACATTTATTTATTCATTCACTTATTTATTTAAGCAATTATATCAGTATAGACTCAAGGATACTTATTTTATGTGTTGAGTCATATTCAGATCTACTTTATTTTCTTGCTCAAATTGTTCTAGCTTTGGACAAATAAATGAAAAACAATTTCACTAAACATATAATTACAGAGTTTAAAAATAAGTCCTCTAAAATGAACTGTCCTCATAATAATTAGCTACTGTGGATTGTGTCTTTCTATAAGTCAGGCACTGTAGTTAATACTTCAAACATAGTGTTATTCCTGAAAGCACTGCAGGGCATCTTAAAGAAGAGTAGATAAGGCCCTCACTTACTCATCTCTAATATTCTATGCACATGCTCAGGTTCACCCAGCTATGTGTAAGACATGTTTTCAAAACAAGGTGTGAAAAGGGGGAAAAATTAGCTTTTATAGATTTCTTTGTACGAAACCAAACTGATAGCCATGGAATTTCACATCATTTTGTGGTAGTATTGTCAGTTTTTTAGTTCAGAAGTTAATAACTAAAACTAAGTTACTGTGTCATGATTATATCAAATATAGGTGCTTTAAGTTAAACATAGTGGGGATAACAATTAATTTAAAAGTGGAAAAATATTTGATATAATTTAGTAGTTCACTAGCCCAATTTGCAGGACTGTTCAACCACATTAAAGTTTTCCAGATGATGTACATCTTTCAAATATACATGATTTGAAAAATTGCCTTTGAGATAGGTGAAAAATCCATTTATAACTATGTGAATTAGAACCTTTCTTTTGGATAAAAACACAGAATATTTTTGCACAGTTTTAGTATACACCGAATTTTCCAGCAATGCGGCTACTATGTAATGTGAAGGGAGATCTTGGCCTGAACTTAATAAAGAATTTTTAACCCTTTTTAAAACCATGTTTTTGTGTAAACTGATAGCTGTTCTTTTCATTGTTGGTTAGTATCCCACATCATTTAATTTCAACTTGAGCATTTAATGACTGAAAACTAAATATGGTATCCTCGTTATAACAGTAAGAAGAAATAAAAGGGAAGTAATTTATAATAAAACTGTATTATCTGTCTGTCTGTCTATGTATCTACCTAAGGCAGAAGGTCACGAACAGTGGTAAATTTCTTAGCCAAGGTTTAAAACACTAATTAACATGCAGATATAGTATATGTAGCTGACTGAAGAAATCATTATTGTAACACCTGGAAGGAGAGACCTATTTTGTTTAGAAACGCACTTTGAGAGCCCACTTTGAATAAGGACATTCATGGCTCTCTAGCATCCGTGGCCACTGGCCACCCAGGCCAGGAGCATCTTCTCACCCCCAAATAAACTATGAAACTGGATTCCCCAAACCCCAAACCCTAACAAATTTCAAGACTGGTCCTCCAGAGGGCACCAGCCACCTCACGACTTCCGAGCAAAGCTGGAGAAGACAAGGGGTTTTACAAAAGAAGAAATCACTTTCTTAGAAGGTCTTGGCTCTGCTGAGTCAGGACGGTGGCTTTGCTCACCTTTCCGGGGCTCTGGCCTTCGCTGTGCAGCCCGGGCTTTCTCTCACTGCTCTCCCAGCACTTCCCTGGGATGACTCTTCCTCCCTGTACCAGGTGGTAAAATAAGAAATTCCCTTTCCTCCTACATTTCGTGTTTATTTGCCTATTTAATAACTAGCAGAGACACTAACGACCATTTGCAGCCTTGATTCTCTGAGGGGAAAAATTTCCAAGTCCTAAATCAATGATTTACAAATTCACTTTAGAAGCAATCAATTCATAAATAAAAGACTCTCAGTAATGACCAAGAGTCAAACAAGAAAAAAAGATAACTAAAAGTTCATTTTCATAGTTTGTTCCAAAGGGCTGGGCTTGCTTTCCTTTGATTTTAAACTTGTTCTGCCACGTGATCCCCATTCCCTAATTCGTCCTGCTGAGCAAGAGTCAAAATTAAATAAATATGACCTCAGGGGAAAGAGAAGCTTGGTAATAACTTCTCTTGGACCTCTTTAAAAAGCAGCCAAAAAGCATATTTCTGCTTCAGTGGGTTCCTCTCTCATCCACCCCAAGATAGTGTTTACCAGGCATCTAGAATTTAATCTGAATCAACATTATGTGCAAGAGTAGTGGTCAGGGAATACTTCATGTGTTTTTAGGGTAAAAAATTTTCATCGCTTACCAAAGGCAAAAAACCTTACCTTTAGCCCTCAGAGATCCTATTTTAAAGTACTCTCAAAAGCCTCAGTTTGGGCGCTCACCTAATTAATTGTAAGATACTTTAAAGTTTATCATAACATTTATTTCTTTGAATGATTAAAACTACTCTAAACCGAATGCCACAGAGCCAATATTTTGTTTGAAATATATTGATTTACCAGAAGAGGGAGCAATCTCTCTAGTCTCTAAATACTTGAGCTGTCTGCCTTTCTCTAATTTGTATATACATGAAACCATTGAAGAGCAGCTACTGTTTTATGTGAACATGTTTTGGCCCATTAAAATGTATTATTTAAATAAAAGGTAAGAAAAATTAAAGTTTCTCAATTGTATTAAGAAACTGCAATAAATTTGGGGGAACAAATAACTTTTTCATTATCTCCCTTTCACTCCTCATTGCCAATTATAATATTCAATATATCGTTTCAGGTGACCTTGTTGAAAAATGTGTCAATTATTATTTTTCAACTTAACTGATGAGGAAAATATTTACTTCAGCCTGGTCTGTCTCCTGACTAGGTAAGATGCTTTTGAGATGACTTTTCTCTGCATTTGTTCTTAAAATAATGAATTATCCGACTGTACCAAGTATTAGAATTATGGGAAATCCATGAAACATAGAATCCTGAATATACAGATGAAAAGCACCTGTTATATTTAAGTACAGAGCTGATTTTTCCAAAGGCTACTATCCTTCCGAGGTCCCTGAACCAGGAAGAATTAAGCTGTGTTCCAGAGCTGGTCCCCAGTTCCTGTCCACAGGAACCAAGAGCTTTGCCCTGTTTCTGAGTCTGTTCCTCAGTGTCTCTTTTGAGCAAAAAGGCACTCAGCTCCTTCAGTCTTGGGAGAGAGCCCTGGGAAGAGTGGACAGGATCCAAGGGTGTTACTGGAATGAGGGCTCCGCAGGCCAGGTTAGTGTGAGCATGGTTGTGGTTTGGTTTCCAGAGTTGTTGTGTGTGGATTTTTTTTAGTTGCCTGTGAAGCTGTCCCCATTTGAACTTCCAGTTGCCTTTTGCTCCTGGCCTCGATGGAGAGGGAACGAGAGCCGGATTTCACACTGAGCCCTCTTTTCCTCCCTGCCAAATATACCTTCTGGTCTTGAGGACAGGTATGCTATGTCACTCCACCACGGTGACCCAGGCAGGCTGGCCTGCTTCAAACGCCAGGCTCCACGGAGCACATGGAGAGAAACACGAATGCAGAGTGTGTCACACTCATCCCTCCCTTCAGCGACGGCTCAGGAGCACAGCTTGAACAGGGCCCGTCAGGCTTCTCGGGCCTCTGTCGCTGAAGCGGCCTCCTGACACATTAGAGCAAGAGAATTCTCTCCAAAGGTAATAAAAGCCATTTCTGTCAGGCTAAGTTCCTTCAAACATCAATGAAATGGCATTTGGATTTTAATTTCTTTAACAGTGGAAGAGCATGAGCTTTGGCAGGAAGCTCGTGTTCTTTTCTCCAGTTTCCACTGGAGAGGAGACTTGAAATTCTGGCCAGTTTTCAGGGAGGCTTGAAGCCTCTCCTCCTTTCCCCACCCTTTATCACCAGCTTCCTCACTGGGCACTCCCTTGGCACCCCCCCGGGTGGGGACGAACCGAACAGAGACAGCCTAACCCCGGGGCTGATGAAGACCAAGCTCCACTGTGCTCAGTGCTTGAGTGTTGACTCATGAACCAAGAGGTCACGGGTTCGATTCCCAGTCAGGGCACATGCCCAGGTTGTGGGCTCGATTTTGATGTTTCTCCTCAATGTTTTTTTTATATATAAATATATAAATATACATATACATATATATATATATATTTTAAATCAAGCTCCAGGCTCCACCCCCTGCACGGCCCCTCCAGGCACTCAGGAAAGGCACTAGCCGTATGGTCACATGATTTTACAGTTTTGTACAATTTGCAAAGTATTGTATTTCGATGGCAACTAGTTAAGAACTCCTCTCCGTCACACTTTGCCTTTTGTAGGGTGATGTTTATGTGGTCCCAGGGATTGTTAAGTAAATAGGAGTTGAATTGGGCAGTTATCCATCTGGTTTTGAATAGATGAGATATATTTACACAGTTCACAATCTCTTCTAGATATAGTTAAAGTGATTGCTGGCTGCCTGCCTTAGAAATGTCTTCTTTGATCAACCGTGCTGGTGGAAAGACTAACTCTCTTTCTATTATCTCTTTAGGAAATATTACAAGATTGTCTTATGAGGAAGCAATCAAAGACTATTCATCCAAAGACTAAAAGATGAAGTATTATAGAAGAGCTTCACATAGTAATTGCTAAATGCATTGTTACTTTTCCAGATTTCGTGATATTAGTGTTCGTTAGCTTTTTTAAACTTGCATTTTGTTATAACTCCCAATTTATTTTTCATTTTAAATCAATAGTCACCATTGAATTATTTTTGTTTCATAATATTGTTTACTTTTTCTTAAAGAAGGCCCTGAGATTTGTCTCAGCTGACAGATTGGTCACAAAAGCTGACTTGGGCCCTGAATCTTGAATCTGAGTGGACTCCTGACTATACCTGGTGACTTGCTGTTTCCTGTCGGAAATTAGGCACCATGTACCAGGCACCTTATCACACCTGGGTAATGTTCTTCCACCTACAACTTCATATGTTTCCCAATGTTTCTGCATTATCTCCAATCATGACTAGGAAAGGAGGCAAGCACGTAAGTGTATGATACAAATATCTCCCCAGTCCTATTTTCCCTCTCTCCCTGGGACCCTATTAGTGTCCCAGCAAGACACCCTTACCATGTTCTTACTTTCTTTCCACTAGAATGACTTTCAACAAACCCACAGATATAATCAGCCTGGGATCCTTTACTCCTTTGTAGGGCGATGTATTTTTATGGGACTGTGATATAGAGATCTGCCAGTTCTGCTTGCTTCCAGGTTCCTGTGTGGACTGTCAGCATCACCATCAATAAATATTTATTGAATGCTCACTATGTTCAAGTACTGTACTAGGCAACGGGGGGGGTTTGTGATTGCCAATTCCTAATCAGAAGGAATATTTTCTTTTTCTCTGCACTGGTAAAGTACATTAACTTCAGATCGCCTTTGACCCACACAAATCTTCGCAGCAGGTGTTGCTGGAGTTCCTTTAGAGATGACAAGCAAACTAAGGCTCCTAGAGCCTCAGAGAGCTTATGTGACTTTTCCAAGTTCATGCTGCTCATAAATGGCAGAGCTTGGGCTGGATCTCCTCTATGGACCCCCCACCACAGCCTCCCTCTGTGCCACAGATGCTGCCCATCAGTGTGTCCCCTGGCTCAGTGTTAGTCATGGCTGGGTGAATGGCTTGCCAGAAAATTTTCTTGGAGTATATCTGATGTGGGTTCTAATTCTGATTCCCTCAATTGCTATCTTTGAGCAAACGGATTAACATCTCCCAGTTTCTGTTCACTGTTAAGTGGAATAATAATAATCATCTTAACTTGCTGAGAGCATTTATGAGAGCATTTAAGATCATGAGTTCTGGGGTGAGATTGCTAAAGACAGAGATGAGGAGGTGGTAGAGTGTACACTTTGTCTAACAATTATTTTCTTGGCTCAGACCTCTTTCTCTCTCTCTCTCTTTCTCTCTCTCTCTCTCTCTCTCAGTTTAAAAGGTGATAGGCAGATGCTAACAAAACTTCTTTGGAATTGTATTATCTAATTTCATTCCTCTATTAAAGGCAAGCCCTATTCTAAGCTGGTGAATATCATTTCCATGAATGTTGTATAACTTATTTACCCACATTTAAATCTGTATCAGGGATGCTATATGTACTTAGCAGTTTCTGTAAGTCCTAGTAACGTTAGTCTAAGAGTCTCTCTTTTTCTGCACCTTGGCCAAATGTTAATATATAGCCAATATAATATAATATAGCCAATGCGATGAATTTAAAATGGTATTTACTGTTTTAATTTGCACATTCCTCATTACTAATGAGGTCATGCATTCTGTAAGTTTATTAGTCATTCAGTTTTCTTCTTTCATCATTTTCCGTTTTTCTTTTGTTTCTCTTAATAATTTTTGAGGTTCTTTGCTTATTCTGAATACAGATCTGTGACTTACGTAAGTTATAAATACCTTCTTTTGATTTCTGATTTGTCTTTTAATTTTGTTAATGGTTGTTTTTTTTATCATACCAAAGCTATTCATTTTTATCATAGTTAAATATATCAAGTTTTCTTTCAGATATTGTAGTTTTTCTATCCTGTTCAAGAAATTCTTTCCTCAAAACTGGTATTAAAAAGATATTCCACCTATATTTATTCTACCAGTTTCAAGTTCCCCCTGATAAATGTCTTTAATGAAATGTCTTTGTGATGTGAAATAGTTATACAAGTTCATTTTTCCATGATGACATTCACAGCATGATGTATTGAATGATCTCATCCCATATCTTTATATGTAATGTCACACCTGTTATATACCATATTTCCAAAAGTGGGGGATTACTTATTGTGTTCCGACCCAAAAAGTGGTCAAAGAGTCAATTCTTAGACCAGCCAGCATTTCTAATGATGGGTAGAGAGGGGACCTTGTTAATGGAATGTAATTAACAAGAGGCTCTGTGGCCAAGCACATGGACAGCACTGGCTATTTTTCCTGCAGGTTACACTTCAAGGCCTTTAGCACGAGACATCAGCATCGGGTGCTATCTACAAAAAGTAGTTCCCCGTCAACTCACCGCTGCGTTGCTGACCACTTGAATGGGCATTAAAATCCTTTAAAAAGACACACAACAATGACCTTGCTAAGCTTCCACGTATCACTTACACACGTGATCACTGGACAAAAGATGATCTTGGAGAGACAGGATCATAGAAAATCTGCTTTAACTTTTCCTTATTAAAACACATTCCACCAAGTTTTGTCAACCACAGTGTTCTCACCTGTGGGAGTAAGCACTGCTCTTCCTAACGCCAAATATTTTTCTAAGTGTCTTGACCAGGAGAGAAGGATGCCTTTGGTCATGGTACAACTGTTTTCTATGTTTTCCAAAATACAGAAATTCTAAATTCTTATGAAGCTACAACTTGAATCACTCCATTCCTTAAAGATTCGCTCTTGGGAGAATTGGTGTCCATGTAGATGAACTTTATTTTGCTCTGTGCTCAGAAGCTAAAAAGAATGTGGCTTTGCTATATGGAAGGAATTGAAATCCTCATGCGTTTATGAAACTTCCAACCCCATTAATAAGGTTCAATAAAAACAACATATCTGAAAACCTTCCCAGATGGAGTGAAACCCATTGGCTCTAGTTTTATAAACAGACAGTTCACCCATCAATCTCATCACAAACCTTTCCCACTGGTGTTTTCCTCCCTTCCCTCATACTGTGAGCACCTGTGGCAGGTGACATGTCTGGTGCTGATGGCAGTCGAAGGCCATCACTCTGTAAGGCAAGCCTGGGAACCTCATCTGATGCAGCCTCATGGACTGATGCTCAGATTTCACCCAAAGTAATGCAACAATTTCATTAGAAGCTCAAGTAGGTGCCTTGACTAGAGTCCTACGCATTCAACTTTTAGACAGAATAAATACAAAGTTGCCTGTTTGGGTTTACTTGTAAACATTCTCCTATGTAGAAAAGGAATACCTTGGCTATAGAAAATAAAACTGGCTATAGAAAATGTCCACATGTGCTGATCCCAGCTCTCCTTAGGTATTTTCATGGGTGTTGATTCCCAAAGGAAGGCAACCAAAGTCATGTAGACTTATGAATCAGTGAGTCACAATTACGGAGTACTCATGAAATGCCAAGACACAACTACCTCTGTCTAAGGAGATCAAATTCTCCCATAGACAGGCCCAGTAGTAAAGTGACACCCGGCTCATGCCTCAAACTGAAGATCACTAGCAAAGTGTATTTTACAAAATTAAATAGTTAAAAAAAATAATTGCAAAAAATTATTCTTAATCAAATGCATGTTTAAGAAGTAAACATGCTAATATTCAAAGTGAAATGGAATGTCACAAAAAGAAGCTGTCTTTTAAGAGAGTAAAAAAAAGAAATAGCAGCTAGAACAGTAAAAAGAGAAACGGTGAGAGAAAGAGCACATTGTGGAACTCAAGATTTTTTCTCTTCATGTTTGCAGTCCTTTAATTCTATGCCTGCCCCGGGTTTAACAAAGCAAGCCAAGGGCTGACTTTAAACAAAGTGTAAACTGGCAAAAGTGGAACAGGAAATCTGGCCTGTTAAGATAAGGGCGATTTGTCCGACACCTGGCGGCTTCGTCTGGTTCATAGATAGATGGTCCCTGAGCCAACTTGTCACTAGCAGATGAGCTATTAATTTCAAATAGAAATTGGATCTGTCTTATGGGAATTGCAGAAGTAATGGTTTTTCTTACATATTCTTTTCCAGATGTTCTTTTTCTAACTACAGGCGCTCTTAATTTCAAATATTCCAAGTGTATAATTAAAGTTACAGTTTCGCCTCAAATTTAAAGTATTAAACCTTGAATAAACTTGGGCAGACGGCTGCCTTGGTGGAATGTGTCTTGAATTCCTGCGATTCCTCCGTCAGCGGTCCTGCCTGCCATCTGGACAGGGCCATTCTCCACACACAACCTGCTCTTCCACCTGGCAGCAGCGGGCTCTGCTTTCCGAGCACAACTTCTCTTCTATCATACTGTCCAGGGCAGAAAGCTTTTGCACTTCATCTTCCCTTTTCCAGTGTCAAGAAGTATCTTCCCTTTTCCAGTGGCTTTGAGCCTATAGGCTTCCTGTTGTTCATCTCGTCGGTTCAGCGAGCATTCTTTTTGGTACCATCGGACCCTTCCAAACTCAAGAACCCTGCTCAGGGGTGAAACCAGTCTTTCAAGGCTGCTTTTCCATCGTGAAGAAAAACATAATACTTAAAAATATATAACATTATTATTTCTTAAAATATAACATTATCCTGGGGTTAGCTAAAGCAAATTTACCTAAAATCTTTTTTTAAATTTTTTTAATACATTTTATTGATTTCAAAGAGAGGAAGGGAGACGGAGAGAGAGGGAGAAACATCAACGAAGAGAGAGTTTGATCGGCTGCTTCCTGCACACCCCTGACTGGGGACCAAGCCTGAAACCCCAGGCATGTGCCCTGACCGGGAATTGAACTGTGACCCCCCGGTTCATAGGTTGATGCTCAACCACTGAACCACACCGGCCAGGCTACCTAACAAATTTTTAAAGCAAGAAATTCTTTAGAGATGAGAAGCAATTCTTCAAAAAGGGGCAATCTCTAACGCTAGGCAACTGTGCAGAGTCGAGATAGGATCTTTCCTCCTGTTACTCTAGTTGGTTAGATCACGTACACACTATTACTTCTACGTATTTATTTTGTTACCCTAGATCAACCAGCATTTTGCCAAGGCTCACAAAAAATGCTCTCATGTGTTAAAAGTATTCAGCCATGAGTGAGATTTAGAGACTTTGAAACAAAATGCTTCTCACATATGTTTTCTGTTAAACTACTTCTTATCTCTTGTTCTCTACTTCCAATTTTTGCATTTTCAAATGATTATTTAATTGCATAAGAAGAAAAAAAAGAAGCAGCAGTGGGGTTCGAGCAGGTGTGCTGGCAGGGAGAGGGATATCATGGTAGGCTCCTTAGTCTTGAGGAAAAGATTCATCATCAGATTCTCTGGTGGTCACTTAATCTTTCTGAACCTCAATAACATATATTTCAAAGGTTTGCTATGTTGATATATTAAATGTAAAAGTGTGTATCAGTCAGTTTCTTGCTGTAATCATTTTGTGCAGCACACAATATTAAACTCTTAGAGGGTTACAGAAATATTAATTGTGTATTCAGGAATCAGGCAGGTTGGCTCTGGTCTTGGCTGGCCTCAGCGGGACTAGGCTGGACTCTGGGTTTCGATTGGTTCAGTCCTACCAAAACTAAAGGAGCCACAGCCACCAAGGGAAGCTCCTCTCATAACAGAAGGCAGAAGCTCCAAGGGGTGGGTGAAAATTTCTAAGCCTCCCAAGGCCTAAACTTCCACCCACATTCTATTGAGCAAAGCAAGTCACATGGCCAAGGCCAAAGTCAATGACAAGAGAAAGATTTATTGGCAAAGAATTCAATCTAAGACCAGTTATAACACTCTTGTTTTTCAATGAATGCTTAAAAAAAAACAAAAAGCCACTTCCTTTAAAATGTCACATTTTTATACCTACAATGTGAAATTGTATACCTAAATTCTAGCAAGTACATATTAAATTTAGTTTTGCTTGTTATGAGTTTGTTATGGGTTTAGATTGGTATTTCTTTTATGTGAAAGAGTTTATATTTTAAAGATCCTAATTTCTGGATACCAGTGTAAATAACACTTTTACTTAAAGACCAAGGTCTTCTCAAGTCTAAACACATGGCTCACTCTTACCCTTGCCTTTTCCTCAATGTTTCGGGGTCTATGGAGATTTTAGAGTATTGATGGAATATGAGGACTATTATATGAGGACGATTAGGATGATTTATTGGAAGAATTAGGATTTGAGATGAAACCTGGAAAGAAAGGGGCAGAGAGATACATATAGCAACTGAGAGCAATGTTATAATTTGGGGAAGAGCTAAGGCAAAGGGCACAAAGAGAGGACTATTTCGTAGGCAGTGAGATGCCAAGAACGGGCACCTGAGCTAAGGCGAACAACACCTTCTGTGGGCAGCACAGTTACACAATGTGGAAGTTAGAATGTTTCAGATCTGTTTGCAAAAGCTGCTTACTTAAACAAGCTTCTTATTTGTCCATGTGCTCTCTGTTTATTGTCTATAAAGTCATTATTTACTAAAGCCATTATTTTGTAGTTTTGTTTTTTTTTTTTTTAAAAGACCAAAGTATTTCTAAAATTTCTGTTAATTCCTGGGCTTATTCTCAGAATAGCTAGAGGTAACATATGGCAAATGAAAAGTTGCACATTTTCTTCCAAAGTTTCAGTGTTTTCCCCTATAACTTACCTAATTAAAATGAAATGTTCTTATTCTCTCCCATTATCTAGGGATATAATGTGTTTAATATTCAAACACTGCCCACCTGTATACATATATATATACTTTTCATATGTATATAACTTATTATTTTTATATTTTATATATAATTGTTTAATTGTGGAGGGTATGTGTTTGTAGGAAAACAGGGATTTTAATTGTTTCACTTCTGCTAAATATAATTCTTTTAAATTGCCATTGAAGATGGACTACAGGTTTTTCGCTATTTCTGCATGGGTTAGCTAATGATAATTGAGGTTTTCTTCCTCCGTATGGTAGGACAGAAAGCCTGTCTCTGACATTAACTCTGTAGATGAGAGAATAAATACTTTTCCTTTTGCAGCGCTGGCGTTTCAACAGCCCTTCCCCATGAACCAAAAAGGCACCCTCTTCTGCAGACCCAGAGACACAGTCATTGTCAAAAGATGAAGCCGCAGCCCCATTTCCCATGCCACCCGGATGCACTTCAGAGGTGCTTCTTCAATTATAAGAGCTTTTAGCGTTACCTACTGCAGATTTAGGTACAATCTTATTTAAAGAAATGAAATACAGTGTTTACCAAGGAATACTTTTTCCAGTCTTGCAGCTGCTTTCCTGCTGTGACTGACAATGCGGCCGAGCCACCACCACACACGTGCCAGACAAATTCTATAGCACAACATCTGTGCTGTAAACAAATTTACAGAAATCTAAGCCACCGGGAGATAAAATATACTAGTAGGACATTGCTCAAGTAGAGCATCATTCTGAAATACAATTTTTAATAACTATTTGGCTTCTCTCGTCTACTTTAGGAAACATCATTTTCCTCTGACTGTTTAGAAATGATACAGTGAAAAGAAGGAGTGGTTTAGAAGTGGATTACATTCGTCTCTTTTGAAAAAGGTCACATTCATAAATTCTTGCAATAAATAAATGGCTTAGGGCAGTGCTCCTCAAACTTTTCCCGTGACGGACCATTACTGGCTGTGGGTCTGGAGATACTGGAGAGAACCGTTATGCCATGCCTGGTTTTCACTTTAAAATTAATCTGAATTGCCAGTCTGCTTTATAGATCATTTATGACATAAGTGTTTGTTTCAATATAAGGTACTTGGCTAGTCATCTCCAGCATGGCAGGCTTTGTTGGATTCCAGTGCTCCTACCCACAGGTTTACGCATCCAGGGACATGCATGTACTTTTCCGGGAAGTAAAGAATCTTGCAAAAGTCCAAATTCAATTTTTTTCATTTAACATACATTGTAAGTTACTACAAAGGTCACATAAACATGATTTCTTTTCTCAACGAGCTTTTAGCATTGCTGGAGAGATAAAACAAGTACATAAAGAGCTATAATGCATATAATAAAAAATGAATGAGATTTAGAAGAAAATGAAATAGAGAAAATGGCTGGGTGAGTCAGGGAACTCTGTGGAAAAGAATGATTAAAGTTGGATATGCAGAAAACAATGAATGAAGAGACCTCAAGCAGTGAAAACAGTATCAAGAACAGCACAGGAGCTGTACAAAAATTGTCATTTTTTCCCCCCCAAATGCAGAGAGGGCAGGATTGGTAGTAGAACATAACTTAAAAATAAATCATTGCATTTAATGATTGCAGATCAGTCCCACATAAATGACAAAATAGCCCTCAGCAAATTTAAAAATAAGCTTCAATGAATCACTTTCCTATATACCAGGAAACAAAGCAAATAGTTTGCAGGTTACGGCATCAACACGAATCTCTGCATTTATATTTTTAACTAATCTGATCGAAGCATCATAATAACTCTAAAGAACAAAGACATTTCCATCTCTCATTCCTGAAATTTATACTTTCTCCGGAACAAATGCACAGAGTTTTTAGTTATGACTACGAGAACGGCAGGACTTTAATATAATCATTGCACTCTTTCTTAAAAAATCCATTTACTCCCTTATCATAACATAAAGGCAAAAAAGCTCTACCAGATGGATGAGAGGCCCGGCGGTAGAACGTAAAAAAAAATAAAGCCAGAAGATGACATGGAAGGTTTTTCTTCATGACTTTGACAGAGGCGAATATTTCTCCACACACATCATTATAACCATAAAGGAAAAGACTGAAAATTGAACTTCATTAACATGAGGACACCCTATTCCTCAAGGGACAAGATTAAGAGGGTGAAAAGGCAAAGGAAGGCGAGGGACAAAAGCGTAAACTGCTCTTTGTATCTAAACCCAGCTGCTCGCAGCGCTTCCAGAACATTCCTACAGGCCCGGCAGCACCACGCTAGGGCCCGGAGCCCTGCTCCCAGCTGCAAGCCCCCCTGCGAAACGGGTACCTACGGCGGGGGCGGTCGTGGGCTCGCAGCTTTCCGCACAGAGAACAGTGCGGTCAGCGGTAACCGGCGACGCGAGAAGGCGCGCGGCCTCCCTGCGCTCGGCTGGAAGCCAGGCCCGCCCGCGCGCCGCAACGCACGTGTTACCCGGGCGCGCTGAGCGCCTGTTTCAACGGCCCTGACCTGGAAACCGCTCTAACGCTCAGCCACCAGGGCAGAAGGACGAATGACTGGCGCAGACGACAACGTGGGTGACCCCTGAACGAAAGGCACAAGGCCCCAAGAAGCCAAGCATCGGAACTGCGCGCTGTAGGACTCCGCGCCTGCCGCGGAGAAAACCAGGCCAAGGGCATTTCAGACAAGGAGCTGGAGTCTTCCTCCCCTCGGGGGGCGCTGCCGCCGGCGGGGGGCGCGGCTCGCACAGGTGTGGTAACTTGGGAAACTCCCTGGCTGTGGCTCAAGGGACAGGCTGCGTGGCTCCCCCCCCCCCATACATGTGCTCACGCACTTGCTGGTGAGCCACACACGTTCAGACGGTGCCGCTCCACTGGCCCGCGGATTTTCCCCAGTAAACACAGTCGGTCCTCCCTACCTGGCTTTTGTATCCGGGGCATCCGACCACCTGCGGATTGAAAACTCCTGCGTTGGCGACCGCACATTCCCACCGGCGGGATTCCCAGCCGCGGCTTCCCGCGTGCACGCGCGCGCGCGCATTCCCAGCCGCAGGCTGGAAACAGTGTCTTCGCGCTCCCAGCCACCGACTCCCACCCGCGGAGCAAAAATACTGTTTTCCAACCGCGGTTGGCTGACTCGGTGGATGCAAAGTGCAGACTGGATGGAGCCAAGCTTCGAGGGAGTCAAAGGTTATACTCGGGTTTTCCGCCGCTGGGGGCGGGCGCTCCTAACGCCCGCCTGGCTCCAGGGTTAACTGTACCTTCAGGTCTTTGGATAAACATGGAAACTGTCCCGTGGTAAGGAACTTGGAAACTGTATCGCCTGTGAGAGGAACACCCACTGTACATTGCCAGAAATACTATAGATTGTTTTCTAGCATGCGTATAGCGAGTTACTTCTACTCAAAAATTAAACTTTTAAACTGGACATACTTTGATTAAAGCCCATAAGTGTATAAAATAGCAACTATAAAGCCTCTACTTCGGTTCTTATAATAATATTTAACTGGTCAAGTACTCTCTATCTGTTTTAAGTGCTTTTATGTATTGACTCATCTTAACTCACAAAGTTACAAAGTGAGGTAGCAACTATTATTTCCCTTTAAAGAGGCAGGGTCCAGGCTCACAGAGGCCAAGGAGCATAATCAAGGTCCCACGACTAGTGACAGGTCCTGAAACTAATTTGGGCATCTTAATTTAAAATTACACGCGTGCTCCGCCGGGCGTGGCTCAGCGGTTGAGCATTGACCTAGGATCCAGAAGATCGCGGTTGGATTCCAGGTCAGGGCACATGCCCGGTTCAGGCTGGATCCCCAGCAGGGGGCGTGCAGGAGGCAGCCGATCAATGACTCTCATCATTGAGGTCTCTCTCTCTCTCTCTTCCCTCCCTCCCTCCCTCCCTCCCTCCCTCCCTCCCTCCCTCCCTCCCTCCCTCCCTCCCTCCCTTCCTCTTTCTGAAATCAATAAAGATATAAAAATAAATAAATAAAATCTTAGAACAGTCAGTGGCTGGGCCTGAGATTGAAGTTTGGGGTCATGCGACTGTATAGTGGATGAAATGCCTAAAGATGACTATACACCTACTTTTGCAAGTACACAGACAGAAAACACCTATGAATATATTTCAAGATAACTCCTAAGTTTGCACCTGAGCAGAAACTATTAGCTGCAGCAGCATGGAGAAAACATGACATTGCCAGAGGAAAGTATTTTCTTTGTAGAAATAGATCAGTTAGAAATTTTCAAGCTGCAGGTAACTGAATACCGAGGTCGTTGCGGCTGAAACAATATATTTACCGTCTTCTTGCAACCAGAAAAATGGAGGGTAGGTGCTCTATGATGGGTCAACAGCAGCAAGACTCAAGCACCATCTGTCTTTCTGCTCAGCCAAGAAGATGGGTCTCTGTCCTCAGGTTCATCCCTCTCTTTGCACAATAAAATCTGCATCTTTAAATTTCACAGACTTGCACACCAGCACCTCTTTTCATCACAGAAGAAAACCCTTGCTAACCCTCCCCCTCCCCCTCAGGTTCATTTCTTCCCTCCTTTCAGTAGTCAGGGTTGCGGGCATGCCAAGCTGGTGGAGGGGATGAATTGTGACAACTGGCTTTGACTGACCAACATTCACCTTCTAAGGATGCTAGTTTAACAACCCGTGCAAGGGAGAACACCCCCAGCAAATTGGGAGCTAGGGATTGGAAGAAAGGGTGGAAGGCTGGCTTTGGTTAGGCAACCAACCAGTGTGTGCCACAAGAAAGTAGTAATGCTAAAAACAACCATGGCCTTGCAAGTAACAGCCTCAGCCACAAACCAGAGTGCCACTTCTACGTGAATACTGTGTGGAGATGTTTTCTTCGGTCTACATACATATTTCTCAACAACAAATAAGAATGTGAACAGTATCATCTTTGGGTATTCAAGAATATTGTGTGTGATTACTCTTTAAAATGGCATTTCCAAAATATGTATTAAATCAGGTATGTTAAGGTTTAATACAGAAAATGTCTAAATCATTCTTTTACGTGAAAGTATGACCTGTGCCACCAAATTGGAAGCCAACAGAAACACCGAGACAAGGAATATAAACTATTTTTTTTCTTGCCCGGGGAAAGGTTTGGAATTAAAACTTTAAAACCAAATTTTATTTTCTTTACTGTAAGTCCGTAGGTGTCTGGTGTATAGTGTGTATACAATATACACAAAGTTTATGATGGAAGCATTCAAGAGTCAGTGCATATAATTTCATTTTTTTTTTATCATCTTAATTGCCTTCTTCCTACACTGAATTCTCTTGGAAAATATTTCAAGTAATGTTATTACTTTTAATGGTTTTTGAAGCTCAGCATACTTCATAACAAACACCTCATTAAAACCGCATTATAGAAACGAGCCCTTCACCTGCTATGGTAAATGATAGTTTTTTGATCACGAACTTGGGGGTTTTCATCCCGTCTCAGGAGGGAAAGCCAGTTTTCTGAACCCTGTGCATGAGGCTTACAAATGACTGTCAAGTACGACTGAACAGTCTTCTTGTGCTTAAGCAGCTATGAAATTGCAAAATTACACCTTCTGTGAAAGTCGCGTCACCAGAACCTGTCACCTCTGTGCCCTTCCGAAAGGCAATGCTGCCGTTTTCTTTATTCCATTCGAGTTTTTAGGTTTGGTCAAGTGCAGCTGGCCGGTGGGGACGGGCAGGGAGTTACTATCAGAATGTTTTACTTTATTTGATCATAAACTACACACACTAGCATTTAGAGATAAAGAAAATGCAGAGCATGGCTCACTACAGAGGGAAACAAAGGCAAATTAATTAATTGTTTCTTAACTTAAAAATGTACCTGTAAAAGCCATAAAGTCTACATCATCAGAAAAAAAATGTGCTATGGTCACCGTGGGAAGCAAGTGCCTGTGTTTTATGGGCGAAGTGGCCTCTCAGCTGTCAGGCAACCCTGAGTCAGGGATCAGCCATCACTCTGCGAAACCCCTTCCCCATCCGGTCACCTTCACGTTGAAAGGAGCCCAAAACAACTTCTGGATTCTACACAACGGCCTTGGAAACAGAAGCGCTTCCTTGAGGAAAAGAAAAGGAAAAGCCATTGTCTCCTCACTTCCCCTCCCGCCCCCGAGCTCCTCTCCTGCATCTGCAAGCGCCAAGGTGCTAAGACCACTCCTCTCCCTCCGCACGCTCTCGGGGCAGCTCCTTTTCTGCAACGGCGGTTAAACCATTTGTGCACCTCATCTGGGAGGAAGTGGGAGGTGGAGAGCCGCGAGGGCGGGAGGAGTTGGGGCTCTCCTTGCGCACACCTCCCTCAGGGTCGCCACGGAGACGGAGCGTCCTGGTTCGCGGGCCGGGGGAGAGGCGGGCGGTGGCTCCTCCCTCCCACCGCTGCCGCGGGACAAGGGCCGGGAGAGGTGGGAGTGGCGTGGGGGTGGGGTTGGCGGTGGCATTGGGGGGCGCTTACGTCACGTGCGTGCAGGGACCGCTATAAATGCACCGGCTGGAGCGAGCCGCGGAAGCTCTGGGCGCCGGGCTCTGCGCATCGCGGCGGCTCCGAGCAGGAGCTCCGGGTCCCCGCCAGCCCTCGCCGCCCGACTCCGCTGCTGTCCCCGCCCTCGGCTCCTGCAGAGGGTGCTCGGAGACGATCGGGCGCGCACCCCGGCCAGCTAACTAGGCGGCTCCCTCCGCGCTCCAACTTTAGGCTCTGGCTTTGGAGAGCTTTGCCTGCTCTTTGGTGCAGGTCCCGGAGGGGCGCGGAGGCCCAGGCTCGCGTCGCGCTGCAGTCGGCGCCCTGGTCGCCCTGGGCGCGCGGTGCGGGCCTTCCCGAAGGGGACTGTCTGGGGGCGGGGCCGTGCGGAGGGGACCGGAGGCCGGCCGGCTGGTGGGGCTCCGCTCTCGCAGGGAACTTCACCCTGGAGAGGTAAGGACCTTGCTAGCGCTCATCGCCCAGTCGGCACGCATCCCCCTCTTCCTAGCTACCCTTTCCTTCTTAGTCCCTGCTTTTAAATCAAACCAGCTTGCAGGACCGGGTCAGACCCGAGGGTGGGTGGGCTGCTCGGAGGGCGGCGGCGATGGAGACGACGGGGAGCCGGTCTTGTGGGAGACTCCGAGTTTCACCCGCTCCTTTCGGCGCGCACTTTTCTTCTGGGTTAAGTGAGCGCCGGGTGCGCTTGGGGCTTCCGGCCCGCAAAGCTCTGAAGTTGCGGGGGGGTTGTCAGTTCCGTCGGGTGCGCGCCACAGGTTAGGTTCGCTTCCCAGGAAATGACTGAGCTTCTTCTCGGCCCGCTCTGTGCCAGAGGAGACCCCTCCAGGGACCCGCACCATCCATCCATGTGCTTCCGCTCGCTGCGCCTAGGGTTACGTGCGCGAATGTTTGTTTTGTGCCCGAATGTTTCTTGCCGTGCGCCAATGTTTTATGCCCAAATGTTTTGTGCTCCTTCGAGGAAGTCGCCGCGGGCGCTCTGAGTGCCTGTGAGTTGTAGGCAGGAAGCTTCGGGACGCACAGAAACCGGGACCTGTCGACGGGTGGAAAGTATCCTCGGCACGCCCTTGCAGGCTGTCTGTAATCACAGCCATTTACAGTCGTGTAGCTCGGAAATTATTTCCAAGCTTTGACTCTTTAGGGCGACTTTTGCTATTTCGTTTTGGCCTCGTGCCTGTCACCCCGGAAAGTGTACTGTGTGCTTCGCGGGAAGAGCGCGTCCCGTGTGTCCAGCCCTCCGAGGGAGGAAGGGTGGGACTGCTGGCTCCAGAAGCGCCTGCCCGTTGGCCGGCGCGATGCGGAGACCGATGGACCCGGCCCGCTCCCCTCCCAACTGCGGCTTTACGTTTACTGCCGGGAGATGAGTGTCTGCCTCGATTTCCGCGCTAATCACACTGCCTGTCGTTGCAGCCGAGAGGCGCGGAAGAGCCTTCCCGTGAGGTCTTCGCAGGGACACCCTGAGCTCGGCCACCATGGAGCGCGCCCCGCCCGCGTGGCTCCGAGTGACCGCGGTGCTGCTGCTCGTGGCCGAAGCCGTGCCGGCCATGGTCGTCCCCAACGCCACCTTGCTGGAAAGGCTTCTGGAGAAGTACGCCGACGAGGAGGGGGAGTGGTGGACGGCCAGGCACCGGGGGAAGAGGGCCATCTCGGACGACGACATGCAGGGCATCCTGGACCTGCACAACAAGCTGCGCAGCCAGGTGTACCCCGCGGCGGCCAACATGGAGTACATGGTGAGTGCGCCCGCCGCCCCCCGCGCGCCCCGCGCGCCCCGCCCCGCCCCGCCGCCGGCGCCGCTCGCCCGCGTGGCCCTGAAAACACGCGCCTTCTTGTGAGTGCTGCGTCTGAAAAGTCAGGAATCAGTCATTTGAAGAGGCTTTTTGGATCGCTGATTATACAGGGTGAGGCGAAAGTAGGTTTATGGTTGTGCGTGTGGAAAATAGTATCATAATTAATCAATAGTAACACAAGAATAAACTGTTTTGCATGCTCACAACTGCAAACCTAATTTTGCCCCACCCTGTGTATATATATGTACATATGTGTATTATATATATATATATAAATTTTTTTCAAATGGGCCCTTGTTTCTTACAAATATGTAAATGACATATTATAAGGCTACATTTCTATGGTGGCTTTATGTTGGGTGCGTGGCAATGGCTTTTTTCTCCTTCTGGATTTATTTCTGAACTTTGAATGTCAAAATCAGCCTGGGCAAAGGATTGAATAAGAATATGTGACCTACCCTTAATAACCTTATATGCACCCTGACAGTAAAGTAGCAAGTTGGGGAAACACATTTTTTTAGGACTACTAGCGTGTAACTCATTAATATACTACTTAATACCCTAAATATTTAGAAAAAATTAAAAAATCTATTATACCACTTGCATGAATTAGGAATGCACCATCAAAAACTGATAATAAATAATCATTGGTGATGGCGAACTTATTTAATGACTATTGGGAATACCATTTCTCCTGGATACACTGCAGGGTACAGTTAACTTCAGTGCGTTCTTGGTGTGTTTTTTTTTCTTCCTGCATTTACATTAGTTTTGAAGGGCAGTCTCTGGTTAGGTAACTTTTACTTGCATGGGAGTTTAAAGTTCACACTATCCATTGCAAAATATGGTGTTGCTTTACTTTAGCTTTCACTGGAAGCTAAAAATATTTTACTCTAAAGAAAGTAGGTAGTACTCAACAGAGCTCAGGGGAGATTACAAATTGGGGCCTGGCAATCAGGCTGTGTGGGTTCAAATTCTGGCACTGATACCCTTCAGCTGTGTCGCTGTAGACAACTTGTTAATTCTCTCCTTCAGTTTCCTCATGTCCACCTAGCCTGTGTACTGACCTCTGAGGGTTGCTGTGTATGTTGAATGAGACAACCTGGGTCAAGTTTAGCTCATTAGCAGGCACTTTGCAAGGTTTCATGAAATGTTAATGAGACATATAACTAATTTTATGTTTCCACATCGTGTTTAAACAGAATATGTGAGGACATTGTTATCTCTTTTCAAAATTCTCTGCAGGAAATCACATCAGCAATGTCCCACATTTCTGCTTTTTGTGTATTTCCAAAGTAAACAATCCTATGACTTCCTCATCTGTGAGCTTTCAAAAGGAAAAGCCAGTTATGGAAACTTTTCCAGCTCAGCCGCCGTATGCTTATTCCACATGGAGAAGTATTCAGTTGCTTTTTATTTAAAATGAGAAAGAATTTGGGAGTTCAAACCCACAAAAGAAAATCTGAGCATATATGTGTGTGTTTCAAGTAATAAGAAAATAATGAAAGAATAGTTCTGTGCTTTGTTTTTATGTCTGACTTCCAAAGAAAATAACTGTCTATTGTATGATGTCTGGTCTGTTTATCCAACTTTCTTGTAAGTTTCACTGGTTTCATTCTATCCTTGAAATGTAGGTTCAGAGACCAGCCAGGGAACTGTGACTTGGCTAGGCACTGGGCTGCGGAGTAGTTCCGTGCCCAACTGTAATACTGGCCCACATTTTCTAGAATTCACATTTAAGGGGAAGTTAAAGTAGAACTTTATTTGAAATACTGTTGATGTATGTATTATATAATAACAGGAGTACAGATGTTTATCAACCTGGTGAAAACTTGACTTAATCAAATAGTTATTTAAAGTGAATTTTTTTCCTGAGAAAAAACTAAACACTGGCTGAAGAACTGTTTCCTGTAAAAATCTGTGATTCTGTATGGTAATCGCCACCACTTGTGGCCACTTTTACTCCATACATTAAAAGCTTGAGAGCCAGTTACCTTTTTTACATTTGGCGCTTATTTTGGTATAGTCTTTTCCTTGAACCTGTGGCAGCCAAGCCACATTCACACTTACTACCATCACATCCGTACCCCTACCGTTATATTCATTTAATTAACAGGGTCAAAGTTGACTCTGGAAAACCACATCTTCATCTGAAGAGCTTACAGGCTGATAGAGAAGGGAGAATAGGCACATTTGAAAATTTTCAAGTAAGCAAAGAACCAAATTCTGTGTATGTGTATGAGTAATGCCAAGGGAGCGCCGGCTAATGGAATATTCCCGGGGGAGAGCTAATAAGTGGGGAAGAGGAGGTGTAGGTACAGACATACAGTTCCTGGAAGGTGCTCGGGACCGCGCACTGTGGCAAAGGGTGGAGGGCACATCTCGGGTGCAGGACGAGGGATGGACAGCGGGGGGGCGGCAGGCTGGCTGTCCAGAGCTGGAAGCAGTTAGACTGATGGAAGCAGAGACCTGTGGCTGAGTCAGGAAGGGGCGAATGAGCTATTGATTATGGAAACCAGTGATCCTACCCACATTTGTTCAGGGTAAAATGAGAAACTGGAGCTTTCAGGTCATCAAATGAAGCTGTTGCTGAAGAGGCAATGGATTTCAGAGGAGAAAAAATCCTGTCTTCGGACCCAGATGGCAGCAGGTTCACCCTTGTCTGTGCTGCTTCCTGGCACAGGAGCGCCCGCAGGCACCACCGTTCTCGGCTTTGCTTTCCTCACTGGCGAAATGGGTGTAAGGATGTAAGCCCCCCAGGCTGTAGTGAGATAACATGTTTCAACTGTTGAGCGTGTTCTCTCGCTTCCAACCTTTCCTTCCTGTGGGTTTTAAGGCCTCATCACTTGGTTCTTTTATTTTTCTGGTTACTCTGTCACATGTTCTTGTTTCCTGCTCATGTCTTACCACTTTGTTCCCCAGGTCTTCTCTCTTGGCCTTCTCCCTTCCTTTGGGACTTCATCCAGTCTTGACTGTAAATACCATCCATCTATTGACGGCTCCATAGTCTAGAGCTCCATCCAGCCAACCTCTGTGAGATTCATTTTCATATTCCCTACTGCCTGGGTCATCTCTGTGTAATATCACCCCACAGTTAACTTCAGTCTTAAGATGTCTAAAAAGAAAAGCAACTGTCTTCCCTTTTCTTCCACCCCTGCCTGCCCTCCTGCTAACCTTCCTCTGTTCTTTCTCACCAACACCTGCTCAGTCCTCTCTAAGCAAATAGCAACAGCAAACTGAAGAAAATGAGGCACACCCTCAACTCCTGCCTTCTCTCCACCCGCTTCCGCACAACATGGGTGCCCAGACACAGATGCACAATCACTTGCCAGGTCTGCAGATTGTCTCAGAAAGGTCTTTGGGATCCATCTCTCCTATTCATCCTGACCTTTGCTCACCCCGACCCTGGCACTGCAGCTCCCAGCCAGCAGACCATGCCAGTCTATCCCTGCTTTGTTTCTACTTTAGTCCCCCTTCCTCCCTGTTTCTAAATCTCTGTTTTCCTTCGAACAAATCGGGGGTGACTACTCGGTGGCACAAAACTTGTGCTGGCTCTTTGCTGCTCCCGGTGAAGGCCCAGGCTGATTAGCTTAGACAAGGAAGCGCGGCCAGCCCAACAGGCCCCTTCCCCTCAGCGCCCTTGCGTGTATTCGAACCTGTGTTCACGTTGAACTACTCTCTGCTCTTACAGATGGCAGCGCCTTCTCATGCTCTGTGCCTCCTTGCTCGGCTTCCTCTGTGCCCCGAATGCCTGTGCTTCTGGTCTCCTCCCAAATTCTTCCTCAAGACCAAGTACAAGCATCTTTCTGTAAAACTTCCTCTGCTGCACCCATTCCCCTGCCCCACTCCTTCTGTGCTCCTAAAGGATTTTATTCAAGCCCGTTTAGTATTAAAATTTTGTTGCAATTAAATATTTACATGCCTGCTTTCCTTTCTAAGACCTTGAATTCCTAGAAAGGTAAGGATTGTGCCTTATTTCTCTTTATAAACCTGGGCCTGATGCATAGAAGTGCTCGGTAAATATTTGTTGATTGAGCATTGTCAAATGCTCAGTATGTAAGTGTTGAATGAAGGGGTGGATGGAACAATGGGTGAGATTATATATGAGATAAAT
The DNA here is from genome assembly GCF_054644295.1 of Miniopterus natalensis. Classification (NCBI taxonomy): domain Eukaryota; kingdom Metazoa; phylum Chordata; class Mammalia; order Chiroptera; family Miniopteridae; genus Miniopterus; species Miniopterus natalensis. Next base: position 29,065,837 of record NC_142096.1, read on the forward strand.
ATGGGGGTGGGGTAGGTAAGAAAGAGGAGTTAAAAGAATAAAAGATGCTGACATGGAATTTGGATATACTAGAGATGAAGTTGAATAAATGCTTCAAATAGTTCAGGATTTTTTCCTACTTTTTATTTTATTTATTTTTTAAAAATATGTCTTTATTGATCTCAGAGAGAGGAAGTGGGGGGGAGGGAGAGAGAGACCAATGATGAGAGAGTCATTGATCCGCTGCCTCCTGCACGCCCCCCACTGGGGATCTAGCCTGAAACCCAGGCATGTGCCCTGACCAGGAATCGAACTGTGACCTCCTGGATCCTAGGTCAATGCTCAACTGCTACGCCACACCAGCCAGGCTCCTACTTTTTAAAATATTCATGCTATACTATAAATTGTCCAGTAAGATAGAGCCACTGAGATACTGGTGAAAATAGTCAAACGGTCTAGAATTTAAATAATAGACTGCATTAATGTGTTTTTACCTGTTGCTACAAATTTTTAACAAAGATGATTAAAACCCGAAATCGTGCACTGTGATACAAAATGTGCCTAAGTTTAGAATGTGCTTTGGCAACCAGGACACTTTACCTAAAAAGGACATGTAGGCCAATTATGTGAGCCCTTTTCCACTGTTACCACTGTTTCCCTGTCTTTTAGAGACCATTGATAGACTGTGCGGGACGGGGGACGGCTGTGCCTGCGTGCTGTCCCCCCACCTGTGGGTGAGACTGTGGAGAACCTTGGCGCACACATTTCCAAGTGTAGAACACAATACAGTCGGGTACCTCTCCGTTTGCCAGGCAGCTGGAGGCTCTGAGCCAAACAACCAGTGGTCCTGTGGTATGTGGTGCATGTCAATGGCTTCGTCCCAGTTTGCCACTTCCTTTCTCCCTAAGGCCATGCTTAACGTTGGAATTCAAGTTTCTATTCTGGGCTTCAGTCCTGCAGATAATTCCAGAAGCTGGACGTGGGACAACCTAGTTTGCTGAGCAGGGTGATGCTAGTCCGGGTTTTGCCCTATTTCTGACTGTGTGTAGCCTGAACCCAAGCCTGAAAAAGTGTTCTTAGCTTGTGAGTTTCCCTGTTTATGCTCATGAATTGTGAATTCCTGTCTGCTGATGTTATTTGCCACTAGTGACGTATATTCGGAATAAATGCAGGTAATGAAATGATGGCCTCAGGACTTATTTCCATAAAGCTCAGTGTTTACACATTTTTTATCTTGCTAAAAGTGGCAGGAATTCACTGCAATTAAGGTTTTATTGAAATGACTTCTAAAATGATAGTTTTCTCTGAACACTGGCACTTGCCTGGTAATTTTAAAAAATTCAAACATTTCAAAAATATATGCATCTATTGATATATAATTTACATGCCTGCAAAGGTACATGAAATATCTTTCTTGGTTTAAAGAATATTATCCTTATTTAAAGTTATTAAGGCTTTTTAAAATATTTTAAAAAATCTCTATTTGAAGTAGCTTATGTAATTTTCCTAAAGTAATTTTGTTTTAATAGTATTGTGGAGATATAATAAAGTTATGTATTAAGTATCTTGGTCTATAGAATTAAAACTTTACAGAACCTTAATTTGAATAGATTTTTTTTTTTAAAGACACTAACACTTTCAAATTAATGTATTTTTCTTTTTGGACATTACTCTGTAGATAGCAATACCTATAGGAAAAAAGTGACACTACAATCCAGTTCTATTGAATTTAGTAATCACCCTGGAGTTCTGGGAGATTAAAGATTTCTCCTTAAATGTAAGCTGCAAACCTAGGGTCTTAACAAGGCAGGAGAAAATAAGTACTTCTAACAGAAGAGTGGACATCCAGAGGCAGAAAAATGCCACAAAATGTTAAAATTGCTACTGTTACTTACTCCTTCCAGGTATTAGGAATTTACCATATGCCAGGTTCCATCTAGTACACAGCAAAACATCCTTCCTTGCCTGATACAGGCCTGGAGGACCTTGAATCCTCCGGGCAAGGGGCCCAGGCAGCTGACAGGGAGGGCGGTCGAAGTGATGCAGGAAACAATGTCAGGGATCTACGTGAGGAGGACCCTACAGATCACTGCAAAGGCTCCCTTTCATTCTGAGTGATGAAAAGACATTTAAGCTATTTGAACAGACGAATAGCATGATCTTACTTTGCTGAGAACAGACTTTAGGTGGTGGGAGGGGGAGCAAAGGTGTGAACAGGGAGACAGGCTATTTGGATAATCCATCTGATAATCCACCTAACAGCCTATGGTGGCTCGGAGTGGGGTGGTGGCAGGAGTGTGAATACACAATGAAACCCCTATGTAGTCACAACATCAGTCTGGGAAAATTGAAGGAGGCCTTGCCGCAGGACTAATGAAATGGACTTGGTCCATTGGTATATAAACGTATGCATTTTAACTTTTTAAAAAATATTAACCTTTGGTTTAAATTAAGGTTATAGTGTTAAATTGTAGGTTTCAGTTTTTATGTGTCCATAAACTTTTTCTTCTACTAATTTGTCCAAGAAGTTTTTCATTTGTTAACCCATCTTTTTCTTTTTGAAAATTAGCAAAGCATCCCTATGTATAATAAATAAAAGCTATTAATACTTTATGTACTTTCAACAACCAAGTTAATGTTATTTTGATACTGAAATGTAAAATACAAACTAATGCATAAGTAGATACTATAGAGTGACTAATTATGAGTTTATCTTTCCTTTCATATATTTTTCTGGGCTTGACTTTCAGATCAGTCTTGAATCTATCTAAAATTAATGGGCTCTCAATAAACTAAAATACAGGTGTTCATTCTTATAAATTGAGCCAATATATAAAGAGCTGATAGATGGTACTTTCTCAATTGCTAAAGGATTTCCTTAAATACTGTGGTCTCCTCAAGCAGAACATAGTCTTGAAGATTCCTAACTACTCTTTTCTTAAGTGACAAGAAAAATAATGAATACATCATAGCCCTGAGTTTATCACAAAGTCAACACAAAGTATGACATTTACAAAAAGAATCCAAGTTCAGCTTTTCAGGGGTTTCTGTACTTTGGGAAATAAGACCCAACACATTAGATACAGATCTGTCTAGTAATTGGTAAGTTATGTGATTAACAAGGCTCAGAGAGATGTGAGATAAGTGAGGTATTATCACTGGCATGACTTCTAAGAGGAGAGAGAATGTGAACAGAACTTGGGTGAAAGAATAAAGTTTAAGTGACTAAAGAGGCGAGGAGAGGCAAGAAAGAACAGTTCCCTCAGGAGAAAATCCCTGATGGATGCATTCAATGGTCAAGAAATAAGAATGGACAGGTGCTAGAACCTTGCTCCTCAAAGTGTGGGTATGCAGGGTTCGGTCCTGGCACCAGGTCTTAGAAATGTCATAGTTTGGATTTCTCTCCTGATCTACCAAATCAGAATCTGCATTTTAGAAAGATCTCCTAGGGATTTATAAACTCTTTAAAGGTCCAGAGAAGCAGCTATGGAGCAGCCCATATCGAAGAGGGGTGGGATATAAGTGAGTGAGGTAAATTATGGCTAGATTGGGCCTTGGCGGTGAGATGAGATGAGATGGGATGAATTAGCAGACATTCCGTAGAAATGTAAGGGTTGAGTGAAAATAATGGCTCTGCTGCTTCATGAGGACAATCTACGCTACATCATGCATTCAGCCTGTCTGTGTAATACTGAAATAATGGATTTAACTGAAATCATCTTGTGAGTTTATCCACATATTAAATTTCCATTTCAAGGGTTCTTTTAATTTTAATAAAATGAAGATGCAATTCCTTCAATTTTTAGATTGCTACATTTTTAAGGTTTTCAGGCTTTGTTTTAAAGTAGATTTTAAGTAAAATATTTCCACATCTGCCTCTGGTCTTTAACTTCCAGAAGACCCTAATAAGTGCATTGCCCCAGGTAATGCTCGTTTCTCAGTACCTGGCAAGGCCTGTCTGCCCAGTAACACAGGTGTTTCCTTTGAAATCTGAGCCTCGTGCCTTTTCCCTGTAACTACAAAGTCTTTTCAAAGCAGGTGAAGCCATGTAGTTAAACACCTGAGGTCATTTCCCAGTTGTCAGGAATGTGTTGCTGCTGTTTTCCATAGCGCTTTTATACCAGATGACTTTGTCACAAAACCATCATACCCTCTTTCAGCGTGGATGGACTTACTCATTTATTTCACTGATGTCAGTTTCTTTACAGTCTAATAATACCACCAACAGGGAGGAAAGAAGGTGGCTCTAAATATTTTATAATGAGGCGTTGTATTTGGCATTTAAATCTGAAATCTCATGAACTGTCAAATGTGTTGCTTCTATAGAATGACAGATTCGTTCTTGAAGGTCAAGAAGATGTATTTGAAAATACTTAATCATTTTTAAGAGAGAAAACTATTCCCGTGCCAAAGAGGAAGAAAATTTAACTTGACTAATGACTGTTTTTGCCCAGTGTATAGTACTGGTTTTGCCCAAGGTACTGGTAAGCTGGCAATATTAACTCTATTTCAAACTACACTGTTGAGTGATTTCCAGCCTTCACTGAGTGTCTGTTATTAAAGCAGGATAGCAGGTATTCCGGTAGGAGTCAGAATTGTATTTGCTCACTCATACTTTCCAAAGTATAGCAGTCAATGGAATTGTCGGTACCTGTCTAGATGGTTACATATTTTCCAGTTTCTACAAGTATAACATTTTAGTACTAAAATTACTATGTATTTCTAGGTTTACTTTTGAAAGTCCTTTGGTAATGTTTAAGATTTCTCATACACACACACACACACACAAAATAGAGCCTCCATATTGAACTGGCTTAAAAATATCATTGGAAACAAAGAATGTCAATAGCTTTCTGCTTCTTTTAGTAATAAAACTTCATTTAACGCTTTACTGTGCTCTAAGAAGAAACCGCCTAGGACGCGTAGGTGGAAAATAGAGCGTTTTTCATTTCTGCACACCTCAAGTACCCATCTTATAAAGAAATGGTAGTTTTAAGTGTGGTTTGGCTTTAAATTAGTGCAGGGTGAATAGTTCAGAGAGGGGGAAAAAGCCCTTCAGGCCATCTTGATTTAATTTACAAACCTGAATTTAAAAAGAAATGTATAGAGACTAACCTACATTTAAATGGGATTGGTATGAATTACTGGTGGTCTTAAAACCTGAAATATAATGTTGTAGCATATAAATACACATTCCCTGCTGTTATGGTAACATTTCTTCTAGGACAGCTATATTTTTAGTAAGTTTTTTTTTTAAAAAGAATCTTCTTGATTTGTATTAGAGAACTTGACCTAAACACCTATACTTGATTAGATTTTTAAATAAATAATTACTTTCAAAATCACCACTAATTAATATTTATGAAATATTGATAGTAAATTTTAATCGCAGGCTCCTTTGCCTCAGTTCTTATATTAAAGTAATGGATTCCTTATTTTAGCCTTATTACAGTTCATTTGATATATTTCCCTCCTTATTTTTAATGAATTAGATAGAAAACTTGTCATGCCATAAAAAAAGCTTTTATCCATGGTATATAATTCATTGAATTTTAGTCCTCGAAGAGGCCTGAGTTATCTTCTGTTTCCACTGGCACATTTTCCAAGTAAGAAAACTTAGCCTAAAGGATTTGAATATGTTTTAGATTTTATTTCAATTTCCATATAGCAGATATATACACAAATTTTTGAAATATGACCTGTTTTGTGAATTTGGGATTGTTTGTATGTATATCCTCTCTAAAAGGGATCCATCTTCAAAGGAAAAACTGACATCTAAGATTGTAGTATCATGTGCAGAAAAGAGTAAAAAGACCTTGAATAAGGGTCTTAAGGTCTCTTTGAAGGGCTCAGCTGGGTGGTTCTCACTGGGTCTCTCAGGTGCCTCAGTAACCTGGACTTGCACACTGATAGGTCTCATGCCAGAGCAGGAAAAGTCAACAAGGAACTCCTCCCACATTGCTCTGTCTCTGTGTGCTCTCTCCACAGGACATTTACAGCCACTTCTTCAGGGCTGCTGGGCTCCTAATTTGTTGGCTCAGATCTGCCAAGATGTGTGTCTTAAAAAAAAAAAAAAAGTGGGGGACATCTGTAATACTGTCAACAATATATGTGTGTGTGTGTACATACATACACACACACATATATGAGAGAGAGAGTCACCCTGGCTGGTGTGGCTAAGTGGTTGGAGTGTTGGTTCGAGCACCACAGGGTCATGAGTTCGATTTCTGATCAAGGGCACCTACCTGGGTTGCATGTTCAATCCTGGCTCCAGTAGGCACAACCAATCAATGTGTCTCTCTCACATCAATATTTCTCTCTCTCTCTCTCTCTCTCTCCCTCCCCCTTCTCCCTCCCTTCCACTCTCTCTAAAAATCAATGGAAATAATATCCTTGGGTAAGAATTAACTAGGGGGAGAGGGAGAGAGAGAGAGAGAGAGAGAGAGAGAGAGAGAGAGAGAGAGAGAGAGAGAGAGAGAAGAAAGAAGCAGATAGAGGCTGTATTTCCTAACCCAGCCTAAGAAGTCTCAGTGTCATTTTCATTAGAAGGGAGTCACTGTCCAGTCAAATCGAAAGGAAGGGGAGGGGATACAGCTCCACCTTTTGAGCTTTAAAATCATTACAGTGGTTTTAAGCATTTTTTTTTAAAGCCATGTAGGAACTGTTTGTTTTTCTTCTGGTCCTTGGCTACTCTGAATATGGGAAGGTTGCTAGATTAGAAACCTGTGGCTGAGTGTATTTCACTGTACCTGTGACTACAGTGCTATGCAAGGACCTGACTTCCCAGACTGAGGACAAGAATTCCTTTGTCTCTTTAGGACAAACTACTTTCCAGGGAGCTCTACCTGGAAACTTGCTCGATTTTGAGGGATGACTCTGCTTTCTCTCCATCCTACTGGGTACAAAAGGAAATCAAATCAGTATCATGCTCATTTTCTGGGACTATATAGCGAATTTTTTTTCTTACCTAATTTGTTTGGATAATAATGACAGTAACTTGAATTATATTTTTGTATAATTACATAAAGTATTTAATAATATAACTAGGTCTATTTAAGTAATGACGTTAAGAAATAGTACGTCCATGTTTGGCAAATAAAGGGCTTCAGTACTCATAGCATGCATTTTTTATGTCTGTATCACAAAACCTGTCATCTTGAATAGTTGACTTTAATCCAAAGTAAAATTAAAGCTTTTATGAAAATCAGCTACTTTTGCTGCTCTTAATTTTTCAGTTAATGTAAAGACACATTTTTGTATTTTTGCTAGATAATGAAGATGAACTGGAAGAATATACTTATTCTTAAACTTTTGGGCTTTGGAAACATGAATATATATGTTTCCAAACATGAATATATATGTTTCAGATTCACAATTGAATGAGGAAGCATGTTCGTTTGTAAAAATTTGTAGGAATGAATGGAGAAACTTCTCCCCACGCGGTCTCCTTTCTTTCTCTCCCCAGCTTCTTTTCCTTCCGATCTGGTCACCATTAGATTTCTGCCATCCTTTAAAAATGAAAGCCGGCAAGCACATTCTCCCTGGGCCCTGGCATCTTAGCTCTTTAGGCTTCTGCCCTCTCTCTTTTCTTCGTTAACAGAGAAGCCCCGCTTGCTTTCCTGGCTTTCTCTTTCCTGTCACTGTGCTCTCTGCTCCTGCTTCTCTCCCCAGCAGTGGGCTGAAGTTGCTCCTAGTCATGGGCTAGCAGCCATCCCCCCTCTTGGCCCCTCTCTGGCACTGACCTTGTTGCCCACTCCTCCTGGAATCTCTTGCCCCCTCTCTTCTGTAACTTAATTCTTTTCCAGCTTTCCCTGAACCTTTCTGAGCCCTGATCTCGTAGTTTAATTTACTAACTTGTTCTTTTCTCCCTTTCAATTTTGATATTCCAGAATTTTCTTTTCATTCCCCTTCCCGTTCTGTGTCATCTTCTTGAAGAAATCATCATCTCTGGATGAATAACTTCAAAATTCATGTGTCCTGAGCACACGTCTCCCCCCGGAACCCGGCCATGTGTTCCCGCCCTCTGTTTGACACGTGTAGCGAGGCCTAGCGGGCACCTCACGCCCCGGCCTTGAGGTGTGCGTGGGGTTACACAGACATTTCCACCACCACAGCCTAGATCTCTTTCTGTGTTTTCTCTCTCTCAGTTTGGTAACCTCATCAGTCCACACTATTTTTCACCCTCACCACCTATCAAGTTCGGTTGTCCACCAACTTCTAGGAATTTACATTCCTAAGCATCAGTTCGGTCTGTCTTCTCTTTTCACCTCCTTGCTGTCACCTGAGGTTGTGGCCTCATGATCTTGTTCCAGGAGTATTTTCCTGTCCTCAAAACATGCCCAGAGTCCTGTAATTGATCGTGCCCAGGACTGAACCCAGCTCTACCTAACTCTGTGTTTTCACCACTACACTCACTACACTGTCTGTTTTTCAAATTAACAAATCGAATATTAAACCCAAGATAGGCAAAAATATTTCAGTGATACTTTTGCAATTTTAAATATTTCTTTATAAACTACTTTTAAAGTATGAATGAATCACCCTCATTGAATTTTGTATACAAAACACATACACATTTCATAGGATTCAGATTCAATCATTCATGTATTCAACAAACATTTACGAACCACCTTGTCCATATGACACAGAAAATAGGCCAAAGATACCAGCATGACTTAAATAACTGCCCCAAGCAACTCAGTCTCAAGAAAGAGATAACCGTATAGACAAACACTAATATTACAGTGTAATAGCTGCTAAACAAAGGAGCATAACAAAGTTTCAGGATCCTCCAGGAGGCAATTACTTGGCCTCTGGGAGAACTGGAACGGTGTCAAGAATTTTATAAGCAGGATTGCCAAGAAAGAGTCAGTTCTGTCTGACAAATAACTAGGGGAGGATGTTTTAGGGATTGGAAACAGTGGCAAGGAGAGCAAGGAACAGCAGGGTGTGTGATGGAGAACAAAGGGACTTCACGGGAATGGGGATAGTTGCCTGTGTGCAGCAGAGGAATCACTTCAGTGTATTTGTGTTCACTTAGGTCATTCTCAACGCTTGCTAGAGCAGATTGGAGGGTTGAGAGATGAGGCAAGGACATTAAGTAGGTGGCTAGAGCAGAAATCTTGGTGAGAGATGGTGAGCACTCAGACTAAGATGTTGTCTTTACAGATAAGTAAGAAGGGAGAAAACATAAGAACGAACATCACTGTATTTAGAAGGAATGTCCAAACTATACATACACATTAAATGTTTGTATCTGTATTTTGCTTTTGTTTTGAACTATAGACATGGGATGTCGAGCTGGAAAGATCTGCAGAGTCCTGGGCTGAAACTTGTTTATGGGAACATGGGCCTGGAAGCTTGCTTCCATCCATTGGACAGAATTTGGGAGCACACTGGGGAAGGTAGCTTAAAATGTAACTTTTTGTTTCGGAAAACGTGTCTGAAATGAAATGCTTATTAATTCACGTAGCACATTTTCAAAGGCTTGGTGTCTTAAAGGAAAACAAGTAGTCACACCAACATGAATAATAAAAAATAAATGGATGAGGATGGTCAGCAGTATTTGAGATTTATTTCTGTTTTGGATCGTTAATATAATAATAATGTACTGGGCATAAGTATTTAAGATTAACAACTTACACAAAAATCTCTCTACCCTACGTTATCAATCTATTTGCAATATGTGGTTTTACATTTGCTCCAACTTCACTTGCTGTTGGTGGTTATTTTACCTCAAATAGATACAGACCCCCGACATTTCACGTGCAGGCCTGGTATGACGAGGTGCGGGACTTCAGCTACCCCTATGAGCACGAGTGCGACCCCTACTGCCCCTTCCGATGTGCCGGGCCCGTGTGCACTCACTACACTCAGGTGTGTCCGCTGCGCTTGTGGGACTGGTGGGAGGACTCAGGCTGCAGGACTTGGGTCTTAACGTCTTTTGCTACAGTTATTAATTATAAGTTACTGATTTATGCAGAATAAGCTTGGAAATTTCTATAAACAGAAAGGAATGATTAGGAAAAAAGGACCAAACATATGCTTAAAAACACATTATTGCGATTATTTTACATGTGAAACATTTTAATATCGCCCCAATAAGTGCAAATGGGGAGAAATTCACTATCTTCAAATTCAAGTGTCATTATTTCTTATTTTCCAAAGAATAAAAATATTATTTTATTTACTAATGATATTTGCTATTCCTGTGTGTGCAGCATTTTTTTTTTCCACTTAATGTTTACACTTGGTATTGGATATGTTTTAACTTTGAAGTCACATAACTGAAGGCAGATTCAACAAGGTAAAGCTCACCACAGTTTGGAGTTTCCAGAAGATCTATGGCTGATTATTAGGGAATATAAAGCAGAGAATGTCCTATATGCCTCTGTGTGCGACAAGACTAAGACCAATGTTGAACTCCGTAATTGCCAGCGGCCCAAGGAGATACTGAGGTGTATAAGAAATGTGAACCTAAGGTTTTGCTCTAGTGCTTTCCATTTAAGCTGAGAAATTCTATTTCTTTGTTAGGTGAGTTTCTTCATACAAATATTAATACAGAATTAAGGTTTGTGAGGCGCTAACTTTTGAGTTAGTTAGTAAATTTGTACTCTGAAGTGCTTACATTTTATAGCCAGATAGAGTTACTGAGCTATAGATCTGTTATTTTAATTGAATTAAAGACTTCCCAAAGTCTCAGGAAAAATAAATGATAAATGTTTGTTTCTCAAGTGCAGTTTTTACATTTGTCTCTCAGATGTGTTGTATTACTTCATCCCAACTTGCCTTTTCTAAGCCTTTCTTTCCTCCACTGTAGGTTGTGTGGGCAACAAGCAGCAGAATAGGCTGTGCCATTAATTTGTGCCATAACATGAACATCTGGGGGCAGATTTGGCCCAAAGCTGTCTACTTGGTGTGCAACTATTCCCCAAAGTAAGTAGACAAAATCACTTTCACATGTAAATTTTCTTAACATGAAAATAACTTGATATTTCTAATTTTTTTTTCATGTATTCAGTGTGTATTATTAAATAAAGTATATTGTTTTAATTCAGTTTACGTAATATGATAGTAATTATGGTTGCCCGATGAATAAAATCAGTACTTAAAAGGAATAGAGAGTTGAAAATATGATCTTTATGAGGACAAGGATCATATTTGTGCCTTCAGTTCTACTCACTGCACTATTACATTGCATAAATATTCAATAATTTTGATTTGTTAGAGATGAACAACTGTAGATTAACTAAGAAATGTGCATTTTTACCTGTGTAAAGACCATTCAAAGGATTACACTGAAAATATTATAGTCATACGTAGGGTCAAAGCTAAGTCTAAAATCTGTTTTTACTATAACAAATGGAATATAGGTGAATATTCCATAGCAGAGTTTGATGTTCTGCAAGTTCAACTTTGTAATTTTTAACAATGTGCATAACAAATTATTTAATATATTTCCAAAGAATGAGGCAGCAATTTATATTTAAACCTGGTAACCAAAAGATTCTGTGATAAAAGATATGAAAGTCTTAAATCTACACCCCTATGTTCATAGAACCATTATTTACAATAGCTAAGATCTGGAAACAGCCCCAGTGCCCATCGGTAGATGAGTGGCTAAAAAAACTGTGGGACATTTACACCATGGAATACTATGCAGCTGTAAAGAAGAAGAATCTCTTACCCTTTGAGACAGCATGGAGGGAGCTGGACAGTATTATGCTAAACGAAATAAGTCAGTCAGAGAAAGACAAGTACCACGGGATCTCACTCATATATGGAATCTAAAGAACAAAATAAACTGATGAACAAAATAGGTCCAGAGACATGGAAGCATGGAACAGACTGATGAATCTCAGAGGGAAGTGTGTGTATGGGGTCAAGGAGAGATTAATCAAAGAACTTATATGCATATATGCATCACCCATGGACACAGACAATAGTGCAGTAGGCCTGAGGGTGGGGGGTTAGGGGGAGTCAAAGGGGGGAAAATGGGGACATATGTAAATCTTTGAACAATAGAGATACATTTTAAAATTCATCACTTAGAGGACTCTTATACAGTAATATTTTGCAATGTCTTGTAAATGATGCTGTTAGACTACCTCTTAAAAGGGTACTGATTGGCTCTTTAAGGGGGAACTGGTGGGGCCACGCCCCCTACAAGCACGGACGGCCCTGCTCCGCTTGCCCACCTAGCTTTGGAGGAGGCTGCAGAGAAAATCTGTGCTACAAAGGTATGTGCTGCTGAGTCACTGTATTTAGTTTGAATCATATTTTAATCTAACTTATGTTTTAATTACTGTTTTAAAAAAACAAATGTATATCTAATTACCCAAAAAGTTTCCAGAATTCTGTTTCATATATTTCAAAGACACCATTTAGAATATTTAAAAACATACTTAATATCAACACCTTTTATACAAATATGTATTTGAAGGAAAGCTTCATGATTATTCCAGATAACTTCTCATTGTACTTGGAATTTATCCCAGAGCGACACGTATATGTACGTGAAAAGCCATCTTGATATACTGTGGACTGGAGTTATTTCCATAACTAATCATATTTGGAAGGATTTAGCAATTTCACACAATTTACTCTTAGCACTTTTAAAAGCTTTTGCCGAAATGCCATGATTCTTACTTGACTCACACTCAGTGAATTATACTGATTCTCTGCTTCTCAGCGTTGAGCATACAATTTCTGATGCCAAAACAACAACAAAAGTTTAACAGTATTATAAAACTATTGTAAAGCAGGGCTTTCAAATGCATTTGATGTCCTAAAGGTAAATACAAATATGATGTCCTCTTTATGGCTCATGAAGATAAAGTGTATGTGACAAAGCTTTGTGAAGGTCGGCATGCTTTTGTTGGGCATCCACCCATGTGAACATTTTTTACTCTCTTGTGATTTTTGGTTAATGATGACTAAATGAAGATTAATGCAGACTAAGCGGATTGAAAAACCTATGAATAAATGCATCCCTCTTTAGCACCCATGTGGAGATGTGCCCTTTTCCCCTCTGAATGACTTAATGCTCATTAGCTATAATAAGTAGACTAGAAGTGACCATATATTTCACTCTGTTATAGGACCCACTTTTAATTCCTAGAAGCATTTTCCATTGTGTGTGAGTCTGTCTGGTCTCTCCCCTCTTTACCCCCAAACCTCCAGCCTGCTTACCCCTTCACCAATGGCAGCTATATTTACTGAAACCTGACTTTCCTTTTTTGAGGTCCTGAGTCCTTAGACACACACAAAAATAACACAGCTCTCCCAAATGTGCCAGTGCCAAGCCCTTGATATAATCCAACCTGGAAAAAATATTAACAATATTAACAGTCTGAAACTATTCTCCATTGTCAAACTTAAATTTCTGCACAATGAATTTCTTTCTGAAAGAGAAAAAAACCTTTTCAGGAAAACTGATATTGTAATAAATAACAAGGGCATAGCAATTCTTTAGGCTGAATTCCTTACAGGAGAATTTTAAATGTGATCCTCCTGAAAATATTAACAATATGATTTCCTTTGGGAAAACAAATTCAAATGCACTAATAGCTTTATTAGATCACTGCGTGAACTTCACAGTGCCTTATGAAAACTGACATGTTAAAATACAAGTATGCCAAGTTTTGAAAAGACTCCGTTTAACATTAGCCAGATGGTAGCATCAACAAATCAAGGGCTCAAAGCCTGATGTTTCATTTACTCCAAGGTAGTGCGTAAGAGCATCTCCTTAAGTCAAAACCTGCACTAAAACACAGCACTCGTTTTTCTAGTTTGAAATGTTAGGCATGTCAAGATTTATCATTGTTTGATCATTTGCACACATTTAAATGGGATTCACAGTCCTTAACTCCATTCTCTCTAACAGAAGGATCAGACAGGTACTACACTCCCCGAGAAGAGGAAACCAATGAAATTGAGCGGCAGCAGTCCCAAGTCCACGACACCCACGTTCGGACAAGAGCGGATGAGAGTAACACAAACGAAGCTGTAAGCACGCAGCAAATGTGTAAGACTTCTGCATTATTTGCACGCACGCTAAGGTTTACATAGGTGGCAATCCTTCGATACTTCATCAGCTTTCATATTTTTAGAATGGTGAGAGCTTGGCATTAGACTGACTATGAAGAATTATGGCAGCTTCTACATTATCTAAATTAATTTTTTTTTCTTTTAGCCCAAATTGTTTCTTGTGATGTGAGATTAAGAGATCAGTGCAAAGGAACGACCTGCAATCGGTAATATTTACTATTATTCTCAAAATGGACAGAATGTCAAAAATATTTTCATTTTTTATTGACATTCAGAGAAACTACATTTTTGCCCCATTTTCTTTCATTTAGATATGAATGCCCTGCTGGCTGTGTGGACAGTAAAGCTAAAGTCATTGGCAGTGTATATTATGAAATGGTAAGTATTATAAATACAAGCATTTGGGGGTAGAGTCCTTTCATGTAATATTTGATTTTTTGCTGTGAACAATAATTGATTAAAGATATTTTGCTCAGAAATGTCCAATTTAAAGTCATGCGAACAGTAACTAGTTGTGTTTTATGCAGAACTCTAATATTTCAATATCTTCCTCTCTTCCTTTCTACCAAGCAATCCAGCATCTGTAAGGCTGCGATTCATTATGGCATAATAGACAACGACGGCGGTTGGGTAGATATCACGAGACAAGGAAGAAAACATTATTTCATCAAATCCAATAGAAATGGGATTCAGACAATTGGGTAAGTACCTGAATGATCTTTTGGACCCCATGATTTTAAATTGTAACAATGAGGAAATAGATCCTATTGGGGCGAAGCAGAGAAGAATTTATACAGAGAGAAGGTGGTCATTTTCGAGGTTCACTTTGTCTACAGCATTGCCATGGACAAGAAGAGGAAAGAGGATACAAGTTAAAGTTGAGCCCCTTTGCTTCCGAAGGTGCTGAAGCTGCATATTTTCTAGAGTCATCAACAATGTGCACATTTACAGTGACAGCCTTTCCAGTGTGAGCATAAGCTCCTCAGCTATGAACTACTGCAGAGAAGGCTTGTCGATTAGCATATTCTCCCTGCCCTGTTCAGGGAAAACAGTTTACTTTTTGCAGCAGCAACTTTGTTAATAAGCTTAGATTGGTCGAGAAAAGAGCATTTTGAAGTCGCTAATTAAATAATGCATCACCTTTCTTTTGTTCATTTAAGTGTGAATCCAACATAAAAGCAGCGATGACCTTTTAAAATGTTTCTCCTGTTAAGAACACTAAATGTTATTCTAAAACACTATATTTTCATATGTACTCTATAAAATATAGAAAAATAGGTGATTTGGAAATATTTTTGTAGTGTCTCTTGCTTCTGTGTGAAAAACTAAACATTATTGAACCTCACATAGAATGCCTTTTCTTAGGAAATGTGACATAGTTTTTCTTTTGTAAATATTCAGTTGCACGAAACTTCACAGTAAAGTTGGAATTCAGGATGATAAGAATTTACTAAAACCCTTGCAAATTTGTGGACTGATCTCCTCTGTAGACAGTTTTGACCAGAGGCTTGATGTGCGGTCAGTCATTAGCCATTACTCTCAAGTCAAAGCTTTAGAAAAACATTTATTAACTGATTCATTCTGCAAATATTTATTAACTTCCTTGAATAAATAATAAATATTAGTTATTATTTTTAGTAAGCCAAACACTGGATATTGGATTAAAAAACATCCTATTGTTTATTTTCTCTCTTAACATAGTTTTTGATTATGCTAATTATGGAAACATTGTTGAAATTTGAAGGGTGTGTCATATTAAACACCATCACAAATAAGCCTTACCTTCCGCCATAGATGCTTTTTCTGAGAATCTGGATACAGAAAAACCAATGTAATTTTTTATACATAATGGTATATCATTCTTGTTTTCCTGTTTTTTAATAATGCATAATGAAGAGGAATTCATTTATTGTAGACATTTTACTACATACGAGGGGGATTAAATAATACTCCTATAAGGTACTTGTTATGTAGCATTCTTGCAACACTACCTTGTATTTACTGTTGTGAAAGATCCAATAATTTGGTTCTATGGTTACAGGGAATTAGGATATTGAGAGTTTTAATTTTAATAGGAAACGAATATATAGATATAAATGTGAACTGTTTTATGACGTTATCTATATGTTTTTGAGATTGAAAATGAAGAAACCATCCTCTAATATTAAGAATAGTATTGATTTGGTTCATACTTAAAGGTAATATGGATTTAGCATAAAGTAGATGATGTATTCTTATATTACTACTTATTTAAATATTTAAATAAGAATGTTTAAGAAAAAATAAAGTATTCATAGACCTAAAAAATACCAGAAGTTATATGGATGATGATACTTATAAGAAAATGATTGACATTTTTTGTTTTCATCTTCAGCAAATATCAGTCTGCTAACTCCTTCACGGTCTCTAAAGTGACAGGTTAGCACTCTTTTTTTCTATCTTACTTTCTTACTGTGTTACATGACAGTTTCCAAAGACTCTGCTCCACGTTTGTGTTTGAATTCTGCAGTGCAGGCGGTCACCTGTGAGACCACCGTGGAGCAGCTCTGCCCCTTTCACAAGCCGGCTTCGCACTGCCCCAGGTAATGTTCCCTAAACGCTCTCTGTCTCTTACCAGTGGACATGTGAGGTGCGTTCATCCTGTGATAACTGCTTTTGCCTAAAATTCTGGTGTCTCCAGGGCTCAAAGGGTGTGTGATCTCAAACTCCTGGGCAGCGGGGAGCAGTGGTCTGTCTCACCCACCACACAGTCCTGCATTCCTGATGATCTTTCTCCGAATGCCAACGTAGCCTCTGCTGCTCTGTGGCAGCTGGGCTGGTGCCAATAACCTCTGTGCTCACATGCTCCAGGAGACTTCTGTCTCAGTCTGCTCGGGCTGCTATAAACACAGCTCACATACTTTTGTTATAAAAGTATCATCTCCTGGACTAGGCCCACAGATTGAGTGAAAATCATGGTGTGTTTTATAATCTTAGAATACTTTGTAGAATTTTTCTTTTTAGATATCTCAAACCCCTATACTTACAAATTGTATTTATAGACAGAAGAAACAGATTGCTAGGTAAATCTGGGAAATTTTAACATTGTTACATGGTGAAAAAAAGGAAGAATTTTAGGATTTTTCATTGATGTATTTATTAAATACCTACCACATACCAGCATCATGCTAGGCCCTCTCTCAGCCATGTGACAAGGTTTATGAGGACTGAATAGTTAGGATCACAGTGGAGCATTTCAGCACGAAGCCTCCCTGGAGGAGATGCTCAATAAATGATCATTTTATATCCCTGGAACAATCTATGGCAATATTACTCCAAAAGGACAAGATCATTCAAGTAAAATATTAATAAATGTTTCTATTTCTTCACTTGTTTCAGGAAGGAAAATACCTATCCCCCACAAGAGAAATGATAGAAATTTTTAAAACTTTAACTTTCACTGTCACCAATATAACAAATCAGTGGAAATAATGCTCTTTGCATAATTTTGACCTTAGTTAGTCTGGAAAGCTCCTCCCTCCCATTTTCTTTTATAGACCAGTGAAACAAAGGTTTCCTTTTTTCCCCTTCATATAAAATTTTTAATAGTTTCATAAATTAGTTAATAATGATATTATTTATATGACATTTTATGACTTTTAGGGAACCATATTGTCGGTCTATTTGTTTTAGAATTCTATATCACTTAAGTTAAGGCATAAATCTGTTCTGGGGAAAAGTGCCAATAGTAGTTAATTAAAGGATAATAACTCAAGACGAGCAGGAGGAAACAAGATTAACCTGGACATCACATGCATGAGAGGTTCTATAGCTGTCCCATCAGCCCAACATAAACTGTCTCTAATATTTAGCATCATAACCTGTAGAAGATGTATGTGTGTGTGCCTGTGTGTGTGTTATTGGCAATCTTATCCTGTTTTACATATACCTATCAACAATTAGATCTTTAAAACCTGTTGTGTGCTCACAGTGTAAAAGCAGGTATCGTTAAAATGTGTCAGCATTTTCATTCAAATCTTACAAGCAGTTTGTAGAGAAAGGAACATTTACTAGTTCCCCTGTCTACATCCTCAGTAGTAATGAGGTGTTAAAACTAGAGATTAGAGCACAATGAAGCAAAGACTTCCTCCAGTCTTCGACCTGAAATCACCTAAGTAAAAACTAACCCAGTTTGGAGGTACTGACCTTGGCCTTCCACAAACCAAGTACTAAATGAGGTCACGTAGCATGATACCTAAGGGCGGAGTGGGTAGTTTTACCTCCATAGGCTGGTCACTGAGTACCCAACAGGAGAAAATTTTACTGTCAGTGGGGCCTCCTTTCCTCCTACAGAAACCCCCAACAGGGTCTTTTACAAAAACCAACCCTTTGGTTCAAAGTTATAAAAACTCAAATTTCTTTATTACTTATATGTAAATAGTTCTGGTTTAGATATTATAGGAAGTATATGTACTCTAGATTGTACAGTGTTATACACATTTTCGAAATATGAAATTTAAATAAGAAATGTAGTTATTTCTTAAACGCTTCAGTGGGTAAAGGTAGTTGCCATTGGAGTTTTTAGGAAAATCATCAATGCCTACATCAAAGAATGGTTTTAGTCATTTTGTTGAGACTGATTTACTATGTGAAGTGTTTTTCACATTTTGTGCATAAAAGAGGGGGGGGATGAACTCAGAAGAGCCAATTGATTTTTTTTTTTTTAAAGGTGCCAATTGATAGTTTCTTCAACTCTGGGAGTGGATTTTTAAGTATCAAGTAATTGACAGAACATTGATCATTGGAGCCTATTTTTAAATAAAATGATTTTGGAACTTTTTAAAAATGACTAAACTGATCAGATTAGCAGTAAGGCAGGCTGTAGGATGTCTGGAGAAAGAACAGTCCATGCAGAGAGAAGTGCAAAGGCCCTGAGGCATAACCATTAGACCAGCGTGACTGGATCCTGGTGAGAAGGTGGGAGAGTAGGGTATAAGATCAGAGAGGAAATGGGAGGACAGGCTATGCAGGGCTATTGACCACTGTAAGGATCTTGTTATTCTGAATGAGATGGAAAGCCATTGGAGTATTTATTTGGCATAGAGAAATGATGTGATCCGACTGTGTGCTTCGGTATAAGCAGGTGGAAGAAGTAAATTGGACAGGGCAAAGTAGGAGGCAGGGAGGTCGTAGGAGAGCCTTTTGCAGTAAGACAGACGCAGATGATCGAGTCCAGCGTTACAGTGATGAGATGCTTAGGAATGCTCTGATTTGTGGAATATTTTAATTTATAGTTAGTAGAAATTGCTGGGGGCTTGAATGGGAGGTGTGAGATAAGAAGAGGGATGTAGGATAGAATAGGGTTTTGGCCTGAGCACCTGGAATAATGGAACAGCCTTGTAGGAAGCCTACAGAAAGAACATATTTTGGGGCTGGTGGAGATTAAGAATTTGGGTTCAAACATGCTAAGTTTGAGATGTTTATTAGATCTAAGTGAAGATATGGAATAAGCAGTAGGACATAGAAATTTATTAAGTAATGATTTAATTATTATGGTCTCAACTATAGATGTAAATTTGGAAATCGACAATTTATAGATGATAAATAAAACCATGAAGCTGGACGAGAAACCCAAGATGTGAACATAGAGAAAAGAATCTATGAGATGCACGAGTCAGTGATTCAAATTTTCCAAGTTATCTGTTTAGTAAATTGTATAGAAACACTGGGTACCAAATACCCCGATACTTAAGAGTTACTCCTGATGCTTCCTTCTGCTTTGAATCCTTACATTAGAATGCTTTCTGGTTAAATTTTTTATAAAAGAAAAGAAATACATGTGTGCCAAAGGCTGGAAGTGGCTAGTGTAAGCGGAAGCAATTGTGTCTAATGCCTGGCTTTTACATTTGACCTACTTCAGAAGAAAAAAAAATGAGTAGGGTTTAGAATGCTGAGTTCACTTTTGTGTATGCAGGTCTGTAGTCTTACTAGTAAGAAAGTTGAAGTACCCAGCTGCTTACTATTTACAAATATGTATTTATTTTTCAGAGTATACTGTCCTCGTAACTGTATGCAGGCAAATCCACATTATGCTCGTGTAATTGGAACTCGAGTTTATTCTGATGTAAGTATACTAATTTATGCAGTTCCCAGCATTCGTGTGTGTGTGTGTGTGTGTGTGTACAGGTTCATGGGTCCCATACCTACCCACACACACATTTAAATGTGCCTATGTACAATTTCTTGATTTATTAACTATTATAGAAGTTTTTGTTAAATACAGTGACATTAAAGGCTACATGAAACGATCTCTTTCAGTGTACTCTTAAATTTGTCCACATGCTGGGAGCTCTCACACACTGCAGTAGGCCCCGTTACATGGTTTCACTTTCCATGGTTTCAGTTACCTACAGCCAACCATGGTCCAAAAATATTAAATAAAAAATAAAATATTCATGGTTTAAAAAACTGCATGCTGTTCTGTGTACTGTGATGAACTCCCGTGATGTCCTGCTCTGCCCCACCTGGGAGTGAATTATCCTGGTCGAGCATCTCCATACTGTAATGCTCCCTCCTGTTAGTCACTTAGTAGCCATCTCTGTTATCATATCAACTGTCATGGTATCGCAGGGCTTATATTCAACTCACCCTTACTTAATAATGGCTCCAGGCACAAGGGTAGTGATGCTGGCAATTCAAACATGCCAAAGAGAAGCCATAAAGTGCTTCCTGTAAGTGAAAGATGAGTGCAGTACAGTAAGATATTCTAGAGGGGTGGGGAGAGAGAAAGAGGAGGAAAGAGACCACAACCACGTTTGCATTTTTATTACAGTATATATTTATAATTCTATTTTATTATTATTGCTAGTATCTTACTGTACCTAATTTATAAATTAAACTTTAGCATAGTGTGTATGTATGGGACATATACAGTCTACATAGGGTTCGGTGTTACCTGCAGTTTCAGGCATTCCCTGGAGGTCTTGGGACAGTAGCCACAGATAAGGGGGGACTACTGCACAGAATAAGGAATCGGATTGTGTGCTGACATATGTATTCTCAGAAGAGTTAACAAGCCATCAATAATACTGAAAAATGAATATCCATATGTAAATATGGGTGCACAATGATTTTGATTAAAATTTTCTTTATATCCTACCCGTATATCTTGTATCAGACACTTCATGAAATAGTCTGCAGACATTCTTGGAAGAAAAATGCATTTTGCTTTTCTTTAATCTTCCTTTTGGTCCTTCAGTGTTTGAAGTATAAACTGGATAACTAAGAATTTGTCAAATGTATGAACGATATGTCTTCATCGCCAAAGTGTAGAATAAGCGTAGAATCACAGACAGATAATATGCTAGCATACATACAAAAGGAAACCAGTTGGGGGGATGCTGTAATGGGTGACATTCCTGGGATGGGCAAGCATATTAGCTGTGATGGCTTCAGTACAGAGAGAGCCTCCTGAGCCAGGTTTCAAGCTAGGGCTCGGAAAGAGGGTTAAGGAAGACATTCTAGGCAGGGTGAATGGCATCCGCGGAGACATGCAGGGGACAGCAGGTGAGCTGCAAGCAGTCATAGCACGCAGGTTTGCTGGGGAGCTGGGGAGGATGGAAGCTGAAACGGCTGCAGCCAATTCAGTGTGCTGTGTAGAGGGATCCAGTTCTTGACACATAAATGGAGAGTCTAGATGCAGGCTGATGAGTTTGGATTTTATGCGGCACACGTTCAGAAACCGTCAGATTTCTAAACGAGAGAGTTACAAAATCACATTTAGGAAATAATTCTGTTGATGCACATGTTCAGTAGAATACTATGGGAGCATGACTGTGAAGAGAGGCCCGAAATCTGTGTTACCACCTTAGTTCTCTTGGTAAGTTCAGTTAGACCCAGGTGTTTCTTTCAGCTTGGCTTTACCTTGAAATTATTTGCCACAGCCAAGTCTCTCCCGGGCTCTAGGTCTGCAGTGTTACCTGCAGCCCGAATGTCCTGTTGGCATTGTGACTTGCTCGTCCTCACCTTTGTGCATATCTTCTTGTTTCTCTTTAAAAACATCCTTTTCTAATTTTCGATCTGTCAAGATCATGGTCATTCTTTACATCCGAAATTGTGGCTACTTTCTCTCCTAATCCAAGGATAATGTTGCCCTTCACTCAACACTATTACTGTTTTCTCCTGTTAGCTCTTAGCTGATTCAGTGAGGTATTATGATTCTTTCCCTACCTCTTCTATTGATTTTTAAATCCCTTGAGGGCAGTAGCTGGGCAATTCATGCATCACTTTTTCATCAGCAATTTGGTGGGTGCTGAGCTGTGAACAAGACAGGCTGGCTTCCTGACTCAACAGAACTTGGAGCACAGAGTAGCACCAGGAACTAAGCAAATACCTTGCATGTAAAAATTTGTTAAAATAATAAATTAATAAATGTATATGAATGACCGTATCTAGAATCATTAGAGAGTTCCAAAGAAATCATTCTTTACAGACTGTCCCTTTCAGCACCAACACTTTTCATTTTAGTTATTTATGTCTGGTGAAATCTTTCACAATGTCCTACCCACTTTTATACCAATAAGACTTGCTAGAGTAAAGGATTTGTTAGAATTTATATCCTGACATCATGTTATCTTTCTATTTAAGTGAAAGGGGTAGATAATTATGTATTATTATGTAGATCCTTTTAAGCATAACTTGGAAGTACAAAGATAACTATTGCTGGTAAGTGCAGAGAGATTCAACCATTACCTGCCAATCTTCCCACCACTACAAAATATATCGCCCCTTTAAATATAAGATATGGGGGAGATGAGAACCAATCTACCGACCTCCTTCCTTCATTCCTCCTCCCCCCCCCTTTCTTCCTTCTCTTTCCATTTGTAGAGTTACAACTTACACATTTAATTGCTTTTAACTTTTATTTCCCGTTTGTGACAGATGAAGTTAATTTATGCATTTATTAAAAATGTTCCACTGTTTTCACAGATAAATTTTTTTCTGTCATGATATATTAATGCTTATAAAGTGGGCATGAACAGAAAATCTCTTCTGATCTTTGAACTCAAGTCGGAATGCCTGCTGACTGCACAGTTATGGGCAAAACAATGGTTTCAAAACGATTACGTGCTTGGGTTTAGTGAACGTTCTACCTAAGCACTTGTATTGCCTCGGGGAAAATGCTGATAATGCCGTTTTTAATGGAGCAAGATAAATACTGAAATGTGTATAGAATTATTTTTAATTCCATCTGTTATGAACCATACTGGATGCAAATATTAGTTCAGCAGAGGACTTTAACTGTGGATAAAATGCCTCCTGAGAGTAAGGATGCAGTTTTGAATAAATGGCATTTTGTGACAGAGCAAAACATGAAGGGGATTAGCCGGCTTGGCATTCGGCTGAGCTAATAAATACTGACCAACACCACAAGGTTCAGAGCACAGTAATAAAGCCAGGTCACGTAAGATGCACATGCTCATGGGGACTATACAAAGCACATGAAGTCACATGTGCACAGGGATGAGAAAAGAGCACACCACGGGGATCAGGAAAGACCCGTGGGGAAATACGGGGGATCACTTCATACTGAACCAGTTCGTGTTTCATTTTGTGGGATTTCCTTAGGCTGTATGCAGCTATCCTGACATTTCGGCAGAACATTTGGATTAAAGCAAATGTGAAAATTTGATGGGCCAAAAGGAAAGAGCTGACTTCTAGAAGTCTCCTTTTAAAAATTTGAAAGTGTTGGACCTGAAACAATCATTTCCCCCCCATAGAAACCCCATTCATTCAGACTATATACCTGACACAGTGCAGCGATCACAGATGTTCCTAGTCCCTCACATCATACCATTCAAACCGTAGTGGCGACAGATGTTGCACATCTAGGTGAAAGCCGTGGTGGTTCTTCATATATTTTTTGGGGGGATTTCTCTTTTGGGCAAATTTTCTCTGAGGACATTATTTAACAGGGAAAAACTCCCCATTTAATATATATACCTGTATTTTGGAAAAGGGACCATAGAGATATATAGAGCTATGCTTGAGTTGCTTGTAAGTCAAAACTGAAGATAAATGAGGTACCAATAACCCAGTAGGGACTAGGAAAGGATGAGACTCGAGAATGATAAATAGGCCCAGGAAGTGGTCAAAGGAGCTGAACTGCATTTTATGGTGTCAACAACAGAAAAGCCTGCTGTTTGGACAGGCATGTGTTCCCTGGATTAGCTGGGGAGAGGGGTCTCACCACCGCAGCCCCCTTACGCTCTGCCTTTGGACTGGCTCAGAAGTGGCTCTGACTGGATGGCTTTTGAAACAATCCTTTCTACACAAAACATCATCATCCCGTTGCTACTCACTGAGGATCCACAGAGAGACAGAGGCCAGTGACGTCCGTCCACCAGCAGAGAAAGCAGGCCGAGTTCACAGGGATTTCCTAATGGCAGGTCTTTCCTTGTCCCCTCAGCTGTCCAGTATCTGCAGAGCAGCAGTGCACGCAGGGGTGGTCCGAAATCACGGCGGCTATGTTGACGTCATGCCCGTGGACAAAAGAAAGGCATACACCGCTTCTTTTCAGAATGGAATCTTCTCAGAAAGGTAAATTTAAAATTACTTGTGTAGTCTATCCTTTTGTGCTCACTTTACAACCAACTCACTTCTGTGTGGGTTGAGAATACGGCTGAGCAGTGTTTCCTTTGCTGATGGCAGCAGTGGGTTTTCCAGGGATGGGAGAGGTGGTAGTACTGGGGGTGCCTGTCTCCTGCAGGCTTACAAAAATCAAAATCAAAATCGGATTACAAGTCCGATTTGTTAACTGGTCTTATAATACGGAAATATCTTTCATCTTCTTTTGGATTTGCTAGTTTAAGTTTTTATATGTAATTCTTTCTAGGTGAGCAAGGCACTGATTATTTCTCTAATCCAGTTATCTGACAAAGTATTTGACAATAACAATGAGTCCAATTTTCCCCAGAACCAAATATTCTTTTTGATTGGATGTTGGGTGCCTAGTATGGTATCAATGAACTCTTTCAGGTTATCTCATAGTATCTGGCTCATTAGTGTCATACATTTTGGTGGTTTGAGAAAATTCACATGGCTTACTTTATGAAGTATTAATAAAAGTTGAAAGAACCTATAGCTACTTTTCAAATCACTGTTACTTGTAGAAGTAATTTTAAGTCCCATATATTTTGTATAGGTACAGAAAGATCCCTAGCTTTTAGATATGCAGTGAATTCTTTAAATTGCTAACAGGTTTACATTATAGTAAGGTGCCTTTAAAGGACACCAAAGGGTGTGCCCTGCTGGGTGAGGATTGCCTTCCATGTAATTACTGGGTGATGTCTTCATAAAAAGACAGATTTGTAGCTAGCATCTGTTTTCAGATGAGCCTATATCAAGGTGACTTCTCTACAACCTGGTTTATGGACTCCTTAAGCAGGTGTGATATATAAAGTGGATTCTTGAGTTATAAGATTATGATATGCAGTTTTATAAGTGAAACTGAATGATGTGGTTTCATTTACCTGCCATATTTCCTTTTTTTTAATCCTGACCCTCAGGATATGCTTTATTTATTTATTTTTTAGGGAGGGAAGAAGGGAGGGAGATGAGGGGGAGAGAGAGAAACATCGATATGAGAAACATCCATCAGTTGTCTCCCATATGTGCCCTGACCAGGGACTGAACCCACAACCGTTGGTGTATGGGACAATGCTCCAATCAACTGATCCGCTTGGCCAGGGCACCTATCATATTTCTTAAATTTATTTTAAAACAGTAAGATGATAGATAATATTGCCTAAGAAAACTGAGAATAATTATTTTTGAGGATCTGCTATGAATTTTCCAGGTGCTACTGGACACTTAAAGTATATGAGCTCAGCTCCACCAACAGCACTAAAAGGCGATTCTGTCGACCCTAATTTACAGCCCTGTTAACCAAGGCTCAGAAAGGTTTAAGTGTTATGCCCAAGGCCATATAACTGGTCAGTCTTAGAGCTCGGGTTCAGGACTAGATCCGTGGGCTCAGAAATCTGCATTTTCCCAGTATAATCACTGTGTACAAAGAAAACACATTTGCCTCTAGATCTTAGTCAATCTGTGTCCTAGGAATAAAGTGGCTTTCAAGTGGCCATAAGCTTGTGTGAAAAACCTGGCATGTGTGTTTGTGGTGTGTGCACACTCATGATATCCTTTCTTCACTCTAAAATTCTCCCCTTTCTTGTACATGAATAAATACATATAAGGAATTGTACTGTCTCCCTCTTAGCATTTATTGTGCTGTTCTCCAAAGTCTTTTTTATTACTAAGAAAAAGAAACTATGCAAAAATGTAATGACTTCAAAATCGTGCATTTGATTAGAATAAATGATGATTAATGGCATTAGAAATCTCTTTTAAATTTTAGGCATTTAAACAAAAGATACCTTGATATTGCCAAATAAAACATAAGTAATTTAAGAAAGAGTAAAATGTATGATTCTGTATTGCTTTTAACTTGTTTTAAAATACCTCCAAAATGAGATTGAGTGCTGTGTGCGTGTGTTTTCATTTTAATGAAAAAGTTCTTAGGATCTTTCAGATTTGACCATTACATTTTTTTCACTCAGATCTTTCTTGAAACCATAGATGTTAAAAAATATTAATGAGTATGATAGCAATAAAGTTTAAATTTTGTCAGACATGGGAAATGATAATGTTAGGAATTCAGAGTATTGCTTAAATAGCACCATCTTCTTAATTTGCAGCTCATTTTTAACCATGTGAGTCAGGCAGTGAACCTCGATCTCAGTATTGAATAGCAGCATCTTAATATTCCCCCAGTGAAACTGAACTGCAGCTGCTAACTCTCTCTGTTGGAATCAGAGGCGGTTATATATGAAAACATGGTCTGGAACCAGTGAAGTTCTATATAAAATACTATTATTACCACTATGCACCTTAAGTTTCTTTAGTGAACTTGCAACTCAGCATGCAAGATTTGAAGAATTATGTCATCTCCACTCAAGTTTTCCAGTAACTATAAATTACAGAAGCCTAAGACAGGTGACCATCTGGCTTCACAGAGCTGCTTTCTTGACTGTCAGAAGAAAGCATGATTTATTTGAGGGATTATATGCAGAGATGACATCAATACTCTGTTTATATTTTTGCAGTTTACAGAATCCTCCAGGAGGAAAGGCATTCAGAGTATTTGCTGTTGTGTGAAATGGAACCCTTGGAAGAGGAACATAAAGACTATGCCAAACACCGTGTTTCTGAAGTTGTATAAAACTGTAACATTACTGTACAGAAGACCGCAACTACTTTCAGCCCCCCAAAAGGTGCCAAATGCATATAAATCTTGATACACAAAGTCTGTAAAATAAAACATGGGACATTATTAGCTTTGGAAAAAGTAATGGATATGTAATGGTTTTAGAAATCCTGTGTTAAATATTGCTATATTTTCTTAGCAGTTATTTCTACAGTTAATTACATAGTCATGATTGTTCTACATTTTATGTTATATTATATGGTGCTTTGTATATGCCACTAATAAAATGAATCTAAACACTGAATGTGAATGGCCCTCAGACAATCATCTGGTACATTTAAAAACAACAGTGATAAGAATAATAAATCTAAAAATGAAAGAAACCATGTTATTACAATTCCCCAGTTTGATGCTATGCCATGACCTACTCCAACTCATCTCAAATTATTTTCCACTTATTACCTGTACAGTTTTGCTCTTCTGTTAAGTTTAGGCATATAGGATATTAAATCCTGATGCTGTATTTCTTATTTTGTATAAAAAAATTCCTTAATATCCAAATGAATCTGTTATAATGTTTGATTCTCTGGGAATGGCTTTAGTAGTAAATGCAATGAAGTCAGAGTGGTGGTAGGAAACAGTCCTAGTGGTCCTAAACAAAGGGCTAAGCATGGGCAGCCAGAGCTTTCTGTGTACTGTTCACACTGACGTCACATTTTCTTTTGTATCCTGGAAAACACTCCTGCAGGCCAGGAAGTATACTAGCAAAACATTGAACAGAGATGAACTAATGTATTGCATCACCATTGCCACTGATTTTCTTAATGGTACATGGCTGTGTGTATAAATGTTGCCATATTATGGTACCTATAATGGTGATATGTTTGTTTCTATGAAAAATGTATTGTGCTTTGAGACTAAAAATCTGTAAAATGTTAATTTTGGTAATTTTTTTTTAGGCTGGTGAATTTACTCTTTCCCTGTAAACGTATTAAAATAATCGTGTTTCAAAGTATTATTTTCAGTCTCCTCTGCATTCTTATTTTGATTTAGGAATCAATTTAAATATCCAAAATTATTATCTTTTAATTAGGGTTATTGATATTACTATAAGTAATATCCTTAGTAACAGAAACCTGCAAAGTCAACCTGACTATTTAGGAATTTGTATGGGAAAGGGGAGGCAACCAGAAGTTTAGAAGCATTATATTAAGGGAAAATTTGGATAAACTAGAAGGAAATAATCTGAAAGATATAAAGTGGTTACAAGAGAATCGACAACACAATAGATGCTCCAGATATTTTTAGAAAGTATGAGGAGGTGTTTAGGGGCAGATAATCGAGATAAATGACCAGCAGAAGTCAGGGGAAGCAGGAAAGGTGAGTAAAACAGGAAGGAAAGCGGAGGGGCTCATGTGCACAGCTGTTCAAGAGCAAACTGCGAAGAAACGGATATCATGGTCCATTATCAAGTATCGGCCTGAATTAAATGGTTCAAAATATAGGTAATCAAAACTTAAGCAGTTCTATAGTAACATTTTCAAAATTTAAAATAAATTTTGTGGGAACATTTTCCCCCCCAAATGATGCATTACACCTCTTTAAATAGCTTGATTGAAATGTAAACTTAGGTCAGATTCATCTATTTCTCACCTCCCAGTAGAGAAGCCCCATCAGTTCAGTTAGGATCCTAGTATCATCCCTCGTTCACAGAGTCATCATTGATGTCCCATACTATTTATTTTATTTTATTAATTTTTAAATTATTAAGTTTTATCGTTGAGAGTATTCCAGATGTCCCTTTTTTACCCCTTGCCCCGCACCCCCTGGCCCCAGTCCCGTACCATTTCAGTGTCTCCACTGGAGCCTCCTCATTTTGTTCATCTCCATTTCTTTTCAACGCATCCTTAATTTTTTCACTGGAATCACTCTCTTCTGTAAGTGGTCATTATTTAAGAAAACCAAACCATCTTATAAAAGCATTTAAAGACCTCTGTAGTCTTGTTCCATACTGCTTTTCTATGCTCTTCTACACAAGGCATGGCCGTGAGTGAGCTACTCAACTCAACTTTCAATGCTTCAGTGACCTCACCTGAAAAATGGAATAATGTCTCATAGGGATTGCTCTAAGAATTTACTGAGATTTTATATATAATGTACTTAAAAAAACATCAAACACAAAGTGTGTGGACAATATATGTTAGTTTTTATTACTATCATTATAATCATTTTGTTGTATTACCTTGGGGGAACTATGCCTCTATTATACTACACTGCTTATCCTTCAGCACTTAACTAAACCTGAAGTCCTCCAGGAATTCCCCTGTAACTACGCTGGTAATAATTACACAATGCTCCTTAATATGCCCTTTTAAATTGACCATTATTAGTTTTCTTTAATCCTCACCCAAGGACATGTTTATTGATTTTTTTAAAGAGAGGAAGGGGGGTAGAGAGAGAGAGAAAGAGAAGCATCAATGTAAGAGAGAAATACTGATTGGTTGCGTCTCTTTAGCTCCCCAACCAAGGATTGAACCCACAACCTAGGTATGTTCCCTTTCCGGGAATTGAACCCCGCAACCTTTTGGTGAATGGGATGATGCTCCAACCAACTGAGGAACACCAGCCAGGGCTGACCATATAATTTTTAAAATTTTGTGTTGTATTATGTTTAGTTCCTTAAACTTAAGGATAAGCTTCATGAAAATAGGAATACTCTTTATCAATCTCTTTAGCCCAGAGACACAGTGATTTTTCTGTCTGCATGTGGATCAATATTACTAAATGAATATTCAATAATCCCTAATTTTATTTATTCTTAATGACATAGGTCAATATTATTGCATACTATCACAGCAAAAGATACATACTACAGCTAATGAAAGTAGTTTATTGATAAACATTCTAAATGTGTACTTAAAATGAGGTCAATGCTTATAAAATAGTATTAACATCATTAATTTATTTTTCAAAGTTTACCAGACCACATTTTAATTATTTCTTTAACGTTTTGTATATAGTAAAAGCAATCTGTGCATTTTAAGCAAAGCAGAATTCTCTAAAACATTTTCTCTCCTAAACTGTTAGATAATTGGTATAATGTGTGCTTTTCTATTCAAGATTGTATTTTGAAATCTTGAATGTTTCTAGCATTTCTAATATTTTTAAAATAAATGTAAATTCTTTTGAAGAGCATGGTGGGCTAAGCAAAGAAACAGAGCTATCCTTTGCAAACATAACCAACTTCAAATTTGGGATTTAAGCTAATTTACTGCACAAAGAATTACATTGTTTAAATTAATTTAAAATACTTATCTGAGGTGATACTTCAACCCTGGCACCATAATATTCAGGAGCTGAAGAAATAGTTTAGCCAAATAATCTGATCCTCTTTCACTACTTTGTTAGAATTAAAAGATAAATTATACCAGTCTAGGATTTTTAAAAGGCAGGCACTCTTTAGAGATCTGTAATTATGCTTAGCAATTAGATACTCTTTTCCTCTATTCATCCAATCCCCATGTCATGTGCCACAACATGTAAAAACAATGCCAATAAGCAAACATCTTTGCACTAGACCATTAAATTATGAAAATAAATTTTTCAATGATTACTTAAAAACTCTAATTAAAAACATAATTAATTGTCAATTACATTTATGACTATGCTGCTGCTGATGAAAAGCAGACGGCCTGTACAAGGCTGTACTTCACAAACTCAGTTTTAAGAAAGAATATGTATAAAAATTAAAGTGGAGGTTAAAAGTAAATATTTAAAATGCTAGAAGTGATTAAAATAATATTAGAAATGTAAAATCTCAACCTGATGGAACGCTGAACTTACCCTAAAACAAAGATTATTTTAAAAATCCATATGACAATGACTTGGTTAGGAAAATATGAGAAAAAACACAAATAAATGAATAGCCCTTCCTGAAATTTTCTGTTAATTCATTCCAAAAATACCGAGTTCCTACAATTTGCTGATGGACTGGCTGATCACTGTACATATACTTATAACCAAAAATGCCCTCAGGAAATTAGACTCTAGTAAACATGACAGATATTAAATAATCACAGAAATAATATGGTTACAAACCATGAAGATATGGTGGGAGTATTCAAAAGTGGGACCTGACCTAGTTGGGGAGAGGAATGATGACTTTACTATGGAACTGACATGAAAGCTTAGACCTTAGGGATGCGGAGGGGTAACTGCAAAGGGCTGGAACTCAAGAGATGCCCAGATTGAATAATACTATGACTTGGCACATGTTAATATGCTCAGAAGACACTCAGGTATTTAGAGTTTGAGCAGGGGAGCAAAAGAATTGAATAGATCCTATAACAGTACCAATCTTAGGGTTTCATTACATTTTAAAATAGAGTATTATGCTAAATGAAACGAGTCAGTCAGAGAACGACAAATACCATATGATTTCACTTATATGTGGAATCTAATGAACAAAATAAACAAACAAAATAGAAACAGACTAATTCAGAGAACAGACTGACAACTATCAGAGAGGAGAGGGTTTGGGGGGCTGGGTGAAAAAGGTGAAGGGATTAAGCAAAAACAACAACAACAACAAACCAGATACAGACAACAGTACTGCCGGAGGAAGAGGGGGTTTGGGGAGGTTGAAGGGGGTGAAGGGGGAATAAATGGTGAAGGACGGAGACTTGATTTTGGGTGGTGAGCACACTATGCAATACACAGATGATATATGATAGATTTGTACACTTAAAACCTGTATCATTTCATTAACCAATGTCACCCCAATAAATTCAATAAAAAATAAAGTGTTTAATATTCATGGGATCTAAAGAGTTTGATTCTTATATAACAAACATGTCTAAAGCATGGATTACAGATGACTGTATGAGAGAGGGGAGTGGGGAAGGCATACACTGAGCACCCAACTGCTTTGCATTTCATATGTGTTATTCAATTCTCATAACAAACCTGTGAGACAAGATTACTTTTACAAATTTATGTATTAGAATGCAGATTCTAAAAAGTTAAGCAACATCATCTAGGGTCTTGAGTTTGAGAAATGTAATTCAAGTCTCCATTTATCTAATTCCAAGCCCATTCATGCTCTTGCTACTAGATCATCCCTGCTAGACAT
Organism: Miniopterus natalensis; assembly: GCF_054644295.1. Lineage (NCBI taxonomy): Eukaryota > Metazoa > Chordata > Mammalia > Chiroptera > Miniopteridae > Miniopterus > Miniopterus natalensis. The sequence goes on from NC_142096.1 coordinate 29,098,239, forward strand.
TTCCATGGAGACCAAAGAACTTCACTAATTTCTCCCACACCGGGTTCAGAAGTACTACTGCAGAACATTTTATAATCCTTAACTATGCCAACAATTTGTTAGATGTGGGAAAATCTGCAGAAGAGGAATTAGGGCTTTAGTTTTCTTTAGAAGTGGCCTATAAGATAAAGAAGAACACTGGTTCAGGGAACACCAGAAAAAAAACGACGTTTATGTCAAATCTAATGAACAAAATAAACTCAAGAACAAAACAGATCCAGAGACATTGAAGCATGCAACAGATTGATGAATTTCAGAGGGATGGGTGTGTGTGTGTATGGAGATTAACCAAAGAATTTATGTGCATATATGCATAACCCAAGGACAGACAATAGTGTGATGAAGGCCTGGGGAGGGGTCAAGATTCACGTGGAGGGGGTCAATGAGGGAATAAAAGGGAATATCTGTAATACTTGCAACCATAAAAATAAATTGAAACAAAATGAGGTTTATGTTCCATAAATTTTGAACCAGTAGACTACTTTTACAAGACAATAGACTAAATACTTCACATCCCCCAATTCATTAAAAGGATAATAAAGGGGGAAGAAAAATAATATACTCATAAAAGCATGAATATTCTGAAAATGGATGGCAGTTGGAATCATAGTGATGACTGATTCAGAGCAGAGGTCAGAGCCTGTACAAGAGAAGGCAGCAGTTGACTAGAGGGCTCTTCTTAAAGGCAGAGCCATAAACCAGTGATTGAAGTGAGCTTTGTTATTTCTATTCAGTTGGCTTCCCCAATTTCATTCTTTACTCTCTAACCCCAACCTACCACATGCTCTCAGAGAATGACTCCAACTGATCAACATTTCACCACACACAAAGAACTTTAAGTCAGATACTTGTATTTCAGGAAACAGGTTGACAATAAGAGATATCTGTTAATCAAACCAGTTCTGCAAACTTATATATGAACAGACAAAGGGATCATATGCACAGATAAGCAAATATCACATCAACTGACACCAGAATAAGCAGACATTTCAGAGAAAAGAAGAGTACCTCTAAAAATATTATAACTAATACCTTCAAGGGGAGTTTAAAAGATACTATACCCATAAAACAAGGGTAGCACAGAAAAGAAACAGAACAAGAAAAGTGCCAGGTCTCAGAAGAGATTAGAACACCTGAGTTACCTACTGAACTCCGGGAAAGAAGGAAGACATGTTTCAAAGTTGCCATGTGGTCTAAAAGTAGGAATTTTCAGAGATGTATAGAAATGGAAAACATAACAGGAAATTTGTTAAGAGATAATTTTAGCTATTCAACATGTGTGTAGTGCTATCTCATTGTAGTTTCACTTTGCATTTACTGATGATTAATACCGTTGAGCATCTTTTCATGTATCATTTGCGTATCTAATCTGTGAAGTTTCATTCAAATATTTTGTCCATTTTAAAATTAGACTGGTTGTCTTTTTATTATTGATTTATAATAGTAAAAGTTTTTAAAATGTGTTTTTAACTAGGCCTTTGTCCTATACATACATATATACATACATGTTTGTATATACATATTTCAAAATTAAGTCTATGTTCCATTTGAGTTAATTTTTATGCATTGTATGAGGTAAGAGTGGAAGTTAATTTTTTCCATATGGATATCTAATTTTCCAAGCACCAATGTGGAAAAAACTCTCCTTTCCCACTGAATTATCATGATAACTCTGTTACAAATCAATTGATCATATATATGTGGATCTATTTCTGAACACTTTATCCCAGTAATGTCAATAGAAATTTAACTTATAAATAATATACTTATATATACTTATATAATTATAATAAATATTATATATAATTATTAAATAATTTCTATTAGTTGGTAATGTATACAATTATTAAATATACTTGTTTATATAAATTATATAAGCTATATAATTTAATGTCCTTTTTAAAGTTTATAAATTTACAAGATCACTTATAATGTCTTAAGTTTTCTAATAACCACAATAGAAGAAAAATGATGAATTTTATTTTAATAATACCTTTAACAAGCCTGGCCCGGGGTGGCTCAGTGGTTGAGCGTCAACCTAGGATCCAGGCGATCGGCGTTGGATTCCCAGTCAGGGCATATGCCCAGTTGTGGGCTTGATCTCCAGTCGGGGGCGTGCAGGAGGTACCTGATCAAGGACTCTCTCAACACTGATGTTTCTATCTCTCTTTGTCTCTCCCCTTTCCTCTCTCTGAAATCAATAAAGAAATATTAAAAAAAAAATATATATATATATAATATCTTTAACCAAATGTATCAAAACTATCATTTCCACGTGTAATCTAAATAAAAATATCAGGAGACTATTTTATTTGTTATTAATATTACCACTTCAGGGTTATGATAATACTTAAATTATAGATTTTCAGTCATCTGATTACTTTTTTCGGTTCATTCAAAATTTATTATTACAGGTGTTCTTTAAAAGTCTTTATTTGGCTTTCATTTTTGAGAAGTATTTTCATGGGATATGTAATTCTTTGTTGGCAAGTTGTTTGCTTTTAGCATTTTAAAGATGTCATTTTATTGACTTCCAACTTACCTTATTTTCTGAAGAGACCTTTGCCATCATTCTATCGGTATTCATCTCTACATAGTTCTTTCTTTGGCAGTTTCTAGTATTTTCTCTTTATCACTAGATAGAGATCGTCTAGCCTCATGCTAAGGTATAGTCTATCTGGATTCTCTATCACGTGTTCCCAGTGATACGGGAATCTCCACTCCAGTTAATCAGGGCTTGATTATTTCCTGAGCTCTGGAAATGGTTCAATTTATTCTCAGACTGCTCTTTTTCAGTGTCTTGGAAGTTTACTTTATGTGAATAGGTTGGTGTTAAGCGAACACTGAAAGTGACCCTGTGAAAATTTCTGAACCTGGGCGAGCCCTGCAGGTCATTTTCCTGGGGCCGGTGGTTCCCACCGCACTCGCGTGGAGCGTGGCGTGGGGAAGGTCCTCTGGGCAGACCCCGTGGCCTGTGCAGGTAGGACACCCAGGCCTCCGTGGGTGGCGGCTCTCGGAGGAGTCTCAACCAGCGGACCTCCCGACAAGGCTCCGGAGAGCAGGACTACAGAGGGCCCCTCAGATCTGCCTTCAGGGAACAGGCGTGTCTGCTTGCACAGGGCTGGGCCTTGGCATCACGGTGTGTCCCCCAGCAGCCCCTGCCTCAGGCCCCATCCATCCTACGAGGCCCTGACCCAGGACAGGCTGCGGGGAGCCCGGACGCGGAGTGTCCCTGAAAGCTACTCCCCCACCTGCTCCCAGGCACCAGGCCCTCTCCCAGCTGCAAACCTCCCTGGGAAGAGCCGTTCCCCAGTCCCCACGGACGCGGACGCGAAGGTGATTACCGTCATACCCCGTCGGGTCCGGCCGACCTAATGGAACTCTGGCTCTGGGGTCTCCCATCCCACGTGGCTCTCTGGTCAGCCCAGGAATGGCTTCCGAGTTCTCACGAGATTCAGCTGGCAGCTCCCGCGAGATCTGGCTGCAGGGGAAGCAGCAAGGCTGTTCTGCAGCAGGAGGAGCGTGCAGCATTCTGGGGTATCCCGGAGATGTCCCCACACGTGGCCAGGCCTGTGCCTACACGGTTCAGATCCCGGATGACCCCAGGGAGCCTGGATGCCGCAACGGCAGGACACGCATGCGCAGCTCAGCAGGCCCCTCCAGCCGCGCCTGCGCTGTGGTGTCCAGGGGGTGGAGGCCCGTGCGAACAGGTGCAGACCCGGCCCGTGGGCCATCTCCGGGGGCAGGCGGTTCCCTCGCTGCGCTGCTGATGCGCAGTGGGGAGGTCGTTTGAACCCTCCCCTTTACGGCCGGTGCAGGGAAGGCACCCAGGGTCTCTGTGGGGTTCAGCTCGCAGCGGACTCCCCAACACTGCCCTGGATGGCAGGACCAAGGAGACCTGGCCTTAGGGCTACAGGCACCTTTCCGATGGGCCAGCTGGACTTGGCACCACGGCGTGTGCCCCTGAAGTCCCACCCTGTCCCTCCCCTGACCACACCCGGCTGGGCGGCATGCTGGATCCTGCAGTAAGAAAAATGAGCCAAGCCCCGTTATTTGCACTTAGCTGAGAGGTGGGTGTTCATTTATAGCTGTTAAATCCAAATAACCTTTATTTTAACTTAAAGAGTTCCACCATAAGTCCTTAATTGACTTCAATTATCATATAGAAGAGGAAGAAAAGACTTGGAGACTGTCTTTACAGTTTAATAATAAGACATTTGCTTCTACTTGACTTATTGCTCTGGCACTGCTAAGATGTTCAATGGAAGGAAATAATTATGATAATATTATCCAGAGCAGATGTGCTGGAAGTTGTCCCACAACTTTGATTTGGTTTTAATCAACAAAACAGAACAAAATCTTAGGCTTCTTTGAGAACTATGGTTGAACAGCTTCTGCCTATTTTGTGTGTGAGATTATGCATGTGTATAAATTTACATTTTTCACAGATTGATGGTGTGTTAGATAAATGTTCATCTAACTACCATTCATTCTGTCAGTTTGCAGATGGAAAAAATGGAATATGCATTGACTTTGCCAAAGTCCCAAAGAGCTGTGACTAATTTTGAATAAGTTCCTCAGATGTCCAGTAATATTTTGTTTCCCCGAGAAAAAACCAGAGTAAGAACACAAACCAAATGGTAGGAGTCCTGTTGCCTAAATACTTTGATACATCTCACAAACTTCAGACAGTATCAGACGCTCATGATTATATTGCGGACACTGTACACATGTGAGCACCATGCTAACAGAAATAAACCGAAGTAGGTAGTTTAACGTGTTAATTTAGAAGCATGTTTGTTTGTTGCATCAGAACTTATTTTTTTAAAAGTAGAAAAAATCTTCACAACATATACCCTCTAAGACATTAAAAAGGTACCAGACAACTGGTGTTTTTGTGTGAAATACTCAAAAGCCTATCAAATGCTTTTAAAAATAGTACTGATAATAGCCATTTTCATATAGTGCTTATTTTTGTACCAGCCACTGTCTAAGCAGTTTATACATGAACTCACACAATCCATACTATAATCCAGTGAGCAAAGTACTGTTGTTATTGTTTTCGTTCTATAGATGATAAGAGGAGTTCAGTAACTTCCTCAGAATCACCCAGAAAATAATATTGGAGCCAGCATTTGAACTCTTAAAATATGACTCTATATTCTTTGCTGTTATTATTTCCCCTTCCACAGCCAGCATCTTTTTTATTTGATATATAGGGAGTCTAATCTCTGTATGCACATATACTTTTTAGAATGGATACAAAGTATGCAGATATTTTTGCCGAAAGCAAATGCCCATAAGAAGTCATAGATGCCAAGGAGCTTCAAATAACCAGACAGACAAGGTCCTCACCTGGCTGCTAAGAGACCTCACTTAGAACAGGTAAGTCCCCTACGAGAAACCCTGCCATTTGGTTATATTTCCTGTCTTCCCCACACCTCAGCCTCTCATCAGTCTCAGTTGTGAGGGACATTCCCCCATGCAAATCTGTCGAAGCGTTGCCCAGGGAAGCTGTATGTGCTCCTGCCATCTTGTGCTTATATATTTTTCCTTGATCAGTTCTGAAATTGCTTGTGCCCCATACACTTGGTATATATTTTCCATTTGCTCTTCTGTTTTCTATTTCTTTATTCCTCCTCTTTTGGCTTCTTTGGATGAATCGTGTTTATTTAATTATTCCATTTTTTCCTTCTCTATTAACTTTTTCACTTTGTATTCTTTTAGTTTTCCTACAGTGGTAATTTCTAGAAACTGTACTATGCATTTTTAACACATGACTGTCCATCTTAAATAGCACACTTGTCACTTCTCAGTGCAAGCACCTTCCAGCAGTTTAACTCCATTTACCCCATTCCTGCTTTTTGTGCTCCAGTGTTGTCATAATTTTATTTCTACTTTTGTGATCTGCCTTACAAGCCAGTATCATTCATTGAAGTAGTCGATTTTCATGTATATTTACCTTTTCCAGTGTGTGTCTTTACTTCTGAAGTTCTGTGTTTCCATATAGTGTCATATTATTTAATACGGGGAACTATCTTATCATATCCAGGAGTGCAGGCCTGCTGATCGTGTATTTGGTCTACTTTTGTTTATCTGGTAGATCTTGATTTCCCCTTTATTTTTGAAGGATATTTTGCTAAAGAGAGATTTAGGTGAATTGTCTTTTCTTTTTGATCACTTTCAAGATATTCCATTGTCTTCTGCCTTCCATTGTAATGATGACCATTAAGGTGTAAGTTTTGTTCTTGCTCTTTTGAAAGCAAAGTGTGATTTTCTTTGGCTGCGCTTAAAACTTTCTCTTTATTTCTTGTCAGCCTGATTGATACCTAACTGGTATATAAAATACATAAATCACCTGTAGATTTCTTTTTTTTATTATTTGATTTTTTTTTCTTTTCTTTTTGTATGCCTCATATGTTTGGATTGGATGAAAAATGTAGAAATTCTAAATGATGTTATCTTCCTCCAGGTGGGCTAAATTTTCTTTTGGAAAACAGCCAGGGCACTAATGGCTCACCTGGTCCCATTAAGACTTGCTTTTAATCGTTCTTATGACTACTTAGTTTAGTTTTGTCCTTATTTCCAAGGTGTGACCTTTACTATTAGATCATAGCCCTTCTGGGTCTCAATTTAAAGCCTTGAGTACTTACCAAAGCCACCCCACCTTGGCAAGGATGAACTCTACCTTTCTCTCAACACCCTGCGGCTGCTGCCATCTCTGATTTAGCGCTCTAAACTCCCAGATGCTGTTTCTACTAAGTTTTTTAATTTTTTTGAGTCCTTCCTGTAAGTGCAGCTTAGGACAGAAGTCAGTTGATGATTTAGGGGAGAGCTCTACACTAATTTTTGAAATCCATCTCTGACGTTTCCTCCTTTCCCGGTGTTTGCCCACTATGGCAGCCCTGAGATCTGGCCTGAGCCTTCTCTCACAGCAAGACATACACTGCCTGCTTGTGCTTTATTTCCCTTGTCTGATATTTGGAAAATGACTTCAGCGAAGTCTTTTCTTCCAGCAAGAATGTGAATCTCACATTACATACTTCCCTTCTCTCGTGGATTTTAGCTCTTCAAGCCCTGCCTATATTGGATGCTTTCCAAAACTTTTAAATCCATGTTTTATATTTTTTTCCATCTTTTCAGTTGTTTTATGCTAGAGGGTTAGTTTCAAATAAGATATTTTACTATGGCTCGAACCAGAAGGCTACAGATGTCTATTTTTATAAACTATATTTTACTCAGAGAAGGTAATGCAACCTATGGTAACAATTTTAATATTTCAGAAATTAAAAAGATATATGATGAAAAGTATATTACCTTGACCCTCAGTTATTCTTTATAAATTCAGCTAAGCTGTATGTGCATTTACAATCACAGACACGCATGTATTTGTATGTCCTTGTGAGTTTGTGCATACATGAGTATGAACTCTTAATCTTATGCCACTCTATCTAATAAAAATTAACACTTCCTTATTAATTTAGAACACTTTCACCATTCATTTTCTTATTTTAAATTTTGTATTTGTATTTTGTTAAATTTATCACATCTTTTCCTTAATGATTCCTGAATTTTGTGGCATCTTGCTTAGAAGGCCGTTCTTATTTCTAGCATATGTTTAAAAAAATCTTCAATATTTTCTTAAAGCCCTTTAAGATTTTCATTTATTATGTTTAAATGTTGGATTAATCAAAAATTTATTTTGGCATAAAGACTGAGGAAAGAGAAGTCTAACTATATTTTTCCAAATGGCTATCCATTTTTTTAGTACTGTTTTTTGAGTAATTCATCTTTCCTACATAAATTTGAAAATGATGCTGTATTTGAACTAAATTTTTATAAATATTTGATATGATTATTGGCTCTATTTTCTGATCTATTGACCTATCTATAAACCAGTACTAGCATGTTCTATTAATTTGCTTTGTAATATATTTCAACATTTGGTGTGGCTTACTACTCATGTTTTTAAAAAAATTTCCAGCTAGTATCACATGTTTAAATTTTGATAAGAACTGTAAAAATTCATTATTTTGTCTTCTAAGTATTCCAGTTTGAGAAACACAGTATTGTATCGGATACCCTATGCTTTTGCTTTTAGTTATAATTACAGTTCCTGCAACCATAATTCCTGCACATTTTATTAAAGTGCACCAATGATATCTCTTGAGCCTATGACTCCGGTCATGTGTCATATGCACTCCATGGTGTGCTGATATGTTCCTACTCCCCCTGGACATATGCTTGGCACCAGGCAGTCCCTCCGGGGGGGGGGGGGGCGTCATCCTTTTCTCTGTTTCTTTTACAAAATTAACCCTAGTCTAAGTAGGACTTAGATGACATAAATGTGTGAAACATATCTCATAGGAGTTCTTGATATATACAGGCAGCACGTTGTAGTCAATACCAAAAGGAATAACAAAGTATTTCAACATTGATTTGTGCAATATTCTTAGTTCTTAGCTATCATTTTATCTCTTAAAGATATTTCTTGCATATTTGAAAGGATATTTGAAAAACACGTTTACGCATGTCAGTAATCTCCAATATGTGTTTCAGTATTGGGCTGTGCAATGACTTAATGTTCTCACTTAGTTCTTAGCTCATTTTATCTGCTACATATATTCATTGCATTGTTGTAAATAGAATTTCTTCATACAATGATGAATAACCACAAATTTGAAAACTTTGCTGCTCACATCTTTTAAATTATGATTCCAGCCTATATTTTATGAAAGCAATAAATACTATAAAACTCATTTAATATTAACAGTAGTTTCTTTTACATGTTTTAATAGATGAAAGTTTGTTATTCTGATGAGAATGTCACAGAATGATTCCTGAAATTCCAGTAGTGTCTTACAACTTATAAACTTTTATCACATATAGTATTTAATTTGATTTTGACAGAAACTTCATGAAGTAGATGTTTGTTTTTCCAATTTGCAACTGAGAAAAGCAAAATGCAGAGTGATTTTAGACTCACCCTCTACTCACTGTACTTCCAAATGATTTGAAAATAAAATTAAACATGCTTGCTTTAAGTGATTGTTATTAATTTGTTTATTTAAAAGTTTATTAAAAACCTAGGGAGCATATTCAGAACTACTCTCTGAATTTATCAAAATAGTGAAATTATTGAAATAGTGACATACAAATTTTATTTCGCCTTTTACTGATATAAGAATATTTTACTATCACAGGAGGTTCAAATATATCACGTTTTCCTCAATCTGAAGCCTATAATATTTTTTTCACCAGAAGAATAAACCATCAATAATCACAAAGACACAGAAAAGTATTATAATCAGACATTTTTAAAAAATGATTGAAGACAGAGGACCCTTGGTGTATTTGTTTTTTGAGAGTATACAGATTTATATTAGAGACTATTTTAAGTACCCACCTATGCTTGGAGGATGATCATCCTTTCAATTGGTTGATGCCAAACTGAAACACAGAGCTTCTACCTACACCATGTAGGTTGGGCATACACTTGGGATCAAGTCAGTGAGTCATCAGATTTTGCTTACAACAAGCTAAGTAAGAGTTGAGAGACTTTACAGTTTCAGGTCATTGGGGGAATGCAAGATCTGGAAGATCCAAAAACGAATGGGAATAACTTTTGGTTGGTAAATTCAGCTGGAGTCTGGAAACCTAAAGTTAATAAAGCAAGGCAAACATAATAGAACAGTGGAAACAGTGAGGATGCAGAAGAGATTAAGAATCTGGATAGGTTTACCTGTTGGTGAGGTCCGAGATAAATGAATGTATGGTGCAGGAGCCCTGGAGGCTTGTGTAGGTTAGATACCACAGAGGTAAGTGTGTTAATGTATATATTGTGTCCATAACTCTAGAAGAGTTTATCACTGTTCTTTCATGTTGAATAGTGTAATCAGTCATGGCAAAGCAAGATCATTTTGAATGTATTACAGCCTTTATGCAGCTTGTTGCATTATAAATCAGGGTTTGGTTGACTATTGCCAAAGTTTAATCATTTAAAAATAATTTTTATTCATAGGATAGTGTCCATAAATACTTGCACATTTTTGGTTTATGTATAAGAATACACATACACAGTATATGCATATTAAGATCCATTTATGTATCATCACAAGACAAATAATATATGTCTTATAATATGCATATGCATTATTTCTTTTTATCTGCACATACTCTATTTCTTCAAAATACCATAAGTGTTAAAATTATGGTATTTGGCCTGGTATTACAGTAAATGTGAGTATTTTGTAAACATCTGAAAACCTGACTTTGAATAGGAAATCTTTTATTTGCTTTTTACCAAAAAGCATTAATAACCATAAACTTTATTGCATATGCAGAATTGTCATTCCTCCTTTATATAACACAACTTGTTTAAACCACTTAAACATATTCCTTATACCAACTGAAGAAATACAACAATCCTGAAAGGAAAAAGGAAATGTTCCTTTACAGTGAAAAAAAAATTAGACCAACCCACAGATAATTTCTGCTGATTCTAATGGCTCTTCCCCAGCTCTCTGGTGAATATGACGTTGTGTTTGACAGTAGTCTCCAGTGTAGCACTGCCAGAGAAAGCCAGCCTGGGCACGCACTGGCCAAGTATTCTTCCACGTCCTCACACGCTGAGTAAATCTTTGCTTACTGGCAGCCTTGCCCACTGGTTGGAGCCCTTGCCTGGAAAGGAGAAACAGATATAGATGTGAAAACTTGGGCTAGGGTGAAAGAGGAGAAATGGAAAAGTTCAGGAAAAAACAAGGGGACAGGATTTGAGAATTCTTTTCCATAAAAATGAAAATTTTTAGAATGACGAATCGAAGTGAGAAATGCTCATATGTAACTCATAATCATGTAACCATTGCTTCCTCGGATTGTTAAAACACCATAGACTGAAAAAAAGTGTTCAGATAAAAGTATTGTTAAAGAACAAAATTCAACCAAGTACAGACTTACGTCCACACAAAAACCCATACATGGATGTTTATAGCAGATTTATTAATAATTGCCCGAACTTGGAAGCAACCAAGATGTCCTTCATTCACTGAATGGGCAAGTAAACCGTGATACATCCAGACAAGGAAACATTATTCAGTGCTAACAAATCAGTAAGAAAAGCATAACTTATTTAGAGGGTGTTGGGAGAACTGGTTTATGATATGAAAATTTAAAAGTGCATCACATCCTAACTTAACATTCACAGATGAATGTAGATTAATGTCTGATGTCCTAAATATGGGAGGTAAAATATTGAAGGTAAGAAAACTAAAGGAGAGAGCATATCTTTGTGACCAAAAGGGAAAAGGATCTCTTAAAACTTAAAAATCACAAACCAAATGGATTATTTTAATCATTGTTAGGTGGGTCGGGTACAGAAACCCAGGTACAGAATTTAGGGTACAGAGACTCACCAGGGCAGGAAGCCCCGGATGCCTAGCAAGGGGCAAACCTGGGAAAACAAGAACCTTGTCCCCAGGGCAACCTGTGCTCCCCAGCATATCCCTGGTCATGCGGTTTAGACCCCTGAGAGTTTCCTCCTTAAAGACAACATCTAGGCCTCAGTTGTGTTTCAGCTCCAGGCCCAGAAAAGCAGGGAAACCAGACAAGTGGTGCCACAGCTGACTCAGACGACATATATTGAGTAGTGACCCCCTGCCCTGGCACCGACCAATCAGTGGATACCCCGACCCTGAAAGAGCACCCCTGGAAAGCTGATGAATATTCTATTGAGACACTCCCCTGAGACCTCCCCTAAGATTTCCACCTGCAAGAAAGAGATAAATATGCTCAGGACAAAGGACCCAGCGTGTGCTCCTCCACCCCCCCAGGGAAGCGTGCCAGTGCCATCTCCATTCCTCCTAGGTGCCCCCACGAAACTTTGCAACCAGGGGAGCAATGAGCAGTGGCAGCTCATCCCGGGTTTACCCCCTAAACCTGTCTCTGAGGTCTTAGAACCTGTCTCCAAGGCCCCTTTCTCTCTCTGACTACTCAGTGAGCCAAAGCAGCCTGGCCTAGGCTCTCCTGTTGCTTCTTCTATGACCTTCCTTGTTTCACTGTCCCAAGGATATTTTTGCTGCCATCATGCACCCAGTACCCTTTGGCTCAGTGCTGTGTAGCCCTTCCCTTTGGATATTCACATCCCTTTTTAATAAACTAAATTTTTCTTTATTCACCCGTCTGAGATGGCTGTTTAGCCTTCCTACTGACCATTAACCTTTCAATCATGCCCAAATTAAAAATTTTTGTTTAACAAGGAATTCCATAGAAAAAGATTAATAATTAGGATTGGAGAAATTATTTTTAATGTCTAGGATCTATACAAAATTAATATTTAAAATAGGCAAGAATCTCTATAAAAAATTATTTAAAATGCAACAATCCCAGGGGAAAAAGACAAAAGATCAAGAGAATTTACAAAAGAGGAAATCCTAAAGGCCAACAGAAATATGAAGACACACTCCAGTTCATAAGTGACAAATAAATATTATAAGAAACAGAAATAAAACTGGAAAATGATGAGTGTAGCCAGGAGGGGGGTATGGACCTCTGCTGGTGCAAAGATTGCCTTGCAGCCTTTCTGCAGAGCAATCTGGCAGTGCTCAGTCAAAATACGTATGTGTTACCCTACCTGTACATTCTTCATGACAGATTTCTACTTGCCGCTAGAGTTGGGATGTTGATTGTCTTAACTTGATACAGTTTATGAATTAAGAAACATTGCATGTTTACTGTTGTGTGTTTACTCACCTCCTCTTTACTTTTTTCTTTCTTTTCCTTTCTTTCTGTTCTGCCTAACCACAATAAGACATGCAACTTCTGCATGTGTTTATTTTGCATTAATGTGTCAACTGATGGTTACTGGTGCAATTCAATGCCAGCAGGAATCCAGAATTTGGGGTGCAGTGAAGAAAGAAACTTTATTCACGCAAATAGCTCCACTGTGATACAGCAGGGCTGTGGGAACAGCGGGGCTTTGAGGTGGCCCTGTGGGGAGGAGGTCCTGGGAAGGGCTCACGCTGGTGAGCTCCTCTCTGGCTAGACAACTCTGCTCTGTCCTGCTCCGCCTACTCTGTTCCATGCCAGTCTGTTCCAGTCTGCCCTGACCCCTCTGCCTTCTCTGCTCTGCTCTGGTCTGGGGAGACATCTTCATTGTTTCAGCTTCATCAGAGGAAATGCAGTCGCCAGTCTTTGGTGCAAAGGGAAAATGAGCTCTGCAAGCCAGAGGAGAGCTAACTTGTATAGACAGAGGGCCTTGCCCTGGTCCATTATTGGTCTGTCTTATGCAAATGAGGACTCCAAATCCTTTTATTGGTCCAAAAAGCAGTGTCCTGATTGGTCAGAATGGACCTGCTTTAATTGGTCAGTAAAGACACTAATGGGGGCTGTAGCATGGTAGCTTCCATTGGGTGGGGAAATTGTCAGTCCTACTCATTGAAATACAGTCCCAGGAACTCCTTTTATTAGGACTGGCTCAGAGGGCAGGAGCTCAGCGCCAGGCTTCTCCTTGAACTGCAATTTGTGTAAGAGGCCCCTGGTTAGAAATAGCTGCTAGGCTTTGTTTTGTAAATTTGAGTCCAGTTAGCTACCTGGAGCCCTTCTTGGTGCTAACTCTTTCTCAGGGTCCACAAACGGAGAACGAATGTTAAATATTTGTTGGAAGAATATTATAAGTTTGTTCTGGCAAACCTGGTCAGTGGTAACATGACCTTGTTGATTGGATTCAGATGAAATAAAACTTTTTTTAAGGTAATTTACATCATATGGAAGCTATTTTCAAAATAAGAGGCCACAAAATTTCAGTTTCTCTTTTGATTCAATGTATGGAACTGTTAAGAAGCTACAACTTTAGAGGTTGTTTTTATACGAAAAGTAAGTATAAATGAGCAGAGTAGATTAAGTTTTTAGATTTTTGCATCATGTCAACTTATAATCACTATAACTAGAAATCATATAGTCTTTCAATGAGCAAAATATAGTGCCTGAGACAATATCAGTGCCACTTTCACTTATAGTGGGTGGCCTCTAGGGAAGTAGTTCCGCCCTCCTTCATTCAAGGACCAGGACATATGCTGTGTTCTTGTTGTTTAGCTCTTTTCTGGGATGACTCCCCATCTGTAAGGTCAAATATATGTCTCTGCCGTGAACACATTTCAGCCCATCTGGAGGGGAAAGAACAAAGTCGAGGATAAACAGCCTGCTTTTCAAATGATAACAGGACATTATCCTCATTACTGCTCACGTCATTCTGTTAGTTTCAGTGTTCCCACATAGTGTTCCAGTGTTCCCACATAGTGTTCCCTAGCTTTGTGGAAGCTGGGAAATGGGATTTTTTTTCTGAACGGCAATATGCCTGACTAAATATTATTATGTGTAAGCAGAGACTGGTTAGCTAGCTGTTCAGCAAACCCGTTTTCTAACATTTACTAATTTAGTGTGAAAAAGATAAAAACAGATTGTAGATGTGGGGCAACTAGTAGTCTGAAATGCCTTCCATTATTTGTTGTGAGCTTGGATATAAAAGCACGTTATAGCCAGTAACTGAAACCCACCTTAAATATAAATGCACAAATATATTAAAGGTAAATGGATGGAAAATATGCCATGTAAACACTAATCAAAAGATAGCCAGAATGGCTACATTAACATCAGATAAAGTAGACTTTAGAACAAAGACTAACAGTATTTAGTATGAAAGAGACATTTTATACTGATAAAGGGGTCAGTTCTTGAAGAGAATATAGAAATTGTAAATGCATATTCATATGAAACAAAACTGATCTAATTGTATGGAAACATGAGAAATCCAAAATTATGTTTGATTAAAAAATGTATTCCTTTCCCCCATGGTTGGGAGCAAGGCAGTGATGTCTTCTCTCACCACTTCCATTCAGCTTTGTACTGTTTAGTGCTCTTGGGGTCATATCCAATGAATCATTCCCCAGACCAATGTCAAGAAGCTATGTTTTCTTCTATCTGGTAGTTTAACAGTTTTAGGTCTTAGGTTTAAGTCTTTAACCCATTTTGAGCTGATTGTTGTATATGGTGTGGTATAAGGGTCCAAGTTTATCCTTCTGCACATTGTCTTAGAATAAAAATACAAGGAAAAGATAGAGAAGTCATCATATTTGGAAAAGAGGTAATACTGTTTTGTTCACAGGAGTTATGATCTTCTGTGTTAAAAAATATATCTTAAGGACTCTACAAAAAAAGCTAATATAATGAATAAACTTATTAATCACATGCACACTGAAAGCTCTGCAAAATATTTCTGAGGTATATTAAAAACCTAAGTAAATGGAGAGATGCAGTAGGTTTTTCCCCCCACTCTGTTGATTCTCCCACATTTATGGTCCTCACTCTGGGCCCCACGCTGCCAGAGCACTATTTGGAACATGCCTGCTGACTCTGAGAAAAAAGAGAGAATGCAGTGAACTTCTTTGACTCTTAATACTCCTACCTACAAAGTGACTCATGTTACTTCTGGTCACATTTCATTAGCCAGAGCTACTGACCAAGTTTACTTAAAGGATGCAAGAAAATATCATCTTTCCCCAGGATGGGCACCCGATATTGTTGAACATTAATACAGTCTATCTCAACATCCGAGTTATTGATCAAAATAAAAGGGGAAATTGCTTTGGGATTTAAGGGTTGACGTTTTGGCACTGAAACTAGTGAACTGTGTTTTCATTTTGGGAAGCAAAATCCTCTAGGTTGACTTTAAGGTCATTTCACACATTAGGGTAATTTTCAAGGAGTTTCTTCATTTATCCTGTAGATCACAGGATTCTGCTTATTTTTTAATTGAGTCATTTATTTTATTTTTGGGGGTGTTGAGTTATTTGAGTTCCTTATATATTTTGGATACTAACTCCTTATCAGATTTATGATTTGCAAATATTTTCTCTAATTCAACAGTTTTTTTTCACTCTGTTGATTGTTTCCTTTGCTGTGCAGAAGCTTTTTAGTTTAATGTAATCCAATTTTACTTTTATTTCCTGTGCTTTTGGTGTCATATCCAAAAATCATTGCCAAGACCAATATCAAGAAGCTTTTTCCTATGCTTTCTTCTAGTAGTTTTATAGTTTCAGGTCTTACATTTAAATCTTTAATCCATTTTGAGTTGATTTTGTATATGGTGTGAAATAAGGATTCAGTTTTATTTTTCTTGAGTATTGGATATTTAGTTTTCTCAGTACTATTTATTGAAGAGACTGTACATTCCTCATTCTGTGTGCTTGGCACAGT
This sequence comes from Miniopterus natalensis, assembly GCF_054644295.1. NCBI lineage: Eukaryota > Metazoa > Chordata > Mammalia > Chiroptera > Miniopteridae > Miniopterus > Miniopterus natalensis. The sequence goes on from NC_142096.1 coordinate 29,114,526, forward strand.
TGTTGAAGATTAATTGACCATAAATGTGAATTTTTTCTGGTACTTCTTCCATTGGTCTGTATATCCATTTTTATACCAGTACCATGCTGTTTTGATTACTGTAGCTTTGTAGTGTATTTTGAAATCAGATAGTGTAATGTCTCCAGCTTTGTTCTTTTTGCTCAAGATGCTTTGGCTGTAATGAATGATAAAAATTATATGATTATTTAATTTTGTCAAATGCAGAAGTATTTAACAAAATTCCATACCCTTTAGTGATAAAACAAAAACAACAAAACAAAACAAAACATCAAACTCTCAACAAGTTGAAAACTTTCAATATAAAAGAAACACACCTCAACATAATGAAAGCCACCTATGACGAGCCCACAGCTAACATCAAAAAGCTTTTTTCCCAAGATCAGGAACAAGGCAAGGATGCTCACTCTCACCACTTCTGTTCACCTTCAGTTCAATAGAGTACTGGAAGTCCTGGCCAGAATAATCAGGCAAGAAAAAGAAATAGTGGGCATTTAAATAAAAACAGAAGTGAAATTGTCCCTGTTCACAAGTAATGTGACCTTGTGTATATATATATAGAACATCATAAAGACTCCACCAAAAAACTTGAGAATATCACAGGATACAAAATCAACACACAAAAATCACTCACAATTCTATACACTAGCAATGAACTACCTGAAAAGAAATTAAGGAAACAATGCAATTTATGCTAACATCAAAAATATTTTAGAATAAATTTATTTCAAATGGAGGTGAAACATCTGAACATTGAAAACTATAAAACATTAATGAAAAAAATTAAAAAGACACAAATAAATGGAAAGATATCCTGTATTCATAGACCAGAAGAATCCATTTTATCTTAATCACTTTTTTCTAACTACTCTGATAGAGAAATTCAAAGAAAATAGAGTTTGATCAGATCTGCCTTCTTTTTGATCTTCTTTCACCTTTGGGGATTTCCTTTTTTTGTTTATCTTATTTCTTAAAACATGATTTAAAAGCTTTCTTTTTTGTAGAGAATTAAAAAAATTAATCTTAGGTAATTCTGTGTTCAATTTTATTTACAATATTCTTATATATTCATGATTTTCCTCCCCAAATTTATCATAGTTTAAGGAGACTCCTTTCTATCTTTTGAATACATTGAACTACATTTTTATTTATCTTAATTTTCTGGTTCTGTTAATTGCCCACAACATTTTTCACAAATACAATTCACTCTTTGTACAAAATTTATAAAACTAAAATAATTATTCACATCTTGAATTTATAGCATACAGGGTGCCCCAGGGGCTCCCCTTTTAAAAAGTGGGGGGGAAGAGAACTGGCAGGAAAGCCCCATGCAAAGCAATTCTCTCTTCCTGGAAAACTGTGGGTATTAGCAATTTCTGATATTTTCATTAGTTGAAAGAAAACACCAAAGTCATCCTTCTGTGGTTTTGTCTTTTTTAACTTAAATCTGAGTTTCCATTTTTCTAGGCAGCAGTTTCTTGCTCCTCAGTACTTTACTCTGGCAGGGGCACCGGGCCTCTGAAGAAAACTTTGAATGAAAGTGCTCTGGTATTAGATAACCAGAGGGTTGCTAATCCTGTTGGAAAACTGATTCATGGAGGATCTTTTTAAACTATATACCTGTCCTCCTCATAGACATGTTATCTGCAATGCCAGTAGTTTTACTAAGTCATAAATCTGATATATCACTTTCCTGCTTAGGACTCCGAGGCTCTCTATTGCCTGTTGGGTGTTCAAGTTCCTTCTCCTTCCATGTAACGCTTCCCACCTCCGTGAAGTGAGTTCTTTCCAGTTAGCCTTCTTATTTACTACTCTGGCCTCAGAATTTATGGTCAAACAACACCAAAGTACCCTTAGACCTCCACAATTTGCATGATACTTTTCACCCCTGAAATTCTGCCTGTTGGTTTTAGGAAGTCTTTCCCATTGGAATAGAAATAAAACATATTAATTGAAGCCACCCATTTAAATCTACATGGTGTTAGAATAAATGTGGCTCAAGCCCACAGACCTATATTCTGGTTCTGTATGTGTAAGCTCAGGGCCAGTGTTTCCTAGTCTTCACTCAGATTGCTGTGCACTCGAATGACTTTTTTTAAATGGTGATTTGGATCCAGTTCAGGTCCTACCCAAAGCTCAGTTTCACTCCTGTCTCATTTCCTGGGACTGTTTTCTTCACTTTGCTCCACATCAATACAGATGTGGTGGTGGTGGGGGGGGAATCACTTTCCTTGAGTTTCCTAAAAAGCAAAAAAAATTGTGTGTGTAGAAGATTTTATCTCAGTCTAGAAATTAGAAAGCATTTACATTGACGCAACAGAAATGATTTAGAATTGACAGTAAGTTCCTGTTATTTATACTCCTTTAGGTATCACATTATTTTAACTTCTCAGTATGTATCCTTTCCCCATGGACTTCAACACCAGCCATTTGCCTTACACTTTTAGACCATTATTCTTCTAATCCCTTTTCTAAGCTTTCTGTTCTGCCAGGAGACAAATCCTTTCACCTTAGAATGTAAACAGTTTCCGCATAATCCTTGACTCAGAATGGCTTGTGATGAGTTCATTTAATTAAACAGAAGGGACTTAGAGGTTTTGAAGTTTAGACTCATTTTTCCCCTATCTTCAACAAATATCTGTGTCAAGGTCTAGACCTATAAATTCCATTTGCTATGAATTAGGCCAGCTCTCATGGAGTAGAACAGTGCATTTGGAATTAAAATAACCAACCTTTTCCTCTCTACCCATCCTTACACACATGTCCTCACTCTCTAAGCACACACACCCTCTGAAACATGGCTCAGCAAGACAGTAAAACCCCTGAAGGCAGGGCGTTCTGTGTTTTGTCACCATATTTCAAGTGCTTGAATGTTCTCTGATAAATAGTGGCAATCAATTATTTTTAATTAAATAACATTTGTCTAGTTGCTGCATTTTTTCTGAAAGTGTTTTGCTTCTTAAAGTTATCCCAAAGCTTGGGTTTAATGACTATTTAATTGTATTACTGAATACAATAATATCTTTTATTTACATAGCGCTTTATCATTCTAAAAACACTCTAGTGCAAATTAGTTTTGCTTAATCCTTACATGAACTTTGTGGGGTAGATAGAATAGTAATATTATTCCTGTTTTTTAGATCAAGACACTGAGACACAAAGATATTATTGTTTTTCTAAACAATAGTAAGTTGGATGCCAAACTTAAATCAGTGTCTTTGCCTAGTACTTTTTTCTAATAATAAAGGGTATATGCAAATTTTTAAAAACTGGAATTGTTTTGTTTTTGCCTCTAACTTACCTGGTAGATGAAGAAATTATAAACAGAGCTGTTTTATAAAAGCACACCACAATGCAGAATTGCTCTTTTCAATTAATATTTTAAAATTAAAATTTTCTCGGGTTACCAATTTTTTAAATTTATTGAGGTAAAAGTCACTTAACATAAAATTAACCATTTTATAATAAATAATTCAGTAACATTGAATACATTCACAATGTTGTGCAACTACCACCTCTATCTAGTTCCAAAACATTTTCATTACCCTAAAATAAAACCTCATGCATATTAAACTATTTCTCCCCCATTTTCTCTTACCCCTATCCCTTGGCCACCACCAGTTTTTTACCTCTTCTGGATTTACCTCTTCTGGATAGTTTCTATAAATGGAATCATATAATATGTGACCTTTTATGTCTTGCTTCTTTCACTTAGCATGATGTTTTTAAGGTTCATTCATATTATAGCATGTAGCAACATTTTCTTCTTTTTTATGGCTAAATAATTTTCCAGTGTATGTGGATACCACAATTTGTTTATCCAGTCAGCCATTGAAAGACTGTTGGGCTGATTCCGTCTTTTGGCTATTTTGATAGTCCTGCTATGAACATGTGTGTATATGTATTTGTTGACTACCTGTTTTCGGTTCTTTTGGGTGTGTACCTAGGGTTGGAATTTATGGGTCATATGATAATTTTTTTCCTAACTTTTTGAGGAGCTGCCCACGTGTTTTCCAACACAGCTGCACCACTTTACATTCCCACCAGCGATGTAACGAGCTCCAGTGTCTCGTAGCCGCTCCAGTCCTGGCTATCTGTTGTTTTTCTGATCATAGCCATCCTAGTGGGCATGAAATAGTATGTCTTGTGGTTTTGATTTCATTTTCTGAAGGGCAGATGATGCTGAGCATCTTTTCAAATGCGTGTTAGTCATTAGTACACCTTCTTTGGAAAAGTGGCTATTCAGGCCCTTTGCCCATATTTTATTTGAGTTGTGCTGCCTGTGCTTGTTGAGTTGTAAGAGTTCTTTATATATTCTGGATGTCAGGCCCTTAGCAGATATATGAATATATATGCAAATAGTTTTTCCCACTGTAGATTGACTTTTTACATTCTTGAAAATGTCTTTTGATGCACAAAAGGTTTTAATTTCAATTATATCCAATTTGTTCTTAGTTTTGTTGTTCATGGTTTTAGTGATATATATGATAAATATATGTGTTTAAAACATATATAATAACATATATGTGTGAAGTATTCTTTGTATTAAATATACTACATTGTGAATTTTTGAATTCTGTTTTGGAAGAAGCTATTTATATATAAATGGACAGCTATCCCCGCAATGTGAAAACACTTCCACAAGCATAATTTCTTCAAAAAGTCTCAATTTGAAGAGGAGGAAGACTTTTGAATGATTATTTTGTAGAGTAGTTTCATTTTCTGACTGAATTGAAAAGCTTTCTGGATTACAATTAAAGTCTCTTAAAATCTACTTTTTATTATTTTTATTTTTTCACATAAGTAAAAGAAAACAATAGTGAAACATGAATATTACGTTAATAGAAACATTTGACTAAGAAATCCAGGCGTCATCACCTGCCCTCTGATTAAGATTTATTTATAGACAGATAGCCAGACATTAAAGGCAGTGTTCAAATGATCTGGAAGCATTTGTCTGTAAAACTCCATGAAATCATATATAAATTAGCTGCTTTGAGAAGAAAAATAATCTACAGCTGATTTCCTCCTGCTGCTTCAGAGATTTCTTATTATGTCTTTTTATTAATAGTTAATTAATTTTGTGGAAGACATAAGACAATACCGAACAAATCTGTTGCTAAAAAGTCAAGCACACCAGCTTTCACAGTGGGTGTCTCCACGTCCCTTTTCTCTGTTATGAAAGTGTTTATTGTGTAATTACTATGTAATAGGCAGTGTCCTGGTCCCCATAAATATTCTTATTTTCTTTGAGCTCTTATTATAATGATACAATACAAATATAAATATATTTACAAAATATCTAAACTAGATAAGAAGAACATATATATATATATATATGGAAAGTGTTCCATAAGTTTATAAAAGCAGAGTTCAAAATGAAGTTCACTTGGTCTCATTTTCGGGAGGAAGCTGTAGACCCCCTAATTCAAACCACAGTTGAGCAAACTTGGTGGCTAGGGACTTTGAATACATAAGTAGTTTTTTACATATACTTCCTAAGACAGAACTGAAACTAAGAAGCTGGCAGAACTAAGGTGAGACATTATCGCAGACACAATGGCAACAGCATTACTTTGTGCTTCACCCCAGCCACTGTAACTTGTGGCCAAGGAAGTGGTATGTGCCCACTTAGAACTGAATCATCTTTTGTCAAGCTAGGAAAGAAAGCTCGGGTGCCGCCAGGAGTTCCTCCGGGCAGACGTCATTTGGGTTCTCTAATTTAATAGGGTGCAAATAGATCCTAAAATTAAAAACCCAGTCCTCTGTTTATTTCTTCTGTTTGGGAAGCAGTCAATAAACTCCACAAAACATGAGCTCTGTGCTGTGTTTCCAATGTCAGCTGCCCCTGCAGCCAACTTCTGCTTGCTATGAAAGGATTCCATTGACTTTCACCAACCAGAAACACAGAAGACTGACTATCCAGGAACCCCACTTTATTTTCAGTTATGGCTTCTTCTGTTTCCATATTTAAAAACAAAAAGTCTTTCTTACTTCTGGTTTTTCCAGTTTAGCCAGGCCTTCAATTTTACTAACAATAATGTGTTTATATGGTGTTTCAACCCAAAGGAAGCCCAATTCCTTATATGAATATATGCATAGTCTTTCCTACTTCTCCTTACCTTCCCATCCCATAACCCTATATACACAAATCATGTCATTCATGAAATATGAACTCAAGGGTGGAGTATGCTTGATGCTGAAACAGCATATAACATTGGGTACTCTGATTGACTTCATATGGGGCTGCTGAATGACCAGAGGGCAAAAAAATCCATTGGAAACAGAACAAAGCAAGGTACAAAGAAGAAATATGTATTTTCCACTTTAGGATTCAGAGAAAATTATTAGCTAAGGATTAAAGATATGAATAAAAAGAGGAAATTACATTAATTGGCAAAACTAACATGAAAACGATACTTTTATAATTATGGCATGCAACATAAAATTTGAGGAAAATACATTTTAATGATCAACTATTTCTTGGAACACTACATTAAGTGAATAGATAGTGTGTCTGATGGCTACCAAAGTAGTTGACTTTGATTCTTATTAGAACTTTAAAAATAAGAAAAGCAATTAATAAGAGCTAACAACAATTTGACAAAGCAGATTTTAATTGGTAGCAGGGAATTATGTTGGATTCCTAATTATAACATTAATCTTGAATTTGTGTAGTGAAGGCATTAAAATAAACACAAGCCCTTCTGGCAATTGTAGGAAGAAAGATTCTTAGAGAGGGCACACATATACATATATACGCGCACGCACACACACACACACACACACACACACACACGGTATCAAGCAAACATTTCTTAAAAAGTGACAGAGCCACAGGGAGAGATCATGCCTGTACACCTCTAGGTTCAACAACAAAAACAGAAATAAAATGCATCGGCTGTAATAGGAACAAAGGTGAAAAATAAATTTAGATTTACCTTCCTTGAGTACTCCAGTCACACACATACGCTTGTCAAAAACATCAGTGACTACTTAGTGTAGGTCCAAATGCATAACATTTTTATCCTAGAAATTAAGCTTTCTCATATTACGGCATAATTTACTTTTCCTGTATCATCTTCTGTTCCTCTTAACACCCTTTATGTCATTAAAAAGAAAAGATCTTACTCTACATGCTAGGATAACAAATGGCAATTCCACTCACCACTCTACTCACACGCTTTGGTTTTTGTAACTTGCTGTGTCTCATAATTCAGTTTTGCACCTGGTATCTATTTTGTTATACCACAGCTAAAACTTCTATTTAGCATTTTCACATTAACATTTCAAAAGTCACAGACCCACAGCATCTTAGTTCTTAGATGTACACAGAGCTGAGAGGTGAGTAAAGTCCAGAGAAGACAAAGGACTTTTCCAAGTTCACACAGTGAATTAGGGAAACGGAATGACCACCAAGCCCAGATTTGTCTGTCTTCCTATTCTGGGCTCTTCGTTAAACACATCTGATGTGCCCATCAACTTTTTTCTTTCATAGAAGTTTGTTGAGAACCAAACAATATGAGGACGAAACCAATCCCTAAGTAGATACGCTGTGATTCATTAAGTAGCCAGTGTAATGTACACGTGTGTGTAAACATGAACATTTTTTTTTCTGTGAACCAGGTATAATGAATAATTACGTATATTTGATGGATGTAATGAGTATTTTTTCTTCTTTGGACTCTTCTGTATTTCTTAGATTTTTAAAAATCACAGAACCATTACTACTTTTTGATTTGAAAAAACAGAACCTTTAAAATGTTGGTTTTTTCTCAGAGATAGAGCGCAGGCTGAGAGCTCTGGGGCAGGGAGGGGTTGAGGGTGGAGGGATTGAGCAAAAGGAAAGAGAAAGAACTCATGGACACCCACAACAGTGCGGTGACTGTGAGGGGGAGGGGTGTGGGTGGAGATGGAGGGAGGTGTGGGGTAAATGGTGATGGAAAAAATAAAAATAAAAAAATATATATTAAAAAATAATTTTAAAGACTTTTTCTTCTTGCTATAATATGGGGGAAATAGCTAATAGGAATAGTAAAGCTTGTTTACTGATGAAAGAAATGAATTATTTTTAGACATTCTATTTAGTGTGGATATTTTCAAAATTAGTGTGTTCTTGGCTTTGGGTCATGCAGGGATTTACAGTAGGCCAACACAAATAGGGAAAATAATCTGTTTCCCTAGCACAAGAGGAGACTCACACGGGGCAGGGCCGACTCCCATAGAAGTGGCACAAAGTCCCAATCATAATATGCATAGGCCTGTGGCAAATGCCTGTTTGAACAGGACTGAGATTGAGAGCCACTGGCCCCTAATTGTGCTTAGGGTGGTGGGAGTTATGAGCTGCAGTGATACTAATAATCGCAGCCAACACTGTCCTGACTCCGCGCCAGTCTCTCTGGGTTAAAGGAGGACCCAAACCAGTGACGTAGAGGAGGGACAGCCAGCAGGACAGGGAAGGGGACAGTCAGAGTGAGGTGATGAAATGACAGAAAGTATGGCGATGATTAGTGCTGCGCCCCCTGCCCCCGCCTTCCTCTCCACCAGTGCAAATCACGGGTTTAGCACCGGCGTCCAACCCAGAGGGCAGCGCAGTCCAGCGGCTTGGACAAACATTGAGAGGTGTGGGGTTAGAGAAGGATTTGGAGAACTGTGGCTTGGGAAGGAAAATCCAGGTCAGGGAGCCACACCAGCTGTGCCAGGTAGTAGAATTCAGTGCCAGGCCTCACCTGTTGGAGGGCATGCACGTCCTTCTGAACTGGCATGTGGGTGATTGTGGTTTAGGTCCGAACAGAGCTTTGCCTGCAAGTTGAAGAGCTTCAGTTCATGTATTTTGACAAAAATGAGAAGATAGAGGCCTCCAGGTACAATAGGATTGTTTCCTAAATGCAAAGGCAGGTGAGCCAGTGGCTAAGTAGATATTTTTTCACTATTATATAAATAATAGTAGAATATTTGAGATGAAAGATCTTCCTTAAAGTTGTCTTTTATTGAATTCATGTTGCTCATGTATCTATAGCATATCATACACATACAGGTGTTAAAATAGGTATTCACCAAAAAGAACTTGTCTCTAAGCAAATTTGTTTCTGTTTGAGGAGCTAAAATAAATAGTTACTGAAAGTATTTTTTTTAAGCCTGGAAAAATCTTTCAATCTGAGAATTATTTTAGTAAAAGATCACATTGAATGTGATATCTCCAGCAAGGTTAAATAGCTAATATTTGTATTATTCTAACATTTATTGTACATGTTTGAACGTATTAACCCATTAAATCTTTGCATGTATCCTGAAAATAATTATTAGTATAGTCACTTCAAAAGTGAAGAAACTGAAATTTAAGGAAGTTGTTCAGGGTCATACAGCCAGTTTATTTTGCATTTTGAACTTCAACCAAGTTCTCTTGCATTTAAATAACAATTTAACATAAAAAAAAAAGATCTTTCTAGATAATAATACTGCCCTTCTTAGCTAATATCTTCTTTTCTATCCCAGATAAAAGAATCCATTAAAAATACAGGAGATGAAAACATTTCTTAAATAAGAAAAAGTGTATTTCCACCTTTGCTTAGTTCCTAAAACTCAAATAGGTTATTTGAGGAGGACAACTTGAACCTGAACGGGCTCGAGCTTCACCACCTTGTGGGTACACATGAGCCTGTGTGCACAAGATTTCCTTACTGATTATTCCTCCCATTTACACAGCTTCTAACTCATGAACTCCAATCCAAATGTTGCTTAGATGTCCCAGAATGTTGCTTAGATGTCCCATATTCATGGACAAAGCCCTGAAAATTTGGTGCTGAAATCCTCTGAGGAGGATGTCTTACACTTTTGTGAATTTGAGCCAGACTCTTAACTCCATTCCAGGGGGGCAGTGCACAGTGAAAAGACCATCATGCTTGCACTCAGGACATACAGGTAAATTTGCCGCATTGCTCCCCCTGAGATCTTAGGCAAGATATGTTATCTTTTTGAGCTTTAATTTGTAATATTGGCAATATAATAATGCCAATCAAAGGAGATGATTGGGGATTTAAAAGTGATAAATGTGAGAGAGCTTGGTCTACTAGCCACTTTGATGTAGGTTTAATGCATTAGATGGGGCTCTTTTGGTTCCAAGCAGCAGAATGTGTTTTATTGTAACTGACACAAAACAATATGCATTGCAAGTTCCGATCCAGCACGTCTGGATCTGACATTGGCCTTGGCTCTGTTCCCCGGTGCGTCTTGCCTCTCTTCTTGGCTCTGCTCTGTTGCTTCTGTGGATTACCACCTTGGCTCTCCCCACACAGAGGACAAGGTAGTAGCCCACAGCCTTACAGCTTGAGTTCTAAAAGCTAGAAAAACCATCTCTCTCCCTATGTCTAGGTGGTACATTTCAAGGAAAGGTTCTGATCAGCTGTAGTTGAGTTATGTGTCCAATTCTTTAATTTCTGCACACAGTTTGGGTCACATGGCTTTGGTTAAGGGAAGGCATCCCAGAATCACATGGGCTGAGAGAAGGACAGTTCTGCTTTGGAAAGAGGGATGCTGGGCGGAAAAGAGACAGTTGCCCACCATAACTCTGCAACTGGCAGGTATTAAAACCCACACCTACCACATAGCTTTTTATCTTTTTTACTTCTTTAACCCTCATTATTCTCGGTCCCCACTAATGGCATTCAATAGTAATCTATCAAACACTTACTGAGCTCCTACTCACTGCCAGTGATGCTGAGTACTGGGGAAACAAAGGTAGAGATGGCCCTCAGTAGCTCTCTGCCTCGTTGGGGAGACCGTGATGATGCAGCATGACCTCCCCTATGTTAGAGATAAGCATAGAGTGCAGTGAAAGGCCACCTAGTGCCGTGTGGGCCTGGGTTGAGGGAGGTGTGGCAGATTGGGCCATGCTTTCCGAAGGACTGATGTGTAATTGAATAATTATCAGCCGGGCAAAGATGTTGGGAAAGAACATTCCTGCACAGTTAAACCATCTGGTATTTTTTGCTGCATATTTTAGCCTCCAATTTTGATTGTAAATTTCTTAATAGTGATCACATCCTATAATTCTTCTGTACTGTTGAGGGTGCTTACACAGTGCCGGCTACCTTACCGACCCTTGCTGTCTAATATAGTTAATGTTGGTGAGTGTTCATTTTCATCACTGGCCATCTGGAACATTATTTTTTTTCTTTCCTTAGGAAAATGAGCTAATCATTAATGGTAATGGAACGGCTATGAAACAGATTGTCAGTTTTCCTGGAGAGTTTTTCAGATTTCACCAGGTTTTAATTTTTTTTTTCACCCAAGGATTCTTAATGCTATTCTAGTAGTGCCATTTTAGCCAATTTATGAACCTACAGCATTTCATACATGACAACTCCAAGCAATGCCTCCTCTGAACTGCCCCGTCAGCTGAAAAAATAAAATTTGACTTTTGCCAACTGCTTTGGTCAAACTTTTGTTCAAAAAAAAAATCTTAACTTAGGAAAATAACATCATGGGGCTATGCCATGCCAGTCAAAATACCACCATGTCCAGAAAATACACTCGTGGGTGGCTTGATTTGCCTAGAACACCTAATTAAAATTTCTCTTCCCTCCCCAATGACAGATTCACATTCATCAATTGGTTGCTAGTAATACATGAGTGTGTAAATCCACTGATTGAGACTTCCATGCAAGAAAGACAATACTGATTTTGAGTGAACCTCAAGTCAGTTGTCTCTGTGCATGCCTGTCTACTCATGGTGTGAGTGGCTGTGGATATATGCATTCATAGGCTGGCCAGAATACTTATTCTTAATGTATTGTATATGAAGACTATTTTTATATTTAACTATATCAGATCACTCACCCCCCTCCCATGTGATTGGAGAAGCACAGGTATTTTCTCTGTGAGTGTGAGGCAATTGTCCCTCTTTTCTGGATATGAGAAGAGAATGGTAGGGGTGACATGCTATCTCTGGAAACTGTCTGGCAACACTTCTCCTTTTCCAGGCCTGCTTCACCAACTCCACTTCTAATCCTGTGAGTTTGTTTTGTGCACTTGCTTTTCATACAAGGAAATATGGACACAGTTATATTCATGGACTCCAAGAAGCCATCGGTAGCAACACCTCTCTTTGTGAAACCATTTAGTTCAAGGACATCCAAGATATTTATGAAAATGTTAAAGGTGGTCTTTTTTTAACATGCATTTCTCTTCTCTGGGGCAAGTAGGGGGTCCAGTGGTCTTTCCTTGGCTAGAGTGTGGACACAGAGTGACATTGACCTGTATGGCATGAGCACAAGGAAACCCAAAAGGAGAAAATGAAGTGTCCTTGATAAAAAATAAAAATAAAAGATGGAGTACACGTGACCCTGGGGCCCAAGACAGGACAAAGAAAAACCAAAGTTCTGAGACAAGGGGACAGACTCAGGTGCAGGTTTCTAGGTTGCCTGGGGTGTGACCCTGAATCAAGAGGAAGGTGTGAAGTATATTCTGGAGATACAGACATTTCAGTGAATTGTGTGAGGTCAGGTTTCTTCACTTGATGAATGCTTTCGATATACTCTGTGTTGTTCTCATGACAGGAAGCCTGTTCCCACCATTGCTTCCCTGGGCCAAGCCTGTTCCAGTGTGATCAGCAGTAGACCAGCTGTGGACCCAGAGGATGCTGCACAGAGGTCCCCTCAATTTGATCTCCAGGAAAGGGCACTGGCATTCGGGGGGTGGGGGGGGGGTGTCTCTGTGGGCTGAGAGCAAAAGGCAGAATTGAAGTATCTAGTGGTTTGCCTTAAAGGGAGGTTGAAGAAGTCTGAAAACAACAGAGAATGACCTCATCATAATGAAAAGTCTCTGGGAGCTAGTCTCCTGCTTCTCACTGGTCAGATTATACAGGAAACATAAAGAGGGTCAGATGATACCTCCCCCGTAGATGTCTTCCCATTGCCTTATGCCTGTCAGTGTGCTTATTCTAAGGTGTTTGCCCTCACCCCTACCCATTTTACAAAAATAACCCTGAGTAGCCTGTATTCTGCTTGGGTATTGATTAGCTGTCAGTGTTTTAGGGCGCATGGGGTAGAAGCACTGAATCTGATTAAGCAGAGCTGTGTCGGGGAGGACAGTGGGACAGGGATGAAAGGTGAAACAGTTGTGCCGGTGGTAGGAATGGTGTCCGTGCTGCACAGGGGTGGAGTTCTCTGCTTAGGTGTCTGTGTGGACTGTGGGCTGTGGAATGCGGACATGGACTTGAAGAATATGAACTTCCTCCAAATGCAGGAGCCTTTTGAGACCCATGGCTGGGAAATGATGATTGTAGGACTGGTGAATGTCCTAGACAGGGACCGTGTGAGTTTGTAGTAACCTTCTCCGGACTGGCTCACGGAGCTTCACTTGGGTTTGTGTCTTGGCTAGAAGCTTGGAAAGGAAATGTGCCTGCTCTGGGAGCATGCAGGCACCGGGCCCTTGGAACCAATTTAATTGCAGCCTTCCTCGCACAAACATATAACAGTTCTTGGCACATCAATATTTGTTGAATTCGATTAAAATTAAATGGAAATCCAGATACTTTACTCTTAAGCTTATGTTTATTCCAGCTCTGAAGCTAGAGGCTCAAATGATGCTTTTGATCACTCTTTCCATCCACGTCTCATGTTTACTTGTCTATGAAGCCGTTGGTATTATCTTATAGCTGGGTGAGGTGTCTGCAGGCATCTCCAGGCTGATTTTCTTCAGCATCTTGGTCCCATGAGAAAGAACCTTCTCTGCTATCTCTACTGGAAATTTTCTGAGGGGATCATTGCTTGGATAGACTTGGGTCAATGGCTGTTCCTGAACTGGGCATGTGCTGAGTGGACAGGCTTAAGTAATCTGCCCATTGCCATGGTTGCTGGGGAATGGGAGGCATGTTACTGTGATTGACAGCTCTACTTAGATCTTGTGGTGTGGGAGAGGGGTTCTACGAAAGAAAGAGCTTATTTTCAGTAGCAGAAGAATGATGCTGCATGCTGGGTAGATAAAACAAACACTACCATAGTTAGTCTACTACATATGAGTTATCCCTTAAAACAGGAAAGTTTATATTTAGAGTTTAAAAAAAGGAGGTTCAGAAGTTCTTTTTATGAAAAAATCTAGTCTAAGTTAATTTATTATAGTCATGTGCCACTTAACAATGGGGATAAGTTCTAAGAAAGGAGTCATTTAGGTGATTTTGTCATTGTGTGAACATCATAGAGTGCACGTATGCAAACCTAGGTGGTCTAGCCTACTGCACATAGGGTAGGGTACAGCCTGCTGCTCCTAGGCTACAAACCTGTTCAGCATGTAACTCTACTGAATACTACAGGCAATTTTAACACAGTGGTAAGTATTTGTGTGTTTAAAGATATCTAAATAGAGAAAATATACAGTAAAAATGTGGCATAAAGATAAAATGTGGTGGACCTCTACAGGGCACTTGCCATTTCAGATGGGCAGTTGCTTTGGGTGAGTCAGTGAGTAAGTGGTGAGTGAACGTGAAGGCCTGGATGGTTATTGTACACTACTGTACACTTTGTACACACTCTTCACTTAGACAACACTAAATTTATAAAACTACATGAGATTAAATCAGGCACAAGAAAAATCATGCAATCAAGAGACTCAGGAAACACAAGATGTGTAAGGCTACTGCTCACATAACATGGCATACTGTTCACAGAAAACTCTCTTCTTCTTATAAGTAGAAAGAGTACACTAAAATAATGATGAGAAGTATATCATAGTAAATACATAAACCAGCAATATAGTTGTTTATTTTCAAGTATTATGTACTATACATAATTGCATTGCTATGCTATTATAAAACTGGCAGTGCAGTAGGTTTGTTTATACCAGCATCACAGAGATGTGAGTAATGCCCTGTAATAGGATGTTGGAATGGATATGACATCACTAGGTGATAGGACTTTTTTAGTTCTATTATAATGTTATGGGACCACCATTGTATATGTGGTTCATTGTTGACTGAGAAGTCAGTATGCGACTCATGACTGTATTGTTTATTTTGTCCCAGCCATTTTAGGCAATTGGCAATTAATGCTTTTCAAGACAGCTTAAGTTGAATTAGAAAAAAAGATAAAACGGAAAATTATAAGAATATGGAAAAGGTTAATGAAATCATGGGAAGTAGACTCAGGCTTTGCAGTTGTAACATATAAAGACCCAGGATCTGGTGCCTTGAAAGGTATAGGAAAGGAGATGGAAATCAGAAAATGAAGCCTGGTGAGCAGCTGGATTGTGATGGCAAGAGAGCCGACAACTCCTGAGTCTAACGCTTCCCTAGTTCAAGCCCTAATTATCATTCACCTTGATGACTGAAATGGAATTCTAAATAGTCTCCTTGCCTCCAGTTTGTCCTGTCCAACCCATTTGTTGTTGTTGGCAATGCTATAGCTCAAATACAAATTTATGATCATTATAATGTCTTGAAAGGCAGTGGGGATGGAAATACAGAGGAGTGATATAAAAGAGTCTAAAAATCAGGCAGAACATGAAATTGAGATGATTGGGCTGAGACAACGTCTTTCTAAGGCAAGTAAGTGAAATTAGGCAGGATCATAAGAGCCAGCAGTATGCTCCAATAATGAAAAAGATGAAGATATCAGTGGGGATATTGCAACCAGAATATTAAAAATGTGTGCCAGCAGGTATCAGATATCATAATCTTGTGGGAAAGTGAGTGTTACAGTTAATGCCTAAAGCAGGGTTCATAATCCACAGAGGTTCATGGAGAGAACTAAGGGGGGCCAAGAAAAGTGATAGGCAGAATTTAATGCATAGGTGGCCCATGGCTTTCATCAGTTCTTTAATGCTCCATATAAATCCCTAAATGTTCTCACTGAAATAAAATTTTTCTTATTCTATTTGCTTTTAATGTATAGTACTTATTTGCTTTAGTTATGGAATTTTTAGAAAAAGGTACCATTCAAATTACAGACATAATATTTGTTCAATATTTATATGTGGTTTTTAACTCAGAATAAAGTTTTGAAATTTTATATTCCAGTTTGAGTGACAATGCTAATTTAATACATGAATGTTTTTCTCACTCTGTATTTTGTTTTTATTCTCTAATTTTGGTTAATTTGGGGGAAAAAATTTTATAAAATGCATAATTAATCAGTCCATTATTTAAATTTTTTTTTCATCTTCAAACAGAAACATTCTAGAAGACACACTTTTTCTTATGATAATAAGGTATCACAGAGAAAAATGAAGCTTTTAAAGTTTTTAACCTTAAATTTCTTCCCAGTGCCTGTTGTTTTTTAATGGCCAGGGTAACAGATTCATCTTTATGCTTTCACACTCCAGTGGCTGACACAATGGTTGGCCTGCAGTGACTGCTCAATAAATATTTGTTGAGCTGAAATGAAATGAGTCAAGTTGTTAATATTTTCTGGTCACATGAGCAAAATTAAGAAATATACAACTTTTCTTAATTGAATCTGGGAGCTATTCTGATACTAATAATTAAACATTTGCTTTTCAACCAGATTTGAAATTTGAGTTGAGATCACTAACCACATATAACCAGTTTCTTTCTGGAATATATGACAAAAAATTTCAACTCCTTGCCATTTCATGTTTGGAAAGGAAATATGTGGATTAATTAATTCAGAGAAAGCAGTAATGTACCCATTTTGAAATGGATTCCTAATTAAAATTATTGCATATTAAAATTTATCAGTATTTAATCACTCAATGCAATGACATGAGGCACTAGGTGGAAGACATAAGAATTCTTAAAATCAAAATGTTGTACTCTACCATGGATCGAAGGTGATTTACTCTAAGGAGTAAAACATGCCCCAGCTGCGTGCAGTCTCATTTGTTCGAATTCTGTAGTCAGGAAGCAGCCTTAAGTCTACTCATTTTGTTTATTAGGCATTGAATTGGTGCTAGGAAGAGCTATATTTCCTAAAGCAATAAATGTTCTGATCATTAGTATGGCATTATGAATAAGGAAATTAAGATTCTGTGATTTTATTAGTTTACTGTTAACATGGTATATATAAAAACCTGATCACCTGAGCTGTATTATTTTATTTGGGAGAAGAGATGAAACCTATAAAGCTGAGGATGAGACCCCAGAGCAGTAATTAGCCTCTTGAGACAAAATTCCTAGAAGCAGAACTTGAAGAGGCTTATATTCTCTCTTGATATTCAGAATTACAAGTTTTATTCTTACAGAGTAATTTCTACCACAATTTGAGAGTTAATAAGGCCAGTTATTAGTGATGAGTTCTTCTTTTTTACATATGTCAATACTCGGGTTGATGACTGGAATGAGGCTTTCTCGTATGAAATTTTGAAAAGGTAATGACCAAATCTTAGGTTATATTGTTATCCGTGAAACAATTTTAGATAAAAAGCTTAATCGCAACCTTTCAAAAGAGCACTCAAGCTTTAGCTTGCCTGTTCTCAGAACATAAACAGTTGTACAGTGTAAGCCGAGTGCTTATCCAATTCAGTCTCTGAACTTAATATACCTCAGATGTGAAAAAAATTCATTTGTTTACATGGGGGAAAGAGTAAAGCAACCTAATACGAAATTATAGAATGGAAACCTTGTAATAGCCCCGGCTTCATGCTCCACCATCTTGGCATGAGGTCAGCCTTGCTTATTATGATTGGCGCGGGCCATAGACTGGCACGTTAGCCTAGTGAGCCTGGAGTAAATCTGGCTGTTTACATCATTCAGTTTTGAATGATGGCATATTTTACTCTTTTCTGCCAACTTTACCTTTGATAAATAATTCTTAGGATTAATAATTCGTTAGCTGTGACAATCAGGAATGAATCCAGAGAAACTAATTCCATATTATTTATTTAACACCAAGTTCTCCAGCTCTCCTAGGGGGACTCTGAGTTATTGGTGTGTATTAAGAGCAAACGCTGAATACAGTAGAGTTCCAGTGAGCACTGAGTTCACTCCAAAAGCTTATATAAATGTTCTCGTTAAGTCGTAGCTCTGCACTCCATTAGAGAGCTGTTTTCCTCAGTTCCAGCACAACCTTTCCAATGGTTGGCATATCTATCTCTGGGCTAAGGCCTGGAGGTCAATTTTACACCTCTCAAAACACATTTTAAAAGACAAAATAACCCCCCTCCCCAAATCCTGCACTAAAACAATCAGTGCTAGAGCAGCTTTGGATTGGATTGGTACCCCAAGGTGAGGTCACCAAACAAAAGAACTGAAAAATCCCCCAAATTTCACAAATCTGACTGGAAAAATATCTTTGGCATTAAAATCAGATAAGTGGAGGTTGAACACTAGCCCTGCTCCCTCTTGGCTGTGTGAATCTGAGCCTCAGTTTTCACCTCCCAGTGTTGTTCTGAGTAGAAGTGAAATAAAGGGTGAAACTGCCTGATAGCACGGCATAGTGCAGGAACTTTGCTGTGCCTGCTGCCAGTTCTTTCCCGTGGTAATATGAGTTGCCTGAGGACAGAGGTTTTCATCTTTCTGGTTAAATGCTGTAACAATGCCATGAACATTCTGCCCCATAGGAATGCTCAGTACATGTTGAATAGAACAAGCCTTAACTTCTTCGTTGCAAAAATGGAAGTAATTTGCTACATATCTTCTAATTTAAAGCTATATCATAATTATCTTTTTCCTATTGTGGGGCATTTAATTTTTAGGGTGTGTGTGTGTGATTGTGCATATTTTGTCACATAAACTTTTAAATTTGACTTTAGATGATTACCTAAATATAAATTATTTTGTATACTATCATTGAATCATAATGAAACAGTATTTTAAAGCTCTTAGTACAAAATAGGCTCTTGATAACAAAAATATACTTCCAACTATATTGTATCAGTTTATGCCCTTGAAATAGTGCATGCGAATATCTGTTTAATCACACTGTCATCAGAAATGAGTATTTTCATTTAAAAATTTTGCTAATGTTAAGGGCAACTTAATTTTCATTAAAAATATTTTGCTGATGTTAAAGACAATTTAATTTCATTGTCTCTAGCTACCTTTGGTTAAATAAAATAACTGTGTAGTGTTACCCAGAAACTTGTTGAGCAAACGCATGAGTTTTGACCACTGGTACTTAAAAAGTCCTAACTACCCAGTCAGTGCTCAGTAAGCAGTGCCTGGGGCGGGGAGTGAATGAAGTTCTATACCCTCAGCATGGGCTCTTATGTCAGCAACTTTAAAACACTGGACTTTTCAGACCTAATCTTTTCCAATGAGAGATGTTGCTTTCCATGCATGATGACTATTATGTGTTGTGAGTCTTACACTCACACACTTCATGAGTATTTCTCACCAAGATGGGGTGGGATAAGTACTACAGTAGGAACCAGTCAAGATGGTATGGGAGGAAAGTAACACCTAGGGGGATGGAAATACAAGCTTTGACCTGGACCTTGAAATAAGGTCACAGGGTAAAAATGTTCACTTGTAGAGAAACTTCCTTGTAAGATAAAAAAAATAAAATAAAAGGATTTCAGGTATGTCAGATTAGGAGCAGGTTATGAAAAACTCAATTATTAGACTAAATGTATAGTTTAATACAACATCAACAACATATAGCCATCCAAGTTACGTCGTTACACTGTGACTTTAATCATTTATGGTTTTCCAGAGCGAACTCAGGCAACAATTCGTAGGAAGACGCAGGGCTGATCACTGTTTTGACAGAGTCTGAACGTATAGCTGAATAGAGGAGATCTATTTAATTTTGTAACTAAATTAGGAAAGTCTTTTCTGTTACCACAACCTTCCCTTTGTTCATGTGACCACATGAAAAAGAAGCTACTGGTGATGAATTGCTGCTCCTAACCTGCAGGATCACTTAGAAGCAGTATGAAGGTGCTTCACTCGCGTCGCTTCTGTAAAGTTCAAGTGTCCCGGATTTGTACCTGAATCAGAGTACAAGCACGTGGCTTATGCCATCACAGACTTTGTATTCTGACAGAGTACAGCTTGTCCTGAGAACACTGTTATCTCCTTTGATAACAACCCAAAAGAAAAAAACCACAACACCTTCAAGGAGTTTATGTCGCATTTATGTAAGTCGTGTGGGGGACTTGCTTAGATTTTACCATTCATGTCAAAAAATAACTTCTAACAAGATCTTCTAAACTCAAAATCCTTATCATTTTGTCCTGCTCTTTCTCTATTTCTTGTAAAAGTAGGTTTTATCTATTCAACTGTCTGTGTAGTTAAAAGTATGAAATTAAGGAAGAGTAAATTTCAACAGCTTGTCATTTTTAGGGAAAATCATTTTTAAGCTAGTTTACTGTACATGACTGAACATAAAAGCAGGACACGTGGTGCTGTACAAATCCTATTTTGTGAGCTTGTAGGGTGGCCACACAGGTTGGCCTGCCTTACATGACTGGAAAATAAAGCCTCCTTGTTTGGACTGATCTCCATTGGTTTTGGGGTGGTAAACTCAATGGTAGAATTGAAAAACAGAATGGGCTTTACAGGCCATCCCCTGACCTGGTTCCAGGTCACCTCTGCTCCTGGATTTTAATCTCTTGGGAAGGAGCCTCCGCTTTTGATGATACTCATTCCCCTTACTCTCAAAAAGATGTGGATAAGCACATTTCTGTACTGCCTCTCAAATAAAGATCCCCGTGAGCCGCATGTGAAGCTCTCAGAGGCATCACTTATAATACAGGAAATGCAGTCAAATGGAGAAGTTAAGGAAACTGCTCAAGGGCACCCAGCTCGGTCGCCTCCACGCCAGGAATAGCAACCAGGCCCCCTCCCCACCAGCTCTGGCCCGGCTGCCAGGTTTCATCACTCACTTCAGTTAACCCTGCAGCGTAAGAAAGCAACCATGTAAGAACAGGCTTAAAAGGAAATTTAGTTTCATCTGAAGCTAATATAATGATATATGTCAATTATACCTCAATAAAAAAATAAAATGAAACAAAAACAAACACACAAACAGAAGCAAAAGGAAAAATAAAGCTGAGAGCAGAAGGTGCCGTTAACCTCGAATTAAATCCTTACCCTTCTTTAGTATCTTCTGTTCTCAATAGCCTGTTACAAGAAGAAAAGGTGAAAAGTCAGATCCAGTGGCAGTTTGGAATGGTGTGGGCGAGATGGTAGTCGTACAGCTTCAGCATTGCTATTACTTTATTCAGCTCAACACGTGTGCCCGAAAGACTTACCCAGGGACTGCACGAAAGCCACCAACGTCATTGTCCTTACCTTTGAGGAGATGACAGCCTATTAGGAAAGACAGGCACATAAAGTCTATAAAGTCTCAATATCAAGGAGTGTATAGAGCATTATACGAGTTCTGAGAAAGGGTTCAGAACTTAAAGTAAGCTGTGGGTTTGGGGAATGCTCTCCGAGGGAAAGGATGCTTGGATTGAAGTTGGAAGGGTTCTAGTGTTAGCCAGAGAAAAAGTCAGAAGGCATCACAAGCAAAAGGAACAATATTCGTGAATGCAGAGAGATGGGAATTAACAAAGGTCATGCAAGGGAGCCGTGATTACTAAAACTAGAGAGGGGAGAGAGTGGACAAAAGACCCTGCAAGACGTGCTACAGAGCTTGCTAAAGTATTTTTTTTAGGAATGGGAGCCAGAGGAGGTGCTAAACAGCCATATGGTATAATTTGCTTGTTAGATAAGTTATCCTGGTTGCAGGGTGGAAGATGAGTTTAAAGAGAGCAAAACTAAGTGGATAATGCAGTAGTTCACCTAAGAGCTGGCCAGGCAATGACTAAGGAAATTGTAATCAGGATTTAGAGAGGACAGATCAAAAAGAGATACAAGGAATCTGGACACAGGTCTCACTGTCTTCACAAGAATTAACTCAAAATGGGACATAGGCTTATGTGTAAAATGCAAAATTTTAAAACTCTGAGAAGATCACTTAGGAGGAAATCTAGGTAACCTTGGATATAGTGATAACATTTTAGATACATCAAAGGTGTAGCCCATGACAGAAAGAATAAGCTAGACTTTATTAAAATTAAAAACTTCTTTATATAAGACAATCTCAAGTGAATTAGAAGATGAACCACTGATGGGGAGAAAATATTTGCAAAAGATGCATCTGATAAAAGACTGTTATCCAAAATATACAAAGAACTCTTAAAATTCAACAATAAGAAAATGAATAACCTAATTACAAAATGGGCCAAAGATCTGAACAGACGCTTATTCAAAGAAGATACACAGATGGCAACTAAGGGTATGAAAAGGTGGCTGCACACCATATGTCATCAGGGAACTGCAAACTAAAATGACAGTGAGGTACTGCATACCTATTAGAGTGGCCTAAATCCAGAACACTGACAGCACCAAATGCCGGCAAGGATGTGGAGCAACAGGAACTAACATTCGTTGCTGGTGGGGCTGAAAATGGTATAGCCAGTTTGGAAGACAGTTTGGCAGTTTCTTATAAAACTAACCATGCTCTTACCAGACATACTAGCAATGATGCTCCCTGGCATTTACCCAAAGGAGTTGAAAACTTACGTCCACAGAAAAACCTGCGTAGATGTTTATAACACCTTTATTCATAATTGCCAATACTTGGGAGCAGTAAATGTCCTTCAGTAGGTAAATGAGTAAATAAACTATGATATATCTAGACATTGTAATATTAGTCAGTGCTAACAAGAAATGAGCTATTGAACTGTGAGAAGACATGGAGTTATTGTAAATGCACATTGCTAAGTGAAAGAAGCCAACCTGGAAAGCTTGAACGCTGTGTGATTCCCGTGACATATACATTTTGGAGAAGAAGAGAAATTAAATTGGGATTTGGGCAGACATACCACTGACTATAATATCTGCGTGCGAGCCTCAGAAAATATGTCAGGGCTGCGAATATGCCCAACTTCTAAGTATATAAAGTGGCAGTTAACATCCTGAGAGTGGCAGAAATAACCCAGAAACGGGCCTGAGGAAAACGATTAGTGAGGCAGGAATGAATCTTGGGATGTAGCTGTTATTAAGGTTCTGGCCGAAGGAGAAAACCATGAAAGAGTCAAAGAAGGAATGGCGAGAGAAGAGGGGATGTAAATTAAATAGTCACTGAAGTACATAGTAGTGTTTGTACAATAATTTATTTTTTCCAAGTAATTTTTTATCAGAAATTTTACTTGCTTCTCAAACTGAACATAGGAGAAGCAAGGTGCCTGTTTTTACAGTTTTTACTCCTTTTAAGAGAAACCTGTGATTTCTTCGTAATCTCTTTCACAGGTTCTTTTTATTTAGTGTCACCGTAAATGACAGCAGCATCTTTTTTGGTGTTTTCTGCATCATTCTTAAATTGTTTTCATCTGATCTAATTGTTTCCACTTCTTTTATTAATTGCATACCCGAATCATTGTCCTTAGTATGAAGACTTGCATATTCAACTCTAAATGGAACATTTTCATCTAGATATTCCATAAACTTCACCTGGTTCATCTGGTCACCCGGTCACACAATGACAACATCATTAATCCAGTTACCAGAGTCAGAAACTAAGACACTGCCATTGGCCGTCCTTGACTTTCAGTCCCCACATCCAGTCAGTAATCAAAGTCTATTTCTTTTCCCTCCGACCTTTCAAGTCTTCCCACTGTTCCCATTCCATCAATGCCTTTCAGGTTAGGACACCAGTTTTCTTCCGTAAGCTATTATAAAGCCATTTCCTGAGTCCGCTTTTAGTCTTTTCCCTTATTTAGTCCATTGTCAACACTACAGACAGTTGAAGCACTGTCACTTACCCCTTGCTTAGAGCCTCCCATTTTCCTGTCTGTGCCCTCAAGATAAATGCCAAAGCTCAGGGTGCATACAGCTCTTCAAGTTCTGGTTACCCTTAGCCCAGATTCATAACTCATCTCTTAACCATATTTTGTGTTCCTACCACATGAAACACACGTGGATCCCTGAACAAATATGCTTGTCCCGGCCTTTCCTTTCTGTTTGCTTGTCACACAAGCAAAGCTGGTTTTTTCTCTTTGTGATTCCCATCGTGTCCACACACACATTCCAGTAGTGGATGTGATGCCGTCGTAATAACCTGGTTATTAGTCAACAGGAAGGGAGTAAAGAGAAGGCCGGGTAATATAGGCAGGCCATTTGTACAGCTTTCCCAGGAAGCCGCAAGTCTGTTTCTCGCAGATCCTGGGGGAAGGGACTGGACAATTGGCCCATGCGCAATAAGGTCTGGGGGTCTCAGGGAAAGAGCTTGCTTGTCAGTCATACCTGGGAACGGGGTGTTGGCCGGAGCAGGTGTGTAGGTGTGGCCACTGCAGGCTCAGGGAGATTTTAGTTCAAACTCCTGAACAAAGGGAGTTCCCTCCCTTCTCTCTCTGCTCTCCGTGCCCTTGGCCCTCTTGTGTTTCTGGCTCTCTAGTTGCAGGGGGCACGTTCCTCTGCATTTGCCCGCATGGCCCAAAGCCATGTGGACCCCACACAATGGACTAATGGACTCTAACGAGCCTGATGCTACGTCGGACCCAGCTCCATCAGGGAAAGGAAACTGGATACTGGCTTTGCTTCTAGCTTTATTGAAGCCCCAGCTGCACATTTTCCAGAACTTGTTTAAGGGAAATGGGACTTTTAAAACCAAGGAATATAATTCCAGGTGAATAAACCTTTCTACCACATCTCATTCTCCTGTGCAAGTCTTAGAAAATTCTTTTTCTCATGAGATCACAAGAACCCCACTCCCACTCCCACTAGCAATGGAGGAATTTTGCCTGTGCAGTTCTCTGATAACAGGTAGATACACTGGTGCTCCTTCGAAATTTTCTCTTTGGCGGTACTCACCAATATAGCTTCTCATGTAATTCTCCATCTCAAAAACTGTTTCCAGGCAGCCCAATCTAAGATACACAATTTGTCTTTGCTGGTCAAGTTACAAAGCTCCTGGTGATTAACCAAGACTTATGAGTCATCCTGCTTTGAAATACCTAGACAACCTATTAATAGCCTTATCTGATATTTACCAACTATTATGTAATTGTTTTGCTTATCAGGCTGAAAACAACTTGAGGACAGACTCTGTCTTTAATTGTAGTATTCCCTGTGTCTAGCACCGAGGCATTCAATAATTTTTTTGAATAAATGAGTAGTATGCCCAATGCTATTTACGTATTTGGTTACTTGTTCCTAAAATCCAAGTCTCCTGAGAAAAAGTTCTACCATGCACACCAGCACACAACATAGCACACACTGGTTGCTCATTAATCTATGGGAGGGAACACCCTGGGAAGTATTTGTTACAATTTTGTTCTAACCCTATCAGAGGTTGCTGAATTCTTGGACAGAGACCTGAATTCATGAAATGAAAATAGAAACATACCTACAAAATTAAACCTGAGAAAGATTATACTAGTGACCTTCCCTTTTTCAGGAAACTCCTAATATTATGATGTTAATTATTTACAGAGGCAAATCAAAGGTGGTATGAAGACTATGTTATAATCTTAGAATGTTGGAGCTGCAGTCCTGTGGCAGAGGCTGTTTCTCTTCCAGCATTGTTAGGTCAGCGAGAGCAGGTGACTTTCCCGTTGTATCCACGAAGTGTCCACCCTGCAGGCATCTTTCAGGTCTGTGGATTAGTGGCCTCTGACCTCCGCTTTGGAACCCACAGGGTCCAGGAATGGGATGGGCTTCTTTCAGTCCGTCTTCTCCACTCTCAGTCTTGGCAGGCCTTGCCCACCTGTACCACCCAGTCTCTCCTGCTCTGCCTTGCCCCTTTTTCTCCCGGGCACTGTGGAGCTGTGGGAACCTGGTGGCAGTGGGTGTGCATTCCCCTTGGGTCTTGGGCTCTCGGGGATTCTATACTCTTATGTGCACCTTTAAGAAACTGTTTCAACTTTTAGATTTTTCTTCTTTCATGATTGACTTTCTTTCCTTTCTCTCATGGACATACTTGTCATGCTTTGGAATTCAAATCGCTTAATTGATTTGTGACCTCAGGTCTCTGATAGGCTCCCTAAATTATGATTTTGGTGACTGTACATTTTTCCTTAGGGTAAGAGGGACATTCTCATATGGCTGTTTGCATCCTAAATCCCATTTGCTCTTTAACAAGTATCTCCTTAAAAAAAAGAAAACATACACACACACACTTTTCAAGTCTTACATCTTATAGCCAATGGCCTATATTTCTCATCTCATCACAGCCATATTTTAAAAGATTATTTCCTGGAGATTCAATTTTTAAAAAGTTTGTAAAAATCTAACAAACAACGTAGCTTTCAGAGCAAGTCGAGTACTAGGCTAGGTTTGAACAAACTAACCCAACTTGCCTGGTCTTCCCATTTCAGAATATGGAATCATTCTTGTTAAGTGAAATTTTTTTAGTACTTTTACAGATTAGATTGAAATGTAGGAGTACAGAATAAAAATGAATTTAAACACAAGTATATGATTACACTTGATCTTTACAATAAGACATCATCAGGTACTTTGGGTAAATATTAACATTAGAAAAATATATGGGCTCCAATATTCATATTGATAAAAGATGTATACTTTTTAAGAAAAAAATTGTTCATGGCTCTCAGGACATAGGAATATATTTCAAAGAGAAGCTGGAAAAATTTGCACAACTAACGATGTGCTGAAGTAAAATACTTTTTTTAAATTAAAAATTATCAGACTATCTCTAGGAACAATATGAACTAATAAACGCAAAATTCACATCTATAATCCATTCAAGATTTGGAGGTTTGGTTTGGGGCATATTCAAATGCTTAATTAGGAAAGAAAATTTTCAAACATTAGCTTTTTTTTTCTTAATAACCATTTCTATTTCATTTGGCAACAGAGAACATACTTTCCTTTTTACCTAGCAGCTAAATCTGGTTTCCAAACTTTATTCCAGAGAATTATTTTAGGCATAAATTCCTGTAACTTTTAAATTTTTTAAATGAAAATGTCTCGATTCAAAATTTTAGAAGGCTAGCAAAATCTTTTTAGATTTAGGTTTTGCACATAAATCCTAATGGATATTTCTAAGCTTTTGAATGGTCAACGCAAATCCCATACCTCTTAGTTTAGAGATGATTGTCTTCTTTTATGGAAATTATTATGTTTCTCAAACTTGAATGAAATTATAGTTTGCTAATTTATTGAAAGATAAAAGTAATTCAACATATATTTTTTACTTGCAGGTTGTAAGAAGTATTTGTGTCCCTTACATTTCCATAATGTCAAAGTAGAAACTATGTTCCAAACTAGATACATTTCTTAAATGAAATGCTAGAAAAGAGAGTTCATGTGCATATGACTTCTCATAAACTCTTCTTTTCACTTAGTCATTTCAAATGGCTAGAGGTTCAACATCATGCCCCAAATAAAGTTTTGCATACTGAATGAAAAAAGTTTCTCTTTTCACTTCGAACTTTCATTATTTATGAGATACATTTTTAAAGAGGTTGCTTTTTATGTTTTGTTTTGCTTGTTGCTTTCTTTAAAACACTAAATTCAGATTTCATTTAATCAATTTTGACCAAATTTTAAATTCTCAACAAATTATAACTGTTAGCAAGAATTGCTGTTGGAACAAAATATTATCTCTAATATTCATTAGGTTTTTCTCTATTATTCATTCATTATAGGGAAACCCTACCTTAAAGTTTCTTAGGTAGGATTCCTGGTCTTATTTTCTTCATTCAATTAGAATTCCTAACATGTTAACCTCCTTATTCTGTTCACTCTTATTTTTCTGTAGAGATTTTGATAATAATGGTATTCATAGGATGCTAATATCAGACAATGCTGTAGAAAAGAAAGGAAAGAGAGAGAGCAAGAGAGAGAAGAGAGAGATCCAGTTGCATCAAAATATTCTCTGTAGCCCAACCAGGCGTGGCTCAGCGGTTGAGCGTCGACCTAGGATCCAGGAGATCGGGGTTGGATTCTCTGTCAGGGCACATGCCCGGCTTGCGGGCTCGATCCCCAGTTGGGGGAGCCGATCAATGACTCTCTCATCATTGATGTTTCTGTCTCTCTCCCTCTCCTTCCCTCTCTCTGTAATCAATAAAGATATATTTAAAAATATATAAAATTCTCTGTAGTCATATGTAAAACTAGTGTTATTTCTGATTGTTTAGAACTAAAACCATGCTTCTTGAATTTATTTTGACTGCCACTTAAGTCTCAGTTCACTTGATATTTAGAGCGTGAATAGGTTTATGTTATTCAGGGATTTTTGAAACATTTAAATTATGTATTCTTACAGGTCCATGGCTGTTGTGACAAGCAGCAGAATTTCTTTTTGTTTAAAGGCTGAATGACACTTCACTGTATGTGTGTACGACACTTATCCATTCATCTACTGATGGACCTGGGAGACATTATGCCAAGTAAATTAAGTCAATCACAGAATAAGTACCACACAATTCCTTTTATATGAGGCATCCTAAAGAGTCAAGGTTTAGAAGGTCACAATAGAACAGTGATTAGCAAGGATGAGTAGGCAGACATGGGCAGTTGTTCAGTGTGTGTAAAGTTGCCGTTACACAAGATGACTACGCTCCAAAGATCTGCTGTACAACATAAGGCCTGTAGTTAACAATAGCATATTATGTAGCTAAGAGTTTACGAAGAGGGTAGATCTCATATTAAGTGTTCTTACCACAAAAGACAAACAAAAAACAACAAAGCCATACAAAGAGCTATTTGGAGGTGATGGATATGTTTATTGCCTGGACTGTGTTGATGACAACCTGAGTATATACACATGTCCAAACTCACCAATTGTATACGTTAATTATATGTAGTGTTTTGTATACCAGTTACATCTTATAAAGCTGGAAGAAATATTTTTCTTAGACTCTGAAACACCCACTGCATGCCTATTATAATGTGAATATTGGACCAGAGGCTTTGGGATTTGTTAGTCTTCTCAGTTTCTCAGAAATGTGTTAATGCAACTCTATGATTAAGGTTTTTATAAGGAAAACAAATAATTGGCTATCATTTGTTTAACCAGTATTTATTTATTACTTCCAGTGGGCTGGAGGTACAGGCCCTGAAATATTAGGAATTCAGAAACAAAGGCAGTTATCGGAGTAGATGGATTACTTCTCTGAGCCTTGAATTGACCTTTCATGAAATAAAGTCTCTATCTGATCTTGGACTAGCTGAATTAATTAAGTCAAATTAGTCTCTCCCAGTGGGCTAAAACTTCTATGAATGATTCATTCATGTACAGAATTCCTGAACCATTTCTGTATTATGATTCTTATGCCTTGACTTATGAATGTACCATAGCAGAGTCTAGGATTCCTTTGATCAAGCCTGGTCTTGATCAAAATCCCAATTATGAGCTCTTTCTGTGACTTCCTTGCCCCACCAGGACAGTGGAGGAATCCTAGACTAAGACTCTACTTCCTTCTTTATATAATGACCATTTTATATTTCTTTTAATGATGAGAAATAACAAGATCTTACGGTCAACAATAACAATTATTTTATAATTAGACATAACAAGATCTTAAGGCAAACACAATAATATTGATTGGAATGAGTGCCAGCAGCTAGGTCAGAGAGAGGGGCTTGGTGACAAGACGTGGAAGTTTATTTTATCTGATCTGGGTGAGCATTTTGCAGGGAGCAAGTCTATTTCAGAGCCTACGAAGTTACCATAGATGCTTTTACCGAAAGGTAGGAAAAGAATAAATAATGTTGATAGAACTATTAAATCAATACAAAATCTTCTTTTTACTATTCCACTTTCTTATTTAATAAACTTTTCAAACAATCATTCAGGTCTCACTAGACCCTGACATTTTTTTTGGTCATTTTCATATATATTGCATTACTTTTTAAAAAAATTAAAGTTAACTGTTGGTTAATGGCCCATGAAGGAAAATCTGAACGCTCTAGCCTTACCTCCGCCACCCACAGAAGCGACATTTGGATATTTCTTCTATTTTTTTCCTTTAGAGCTTCTAATGTGGTTACTTCATCTCTGACCTAAATCTTAAATACTTTTTCACAGCAGACTTACTTTGTGAAGTCTTGATTTTGGAAAAAGGAAAAGTCCTGTTGTTTCAGTAGGTATTGGCTTCCACATAAGTCTTCTGTATGTAAAAGCTTGAAACAGTGTCCTAGATACAAAGTACAGTAACATTAGCAGTTAATTATTCATTAAAAATACTTAGCCTATCATTGGTGAGATTTTTATGTGCTAGACAGGGGCAAACCTAGACTTTGTGGAGCTTGAAGCTTATGCTATTTGGGTTGCCTTTATAAGATGCCTGATGCAAAACTATGACTGCTGAACTCAATATAAGAATAAATATTTCATTTTGAATAAAAATTATATTACAATAAAGCCAAAAGTTTGCTCATGCCACAAGCATTACAAAATCCAAAATATAACATTTTATTAATTAATTGCATAACACACCTTTGTAATATTTTTCTTATATTTTTAACTGCATGCACTTTGATAGCTTCTTTATATAACAATTATTTTATAATATCCTTTCCATAGAGAAAAATATGTGTTTATTATTCTTCCCCCCTGGTGGAAAAATTCTTTTAAATTATTCTCGATAATTTAGAAATGTTTATTTGGGTCTCACAAATCATTCTTAATAATTTCATAGAAAATCTTATAATTGTTGTCAACTTTGGGAAACCCCAATTAAGTCTGTTTCACATCTTTCCCACTAAACCCAGACTAAATGTCTTTCCAACTCAAATTCCATTAAGAAAAATTTAAAAATATAGCCACAGCCTGACCAAAAAAGCGTAATGGAGAAGTCAGACTGGGAAGAGATAGTGTTCTTAACCAAATGCAGTTAGAATATCTTAGTTTTACAAATTTTACAGAAAAACAAATGTGTGGACACACTGTGAGGACCTCTCCCATTGCACCTCCAGTGCCCTGGGTACAAGTGTAGGGAGGAGAGAAACATCCTTGTCTTTTCCCAAATTAAAGAGAGTTGACTATTTCAACAGTACATGACATGTTATAGAATTTTTCATAGATATCATGTATCAGAATAAGAAAGCTCCCTATTTCCAGTATGTTGATATTTTTATCATAAATGGGTGTCATATAAAACTGGGGGAAATTTTACTCCCTGTAGATAAAACTGGGGAAAACTTCACTCCTTGTAGCTACTAGCCCCAGTTTTATAGAGATTTAGTTGTCATATAACATTGGGTAATGTAATGACTGGATACATGTATATATTGTGAAATGATTACCAAAATAAGAGTAGTTAATACACCCATCACCTCAGGCAGTTACCATTTTTGTGTGTGGTGAGAACATTTAAGATGTATTCTCTTAGTAATTCAATATACAGTTTTGTTAACTCTAGTCACCAGAAAGTAAATTAGTAATAATGCGAGGTCCTTGCATAGCTGCATTTTCCCCAAAGTTAGAATAAGCAGAATAAATAGGTTGATGCTACAATCCAGCAGTGTATGAAATGTTTACTATTAGCTTGCTGATTGGAAAATGCTTTTGCTTGTTTCCAAGCTTGGGACTTTTCTGGGCCTCCACTGCCGCTCCTCATATTAATGGCCTCTGTGTCTCTTCCTAGGTTTCCCCCCCTTCACTAGTCTGCCCCTGCTCATTAAAAAAAAAAATTGTTTTTTTCTCATCTAGAATTTGTCACAGCTCTCTTACACCCACTGCAGGGAAAGTGGGTTGGTGTGAAACTCCCTGAGCAAAGAGAGCATCAATGTGAAGGAGTGTCTCAGAATGAGAGGCAGGGAAGGGTTTTTATTTGGCTTTGGAGGTTGGAGTGTTAGTCACTGGATGGTGGGAGGGCAGAAGTTAGGAACAGAGATCGTATAAACTAAGAGACTTGCTGGAACAGCCAGTGGTGTTATTTTTGGAACGTGTGTGTCCTCATAGGGTTACTCTTGAATCAGTTTGTTTTTGATCTTATACTGGAACACAAGGGTCTGAAGTAGCTGGTATTAAAAAATGTTAAGCTTTTAACTCTCTACTCCAAACTATTCCGAGGTCTATTTTGTAAATCCAAAAATGCTTTTAGGGACTTTCTAAAACAAAAAGCACCTCCCTTTGTTTCTTCACACTTTATTGGCATAAAGCATCTCTAGAAGCATCGAAATGATAGCCTTTCCTTAAAATAATTAAATTGTTGGAATTGGTGGCCCTCTCCTCCAGGTCCTGTTAGGGACATTAAAAAAAAAAAAAAAAAGCCACCCTATTGGAAATCAGAATCAAAAGAGTAAGATTCTTCTGTTTAAAATCACACAATTAACTTTCTGTGATATTATAAAGAGGGTGTTATTCCCTTTATTATCTCAACTTTCTGTTGAGGAAGCTGATGCTGATGGATGGTCAGTAAGGCCGCTAAGGCGTGACGCGGAGGGTGAGACCTTTGCTGTTAGAGCCATGCTTTGTTGAGGACTTCCTCGGAGAGCACACAGCAGGCGAATCCCATGCCGACTATCCCCTCGTTTCTCCTGGCTTTGGAACTTTTTTATAGATAAACCATACTAAGGAATTTTGTTCATGTCTTTGTCAGGGCAAAAAAGCAGTGAATAATAATTCTGAAGTGTGAAAATCATCAGCATACAATGCTTCCGAGAGTGAACTCTGCTACCTTTTGCCTTGGGGGAAAGCAGAAGGGACCCGAGGTTTGTCCCACTGTAAGAGGCTGATGGGAACCTGGAGAGCAGCTTCTCTCTGTACAGCCACGCCCTTCGCCCTCGCTCCTACCGGGCACCTGCCTGTGCTGCACTCCAGGGCTTGAGGAAGAGACTTGGAAACTCGGGCCAGCCCCTGGGTCCGTAAGGTCAGCTGCAACATGACGTCACCGAATGCTGCTGGAACCTGGTTCTTGACATGAGTTCCCACCGCATCTGAGGGGGTGTGCGAGGGTAATGAATTTTCAGACAGGACGCAACCGGCCAGCTTGCTAGGGACACACTTGGAGTCCAGTGAATGTGGTAGAACTTTGTTATTGTTCCAATAAGATTTCCTTCAGACCTACTTGATGCTAAGATGGGTATCTAGATGTCCTGTGTGTGCGTGTGTGTGTGTGTGTGAGAGAGAGAGAGAGAGAGAGAGAGAGAGACTGACTTCTGTTGCTGATGCAGGGAATATAATCTCTTCATTACAGGAGGGAAATGGGAGTCTACCGTGTGGAAGGCAACTTTCTTGCTAATATTGATCACCTCTCATAGCATCACGTCAGCCACCCAGGGTTGGCTCCTAAAGCAAAGGGCCTATTCTGCTAGACCTACATAATCACAGTTCCTATTTACAAAAACTCCATGCGCAGATATTTTAATAACCATCTTACAAATGAGGACATGCTCCAAGAGAACAATTAACCCGTCAGAGATAGTACAACTAAAAATGGAGTTGGAGTTGTGTCCAGTTAGATAAAGTAAACTGGCCAAAGTTGGTATGCTGGGGTTGACCTGGCAGTCAGCCTAGGTCAGTGGGAATCCCAGCGTATGTCCATTCTACTCTACCTC
The DNA here is from genome assembly GCF_054644295.1 of Miniopterus natalensis. NCBI lineage: Eukaryota > Metazoa > Chordata > Mammalia > Chiroptera > Miniopteridae > Miniopterus > Miniopterus natalensis. Next base: position 29,147,962 of record NC_142096.1, read on the forward strand.
CCCTTCGATGTATTTTAAGACGAGTCACCACATGGTTTCTTTCACACTCCTGTGCTTATTGGAATCCAAGTGTTTTAGGGTTTTTTTTCTCTATAATGTTTAGTAGTGACTCATGTTAACCTAGCAATTATGTGAAAATATAAGCATCAGAAACCCAAAATTAATGGAGGTAAATGTTGTGTTTTTTTCGGATAAATTCCTATTTGCCTGGTAATTTTCTTTTAGGTCAAACAACTTTCTTCTATTCTGATTTTCCTGGGTTGCAATGCCCAGTATTATCTCTTATCATACCTCCAATTTCTCTGGAAGTTCCCACAGGTCCGAATCTGTTTAGTAGGTAATGAGATTTACAGAGACTACAGAGAGAGGGAAACACTTGCTTAGGTCTCACTAATGAATCAGTTCCTGGAAACTTAACATTAATCGTTTAAATCACCATATAAAATTAATAATTATCTTAAAAAGCTCTGTTAATTCTCTCAAGATTGAATGAAAGGCTCTGCTGACTTTAGTCATGTCTAAAGGTGGCTTTTCTTGTTTGAAAAGTCAGGAAGAGAATATTGTTAAAATTTAGTCCCTCATGAGTGGAATTTACCATGTAAATTATGTAGGTCATGTAAACATTGTTTCTGGCTTTCAAAAAATATTGAGGACTTCACTATTTCCAATTGCTAAACAAAGCCAAGCAAATGGACATGGGGAAAAAGATTATACAAAACACAGCATTCCCTTCAGCTGGCTTCCCTGCTTGCTCCTTACGGCCATTATATTTACAGAACAACTAAAGGAAGGAAAATTATCTTCAGAAAACCGTCTAGACACGCTTGTAACTTCTCACTGAATCCAGGGGATGTGATTGTTACTGTTGTTACCTAAGAGGCAAGACGACCTGAAGTTTACATTTGTTTACAAAATCATGGCTTAACTTTCCTTAGTACATAAAGAATTAATTATTGTTTTCTAGTAGATACAGAAGTATGTCACTAGCAAGTTCACGAGCATTTCCTGCCTGCATACATCAAAGCCATCAGTGCGCATAGCTGGTTGCAAGTCCGTTTTGGGCATGAACCTAAGGACTAGCAATCAGCTATGCGCACTGATGGCTTTGTACACTTGGCTTTCTGGTTTTTGCAATATAGGAAGTCACCCCAAAAGGAAGTTGGGAGAGATGAAGTGTGTGCCTCCTGCTGTGTCTACCACACACAGTCCTCATCTTCACCAGGTTTACATTTCAGACAAAATGGAAGGCAATAAACAAAGTAATAAATAAGGGAGTTGACTTAATTACAGTCTTATATAATGTTTTATTATAAGATTAACAAACTTCAAAAAAATGTTTAGGTTTGGCAACAGTCAAAACAATTTGTTCCTTATAGCAATTCATATTATAGTGCCACTGTGGCACAGTTAAGTGGAATATGCATTTGGCAGTGTTTGCGTGGATTGATTTGGGCCTTGAAGCAAGTTTAGACGTGTGTGCTACCACTGTTGAAGAATTCTACTGGACTCAGCAAAACAGATTAATTAAATTTGGAGAGTTTATGTTATGGAAATTAAATTTGATTAGGGCTTGACCTGACTCAGATTTCTCCAGATTTTCAATGTGAAAGAGGTTAACACTGAAGAGTACAAAATATAGGTTACTCTGTCCAACAGGTTCAAATTTTGACCAAAAAAGAGGAAAGACACTTTTTGCTGAGTGAGCCTGAGCAAATAATACTAAACTGAGTATAAAACATTGTTGCTTACCCTGTTCTTGGTGAAAGACACCTTTGAGAATCTAGGAAAAGCTGGTAAACTTACTGTATTACAGAAATGCAGAAATGTACAATATTTATATACAGGGTGGGGCAAAAATACGTTTACATTCTTCATATAGAAAATAACACAATAATGAATAAGTAAGAATACAAGAATAAACTCTATGTTTCGCATACTCACAACTGTACACCTACTTCTGCCCCACCCTGTACATGTATATACAGAATACTTCACAAATATCCACTGGTTCACAGATCCTTTGAACTCCTGGGATCTGAACTCCTGGTGTCTTGGCTGAAGAAGTTCTAGTCTAAAGTGGAATCTTTCATAAATTTATGAGGATTTTGTGAGTTTTCAGTTCTAAAAAAGTGGTACTATATGTACATTCATGATACATATGTCATATATGTATTCATAGATCATATAACTGCATGTATAATACTTAATATGTACATGTGGCCATCTCTTAATATCCAAGGGGGAGTGGTTCCAGGACCTCCGTGTATACCAAAACCCGCAGATGTTCAAGTTCCTGAATAAAATAAGGTAGTATTTGCCTATGTTCTATGCACGTCTCCCTGTATACTTTAAATCATCTCTAGATTACTTATAATACCTAATACAATGTTAATGTTATATAAATAGCTGTTACACTGTATTATTTAGGGAGTAATGTCAAGGAAAAGATGTGTGTCCAAGTACAGATGGGACTACTGTAGGCCTAACTGCCTAGTCCACATCTGCTGACAGCAACAACGTTACCGTTTTTCTTTTCAATTCTTGTCCATTGGTGCCGAACCCTGGATACCAAATAGTGGATGTGGAGTTCCAACTGCGTATCATATATATACATATATAAATATGTCCTACTAAAATTGTGCTGGAAAACAAGTGTCAGCTAAGTCAGTTGTCTCAAAAATTGTTACTGTGCACCCTCATTAAAATATTTTTGAGAATTTTCTGCTTCCAAGATTTTCAGAGGCTAGAGCATTACTTGTTTCTGTCTACCTGCTACACACTAGTAAAACAGAGGCAGATCCCCTAATACTGAGTAGGGGTATCATCTTGAGCAAATCATGCATCTTTTAGTCTTTGTCTTTCTCTATAAATTTCTTTCATAGTAGATTTGTATCCCATTTGATTCTAAGATGTGTAATTCTTTCAATTGCTACTGATACATGGGATAATATTTATTAAATTGTTTCTGATAGACACAGACAAATACATGGATTGGAGCAGGCCCTTCTTGTATATTTCAACAGTACGAAATACTAAACGGAAGCGAAAGGGAAATTTTTTATGCTCTAATTTCAAAGGACAAAAATGAACGAATGTGCTTCTCTTTAGGAACAAATATAACTTCTTTAACCCTTGATAATGAAGCTATCATGGGGCCTGTGACCCGAGTCCCAGGATGTCCCAGCAGCACAGATAGTAGCAGTGCTTCACAGGACCCGTCTGTCTGTCTTTCAGCCTGAAACTTTATGCCAAAGGAACGGGGAGGGTAAGGGACTGAAGGAGAATGGCCGTGGCTGATGTGCTCAGCATGGGATTGTCTGGGGAGCGGCCTCAAAGACACCGGTTAGCCAGGAAAGTATTAGCAATTAGAGTGACCATCGTAAATTTAGCTCCAGGCACGGGTAACCGTGTGCAAAGCTAAAGAAGATCTGTACCTGCCTCTAGGGAGCAGATTTAGAAAACTTGGTTTATTTTATTATTATGGGATAGAGTGCCTGAAGCGACGTGCTAGGTCAGACCGAGGGGAGGGTGCTGGAGGGGCACCCTGTGACCTTTGATAACAGAGCCGGGAGGCAGCTGTATAATTTGCTGTTTCATTTCTGTGTTTGGCGCCTGCTGCAACCAGCTGGCAGGAAGAGCCCCTCTGGTGTTTTGAATCAAGAAGAGAATAAAACTCACTCCAGCTTCGGACAGATAGCCTGAACATTTTGAATTTGGTTCCTGGCAAGAGAAATGTGTACTTTGGGGTTTGTTTGTTTTTAATTGTGGTGGTATGTTGGCTGAGTTGATCTCCTTTAAGAGTTGGGAATTTATTTGCAGAGTAGTGCCTGGATTTAAGAAAAGCAGTATTTACCTATGGAAGGAACTTTTTATCTCATTTGAAAACAATTGGCATCTATGAACAATAGCTGCTTAATAAGAAAATAACTGTTGGCAAGTAATAGAAATTGTTGGATATTGATTGATGCATTATGGGCCTTTCTCTTAGCTTCACCGTGATCTACTCAGATTGGATTTGTTACTTGAATTTAGAGTCATGGTTATACAATCATGAAAAAGAGAAAAGGTGGTATGTCTTTTGTCTTTGAAGTAATCTCTACTTTTTCTTAAATTTTTCTATTGATGTGTAATGCCTAACAAATATATTTATATGTATATACAATCTTAACTGTTCTGCTCAATTATTTTTACATACTAGTCACACCTTTGTAACCACTACCCAGATCAAGATGTACACTATTACCAGAAGCTTCCCTTGTCCTCTCCTAACCCTCCCCTTCCCCCCAAAACCCCAATAAAAAGAACTATTTTGACTTCCATCACAACAGATTGTTTTTGCCTGTTTGGGACATTTATATAAATGTAATCATAGAGTATATATTTTTTGTGTCTGGCTTCTTTCATGCAATGTTATCTCTATGAGTCTATTAATGTTGTTGCTTGTAGAAGTAGATTTTTTATGTTTATGACCATGCAATATTTGTAACAATATTCTAAAATGATAACACATTTTTCTATTCATGGATATTTGGGTTGTTTATAGTGTTTCACTAAATCAAATAATGATATTGTTCATTTTTGTACATGCTCTTTCAGTGCACATAGATACACATTGTTGACATCTGGTATACTTGCTGTGTCATAAGGTGTTTGTATGTTTTGCTTTAGGAGATATTGTCACACAGCTTTCCAAAGAGATTGTCCCAATTAATACTCTCACCGGCAGCATTTCTGGTAGAGTATAGTGATGACACTGTGTGTGTGTTTCATTTCATCTTTTTTTTTTTTAAGACTGTACTTTGTTTAGAGCAGTTTTAGTTCACAGCAAACAAGAGAAAGTACAGAGGTTTTCCATGTACCCCTGCTCCTTACTTCTTCCACCAGAGGGGTACGTTCTCCACTACTGAAGACCTACATTGACTTTCATGTCATAATCACTCAAGGCTACTGTTTACATTAAGGTTCACTCTTGGTGTTGTACATTCTGTGGTTTTGAGAAAGTGTATAATGACATGTATCCATCATTATAACATGACACATAGTATTTTCACTGCCCTACAAATCCTCTGTGCTCTGCCTGTTCACCCCTACTCCCCAGCCCCTGGTAACCAGTGACCTTTCCACTGTTTCCACAGTCTTGCCTTAGTTAGAATGTCATGTAGTTGAAATCATACAGTATGTAGCCTTTTCAGATTGGCTTCTTTCACTTAGTAATGTGCAAGTTTCCTCCATGTCTTTTCATGGTTTGATAGCACATTTCTTGTTAGGACTGAATAGCATTCCATTGTCTGGAAGTATCACAGTTTATTAATCTCTTCACCCACTGAAGGACATATTGGTTGCTTCCAAATTTTGGCAGTTCTGGATAAAGTTGCTGTAAACATCTGGGTGCAGGCTTCTGTGTGGACATAAGTTCTCAACTCCTTTGGGTAGTTACCAAAGAGTGTGATTGCTGAATCATATTGTAAGAGTATGTTAGTTTTATAAGAAACCACGAAACTGTCTTCCAAAGTGTCATTCCTATCAGTACTGAATGAGCATTACTGTTCCCCCACATCCTTGTCAGCATTTGGAGTTGTCAGTGTTTCAGATTTTGGCCATTCTAATAGGTGTGTAGTTTTAAAACTGTTGTTTTAATTTGCAATTCTCTGATAACTTATGATATTGGGCATCTTTTCATATGCTTACTCACCATCTGTATCTTTGGAGAAGTGTCTGTTCAGATGTTTTAATTAATGGTTTGTTTTTTATTGTTGGTTTTTAAGAGTTCACATTTAGATCTGTACGCCATCTGGAATCAGTTTTGGTGTATGGAGGACATAGTATTAAGATTCATTCATCTTACTTTTTCCCCCACTGCAGTGCAATGTTAGCCTTATCATAAGTCGATGACTGTTTCAGGACCCTGTATTGTATGCCATTAGTCAGTTTTTTAAATTCTTGCGTGAATATCATGAAGTCTTTTTTTAACACCTCCCTTAAACTGTCCTCTTGTTTTTTAATTGTTTTTTTCTTTTTTGTTCTATGATTGAGTGATTTTTTTCCCCTTTTTTTCTTTTTTTAAAAATTTATCTTTATTGTTGAAAGTCTTCATTATTTTGATTTTTTAGAAGTCTTGATATCTGACTTTGTTCTTGTTCAAGATTGCCTGGCCTCTCTTGGCTGTTTTGCATTTGCATATGAATTTTCAAGTGAGCTTATCAATTTTTAATAAAAATAATGCTGCGATTTTAATTGAGATTGCATCGAATCTGTGTAATTGGGGGAAGAATTGATATATTTAGAATCTTTAGCAAATTCCTCTATTTATTTAGCTCTTTTATTTTTCATAGTAGTATTTTATAATTTTATGTACAAAGATTTTACACAATTTTTATTAGATATATACCTAGGAATTTGATGTGCTTGATGCTAAAATTAATGCTTTCCTTTAAAATTGTTTTTATCTATCAGTCATGCTAAATGTACGTATTGATTCTAACATATTACAAATGCTTTTGGATTTTTTGTATGCATAATCATTTCATTTGCAAACAATGTCCATTCATGTATTTCATTCCAACCTTATCATTTTAATTTCTTTTTATAATATTATTGCACAGGCTAGGGCATAGGGCTCCAGTACAAAGTTGAATAGAAGTAATGACATCAGACTGTTTTAAAAATCTAGTTTCCAGTCTTGATAGGAAGTTGTTTATGTCTTTATAAACTATAATGTTTGCTAATTTTTTGTAGATATCCTTAACCAGATTAAGAAGATTCTCCTCTATTCCTAGTTTGCTAAAAGTTTTTATCATGAAAGAATATTGAATTTTATCAAAAGCTTTTGCTGCATCTCCTGAGATAATCTTGCCATTTTCCCCTTTGATTCTGTCAGTGTGGTGAAGTACATTGATTTCTTTTTGAAAGTTAAGCTTCCCTTACCAACCCAAAAGAAACCCTACTTAATGTTGTGGTATCTGTTTTATGATTTGATTTTCTCACATTTTATTTAGAAATTTTCAACTATGTTTCTTGAATAAATTGTCTATAATTTTCCTTTCTCATAATGTCTCTTTCAAATTTTACAGTAAAGGCTATGCTGACCCCATAAGGTGAGCTGGGGATTGTTCCTTATTTTTGTCTCCTCTGAAAGTGTTGTGTGAAACTATTATTTCTCCCAAAATGTGTGGAAGAACTCAGTAGTGAAGTCACTGGGCCAGGGTTTTCCTTCTTAAGTGAAAAAATTTCAACAACATATCTAATTGTTTTAGTAGATAATTGGATAATCTGAGTTTCTGTAACTCTTTTCTGTCAGCTTTGAAATATTATATCATTATTTTCCCCCTGAGGAGTGTTTTTTCACTTTATTCAAATTAAAGAAAAATACCTAGGACCATATTTCATTTTACAAAGCAAAAAATTGTGTAAATTTTATCAATTGTATCAAATATATTAAATATTATATAATTTTAACAGAATATTTTACCAATAGGTGAACCTCTTTATGCTACTTTGATCAAACATTTGTTTCCCAGTGAGATATTAGATTAATTAAAATAAGATGTTTTTGATCAATATTATAGGTAACCCATGTCCTCCACATTTCAAAAACCTTAAAATTTCTATAGTTCTAACAAAGTTCAGTATATTTGTTTGCTGTTAGCTGGTCTTAAGAGTTTATTTCAATTTCTTTGATCATGTTCCTTTTTAAGGGTAAAGTGCTTGCTCCTACGAAAGGCTTCTTAACAGTTGAAAGACGAATTATTTATAAAATTCATGGATTCATTGTCTGTCAGTAACCATAAAATATACTATATGTATTACCTATATCCTAGCCACTGTGTAGAATTTCAGATAGTTTTTATTGCATGTGTGTTTATTTTTTCTCAAACACTTAGATTTAAAACACCACACACACACACACACACACACACACACACACAGGTTATACATTTGGCCCAGTATTTTCAAGAGAATTAATACAGATTCCAGCCCCTCCAGAAATATCACCCTAGGTTGTAAAATCCCCTCAGCACTATTTACCTTTCTTTCCTTAGAAATGGGTTCAGAGTAGAGCAAACCACAGGTAAACTCATAGGGTTTCAGGAGGGCTGGGGACATGAGGTGAGGAACAGTGAGGGCAACGTTCAGGATCTAGGTCAAGCATATTAGTGAGAGCCCCACCAATTCCAATTTAGGGTAACTTGTATGAGGCCCAGAGGCAAGGACTACACAGGCCGCCTTTATGAGGAGCCTGGTTATACAAGCTCTGGGCCAGCTCCCATTCTTTGTGGCTGTCCAGGCAAGCCATCTCACCTATTTAGCTGGCCGGGTGGACCAAGGAAAGCAATGACAACTGGGTGCTTTTCATTGCTAATCCTGGCCTTGACTCACGCCGTGACCTCTCCCGGTGTGTTTCTTCAGCTGGAAAGAGAAGATAATAATAACGACCTATTTAACAGGGGGTGTTGTGTGGATTAACAGCTAATAACGTGTTTCACAGGACAAGGCAGCACTGAGCTTGTAAACACTAATAGAAAGTTTCTCCATACTACAGAGTAAGTTAGCGCTTCTCTTGAAGAAAACCCAGCGTGCCAGAAAATGAACACACAAAGCAGTTGAAACAAGGTGAATTTTACTTGACAGGAGTCACTTTGTTTTATAAAAGAATGCTCCCCAGTTTTCCTTTCGATAGCGGGTTTGCCCTTGTGCATTTAAAACGTATTTTAAAATTTATCCACACCTATCCTGTTATCTGAGGGTAAAGTACTATACTCTGAATACGTTTTTCGGTATTTTGGGGTACAACATTTTCCCCCCAAAATTCAACAGAGGATAAATGTCACAGAATGTGTCACTTTCATATGATCGTAAGGTTTCTGTCACGTCGCCTAGACTGGTGTGGGCCTTGTTGGCACTGGGGATGCCTCGTCGCGAGGGATTCCTGTGCTGCGCAGGGTAATGGTGTTAAACCTAATTTTGAGTTGATGCATGGCTCTCTCGGACCTAATGACACATCATCACAGCAGGTAACTTGCTTCCAGTCCGTAGCCTTGAGCCAGGCGTTTGCTGGTGAAATTATATGTGCCCAGCAGACTGACTGTCCATTCCGTGTGCTCCGTTTCCTCTTCGTGTCCACCCTCGTGAGTCACAGTGAGGAAAAGGCGTGGGTGCAGATGTAGAAGGAGCGAGAGTTACTCTAGGGAAAGGAAATCCAAGGCAGGACCGTTTCCAGCCACTAACAAGGACTGAACTGAATTTTGGAACTACTGTAGACGTTCCCAAGGCGAGGTCAAATACGAAGACAAAAATCTATGCTGGTAAATGAATCTTCAAATAAAAAATCGAGCCCCGTGTTTAGTGAATATTGTTAAAATAACTTGAAAAAAACGTGACAAAGAATGACTAGGCATTTAGTTGAAATTTTGCCCGAGTTATGGCCTAATGTTTTCTTACAGTGGTATTAATGATTGTCCTGTTGTACATTTATGGATTTTTTAATGGGGATTTGAGAGGATTTCTACAAAACACATCTTATTTGATCTTTGCAGATGAACTACTTCTAAACTCTTTAGTTCACTTCATGAGTTTCTCGAGTGATGTGAAGACACAATCGTCTTCTTTCTATAGGAGGAAAGAGAGGCTCTACCAGTTTGTTCAGTTACTCATCTATTCATTCTCCAAAAAAAGTATCTATGAAGCCTTACCCATAGTTACACAATTAATTTAAAATGATACTATATTATAATTTATACTAAAGTTATCTTTGAAATAGCACTCAAGCCCTCCTCACTGTGCCATTTTACTTCCATTTCTTCTGCCATCTAGATTTAGGCGATCTTTGCTTTCTCTTCAGTCCTTCTGTTCTACTAACTTGCTTCTGCGACACACATATATAGATAGAGAGGGAGAGAGGGAGGGAGACAGATAGACAGAAGTGCCTCAATATTGAAGTAGTAAGGAAAAACTTGGTTTTTGTTGTTGTTTGTGGTTCATTGAAATATCCCACCTAGCTCGGAGGGCATGGCTCAGTGGTTGAGCATCGACCTAGGATCCAGGAGATCACGGTTTGATCCCGTCAGGGCACATGTCCGGGCTGCAGGCTCCATCCCCAGTCGGGGGCGTGCAGGAAGCAGCGGATCAATGACTCTCTCATCATTGATGTTTCTATCTCCCTGTCCCTTTCTCTCTCTCAAATCATTAAAGACATATTTTAAATAAATAAGTAAATAGATCCTGCCTAGTACTAGATATCAATTTTCTAAAAATAACATAAATTAGGATAAACCACAACATTATGGGAACTCTGTAGTCTTGTCACCTTGTACAGTAATTAGCCTTTGCCAATGAAGAGTCTTAGGATCGGGTCTTTGCAGAAAAGTTTCTGCCAGAGCCTGTAACTACCAGAGGTATAATTTTGAAATTAATTTCTGCTGTAAGGTAATTTTTAAACTTTGAATAAAAGTAATATTCTACTCCCATTAGACACTAAACATGATAGAATAGAGACTTGGTCTTATTCACAATTGCTCTGCTAAGAGTCCAATATTTTGAGCATTATTTCCGAAGGAGTCTCCAATACACTTGAGAGGAGGTGAGGATTGTTAGTAGAGGGCCTTCCTCAGGAAACACACAGATTTCATCACTCAGATCCTGGGTATGTGTGGTCGGAGACCATATTTATCCTCAAATTCAAAGTATAGCCCATGACAAAGAGGAATATATGTCCCAAAATGTTGATAGTACCAAAGTCAATAGTTGAGAAAAACAGGTCTAGAGTGAAAGAGACACTAATTCTTCTTTTATTGATTAATGGAATGTTTTTAAAAAATAAACGTTCTTTCATAAGCAAACATTTTTTAGATAATCTGATATTTGTATGAGTTTCTGTTATAACTACAGACGTATGATGTAGGCATTTGAGGTGGTTTTAGTTACAAGGCAAATGTCATATTTCATTATCTTTAATTAGTGGTCATTTTTTTTTTTGCTTTGCTTTGTTAGTTGGCATCATTGAAGCACAAAAGAATTTGGTAGCATTTACTCTAGCACAGCATCGTATCTGAGGATTGCCCTTATCATAACGTTCCCCCACACTTACCAGCGATGCAGCATTGCAAACTTGATCTCTGTATGCTTCAATTATCTCTGTAAAATGGATATAACCCCTCGCTTATAGAATGCCCGAGCATTAGAAATAATAGAAGTAAAGAGCAAAGCACACTGACATACGGCAAGCACCTAAAATATATTAGCCGTGGTTATTATTTACTATATAAGTTCTCTTTTCCTGTTGTTAGTATTTTACCTGTGATTGACCCGGATTTCACAAGGTGTTGATGGTATTTGAAGGTACACAAACAAGCCTCAGAAAGGCTGATAGGAATACATCAGGGATATAACAATCCATCTGATCAAAAACCCCTTAATTATGTATCTGAATAACATCAGATTATATTCCATAAGAAAATCATATAAAATGAGAAACTGTGATGCTCTCATGTCAAGGCATACCACATACTCGCATACCTTGCATGAGCATAGTGCTTGTCTGCTCCGTCACTGACTGGGTTTCTGAGGGCCACGTGTCTGCAGTTTATGCAATTGGAACACTAGATGGCACTCGTATCCTTGATTAAATGAATACAATTACACTTTTCATTGTTTTCAAACAGCTTAGGGCCAGTGTTCAAACCTTTCATCAACTTGATTTTGCAGGAACATCTGACACACTCTTGCATTGTTTCTGTGATATACTCACCTAAGTGTGATGTAAGGACTCAGGGCACACAAAGACTCTGCAGCGACTATGAAATTTACCAATAAATTCCTCAATCTCTTTTCATGTTGACTGTACCTCTAAAAACTTAGCTAATACACTTATCTAGAAAGGTTTTCTTTCTTCAAAAAAGTTTCAATAAGAATTAGCTCTGTTGTGTTTATTTTCTCCCTGATAGCCTAGTACCTTACGTTTTCATATTCGAAGAGTTACCATCAGATCAGACGGACTGTGGGCTCAGTCCCTCAAGACGCCCCTCCCCATTTGGAATGCCGGTGACACGTTCCAGGTTGTCATCTGTACTTCTGACCTGCGGGCTATAAATCAGGTTTCCCATGACTCCCTCCTTAGGTTTAATAATTTGCTAGAATGACTCACAGATCTCAGAGAAACATTTTCTGAATTAGGTTACTGGTTTACTACAAGAGGATATCATTCAGGAATGGCCAGATGGAAGAGGTAAATAGGGCAAGGTAGAGTGAAAGGGGGCAGAGCATCCATGCTTCCTGGGCTGCCACTCTCCCCCCATGTCCTCATGGTCATTAAACCGGAAGCTCTCCAAACCCGTACTTTAGGGATTTTTATGGAGGCTTCATCATATAAGCATGATTGATTATTAACTCCATTTCCACACCTTTCTCCTCTCTGGAGAATGGGGTGATGGGGAGGCTGAAATTCCAAGCTTCTAATCATGCTTGGTCTTTCGGGTGACCAGCCCCATCCAGGGCCCACCCACAGTTGCCTCATTCGAACAAAGGACATTCCTATCACGCAGGAAATTCCAGGGGACTTAAGAGCCCAGTGTTAGGAACCAGGGTCAAGACCAAAAACTAGGACAAAAGATGCTCTTAGCTCTCATCACATAGGAAATTTTGAGAGTTGGGGCTCTGTGCCAGGAGCCTGGGGCAGAGACCAAGATATATATTTCCTGTTATCTCACAAGGGTCTACACGTGGTAGATGCTATACAGATGTTTGTTATTTGTGCAAATATGCATAAATATAGAATTCTAAATGGGTACTGAAATGGGAGGGTGAGGTTAAACATTTTCTATTTGCAGCTGCTTATTTTTTACAAATCAGTATTTTCTTACATATTTCTAATGGCTAAATAATTTTGAATATTTGGGTTTTTCAAATGATAGTGTTGTAAAATTGGGTCTGATGCATCGGTAAAAGTGTGTTTGTTTGCCCTTTTTTTGGCGTCTGGACTAAACACACTGCTTGTTGTTATATGTATAATACTGAAATTACATTGTCTAAAAACATGGCCTTCACAACATTTCTTCTATTTTCCGAACATCAAATAGCACATTCTCTTTAACGTTCATTCATTGGGTCATAGAAACTTTCAGGTGTTAAGTGTGCTGTGTTCAAACATGCATAAATGGAGGAACAATGTGTGTAATCTGTCAAAAGTTTTTGACTTTGAACTATACAACACAGAGCTTTGAAATTTTTCAAGTATAAGATATAACTTTTGATAGTGTGGAGCTGTAATTTTAGTATTAACGGTTCCGATCTGATTGTCTTGGTTTGAGTTGTATATTTTGGTTTTGTGGTTCTTTTACTCTATGTATGCTTAAAACTTTAAAACAACAGGCTCTGCTTGAATATTCAGAAGTGCATTTTTATTGGTACCTCTTTAAAGAAGTTGGAGTGACTTTTTCCCCCTCAGAATCTGGCCTGTCAGTCACTCAACAGGCCTTTTTTTCCTGTTCCTCAGTGCCAAAATCCACTACTTGTAGGTTGTTTGGCTCTCCGTCAGCCCTCACAAGCTGAAATCCTACGCTGAATAAACCATCAATATTTATGTTATAAAGTCTCCTGCTTTTATATCAGAGAGGTGGATCATGTGGAGCCCAGGGAAATCTCGAGAACGTTCATTAAATATCAAGAACCCAAACCGACCTAAGATGCATTTTTCTAAATGGCACGCTTCAATTGGCCTTGAACTCCTTAGAGTTTTCAAATTCAATGCTTCTGAACTTATTCGTCCACTCAGGTAGCTAAGAAGTGCTGACCTGTGACATCCATCAGCAACACTTAGCTACCCTGTGAGCCCTGAATGGGCCATAGAGGAAAACATCACCCCCAGCCCCGCATCTCCCACAGCCCGGAAGTTCACACAGCTTTTGTTCTGCGGTGCTCTGGAGCTTGCTATGCACATAAAGCCAAAGTATGCAAACAAGCTACTTTAATGGGCTTTATTGGTTGACTTGGGGTTAGTTTCCCTTACTTCACCATTTCTAAAAGGTACTCGTTGAAACACCATGATATTGAATGAATGTTTTTCTCAGTTTTGGTTTAAAAGAGGTGGTTTACTTTAGACAAGTGAGCCCTAGCTAGATCTTAGTTAGAAGGATGTAAAATTACATTAACATCAGACTTGCCAGGAGGTGAAACCTTAGCTTTTCAGTGTGTGTTTGTATGTGTTTGTGTGTGTATGTGTGCCTAATCTTTGTTTTTCCCAGGTTAAAAGTAATTAACTGTTAATTTGCCACTGACTCAAATTATAATTTAATTAAAAGTATTTACGTTTTACCAACAGGACAATTGTTACTTCAGGTAGTACCTTATAGATATATTCTTGTTGAGATAATGAGGATCTTGAGTATAGTGATGGTTTCATAAAGAATGTATATCCCTAAATTGAGCTAATAAACATGAGCTTATCAATTGGATGGATAACATAGAGTTTGGAGATAAATCCTCAGCATTTAATTTTTAAGATATGCCGACATAAAAATCACATTTTCCATTGTATTTTATTTACAGCTATTCCTTGGAAAACCTTCTATTTTTATATTGTCTATATAGCCTCTCTCTATGCAACATATAGTATATTACATTTTATAAATGTAAATTTATATGTTCTTTATAAGGGATAAGTAACTTGCCTAAAATTGTGTGAATGACAAGAGTTTCTCTCACTCTGCTGACAAAGTGGAAAGAGCGCTCAGGAGTGGGGAAATGTTCTTAATCTCAGTTTTGCTGCAAAGTAGTTGTTGACCTAGAGAAATTCATACCTCGGGATGACCACCACCATTACAGGGTCAGGTTCAGGTTCGAGCTCTGACTGAACTCCCCTGCATATGTAACCTCACAGGAAAATTCTACCCATCTCTGGTCTTTCAGAACCTGCTGCTCCTTTGATGCTTTTTCCAGCTACTAAGCCAAACTCATCTCTCCATGTACAAATTGATAGAATCATAACATGTTAATATCAGAAATGTCCTACCATGTAACATAGGACAGCTTCCAAGTTAAAAGTCACCCCTCCAACCACTAGCACACCGCTGATCAGACTCTGCTCAACACTGGCGTTGACGAGCCCTGTGGTTCAGGAGAAATCCTAGTCTCATCTCCAGAAAGCGCAGCTCCCGGGAACTTCCTATTCAACACGCCCAAATTCTGTAGCAGAGCTGAAAGGAAAGTCAACACACTGCATAAGTGGAAACATGCAAAGACTCAAGCCAAATATATTTTTCTTTACATTAACAAACCCACTTCACTCTCCCCAGAGAATGTCTACCTCTAACCTCAAATGCCCCCTTGTCTGAGAGTGCAGAACATTCGGCCTGTAGCCAAATAGGATCTTTGCGCCCTGAGCAGACATTTCCTCTCCTTCAGGGTGGGAGGGAGCAGTGAGGGAAGTGGGGCGCCTACTAACACACACACACACACACACACACACAACTTACACACACTTACATTTTACACGCTTACACATGCATACTTACGCACTCTTACACATGGTACACACACAGCGACACACTTATACATACTCTTACACACATATACACATGCTTACACATGTACACATGTGTACCCTTAGACAGTTGCATACTCACACACACACACTAACACACATAACTTATATGCACATACTTACACACTTACATACACACACACACCCTCAAACCTACTTCCCTGCTTCAGCCTTGCAAAGCCAGTCCAAGTAGCAAGGAGGGTTGTGGGAAGTAATTTTTATACATGCTGCTTTTATAAAGTATGTATGTAGAAAATCATTTCTTGAGAAATAAAAAAAAAGATGGAGAATAAATTCTAATTGATGACAGTTTCTCCATGATAATGTCCCAGCATCTTTTATTCGATGACGGGGTTTCTCAGTGATAAAGATACCCCAACATCTTTTGTTAGATAAATCGAGCTCACTAGTTTGCCCATGTTGTAAAACAGCTTATGTGTTTATTTCAGAATTCAACAGAAATACTGGTAAATCCAAAGTATTACTTCTCCATTTCTTGCTCAGATGGAAACAGAGGGATAAAATAGAGACTGTTTACTTGAGCAACTGAAAAGGATATGTGTGTGTGTCTGTGTGTGTGTATATATATCTATATATCTCAAGTGCTATGTCCTAGTAAAATTTTCACAATATATTTTAAAACTCTTGATTTAAGGGATTTCTATTTGTCTAATTTTAGTAATTTTAATTAGGTTTTGTTTTCCCAAACCATGTAGAAATGCTCATTTTTTGCAGGTAAATTTGGTGGTACTTCCTCCAAAAGAAAATCTGTCTTTGACTTTTACGAGTAAGCATTTTCTCAGGACTTTGAAAAAGGACTCCAGCAATACATTTAAATTAAAATTACTTTGCAAGGAAAAAGGGACACACTGGCAAATTAAATCATTAAATAAAAATGCTGAGAAAAAGTTGTTTTACCTTATTACTCATTTTATCTTATTATCTTAATAGAAAGATTTGCCTCTGTGATATAAAAACAAAACGAGGAAGGTGTGTCTAAAAATTATAGGGATCAGTAAAAACACAGTTTATATTTGTGGATTTTTATTTTTTAAAAATTAGTACAAGATGAAAAATAATTTGCAATCATCTAGCACAATAAGAAAAAGTTCATGCATTTGCAGTCCAGAATTTTTATTTCTAGAAAAACTCTCAGATATATGCACAAAAATATACATACATAAATATTTATTGCAGCATTACTGGTAAAATAAAAAAAGGAGTGGTTATAAACTAAACATTCATCAACAGGAAACTGATAAAATATGTTATATTTAGAAGATGGGATATAACCTCACAGTTAAAATGAATGAACTAAAATTAATGTATCAAAAATAAGTCTCAAAGCACAATGATAATAGAATTATAAAATGATCACATGATACAAAACACAAAAATACTACATGCTGTTCAAGAATATATCTATATGTATATGCAAATAGTAAAAAGATTGCAAGTATATATACTAAGTTCATAATAGTATTTTATTTCAAAGGAAGAGAAACTAACTAGATATGGGGGTAGGGACTTCAAATTTACCTATAATGTAGTGAGTGTTTATCAACAGATAAAACAGGTATGACCAAATTATAACAACTTTAAATTCTGATTGGTGGGTAAACGGTTATGTAAATATTTTCTTTGAATATTTTTTATTTTAGAATTTCTTAACCACAAGAAAACCCAGGGGATGAATTTTTTTAAATGTTAGTTATTTAAGTAAAGATAATAATCCCCTTTATTGATTATTTGGTGTATTTAACACAGGCAGCCTTACAGAGCATGATCTGAAGCAGGATTTGAGGCTATTCTCGTAGCCTGTGCGTATTCAGGGTCACAGGACTTTCACGCCACTTTGTCCAACTCTTCTAGATCTGAGTTCATTTATGAAGGTGCTGGGTTTCGGGGGGAAGCCAGAGGCAGATTCCAGGATTCTTTGAAATACTGGCTCAAATAAGACAATATCACATGCCTTATGGGTTGGACTGTACATCTCCCCAATTTTTACTTTGAAACCCTAACCCCTAAGACCTCAGAATGGGATGGTATTTGGAGGTAGGGCCTCTATAAAGAGAGTATTAAGTTAAAATGAGTCCATTAGTGTGGACCCTAATTCAACCTGACTTAGAATCACTAAATTCCCATTAAGATAAAAGAGAGAGTATGTAATAAGTCACCTGGTTCAGTTTCCTGTATATAACAGACACTCAATAAATGTTAGTCATTTCTTCCTTCCCTTGTGTAAACATTAAGGAAACATAAAACTTTAAAAAATTCCTTAGCTAAACGGAGAAAAATGTTTTTTAAAAACTATGTTTAGGCAAAACGAACCTGTTTGTTTTAAGAATGCGGACGTATCAACAGCAACGGGAAGTATGCAAAGAGGTAGGAACTCTCAGGTTGTGTTTATGTACAGATAACGGCTATGTGAACATGTATGAGAATAATTTGAATTTCATATGCAAAGAAACACTGTCTTTGAAGGATGCGAAAAAGGAAGTGATGTGGGCAAAGCGATGCGTTTGAGATGGTTTTGGCAGGAGTGCCTGGCAGCGCCCTGTGGAAGCACTGTGCGGAGGAGAGGGGAGGCTCCACACACGGGGTTTGGAGGTGAGACGCAGTCACCCACGTGTGCGGCGTGGCCCTGCAGAAACAGAGCAGAGGATGTTAGGAAGGAGGAAACACGGACAGAATTCCTTCAGCTGGCCTCCAAAATAGCACCAAGCGGTTGACTTTAGAATGAGGAGTCTTTAAAGAAAAACATTGGGAAGGAAAATACAGAACCAGAGGGCAGAGATACAAATGCCATTTGGTCACATAAAAGAAATATTTTGAATAAAGTAGATAATTTGTGTACATTGTGGAAAATTTGAAAATTAAACGGGAGGAAAATATTTTTTACCTTTCATTCTTCAGTGCAAGATTATTAATTTTTGGCATATAATTCACACACATCCATATAGTTTTTATATGATGTACATACATTTTTGTTATATTCTTTATATTTTCAATATTTGCATAACATTAAGTATTCTGCAGCAGGATTTATTATACATTATTCTGTTAACCCTTGCTCCATAAAATCCCAATAAATTATCTATAAAAATAGGCTCCAGTTAAATTTAGAAGCACTCCATTCAATATCTCTTGCACATATCCTTCTATGTGTTGACACACACTGGGTGTTAAAATATTAACATATCTGAATATGAATGACATCTAACTTTACATAGTTTTACAGATTTTACAGATTTATTTTTCCGTAGAATGTATCTCAAGTACTAGTGTTTCTTAATACAAATTTGGTAAATATTTTTTCTATTTTATTGTCAATATTTTATTCTATTCTGTAGATATGGTATATTTAATCAACCTTCTATAATTTGAGTTTAAGATTGTTTGAATTGTTTTATTTACAGAGTCAAGATGGGATATCCTTGTACTTATAACTTTTAGCATTTATTTGATTATTTCCTTTGGGACTTTTCTATCAGTGGATTTTTTTTTTGAGAAAATGAACACCAGTAAGGATGCTTTAAAGGTGTATTGTTCTATCATTCTTCAGAATACTTATACTAATTGATTTTCCTATCGGAATTTTTTTGCATATCTCCATACTTGATAGTCAGTTACAAATTGATTTTGAAAAACAGAGCATTTATCTGAGCTGTATTTATGGGATAGGTGCAGATGCTTTTACTTGAAAACTGTTGCTTTAACGTTAAATTTTTAAATTATTTTTTGTTTTAATAAATGGGAGTTGGGGGAAATAACTTCACACTTGGAATTAGAGCTGGAAGAGGTTTCCCCAAAGTCCCGTAGTTAGGAAATAACAGCCCTGGATCTAGAACACTCGTCTCCTGAGTCTCTGTCCTGTTCTCTAAACCACTAAACCACACCCCTCAAGAAAGATCTCCCTGTCCTGGGCTCAAGCCCCGCCAATAGCAGGGAGAGGCGCCAAACCCTGATCATCACACCAGCACGGGCCAGAAGCCTGGGTTTTATTTCCAGCTCTGCCCTTCCCAAGTTGTGCGAACTTGGACACTCAGCTCACAGAGAATTTAGTTTCCTTTTGTGTAAAATGGAATGGGTCCCTTACAGGACAAACATTCCAGAATAGTGAACGAAGAATATTATACCTCCCTGGGTGTACATTTCTATAAATTATTTATGACATTTCTTCAGCTTCTGAGTAGCCTTCCTTCCTTCTTTATTTTTTCTGTTAATTTTCACCCAAGGATATATTTTTCCATTGATTTTTTTGTTTTTTAGAGAGAGTAGGAGGGAGGGAGGAAGGGAGGCGGAAGAGAGACAGAGAGGAGGGGGGAGAGAAACATCAATGTGAGAGAGACGCATCTATTGGCTGCCTCTGGGCTGAGCCTCAGCTGCGGCCAGGGTCGAACCTGCAGCACAGGTGCTTGCCTTTGACTGGGAATTGAACCCATGACCCTTAGGCCAGTGCTCTAACCACTGAGCATATGGGCTAAACCTTCCATTCTGTTTAAAATTTTGGACTTAAGTACTTTCTTATTCTATTTACTGTAAATAAAGTTTACCCCTTTATTGATGACTGTTATTAATTAGCATTTTCTACTAAACAGAATCAAGAATGAAAGAAAAAATAGGAAAATAAATTTTGAAGAAATGTAGATAATTATTAGTGGAAAATGAACTAGTGTGGTTCTGATAGACAGGCAGAATTTCCTTTGAACTATTCAAAAATAAGTCTTAGACGTCATGTCCCTATATCACAAGTACTTTAGTATTTATTTCCCAAGAACGTAACCACAGTATAGTTTTCAAAAGAGGAAATTAATATCAATGCAAGGCTTTACTGTGATTTTACCAACGTCTGTATTAATGACCTTTGAGCAAAAGAAAATCCAAAACCATGTGTTATATTCAGTTGTCAAATCACTTCAGTCTCCTTTAATTTTGGAGAATTTATGATTTCTTTTTTTGCCTTTTATGGTATTGACATTTATGAAAAATAGAAGGTGGTTATCTTATAACATCTCTTAATTTGACTTTCCCTGGTGTAGTCTAGTAATTATGTTGAAATATGCATTTTGGGTGAAGATACCATAGAACTGATGCCGAGTTCTCAGGATATTATACTTGCCGTCGATTTGTCTCATTACTGGCAATTGTTAACTTGATCATTTGACTAAGGTGATTTCTGTCAAATCTCCTCCCTGTAAAGTTACTATATTACATTTTGTGACTATTAAGTATCTTGAGAAGAGGTATGCCAGGATATTGTAAATGTCTTGTTACCCTGATGGATTAATCACTAGCATCCATTGATGGTTATTGACTGAATCAATTATTATGAACAAAGTGATTACAAAGGTGATGGGCAAATGATGATTTCAAATGCCATTATTCTTCTACATTTATTAGCATGTTACTAAAAAAATGTAATTTCTATTCTCCCCAGTTATTTATTCATTTATTTATGACAGTGTGAATTGTAGAAACCCTACTTTATTGTTTATAATCTCTTACTATAATTATTTTGATATTCAAGTTATAATGCTAGTTAGAGCTCTTTCAAGTTGGCACGGAGCCCTTTTGACATTCCTCCATCATTATTTGTGCATTTGCTTACATTCTGACTCAGAATTATTCCAGGATTATCTTGTAGTTTCCCACCCCCAGTTCTGGAATCAGCCATTTTTGGAGGATTCTTGCTTTCTTTAAGAGAAGAGTGGTAGTTAGCAACAATAATCTGGTTATTAGATGTGCTCATTGCTACTGGATAGCCATTGCTTCTATACATTTTTAAAGTACAGAAAATTATAGCTTCACACTGATGTTCCCAAGCCCAATCCAAATCCACAGGTCTCATTCTATCTTCCTGATTTTCATATTGTTCCTCCCTTACCTGAATGAGAAATCTGTTTCCATTTCCACAGAATATTTGCTTATGTGTTCAGTCCTAGAAAGTATAGAAGCTGTCTTTAGAACTGCTTATGTATGCTTTTATTATAAAAGAAGCTTTAACTTAGATTTCAATTTATTTTGAGTATTTCAGAAGATTTTTTTTTTCCTACCCCAGTTCTGGAGTTAGCCAGATATTATTTTCAGATATTTTTTTCCTTTGCCGTTAGCTTGAGGGCATATGGTCTAACCACTGTGTTAAAGTGACTTGCTTTTTATCTCAGCCATCCCCTCTTCAAGCTTTAATTTTGCTCATTTGAATACAGTTAAGTTACAGTGCTTCTGTTTGTATTCAGTTTTAGAGTTTTGTGGATTTAGTTTAATTTTTCTGAGTATGTGAAACATTAACATGAATATTAAAATAAGTTGTGCACAAAAAGGTATATACAGAGAATATACCAATATACCATTTATGCCCATTCTCTGAAAGTGACCAATCTCATTAGTATCTAGTTTATCTTTTCTGTTTCTTTATGCTTAAATAACTAACTACATACATATATTTTATTTTTCTCTCTGTTTTACACAAAACTTAACATAGTAAAGATGCTTTTTAGTACTTAGCCTTTTTTACTTAACAATGTGTATTCTGGAAGTTACTTTATATCAATTTTTTCTTCATTCAGTGTTATACTTGCATAGTATTCTATCTAATGTAACATATAGATGCACCAGAGTTTATTCAGTCACTCTATGTATGGACAGTTATATTGTGTCCAGTATTTTGCAATAGCAAATAATGTTGCAGTGAATATCCTTGAACATGGCATTTATATTTTAGTGTTTCTGGAGAGGTATCTTTAGATAAATTCCTAACATTGTGATTACTGAATCAGTAAATAAACAGGCATGTATTTTTTTGATGGGTTTGTCCAAATTCTCCTCCACAAGGTTTAGATAAATTTGTGTTCCCACCAGCGATATATGAGAATCTGTTTCCTTAGTCCCAACAAATGTGGATGTGTTATTTTACATTTTAATTTTTTTTCAACTTGGTAGGTGAAAATAGTATCTCAGTTATGTTTTAAATTGCTTTACTCTAATTATGCGTGATGTTGAACATGCATCTATATGTTTTAGGATAATATTTTCATCTTTTTTTGAAAATTATTCATTTATATTTTTTGTCTATCATGCTTTCAGGCTTTTGTAATTTCTCTGTCAATTTTTAAGAGTTCTTTATACAATAGAATAATTTAGCCCTGCACCTGTGACATGTGTTGAAAACATTATCTCCCAGTTTGCCAGTCATATGTTAATTTCATTTATGGTATTTTTGTCATGCCAATTAAATTTTTTTATAGTCATTTAATTATTATTTTCTTTCATTGCCTCTGGAATTTTAATCATAATTAGAAGGTTTTTCGCTACACCCAAGTTAAAAGATGAGCTACCCATATTTTCTTTTTGTACTCATTAAATCTTCACATTATATTTAGTGCCACCTTATTTTTACTAAAGTTTTTTTCTCATTCTAGCTATTAGATTTTTAAGTGTACCTTCAGTATTTTTCACCTTTTTAGTACATTTGAGACTAGTTGATTTGCTTTTATGCAATAGTGTGTGATTTTGAGAGATAAGTGTTGACTTAAAATTAATAATTCCTCACTATAAAATATCATTTTAAAAAATATATATCTTTATTGATTTCAGAGAGAGGAAAGGAGAGGGAGAGAGAGAGAGATAGAAACATCAATGATGAGAGAGCCATTGATCGAGCCCACAGCCCAGTCATGTGCCCTGACCAGGAATTGAACCCCGATTGCCTGGATCCTAGGTTGACACTCAACCGCTGAGCCACGTCCAGCCGGGCTAAAATATCAAATTTTTAAAAATTTAAGAGGAGTTGATGGAACTAAATAGCATCATGTCAGTAAGTTCATGATGACTTCCATTATAGGAGCTTTTTAAATTAAAAAACGGTAATAAATGAAATCAGGCACCAAATCATTTAAGACCGTATAAGATGTCCTACTTAATTTGGACTTATTCCTAAGAGAGGGAAGATTGTCTGTAGGCTTTTAATGACTGAAATGAGAAGGTCATTGTTTTAAGAAAGGTGGCCCAATGTGAATAATAGATTAGAGAATGTATAAAGTTTGAGGAAAGGAATAAAATGAAGATATGAAATATGATGGTGATTTGTTCAAAGGAACTAGTATTTTTGAGAGAAGTGGATAGATTTAGGGCATATTTGGAAGAGACACTCATCCTGGTTTCACAGTGGATGAATTTTGGTGTGATTGACATGGAGTAGTCTAGGATAAAGCTCAAAGTTTTTGTTTCAGTCAGCTGCATGCATAGTTATAACAACCACAACCACTTCAGAAAACAAAGAAGAAAGGTAAGGGAGGGACTGAAAAAGCTGGGAAGAGATGGTAAGTTGAGTTTCTGAAATGTTGAGTTTTCAGATGGCTATGGGGCCTGAAAGTGGAAGATCAGTAAGTAGCTGGATAAATGGATCTGATCCCTAAGAGACTTTTCTTGGCTAAGGTTAATGATTTAAATATCTTTAACACAGATGAGTTTTCTTCAGTAATTTGGGAAAGTACTGTAATCATCATTACTAAAAGTGACATTGTAAGAGGGAAAATGGACAAATATTGAAAGAACAGTTTCTTTCTTTATAATATTATATATACAGATGCATTTCAATGAACTTATTCATTTCAACAGAAACCCTGGGGATGTTGGGCTTGGAAAGAAAGCTTCAAACAGTTTGTGGGTAGGTGTAGCCTGAGGCCAGGTTTTCTGGTCAACCAACTATGACAATTATAGATGCGAAGTTCTCCTTTACTGATGATTTTTCTCCAGCAAGGCCAATAGGCCACAGGGTTTTCCCTAAAGGAAACAATTCTTACAGGCCTTTCCCTGAAACCTTACAAAGCAACAATGGGCATGGGGAGAGAGCAGGGAGCAAATGTATCTAAACCCACACAGGACAAATGTTGATACTGATGCAGGGTCTATGGAAACACAAAGCTTCTGATCTCTGTACTACAAAGCATTTTTAAATTCCACATCTACTGAACCTTTGTGAACTTTGAAAACATGATGCAGTAATGTATTTGAAAGAGTTAATGAAGGAAGTCAAGAGCAATAAAAGATCACAAGACAAGGAGGTCAGTCTAGCCAAAGAAAATGGTGATAAATTGTAACCAGGTGTCTTTATTTCCTGATGCCTCAAGTACTGCACACTCAGCTTTCTCTGCTAGAAAGGGCGGCTTGTGAAATTCCACACAGCATTTGTCAGCTTCAATAGTTCCTTGCAAGATCTCAGAATTATTTGCTTAATCTTATTGACCTAGGAGGCAGATGAGATAAACCATTTTGAAATTGCATACGTTGTAAAATCTAATGTTCAGTGTGATTTAGGAACATCGTAGGAATACATTGTTGGTGTGATGATGTTTGTCTGCTGTAACCATTGAGGACACAGTAGGTCTAATGGTGGCATTGCTCAAGTGTACGGGTCAAAGCCAAGTTGTGAAGCATCCCATAATTACATGCTGACTTTTGCAACACAACTACTGCAATTTCTGTGAATGTATTTCACAATTTACTTATGCTCTCTCTGAGTTTCTTCACAAGGACAACCTTTATTTCATCGCACACCGGACTCTTTGTGGTAGTGTTTTTGTATTGGTATTTGTTTTAGGCCATATTATTTCTCTAGATGACACAGACAGAAAAACATTCAAAGAACTATCCAATCTAAGAGAAGAGGTTAAGGCAGAGCGCGAGATACAGGACAGAGGAGCCACCTGTGAAGAGGCAGACAACGCATGAGAATGTTCTGTTGTATTGGACCCAGAAAACAGACTGACCAGAGTGAGGCAATGCACAGACCCATGTCATGCAAAGGGATACAAGGCAGGATTCCTACTTCCCAGCCCAAGTTTGAGGAAGGAGATAAATTTATAGAAAAATTAATTGTATTCAAAATATCAGTGCAGGAGAAGGAAGGACATTTTTCAATTTTGCACTGCAAGGAGATGTGACTTTCATCTTTGTGGAGATGGTCATCAAACTTTGACTCCCAAAGTTACTTTCTTCCAGGTGTTTGGTCTTTAGACATGGGGCTCTAGGGAATGTATTACCTAGAACGTTGGGTGTTTTCTTATTGGAAGGCAAGATATTTTATAGGAATGTTTCAAACAATGCATTGCTTTAAAGACAGGAACAGAAGGAAGCTCCATCTGTTTGAGGAGCCCTATCTCAAGAGTCAGAACTAATAGACAAAGTTGAGTGGGAGTTTCAATTTTCGAAAGGAAAATTAATCATTTTCCAGCAACCATGAAGGAGGAAATTTATAATTTTGGCAACTTTTTTCTATTTAATTTTGTGAAGTCTTGTGTATTTCCTTTTAGTGATTAGCAGTAAAGTTCGCTGGCTTGTTTATTTTTGGTGGCAACAAAGAAAATAATAAACAAGGGAGACAGCATCCTCATTTCACTTCAAGTTTGGGGAAAGAGAAATCCCCAAAAGATAGATTGGTTGGTTGCAACCACTAATGCAGAAATAAAGAATAATTAGTCCACCTGGCAAAGTGGAGAAAGACAAGAAGGGGAGAGGTGGTTGTGGTGGCGTTGAAGGTGGGTGCTGGGTCACTGCACGTAAAAGGCCTCTGAGCATCTGTGTAAACAGTTCATCATGTAATTTTCAAATAACGCCCACATCTTATAGACATTAGGAAGAGAAGAATGTTATGTTTGTTTTTCTTGATGAGGATACTAGAAAGAACAAGCTGAGTGCAAGTGAGAACAAATTTTAAAATAGACTGTTGTCTATTGTTTAGATAAAGATTATTTCCAATAATCACTGTAATTTGTCACTGGTCGGGTGAAATGTGCAGTTAAACCTCTTCTGCTTTTTTTTTTTTAAAGCTCCGTGGCAAAATAGGATATATTGGTACTAAACTACATCTCATTAACTTCTTTGCCTCAGCTATTGACATGACAAGTTGTTTTTATCTTGAAACTGTGCTAAAATATACTTGGCTTTGCCAAGTCTCTAAAATGGCTCACTGTTTTCTTGCCAGAAAACAAGAAACTAGCAATTTTTAAAATGGGTAATAATTTATGCTCTAATGACCTACACCTACCTCATTTGGGATAATATAATGCTGTTTCATTTAAATGTTTTAATGTATTCAAACAATTTATTACTAGTAAGAACTGCTCAGTTGACATTCAGAAAACTGAACTCCTTTGTCTCTGGGTACATGGCAGGTACAGCAGGGGCAGGGCTTATGGGTGTAAAATGCTCTCCTTGATTGCACAGCACATTTAGCTTGTATGTGGTGGAATGGAAATCTCCAGCTTCAGGACTGGATATTATTTGCTTCATGTTTCACTGTTTGGTTATAGTGCATTAATAATAATGCAGATTTCATTCTAATTATTATAATGTTTGTATTTGATTACTGGGGAAGATAGTAATAAGATAACTTACTTGCTCATTGCACATAATTCAATCTAAATAGCATGGGTTAAGGGCATAAGCCAAGTAGAAATAAAACTTAAAAGACAAAGAACTTCCAGGTAGCAGAAGACAATGATGACTGTCGAAGTCTGCATCTTTCACTATCTCCTCAAACAATTCAAAACTATAAGAAGAAAAGCAACGTAAAACAACAATAACAGCAAAACAGCTATACCAAGCAATGTCTTAAGCATAACTTGAAGACAAAGAAAAAAGGACAAAACTTCAAAATAACAGTAAATTAAAAAGAAATCTAATCCCAGGAAGTGATCTTCCATATTAGCACCACTGCCAGCCTTAGCAATGAGCAAGGAGAGGCCAAGAAAAGCTGCCCCGAAAAGAGTAGAGAGGAATTTTGGGGTGATTGGGTAATAAAGGGGAAAACTTAGGGTCTTACCAGACGAAGAGAACCAAATGTCAGAGACACACAACCTCTAGCCCAACCACAAAAAAAAAAAAAAAAAAAAGTAACAAAACCCACTTCAGGTCTGCAGGTCTGGATTTTGGTTTCTTTTGATGTACTTGCAATCGAGGATGCCATTGAGCTAGACATTCTGTAAAGAACCCGAAGTTCACAACTGTGAACAAAATAAAACTCAATAAATCTATAGGGAATTATTATAAAAATCAGAAAATAGAATTCAGTAAACTTTGATGAAACTCGCCATCTCTCCAAAACAATATATGAAAAACATGTAGGAAAAAACAACTGTAAGACAACACTTTCGACTAAGTTAAAAATACTCCCACAAGCATTTAGGGATATAAAAAAACTTTGAATTACAAATTTAACAATTAAGAGCAGAAAAAGAGAAAGAGAAACAAAGGAAAGTAGATTAAATTTATTAAAGGAATTGAAGAGACTGAAACATTCTCTCAGAAATTAAAACGCCTGATGCCGAAGAGAGAATAAAACAAAAAATCTTATAATAATTTTGAAGAGGCAGGAGAACAACCAAGAATAAAAAAATAAAAATAAAGTGAAAAGAGCCAATAAGAACATGGTAGAAATAGAACACAGGCAAAGAAGACATAATATATGTATAATTGGAGGCACCAAAGACTAAAGCAACACATTGGCACAAAATTAATATTTATAATTGTGATGGAAGAAAAATTTCCAAAATAGCCTGAATCTATATATTTAAAGGGCCCACTGGGAAAATTGGAAAATTATCTGGAATCATCAACCTGAGAAATAGGCTAGTAAACCTATTACCAATATAGAATAATAATTATAAGGATTGCACAAATAAGATCATATTAATTTTAAGAAAAATAGTTATTTTGGAAGCAGAATTTTCAAAAACATGATACTTCTTTGTGAGTGTTCTTCAGTTTGTTTTGGAAAGTTTCCAGGAATATTTGGGAGATAAGTTAACCTTAGTGACCAATGAATGTGAATTACGAAATTGGCTAAAATTTTTTGATGAAGTAAACAATAGAAGTGTAATTGATGACAACACTGGGCAACTTAAATTCAGGAAGTTTAAAACACTAATAATGAAGGCTCTTGTCCAAAGGACATAAAATTGCTATCAGAAACGTTTTGCTTGCTCTGTTTCCTCTGTTTCTTCCCAGTTCTCTGACAAGCCCATTTCTCATAACATGCAGCAACTGCCCCCCAAGCTTTAATCTTTACTGGGTCAATTCTCAAACTTTCCTCTGCTACTGTACTTCATACTCGGGATCATGTAGCTGAGAATCCAGACCAGGCTCACTATGATGAATTGGAAATAGTTTCCAATGTTGCAAAAAAGAATTATAGAGCTGTTTCATCTCCCTTTCAAGTTGCTTAGGTAATTGCAAAATGACTTCTTAGTGAAGTTTTCTATTTTAAGTAATTATTATCTGAACCAAAGGAGCATATCCAAGTCAGAGAATTGCAGGTGAGGAGCTTGGGGGACTTTGCTTTAGCAGCTGGAAGAAAATTGTTTCACTAAGGTGTGGAGGATTATTTTTGGAACTTCTCAAATCACTCTCATTCGGGAAGTGTAATTATTTTTATCACTTGAGAGTGAGGTGTTAATGGGAAAAGTAGATACATAGATTCCTGTCTGGTGAGCATTTTGTATTTTGAATATTCTTCCAGAATCTCTGTGTGTGTTTTTTAGCATTTCTTACTCTTATAAATTAAATTTCTTTAAAAAAATAACAATAAAAAAACTTCTCAAATCTGAGTACATTAGTTATAAAAGGAAATGTGTGAACCATATTGTTTTTATATTTACCTAATTTGAAATAAATAAATATATAACTTGAATTTATATATTTATATAAAGCATTTCAACAGAACAATAAGAAATATAATTTTAAGTACTCTGTCATTGGTCCCTTTCTTCCTTGATTCCTTCTTTCCTTCTTTCTGGAATGCTTCAGACCAGTACATACTCAGTAGCAATGAATAAGGTAGGTATTCCCCCAGGTAGAGGGAGGGGCCCAGTGCAGGATGTTGCCATCTAATCAGGTGAGAAAGATCATCCATTTGGGAATGGGAATGGCAATGCCAGGACTGCCTAGTTTGGGGTATTGAAGCCATGGGAGTAAGAGAAGCATCTGTGTGAGGTGTGACTACAGCAGTCCCCCAGAAAAGTGTGTGAGTGCTGAGAAGGAATGGAGAAAGCATCCATAGTGAGTAACAGTGACACACGAGGTTGTTTACATTCAGATGAGATTGATCAAACAAAATTATTGAAAATAATTGGAACCAGTTTTTTTACTCTAGTACTCAAGTCCAAGGCCCAAAATACCCACAGATGGGTCCTCTGTACCTGCAAGGTCACCCAGAGGCGCCCACATCGCAATGGCACCCACAGGTTGACTGTTGAAGACAAGAATACCAAATATGTGAACGGAGAAACAAGAATGGGCCCTGAAGATATTGCGTGCTGGCGGATAGTATGCAGTGTGAAGGATACTGCGCACTTTGGTAAAATTGCCACCAAAACATGTAAAATGTGAATCTAATCACAAGAACATATCAGATAAATCCGAATTCTACAAAATAACTAACCTGGAATCTTCTTAGGTCAAAATCATGAAAGTCAAGGCAAAACTGAGAATTGGTTCAGATTGAAGGAGGCTAAAAGAAACATGGCAACTCAGTGGAGACGTGACCCTAGGCAGGTGGATTCCAGGGCATTATTCCAGGGCAAAATCGATAGGGATTTGTAGAGTAGAGGTAGTAATGGGTCTGTGTTGGTTGTATTGTGGTTACATAAGAGACTATCCTTGTTGGTGGGAACTACACATTGCAGTATTTTGAGTATTGGTGCATTTCACATACTGGTAGCTTACTCTAAAATGATTCAGGAGATATAGATGGGTGGTTTTGGTACGATTTTTGTAGATTTTTAAATAAGTTTGAAATTATTTCAAAATAAAATCATACATTATAAAATGTATTTAATCATATTTAAAAAGAAACTCAGTTATTTCTAAAGGCTACTAAAAACAAGGATTATTAATATAACTGAAAAATCATTTAGGAAAGAAACTAAATTCTGGATGAATGTTAAGGTAGAGAGATTCTTCACAGTGTTTATTATTTTTAGTAATCAACTTAAAAATTTTTGCCTGAATGGGATACATGAAACTTACTATTGATAAACAAGCTACAATCAATAAAACACAATTTAAAAAATCATAAGTAAGCTATTTTCAAAATAACTTAGGTAAATTATATTGCATTCAATGAGAGGAATTCTTCTTAGCTATATGATCTTTATCTTAGGAAAATCCACTGTTTTATGAGATAAATATAAAAACTCGCTCTTGAATAGGATAAAAATTCATGACTTTACCAAAAAGTCAATTTCCAGAAAAGCTTTTGTGCTATAATTCTGTTTTAACTCTAATCATTGCTTACATAATTTAAGTAATTTGTTTGAACAAATATGTTTTCTGTTATGTATCTTTAGCTTTCTAAGAAATGGAGAACAATGAAGAAGTTAGATTTAGAGAAGCAAACCAAAATATGTTACAGAGATTAACATTTCTAGTTCAGTGAGTTGAAATTGAGTTATTATTTGGGATTATGTTTTAAGTATCAAAATAATTAACTATGCTGAGTTATTAGTTCTAATGGAATGAGGATTTCCAAGAATAAAGCCATTACAAAACTGTGATTACAACTCCATTTTCCCCCCTCTTGATTTCTGAACAAAACTTATTCTTCCTCCCACAATTATATCTACTGCTGCCATTAGCAGAGACAGAACCTTCAACTGGTTCTCAGAACTCAGATTCCTGACCTTCAGTGATCAAACACACAGAACTGTCAATGAAGCATCTAGTGAAAGGTCTTTTGTGAAGGTGATAAACAGGACTTGTTGAGTGTGACCTATTTTCTAGCACTTTAGCCTCTTTGCCCCATGAATACTCCTTCCCTCTGAGATTCGGTTCTTCATCTCCTCTTCTACAGACTTGCCAGTTGGGTCAAAGAGACTTTTGAGTCCTACAGTTTTTTAAGGCCTGTATTTTTCCTGCCATACAGACCATTTAGCCAGCATTTCACATGCAGTAATGTGAATGGGGACATCTGCCCTCCACCTATTTTTAAGGCAGATTCCTCCAGGGCCTGGCAAGGGGCTTCCTTACATTGGGAAGAAGTTAAGACAGTATATATATCAATTGTTGATGACGTGTACTCAGACCACACAAAGGGTGAACTGTATGGATGCCCTATTCTATTGGTCCTCTCAGTGGTATAAATCAGCCTGGGTGCTAAAGTTGATTTGTCTGGAGCCATACATTTTTAATTTCACTAAGATCCTCAGGCTGTGTAAGTTACTTGTCCATTGCATGGGAGCTAAAAGTTTTCACATAATACTGGTGAGGACTCTCCTCCTGGTTTGCAGACAGCTGCCTCCTTGCTGCTGTGCCCTCACATTCTTATGTGCTCATTCATCCCTGGTGTATCTCTCTCTCTTCTTATAAGGACACCAGTCCTATCAGATTAAGGCCCACTCTTATGACCCTACTGTAACACTTATATCCTTATAGGCCCTATTTCCAAATATAGTCACTTGAGGGTTATGGCTTCACAATATGAATTTTGAGAGGACAGAATTCAGCACACAAATTAGCAAAATTAATAACAACTCAGCATTTACAATCAACTTGGTGATAGGGAACACTGACTTTGAACTGTAATTAAGCAAAATGTTATCCCCTCAAGAAAGAATTGCATTTCTTTTCATTAGTAGTCTTTTATGACAAAAAAAAAGCTGTACTCAATTATTATTTTTATATTTTGAATTTTGTCAATAAACTTATTGTGGAATTTGTTTTCTCTTGTTATAAAAGTACCTACATTATATTATTGGTTTTGCCTTTGGCTTGCAAAGCCTCAAATACTTACTGCCTGTCCCTGGACAAAAAAAGTTGTCCACCCCAGTGTAGCCCAAGCAGGGCTGGCTAATTCATTTCTAGTCTTAAAGACTTTGTCTAAATTACAGACATCTGCCCAGGAAAACACTTGCTGCTTCTGACCTCTAAGTTTTTGCTAGAGTTTCCTATTTTGCTATAGCTCTCTTTTCACAGAGATCCATCTCTTCCATTAGCTTATTTTATAGACTCTTTCGAACTGGTTCAACAAGCATGGCATTAGGGTATTTAAAGCTCAGTACTGTTTTAAGTGTTTTAAGATTAAAGAGGTGTTACTAAAAAAAATAAAAAAATAAAAGATATCCACAGGCTCTATTTATCAAGGGAATTTTCTCACAGTTAGCTCAGGGGGCCCCCAGATCCCTAGATGCCATCAGTGCAAGGAATGTTTAATCCAGATCTGGGTGCCAGGCACACAGGGGCGGCCTAGAGCAGACTGGTCCTTTTTACTGCATTCATCTGAATTTTCCTAGACCTTGTAGATTCTCCATAATAGAAGGAATTGCAGTGGCTTTTGTATATAAATTCAATATTATGGTTATTTTTTTGCTCTGAAAAATATTTGGAAATATATCCAGAAAATCTTGCACTGGAAAGGCCCCTGATTTCATGTGTAGTGTACCTTTGCCTTAATAAATGCACTTGAACAATAATAATAGCAAAATAATAATAACAACTGAAATTTACTGAGCATTTACTGTGTGCTAGTACCTGTCTTAACAATATATTTGTGACATAGATATTAATAGTAACCTTACTGTACCAATGAGAAAAATTAGTCTTAGAAGATATATATAAATTGTCCAAGGTCTCACACAGGGCCACCAATTGGGAAAGTTGTTTCTCAAACCCAGGGCTGTTTGATATCAAATCTATGTTTTGACCACTCTATTTTATTGACTCCATGTACACTTTTCATATGAAAGCTATTCTAAGCAAAAAATAGAAAAACGGTCTTGTTATCTCTCTATGTAGTAATGTCACTATGCTTTGGCTCCTTGGTACAAACTGAAATCATTGTGTACAATGTCTGAACTTCCCCAAAGGTGAGCATCCGCATTGTCCCTCCTGAGAAGCATCAAAAGGATTGTCCTTCTGCATTATGCATTATGTCTATTCAACCATGTTTTCACATCCTGGAGGCAGCAATGCTGCCTGTATACCTGATCCACACAGTCACTGGTCACCCACGGCAGAAATATTACAGCTGTCTGACAGAATGGGCTCAGGTATCAATCAGACCCACCCCTTACCAGCAATGTGCAAAAATAATACTGATTGTAGTTGATGGTGAGTTTTCTCTCAGAGGTCCATGTCTGACCTCCATTGGGCTTCCTGATCTATTCCTGGATATCGTGGTGGGAAGGGACACTTACTTTTTGATCAGCAGGTATCCCACACCATAAATGAATATGAATGTAAAGTAATATTTGAGGGAAGGGGTTTGCCTCCCCCCCCCATCAGTAGCATGACTTTAATTCCTGCCCATCCAATGCAGCCTGTTACATAAACATGAAGGAAGATATTTTAATGTGTGCTTAAACGATTATTGTGGGCCTACAAAAGAAATAAAAGGAAAAATAAGCATAATGTTATTTATGACTTAGCAATGAAGATTGCTACCACTCTTACAAGGAGATTGACAGAGACAGGTAGCCCTGTTTAAAGAGCAGAGTAACATTCTCACCATTTTCCTTGTGTGGGTTTCTTAAGGAGGAAAGCAGGAAAACCTGAAGGGAAAGCTCAGGGTAAAGCTTATTTCTATGCACACGTAACAGCCATAGGGGCATGATTTAAAGTTTTGAGAGGAAAGTCTTGCCAATGGGAATAATCACTGTCAGTCTCTGAAATATTTTACTTTCTTACAGTCTTTTCATTGTCCTGTTCTCTCCATATCCCACTTCCCGTGATGGTATCCAGAGTAGGGTCAGATTTGCTCCAGGAAAGCAAGCTGATTCACAATGTGAGGAAAGTTTCCTTAATTATCAAACATTACGTTTAAATTCTTTCACAGAAAATTAGCTTTGAGTAACAACATGTTTAAGAATATATTCATGCCTATATTTTCAACCAGGTTGGGAGGTTTTATGTTAACTTTACAATTTCATTTAGGTTAAGCATTGAAGAGCCCATTTTCAACCAGAATATCTGTTTCTGCTCTGTGAGTGTTAAATGGCGTGTCTGCTCGTGGGGTGCAGCCTGGCTCAGGTATTTAAATATAACCCAAGTGAGCTGGAAAAATATCTGGTGGATTTTGTGCATCAAACTTTTTAGATTCAACTGATGAAAGCAATGGTTCACAGAGCTGTGCCAAATACAGAAGAATATTTTTAAAGTACTTCTTAAGGGGCAATGACAATTTTAAGGTCTTTCTCAATGGAGAAAAACCAAGAATGGAAAACATCAGAAATGCAGTAGGTGGAATATAGATGGAAGAGTAAAAACAGCCCAAAACACTGCTAGAGATTAGCCAAATTTTGCCTCGTGAAACTCTGTCACTGAAGAAGTAAGCTCATACCAGCAGTGCGGTCCAGGAAACTCTGAGAGTATGCTTTAAACAGGCTAGTGCACACTTCAGAAATGTGAAAAACTGTAGTGTCACATTCATACAGGATTTCTCTGACTCAGAATTTTCTGATTTTAATCCTGATACCAGAGGAAAAAGTACTCCTTTCTAACCAATTATTGTGATTTTGGATTAAATACTGGACATGACTCAAGTGTGCAAATTGTTGTGAGGAGAAAAAAGAGAGAACATAAGTAAATGAGAGGAAGGGAGGGAGGGAGCAAGGGAAGGGAGGAAGGGAGGAAGAAGAAGAGGAGAGGATGATGATGATGGCGATGGTGGTGATGGTCAGGATGATGATCATGATGGTGGTGATGGTCGGGATGATGATGATGGTGATAATTATGATGGTAGTGATGGTCAGGATGATGATGATGGTGATGATGATGATTATGATGGTGGTGATGGTAATGATGATAATGGTGGTGATGATGAGGATGATGGTGATGATGATGGTGATGATTGATGATTGATGATGATGATGAAACTTCAGATGAGCCTAAAGAACCAGAGACATCTGACAGTCTCAGACCTTTCCTAGAAACCCATGTTTCATCCTCCTTGTCTGACAAAAGGTGTTTCAATGCAGTTATATAATGGAGATACAGCCTGGTGTCAGGGGCCACACTCCAGGAAAGATGGGTCTCGTCTTCCTATCCCAGTCTGTTATTTGTAATTCAGAGACAGAATCCAAAGCAAAAATGCCATGAAGCAAAACCCGAAAGGGTTAGGCAGGCCTGTTGCTAAGAGAGAAAGTGAATACTGGGCCCAGATTTTAAAATTATAAACTGATACTACTCCTAGTGTTGGTTTTTAATAGATTCCCTCCAAATAAAAATGACAGATAGACAGTTGTTATCTTAAAGGACTCGTGGTTTTTTATTGAGCCTGATAGCAAAGGTGACATTGGTTAATAAAGTTATGTAGGTTTTAGGTGTACAATTCTATAATGCATCATCTGTACACTGTATTGTGTGTTCACCACCCCAAGTCAAGTCTACGTCCATCATCATTTATCCCCCTTATACCCTCCTCCACGTTCTCCTACCCTTCCCTCCCCCAGCAACCCATAAACAGGAGGTGCACTGCTCATTATGTGCAAGTCAGTTTCAAGGACAGTTTGTGAAAATAAGCTCCTGTAATGGGCTGGATCTGTGACCAGCAGAGCGATGGACCAGGAGGTTAGTCCAATCACATTAAATCAGTACCTATTAGTCTGTCCCCTGGGATGTGAGTTTTGTCCCAGGTTGTTGACTACTGCATATTGGTTCCCCCTTTTACTTTTGCTAAAATAAAGAGGTTTTTTTCTTCTTTTTATCTTCAACATCATTAGAGTTCAGGCACTTCAAGTGCGTAAGAGTTATTACAGCTGCCTTTAATCACACAGATTTGTAGTATCATAGCCAAGTGTAATAGTTGAAAGAAATGAAAATCATTAAGAAATCTTGACCTTGGAGCTAAAGAGAACAGCTAGCTGCAAATTTCAGTTGCCAGACTTTTTCTTTATTAATAAAACCAGAATTTGGTATAAGGCAGCAATCTTCCCAGCTAGAAAACCATTTCAGGCTTTCTTTGTAGACCTCCTCACCCAGGTGTTACAGTGTGGGCAAAAATATGTAAGCTGAAATTTGATTGCTATTTCCACGAAAATTTTGCTTTTTTGATATTGGCTTCATTCTTTCACTTTTTCCTAATAGCATTGTGGTTGGGAGGCTACAGTTATAGAAGCCATTTTACAGATTCAAGAGATTCAATTTTTAAACACATTAGAATGAAAACCACAAGTTACAGATGGTAAAGAGACATACAGAAGGAACCTAGGACATTGATGGCATTGTGGAGATGATATATTAGCACTGACTTGTCTAACTCTGGAGTCTTCGTTGTGTGAGAAAAATAACCCACCATTATTTGGATAAACCATTATTAATACATTTTGTTAAAGCAATGACCTCATTGGAATTGTGTAAGGGGCCGGCCAGGGGAGTAGGTAGAGTATAGTGTTTGTGAAAAGTGTCTGGAGTGTGTTCAGGGAGCCAAAGCTTGACTGTAGCACACACTAATTGTTTCCTTTCTCAGTGTCCTCTCTTCTTCTTTGAAAAATAGTCCTTCCCTTCTGAAACATTACTCTCCTTCCCACCATCACACCTCCCACTTCAAAATATCTGAAGCCACCATTTCTTAAATAATTTTCTTGCATCCTCCTGGTGATTAGTGGGGTCATGAGCCATGGAAGAATATGGTTATATTTGTAATACCTCCAGCCTCCAGCCTCCAGCCTTGTAACAGATGCAAGAACAAGCCAGAGTCAAGTTGCGCCATCACACTCCTTCCTGGGAATTTTCAAATTGAGGTTGAGAGAAGGAGGAGCCGTTTCCTCCCCTGTCAGGGTTTGAAGATAAGAACTTAGAACCTGTATAAACCTGTGAGGAGGGGATATTGAATTTAACCCAGTGAGAGAACCAAAGACGAGAGACATTGAGAAGTGGACCTATGAACCCACTTCTCTCTGCTCTTACTGTGGCTACATGAGCCAACGAATCCTCTACTGGTTTCAGTTAGATCAAGTTGGATGTACTGCACTTTCAGTCCAAAGAGTTTGATGCTATAAGGTAGAGGCATCAGGTTTTATTTCTAATTATTTTAAAACACAGTCTAATTTCAAATTTGTGGCATTTATATTTAAAAACCTAAGTCTTACTGAGGTTAAATGGCCTCTCACTAACTGATTTGTTACCATTTGACAGAAATGTGTGAAGTATAGTCATTACTTCATTTAAAAATGTCCCATGGTTGAAATCATAGCCAGCTAGTCAACAGATTTAAATTCATTAGAGAACTCTGACACAGTTATGACTAATAGAACTTACTGTAAAATTGTAACTCATAGTAAGTAACCATGATGACTTTGAAAATTAATGGTTTTCCCTCTTTCATCTGGATTTCCATTTAACAGTTCATGGTTTAAACAGCGAGTCTAATTATATTAAACAAGCATAGTTAATTAACTTCCCCCAAATAGTTCGTGCCCAAGAACATTTTTCTTTTGAATAAAGTTAGGAGTATAGTTCTTAGAAAAAGACTTCACTTTCCCATTTTTGTTGTTACAAGTCAGTTTTCTTAAACTTCATCAACAACAAAAACAAGCAAACAAAGACCTTGAAAAGATAGAATATTTTTGTTTATAATACCCAGTACTGGATAGAATATATTTGTTTATAATATGTACAGAATATTATGACTATCTACTAATTAATAAGCACAATTTTTGTTCCATGACACAATTAAGGTCAACAAAATTACACTATAACATTCAAATAATTATATTTAATGTAAAAAATTATATGCTCTTTAATAAAACACACACACACAAGTAACTGTCAAAAATGGGTATATGACACTGACTGCTATAGATTCTTTTGCCATGAGAGTATTGCCCCTGGGCTATGATTGACTCAGTTCTCGCACTGTTGACATCTATCTGAACCACACGATCTTTATTTATACAGTACATCAAGCCATTTTGATTTCTTTTGGCTTGGTACAAACCTTCTTTTGCATATTAAGCTTGTTTGTCATTACCCTAATAATACATAATGCAGCACATGGTGGCATTCTCATGAGGTTAAAAACTTATTAAGAAACTGTAAAAGTATACGTTGATTAAAATTATACCTAAAAAAATGTTTTTTCTTTATAATTATAAAGAAGGTTCACAAAAATGTAAATACATCTTTGTTACAATTCTTGCCATTTTGATTTTAGAACAATCTAAAATAATTAAATGTGAAACATTTTGAGGCAGATGATTACTCTATACCCACATTACAAACACAAATACATAGCTGAGCACCAAAATTGTATGGGTCCTGCAATGATAGTGAATATGTGGAATATCATTTTGAGATTATTAGCAATATGAGAGCAAATAAGCTCCATTTCTGGTCATAATAAAGTCATTGAGCCCAGCCGGGTGTGGCTCAGCAGTTGAGCGTCGACCTAGGATCCAGGCGATCAGGGTTCGATTCCCGGTCAGGGCACATTCCTGGGTTGCGGGCTAGGCAGCCGATCAATGACTCTCTCATCATTGATGTTTCTGTCTCTCTCCCTCTCCTTTCCTCTCTGAAATCAATAAAAATATATTAAAAAAAAAAAAAAAAGTAAAGTCATTGAGACTGGTATTAGCTGCTACTGTAAATAAGTAGAAGTTTGAAAAAATACAGAACAAAATTGTTTTCAGACAGTGAGCAAAAATAACATAGGAACTAGATCTCTGATAGAAGGGAAAAAAACAAGTTAGCCCTACAATTGCCCTGAATTTCTGACTGGAGGAACTTTTCACATTGCAGTACATAAAGGGAGATCACAAAAGATGATGGCGGTTTTACCAATCTTAGGGAGAAAAAGAACAAATCTGGACCCGATTATATGACCCAATTTCACGACTTACTATTGAGGCTGCTGCAATTAACTGTGCCGTGTTGGTGTCCCATATGTCCATGGATCATTGGGACCTAAAGCAGAGTTTAGAAGTAGGTCAAAACACAAACATTCAATCAATTTTTAAAAAGCATACCTTCATTCTTAAAGAATACTCTCCTTGGGTATAGAAGTTTGATTAATATTTATTTTATTTCAGCACTTTTAAGAGGTTGCTCCACTGTTTTCTAGCCTTTCTGAGTTTTTGATGAGAATGTAGCTGGTATTGTTTCTTGTTCTTTGTGTAATTAATGTCATTTTTCTTTAACTGCTCTTAGAATTTCCAGCAGGAGAACTATGACGATCCTAGGTATGGTTTTCTTTGAGTTCATCGTACTTGGGTTTACCAAGTTTAGTGAGTATGTAAATGTATGTCTTCCATTCAATTTTGGAAGTTTTCAGACACTATTTTTCTTTCAGTGTATTTTTCTACCCACCACTCTTTCCTCACTTTCTTGGACTTCATTGCTCATATAATTGGCTTTTTGAACATTTCACACAGGTCTCTGAGGATTTGTTTATTTATTTTGTTTAATCTCTTTTCTCCTCTGATTTTCTGATCCTATAATTTCGATTGATCTATCTTCATTTACTCTTTCTCTTATCGGTCCCATTTTGCTATGAGACTATCCAGTGAATTTACTATTAGATGGTATCTATTTAAGTCTAAAATTTATTATTTGCTTATTTTTTAATAGTTCACATATCTTTGCTGAGATTTTCTATTTTTTCTTTCATAATGAGCACATTTGCTTTTACCTCACTGAGCAGAGTTAAAATAGCTGTTTTGGTGTATTTGTCATCAAATTTTGAGCATCTCTATTTCCTTCAGGTTGTGATTTCCCTTGAGGTTCGGTCCCATTTTCCTGGTTCAGTTTATGCTAAGTAATTTCTTGTCTATCTCGAACACTGTAAATATAATGTAGTGTGGATTCCAGATTTTAAGCTCCAAAGTGCTGATATGTTTGTTCTTTCCATCCGGCAATCGACTTGGTGAGACACAAATCTGGATAGCAACTCAGCTATCAGTTCAGTTCTTCAAGCCTTAGTTGTCACCTACTTGAAGTCTGCCCCACACAGAAGTGGTTCAGGGAACAGCCCTGACTTATGGTGAATTTATGCATGAAAATTGGGTACCTCTATCTTTTCTGGAGGTTTCCTCTCCAGCTTCAGAAACTGTTGTTGCCACAGGAGTCTTTCCTCTGGTTCCAGAAAGATACTGAAATTTTCTATCAGAATTTGAGTCCCTTGACATTACAGCCAAGGTGAAATTGCATGGAAAAGAAACAAGGGACTCAGTGTGGGATGTTTGCTCCAAGTTCTGTCATCTCCCCACAAACTGCCTGCTTTCCATTCTTCTCCAGAGCCTTCAGGTATTTTTTCATTGTTGTTCATGACCTGCATTTATGGCTTTTATTTATGGGAAAATAAGATTTTTAGGAGCTCACCTCTCTAGGCCAGTTGACAATCTATTACTAGCTAATAGAGAAAAGCCTGGGGAAATGCCTGCTCCATTTGTACGTTTGCTGCAAGTTAACTTTGGGACCCTGTTGGAGAGT
Source organism: Miniopterus natalensis (assembly GCF_054644295.1). Lineage (NCBI taxonomy): Eukaryota > Metazoa > Chordata > Mammalia > Chiroptera > Miniopteridae > Miniopterus > Miniopterus natalensis. The sequence continues at coordinate 29,188,913 of NC_142096.1, forward strand.
TCTTATATCTTACACTTAGAAAGGAAATAGTCAATATGTCCACCTGCAAAGCTTGAGAATTCCCCCCCCCCATTCCTTAATTTAAATGGAGTGTGAAAACTGGTAATGTGAGTTTTATGACCCAAAGAAGAGGCACAGAATTGTGTGTTAACTCTTTACTGCCTGACAGGCCATACACAGTTCCATTGTCCTGCTGCTCCCGGGGGCCCACCTGGTTTGCAGTTTGCTTGGGTCTTTCTCCTCTGGCAAATGTAGTTTAATGTTATTTGATAGGGACAGTGACTCTCCAGCCAAACATAACCTGCTTCTTGCCAGGTGTTCTTCTGCTATCACAGGCTGAGTTCCAGAAAACCAAATTCTTTCTTTGACACCATGAATACAGCTGACTAGTCATTTCTCACATCTTCCCTTCCTTCTTCAAAATTACCAGCTGGAGGGGGAGATACAAATACACAGTGAAATTAAAGTAAGATTTAAAAACTGAAATGAAAATGGCATATTTCTTATTTAGTAGTTTACATTTTTATCCATCCATTCCTATTTCTTTTTGAAAGAAAATTTATTGATTTTAGAGAAAGAGAGAAAGGGAGAGAAGAAAGAGAGAAATATTAAGCTGTTGTTAGAGAAAGAGAGAAACATCAATTTGTTCCACTTATTTTTGCATTCATTGCTTGTTTCGTGTGTGTGCCCTCACCAGGGATCGCATGGGAAACCTTGGCTTAGGGAATGACACTCTAACCAAGGAGCCACCTGGCCAGGGCTTTCTTTTTTGTTTTGTTTTGTTTTACAGTTTATTTCCTGGATCTGAAGGACAAGCAGTGGGGAACTTAATGGATATTATCAGGTTTCTCGCATCATTTTGTTCTGAGTCTCCTAGAGTTTCATTCATTGAAAGTTCTCCCTCAGAAAGAAAGTGGATGGTATTCCTTCAGGGATATCATGGAAGAGATTCCTGCCCTGGGGTAAAGTTGGATTTAATGTCTCCAAGGTCACTTTCAGCTCAAAGGAACAGTGATATACACAGCAACGTATCACATCACATTGGAAAGGAGCTATTATTTTTACTGAATTATGTGTTTTAGAACTAATAAACCATTCGAATACATAGAAATTGTTCAAAGAATTATATGCCTTTTCATACCATTCGGAAAATCACAAAATTAAAGGAACCTAGGTTAATAACAAGGGACTGATTTTTTTGCTTTGCTACACAAGGAGTCTGCCATTAACCTAACAGAGGCTCCACACAGAAAAATCATTCTGTTGGGGAAGAGGCCAGAAAGAAAATTAGCCCTGTGCTGAAAGAGAACCCATTATGGGTGATTTGATGACATTAATGGCATTTTCCTCACTTTGCAGTATTGTAAGACCTAGACATGTTAGTGGCACTCATACCCTTGCCTGGAAGGGAAAGATTACATTGCTCTAGTCCTTTGTAAATTTTAGAGCATATGTTATATAGCAATTTGATTCTCAGACTTTACTGAGTTTAGGGAGCTTCACTCCTTTGATCAGGAGCTGTGAAGCGAGAGCCATTCGGGGCTCCAGATCCTGTCTGCCAACCACTGGCCTTCATCACAGTTCATGCTGCCAAGTGGACAGAGACCGATTATTTTCTGGTTCCCAATTTCTGAGTCCTGCACTGTAGGTTAGACCAGCCCATAAAGTTGACTTTGTGTATACAGTACTCTGAAACGGCATAATCAACACATTTTTCTTTCTGCACATGGCAGCATAAGAGAAGAACACGCTCTATTAATTGATCTGCTGAAACCTTGGTCCACAGGGAATAAATCTTTCAGCCCTTGAGCTGTAAGAACTGTAGTTTTTCTAGGGCAGGGCAGATCCTTTCATTTGCTTTTCTGTGTAAAGCCAAACCTTGGTTTTCAGTCCTCCCATATATTCAGGAACACTAGAGACCATCCTTTCAACCTCCTTTTTTAATAATTATTATACCGTCTAATATTGGACTCTTGTATTTTGCATGCCCGGAATACGTATCTACAATAATGATCTCTTAGAAGAAGAGTAGAAGTACAATAAATTAAGGATATATAGTTGTTATTCAGGCTCAACCAACACACCAACTACTGAACCACTTCTATTACTGAAGGCCAGTTGAAAATCAAATTATCGATAGAATTAAAAAGGTGCCTGTGGCAGATTGAATCATTGTGTCTTAATCTTTCGCCAGCCTCTGTATTCAAACCCTTTGTCATGTAATTTTGCAAGTCCTCCCACAAAAGGTTACCTTGGTTACCTCAGTTTCTCCCGCTTTGGGTTTCGCCAGTGGGTATGAGTGAATGTAACCTGGTTAAAGGCCCAGGAGGCGATGGTGAGAGCGGGCTTGCTCTCCTGACCTTCTGCCACCAAGAGAGGAACATGCAGCTCGTGCTCTGGCCCAGGGAGGCAGAGAGACTTGGGGGAGGGCCTCATGGCGGAGCTGAGGCCCGGAGTCAGCCTGGGCCAGCTGACCCTCAGCTACAGCACAGGCTCAGGGGCGAGCTCTGCTGTCAGTGGGGAGTTTCAGCCAATTTTCATTCAGAGACGGAGTGGTGAAGACTTACGAGGAAAGTGCTTTTTTTTTTTCCAATGAGTTTGGGATATTTTATTATAAAGAATATCTTATTGATGCTGTGTATTCTTAAAAATATGTTTTTATTGATTTTAGAGAGAGGAAGGGAGAGGATGAGGGAGATAGAAACAGCAATGATGAGAGTCATTGATCGGCTGCCTCCTGCACGCCCCTACTAGGGATCGAGCCTGAGCCCCGGCATGTTCCCTGACTGGAAATCCAACCGTGACCCCCTGGTTCACAAGTTGACGCTTAACCACTGAGCCATGCTGGCCGGGCAATGCTTTGCTTTTGATTAATTATCACCAGTTCACATTTACTAAAGTCTATATCTTTAACTCATAGTGGATCCCCCTAATGCCCTTTTTAGAAACTCAATTACCTTACTCACCTGTAATTCTAAAAATGTAGTCATAAAGTAAAACTAAGCATTTTGATTTATGAAAAGATATATCCTCAATTTTTTAGACAATTAAAAGGCCCAGAATAACTCATTTTCATGGAATTACATAATCATCCACTGAAAAATAATTAAAGCATTCAATGAAAGCCGACTTATTTTAACATCCTAGCAAAACTTGGTTTAGATAAGTAATAGCGAAACGTGTCTATATGCCATACTTCACTCACTAGAGTTCAGCCTTGCCATTTCGCGTCAGTCCTTACTAGGTCCCGTGTGGCACTGGAAGAAAGATATGCTTATTTGAGCTGATGGGAGTCTCAAGGGCATGTGTTAACTTAGATATAAAAGAAGTAGTGGAAATGATGTTGATGTTGACTAGTAAATGAAAGCGTTTCAAACTTAAGGGGAAATTCTCATATCTATACTCACGCAAAAGCATTTGTTTTATCCATTTAATACTGTGAGAGATAAACGGTTTATTCCCACCCGTTCTACTTCCAAACTCTTGCTGCTTTGTCAAGGATTTACTCATCTGTGTGTTCTCATTCGGAGAAACCTGCGTGACGCTCGGTGCTTTACATACTTAGCGCCAGGGAAAGGCCGTGTTGCATGTGGTGTTGTCTTCAGCCTGTGCTGAGCAAGTGAGGACCCCGAGGTCAGTGAGTCCTCAGGGAAGGCAGTTTTGCAGCTGTGGCAGGAAATGTTTTCCAAAACTCTCTTTGTAAACCAGAAGAGCCCCCCGCCCCCACTCTCACCAGGTTTTGTCTGTTTGTGAGTATTCTGGCTCACATGTTTCCGTGATCCTCTCTCCACACCATTCTGTGGAATTACTGCCACGCTCATCCATAGTCTCCTTGCAGTTTATGACACTTTCTGCGCTTCCCGGTTGTGAGTAACCATCTCCAGGCCATTCCCCTGGAATTGGGAACCCTTCGGTAGCTAGCGCGATCATTTCCTTCACATCCTAACGCTCCGTTTCTCTCACCACCACCGAGGAACTTCTGTGTCTCTGTGTATGTGTGCAAAGAATAGCTTAGGTCAGTGTTTAAGAAGAAACATTCAGGTAGATAGAACAAAAAAATGAGATTTGTGGTTCAAGGAAATTGGTTCAAGCAGTGATACTGAATGTTTAAGATGTACCTGTGTTCCTGGCTGATGGCCCATTTTGATGGAAACCATAATTACATCCCTTCAAGGAAAACACTGTAAAAAGAGATATATTTTTTCATTATTAACCTGACAATGGTATGTGTATTTAGCATTTGGGGATCTTTTAAAGTTAAAAAGTACCTCAACTTTATCCCTGACTAGATATATTCTCAAAATCAAGAATGTCAGTACCCTGAAATTTAGCCTTGCTATCAAGTGTATTAATTATTTTATTTAACATGTGTTTATTTAAGATCTACCATGAACTACATCTGGTCTTAGTTGCTAAAGGGATGGTAGGGAATATCTTTGCACTCATGGAGCTCACATTCTGGTGGAGAAGACAGACAATAAACAATAATTATGTTAAAGCTCAGTTACTCTTGTGGGAAGTGCTTGCTCTTTCAAGGTGGTTGTGAAAGGTGTGGGGCTTACCCTTTTTTTAAAATATGTTTTTGTTGATTTTTAGAGAGAGAGGAAGAGATAGGGAGAAGGAAAGAGAAACATCAGTGTGAGAGAGAGATGTCAATCTGTTGCATCCTGCATGCACCCCTACTGGGGCTCGAGCTTGCAGCCTGGGCCTGGGCGCTGACTGGGAATCCAACAGGCAACTTTCGTTGCACTGGACAGCGCTCAACCAACTGAGCCACACCAGCCAGAGCTGGGGCTTACCTTCTATAATTTAATCCATAATTGAGGTATTTTATAATGAGAAGGAAACTTCAGAAAGGGTGCTTTCTAGTGACCATTTTTTTTTCTCATTAAAATTCAAATGATTGATCTCATCCACTAACACTGATAGAAATTTTCTCAGTAACTACTACTTGCCATGTAATTACCTTAAAATATGTTCCTGGGAAACGTGGGCATTTCATGAGATCACTGGATTTGATATAAATTTTTGTTTAGAATTCTGAACTAGTACTACTATGCTCTTTAAGCTTTCCACTACTTTATAAACACTCTTGTTGGCCACAGAGTATTTATAGTGTATATGCCAAACTTAATTCAACTAAGAGCCTGGATTTGTTTTTCAATGTTTTGAAAACTGCATAAATTTTGATGATTGACACTCAGCGTGTGATTCTTTTTCCTGGACTGAAAAATAAATTAAATCTCTCCACTTTTGAATAATAAACACCCACAATTTAAACAGAGTAAAAGGGCTTTGGTTATTTGTTTTTCAAAGTGCATTCACTATTAGAAAGTAGAGCTAGAAGAAACAGCCTTTTATGAGAATTCGATTTAAAAATCTCAGGAAAGATAGTAGTGACTTGTGTTAATACTCTTGTAGTTTCCCTGATTTTATCAATGCAGTCCTCTTGACCAAATCAATTAGATTCAGAATTACTACTGGTGTAGCTTCAACTTTTTTCTGATATTACCATGTGGGTTAACTTGCAAAGTAAACAGCATGCGAGATTTAGGCTCCTAAGTTATGTTTTTAACCTGATTCATACATTACCCCTTCGAGAGTACTCCCGTATGACTATGTAATCTTATCTATATAGTATTGACAGTTCATTGAATTTTTAAATAATTTCATTAGTACTAATAGCCTTTATCTTCATCATATTGCAATCATAAAATATTTCAGATAATTTAGTAAATTTCTTCACTTTTTTATTGGCAAAGAGAAACCAAAATTTCTTATAATTCTTTAAAAAACATCCATACAAGGCAGGTTGTGACAGCCATATGCAGTGTAGGTAAAGCAGTGAGGGCTGTCAAAAATAATGAAAAATCGCAAACATTATGACAGTAAACCATGAAAAGAAATACCTTTTGGATCATGGAAATCATGTGTGGAAGATAAACCACATTTCATTAGATAAAAAGGTATTCCAGCTTTTGTTTTAGCTAGAAAGTTAGCTGTATATTCAGTCCCATTATGTCTCCTTAATTCAAGGTTCTAGTAACCCCCCTAAATACCCTTTCATTACTTTACTCTTTTTATGTTTACTTTATTTTTGTTTTTTTAAAAACAATGTTTTTGTCCATGTATTCTCTGAGCTGGGTCTAAGAATTAGGGGGGAAATGCTTGTAAAAAAACCTTCACTGCTTTCAGTATAGACAAATTAGGATGAGCCAGATGAGCATTATTAAGCTACTCATTAAAAACAAAAGAAAACAAAACAAAACGACCTAAAGAGGCTACCACACAGAAAGGAAAGCAGAGAGATAATAAGAGCCATCGGCCATCATGACTTACCAGAGCTCTCCCTCCTGGTCCTTAATTGGAATAAACCCAGGACAGAGAAGCTGGCAAATGGGGGCATCATTAGTTCCTCCTCTCGGATAATGACTTGGCTTCGGTGAGTGTCCTCTCCCACCTCTCGTCCTGAGGTGGATGTAGAGTGTGGTGTGGACAGAAAATATTGGTGTTAATGTGGGTATCAGGCGTCATCTCAGCAAGTAAGTTGTAAGTGAATCAATCAAACTCATATCGTTGTAATTAGGTAGTTAGTAATAATAGGAAAGGATACCCTGGTCAGTGTGGCTCAGTTCGTTGGGCATCACCCCAGGCACCAGAAGGTCGCTGGTTCCATTCCCAGTCAGGGCACATGCCCGGGTTGCTGGCTCCATCTCTGGTAGGGGGCATGCAGGAGGCAGCCGATCAATGTTTAGCATTGATGTTTCTCTCTTTCCCTCTCCCTTCCTCTCTCTCTTAAAAAAAAAAAAAAAAAAAAAATCTATAAAAATTTTTAAAATATAATAGGAAAGGAGCAAAGGGAATGCCAGACAATATAGGTGTGTTCCCTGCAAAACACTAGGGATCTAACAACGGGAAGATAGACGCATGCCCAGTAAGGTTGGGATGACATGGAGAGGACACTTGCCTGTCAGTGACACCTGGGTACAGAGATGGTTGGCCAGAATGGGAGTGGCCATTGCAAGGGCGTGAAGACTTGGGATATATAATCCCCTAAACAAAGGAGTTCGCCCTCTTGGTTCCTCTTGGCATGCTTGGCTCGTGGCTCGCACTTGGCTTCCTAGCATTCTCCGGTGTGGCCCACGGCCAGGCAGACCCCCACACAGTGGGCTAAGGGACTGCTGCTAGCCTGGTACTATACGGGGCCTGCCTGCAACGTGGCAAGGAAACTCTGGACATTGGCTCTGAGACCTCAGCGACACTTCTTCTATGACTGGAGTAAGGGAAATGGGACTTTGGAAACCCAGGGGTGTAATTCCACAGGAATAAAGATCACTAGTTTGCCCATGCAAGTTCCTTTTCTTGGGATATTGTTGGGACTCCAACCCCGGAAGACGAGGCTAGTTTTTCTCCATCAACACTGCCTCTTGTGTGAGTTTCAGCCTCTCTGTGCTCCCCCAGTGCTTTCTGTGCTCCATCAGGTCTTCTTCTTTTTTTTTTTCCTTTTTTTTTAAATATATCTTTATTGATTTCAGAGAGAGGAAAGGAGAGGGAGAGACAGAGATAGAAACATCAATGATGAGAGTCACTGATCGTCTAGCCCGCAACCCGGGCATGTGCCCTGACCGGGAATCGAACCCCGATTGCCTGAATCCCAGGTCGATGCTCAACCGCTGAGCCAAGCCCAGCTGGGCTCAGGTCTTCTTCTTCAGGCCATTGGATCAGAACTGGGGATAGAGGACCTCCGAGACAGCATCATCAAAGTTGGCTCTTTGTTGTGATTTTGGCCCATTATAGTTTGCTATTTCACTTGTAAATAATAGAAAATCAAACTAGCTTACATCTCTCTCTCCCAATTGTTAACCTCATGTAATGGGAACAGGTAAGGATGATTCCCTTTAATCTGGCAGGATCCAGGGATTCAAACAGGCTCTTTCTCCAGCACTAAGTTCTGCATTCTTCTGATGGGTTTCATTTTCAAGCAAAAACAAACAAAGAAAGGTCACCACAGCAGCTTGAAGTTTATATCACCTTTATAGTAATGATCCCAAATGTAACAGATGCCATTTCTCAATTAGTCCAATAAAATTTCTGAGGATGCCCAGCCGGGCGTGGCTCAGCGGTTTGAGCGTCGACCTGGGATCCAGGCGATCCGGGTTCGATTCCTGGTCAAGGCATATGTCCGGGTTGCGGGCTCGATCAATAACTCTCTCATCATTGATGTTTCTGTCTCTCTCTCTCCCTCTCCTTTCCTCTCTCTGAAATCAATAAAGATATATTTAAAAAAAAAAAATTTCTGAGGATGACTGATTGTTCTAGTGTGAATCAAGAGCCCTCCCATGCCCCAATACCTATATTTTTATAAACGGGGCACTCTGAGTGGGCAGCTCTTGGCATATACTCAGAATCTCTGTGTAGCTCAGGAGAGCCCACCACAGTTAAAACAAAATAAACAACATAAAAAGAGAGGCTCTCTTTAACCGAAATGGGTGGCTGCACGTGATGTGTGGTGTCCTATAAAAATACTGGAAATTTCCTAAAAGGATTTTTGTAGAAAATTTGAGATAGATTAGAGTATCAATAAGGGAATTTGCTTCTGAGACAGAGAAACACTGGAGTATTTTTTGTGAGTCTGTTTTTTGTGTGTGTATATTTTAACTAGTGCGGTTCAGCTTGGATGAGGGACTTCATGGCCTATTTTTCCGTTGACTGTGACGACAGCTACATTTTTGTGTTACTAAAGACACTTTTTATAAAACTTCAGTGACTGCACAATAGATCTTTAAATGGATATAAAATCATTGATAGTCGTTTCCCTATTTTTTAAAAATATGTTTCTATTGATTTTTTTTAGAGAGAGAGGAAGGGAGAGGGAGAAAGAGACAAACATTGATTGGCTTCCTCCTGCATGCCCCCTATTGGGGATTGTGCCCGCAACCCGGGCACGTGCCGTGACCTGCGACCTGGAATCTAACAGGTGACCTCTTGGTGCATGAGTTGATGCTCAATCACACTGGCGGGGCCCATTTCCCTATTTTTGTTTAAGTTGATTTGTTTTTATTATTTTTAATGATAAATATTTTCAAGCATTGGGTTCTAAATTAAGGAATAGTTTTATAGATAAATTTCTAAGGTAATATTTTTGTATTAATGTGTATGAATATTTGTATACCTCTTATAATGACAAATTTATTTCCCAAACTGCCCGATCTTTAAATATTCTTTGGGGCTCTTCTTGTATCTACTCTACACATTCTCCCATGGCAAACTAATACACTGCCATTGCTTTAATTACCATCTTTGCTGAGGTGGTTATTAACTATGCATGTTTTCATGGGGATTCATCTCCCGAGTTCCTGATCCAGACCCAACAGCATATTGAATCTTCACCTGATGTCTCATTGGGCTTCAAATTCAACGTGAATAAAACCCATTGTCCTATCACCGCCCTAAAGTGTGGGCTCTACTGGATTTGCTTTTCTTTTTTCCCTTTTCCTCAGGAGTTCTTTCTTTAATGTCTTTAATAGATAAAATCACAGCATCTCCACAAAGGTGACTGGGAGGCCCACCCAGCTTTCCTACTGAGAGTTCTTCACCTTTTCCTGACGTGGAATTGAAATTTATGGCGATAATGAAAGTGCGTGCTGTGTATCTGCTTTGTGACAATCCTGGTTGTCAAAAGACAAAACAAAAAAAAAAAACCACACACCAAAAAAACCCCACGATGTCTTTCATCTGATTTAAAAGTTATTTATAGACAAAGAGTTTAATACATGAAATTATAGACAGTGAAATACAAAATGAAAGGTACGATTTTATAAATTCAGGTAATTTGCTTTATACAAAAGCATCTCCTGCTCCCCCAAATAAAAGTTAAATTAAAGTGTAAAATAATGCCAAAGGAGATGAAGGCAAAGAGCAAAGCATGGAGCTGAATAGCTGCACAGTCATGTTTTTGGAATGTTCATGAAGTAATGTGGTATGTTTCCTGATAAATCCTGCGGACAGAAGCAAAGAGCTTAAACTAGCATCAGTCTAAAAAGCCTTGCCTCCCTATAGAATTATTTTATGTTCTTTGGTTGTGTTGTGGCAGTTTTATATTTATAAATTTGTTTACTATCCTTTTAGAATGACGGCATCCCCTATTCTCTAGTTTTTCTTACTGCTCGCCCTGAAAAGGAATGGCCAGATTAATGTTTCTCATGAACATCAGCACTGATGAGACAACGTATTTTCTTATATGCTAACTTTGCATTTATTCATTTGTTGAATGATAATGACAAACCTCTAAGAAGTTTTCTAAGAAATTTCAAATGGCCTCTCTCAGTTAAAGTTAAAATTGGTACTGGACTACTACTTTTTTTTTAAAAAAAATGTTTTTATTGATTTCAGAGAGAGGAAAGGAGAGGGAGAGAGTGATAGAAACATCAATGATGAGAGTCATTGATCGGCTGCCTCCCGCACGCCCCCGAATGGGGATCGAGCCCGCAACCCGGGCATGTGCCCTGACCGGGAATCGAACCATGACCTCCTGGTTCATCGGCTGACGCTCAACCCTAGCCAAGCCAGCCGGGCTGGATTCTTACTATTGCTCATGATTTTACATTTTTTCTGGCTCAGCGGGCTGGGAGAATTCAGGAGCTTGATTAGGGCTTCTCTGAAATACATCTGCTTGCCCGTCAGCCAGGACAGAGAGGCCCTGCACTGTTCGAGGTCTAACTTCCACTTCTGTGCAAGCCTGGAAGACAGAGGATGCAGTCTGCTTATCTGAAATCACAGCCTTCTTCCTGGCAGTTATTTCATGTCTACAGAGGTGTGTTTCCTCTCCAATGTAGCACTACATGAATAACTAAAGAATTTCCTGTGGCTGGAAAATAGTGCAGAAAACCCCCAATATAAGATGAAACAAATGAAACCATAACATACATACTTAAAATTTACCTGTAATAATTTTTCGAAATTATATTTTTATATTCATGCCAGTCTTCAAATTTTGAGTCTTTTTGTTGATTGGCAGAAAGTGATCAGTAAAGGGAAAGGAGGTATTTAGTAATATTCCATTTCAGTTCATTCCTCCCCTCAAGGAAACAACATACTTGGACTTAGTCTTTAAATTTTACATGAACTTTTATATAATTGGACTATCTATAGCTGGAACCTGAATTATACTCAAGTATTTAAATAAATAAGTAAATGTATATTATTATTATTGCTAAAATCATTAACTTTGATCTCTCTTTTAAAAAATCTACTATGATTAAGTCTTGAGAGGAAAAGTTATCCTATTTATTTAACACTTCTGAATTAATTTACTGAAATAAATTGTAAAATTGTGCTTAGATTCACCACTGTGTACCTTCCAGAGACTGTGATAATGTGGCATCAAGTGGGAGACCATCTTAAATTAGAGTATATGATTTTTAACACTAAGCAATGTCAATGCCAATGTCCTCTTAGAATTTCTACATCCTAACCTCATGGGAGAGTTTAGTCCTTAATGAATAATGCAGAAGACATGGTCCAAGTTCAATAAATCCTTCCTGAGTGCATTTTCCCGTATGGCACTACATGTGCATTACTTTATTCAAACTTTAGGCATCTTGTTTCAATCTGTGAGCCACAAAAACTATCTTAAGTACAAATTTAATATACAACTGTTGCAGGTGGCATTTATTTTTCTAGATGAAACAAAGTTTTGGATGGAACTATTTGGAAGTAATAGGCAGCAAGATGAGGCTGTCAGTACTGACTGGTAGTGATATCCAACAGTGTAGACTAGATCGCTTCAGTTACACAGTTTCATAGCCAACTAGAAAGAAGTCATAGATAAAAACGACACAAGAAGATTAGCAGGACTCACTAGGCCTTGAACACATAAGTATGAACTAAATGTAAGTAGTTCTTGTGAATGGATACCTGGCATCATTTCTCTCTCCTGTCTCTGCTGACTTGGAAGAAGGTAACATTCTTTATGTTGGGAAGGAGACTCCACACGTAAGGCGGTTTCTCCTGACCCTGAGACCCCCGGCCACAGGTGCTCAGAAACACTGTAGAAAGACCAAAGTGCTGAGGTTTCCTTGCCACTAAGATTCACAAAAGCCTGAGACAATGTGTATATATAGCTGCTGGTTGATACAGATTTAACCACAAAGTCATGAAGTTAGTATAATATCAGAGGGAGATTCTCATTTTGAAGGATAAGGAAAAAAGTATTATAAAAGAAAGAAACTGTAAAGGTTTCTTGCTATTTATCAGTATTTCCATTTCTATATTCATTTAAAGCTTTTTACATGCTATAATGCTATATTTTATAGTAAAAATTCAGTGTTTGTGGGAGGTAATGATGAATATGTCTGAGTCACCTGAAGATGACTCAGGTAGTAATCACTATAAAGCATACCTGAGCTAATTCATGATTCAGGCCCCTGTCTGGGCTCTGCTGTACCAACTTTCATAGTAGTCACAAAATTTTAAAAGTGTTAAAATTTCAACTTCTATGACATCTTCATAAAAAGTTCTTAAAACCTGAGCCAATGTAAAACCATTGCATATTCCATATAAGTTTTTATTGATTTTTCCCCCTTGATGCTACTTAGTTAGTGAAGAACAAAAATATGAAGAATTCTCTATTTTTACAGCTTTATATTAGTTGTAAATTATCGATTTCATTAGAAATTACCAGCTAACTATGTGATAAAGGAAAAGATATTTATTGAAAGAACAGTTTAAAATGTAACATAGTAAACACAACACAAGTGCATCTAGTTGCATAGTATGTATCTTTTGAAACCCCTAACTAAGTATGTTAGGTGTCTTCCATCTGTTCTTCCAGATCCCCTCTCCTCTTTTTTATTTTTTATGTGTTGTGTGACCTGGGGAGTAACCTGACAAGCACTAAATTAGCAAACTTTCTTACTTACACTTTTGTTCAGCCAGTGGGAGCTCCATCAACAGCTGGAGTGGGGAAGGAGAACGAGCGGGGTGAGGCTATGCATTCCCTGCCCTCTCCCAGCAGGGTCACTGCAAGCTGGCCATGGTCTGCAGCTGAAGGTCACAGCCAAAGTCAGGCAGCTCCCTCAACCAGAGTTCTCCCACAACCAGTGCTCATAAGCCTTCCCACCCTTACTCTCAAAGCAGATTGTAATGGCTTCCAGTCCTTTTAGCTCCCAAAGTATTGCACTATTCTTGTGTTTTTCATGAAGTCTACCCATGCCTTATAAATAGTCACTTGAAGAAAATCCCCTGCCCTGGCTGGTTTGGCTCAGTGGCCAAGGGCACATACCTGGGTTGCAGACTCCATCCCTGGAATGTGCAGGAGGCAACCTATCGATATGTCTCACCCTCACTGATAGATAAGTAACAGACATCTAGGTATCTGGTGGCCAGTCTTATTATCAAATATGAAAACTGGATGTGTAAGTAGCTACTCAAAATGTAGTCTACATGGAGTGTAACCTAAGATGCATGGAATATAAAATAAGATACTCTACACAAAAATTACTCTTTATTAAGCGCCATATAATAACTGTAAGAAAAAAGTAATAATCCTCTCTAGAATTTGGACGACTTCGTATTTCTTCATTCTTCCCAGAGTTTGTCAAAATACTACTAGACTATTCATGTCCTTGAAACTTTATTCAATGACCTAAATGAAGTTTGGTAAGAGGAAGTCACTATATAGACTTTCCAATTTCCAAATGAAAATTTATTTTGATTCTGAGCCAGCTGACTTGGCAAGTGCGTAAAATACTTGGCTATTATCAGATTGCACTAAAATGTGAGCTTTGCCAAAACATACTTTTGGTCTAAACTTGTATTATTTCCTTCTTTAAGTTTGGGGTTAAATGAATTTTTTTTGCATCTATTTTATCTTTATATTGTTCCTCTCTTTAACTGAAAAATATAAGTATGTGTGTATCTGTGTGTGTGTGGAGGGGGTGTTACATTTTTCTTCTTGCAGGTTGCCCTTCATTAATCGATGTCACTGTATTCCTATAAAAGTACTTATAAATTTCTTACAATAACTCTTTGAAATCAGGTGTGCTTTTTCTCTTTATTTTATTAAGGATGAAAGTCCAACAGAAAGTAGTTGGTTCATTTGGGTTATTATTACTGTCATCAGTGTCACCTCTCTGCACGTTAGGGCCTCTCTGCTGCTCCCTGACTGTTCATCTAACTTACGCTTCTGAACCAGCTCTCTCCTCGCCTCACCTCACAGAATAACGCTCATTTTGACGTCTGCTTTAACTTTTCCGCCAGTTCCTTCTGAGATGGCTGCCTTGGACAGAGCCCTGAACCTGCTGTTTGTCTGAGGGATCTGAATTTAAACAGTTTTTAATTGAGTACCTACGATGAGCCAGAGTAGACGTTCGAGCAGCATCCCAGCTAGCCTGTTAGCATCATTTTACAGTTTAGAGAAATGGTAAGATTTCCCTGTAGAGGTTACAGCTCTTCACTAGGGGACACACACTGGGTTTCAGCCACCAGTCACCACCTTTTGAGCAGAGCACGTGTAACACAGCCATACGCGGTCACCATACATACCGTGTGTGCTGTAATTGGCTGAGACTTTGGAGGATATTGAAATAGGGTGAATCTATTTAGCATGTGAGATAGATGTGACTCTTTCAGGGCCAGAGGGTAGACGTGATGGGCAGAATAATGCCCTCATCAGGAAGATGTCCCTGTCCTGATCCCCAGAACCTGTGAATAAATTATGTTACATGACAAAGGGGAATTAAAGTGGCAGTTGTAACCAACATGTCAGTCAGCTAAACTTAAGATAAAGAGATTGTGCTGGATGATCTAAAGTAATCCAGTGATGTAATTACAAAGGACTCTTTAATACTGAAGGAGGCAGAGGGTCAATGTCAGAGTGCTGTGATGAGAGAAAATCTCAGTAGGCCACTGTTGGCTTTGATCACGGATGAAGGGGGAGACTACCCAAAAAATGAAGTCAGCCTCAAGAAGTGGGGAAGATAAAAAAACAGATTCTCCCATAGAGCCTCCAGGAAGTGACCTAGTGCTGCCAACATTTTGATTTTAGCCCAGTGAAACCCGTTTCAGACTATGACCTGAGGAACCAAAAGACACCAAAGTCGTATTGTTTTATGCCACTAAGTTTGTGGTAATTTGTTATAGCAGCAACAGGAATTTAAAACACAGATTTAGTATGAATATTTCTAATTATTCTTATTTTTCAAACTTTCTGTAATGTCTATATTTTTGCAATTGAAAATACTTTTTTTCCCCTCAGTTTCAGAAAAGGTCAGAAATTTTCCCACTATTCCTAAGCTAGTAGATGGAAGACCCAGGATTTAAGCCTACGGTTTCTGGCTAACTTGTATATGCTGGCCACTCTACCACACTGACCTAAATATGATGACACAGTGAGAAAATAAAAGAGTAAAATTCTGGATGCCATTTTCAGATTGTACATTCAACCAGCAATTATTGTGCTTCTTCTAGGAACCGGCTTTATGGAAAGTAGAAAGCTAGTAAGGGGGTGCCTGCTTTAGAGAAGCTAAGGATTAAAATGTATGAAAATTAGAAAGTCTAAAGTTGTGATGTGAAAGCCACCTTGTCATGACAAAAAGATTTGACGTATTAGGTAAGGCTGCACGTTGGGGAGTCAAGGGAGATGAGTTCTGCTCTGTTAAATGGAATGATATCCTGGGAGACTTACGTTTCAGGCAGGACCTACACCTTGACGTGGTAGGAAAACGTCACTAGCGCTGTGCTGGCTGGAGAGTACTGTAAGAAAACCATTATTTAAACAAGATCGAATTGGTAGCTCTAGAGGAGGAGATTCAAAAGGGAAACAAGAGTAAGAGATGCCCTACTGCTCACCTGTAAAAAAGAAGGAACTGTTACCCTTTGGGACAGCAAAGGAGACCTGGATGGACCTGGAGAGTATCACGCTAAGTGAAATAAGCCAGTCAGAGAAAGACAAGTCCCATGCGGTCTCACTTATATGTGGAATCTAATGAACAAAGTAAACTGGCAAACAAAATAAAAACAGGCATGGATACACGGAATATACTGACAGCTGTCAGAGGGGAGGGTGGACTAGATGCAGGAGGGTGAAGTTATTAAGCAAAATTATATAGACAAAGACATAGACACAGACAACAGATAGACACAGACAGCCAGAGGGAAAGGGGGTGGGGGAGATGGAGGTGGGAAAAGGGGGATACATGGGGACAGAAAGAGACTTTGCTTTGGGCACAGTGCCGTGTGCAGATAATGTTCTGTTGAGTTGTACACTTGAAACCTGTGTGGTTTTGTGAACCAATGTCATCCCAATAAATTCAATTAAGAAAAAAATGAAAGAAGCTGTTGTAGTAATTCAGGGTCATGAGAGATCAACCCAAGAGGTGGCATTAAAAACACAGGAAAATGAATGAATGAATATGAATAATTTTCAAAGAAAATATTTATAGTGTTCATAATTCTTTGACCTGATGAAATGAAAGAAGAAATAATCACTGTGACTCTATATTTACAATCTATGAGGTATGAAATCACACCAGACCCAGCAATGGATCTGATCTGTAGCTGTCAGTGTCTGAAGCAGAAAAGCTCAACCCTGTAGAGTTCCCTGCGATTAAATGCAAACTTTTTTTAAAAAAAGGCTTCAGGAAACCATAGGTCAGGAAATGGCTTCTAGTCTGTCCTAGGTAACATTTGCAAGAAATGAAATGGAGCAGGGGATCGTCATGAAAGACAAGTGGGGTGAATCCCTAGGGCTTTGGGGGAAGAAAGGATACTCAATGCTTGGAAAGCACCCAGTACTTGTGAAGTAGAAATGGGCCTGGGGTTGAATCAGTGAAAGATCCTGAGAGGATTCCCCAATGGCCAACAGGCAGAGAGGAACTAGGTCTAAGTAGGCGGGTTACCTCTAATATACCACAGGCTGTCACCTGACCCTGAATCTCTAGGAAATATGATCTGACTGATACTATCACCTCATATGTATAGCAAAGTGACATCTATGAAATTGCACTATATACTTTTGTAAATTGCCTAAAATTGGTTTTAATATAAATCTTTGAATTTTACAATGAAAAAATATATACATTCTTAAAATGTGGCAGTCAGTAAAAGTAGTAGGACTCAAGTTTAAAGTGTGAGTCCTACCTTCAAAAACTTAAAATCTAGTATTACTTATCTACTTACTGATATAAAGGCAAATGCATTGCTGCATTTAAAAACCTGGTCTTGGAGGGGGAAAAACCAAAAACTAAATATTGAAAATTGACTGAAAAATGACTTTTAAGTGAGTGCACTCATTTTAAGTTAAGTTTAAATATTTATCTTTCAATGATAATGATTTAAACATAAATGGGGCTCCATTTTTTTATTTCTTAGACAATTTGTGACTTGACAATCAAAATCCTTGGTTTTTCAAGGAAAATGTGGCAGATGTTTCCTGCCCTCTAGTGGCCACAAACTATATCATTACATCTTGCCACAAATTTCAGTGGTTTTGTCAAGAATACATTTCACGTGTCATACATTAATTTAACTAACATCACATCTTAAATATTCTGTTAATTCTCACATTACCTTAACTGTGGCAGTTCACATTCAAATTACCACCTCTTAGAGTATAGGAAAACTTATCCTATATGATTCTAAAAAACATTCAGTTGTAAAACCACAGAAAATTTGTAAAAGTAACAGTAAGAGCCAGATGGAATAAATGCAAAAATAAATAAATAAAATTCAGATTAACTTTCCCTCAAAACATATATGTGTACATGTACATATATATACATACATATATGTGTGCGTATATGTATATAGAGAAAGAGAGAGAGGGGGAGAGAGAGAGAAAGAGACAGAGATAGTTACTTTCAGGAATTGGCTCACATGATCCTGGAGGCTGGCGAGTATGAAATCCCTAGGGCAGGCCGGCGGGGCCTCAGTCTGTGCGAGAGCTCATGGTACAGTCCAGAAGGTAAAATCTACAGAGCAGGACAGAACGCTTGGACTCAGGGAGGAACTTTTTGCTGCAGCCTTAGACAGAATTCCTGAGTAAAGATCCTAGTATCCCTATTTTGTCTGGTAATAACAGACTTACTTGTAGTTATAATGTGCCTGGTATATATTTTTCCATCCACCCTTTTTATATTCTTTTAAGTAGACTTTATTTTTAGAGCAGTTTTGGGTTCACAGTAACATCGAGTGGAAAGCACAGAGCTCCCATAGACCCCCCGTCTCCACACACGCACAGCCTCCCCCACTATCAACATCCGCCCCCAGAGCGGTACCTTTCCTACAGTTGATAAACCTACACTGAAACATCGTAATCCCATGGTCCAAAGTTCATATCAGGGTTCACTCTTGGTGTTATGCATCCTCTGAGTTTTAACGATGTTTAATGAATGACATGTATCCAACAATATACTATCATACAGAATAGTTCCAGCACCCTGACTATCCTCTGTGCTCTGCTAATTTCTGCCTCCCCTCTAATTCTGGCAACCACGGATCTTTTTATCCAACAGTTTTGCTGTTTTTGGAATGTCATATAGTTGGAACCGTACAGGAGGTAGCCCTTTCGGATAGGCTTGTTTAACTTAGAAATATGCACCTAGGGTTCCTCCATGTCTTCTCATGGCTGGACAGCTCATCTCTTTGGGGGCTTTTGGTGTGTGTGTTTTTCTTTCCGTTTTGATAGTTGTATTTTTTAGACGTCTAAGGGATATATTTTTCATCTCAAAGCGCTTTAGATCTGTGTTTAGTTGTGAACATTTTTCCTGTTACTTAAACAGCTTAGCATATAAAGAATGTTTTTGACCCTATAAGGCAATCACCAAAAGGGTTTCTAGTGGGACCTAGTTTATCCAATCACTTGTTTTAAAACCTTCAATAGGATATATGTACATACTTTTTAGTGGTATCCTTTGGTATAGAATAGTTTAATATGGATTTCTAAACATGGCGTGTTTGAAAAATCTGGAAGTGTATACTTTTCCATTTTTTTTATGTATATGCACTAGACAATTTTTGACACACAGCTTCTGAAACTGGTTGAAAAGTTAAAAGCTGATCTGTGCTATCTCTCTTCTTACGTACAGGGATGCCGGATCCTGACACTTGGCCTACATAGGGATTGAACACACTGGCTAGTAATTTATAAAGCATTGTTTAAAGTCCAAAACTTGCCTGGAGGTAAGTTTGTTCTCTTTGCTTATTGAAAATGGTTTGTATCTCCTTTACCTTTTAAAAGCCCCATATCCAGCGGAGTATGAAAGGACATCCAGGGAACTTGCACCTTGGCTCTGCTGACTCTTGAATTCCCGCACTATTCTTGCTGGTCACAATCCTCAGGTGAGGCCCATCCTGTCTGGAAGCTGTGCCTAGAAATCATTCTTTCTTACATTTGTCTATACTTTTTTTTATCTCCTGCTGCATCTTTGTACTTTTATTCAAGCTTTATATGAGTGTGCCCTGTGGAGTTTCATGATTTCTTTTATGATCTGACCCTGTGCTTCAGGGTGCTCTGAGCAGGATACTTGAAGTGACCCTTGGTGTATAATTAAATGATGGGTGAGATGGTATGGGGAGGAAAGGAAGATGAAAAAATGGGGTATGATGCCAGGCTAGCTCCCCCAGGCTAGCTCCCCCAGGCAGCTTCCCCCCCCAGGCTGACACCCCCAGGCTGGCTCCCCCAGGCTAGCTCCCCCCAGGTGTGCTGCCCCAGCCTAGCCTACAACTGAGTGATAGTTTGACAGGAGGGTAAACAGATCAGCTCGGAAGTGAGTAGATCTGGAGCTGAAGGAAATACCTCAATGGCTGAAAAAAGAAATTCAGACAAAAGGGAAGTCAGTCAAGAATTCTGTGCCTTGGCTGCTTTCGGCTGCTTTGGCAAAAATGAGAGTAACTAAGAAAAAACATGAGTCTTCTGGTCTGCCAAGTTACCAGCCCCGACTGTCTGTAATGGGATGGACATGATAAAAGCAGGGAGCAGAACAAATACTTATTTTGATCAGATGTTACCCTGCCTAACTGGTAATTCCTAGACACTGCTCAGGCTTTGGGCGTGGATACGGAAGGTGGGGATTAAGATATACCCGCAACCTGGGAGCATTCCAAGAGTTCAGGCAGAAGGTGCAGACTCTCATCTGTTGAACTGCTGGAAGGCAGGGTTATGTAACAGTGCCTTGGGGTGGGGGTGGCGAAATTCCAACCTTATATACGAAATTGAATAATCCTAAGGGTACTAGAATGTTGAAACTGCAGGCGCCTTTAGATTGATTATATAAGTATGCTCCAATTTCAGCCCTTTAACCCAAGAAATGATTGATGTGATAAATGGGGGCTCAAATGCTTGGGATTCTTGTGTGATCCTGCTGTTGGAGGCAAAACATGTGAGAAAACCCATCGTTGACCCACTGGCTCAGCCCCTCCCACAGGGTGAAGTGATAGGAAAAAGGCGAGGAATCTTCAGGAAAACAAAGGAACATTAAGATGAAAAAGGAAGGAAAAAACCTCAGGACAGTTCAACAGGGTGGGATAGTTCAGACGGTGAAGTTAAAATGCCACGAAATAGAAAGTGATAGATGGACCAACGCCTAGCATTTCATAGCTTGCTAAGCGTATGTGGTACAGCTGCTCCACAGACTCCCAAAACTATAAAAATATTTGCTCAGTTTATCCTGGTCATGATGATTTTTTATAACCAGCACTGATTAAAACAATGTGAGTTAAAGTGGCTTAAAGAAGACGTGTCGGGTTGGCCCTGGAGTCGAGAGGGCGGTGCCCTTCATAGCAGGCGCTTCCCGGCCGCTTGCACTGCTGTGGGTGAAGTGTCACGGGCATGAGGAAGACGTTTTATTGGGTTTGTTCCACACTGGCTCAGAGTGTACTATCGTACTTAAACTTGTTAATACAAAGTAAGAAGGCTGCGTAATCATTTATTTACAGGGATGTGGTAAATTGTCAATGACTTAAGATTAAAAATATGGCTTCCACTAGAAATGTATGAACAAAGTTGTTGTTGTTTTGTTGGTTTTTTATGGTTGTGTATCAGCTCTACCAGAATGTATCATTGGAATGTATGCAATGTCTTGAATGGAAAGGAAGGAAAACTCTTCCTTTACTCAAACAAGTGGAGAAAGGGGGGTTGGTAAAAATCGGCTCTATATCCTGTTTCAGTTGGGCAAGCCACATGGAAATTCTTAAAATGACTTTACCCGCTCATGACCTGGCATATGCTAAGTTATAGCATACATATTTATAGCAACATAGCATGCCTGGGGTCATCAGTAATTTCCTGATTTGATTAAGGATATGTTTGATGCAAATGTGTTATCACCCACAACATACCCTTTTTAGTAGTCCAGTATGGCTTGTGAGAAAAGTTGGTGACTGGAGGTTAACTGTAGACTAATTGTAGAGGGCTAAATAAAGGGATTCCTCCAATAGCATCAGCCATGCCCAATAGGATGTTAACAATTCAAGCTTACAACAAGCTAAGAAGGATTGGCGTTCTGTGATTGATTTATCTAATGGTTTCTAGTTTTATTTCAATTACGGAAGAAAGTCAAAATCGTGCATTCATGTTGGAGAGAATCCAATATAGGTTTACTGAGCTTCCACAGGGATATTTAGATTCTCCTGTTTATTGCAACAACCTGTAGAGAAGAGACTTTGATTTAGTTGAGATGAAATGTACTGCTATATATTATATTGATGATACAATGTTGATCTCAATCCAAAGATCAAGTTGAGATGATTAAAAATGCTGAATTAATCATATTCCTACCAGGGACTTGCTAACTGGCCAGCTAAAACACAGGCTCAAGAATACAAGGTAATGCCCAGATGGGCATAGCTCAGTGGTTGAACATCGATCTGTGATCCAGGAGATCGAGGTTTGATTCCCAGTCAGGGCACATGCCCCGGTTGTGGTCTCGATCCACAGTAAGGGGTGTACAGGAGGCAGCTGATCAATGACTATCTCTCTCTCTCCCTCCCCCTTCCTCTCTCTGAAATCAGTAGACATATTAAAAAACAACAACAACAATGCATGGTAACATTCATAGGAATTACTTGGTCCAGAGACATTAGCCATATTCTTCAACAACCAAAAATAAGCGACTATTTCTGTCAGCTTAAAAATCAAAAAAAGAAAATTGATTTGTTTTGTTTTATAAAATTAACCTCCACTCACAGAATTACCAGGATAAAAGTGAAGTTGAATTTGAATGGGGCTTTGAACAACAGCAACCTATCTTGGAGTGTCAAAGAGCCATTGCTCAATGGATACATTTAGGGTCATACAACCTCAATGATGCTCAACGATACGAGTGTCAGCAACTCCAGCCACACTCACCCAGGCATTGGCCAAATGCCCATTACTCTCTCCCGTGGTAGCCACTGAGGTGTGTCCTTTGATAGAGGATTGGATAAAGAAAATGTGGTACATGTACACAATGGAATACTACTCAGCCACAAGAAAAGATGAAATACTGCAATTTGTGACATGGATGAGTCTTGAGGGTATCATGCTAAGCAAAATAAATCAGACAGGAAAAGTCAAGAACCATGTGATTTTACTCATATGTGGGATATAAAGCTGAAAGCAACAAATAAGCAAATAAGACAAACAAGCAAAACCTTATGGACACAGACAGCAGAGGGAAAGGAGGGGTGGGAGGTAGTAAAGAGTAAAGGGGGTCAAATATATGGTGATAGAAGATTTGACTTTGGGTGCTGGGCACACCATGCAATATACAGATGGTATATCATAGAATTGTACACTTAAAACCTTCATAATTTTATTAACTAATTCACCCCAATAAATTATAAAAAAGTAGAAATTTTTCTAACGCAATTCCCAGTTATAGTCTTTTTGAAAAGTAATTGTTGGCCTGTTTTGTGCTTTAGCTAGGCCAGCTTTTATTACAGAAGGATGCAAAATTATTTTGAGATCTGAAATACCCATTATAATATATGCATCATGCAAAAACAATATTCTAACAGGGAGAAAAATCCAACAGATACTCATCAAATAGAAATAGTATGTTCAAGTCCATGAGACTGGGAGATATGCAAAACATAAAAGGTGCTTCCATGCCTTTGGCCCTTCATTAGATCCCCCTGAGGAGTTACCTGACCCCTGGGCTCAGGTCTCAGAGGATGCCTATGACCTGGGCTCAGGTCATAGTCCTGGGCTGGAAGGACAGCACTGAGGCTGGAGTGTAAAAATAAATCTGCTCAATGTAGAATTAAGAATTGTGTTTCTTGTGGCATCAGAGGAGCTGGGTCATAAGAATATGATATAGATTTTTATAGATTCTTGGGTAATGAAATGGAAGTATGGTTCCAAATATGAGCCTATTTTTCCTAATAAGCCTTTTAGAATTATTATATTTGTAAACTATGTACAGATTTAATTTTGATTTAAAAATTAAATTTAAAGAACACTAAATATGTATATTTAATATATCCTAACAAAAATTGTTTTAATGAATCACAAATGTATCATCACACCTAAGAAAAAGGCTTCCCTTGTCTTCTCGATCATTCCATTATTTTTTATGTAAATAGACCAAATATATCTCTAAGCAAAAGAAAATAAGCCCCCGGTAATTTGCCTCTGCCTCTGACATCATAGCTCATATTATAAAATATAAAAGAGAAAAAGAAAGGATGAGAAATTAACAAGGGGACTATTGTAGGTGGTTATTAGTCATCAAAGCAAATAGAATTTGAATGACTTTATATTAATTTAGGAAATGGCATGCTGGGGATGATTGCAGCAGACTGCCCTATTTTGACACCTAATGTTCATAGAGAACTGTAAGAAAAGTTTGACTGTGGACCTGGGCAGGAAGTCAAGTTAGGCCAACCAGCTGTGTGGGTGTTCTTACTCAATGAATTCCTAAAAAAAAAAAAAAAAAAAAAAAAAAAAAATAGGTCATATACTTGGCAAATAGACATAAGTCATAGCAGTTAAACGTCAAGAATGACACTTGTTTGGATGAATGTCTGTTTTTAAAAGTAACCTTTCCACAAGTCAGTAATACAAGATATGGGAAAATGTAAAAATGAATGAATCTACTTAGTCTCCCTGAGTACCCAATCAACAATTGGTACAATAGAGATGAATGTGGCAATTAAAACATTCTATGGAAAGACTGAGACTTAGATACACATATATCTTGCTTACAACATATCAGCAGAGCATTTGCACAGGGAACTCGAGAGTATACACACAGGCTCCTAAGGTGGTTCAGAGACAGACCTAAAAAGCAATACCAGGGGCATTAAGCTTTTATTCAAAAATGTATCCCTACAGAAAGCCTTTGTGCTATATTGTCTTTTATTCGACATATGGCCCGGTCAAAACTTACTTATACCGAAATTAAATGGCAAGGTTTTTTATATTCTCGCTGAGCAGAGTGACATTTATCAACACATCAAAGGCTGGTAAAGGTTACATTTGACTAAGAATTAATGGGGGGAAAGAAGCACAAACCCACCGGGCTGAAGGTACTCCAACGGCCCGGAGCATCAGATAGAGGGCTGCTGGCCTCTCTCACTCAAAAGGCATCATGGTCATGTCATCCCTCCTCCCATCCCCATGAAAACAGTGGTAAGGTATGTAAATGTATGAAAGATCTTCCAATGTCAGTTCTGCTCAGCCTGACGCTGTTTCAACACCCGCCCCAGCTTTCCCAGCGAGGCCGCAGGTCCTCCGCGCTCTGTGGCGGACTCAGCTGGACCGAATCGGGTGGAACTCCTGGGAAAAGTGCTGAATATTCAGATGTGATTAGGAATATATTCTAATTTGCCTGTAGGTAAAGATTTAGAGGCACCTCATTAAACTGCCCTTCTCTTCAGGCGTAAGTGGGCTCAAAGCATCACTGCAGTGTTAAAAGATTTTGGTTCTTGTTTTTCTCAGGAGCAAACCTGTGGATCAGGAAACGTTACTCTTTTCTATGCTTGCACCACATAAAAAGAGACACTGTGTGAGAGTTAAAAGCTTGTAGTTAAGCACAGAATTACCTAAAATGTATGGATTCCTAAACGCTTTGGACGTATTTAACATTCGGGGCAAGTGAATCTGTTATAAATGGGGCCATTTGAAAGAGCAAGACTGCTTAAGACATGAGACTGTTGGCTTTCGAATATACAGTTCTTCAAAGAAGAAACATTTTGGAAATAAGGAAAGTTTATATTTTCAGCAGCGACTTACAGGGTGTTGTTTTTTCCTCTTAACTGAGAACAGCAAAGGTGACTGAGAGCTGTAGGAAAAACTTCCTAATAGAGCCCTGTCTCAGAACCACACTTCTTCTTAGTTTTCAGATCTCACTTTGCCTAGTTCAATATTTCTCTATTCATCAAAGAATAGCTTTGAATAACTTGATTTATTAGCATTTTGAAAATACTTTTTTTTCCTTTCCCCCTTTTTAATTTATACTAAGAATAGTAAAAGAAATAGCTGCCTAATCCTTTTCAAAAGAAATGTCATTATTTCTTTTCAAAATATTTGATATAGTTTATGACTCCACCATAAATCATCATGCCCAATGAACAGAGGAACACTATTATGGGTAATCAAGAACAGTGGCTGGTCCAAAAATTACAAATAAATATTTTATGTGTAAGGCTTATGTTATAGGGATCATAGATAAGGGAGTGTCATTGATTTTTGTATCTGCCTCAATATCTGGAAAAGCCCCACCCTCAACCCTTACTCAAGGAGTATCTTATTTGAGAAGAAGACCTTATACTTCCAATTAATTGTTCTTCCCTCCCCTCTGATCATTTCATAGTACTTTGTAAATTACTTTGTATTATTTATGTCTGATTTACTTTAACTCCTGTCTAGACCGTGAGCTCCTTCAGATCAATGGCCCTGTTTAACTCTTGTGTGCATTTTTAACACCCATTAATTGATTCCTTCATTTAACAAACATTTATTGAAGATCTTTTCATCTTTTTATGTGTCAGGCAGGGTTGGCACCTAGTTCAGAATAGTGTTGAAAATATGATGGTTACCTTCTTTCTAAAGTTTTATTCTAGTGGAGAAAAGAGATATATATTTGTTTGATTCTTATTAATAACTGATAAGTCTTAAGATGAAAGTGTACAAGATGCTATGATAGTGACAAAGAGGCAGATATAAGCTAGTAAAAAGGTTAAGTCTGAGCTGACATCTATTGCATGAGAGTAAGTTATCTAATCAAAATGATGTCAGGGTGATACGAAGAAAAGTTTTAGAAACTGATAAAGTTCAGGAAAATGTTATGTGGTGAGAGCAACCATGGCCAGGCAAAGGGGCTGTTCCCAGAGTGACCGGAGCCCAAAATGAGGGTTTGGGGATGCGGAGAAGCTGAAGAGAGGGTAAAGCTAAGCCGTTTAAGGGTCATGCTGGCCATGTTATCCCCGGAGCAATAAGTCAGAGAAGTGACTGGATGAGCAATGATTTAATGAGAGGGACCTTCACTCTAGATTTACATGTATTGAGAGTTGCAGTGGGGAAACCAGATTGGAGCAGAGTAGGAATGGGTGGCGGAAAACGGTGAACACTGATCTGAGCCCAGGGCTTACATGACCAGTGAATTGTCACATGATCCCCAAGTGCTCTGAGTGGTTTACCCTCACAGATTTTTATAACCAAATGAGAAGAATTTCAGTGGGGACCAGATTTGAATTTTTTTTTTTTAGTCTATAAGTAATTCATTGAGATTCTGGTAGTCAGTAGAATTTGAAGAAGTGATAATGAGTGTTTAAGAAAATTATTTAGAGACCATTAATTTAATTTCACTAATAGATATGTAGATATGTACTGTTTACCTTTTAAAAGCTGCTGTGTGTTCATTTGTTTTGTATATAGTGAGACTGAATACACAAATGGGCAGTGGCCAGAGCATCTATCAGATAGAACCCTGACCCATAGCCTGCAGCAACCAGCCCAGGAAACCCACCCCGTTAGTAACCAACCATCCATTATACATCAAACTTGTAGGACGTCAGAATGGAACCTCTAGTAACAACCCAAGAGCCAAATAACAATCAAGCCAAGAAGACTACACTTGATTAATAACTGAAACCTTCTGTAATTTTTCCCCGGCTTCCAACTTGCTACCAACCAGAGAAAGCAATGATGTACCCTGCATCGGTCACATAAGATGCCCCGCTTCCAGTTAGCTTGTCTACAGCATCTCTGCCAAAACCTACCACTCAGGGTCCACCTGAAGCTTTTCTTTAACTTGGTACCTGCTATAATCAACTCTAAATAAGTAGCCTTTGCTGCTTCTGCTTCGATTGGTCCTCATGTTTTCACAATAGACTCTCTGTATTGTGAGCCCTGTTGTAGAGCTAAGCGTCCTTGCTAGTTCTAGCTACAGATCCGCTTAGTCAGGATCTGAGATAGTGAATGGATGAGTCATATGTTTTTTCTTAATATGTATGTGTGTGTTTGGGAGAAGGAAACAGACAGAAATAAAGAAACAGAGAGATGAAGAGTATCTGTGAGTGGGAGGTTGGCCCACTTCATTTGTTTCATTTCTATTGAGTGCCCCCAGTGTGTCAGGCACCATTTAAGGCCTCTTTTATACACAGGGGACAAACCAAAGATCCTTGTCCTCTTGGAGCTTGCATTCAGGAAGGAAACAAACAATTAAACACTGAATAGAATAAATAAGTTGACTAGCATTTTAGAGGATGGGAAGTACTATTGAAAGAATAAAGGCAAAGAGGTTGTCAGGGGTCTAGTGAAGAGAAAGTCAAATAGGTGGTCAGGAAAAGCCACCTTTCTGTGAAGGGGATAGTTAAGCAGAAACTTGAAGAAAAATGAAGAGTGAAATAAGCAGCTTTCGAAACGGAGAAGAGCTAGCACAGGGGGCCTGCAGATGGAAAGTTGCCTGGTGTGTTCCTGTAATAGCAGAGAGGTGAATGTGGCTGGAGATGAGTCAGTGAAAGGGAAGAGAGTTGGCGATGAGGCTGGAGGTGGTGGGGTTCGCTCGGGGAGAGGCAGAGAAAGCTCTTGGGCCCTCATTAGAGTGTTTGCTTTTTATTGGAGTCCAGTGGGGAGCAGTTGCAGAGTTCTGAGCAGAGGGACGGGGTGACAGATTTTAAACAGATCTCCTCCAGCTGCATTCAGAATAGACGAGAGAGAGAAAGAGTTGCTTCAGAGTGCAGTTTTGTGTTTACATTTAAATATTAGTGCGGTCAATAAGATAGACATTCACACAGTGGCTAAAAATATAACCAGACAATTCTGGAAACACCAATTCCAGAGGTGTTAGGGACCTGGAGTTCTTACAGTTTTCTCTTCCTGTCACCTTCTCCCTGTTCCATCCAACTAGTGATCAGGCCAAGCCAAGCCACCCCTTCTCTCTAAGTTTGACTACTCTAGAAACTGAGTGATCCTGGAAAAGGACTCATGGCCTCAAATAAACTTATATTAGAGCAAAACATTCCAATAATATCCCCTAAATTTAAACCCCAATTTACAAATCAAATGATACCTGCACCCACCCACTCTATGATTTTCAGTCTATGTCACAAATATATCCAATATCAACCCACTGTAAATAATCAAGCCAGATGCACTGGGAAGGGTAAGAATCATCAGAGGAAATTAATATGTATATATATTCTGATGTAATTGTGATAACTGCTAATTTGTAAGAGGAGAAAACTAGGACTGAAAAAAAAAATGATTTAAATCTTAACATCAATCTTAAACTCCAAGGAACTTGCTTCCTCACACTCTTGCCCAGGACCCTGGAGCGGAGAAAATCCCGGTAGTTTCATGTTAAAGTGATGCTTAAAAGTAAGATATTGGACTGACATCAATAGGAAAAGCAAACACACATGCATAGAAAGCTGACCTGTGCCTAAATGAAAACCAGAAAAAGTGTGGTTCAGGGGAATTTATTACCTGAAAATTCAATCTGTTTTCTAACTAATCTCATGTGAAGACAAATTTGAGAAGGAGAAATGCGAAATGTCTTAACCTTTTGGCATCGAGATGCTATTGTGCTTCTTTGTATTTTCATTGAAAAGAAAAATGCAGGAATCCAGAAAGAATGCATGTCCGTTTAACCTGGTTATGGCCCATTGGCAAGGCATTCTTTTCCAACTGTAAATGCTTTCTGGTGATTGAGGAATATTCCATGAGCAGAACCCATTTAGATATTTGAAATAAATGAACAAAAAGCCATTTCTCTACTTTTTCTGATACCAGTTTATCAACACACTTGCGGAACACAAAATTGCTATTATCATTTTTGGTCTTTTCCCATCAACACATTTAACAGCACTAAAGTTATTTACTTACATTTCAAATACTCATGGGCTTCAACTAAACACTGTGTAAAAATTAAAATAGATGTTATAAATAACACTCTACCAATTAAACTCCTGCAATATACTTGTGAAAACCCATTAAAGAGAGCTCCAAGGGATTAAAAATCCTGTGTTAAAATTATTGCTTAAAATAATTCAATTCTTAAATAGATTTTGAAAATCTGATTATCTTTCTGTCTTTGTTTTAAGACCTTATATTGGAAATAGTATTAAACACACAAATGGCGACTCTTAAGGCACCATTCAGAGAATCTGAAATTATTTCCCATTCTCTTGCCTGAGAATGCTTCTACTCTTTTTTTATTTTATTAACCTAATACTGTCCATGGCACATGGCTCCCAGAATGAAGGCCATATTTTTAAACCTGTCTTGCAGTCAAGTGTGTCGATGCACCTAAGTTTTCACCAGTCATTTAAACCACTGTTTTTGTTGTCTCTGTCTCCTAGCAGAAATGATATCATCACTAATACACATTAAGTAGCTGCGAATGGAGTTAGAAGAGTAAGTATGCAGTATCCGAGGGCATATGGAATGTAGCATCAGTGTACCTGAGTTCAAGTCCCACTGTAGCCACTTTCAGTAGTTATTAACTTATGGCAAATCAGTTAACTTCCAGAGCTTTGGTTTTCTCATCTGTAATGTGATGATAATAAAAGTGATCTCATAGCTTTGATGGGAATGAAAATATCTTATAAGGGGAATCTCTAGAAATTTTACTTACTATAGTGAATTCCTGTCTTGAATCTATAAATAGCCCTGGCTGGGTGGCTCAGTTGGTTGGAGCATTGTTCCATGCACCAACAGGTTGCAGGTTTAATTCCCAGCCAGGGCACATACCTAGGTTGTAGGTTCAATCCCTGGCTGGAGCATGTACAGGAGGCAACCAATCAATGTTTCTCTCTCTCATAGATGTTTCTCTCCCTCTCCCCCCCTCCCTTCCTATCTCTCCAAAATCAATATAAAAAATATTTTCAGGTGAGAATTAAAAATAAATATAAAGAGTTAAATTAAAGCACACACTCTCTTCATTTATGTTAACTTTATACTGAAAATGTTTATCTTACTGATGATCTAAAATTGATAGTTTTTTGGGGGGTCATTTTTGTTTGTTATTAATTGATTGGCTTATGATAGGTGGTAAAGATGAGAAAAATGAGTGTGATTTCCCTTTCAGTGTTTAGCCAACAGATAACTGGAGCACAGGCCTGCATGCAGCCTTTGGTACGAATGTCGGGTGGTGGGAGAAGCTTGATTGCGCTGAGTTTGTGGTGAGATTCTTCTGTGCCGCCTCATTTACTATTATAAGCAACACACCTGCAGATGTCGACCCGTGCATCTCAGTTTGATGTATGTAACATGTCTGGAGAGCATCATTTAGCCAAGAAAACAGAATCTAATAAAAATCAAGGGAGCACCCCTTAGTTCTTAATGGGAGCACCCCATTGCCAGTTACTGTCTCACGGAGACAGGATCTTGCCACATCCAAAAAGGTCAGTACTTGCCACTGTATTATTCTTTCATACTTGGGCTTATACCACGACTGTGAAAGAATGTGCATAGTAAATTGAATGCTCCTGTTTAGGGAAACATTTGTTCTGAGCTCTTTTAGGTTTTGAAACAAGCACAGCATCGAAAAGGCCTTGTCTTTGGAAGGGGGACAAAAAATCAACTCCAACTAATCCGCCCCGATTCCCAGCCTGTTATCCCAGTCTTCTTACATGTGTATGCTTGTGCACACACTCGTTTGTGTAAGCCTGTGTGTGTATTCACTACATTAATGACATCTCAAAATATGTCACTATGGGCTATGCACATTAATGAAAACATTTTCATCTAATCTCATTTCCTTTTCATACAGATGTGTAATCCCTTTTAATGGATCCTAGAAGTTGACTTGAGGTTCAATAAAAAGTATCATTTCCTAGATTGGACCATAGATGCAAGTGAATCCACAAATCCTCAATCTTTTATGAAAATGGAGGTAGATAATCATGAAAATACAGAAGTAATTTCTCTTTAAGCTTGGGGTTCAGTTTCTTTACTTAATACGTAAATGTACATCTTTGTAAAAGACTGAGATGTCATAGTAGTTTATTTCAAACTTATTAACAAAAAGTAACCATGAAAATCTAACTCAGAAGCAGCTCAGGATTCATGTTACTTCTCTTTACTGGAGTTCAAATGCCACACTCTGACTCTGGGACATGGACCACATCCCCTGACAGTATATAACATCTCATGAGGAGGAATGTAGCAAAGAACAGTATCAAATCAGTGCAGGCATCGTGCACCACCCTGGGGTCATGATGCAGACAGTGGTGCAGGCACAGTGCACACCCTGGGATCATGATGCAGACAGTGGTGCAGGCACAGTGCACACCCTGGGGTCATGATGCAGACAGTGGTGCAGGCACAGTGCACACCCTGGGGTCATGATGCAGACAGTGGTGCAGGCACAGTGCACACCCTGGGATCATGATGCAGACAGTGGTGCAGGCCCAGTGCACACCCTGGGCTTGTGATGCAGACAGTGGTGCAGGCCCAGTGCACACCCTGGGCTCGCGATGCAGACAGTGGTGCAGGCCCAGTGCACACCCTGGGATCGCGATGCAGACAGTGGTGCAGGCCCAGTGCACACCCTGGGCTTGTGATGCAGACAGTGGTGCAGGCCCAGTGCACACCCTGGGCTTGTGATGCAGACAGTGGTGCAGGCCCAGTGCACATCCTGGGATCGTGATGCAGACAGTGGTGTAGGCCCAGTGCACATCCTGGGATCGTGATGCAGACAGTGGTGTAGGCCCAGTGCACATCCTGGGATCGTGATGCAGACAGTGGTGCAGGCCCAGTGCACATCCTGGGATCGTGATGCAGACAGTGGTGCAGGCCCAGTGCACACCCTGGGCTTGTGATGCAGACAGTGGTGTAGGCCCAGTGCACATCCTGGGATCGTGATGCAGACAGTGGTGCAGGCCCAGTGCACACCCTGGGCTCGTGATGCAGACAGCAGTACAGGCATCAGTGAGGAGCAGGACATCAAGCAGGGAAAGAAATGTGACTTTCTCATGACCTCCACCCCTTCACACAGATCCATTATTTAAGATTCTTGTGTTAGTCAACAAAGAGGTCCTTCTAAAACAGGCTTACTTGCTGATCCAAGCAAACAGACTAGAAAAGTACACTTGGATCAAGAGGTGAAAATAGAAAGGTGTTATCCATTACCATGCTTCATAAAGATATTTAAATATATATAAAAAATATGAAATATCCCTCTGTAAAGTTACAGTGTTTGGGGTTCCAACCTTTACAGGTTGGATGATGGAGTGTCAATAAAGCTAATTAAACATTTCCATAAACCACAGAACTGAAAGGGACTTGGAGGAATCGTCTGTTGACATTTAAGCATCTACTGTGCAAAGTGGAAAGCAAGATTTGTATCCAACAATGCCACCTGGTTAGTCCAGCCGGCTTTACAACCTGGCAAACCGTTCTTGTGCAATGGCGCATTTTTATGAAATTAGGTGGACATTGTTAATGTTATAATCAACCAGCTTTTTTTCATCTCCCTGCATTGGAGTAGCTCCATTGTAACAGATGTTTCCCTCCTTAGTGCTGGGGTAAAACTGCATGTATCTGGACACAGGCGGGCAGCACTCGGCTTTGGAACATTAAGTCTTCCACCAGGTTATTTCCTCCGTTTCAGTCATTGGCTTAAATAGGACTGTTTCTTCCAAACTCAACAACATGGCATCCAAACACTATTTCTCCATTAGTCACCTGGTTCCGCACTCCAAAATGCAATTCAGACTTGGAAACAAGTGTGTATCCATGACCTTTTAGGTCTAACATGGTCTGGTGGAAAACATATTGGAAGAGTGTTAGTTTCACCAACTTGCTAGGTGACCTTTGACAAATTACTTGACCCCAATGTGCTTCATTTTCCTTTTTGCCCAGAGAACAGAGAGGCAATAATATATAGCTTCCTGCCCTACCTTGCAGGACTTTGTAAGGTTAAACTGAAGTAACTGTTTGTTTACATTCTGTTTTGACATGTTGATGCGGAAATGTCCTCCCTTTCTACGCTGGTAGAAACATGTCACCACATTTATAATAAAAATTGCTGAAAAGGGATTTGGTAGAAACACAATTCAGTCCACTTTTACTCTCTAGAACACATTTATTCCATTAAAGATGATGCCGGGTACGTTTTAAAAATTGTAAAAGCACAAGATTTAGAATTCAGACCTAGATGAAGTTCTGACACAGCTACTTAAGTTCTCTCTTCATTTCCAGAGACTTTGCCTTACCTAGCTCCATGCATCTGGGCTCAGTATGTTTTTCCACCTACACACAGCCCAATCCAGTGTAAGAGACAATCTTGGCTGAGGTAGGGAGCAATCTAACAACCATATTTTTACTCCCCAAATCCAGTGACTCATAGACATCTGCTGGGCTCCAACTTGGTTCAATTTGTCTGCCTCCTTGCAAATAAGGCCCTGGAAACACTGTGACCAGTCGGTGTAGCCAGGGTGTGTGTGCTCAACTCACTGCTCCTCCAACCCTGAACACCTTCAGAATGAGTAGTACAATTTCCACTCAGATCTGGAACTCTGATCAAAACTCCACCCTCCTGTAGTTTCTGGAATACAATAGGTAATCAACATTTTCGAATGATTATGAGACTCTCCTTAGCTTTTTTTTTCCTCTGTCTTCCCTAAGACTGACTCCTTTCCCTCATAAATTGAGGTCTGAGTTCCTGACTTATAGGCTGTATCCTTTGAGTGACAACCACTCACTTATCTGACAACTGTTTCTGAATTCTCTAAAGTTGTGCCCCAAATTCCAAATGGGAATCCCTGGATCTTACCATTTCCAGAGTTCTGACATAGACTTTCAGGCCATCTGGACACCAAGGCCCAATCACTATAACCACTGAAGTAAAATTTTAAAACCAGATCAATTGCCTCATCTCTATTCCATTTTGATTTCTGAATCTCCTAGAAAGCAGAAACTCCTCCCAGGCATTCAAAAACAGGTATTGGTCAGCTAGCATTTGTCAGTCATAGTAGCTGGGAATAATTATAATAAGTTAACATTTATTTAATATTTAAGTGGGTAGTATTCCAATTTCCTTTCACAGGCAGGAGAATTGAGGCATAGAGAAATTAAATTATTTGCCCAAGGTTATATAGCTAGTAAGCGGTAGGGCTAGGATCTGACGTGGGCAGGCTGCTCCCAAGTGCTATAGCTGCTGAGACCAGGGAAAGATGAGATGTTGTTTCCTAGAAGAGGTGATGTTTGAGATGGGATTGTAAGAATAAGTAGAAATGGCCCAGGCAATAAATTGGAGGAAAGGGCAGTCCTAAAAGACAAGACCATA
The DNA here is from genome assembly GCF_054644295.1 of Miniopterus natalensis. Taxonomy (NCBI): domain Eukaryota; kingdom Metazoa; phylum Chordata; class Mammalia; order Chiroptera; family Miniopteridae; genus Miniopterus; species Miniopterus natalensis. The sequence continues at coordinate 29,223,628 of NC_142096.1, forward strand.
TCCAGAGCTATGGGAACATGAGAATACATAGATGATTTGAGAAGTGTTAGCAAAGACCAAAGGTGTAGATTGAAGGAGCAATGACAGAGAACTCTAGAAAGACAGGAAGGAGCAAGAAATCATGTCTAATGTCTCAGCTTTTTGGATTTTATTATGATGTCAATGAAGAAATGTCAAAGTAGTTTAAGCACGAGTGACATAGACACCACCGCCCTTAGACATGGGCAAGAGGAATCCTTGGCCTGGAGCCATGCATATCACAGACATACACACAGATTTTATTAAAAGACATATAGTCCTCTAGTAACATTATCAGCTTATCCTGGTTTGCCTGGGATTTTCTTAGTTTTAGCACCAGAAATATTGCCTCCCAGGAACACCTCACAGTCCCAGGCAAACCAGTAAGATCAGTCCCCCTAACCTCTGCTATCTGTAATCTGGTTTCCGGAGCTAGCACTGTGACCCATAACCCTGAACGTCCACCCTTGCGACTAACCCCATTCAGGCCCCAGAGAAATGCTTCTCTACATAATTTTCCTGCATATTCTCAAACCAAAAGCCCTGCAGGACTGTGGGCTGTACCACTAGTGATACTGCAGACAGACACTACTTTGGAGAATGGGCAGAATTTGAGCTGCAGAAATACTTAGGTAAGAAAAAGGGCAAAGTTTTCATCAACTTGTCAGATCCTTCCTTCCCTTCGGATATCATAAATATAATGGATTCTTGGAACTATTTCATTGCTTTCTAGTTGCTCCAAGCATCCATTTTATTGTTTCTTACTGTATTTCCGTTCGAGGTTTGGAGGTGCTCACAAAAGGGTGTGGAAGACACAATAGTTACATGTGATAGCTGAGGAGTATTTTGCATTTAAAATATGTTATCACTCTTAAAATTATGTAAGAAGGGATATAGACCCTAAAAGATGCGTGTGACACCAAGTCTTTATATATTTTGTTGTTAATCCTCACCTGAGGATATTTTTTCCATTGATTTTTTTTTAGAGAGAGTGAAAGGGGGGGAGAGGGAAGAGAAATACCTATGTGAGAGAGACACATCAGTTGATTGCTTCCCATATAAGCCCTTGACCAGAATCGAACCTGTGACCCTTCAGTCCAAGGGCTGACACTCTAACCACTGAGCCAAACCAGCTACAGCCAAGTCTTTATATTATGTGTGGATCTACTTGTTGCTTTAAGAGAAGACATAAAAGGTCATATGAGTAATATTGATTTATATAATAAAACTAAAATATTTTATGATATTTACTGCAATAATAATAATTTATCACATGTAGCCCCACATTAGAGTTTGAATATTACATGTGAAATTTGTTCTTCTCTGGTTTAAGTATTTCTTTAAGAATTTTATTGATAGTAAAAAATTGCCATTGTCTCAGCAGAGAAAAGTTTCTCCAAATTCCTGTTAATAAAAAGCTATTTAGGAGCTACAACAATTCAAGAAAAGCTTTCTAATTTCTCATTGCTATCAACAGAATACAAATTATGAGAAAATATTGATAATAAAAATATAATTTGTGATTTTACTAAAATGAAGAAACATAAAATTTATTGGAAAAAACAAACATTGATTACTTAAATATATATACCTTTATTTTATTACTTATGCAATCATTATTGCCCTAACATCAGAAAATCTAGACATGGGCAGTAACAATTATTCAGTTATCTGATAATTTATCAAACAGTTGCATAAAACATAGCTTTGCAATATATTATGATTTTACTGTTATGAAAATGTTTTTAAGGTAGGAGGATTTTATTGATTTTATTTAACAGTTTGTTACGTGTGCCTATCATTTTTAACTATTTAGACATGTGATATGTGAGCCCTCATTTGTACACTTGTCCTAAGCCCACTACTATTAGCAGCAGGCCTGGCGCAGGTGATTACATAGACATGTTGTAAAGACCATTAACAATTTAAATCTTGAGCTGGAGGACACTAATAGCAAAGACAGAGAGACCAATTCAGAAGAATCTGTATCAATTTGGAATTGAGATTTCTATCTTGTATGCCAGAAATATGTACGCATATATATGCTAGCAGCAGGCCTGGCCCACCTCTGCAGGTAAATAAATATCTGAAACTCCCATTTCTCACTCAGATCATTTACTGCAACGTGGGTGAGTTTGTTGGTGAGGGAGGGACAAGAAATGAAGGGATTTCCGTCAGATAGCCTCCATTTAGTGCTAGAATTAAGAGGGAAGGTTTGCTGCTGAATGTGATTATGGAAATGTTATAGAAAAGAATTTTAATGAGAGTAAAGAAGGTTAGAAGTTACTGTTTTGAGAAGTGGACATTATATCTCTATGAGGCCCTGAGAAATTTCAGGAAGACAATATTCAGTTGCCAGTGGACACTAAAGACCGTGAATCTATCATGGTTGCAACCAAGATTATTGTTTATATAGAAATTCTTGGCAGCCAGGCCGCAAGAGAGAGGCTGAATAAGTGTATTAATCCAAGGTTATAGTATTTTCAGGAGGTATTGTAGAATTTTGTCAAGTTTGTATAGAAGGACTAATAGACAAGGCAATGAAGAATTAGCAATCTAGGAGAGAGAGAGCTAGAGCGGGCGAGAGAGGGGGGAGAGGGGGCAGTGAAGAGAGAATATTCATGAATTAAATATCTCTAAGAGGTCAAAATAAAAGATGTTTATAAAGATGTGATGGAGCTGATGGCAGTGAAATCGTGTTGGAGGGTGGAACATTGGAGTTTTTATTTTGGAATGTTGGGTGATTCCTAGCTATAACCAGTTCTAAGGTATGACCATGAGTGTTGGCTGCAGTAAGAGCTGAGGTGTAGTTCACTGATATAAAAAGGGCAACAAATTACTATACAAGGTTATTGGGTAGGTCAACATAGACATTGGAGTCATCTAGGATGATAGCAGGACTTGTGGGTGAGAGAGGACTGTGAGCCAGGTGCAGTAAACACACAGTCTGACCATGGAGACATTAGATACCAGCATTGAGGAGGAAGGTGGAATAACATAATAATATAAGCTTGAAAAAGAAATATTTATTTGAGTGGGATGGAATGTCTTTGGAGGCAAAGAAGTAGAAGTCTAACATTCTTTCTTTCTAGCCTGCAAAGTGTAGAATTTTTGACAACAAGCAACCTCCATTTAAAGATACTACAGGGAAGCAGAATTCTTCAGAGGGTCAGGTCTTAACCTTAACAAGAAATCAAAGGTTTAGAGTAGTTGGAAGTTTCTTTAGCATGGAATTGAATTATATTTGGCTCAGGTGTAATTGGATCATATAGGGAAATTGTTGGGAGATGGAAAGAGTATCAGTAATAATAAAAATTCATATTTTATTTCATTTCTATGATCCAGACACTTCCAAGCATCTTACCTATAACATTATCTCACTTTAAATCATCACAAGAACCCATAAGATATATACTATTTTGCCTATTTATAGACAAGAGAGCAGAGGCATCAAAGGCTTAAGCAGAACTATTACAGCCCATTGGTATAGTCAGGTTTCAAAATATAGTGCCCCTGCCCATCTGGCTTAAATACAAAACATCTAATGCAAAAGTAGAAAAATATTGTTGAACCTAGGACAATCATTACTTCCAATATTATCTTTTAGGCATATCTATCTCAGCTCAAAATAACTAAGGCTTCATGCAGCAGACTTATATGAGTCACATATTGTGTGATTATAGGCCCCAGGTGGCCCAAGACAGTTTTGATTTGTGCTATTGCCATGGCATACTCTTTACTTTTTACTCTCAAATGCTTCCTGGTGTGGACCATTAATTGTAGGAACACCCTAATTTCACATTTCTCACTAAGCCTAGAGGGGCTAGATCCTACCGTTGCTCCTGGCAGCGACAGACTCTACTTAGATTCATACAGACAGCACAGTCTCAAAGTCAGTGTAATATCCACCCTCTAAACACAATGAAACGTTCACAGAAAGCTTCCTGTATTCTGAAACTCTTCTAATAGGTACTTAGGTTAATTGTAAAGGGGGGGGGGGGACAACAGAAGCCATAAATTATAAGGAACAGCAATTCATATCCCTATATTTTATGTGGCTATGATTTAAATATAATGTTTTTATTTATCATATTAAATATCATTACAGTTAATTTTGTGTACATAGTTAATATGAGGTAACCTATGGTAACCTATCCCTAATGATACATTTTCTAATGTTGTCTTTCTGAACTTGCACACTCAGAGAATTACTCTTTGCTTCCCTTTATCTTTACAACTAAAGTTTGAACTTTCCCTTGTCTCTGTTCTTTGGGTGGTGAATATTTTAATTTCTCCTGCCTAAAGCAATGCAGTTCTGATCTTATAACACCCAGAGTTTCACTGTGCCACCTTAAAATACTATTATCTTTTCTTCTTATTGTATCTTTTTGATGTATTTTAAAATATAATATTGATATAAGGCTTTTAAAAGTATAACTCAGAATAATTCACAATAATGAGACATATAAAGAGTTTGAATTTTGCTTGTTCTTGAAGCCTTCCCAGTTTAAAAGAGTTTACTCAGTTCTTCAAGCTGAAAGGATTAAATTAGAATAATGGTTTATGTCAGACAAGGAGAAATTTAGATCAAGTGCCTTTAACAACCCTGTTTTCTCAAAAGAGGAAACAACAGACAAATTAAGGGAAACTATTTAGAGTAACTTGAAACTGTTGAAATACAGATAAATTCATAAGAAAGAGTTAAATACTATTTACCAATATAATTCACACTTCGGTGGATTTTGAAAAACAAAATGCCTTCTTTGACACACAGAGCTTTCCAGTAGAGGGCTCCACAAGACTGAAGGATGTTATGTTCCACAGAATTGAGGAGGTTCCTCTTGCGAAGCCATTTTATGATTATACACAATATAGTAAAATAATGTTTTGAAACTCCACAACCCCCTACAGTTGATTGAGAATTAAAAAAAAAAAAAAAAAAAAGTTGATCTAGTACTGATGTCAGTGGGATCATTAGTTTGATTTCAACATTCTAAAGTACATGCAAACTCATTGGTTTTTCTAGACTCTTGTCTGATGATACAAAGCAATCTACTGTCTGAACTGCAGGACTTATATGGACAAAAGAAGCTGTTTCCTTGGAAACAAGTCCTTGAAAGCTCTGGGAACATCTCCTTCCTAGGAGTTAATTTGTTTCAGATGGGGAAAGGTGATTACTTATGAGCCATGAAGAGAGAGAGAGAGAGAAAGGGAGAGAGGGGGGCTCATAGAGTTTTCTTATCATCGCTGTTAATTTGTTTAAAAATGTAGGTGGCAGCAGCAAGAGTAAACATTAATGATATCGTCACTGTCTAAGGTCGTAACTCTACCACAATTCATACCTATGTGTAGAAGAAACAGAGTAGGGATAGGAAAAAAATTTCCTAATTGAGCCAAAGTAGTCAAAAGTGTGCTGACTACCCTTCCCAGTTTCCCAATTTGCTGGAAAATTTCCAATGCTCTGCTTTATTTAATGCTGATCATTATAAAGTGCAGATGTTTACCACTTGGGTAGAATTACCTATAAAAGATAATGACCTGTCATTGAAGAAAGATGGAATTTCTGACTCATTGATTTGAACACTTTTCCCAGTTGTAGTGAAGTATTAATCCTGCTAAATCTACTCTTTTGCTTGACTCCTTGCCTTCTTTGTCCCTTCTAGCTTGTAGTCCTTGTGTTCAGGCGTATGGAAGCTTCCTCAATTCTGGACACTTCAGTAAGACTCTGTTGGTCAGTTGGTTCATTGTTGGCATTGTTGATAACGGTTGAGTTTGGAGCTATAGCATTGAATAAAGTGAATCAGTCTGTATATGAAAGAAACTTAGGACCTATTCTTTTATATCACCCGTCTAATGAACCAATTAACCAGACAACAGAGATCACACCACAAATTAACTGTGACATGTAAGACTTTTAGAAAAATCAGACACAACTATAATCCACATATTTACTCAGTGAACAATATTTATTCAGTGTTTACTTGTGCTACATATTATTTTAAATGCTTGGATAAGTCACTGAACAGAAACTGTCCCAGACTTTGTTTTGCTTATATACAGATGGGAAGATTACAACTGGAATTAAACTTGGGGCACTACCATCACACCTCAAGTGTCTGCATGTGCTAAAGGTGTCAATAACAAACCTAGGCACGTCTTAACTTGGAGTGCTGAAGACTTCTCTGGCTAGGCCTGCTTAGATCAGCCCTCTATCTCTGACTAGCCTGACCTCACTGTGACCACCATAATCATGGTGCTGTTGTAACTTAGTAAGTCATATGTGTAGAAATGTAGTGTTGAATATTCCTGTGTCCCATGGACTGCATGGTAGAGAAGCGGGAGTAGAGAGTTGAACCAGGGTTGAGGCCAGATCAACCTTGTGAGTGGGATGTGATATCTTCATGGTATTAAAGGGAACATGAGCTCCAGGCCAACATCAGCAATGAGTGAAGTAAGCAGGGGAATAGGAAATGCTAGACAGGCACTAACAACTCAGAGGAGCAGCTATCAAGTGAACAGTGCCAAAGAGGATTTAAAACAATCCCCAGTCTTTTCCCCCACAAACACACTACATTAAAGTGGTTCTTATATGGTAGTAAGACCTGACATTGTATTTGCTACAGCTAGTTGCATGGCCTTCTTCACAGGCATTCCCTTTTAAGGAAGCATCATAATTCTGTCAGAAATCTAAAGTGACCTGTCAAAATGTAAGCTCCTTGTGGTTGAGAATTGTATTTATCTTATTTACTGTGATGCCCCCCAAACCTTGAATGATCCTTGGCATATAAAAGGTGGGAGATACAGATTTGTTAAGTAAATAAATCTACAGCTGACATTAAAAAAAATTATTTATCACAAAGAAGGACTCTAAAATTTATGTAATTGTCTTGCAAAGATACTTCCTCTTAAAAAAATAGCATGTGTCAACCAATTTAATTCAATTACTTGGGTTTATTATTACTGTGGTTTATTTATTTTTTTGAAGCACAATAAAAATGAACTATAACTCATGTGCTAATTCTCAAAATGTAGGGATTTTATGGCAGCTTTCTGAAATCTCTTTTTGAATGTATTTTTTTATATTCCCTATGCTGTACTTTACATCCCCATGACTATTCTGTAACAACCAATTTGTACTTCTTAATCCCTTTACCCTTTACCCCCCAACCCCCCTCCCATCTGACAACTGCCAAAATGTTCTCTGTATCTATGAGTCTGTTTCTATTCTGCCTTTTCATTTATTTATTTTTCAGATTCAATTGTTGAGAAATATGCATTTATTGCCATTTTATTATTTATATTTTTAATCTTTTTTTCCCATTCTTCTTCTTAAAGAAAGAAGATCCTTTAACATTTCATGTAATATTGGTGGTGATGAACTCCTTTAGCTTTTTCTGGTCTGGGAAGCTCTTTATATGTCCTTCAATTCTAAATGATAGTTTTGCTAGGTAGAGTAATTTTATTTTGGGCCTAAAACACTGAGTTTTGATCTCCCATTTGTGTAAGAACTTATCTGCATCTATGTTTGTATCAACCACTTTCTTCTACTAATGCCCTATTTTCTCTGGCTCTTACCCATTTTTTTTCTTTTCAGGTCCTAAATGTGAATCTTTTCCAAGCTTCTCTCTGGACTCTGACTTTGATCTTTTCACACATCTTTAAATATAACCCACATGCAAATTCTATCCTAAAATTGGTCACCGTCCCCCTGCTTTGTCACCACAATGTTTTATTGCTATCTTGCCTTGAAAGATCAAAAAACAGGACTTGTATTTTTCATCCTTAATTATGCTTCCTCTTGAATTCATATTGTACTTCTCATATTGCTTCACTATTTTCCCAGTATTCCATGGTTAAATCCTTACAGGCATCTTATCTCTTTCTTCAGGACTTCCAAATAAAATCAGTGGATAAAAAAGCAAAAAATGTGGTCAGTTCTTCCATTACCTTAATCTCCCACATCTTTATTCCGTTACCCTTACTCATTGTTTTTCCTGTCCTACTACATAGTCTTCCAACAACACATTTTGACTTTCCTTTTAATTCATCTTACACATTACTCTCAGCACAACTTTCCTAGAGTGCTACCTTGCTACCCTCATGTATCTAATGCAGTTAAATAGAATATAAAATTTAAATTTGGCTTTCCAGACTATGTTGAGGCTTCAATGTACTGTTTTAATTCTCATCCCTGCAAAATCTTCATTATACTCTAGAAAATTTAAATAATTGCTTTTTTCAAAATCACCATGACATTTCCTAGCTCTGTGCATCTCTTATACTACTCCTTCCACTAGGAATATACTTTCATCCACCTTCTTCTACTTTAGTCCATTTACCTGAAGTTCTGTGCCCTTTCCTGGCTCTTCTTGTAGTAGTTACTTATGGTTGTGTGATAAATTACTCCAAAACTTAGCAGCATAAAACAACTAACATTTATTTTCTCACAATTTCTTTGTATCAGGAGTCTGGGCATCATTTAGCTGGATGCCTGTGTCTCTTGCTAAACTTCGGTCAGGGAGTCATCCAAGGCTGTAGGTATCTCGGGGCCCAGCTAGGGAGAGAATTCACTTCCAAACTCGCTGGTATGGTTGTTGGCAGGATTGAGTCCCTTGTGGACTGTCGCCGGAGGGCCTGAGGTTCTCACTGGCTTTTGATTGGAGGTTGTCCTCAGCTCTCTGCCATTGCACAGGGAAGCTCCCAGCATGCTGGCTTCCTTCGTCAGAGCAAGAGGGAGAGCAAGAGAGACCAGTCGAGATGGAAGCCAGCATCGTTTTGTAGCAACCTCAGAAGTGACATCCAATCACATTGGTATTCTATTCATTAGTAGAGAGTCACTCAAGGGGAGAAGATGACATAGGATGTGAATATTAGAGGGCAGGGATCACTGAGATGTTGTCTATCAACCACATTCTTCATTGTCATTCTTTTCTTATTTCTCTCAGGAAATACAAACTTCTGTTGGTCTCCGAATTCCTATAGTAGTTAATTGGCTTCTTTTTTCTGCCACTAATCACTTTTCTTATTAGAGAACTTTTGTATGTCCTATTGACTATAATCTATTTAATTCTCAATTTTACAACATTTTACTTATAGTATTTTGGGCTAAATATTGCTGAGTGGTTTTTATCTCTGTCATAATCTCTCCTAACAGGAGAGACAGTTTCTTATTACCTTTCTGTTCAAACTCTCACCTCGAACATCATGAATACTCTAACCTGAAAAACCAATATAAACTTCCAAAATACCCAGCGGAAGAAAACTTGTAAAATGATCCAACTTGTATTTTCCTTTACTGGACTCAAGGTATGCCATTGCAGTTTTTAAGAGTGTAATTTTTAAAAATAAAATTCTACTACAATAGCATATTCTTGAGATTAACAGTTCTAATGGCATTTCATCTGTATTTGCATTACTTTCCACAAAAAGCACTTAGAAAATGTTGATTAGCACATGGTTTTGAGGTAAGTACACTACAGGGTCTTCTGCCATGTAGTTGGAGAAAAAGTAATTTAAAACTTATACTAAAGAAGATTGATTTATAAGCTAATACCCATTCTTTCTTATTAAATCCTAGATGCAGACAATAATTTCATAAAACATAGTGTAACAACTTTATAAAAAATAGTCTAACAATAGACTGATTTTAGCATCCTCAGTTCACAAAATGTTGGGAAAGGGGGCAGTAATTATTTTTCATACATTGTACTCATCAAACAACACTCCACATTATTTATTTTTATAAATTCTACTGTAAAAAATTTTATGAATTTTTAAATACTTAACTTACCTTAAACTCCCTTACCAGAAATACTTGTTTCAAGAGAATCCAATGTTGGCTGATCACAAATGAATGTCTGTTATAAACAAGTGTCAAATGACAATGATTATGTTCTTCTTTGAACGTTGCTGGATTTTTTCCCCTTTATTCATTCCGTTTAAAAATCATAAAAATAACTTTGAATAGTTATGCATTGAAATTATGAATATATCCCATTTTTTCTTCAATTTTTACTGCTAGCATGAATGAATAGTACCATTGTTCTTGATTTTAATCATTGATAATTTTTCCCTGAGGACACTGTTGACTTTCAGAACAATGCAATTGTTATGATGCTGCAGAAGTGTTCCAACAACAACTTTGTCCCCCCTCTGATACTCCAGAACTGTCATAACTAAAATGCACTATCGGCTGCTGTTCAAATGAAATAACAATTTAAATGCCCCACAAGACATATACAGACTTCAGAAAGCATTATTTTTTTTACTACAAGCATAAGAGCTATAAATTTTGTTTCAAAAAAAAAAGGAAACCACAAAGTTCTTGAATTCCCTCTCAGACTAAGTTAGAATCCAGATCTTCCTGAATTCAACTCTTTTTAATATTTTGCATCAGATCTTCAGTTGATCTGGTTTTCCAAAAGATATAAGTTTCGCTTTCATAATTCATTCCCAGTTTGGCCTGGAATAAGATAGCTTACCTCCACATTCCTGGCAAGAAACATTTCTTTGCTGGAAAAAAAGGTTCACCTCTTAACTGAATGTTTGGCTAGAGATCAGGAAAAACTAAGATCCGATTTCTTTTACACTTGACTTCCTCTTTCATGTGACCCTTATACAGAATCGTCTTTATTCTTCACTCTGTCTGCTGGAATATAATAAATTATGCCAGTTCCTGTTGACCTAGCACCCTTAGGAATTCTTAAATATATTCCACAAATAATGTACCTTTCAGTTCATTGAAATCGAGCAGCTTGAGAATTCATTCATCTCAAACAAAGGATGTGAAATGTGTCTTCTCCACTTCCTAAGAGGCCCAGTGTACCAACTGCCTTTAAACCGGTGTTTGATTTTCCAAGCTTCTAACTAGTGCCAACGTTCCTTCTTTATAATGTTGCTGACTCCTCGGGTTTAGCCTCTTTTTGCCTTCTGGGCCTGCAAATTGTTCCCGTCTAACTTTTAAACTGCTGTTGTTTAGTTTACACAAGTTAACAATCCCCTACCAACTCTCCTCCCTCCCCACCCCCCAGCGGCCTCTCAGGAAGGGAAGGCACCAGGAAGGAGGGAGGAGGCTGAAGGCTGTGGGTTCTGTAGCGCACTGGAGTGAAGGGAATGGTGCTGACTGAGCCGTGTTTGCTATGCCAGTGTACGAATGAGAAAATTGAACTATGTATGTAAAATAAAATAGGACATTATTTCAATCTCATCATGAAATAAGAAGAATATACCCAGAAGGACAGTGTTTTATAAAATCTCTAGTCATTGAAATGATATAAACGTGGTTGACAAAATAGAATACAAGAGCTTATGTTATATAGGAGATCTGTTACTGCTGAGCTCAGATCTATAGCTGTATCTCTATCGCTGTATCTATCGCTATGTCTATAGTTGTATCTATATCTATATATCTATCTATAGCTGTATCTAATCTATGTCTATATCTATATGTCATCTATATCTATATCTATAATCTGTAGCTGCATCTCTATCTCTATATCCATATCCATATCTATCTATCTATATCTGTAATATCATCTATACCTCTCTATATCTACAACACCCTTCTATGTCATCTATATCTATATCTATATCTATATCTATATCTATATCTATCTATATCATCTATATCTATATCTATATCTATATCTATCTATATCATCTATATCTAATCTATATCTATATATATCTATCTGTATCTGTATCCGTATCTGTATCTATATCTGTATCTATGTCTATATCTGTATCTATATCTATATCTGTATCATCTATCTATATCTATATCTATAATCTATAGCTGTATCTACATCTATATCTATCTATATATAGAGAATGCCACAGCTCCACCACTAAAATTATGGTGTATAACATAATGTCTTGAACATTCCAGGCTCTCAGGTTCCTTGTTTAGTTGGTTTAAGTGAGTTTTTGTTTGACTCCAAAAATATAAAACAAAAGAATGTCTTAATGATTCAATAGGAACGAAGGCCCGTGACATGTTTTCAGTTGAATGTTTGGAATAAGAAGGAAAATAAAGAAACGTATCCGTCAGGTTGTAGTCAAGAGAGCAGTGATCACAGCAGTTATTTTAATGGAGAGATTTTCATAGAGGAAATCGGTTACCTTGGTACCCGAGGACAAAGGCAGAACACAAACAAAACTGAAACACAGAGACTGTGATTTCCAGGGGCAGCCTTCATCTGTAGGGCTAATGGAACCAAAGGGAACCATTGGCCACTGGGCTCTGGAAGCCTGGAGCAGGGTTCCCATGGCACTGAGACCCATACCCTCTAAGGAGAGCAGCTCTCTGGGCCATGCTGGCACCTCAGGAACTCTGGAGAGGAAGTGAGGGAGTGGAATCCACACTTCTGAGGAACTGGGCACCACGTGGAGGTGCTAGGACCTCTGATCTGCCTACTTAGGATAGAAAACAAACAAAAAGAAAGGAAATTGTCCGTGATTACCACTGGAACCAACTGCTGCTGCCCAGGAGTCATTCCCTAGACAGCTATCAAACAAAAATGCAGTTTGCTGAGTTCCAGCTCCTGAAACATGAACCAGAATATCAAAGTCTGTGACAGACAATAGCTGATAACCAATATAATACAAGGGAGCAGAGGGGAAAAACCCAGAAAAGCAGTTACACTAAATGACTGCTGTGCACTGTCTGGGTACATGTGGTGATGGGGCTGGGGAAAGGCTCTCAGGAAGCCCAAGAGGTCAGGAAACTGTTTTCCTTTTGCAGAGCCTTCGAATCCTGTTCAGGCTTCTTTCTCCATATCATGACCACCACCCTCCTTGTCTAATGCCTGAGATGAGTCCTCATTGGCTGTGGGCTGAAATTCAACCATCTTAACCTTCTGCTCATAGCCCTTCATGATGTGCCTCACAGGGCATTTTAAAAAATCATTATAAAAATGCTCAATTTTTGAAATTGCCATACTCTCACCTGTTAGATATTCTGGGTGAAATTATTTCCAGAATAGTATATTTATACTATTAAGCCACCAGCCACATTTTTCCATTAACAGAATTTTATACACCAAACACACACGCGCGCGCACACACACACACACACACACACACACACACACAAAATAAGCTCTTCGAAAATATACTCAACTTGTAATCCAGCCCCACAATGTTTTTATAAACACTTTCTCTATCAATAGAGGAATCTATATAGCATGCCAACTGTACCTAGCCAGCAGAGATATGCAAGATTTGGCTTGATTTGTTTATGACTGTTGAGCATGTCTAATCATCTACTTATACGCTGGGTGACCTGTAATGTCACCTAATATTTTCTCACTATGTTTTGAAGTTTAGAAAGGCATGCCGCCAGGATATAATACTTATCTGTAGGGTAAACACTGCCTTGCTCATTAAGCTCCCTTCCATTGTAACTATGACACATTCTTTGATTATTAATGGCAGCTAAAGTAATAAGACTATAAACAAGGTCATTGCCACAAGAAAAGCTTTGTAAATGTTGAAAGGATAAATGGCTGCAAAAAGAAGAAAATATGTGCAAGAGTATTGAATTCACTATGTGTTTTTAAATACAACCTATAATATACTGGAAATGCCCATAATTACTTGAATTTAAATCAAGAAGGGCACGCTCTTTCAAAGTTCTGAACTTCTTCTATTTGACCAAAGACTCCCTCCCCAGCAAACATGCTTCGTGAAGGCAGATCGTCTTCACTCATTGTATTCCCAAAGGTTAGTAAGGTGGCCAGCCTATAGTGGAAGCTCAATTTATATTTCAATGAATGAATGAATGAATGGAATAAATATGGTACACACAACATTTTGATACCCACACAGCATACTTTCTGTTATATTCCAAAATTTACTATTAGAATAAAAAGTAGTTCAATACCTGAGGACTGTTGAAACAAAAGTCTGTGGAAATCTATTATTTTTATTTTTAAATGTTCTATTACCCTGAACATCCATCCACAGGGAAATGTTTTCCTAGGCTCTGGCTACATGACCACAGGAGAATTGGATCAGTGCTAAAAAAGTAATTGAACAATTCAACAAATCTGTTGTGCCGAGGGCTGTTTAATATATCATGGGTGTCAGGACTGGTTCCCCACTGCTGAAGGCAGGTGCAGAGATGAGTCATGAGTCATTGTGCCAAGGCAGTTTTCAGATTCTTCTGATTCTTAGTTTTAGTACTCAGACCATGATATTTGAAATTCATGAGCATCTCACATTATTCATTGAAAATATGAGAGCAACAGAAGTTACACTCATACTTAAGAGACCTAGCCCTGGCAGGGTGGCTCAGTTGGTTGGAGTGTTTACCTGTACACCAAAGGGTTGCAGGTTTGATTCCCGGTCAGGGTACATGCCCGGGTTGCGGGCTGCAGCCGATCAGTGACTCTCTCATCATTGATGTTTCTGTCTCTCTCTCTCCCTCTCCCTTCCTCTCTCTGAAATCAATAAAGATATATTAAAAAATAAAAGCAACAAAAAAACCCACCATATCCTTGGGTGAGGGTTAAAAAAAACAAACAAGGTCTATCCAAGACCCTTGAGCAACTATAGGAAGAAAGAGAGCAGAGTGGCTCAGAGGTCAACGGAAGTAGCCTTTCTGGTGTATTTTCTGATTTTGTTGTTCAAGTTCAATAGCTTTAGGTACATCCTAACAGCTTTAATGAGATTTGTTGTCTTCTAGGAAAATTAGTCAAAATCTAAATGTAATGGATTTTCACTCTGACCGTAAAGCAAGAGAATCACAAAGAGGATCCAATTGTCATGTCTTACAGTGTAATCCACGTAGAGCCATGGTTGGCTCATGCCTGGGAGTTGGCCTCAGGATAGTGTTTTATTAAAAAAAACTAAGAATCCAGCAATAGCAATAAATTAATTTAAAATAAAATTTCTAGTAGTCCTAGATGGGATCCTGGAACAGAAAAGGACATTAGCAAGAAACTGACAAAATCTGAATTCATTTTTCTCTGTAATATTTTACTGGTTCCTTTTGACACATTATATCTGAGAGGAACTGCACAGGGGTGTGAATATCAGGAAGTAAGGGTCATTGGGGGACATTTTGGAAGTTTGCTATTATATATGCTTTTTAAAAATATATATATATTCTTCAGTTATTGGAAATGGTGTTAAAAAGATGCATTAGCTCAAGCTGTTCATTTGTATTATTCAAATTCTTTATACTCTCTTTTAAATTTTAAAATAACGTATAACATACACATAGTAGGACATGCAAATCTTGAAATTGTATAAGTGCATACGTCTATGTTACTGCCACCCATATAATAAAAATGGGACATTACTAACACCCGGGAATCTCCATCAGGCCCCTCTGAGTAACTCTCTCCCGAAAGGCGCATCCTGCCCCTGCCCCCGCCCGCCTGGGAAGAGGAGGCAGCGAGACAACTAGCCACCGCCCTACCTCGTTCCACACGTCCTGGGGCACAGACTGGCTTGGGTTTTCGAGGTGCGTTGGGTGCCGCTGCTGGGCTTCCCCACTCCCCGCCTGCGTCTGCTGCACTCACACCAGGCCATGCGGGTGGGGCAAAGGGACCAAGGTCCTCCCTAACCACTACAGATTTTCCTGTCTTTTCTGACTTTTAACACTAGTTTTTCCTGTCTTTTTTTAATTACCTAAGTGGAATCACACAGTATACCCTCTTCTGTGGCTTCTTTTGTGCCATTTTATGGTTTGCCCATGTCGTTGCATGTCAGTGTTCTATTTGCCTTCACTGCTGCATAGAATTAGACTGTATGATTGTGTGAAAACATTTATATTTTAACTATAATGCCCATTTGGGTTGTTTCTAGTTTGCAGCTATGACAAAGAATGCAACTATAAAATGTTTATACATGCATTTGGCATATAGTACTTGCGGTTCTATAACCCTATATAAAACTTGCGTGAAATTGCTGGGTCAGAGGTACGAATATGTTTGATTTGAAAGGTATTTCCAAATATTTTTCCCAAGTGGTTTGACCAAGTTAAAATCCTTCCACAAGCATATGAAAGTCCTAGTTGCTCCACACCCTCAGTTTTATATATTTTAAATTTTAGTTCTTTTGACATATGCACGGTAGCACTTGTTATCATTTTAATTTCAATCTCCCTGATATTTATTCAGTGGTGTTTTGGTAAATATTTAGCAATCTGCGCTCCAAAAAATGTTTGCTTATAATACATATAAACACGTACTTTAATTATAAATTTTATTAATACTCTATGATGTGCTGTACACAGTTTACAAATGAAAATGAAAATTTTAACACTTATTACTGTAATTTCTACGTAAGCAATTGATTCTTACAGAATGTTTTGGTGATTTTTTTTATGGAACTCATTATTTCTGTAGCTAACTTATAGTTGCATTTCAACCACGGTTTGAAAAACAAAATTGCACCTCAGTCCACAAAATATTTTCCCAGTAAGTATACTATCATTATATCTGATGTGTTATATACTGTTAAAATATTTTTCAGTCTCATACAAATTATATTTATAAAACTGAAACCTCTTTCTGTTTAACTGCTGGCTTAGTAGAAGATAACTGTTTTCTCATATCTGCCTCTGCATTCTCTCTGTTGAGGTATCACACGACATATTTGTACTTCTGGAAAACTCCACTGAACACTCATGAAAGAATGAGAGTAAAAGAGATAGCAAGAATTGAAGTATTATTTTGAAAATAGTTTTCATCTTGTGAATCAAAAGGTCTGATGGACATCCAGGGTCCCCAGACCATATTATAAAAACTACCAGAATGTGAATCTAGACTCAAGTTCAAGTTTATGTGGGAATTTAGAACATGGTGTAAGTGCTTTCAAGTCAATGAGAAAGAGTTATTTCACATATTGTTTATATTTTCATTATCTTACTGTAGAGAAAGTATTGCTAAGCCAATACAAAAACAAGAATCCATGAAGAAACACATTAAAAGATTTTAATCCATAAAAAGTAAAAACATTGGTATGGTAAAAGCTACCAAAAAGTTGAAGTCAAGTGATGATCTAGGAGAAAATATTTGAAACATATGTAACAAAAAGCAGGGTTAATATCTATTATATTAAACAATAACCCTCCAAATAATCAATTTAAAAAGTACAAAAAATGTCCCTAGTAATATAGGCAAAGTAAGTGAATGAGAAATTCACAGAAAAAAAAATTGGCCAATAAATAAATATATTTGGAGAGACTCAATTCCAGCATTAGTCACATAAAAATGAATTAAAAGAACAAGTGATATTAGCAAAATTTAAATAATGAGATTACCAAAATTTAATTAATGAAATTAACAAAATTTAAAAAGATTTATAAGATTTAGTGCTGATCTTTATGGGCAACAGGGAAGTCTTAGAGCAATCGATTGTATTATAAAGCAGTATTAGTGTCTGTGGAAATTTTGTAAATGTATATAGACATTTTAACTGTGAGTGTATTTGCCCCAGAAGTTCCATTTCAAGGAATTTCTATATAGAATTACTTACAGATGTACATGAAGAGGTTAGAAAAGTATTTCAATTATCTATTGCAAGACTAAAAACAAACAAAAAAACCTATACAAATGTAGTTCTATAGTTAGTAAATCTGTTTCACAGGATTATATGTTAACAATCCTGAAAATACTTCATGTATATTCTAAGATTAAAAAAATAACATTCAACAAATAAGTAACTCTATTGTGGATAATGAGAACTAGGCTTCCCACTGCTGGAAAAGACATGACAAATAAGACCAGGGCCAGAATGCACACTATGGGCCTGCATGGGAATGGAAGATACAAGCGTGAACTCATGGTTTCTAATATACATGCATGCATGTGTGTGTTACATATGCACATGTATGTAGGTAATACAGACATAGACATAAATATGTGTGATGTGTGGGTAAATATATACTGGGGCTCCTTGGTGAAATGGCTCATTCTAGTTCTGGGACGGAATAAGTTTCAGGGAGTAAGAAAGTGCTCAAAACATGATGAGGTCAGTCAAAAAGACCCTGGAGGCAACTTAAAGGAGATCCCAATGGACAAATATTGAGCAAACTGAGCAAAGAGGTAAATATTGATAACAATGTATTATAACCCATATAATACAAAAGACAAGAGATAAATAACTTGAGGGAGAATAGATAACTTTTCTTACGATAGAACTCCAATTAATAAACAGAGAATGATAGTAAAAGAAAATTATCAATTAACAAATAAACCACTAATAATTGTTGTAGACAAGAATCATTAACTGATGCTGAATTAGTGGGCAAAAGTTGGATGAGAACCAGAATACTTCCATATTCTCAAAGTAGTCTCTCATAGTTACTTAACAATTACAAAGGGAAAATAGTAATTTTACAGTGGTAAAGCCTCTACAAAACTATTTTTAAAACTCTAACTTAACCAAATGACCAATTTAAAGTCCCCAGCAATGACGGATATGGACATCATGCACCAGTAGGACTCAAAATCACTTAGGATATTCTTGCCAGAAATGCATAACTTAAATTATGAAGAAATACCATTAACTGAGGTTGAGGAACATTCTACAAAGTTAGTAGCCAGTAATCTTCAATAGTGTTTAAGGCATGAAAGACAGAGGAATTCCAGAATGGAGGAGCTGACGTGACAACTGAACACGGCGTGTGGTGCTGGGTTAGGTACGAATCAGTAACGAGGGAGCCAGTGGAATTCCACTAATTCTACTTCAAATTCAATTTGGAAACATCTGAGTGAAGCTTCTTCACTGGTTACTAGTGAAACTGATTTTAAATTCCTAATTATGATTTTTTTTACTACAGTTATGTGAGATGTTAAAATTTATGGGAGCTTTATAAATTTGTTGAACATGATAACAAGAATGAATTTATCATTTTTTAAAAAAAAATAATAATGAAGAGAGGAAGAGAAATCGCCATTTGGTTCCCATTTGTATATAGGATTAAGATAAATTTTAAAATATGGTATGTGTTGTATCTATTTTATCTTTCCAGTTTCAACCTTATTTCCCACCAATTGGGTGTTTGTGTGTTTGTACTTTAGCATTTATCTTTGTGAATAACACATTCGCTTGTTTTAATAAAATTTGCTTTTAATCTTTCATATTATATTTTTCAATTAAAAACAGAAAGCTTTACCACAAAGGAAATGGCTGGGAGTACTAGGCATTCCCAGTCACTGGTGCTCTGATCATTTCTTTCAGTTATTTCTCTAGTTTATTACTGAATGGCGCCTCGCTTCTTTTTCCCTGAAATGAAGTGAGGAAGCCATTCTCCTTAAGTGCATCCATTCACGTAGTCTGTTCTTTTTTTATTCTTTTTTGTTAAATGAAATTTATTGGGGCGACGTTGGTTAATACTCTCATAGAGGTTTCGGGCGTGGGTTTCTATGTTACGCGATCTGTATATTGCACAGTGTGTCCACCCCCCAAAGTCAAGTCACCTTCCTTCACCGTCTACGAGGCAACCCAACGACTGTCCTTACAGATGGTCCAGCAGAGCCACAGGGCAGTTTCCTGGCCCAGCAGGGTTCCTGTGGAGGTTTTTCTCAGAGGGTTTCTGCGTAGACATTGGAGTCCCCCCCATTCTCCCGTTTCCCTCCCCAGGCCTGGGGGCAACACATGGCCCTGTGACCTCACTCCTCTATCAGACCGAACAAGAGTCGTTGGCTTTTCAGTTTTTTCAGCTTTTTACTTGTTATTAGGATGAGTGAGGACTTCCAGGCTCCTTCGTGCCAGCTGGGAAACTGACCCCCGCCCACGAGGCTGTTAATTTGACTTTATCAGTGCCCACTCCTATTCCTGGCACACCTGCCAACTGCAGGTTATATCGTACACGGTTATATCAAAGGTGAGGAAATAAGAAAATTAGCTTTGAAAGGGAAAAGGGAGAGTTAGGGCTGGTGAAGGAATACTTGTGAGACCAGGGTCATGGTTTGATGAAATGACAGAGGATGCGGGGAAGAGAGATCCTGCAGTTACTGGGCAGAGAAAGGAAAGGAAGCGGGGACGCAGGGGAAAATGAGTTGAGCACAACATTCTCCCAAGGATGGCAGAAGTTTAAATATCTCATTGTCCTTAGGCAGCGAGTAGTATTTATGATTGGAGAGAAAAGGAAGCAGAGGCTCAGAGGGTCTGACTGCCTCAGAGTTACAGTGGCTGATTGGAGTAAGATCCTGAGGTACCAGACACGGGAATTCCACTTTAAATGTCTTGCCGCCCACAGACACATTATGCCAAAGAGCTTCATTCACCATAAGGTCTGTACCTCAGAACTACTAATTTTTTCAGAAGTGAGGTTGGTTTTGCAGGGTGGTTTTTAACAAAAATGACTCTGTCAGAGTATTTTCAAGAAAGCCATTAGGCCATCACACGCACAGAGCTGTGCTTTTAGTGGGGACTCTGATTTTACAAAACCATTTCTTTTGAACATGAAAGGGCTTTTATACTAAGCAGCATTTCATCTTGATTATTTTGGACATTATATAAATATACATTTACACAAAGAAAAGTAAGGAATGGCGTTTTATTTCAAAATTATCATGGCGGAAAATGAAATAGATACATGAATAATGAAAAGATGACATTCTAATACGAAAGGAGTAGCTGAAGCCCGGGCACTTAGTCAGTAGCCTTCTCTTGCAGTATAATGATGAAATTGTTCAGGCTTGCAATGCAATAAATTAAATAACGCATCAACTAAGTACTGTTAAATCACATTTAAATATACTATCCTTGATCACTGGAGCGAAGCTCAGAGTGTGCACCGAGGAAATCAAGTTGTTTTGAACTCAGTTACATGGCCCTTAACTAAATTATGCTTTGCTAATGCATTTGCTTTTGTACAAATTTTTCCCTAGCCAAAAGAAGATTCTAATATAAATCCTCAATATAAAATAAGATTACCCAAATTTGCTCTTAGGGCAATGAGAAATGTAATCGCTCTCAAGGTCATAAGTATGATCTTGGCAGTACTCGTAATAAAGATGGCATTGTTTTAGGGTGAAAAGAACGTTCGATTTTGTTAAGAGAGATGGAATTAAGTAATCATATGACGTTGGGGATAGTCATTTAGCTTTGCCAGTTTCAGGTTCCCAACTGAAAAATGAGAGAATTGCATATCCTAATGCTAAGCTCTCTGGTTATGATACAAAGTACCATGCAGAGGGAGCTTACTGTATGCTAAGTAGTTTATAGACCTTTTAATGTTTGTTTACAACAATCCATAAGGGAGTTATTTCTATCTCTTCCAGATGAGAATCCAGAAATCCAGGAAGGTCAAACTATGTCCTCACAGTCAGACAGGCGGTTAGTTCTAGAACCAGGATTTGCCTCTGCCTCCCAGTGTAGAAACCTATTTTATTCCCCTTCTATCACAATACTTATTATCTTTAATATTTTCTCCTGCCCACCTTTGAGCCCACACATTGTTGATCGCTGTAAAATGAGGAAGAGAAACATGCATTAATTCTTCTTGACTTTTCTGTGAGAACAACAAAAAAGTCCCACAAAACAAGAATAGAAGGGAATCATCCCTGAATGGCTACAGATTGATGTGGCCGTGGACAAGGGCATCGTCTTCCTTGGCTTCAGAAAGGACATAGCAATGGTGTTGTGAAGATGCAGAATCTGTCTGTCTGCAATTCACTCTCCATGCCACCAGCACGCCGAGCTAAGTGCTCAGAGTCTGACCTGCCCACAGCTATTTTCCAAGGCTGTACCGTGTCCACAGATAATCGTCTTCTTCTGAATGGTGGAAGAAAAAGACAGCAGAACTTGTGGACGGAGCCCTGAGGGAATTGTGGAGATGACACAGAACGTCCCACCAGGAAGGCAAGAGCGGAAGGCACTGACGCCAGGCACCTTCCTTGCTCCTCAGATGGAACTGTCACTGACAAGTTATGAACCCATGACCTTGGGTCTCTCTTGAGTTTTTATTTTAAAGTTTCTATATAATTTAAAATTATATAGCTTGATTCATATGCACTTTCTTGGAGACATGCTAGGCCTCCCTGAGATCAACTAGTTTTTGCGGGGTGCTGGACACTCCCTCTCAAGGTCATCTGTTACCCAGTCCACCAGTTCCTATAACTACTTCTAGACAAGGAGACAGATAATATTCCACCCTAGGCCAGGAGATTAAAGGGCCTCCAAAGAAGCCAAATCCTGCAGCCCAGAAGTGAGGCCAGGGTAATAACTGCCTGTGGGTTGAACTTCGACCAGTGGGGAAGCAGGTGTTAGTGGAGTCGTGCAGGTTACAGTCCCCCTTTCTCTACCTCCCATGGATTACTTGGAGGTATAATGTCCTCATGCCAAGCAGCCTGTCATGAAACAGTGGCCAGTACAGTAATGTGTCCCCTCTCCTGGCTTCACATGTTTCCCCACCTCGCTGTCCGTGGCACTCACTCAGGCTCTTCTGGTTTTGTACCCCGCCCCTCACGACAGCATCAGCCCTGCATCCTTGCCTTAGATGCGGTAACCGGGGAGCTTGGTCTGGGACACTAGGGTCTGCTGAACTGTAAGATGATGGAGCCACATCTGAGAACTGACCTGGGCGGATCTGCTAACTAAAGAAAAGGACAGAGAGCAACCTGGCTTCTCTCAGTTGGAAGCAAGAAGTTGGAGGAGAGAGTGAAAGTAGCCTTCATAGGTATTTCAAGTATGCTGGACACAACATACGCCTCATTTAATTGTATTATTTTCTTTGTAAAGAGAAGGAAACAAAAACTTGGAGAGGTCTGGAGACTTGCCCAAGCCACAGCTTTTATAGAACAGTGCTGGAATTCAGAACTAGTTTTTTTTTTTTTTCTTACTCCCAAACTGTAGACTGTCTTCAATTAATAAGTGGAGAAGCTGAGGGAAGACCTATCTCCGTACACAGACATCCTAATTAAAATTTCATGCAATAATTCACAAGAACTATATTAGGAGCTCTCCCTGAGGAACAACAGGAGCTAAAATTAAATTAAATTTAAAAATGTGTGCCCTGGCGGTGTGGCTCAGTAGTTGAGCATCAATCCATGAACCTGGCTGGAGGTCACGGTTTGATTCCCGCTCAGGGCACATGCCCGGGTTGTGGGCTCGATCCCCAGTCGGGGGCGCGCAGGAGGCAGCTAATCAATGACTCTCTCATCCTTGATGTTTCTCTCTCTCTCTCCCTCTCCCTTCCTCTCTCTGAAATAAATAAAAACATATTGAAAAAATATAGCCCTCTTGTCATTGACTTCCTTCTGAGTCGCATCAAATAAAATAATTTCATTTAGGATCCATTTTTGGAAAGAGTGCAAACTCTCAAAAAAATGTAATGAGTGTATGAAAAATAATTGCTTCAATAAAAAAGAAAGAAAAATCCAGAGGCCCATTGTGCTGTCGGTATATTGTTGGCAGATAGTTAAAAACCCAAACTCCAGAACTGAATGTTGGAGCTACTTCAGGGCAGTGCCCGGGGCAGTGGGTCTGGGCCTGGACGCTGCGAGGAGCAGTCAGCGCTGAAATTGTCAGCACAGTTGAAGGCATTTATGGGAAAGCCAAGATTGAAGGTGAAGGGAAATGAGACGAAGGAAATGAAACGGCTGGATTATTCAAATGTGCTGCCGACAGATCTTGAGCTCTGGAAAAATGCACTGTGTATTCCAGGTAAATGGATTAGGCTAACTGATTCCAGGTGTTCGGAAGGATAATTGATTCATTCAGCAAACAATTTTTTTTAAGTACCTACTATGTGGGAAGCAATGCCATGAAAAAGAATGTGTGGACAGCCTTCGTTCAGTCCTGGAATTCTCCCCCATTCCAAATCATCAGTCTTTATTTTATTTCCATACATTTAGAAAATCAGAATTTTCTCCAGTATAATTATTGGTTACGAATCTGGGAGGTTACTGTGCAGTCTTTCTATTTAAAATCTATACTTTACCTTAGATGTCTTCTGCCCCTCTACACCTTGAACTAAATTTACTCTGGTATTTTTTTGTGGAAAATTCCACATGTTTAATGTGCTTTGATGTCAGTGTTTTCTACAGGTAATTTTTCAGGCTTTACCTATATTACATGTACTAAGAGAAAATTCGGTTTTAATACATTGTTTCCTGAAGTAGCAGATCCCACAATCCGGAGAAAATAAAGTCCTAGATCATAATATTATTCTCTGTTCTCAATTCTTTGTGACTACAGGAAAAAAATTAATACAACTGAAATAGAATAAGTTTAAAATGAAAACAACTGAAGGTGTTTTGTTATTATGACTCACTTGCTGCTTAAGCATATTATACTAAAAGAAAATTCTTCCCACAGAAGGTGTTTATCTTTCAGAATTGCAGCTTCATTCCAGTGTTTTGGAAGGGAACACAGTGTAGTAACCTTGTAAGTGTAATACGTATACATATAGGTCCTGACAAAGATTCTCGGCCTGACCAAACTTCAGGCAGGCCCCGGACGCTGTTCTAGGCTCATCTGTGCACTTGTAAAATTCAGCTCAAGCAAGACCCCCGCTACCTCAGTGTAGGGGGAACACCCCACCCTTGGAATCTGATCAGCCTGGGTACCTGATTGTCTTCTTCATCTCCCATCTTCCCCGGGTGATATCTGATCACCTCGGCCTGTGTTCTGGGTAAGGCAGAATCCCCTTACCTCTGTTTCCTCTTAGTCATTTTCCGTCCACTAATTCCCTTCTCTCAGCTATAAATTCTCATTTGCCTGTGAAGTATTCAGGGTGGAGCCCAATCTCACTCTCCTACTGCAAAAGCTTATTGCCATAGCCCTTAGACCTATGACAATAGCAGCCCCCTTTTAAATAAAGTCTTCCTTACAGTGCTTTAACGGGTGTCATTGAAGATCCCTTCTTTGACATTTCTCAACATATTTTAAATTAAGCATATAAAACGGATTAAATAATAAATTTAGCTCACATCTATATTCAAATATGCAGAAAATTAATGTAATAGCTTTTATTTAGTCTCTAAGTAATTAGGCTTTCTTCCTACTGTTCCACCCACTTGCTAGCAGGAGGGGGGTAAAAAGCCAATCTAATCGAAGTGCTACTCTGATCGATCATTAGAATAGTCCAGGGCAGAGTTTGATCCCCTCCAGGCAATGAAGAAGCCTGAAGTGTGGCCCCTTCTCAGGGACCCAGACAAGGAGCTGGGACAAAACCTCTACCCATGCTATGTCCCTCACCTTACCCAGCAAAGGTCTCAGCCAAAATCTCAGGATAAACGGGAGAAATATCCTGCACCCTCCCCCACTTCTCTTCTTGCCTCTCCTAAGGCCAGACATCAGGTGGGATGTCCTCTCTCTCTGACTTCCTCTCTCCCTCTTTCTGTCACACCCTCCTAACTCCCTTGGAAGTAGCCCCGCTGTCACAGACAAACATGCACCTTCCCTACTCTGTGGGAGTCTCTAGGAGCTGCTCCCCTCTCTCCAAACAGTGAGGAGAGAAAAGGCACCATGGGGAATCCTCCTTCTAGACTAGAGAATTTTCTCTTGTGGAGCAAAAGGTGAACTAACTTCATTCTTTCTGCACAAAACAGAATTGTTCTCCTCTACCAGGTAGGTGGACAAACACTTCTGGTTTGCCAAGGTGAAGGTCATCTCAAAGGAGAAGAGAAATAGACATCAGTGATTTTCAGCATCCTACCTCATGACAGTGAAACGCTCCGGAAGGCCACGCATTGCACGAGCATTAGAGTCTACACATGGGACCGGCACATTTCAGACTTTAGATGTGATGTTTGCACCTTTAGGGCCAAATCATTTTTTTACGTTTGATCTTTTGTTTATTTACTTTGCTTTAGTCCACCATTCCTTCTTCAGTGTCTTGTCATCATTTTTAGCAAAATTTTCCATGAGATCATGGATGCTGCTTTGGAAATATTCATTATTTTTTTTTACCACTCACTTTTAGCTATGTTTAACATTTGTTCTGTTTCTCATTGTTAGTTTGTTTGACTTGTGCAACATAAAAATAAAGGGGCTGAAGATGGGAAGGTAGGCAATAGAAACATAGGTCCTCTTTGACTTAACCAGTCAAACTTCCTCAGTACAGTGTCAGAAGCCCTTCATCCGCTGGGGACATCTCGCTTCTGCGGGCTGCCCCTGGCTCCGTTATTAGAGCCTTCTGTTTCTGAATACACTTTAGTGATTCATGCCACACAGTTTCCTACTTCTAAAAGTATATTCAGGGTTTTTTAAAACACTTGACTCTCCTCTCTCTCAATCCACAATTGTCTCAAGACCTAACCTAAATTTAATATACTCATATTAAAGGTTTCCCATTGGCCTACCTAAAGCATATTGCAACATGTATATAGTACTACTTTGAGCCAAGCATTGAACTTGGCACTTAACATTTGTTAATGCATTTAATCCTTACAACAATACCAAAAGATAGGAACTAAAATTTTCTAACTGATGGATGTTTCTCACATCAATGTTTCTTTCTCTCTCTCTCTCTCTCTCTCTCTCTCTCCCCCTCCCCCCCTTCCTATCTCTCTAAAAACCAATACACATATCCTTAGGTGAGGATTTAAAAATTTTGAAAAATGAAATAAACATATTATACACTGAGTACCAAAAACAAAACAAAAAAGATTACAAGCTATGCCAAAGAGTACCAAATACTGTCCTTTAGTTATCTAAAAGTGTACTTTTTTAGAATTCTTCACAGTGCACAGTAAGAATCCTATAAGTATTTTTGATTTAATAAAACATCTGTCTTAACTGGGGATGAGCATTTGAGTTGGTAATAAGGCAGCAGACAGCTAGTACATTAACCAAGTAGAAATGAATGAAATCACAGTTCATTAATTGTCCCTGGTAAATTGTAATAATAAATGGAATCTAGAAATGCATAGGCATATAGCAGTATTTATCTTAATATAATATTAAAATTGTATTTCTTAAAGGACATAGCACAACAAAAATATGCATTATTAGATCAAGGTCAATAGTTTTAGCCAGTACTTTATAATAATAGGTTTACTGAAATCTAAGATCACTTTTTACCTTGTTGAAGATTTTTCTAATTCCTCAAGAATACATATAATAATATATATGTGTTTTAAAGTATAAAATGTATTTAAATCTCTGATGTTAGGTTATTTGAGCTCCTTTTTTAAACACTTATGTGGCCTGATGTTGTCATACCAGCAAATAAAATTTAGGCACTTGAGATTATAAAAGCTTTAATTATGCCACAAGCACCTCCCCCTACCCCCAACACTCACATTCACACACAAACATCTTTCATATCCAATTTGTTTGTTAAAAAGCATTTTAAATAACATGTTCTCTAGAATTTACTTATCTATATACAAATCAAAATGTGAACTTAAAAACTATACTTTTAACAAAATCACTTTAATTCTCTTCAAGTTGAGCAAGCAGTTCAGAGATATTTAAACCTAGCATTCTGTGTTGGCATCATTTTCTTCAATAGAGTAGACAAGAATAATAGTCATTTATTTTAGACATGGTCAGATCTGATAACTGGACTGGTCAGGAATATCTAGAAATATGAGGTGAATCATTTAACATAACTGAGCCCAGGTGACATCTTCAGAGGACAAGATTATAGTCTTGAGATGGCAATGAGAAGGGTTGATTTTCACAGGTCTTCATGACATTGCAGGCTTGTCATGAAAATAAATTGCCTGTAGTCTTCTGCCATTTTCTATTCTTGTTTCATCTTGATAATAAGGCATCAGGTTTTTAGCATGCAATATATTCTGAAATGCAATTTCATAAAAAGGCGTGCAGGAGACTGAAACTGTTGCTACTCATGTTTACTCGTAGATTCCACTTACATTCTTGTTTCTGAAGGTACTGGCTGCTCTGTCTAATAATATGTAAAAATTAAATCATGGTTCTGAAATATAGATGGCTCGCTGGAAATAAGGTGGTAATGCCCAATCTCACTTTTATTTCTTAGAGGTCATTTTTTAAAATTCTAAATTTAGAAACGCCCCAAAGTTTACCCTGTAACCACAGGCAGTACATGAAGTAGGATGGGAAGAGGAAATGTATCGTCATACTGTGTTTTCCAAGAATCATGGATGTTTTTACTCGCTTAGCTCGCTTGTTCTCTTATTATTACTTCTGAAAGTTCTCCCACATACTAAGCCCATGGTTACCAGGTCCTGGTCCTGATATGTAAGATAATTTTCCAGTCAGCTGAGCCAGACTGTATATCATAAGTGCTGGAATTATCACCCTATTAAGAGGACACAGGGAAATAGAGCATTCTAGTACTTTTTTAACATAAAAACAAGGAGCTGCTGTGTTGGGAAAGTTTAAGAACCATCATAAACACTAAAAAATGACCTTTCAGTATAAGATAAGGTTATATATTTTGGGACTAGAGAAAAGTCAAAAATGTGTAAAAAAATCAGGAAAATCAGAGAGAGTTTAAAAGCTTTTGGGAATCATAAATAAATGTATGTCAGGATAAAATAATCTTATGAAGTTTGGATAAGAGCAACATACCTTGTACTTTCTCTGTTATCAGCCTTTTCAGAATTGAAGCATTTAGTTCATTCTGCTCTGTGCTATAATATTAGCTTCATGAGAACAGAACCCTATGTGTACTGCATGGCACTCAACAAATGTTTGCATTTGGATTGTGGATGTTTTTCTCGGGAGCAGTTGTTCCTAGACATCGATGTGTTTCGAAACCATCTGGTGGAGCTCCTTCAAAAATGTACCTGTAACGTGGGAGTGATACCAGCAAGCGGGTGGGATAGGACTTGCTAGTGCTGGTTTTCTCCTAGAAACATCAGTTTCAATAACTATCCGTGCACAAAAATACCCTCACAAGAGCGAAGGATTGCAGGTGAGGAATGACAACACCTGGGTGGGAGAGAAATAAGATAAGATGCATTGAAGACAGTTTTTCACATCACCCCAATCACTTCTCCCCCAAGCCCAAGCATCCCAGTGCAGAGACAGTCTCCCCTCTCCATGGGGGAAGAAGAAAGGTGTGAGAACCCAGCTTTGCCCCAAACCCCAGCACCGTGGCCTAAGCCCCAGAGGAGCTCCCGGGGACCCAGGTTCCTGGCCCACCGCAGCACCAGGCAGGCCTCCAAGTCCTCAGGTCCAGGTGGGCTCCCAGGGACCAAGCTCCAGGCTCGAATCAGTTTCAGATTGGCTCCCACAGCCTCAGTCTTCAGGCCTGCTCACATGGACCTTACTATGAATATGTTAAAAAGGAAGAAAGGTCACAATTTACAGTAAAAAATTACTGTTGTTTTGTGGGGATATTGCAATCTGTCTTCCAATATTTCACGATTCAGTGCTAGTGCTGAGAGCAGACATCAAAGAAAACAACTATCATTTCTTTCTTTCTTTTTTCTTTTTTTAAATATAGCTTTATTGATTTCAGAGAGAGGAAGGGAGAGGGAGAGAGAGAGTTGAAACATCAGTGATGAGAGAGTTGTCATTGATCGGCTGCCTCCTGCATGCCCCTGACCGAGGATCGAGCCCACAACGCAGGCATATGCCCTGGCCGGGAATCGAACTGTGATCTCCTGTATCCCAGGTCAATGCTCAACCACTGAGCCACACCAGGCTGGGCCATTTCTTTCTTTCCATGTGAAGAGTGGCCTATCTTTTCTTTATTCATTTATTTATTTATTCTGCTGCAATTTATTGAGGAGCTACTATATGCCAGGCATTTTACTAGGTGCAGAGATTCAACATGAATAACCCTAGATACATTTCCTTGTAAAGTCTTTGTCTGGTTTTGGTATTAGGGTAACACTGCCCTCATATAGTATTAGGAAGTTTCCCTCTGCTTCTATCCTCTGAAAGAAATTGTAGAATATTGGTATAATTTCTTCCCTAAATTTTTGGTAGAATTCACTAGTGAACACACCTGGGCCTGGTACTTTGTGTTTTGGAAGATTTTTTATTCAATTTCTTTCATAGGTATAGGCATATTCAGATCGTCTATATCTCCTTGTGAGTTTTGACAAATTGTGTCTTTCAAGGAATTGGTCTATTTTTATTGATTATCAAATTTGTGGGCATAACATTACTCACAATATTCATTTATTTTCCTTTTAATGTTCATATGACCTGTAGTGATGTCTCCTCTTTCATTTCTGATAGTAGCAATTTGTATCCTCTCTCACTTTTTCTTAGCTAGCCTGGGTAGAGTCTCATCAGCTTTTATGGATCTTTTCAAAGAGCCAACTTTTGCCTTTGTTGTTTTTCTCTATTAATTTTCTGTTTTCAATTTCATTATTTATGCTCTAATTTTTATTATGTATTTTTTTCTTCTTTCTTTATATTTAATTTTCTCTTCCTAATTTCCAAGTTGGATAATTAGATTATTGATTTCATATTTTAAAATTTTTTCTAAAATATGCATTAAATGCTATGAATTTCTCTGTAAGCCAGGGGTGGGGAATGTCCAGACCATGGGCCATAAATCATTTGGTCTGGCCCTGCCAAGGCAACCACAGGCAGGACTCGAAATTCAATAAATCTAGGCGCTTTTATCATAGCTAATTTTTAAGTTGATAATTTCGTATGGCCTGGCAATGATGTTATACATATCCGAATGGCCCTTGGCATAAAAAAGATTCCCTACCCCTACAGTCTAAGCACTACTTATGCTCTAATGCACAAATTTTGTTAATTCATATTTTCATTTTCATTCAGTTCAAATATTTTTTAATTTTCTCATTGAGATCTTTTTTCTAAGCCATGTATTATTTAGGAATGTGTTGGTTAAACTCCAGACATTTTAGTATTTTCCAGTTATCTTTCTGTTATTAATTTCTAGTTTAATTCCATTGTGGTGTGACAGCAGACATTATATGATCCCTTTAAAAAAAAAAAAAAATGTTACAATGTGTTTTATGGCCCAGAATGTGGACTATCTAGTGAATATTCCATGTGAGTCTGAGAGGAATGCAAATCCTCCTGTTGTTGGCTAAAGTAGTCTATAGACATCAATTGTATCCAACTGAGTGATGGTTATTGAGTTCAACTGTGTCCTTGCTGATTTTCTGCCTCCTAGATCTATCCATTTCTGATAGATACGAGTTTATCTATCTATGATAGTGGATTCATCTATATTTCTCCTTTCTTTTTTTTATCAGGTTTTTCCTCACATATTTTGATGCTCTGTTGTTCTAAGTATATGCATTAAGGATTATTACATCTTTGTAGGGAATTTACCTTTTTATCATTACTTAATGCCCTTCTTTATCCCTGATAATTTTCTTTGCTTTGAAGTCTGTTCTGTCTGAAGTTAATATACCTATTCTGGTTTTTTGGTTTTGGTTTTTTTTTGTTAGTGTTAGCATGGTATATTTGTTTAAATCAATTTCTTTTTAATCTTTGTGCCTTTATATTTAAAGAGGGTTTCTTTTAAACAATATGCAGTTGGGTCTTGCTTTTTGATGCACTCTGACAGTCTCTGTCTTATAATTGGTGCATTTAGAATATTGACAAAGTGATTATTGATAGAATTGGATTAATATGTAACACGTTTGTTACTGTTTCTGTTTGTTACCCTTGTTCCTTGTTCCTATTTTGGACATCTATTCTGTGTCTGCCTTTTGTGGTTTTAATCGAGCATTTTGTATGGTTCCATTTTTCCTCCAATCTTAACATATTGGTAATACTTCTTTTTTATGTTTTTTATTGGTTTCTTTAGAGTTTGCAATATACATTTACAGCTAATTCAAATCCACTTTCAAATAATGTGATACCACTTCACAGGTATCATACTTTACAAGGATAAAATAATCCTGATTCCTGCTTCATATATAAGCTGAATGTAAATATGCACTTATGTATTAGATGTGCACATAAGCATATATAAAATAGAAATGATTGTTGCTATTATTATTTTGAACGAAATGTAATGTTAGATCATTTAAAAATAAGAAAACTATAAAAAATAAAAGAATAAGAAAAATTAAGGTTTTTATTTTACTTTTACCCTTTCCTTCTCTAATGTTCTTTTCTTTATGTAGATTTGAATTTCTCACCTATACTATCGTTTTTCTTTCTAAAGAACTTTTTTTTTTTTTTTTAACATTTCTTGCAAGGTCTACTTGCAACAAATTCCCTTCATTTCTTGTTTGTCTGAGAAAGTCTTTAATCTCCTTTACTTTAAAGGATAATTTCACGGGGCACAGGTTCTAGCTTGGTGAGTTTTATCTTTCAACACTTTAAGT
Source organism: Miniopterus natalensis (assembly GCF_054644295.1). Classification (NCBI taxonomy): domain Eukaryota; kingdom Metazoa; phylum Chordata; class Mammalia; order Chiroptera; family Miniopteridae; genus Miniopterus; species Miniopterus natalensis. Next base: position 29,255,820 of record NC_142096.1, read on the forward strand.
ATTTCACTCCACTCTCTTCTTGCTTGAACAGTTTCTGAGAAGCCCCTGTAATCCTTATCTGTGTTCCTCTCTAGGTAAGAAGATTGTTTTTTCTGGCTTCTTTCAGGATTTTTCCCTTATCTTTGATTTTTTTGTAGTTTGAAAATGATATGCCTAGATGTGGTTTTCTTGGCATTTATTCTGCTTGGCTTCTCTTCAGCTTCCTAGATTTGTGATTTGGTGTCTGGCATTAATTTGGGGACATTCTTACTCATTGTTTTAAATATTTCCTGTCTCTCTTCTCTTCTAGCATTCCCATTATTGTGTATGTTACATCTTTCATGGTTGTCGCTCACTTCTTAAATATTCTGTTTTGTTTTTCAGTCTCTGTTCTCTTTGCTTTCCAGTCTTGGGGGTTTCTCTTGAGATATCCTAGAGCTCAGAGATTCTTTCCTCAGCCACGTAAACCTACGGAAAAGCCAAGGCATTCTTCATTTTTGTTTTTGATCTCCAGCATTTACTTTCGGTGCTTCCTTAAGATGTCCATATCTCCGCCTACACTGCCCATCTGTTCTTGCACCTTTCTACTCGACCTGTTGGAGCCTCAGCATGTGCATCATGTTTGTTTTACTTTCCTGTCTGATGGTTTCAACAGACCTGTCATATTTGGTTCGGATGCTTGCCCTGTCTCTGCAAATCATGGTTTTTGCCTTGTTTTTTGCCTTTGGTTTGCCTTGTGATTTTTCTTGATAAACACACTTGATGTACTGGGTGAAAGATTGTGATAAACTGGCCTTTAGTAACGTGGTGCTGAGATGTGGGGGGAGGGAAAACATTCTATAGTCCTGTGAGTAGGTCTTAATCTTTTAGAGTCTATGCTTCTAGACTATAAACTGTGCAAGTGTTGCTCTGGTTTTTTCTCCCCCTTTAGGTAAACTAGGATGCCTAGAGTGGGCTGGAGTTGGGAGTATCCCTTCCCCAGGTTGATGAGACTCTGATAATACCTCAGTGGGTTAGGCTTTAGCTAACCAGATTCCCCTGAGGACAGGCATTGTTCAGAGCTAAGTGCCCTGGCATTTACCAGACGATTCCTTTTGTTCTCCTTCTGCCTGGAGCAATAGGGCATTTTTCTCTGATAATTACTGTGAGGACCTGGTCAGGCCCCCTGGAGCTAAAATTCGCAAAAGTGTGGGGGACCCCATGACCAGGTTGCCTAGAAAGTTTTAAGGAACAGAGTTGTCCACGTTGAGCCTCCTGCAGTTCTGTCAGTTATAGTTGGGTTTTCCTATCCTTGCCTCAGTTTCCCCTGGTGAGTGACTCCTCTGTAAGCTGTGACTCCCTGTGTTCACTTTTCTGTCTCCAATACAGGGAGCAGCAGTTTGCACCAGGCCCTCCATTCTCTTATGAATCAGGAAGAGTTGGCAGTTTTTCAGTCTATTCAGCTTTTTACTTATCTTTAGGATGGAGTGGTGACTTCTAAGTTCCTTACATGCAGGATAGAAACCAGAAATCTTCTAGATACATTTCCTATTTTCTAAAGTTTGCTCTCCATACTAGAGATGCCACTCATGGGAGATGCAAGTTGGAGCTCAATGGGAGTGGTTAAGGCTAAGGAGAGATGCATTAAAAAAAAACTAACCTAATCGAACCGATGTGACATCTTGGTGTAAATATTGTGTAAGAAGAAAGGAGACACATGTGCAAATGAGAGTGATATGTTTATACCAAAGGGAAAATTAAAAATATTTGCCAAATAATTTGAAATAAAAAATCCTGCATTTGAGTGTATCCTGGTTTTTCCACTGTTTAGTTATATAACTTTCTTAAAGGTACTTAATTCTCAAGGTTTCCTTAAAAGGCCAGCCAGCCAACAACATCATAAGAAGACCAAATAAGATAAAAACGCATGAAATGATTTTGTAAATTTTAAAGGGCCTGGGGATATTATATGACATTATTAAACAAAATACCATGTGAAAAACTGCTTAAGATCTCTTGAGCTTATTAATCTGTAAGTACTCATTGGTGATATTTTTGAAGTGTTTATTGTGGCAAGAAGTGCAGCTATAAATTGCCCATTTTTTGGCATTTAATTATCACAATAAAATTATCAATGGTTAAAACACTAGAGTCTGCACTTTTAGAACTGATTTTTTGGTGATTTTTGAAATTCCTTCTCCTATTAACTTGTCATGGTAGGATTTCTGAGAACTACCCGGTGTGATATTCCTATCCAAACAAACCTACCTTTAATGTAGTCACAGTCCTATACATCAGGTTATGGAGATAAACTCAGGTTCCCCAAAAATCTTCCTTAACTAAAACATAAATACCCTGGCTTTCCGACTCTTATTAACTGGGTCAAAATTAAATTTCAAGAGTAAGATGTTTCCTTAATGTTTCCTTAAATGAACTGTTGACAACTCTCTGGAACCTTTCAGTATTAAATTTGGCTTCCCTCACAATAAGGCTTCTTCTGTACAGATTGTTAAAATCTAGTCACCACACAGCCATAGATCCAGAATTTTCATTTTTGTTCCAAAATGTCACTGGACAGAATTTTGTCCTTGCAAACGGCCTAAAATTTACAGTAGAATATTTGTAGAAGCAGAACGCTGAAAGGGATCTGCTTTGATTCCTTGGTAAAGAGAAAAGACGGGCAAGCAGCTTCCGCTTCTGTTTACCCTGGCGTTGACTCAAGATAAGCCCGAAAATGACTTTTTAGTGCACAAACAGTGTGGTTTCTCCATCCAAAGGTTATTTGTTATAAAAGGGCTTTATTCTGTAAGATATTGGGTACATTCAATTTTTAATTAGAGGTGCCAAACTCTAGGCCAAGGGGAGGTCAACATCATGTCTTTTTATTATGTTCTTTTTTTTCTGATTATAAGTAATAACAAGTGCAACAGAACCAGTTTTTTCCCAGAGGGAGGATTCTCTCAAGTCTGCTGCACCATCAAAAAATTAACCAGAAACTGATGCCCCGATGTTGGCGTTTCCTGCCTTGAGCCTTCGTTCAGCGCCAGTGCGTGTGCCCACAGTGAGGCGGTGGTGGCATTTTTGTTGTTCTCTTACGCTCACCTGGCGGCTGCTGACTGAGCGAGTGAGTGAGCACACGAGTGAGTGAGCGAGCGAGCTTTGACGTGAGGCGGGCCTTTGTTTTCTCACGGCCCGTCTGATGCAAGGCAACGAGGTACAGCGGCAACCAAATGCAGGTGTCACCCCGCTGCGGCGCCGTCGCTGGGAGGCCGGGGCCGTGCCGGGGACGCCGTGACTGAGCGTGAGGGCGCCTGAGTCCTAACGACGAAACAGTAACGGTACATTTGAAATATTAAATCAGTGTGTGTGTTTTCCACCACGGATTCTGGTTTTCCCTGTCTCCCCGAATTCATTTAACTATTTAGTTTCTTATTAAGAAAGGTAAAGTGAGCAGAGGCTAAAAGAAGGTGCTCACTTCTCAACTTTGAGTCCCACGCTTTTAAAATATACTTTCATAGAGAAATGGAAGCTTTGATCATTAGGTGTTGTTGAAAGAGGACATCTTTTATCAGAAAGAGAAAGAAGAAGGAAGGAAGGGAGGGAGGGAGAGAGGGAGGGAGGGGGGAGAGAGAGAGAGAGAGAGAGAGAGAGGCCCTGGCCGGTGTGGCTCAGTTGGTTGGGCATTGTCCCCATGCACTGAAATGTCGCTGGTTCGACTGGGAAGTCAGGGCACATGCCCAGGTTTTGGGCTCGATCCCCAGTAGGGGAGTGCATAAGGCAGCCGATCAATGTTTCTCTCTCTCTCTCTCTCCCCTCTCCCTTCCTCTCTCTCTAAAAATCAATAAAATTATTTTAAAAAGAAAGAAGGAATCTTTATTCAGTTCACAGACATTGAGCAAAGCTTGAGATTCTGCATGTAGGGTTTTCCCATAAAAGCCGTAGAAGAGAGAACAGGCTACTCTAAGAAAAGTCCCTGAACATCAAAGGGACAAGGACGGTTCTCGGGATGGGCTGGGAAGATTTGGAGGAGACGCCTTCGGGATGCATAAACAGCTTTCCCTTCATTCAGCCGCTCAAGTCAACCCCGAAAAAGAAAGCAGGATGTTCTGATGAGAGGAGGTAAAACCCGGGAAGATGACGGAGAGACAAGCCAAAGGCTTTTCCCGTGCTTGGCTCCCTGATTGGAAAGCCGAGAGGCGGCTGTATCTCGGGGCTCTTCATACATCATGGGCAGCCAAACCGGGCGACAGCGGAGATTGCAAGTGATTAAGCAGCGTGGGCCAGTTCCCTGTAGCCTTGTGGCACACGGTAGAGGCTCCTGAGGGCTTAGAGAGGGGACACAAATGAGGAGAAGCCTCTCAGAGTGACACTACTGCAGGATACCCGGTGCCAGGGACGCTGCCACGGAGACAACCCCCCAAAAACCTGTCCTCTCCACCCAGGAGGACCAGGGCCCTTTGTTGTGTATAATGTCACATCTTGGTAAAGAAAAGGAAGAGAGGAGACACCTCCAGATGGGAAGAAATTTGAAAGGACCATGGAAAAGACACTAACAAGAGGCATAAACATCAGTGTACTGAGATTAAGGTTTGATTTTGTTTTGCTCTGATTTCCTCGCCTCAGTCAGTGAGAAAGGGTGTTTGGGAGCAAGATGCAATCAGATGCAGAGAATAAACTACACCACACGGCCCACTGCCTGAGCTGCAGAAAGTCTGACCCTGCGAGGCGGGTTACCCAGACATTCCTTGCCATCCCTGCCCGCCGAGCTCCACTTCCACTCTTTGCTGTGGACCTGTAGAGAGCCTCATTTTGGGGAGGAACAAGGTGATTTGTTCATTCAGACTGAAATCTCGTAGCTGTGAGCATGTACAGCTATGCTCTCCCACAAAAAACAGAGAATAAAGGTCACTTATGCTCTCATTTCAGCATCATTGGTTACAATGTTAGATACAGTCTTAGGAAAACGTAAAGATATACACAAAACTAAAACCAAAACAAACCAATAAAAACAGCAAGGGCATAGTTCAGAAAAACTACATCAAAATGAATGTTATTTTTGGAAAATAAAGATATGCTAAATTAATATACTTTATACAGTGCCTTCTAAGAAATGATTATGTTAAATACTAATAGTTGACTGAGTTGCAAGAGCCTTATTTTAGTTATTTTTATGTTAGCATAAAGCTACTTCTTTTTAAGAAAATTGTGTTCCAGAGCAAAATATGCTGATGAGATCTACTCATTAAAAAAAAAGTTTTAGGCTTTCTTCTATTTTTGCCAATTTTTCCCTATACATAAACTGACAATGAAAACAAAGTAAAATTTCAGCATTTGGGTTTATATAAGTTCATGAATAATTTAAAGAAATGCACCTCTTATTTTTTTCTTTGTAGTGTTACAGTATTTTTGATATCCTTTCTTCAGTCCCGCATTTGAATTAGACTTCGCTTTGCAAGTGGAAATAAAGCCCAAAAGGTGAAGAAATGCATATATTTTAGGCATCAAGTTCTTAAACTGTAAAATTAAAAGTTTGGGCTAGAAGGTGGCTAAATATTTAAATACTTAAAAGTTCTGTGATTTGGGGATTCTTTAAAATTCATCACATTAGTCTTCAATTTTTATAGTAAAATCAAAAGAAAAAAATCACACACATCATATCCATTATATCATCACACGTCAGTTATTTCAAAACTTCATAAATATTATGTAAGGAATAGCTTACATCTTTAGTTTTGTAGGGGGGAAAAAATCCTAAAAACTAAAATTCAAAATCAAGAAAGGGCCCATGTAGCCATCTGGTGGTTACTTTGGGAAATGCATCTAAATATGCCCATCAATATTTGAACGTTGGTATATCAATCTTTTACTAAGTTAATATTTGTGTGGTTGTAAAGATTTCCTAAAACATTTTAATTCATTATGAAATTTATATTTGCTTTTATATTTTTCTTTAAAGCATAAAGCTTTCTCCAGTCTAATACTAGTAAATGTGTCATTGTCCTTTGCTATTTATTGTAAATTAGGGCATCGTTACATTTTCACGATAATAGCTCTTCTAAAATATGAGCCCTACATAGACTATGCACTTAAAGTTGAATAATTATAGATGATCTTTTTATAAATATCCATGTATATTACTCATATTTATATGTAGGACCTTTCAACCAATATACATATATAAATATATATTATTAAGTGCTAGGTTTTAAAATCATATGAAAAGCATAGCTCACTTTACAAATAGCATAAAAAAGTATATGAGTAATACTATATAAGCATATGCTAACATTGTTAAATTTCACTAAAGTATAAAAAAATCAGAGAAAGATCATATAGTTCTAAAGAAAGGTAATTGCAGGAAAAAAAATCAGTGCATGTACTGCTTTCATATACTATATCTCATTTACATAATTTTACAAATATTCTGAATATGTCTTTTAGAAAAAGTTTATTTTCAATGTATCTCTTTAAAGCAGTAAAATAAAAACAAGTTTATAATTTAATGTGACCATGATGAAATGAAAATACATAGATATTGGTAAAGTTTTTAAGCAGAGACAAAACAAATATATAAATTTACCAGAAGATTGTTTTTGCTATATGTCTATATAAAAAAGAAAAATAAATGAAAAGGCATGAAAAATAACTCATGTGGTATATTTTTCCCAAAAGGCAACAATATCCTTAATATATTCAAATAGAGAGGTTGTTCAAAAAGCAAGTATATGAGGTTAGCAGTGTATTTGCATAACACAATCATTTTATCGGTAACAGAGTGTTTTGCTGGGCCTTTCCGGCATCATTGCAGATGAGATTTAATGTAATGTTCACTTAAATATGGAGGCTTGTCTACACGAATTACCCTGGTGAAAACCCTGCTTGGAATTGATTTTTAAATGTGTAATATTTTTATCCTGTATGACTTCATTGCCGATTTTATGAACAGTGAGTTTTTCAGTCAATAAAGCTGATAGGAGCAATATACAAAGTTTCACTCAGTCGAGGATGCAAATTTAGAGGACAGTCAATCTGATAACCAAGGGAAACATTAAAACACTCAGCAACACTTACTTTTCAACTCCAACATTTCAATCTAGAAATGCTGATGTGAATAAGTTCTCATTAAAACTCTTGACTTTTAAAAAATATATGTTTTTATTGATTTCAGAGAGAGGAATGGAGAGGGAGAGAGAGAGAGATAGAAACATCAATGATGAAAGAGAGTCATTGATCGGCTGCCTCCTGCACCGAGACCAAACCCCAGGCATGTGCCCTGACTGGGAATCGAACCTCGATCTCCTGGATCCCAGGTCGATGCTCAACCGCTGAGCCACGCCCACTGGGCAACACTCTTGACTTTTTAACTGGCTTCCTCAATTCCTCACTTCTAAGTGCAAGTTCTCCTCAAACCAAGAAAAAAAAAAAGGTAACATCATTTTTTAAAAGATTTTATATTTTTAGAGCAGTTTTCGGTTCACAGAAAACAAAACAAAATTTCTTATGAAAATATTTTTAAACTCTATACCTTTAACCACTAAATTTAGCCCATAGATACTTCCTATCGCTAGAGAACCTCTGAAACCACTCTCTCTGTTCCCAGGAGAAATAAGGGGAAAGAAAGACACTGAGGGATATGCTATAGCTCCAGCTTTCCAGGGGCTTGTTGCTGAAAGGAAGGTACAGAAATTTCCTACATAGCCCCTGCCCCACGCATGCACGGCCTCCCCTGCCAGGGACATCCCCACCAGCGGGACCCTGTTACAGCCGGTGAACCTACGTTGCCACATCATGATCACCCAAAGACCATGGTTTACATTCCGGTACATTCTCGCGTTCCAACAAATGTGTAATAACCTGGACCCGTCATTACAGCATCATACAGAGTATTTTCACTGCCCTAAAAACCCTCGGTGCTCCACCCATTCATCCCTCGACTCCCGGCCCTCAACCACGGACGACCGCTGATCTTTTTACTGTCTCAGCAGTTTAGTTTTGAAATGATGCTATTTTTCTATATATTTTTTTAACATTGGTGAGCTAAATACCAGTATTAAAAAATCAGTGAATGATGGGATGTTTAGAGGATGCTGTAAAAATATTGCATGGAAACAGTGGAAGATTTGTATCAAACAGCGACCGAGAATAGGAAAATACATTGATGTTAGTGGTACAGTTGCAAAGGCTTCTCTTTTGTCTGTCTCCCCAAATCTCTGCATAATTCCAAGCATAATGTCTTCCCCTCCTTTCAATCTTGGCGGCCTGTGGGATTCCAGTCTCACTCGCCTCTCCTTCCACTGATCCTACTCTGCTTATTTGATTTTTGTACGACTACAAAGTAGAAATTTGATAATTCCTTTGAAATCACAGAATAATGGGATGTTTATTTCCTCAGTCATTTCTTATAAATATGTCTAGGCTGTCTCAATTACGTTCTAGATTTTTCTACCGAAAATGGCGTGCCTTCTGCTTCCAGCTAATGTTTGTGGGCAGGAAAGAATCAGAATGGAATGTTGAGACCTTCCAGCAGGACGTATCTTGTTACCGCTTTGAAGAGAGTTTACGAAGAAAGCATGTCTGGTACATTTGCATTTTTATATTTACTGTTACAGATGTCAGAGCTTTACCAACCTCCTCGAGGCCTGGAAAGGAGGAGGGTTAGTATCTGAGCCCTGACTCCTGAACAGACAGGTGCACTTATGCTCCTAAGTGAATAACCAGGGGAGAGGGGAGAATGGGAGGCTCTGCTCGCTCCCGCAGAGTCTTCAAGATACTGAGGGGACCAGATATTTCTCTTCTTACATCGTTCAGGCTGGAGCAGCAATTTAGATCCTCTTGGAGCTACCTTAAACTCTTTGGAGCAAATGGCGGGACATATTTATAACCAGCTCTCCGTATCAGCTGGGCCTGCTGCACCCATGGATTCAACCAACTACAGATCAAAACATTTGAAAAGAAAAATATTCTTCATGCAATTTGTGGGATCCACATTGAGTGTAGAAAGTTTTACCTTTTTCTGAAGTGAAACATCTGATATTACGGATGCTGTTGTGAATTCAACTGAGAAGGTCAAAGCTAGAGATCAATTTTTATATTGGCAATTCAATATATCATATTTTCATGAAACTCAGCATCCCGATAAAACAATGTAATTCTTCAGTTAGAAACCTATGGACTTGAGATACACTTGGAATTAATTGTCATACAAACATAATTCATAATTGCATATGTATTTGTTTTCTTTTTTTGTATTTTTTCTATTTTATTTTATTTTATTTTATTTATTTTTGCTATCACCATTTATCCCCCCTGTACCCTCTTCTACCTCCGCCTACCTCTCTCCCCTCCACAGTCACCACACCGTTGTCCGTGTCCACGAGCTCTGTTCTTCCTGTAACATAACACCACAAACACTGGCCTAAAACCACACAAATGTATTTCTTGCAGCTCAGTGGGTCAGAGTCTAACAGTCTCACTGGGATAGAATCAAGGCCTCAGCAGGGCTGCAGTCCTTTCTGGAGGCTCCGGTGGAGAATCCGTTTTCTCGCCTTTTCCAGCTTCTAGAGGCGGCCCACATTCCTGGCGTGTGCCCCTCTTCCTCCATCAGCAAAGCAGCATCTTTTCGACCCTGCTTCTGTCACCACATCTGGTCCCTGACCACAGCTGGAATAGGTTTTCCACTTTTAGAACCCATGAGTTTTGAGGGGGCACTCAGGTAATCCCCATTTAAGGCCCTTCAATTAATTAAATCTACAAAGTCCCTTTTGCCATGCGAAGTAACATAATCCCAGGTTAGGGCATGGAAAACTTTGGGGGACCAAAATTCCGTCTACCACAGCATCCAAATAAACCACAATATCCTACCAACCCCAATGCAAACTTCCATAAACACTGCGAAGTTTCACAGTCTCGGAGTTGCAAATTTGCGAGCAATAGTGTCATAAACGAAAATGGTAAGGGCCAGGAGAACGTATAGCAGGAAGAGACTTTCTTGTAGAAGTCTGAGCTGATAATGGAAGGCTGGGTAGAAGATAAAAGCCAAGATTGTTGAGCATGCAGGCTGCAGACCACGATGCTTTCAGAAGCCAAAAGAAGACCAATGCAGACAATGCAACGAGCAAGGAGAGTGGCATAATCTAATCCCAACAGACGGGGCAGGGGCCTCACCAGGCAGCTTTTTAAGATTAATTTCTTATTTAATCTTAAGTGCAATGAGAACTTATTGAAGCTTTCAAGCAGGAGGAAAAGTGCTGTAATCAAATTTGGGTTTTTGTAATGTGACTCTGGCTTCAGCTGGGGAAATGGGTGGGGAGGGACAAAGTGGGCACAAGTTACTAAAAAAGTGGATACAAGGTACGGTGGACTCATAATCTACTCTCAAGAGATCTGAAATCACCTCGATAAATCTCAGGTCTTCTCACACAAACCTGTTTTTCTTTAGTACCCTTCACGTGAGTAAACAGCCATCTGGTTCTAGAAGCCGAAACCTGGGGGTGGTCCATGATCTTCCCTCTCCTCACTTCCCAAGAACCAGGTCCCATCAGTCTGCCTCCTAAACAGCCCTTGAGTCTATACCCCCCTTTCCATCTCCACTGTCAGCACCCCAATAAAGACTACTCTCATTTCTTGCCTAAAATCGTGCAGCAGCCTTTTCACGGATCCACCGATAATCTCTTCTCTATAAACTACACTGCAACCAGAGTAAGTTGTCAAAAGCACAAATTTTATTAAAGTCCTTCTACTGTGCCTTGCATTCTCCACCTCCCCTATTCACATTCATGCACAACACACACCCACACACCATCCTCACGTGGAGAACCCGTGGGTGTGCCTGTCTCTCGTGATAGGGCCTTTTCATGTGCCAGTTTCTTAGTCTCTCTGTCTAAACGTTCTTCTTTGTGCCTAGATAACTCTTAATTCTCTTTTGTATCACAGATAAAAAGAGCATTTCCTCAGGGAAGCACCTCCCAACACTTCAGTCTTTCTTCTATGCTCTCCTTTAACAGTACCGTGGGCCCCTGGACCCCTCCCAGGTGAACCTGACTTTCAAGCCAATGCTCTCGGTCGGTAAGACGCCCACCGCTCTCCCGCTCGCCCCTTCTCGTGTCTCGTAGGTCAAGAAAGGCTAGGCTATCGAATACATCGTCTCTTTTCAATTTTATTTTCAGAAAGAACATGAACCTAAAGGGCAAAAACCTGACCAATGCTGAGTATAAGAGATTTCTGGGATTTAATGTTTAATAGTTTTTGCTTCTACCCCCAAGAAGACACTTAATAAAGGAAAATCCATAGGATTCCCAAAGTTATGCTGTAAGAACAGGTGCGCCAGGTACGTTCCTTAGCATGCGTGCTGGCCAGGAGCGGGCCAGTGACACTGGGAGGGTCCCCCAGCCATTAACCTTCGCGGGCAAAATCCGAGAACGCAGTCCGTAACTTCGTAACTTCGCCAGTCAGCTCAGCAAGTGAAAGAACAGGTAAGAAATGTTCTGTGCTGGAGGAAAGAGGTGAGATGGACTAATGAGGCGGCTCGGAGAGGTTTGCATTTTCACTGTTTGTGCCACGTGATAGGTAAAAAGGGCTCCTGTTTCCAAGGCTGTCGCTCCATCGCCCTTCGCAACACTAACCTCACTTAATTTTTTTTTTTCACTTTAACAGCTAAGGATGTTATCACTTACGCTGGGGTCACTGAGGGGGTAACACTACTCTTAGCGGCGCTAGTGAAAAGGTACAGCGGAGACATGAGTTAATTGCACAGTTACCACAAGATACCAATTTGTGCCCTCCCGATGTGAACAGAGAACGGGAGATACTTAATACTGCCTGATGTAAGAACAGTGCTCCTAGGATGGGACATTTTCATGAACAGATTTACTCACATAAATAAAGAGGATTCAGGAAAAGTATGTTTTTCCATATTTATTGGTCTAGTGCTGCTTAAAAATGGGCCTACTAACGATGATCTTTCTTTTAACTCTTTCCCTCTTAATCATTCGGGTGTCAAACACCTGGTTGCTAGAATTTAAAAAAAAAAATGATGTCCAACTACAAAAATAGCTCTTTTACTCCTAAATACTAGCTTAAATTTGACTTTGTTTTTTCTATAAGTGAAGTAGCATATGTTACATAAGAAGTGCAGAGGGAAGAAATACACTAGGCTACATGGACTCAATTCCCGTGATAGAAAAAGAAATTCATTAAACAAATTTGTTGGATGAGAGTAAATCTCTTTTACTAGTATTTGATTAGTTATTTACCTCCACTTAATTTTTAGGATCTTCATATGTGTTTTATATTAACATTTTCACAAATCCCCAGGTTAGGGTTAGGGTTAGGGTTGTACTTTTGAATCAGTGTCACTGAGGTATAACTGACATATGATAGAATTAATTTATTTGAAGGGCACAGTTCAACAAAAATAGAGCAATGTTAAAGCAAGGTTTATTTGGTGGCTCTCTGAAGGATGGCTTCCGTTAAAACCAGGAATTGATTGCTCTATAAAGTCATCCATAGCATCTCTGAACTCACCCGATGAGAAATTTAATTCTCAGGACACCAAGCGGAGTCCATATCTTACCTGTCCCCTGTACAGGTGTAGAGTGAGCTTAGGAGTAAACTCTGTCCAAATAATTTCATGCTGAGCAATTTTTGGCTATATCCAAATATAACCTGCACACATTTGTTGATAATGAGACACAATGAGCAGAGTGATAAAATCAAGTCATGAATTCTCGACATTATTCAATAAAAAAAATAAGTACAAGTTCCATAGACAGTAGAGACGCGGTAATGAACAGAACGGCAGCGTCCCCAAAATTTGTTCCTTCGCTATTCCTGACATTCTTATAAGCTGTTTGATACCATGTAATAAATCATTTCCTGCTCATACTGACTCGAGCAGATCTGGTGTCTGGGTGCTAACCAGCCCAGCTCCTAACGCTTGCTTTCCGATTTGCCTGGTCCCAGCCTGTTCTGTCTTTCACTGAATATGCCTTGCCTGCTGACTCAGGACGTTGTCTACTCTGTAGAGTGCATGTGGTATTACTTCCCCTTGCCATTGACGGGAAAAGCAATTTTCCAATTGTTTAGGAGCCGAATAGACTACTCATTGTGTAGAAATGTGACCTCCATGACGCTTGTCCTTAAACTGTTTCATGCTTGCAGTTATTCAGTCTGCAAAAGAATATGAGAGTTAATACGGGGATATGTCGGGATTGTTCTCAAAGCGTGGCCCATGGACCAGCAGCATTAGCATTACCTGGGAGCTCTTTAGAAATGCAGATTCTTGGGGACCACCCCAGACCGACTGAATCAGAAACTCAAAAGGCGAGGCCCCCAGTCCGTGTTGGAACAAATCTTCCAGGTAATTCTGGTGCACATTTAGTTTGAGAAACTCTGGGCTGAATTATGCTCAGATAATGAACTTGTTGCGATTTAAAACACCACAGGTTAATTTCTTGTCCATAGAGGGTAGTTTTTGTGTGTTACCTGGCTGTCTTGTGATGTCCTCACTTCAGAACCCAAGCTGAAGAATGCTGCCACCTTTCACAGGGAAAATATATCTGGCAATTTAATGTCCTGGCCTAGAAATATGCATGTTGCTTCCAGGGGTTATCTCTAATTCATCTACCAACCAGGTTGGTGTCCTTGTTACTTGCCAGGGACCATGTGAGCTAGGTATATATTGTATTCTTGTAGTTAAGAAATATTTGAATATTTTCAACTCCACGAGTCTCCTAAAATTTCCTTTTATTTTTACATATAAATCAGCAAATCACTTTTATAATCATATTTTTTTTCTTGCATTATTTTGCCAAACATAGCCAACCACAAATAAAAAAATAAAAACATAAAAATAAAAATGTTTCTAACATCAACTTTCTGAATGTGTTTCCTAGCACTCATGTAACTAGGTATATAATCTGATTTCCAAGTTAACATAAACAACAGTTTACCAAATACTGCACTGAATCATTTTCTTTGGGAGTATGTTTCAGTCTGCCGTCTGCGCCACACCATGGGGGGTGGGGGGGTAGTCTGCCAAGAACTGATTCTTCCAGTCCTGTGGGACCCCAAAACAAAAGCCTCTCTGGCCACCAAAGCCAGGTGCTCGAAGGGTGTCCCCTGTGTTGACTGCATGTACCCACTGGCTTTAGTGGGGCTGTGAAAGAGCTTGGGGCAGGGATGCACCTGCCAGCACTCGCAAGGTAGATGGAGAATGAAAAACTGGTGCCCACCAGCACATCCATTCCCAACCTGAAAGACCTAGAAAAAGAAGAACAAACAAAGCCCAAAGTTAGTAGAGGGGAGGAAATAATAAAGATGAGAGTGGAAATAAATAAAATAGAGACTAAAAAGACAATAGAAAAGATCAATGAAACTATGAACATTTTTTTTTTCTGAAAAAATAAACAAATTGATAAACCTTTAGACTCACTGAGAGAAAAAGGGACAGGGCTCAAATAAATAAAATCAGAAATGAAAGAAAACAAGTTATAATAAATACCTAAGAAATACAGAGGATCGTAAGAGACTATTGTGAACCATTATACTCCAAAAATTCGACCACCTAGAAGAAATGGATACATCTCTAGAAGGACACAACCTTTCAAGACTGAATCATGAAGAAATAGCAAATCTGAATACACCAGTTGTTAATACAGGGATTGAATCAGTAATAAAAAATCTCCGAAGGAACAAAAGCCCAAGACCAAACATTCAAAGATTTAACTTTATCCCTCTCAAACTCTTCCAAAAAACTGAAGAGGAGGGAATGCTTTCAAATTCAATTTAAGAACCCAGCATTACCCTTATTCCAAAACCAGATGACACCAAAAAAAAAAAAAAGGAAGAAAAAAGAAAGAAAGAAACTTAAAGGTCAGTATTCCTGATGAATATTAGCGAACCAAACTCAACAATACATTAAAAGACTATACACCATGAGCAAGTGGAACTTATTCCAGGGATGCAAAGATGGTTCGACACCAAATCAAGCAACATGATATATCCTATTAACATAAAGTAGGATGAAAGTCATATGATTATGTTAGTAGATGCAGAGAAAGCATTTGACAAGATACAACATCCATTTATGATAAAAAACAAACAAACCAAAACCTCTTAATAAAATGGGTACAGAAGGAAAGTACCTCAATATAACAAACCATGTATGACAGACCCATAGCTGACCTCATACTCAATGGTAAAAACCTGAACTTTCCTCTAAGACCAAGAACAAGACAAGGATACCCACTCTTGCCAGTTTTATTCTACATAGTAAGTACTGGCAGTCCTAGTCATAGCAACTATTAGGCAAACAAAAGAAGTAAAAGGCATCCAAATTGAAAAGGAGGTACAACTGTTTCTTTTTGAGGACAACGTAATTTTATATTTGGAAAATCCTAAAAGGTCCACTAAAAAAACTATTAAAAATAATAGATGAATACCGTAAAGTTGCAAAATACAAAATCAATATACAAATGTCTGTTGTATTTCTATACATGAACAACTAGCAGAAAGAAAAAATGAGGAAAACAATCCCCATCCTATACAATTGCACCAAAGAGAATAAAGTACCTCGGAATAAATTTAACCAAGGAGGTGAGAGACCTGTACTCTGAAAACTATAAAACGTTGAAGGGAAATGAAGACACAAATAAATAGAAAGATAATCTGTGCTCTTGGATCGGAAGAGTTAATATTGCTAAGTGTCCATAGTACACAAAGAAATTTATAGATTTAATGAAATCTCTATCAAAATTTCAAAGGCATTTTTCAGAGAAACAGAACAAAAAAATTCTAAAATTTGTATGGAACCACAAAAGAACCTGAGTAGCCAAAGCAATTTTGAGAAGTAGGAACAAAGTTGGAGGCATCATGCTCCCTGATTTCAAACTATATTACAAAGCTATAGTGATCAAAACAGTATGGTGTTGGCATAAAAACCAACACATAGGTCAAGGGAACAGAGAGAATCCAGAAATGAACCCATGCATGGATAGTCAATTAATTTATTCTTGCAGAGGCAAGAATATACAATGGAGAAAGGACAGTTTTTTCAATAAATGGTGATGGGAAAACTGGACAACCACAGGCAAAAGAATGAAATTAGACTACTATCTTATAACATGCACTAAAAATTAACTCAAAATAAATTAAAACCTTGATTGTAAGTCTTAAATTATAAAACCCCTAGGAGAAAGCATACGCAGTAAGCTCCCTGCTATTTGTCTTGGCAACAATTTTATGGATCTGACTCCAAAGGCAAGAGCAACAAAAGGAAAAATAAACAAGTGAGACTACATCAAACTAATGAGCTTCTGCACAGCAAAAGAAACCATCAGCAACGTGAAAAGGCTACCTTCTGAGCAGGAGAAGATATTGGCAGCGCTTCCCCTTCTTCACCTGTTTGGTTTGGAGGCATTACATGTGCTTCTTCCACCCCCACCCCACCCCTTCTAACACCTGCATTCACCAGAGATGCTCCTCTTAAATGCTAACAGGGTTACCTCTTCCTCCAGGAACACAACTCCATGTACACGGTGAGGAGCCCAAGTCAGGCGATGGAAGAAAAGCCACTGAGTTCCTCAAGCTTGTTTGCAGGAAAGGGGTCACTGGAGTAGTGTTCAGTGTTGAGCACCTGGAGGCAGGAATAAAGCCAAGCTTCTCACTTCAGGAATGGAACTGGGATCCAGGAGGGAGGAAAACGAGCAGATCCTGCAGGAGCTGGGCAGAAAGGCTGTCAACAAGTGTCTAGATCTGAATGACCGCAGATTAACAACAGCAGACATGAGGGAAAGGGTTGCTTTGCTCCCTTATCACCAAGACTTGGAATAACTGGCTACGTCCTGGAGTTGATTTCATGGTTGGAGCCCTCCATTCACTCACCCAGCAAATGCATCTTGTCAGCAAGTTAGAAATCCCCAGGCTGGGTGGCTGCAGGCTTACCTTTGATGTTGTTGGAGCCCTGGGAGAGGCACTCAAAGCAATACCTGAACTCGAAGAGCTGAATTTGCCCTGGAACAGTAACGTGGGAGGAAACTTGCCTCTGATCCTGCAGAAGTTTCCAGAAGCAAGCGTGATACCAAAGCCTGAGGTTGTTGATTGGGCCCTCACATCAGAAGACGGGCTGTTTGTGGGCCATTTGCTACCTGTGCTCCAAAATCTTGAAATAGTTGATCTTTCCATTTACAGAAACATCGGTGACAATCTAAGCAGTGTAGCTCAGGGATTAAAAAGAGTGTCCAACTACAGGATGCTGCTTTTAGATACCTGCCTGAGGTAAGGAAAGCCGACCTCTCCTGCGACAGGGCCTGGGTGGAGGTGTTGAAGACTCACCAGCTCAGCTGGCCACACTCAAGCATCTGGAAGTCCTGGACCTTAAGCAGTACTCAACGACAGCAGACAAAGCGGGGTCACTGACCCAGGTTATACCGTTACTCTCACTCATTAAGAATTGGATTTATCCTCAACAAAAAGGTGGACAGCTCTTCTGAAACCTACAGGGCAGGCTCCGAATTTTACCAGCTTCGAGGTCATTACTAATCAACAACTGTGCTCTATTTTAGAAAGCGAGACTTCTCCTGCTCTCGCTGGATCAATTCACCTCTCTGCTCTGGAAATAGCCTTTCTTGAAATAACTGTGTTGGCGGCAACCTGAAGCTGCTTCGGAAAACACTAAAGCTTTCAGTGTCCCTTCAGGTGACAGAGGACGTGGCTCTCCTGGCACTGGTGGTGCAGGCAGGTCGCCTCACAGGCTGCAGAAGCTCTACCTGAGCTATAATGACGGCATCTGCGATGGAGGGTGGGCCATCTCTGTCACCTGTGCCTCCACAAAGAGCAACTGAGCTGGGTGTCAGCCTTTGGCCATCAGCTTTCCAGAACTGTGGACAATGGTGTAGACACTTGCTATGTGCCGTGACCAGACTTCCCAAGATGACTTGAGGTAGGAATGAAAAGATGGACCCTCCCAGCTTCACACGGGAAGAAACCAGAATGCTCTGACCTAGTGGGATTCAGTAAGTCGATTTCCCAAGGCTCACCCAAGCTGCCAACCACTCTCCAAGGGAGGGAGGGAATGTGAGTGGATCCCAGCGTAATCCGCCTGGAATGCAGATAAAACGAAGGAAGAAAGCTGCTGTAAACCTGGAGGTGAGAGCCTCGCACTGAGGATGGAGGGGCAGGAAGACAGAAAGAGCTTGAGCCCTGACTGCCAGGTGAGAACTACGTACCTGCAGATTTTTAGTTATGTGAGAAAAATAAAGCCCTTACTTTAACCCGTGGGCAAGTTGAACTGAAATCCTAGCTCTGGGTAATGGAAATGAGGAGTCGCTGATGGCATGTATGCTGCTGGCTTAGGCAACTGGGTGAGCAACGGTGCCATTAACCCAGAAAGAAGAGCAGGTTTGGGAGGAAGACAGCTGAGATTTTCGGAAATACTGAGTTTGAAGTGCATGTGAAAAGAGACACTATTTAGAAGGTGGTTGGCACTCCAAGGATCCTAGAGTTCTGATACTTAGGAGAAAGTTCTGGGTTTGATTATAATTTAGGGAATTTTGTGGTAGGGAACATTGTTAGGTGCCTGGTATCTCCTAGGAGGATATTTAGAGTGAGAAGAAAGATGTGTGAGAGAAAAATCTTAGTAAATATGAATTGCTATGGAAGGTTGGAGCAAAGTAGTAAGAAATACAGATAAAATAATATTTAAAAGGGTTGGAGATAGACTCTGGTGAACTGGATACAACAACTGAACATATGCCTGTTGGATTACCAACCAGAAGGCCACTGAGGCCCTTCCAAAGAGCAGAACCTATGGAGTGGAGCCAAGGAAAGCCAGGGAGGTTATGGTGGGGGGAGAAATGCATGGAAGGAATTGCTAAAGAGTAAAGAGACCATAAATTGCCCTGACTAGTGATTCTTGGCTGCAAAGGACCAAAAAAAAAAAAAAAAAAAAAAAAAGTAATACCAAAAAGGGATGGAATAGAGAGCAAATTCTGTTTTGTTTCTTTAAAAAAAATTTTTTTTTAGTTTATTGGTAGGACTTGAACATATTTAAAGACTTCAGGGAAGGAGCCATTAGAGAGAGAGAGTTTGAAGACAGAAGAAAAAGAGATAATTGATAGAACAAGGCCAGACCTAGGCAGGAAGGGTGGGATCAAGAACACAGGTGGAGGGATTAACCTTACACCGGAGCTGAATCTCCTGTTCCTTTGAGAGCGTCAGTATTTCTTCCTGAGAGGGGAGGTGCACTTAGATCTACATGGATACGCAGAGAGATACAAAGGACCTGCCTGCTGTAGTCTGGAGCTTTTATCCGATGTCTGATCTTGATTGGAGGTATGTGAGAGATCAGGAAGACACGACTGGGGACATCACTTGTAAGGGTTAAACCATAGCAGGAATCCTGAGCCAGCTGCTGTCAGCTTTTGAAAGCATTCACTGCTCTTAAATTCATACCTATAAAATCCAGTGAAATATTAATAATTAATATTTCAAATGTTGTGGATTGAAACAAAAAAAAACTACAACACAGCTCACCTTGGGTGGAAGACTGATCATTTCCCTACAGTTTCTAAAATTATCAATATGCTTCTAAAAGTGACAGCTGGTTCCTGTGGCACAGCAGTGGTATGGAGAGAACCTGAATACATTTAATTGTGATGGTTTCAGATTCTTGACTCTTGAACCAGCACATATTTATCAAGTAGCTGTCCTAAAAGACAAGCATATTTTGCATAATTAGAGAAGAGAAAAATGTTCAGAATGTATACATGTTTTGTTCAAGGCCAGTTCAGTTCAGGGATCAATGTTCGGCAGTGTGTTGGAGGGCTTTTCAAGGACTGTTAGGCTTAGCATTGGTGACTCTATTACTTGAAATTAAAGTCCAAATGGGCATAGACTCTGGGACAAATCTGTGGTAAAGGTTTGCATGATATCTGTTCTAAACAGATGAGGTAAAGGAATATGTCATTTACTTATGACCCTATATTTTTCTTAGCACTTTATTTTTACAATGAGGATAATTAACTGATTTTTATTCTTTTCATGTGGATGTCTGATATTTTGCAGACCAAATTTAAGCATTAAAACAAATGTTTCTTGTGGCTATACCTCATATATCTATTGCATCCCATGACAATGGTCTCTTTTTGCCTCTTTTCTCTGCACTTACCAGCTTCATAATTCTGATCCTCAGCTTCCTCACTTATAAAATGGTATTAACATTACAAATCTTCTAGGGTTATTGTAAGTACTCAATGTGTTAACTGATTAAAAGCCCATAAAACAGTCCCTAGCACATTGTAAGCACTCCCCCAAAATTCAGGAAGCTATTAAAATATGGTCATGATCTTTTAATGACCATTTCATTCAGCAAACCTTCTACATATGCTCAATATTTTATAATATGAACCTCAAGGAAATGCAGTTTGTGTTGCCATAACCAACTAGATTTTAACCTACTTGAGTTTGATAGTTGATGAAGTCAGTTTTTGAAGGAGTATAATAATACTTGTAACAAGGCATCAAAAGCAAGTGTATAATTAACTCCACCTTCTCTCTTTTCTCTCATTTTTCTTCCTTTCCCCCCTTCTTTCTTTTCTCTCTCTTCCTCTCTGTCTTGCAAAGTGAAATGTCTTTTGTGGATATTTTAAGAGCCCCAAAAGGAAGGGATACTTAATAGCTTCCCTTAAAATTTTTTACATGAATATTAACTGTATCTAACTAAAACTTCTAAGTTTAATCCCAAGGAAGACAAACAACATAAAAATCTATGTGAAGGAGATCTGCAGAAGGAAAATGAATATGATAATAAATTGATTATCTCAGCAAAGATCAATAACCTTAATGATTACTAAAAGCAAAAGGAAATGGGGTGCCATTGAATAATTATGTTATAAAGTCCCTGACACAACTGTTCGTTTGCTTTCCTTTTGCTTTAAAGTTACATTTTCTTTTTTATCTCTTAGACTTGTCCTGGTTCATAAATATGAAAACAGGTAGAGACCGAGTCCAGGATGTCTGGAATGAGCATTTCCTCTTATGCCCACTAGATGGCAGGTGTAGGATTCTAAATACCTTTCAGAAACGAGGTGTCAGCTGTTCTTATTTGCAACACTAGATGAGAAAACCGATTTGGTTCAAAGTAGGAAATTTAGAAATAAGTCTCTTTCTCCCTCCCACCCCCAATCTCCTACACATAGCCTTAAAAAAAAGGAACTGGTAAAACTGGTAAAGGAGTATAGGGTTTCTAACAAGGCTTTTAGGTTCTGTCTACAGTTACAGAGTAAAACAACCACCCTCTTGAGTATTTATTTTCTTTATTGAAAAATTGTAAAACTAAAATCCAGCAACAAATCTGTACTTAACTAGCGAAGTATTTTCACTTAAAACATTGAAGATTTTTTTTCTCTCCGCTTTGGGCCCATGCACCCTAAAATGGTGCGCTGTCTCTGGGTAGACTCAGTCCTATGATTTTCTCACAGTGGGGAGGTCCTGTGGGTCCCTGTTACGTAAGGGGTAGTTAGAGATTACACTATAACTTGGAAATCAATTTCCTTTTTTTTTTCTTTTTTCCTTTATGATAGGAGATAGTAGGGAAGTAGGAAACTTTAAAAAGGTTCTTTTTCTTGTATTGCTCCACAGTTTTGATTAGAATTTTTTTCCCCTCCTGGTTTGAAATAAGGTTGAAATAACCAAATTTGCTGGTTTGAACACGTGTGCCTTTCCATTGAGGGGCCAAAGCCCTGGAAATGTAAAGGGTCAATCTTGGTTACAGAGGGGTTCATTGCAGAGAAGGGCGTATTCTGCAAAAACAAACAGGTCCCACTGATAGTTGCCAAGGGCACCGAATACATCTTTGCATTACACCTTGAACGAGCATGCTCCTATCG
This sequence comes from Miniopterus natalensis, assembly GCF_054644295.1. Taxonomy (NCBI): domain Eukaryota; kingdom Metazoa; phylum Chordata; class Mammalia; order Chiroptera; family Miniopteridae; genus Miniopterus; species Miniopterus natalensis. The sequence continues at coordinate 29,277,662 of NC_142096.1, forward strand.
CCTCTTTTTTATTGCATGCACCATAAATGACTGTAAAAGTTTGCAAATCTTGCAGAGACCTTGGCAGTCAATACTCCAGCAGGAAAAATACAAAGGGAGGGGGTGGGGAAAAGAGGTTCAGCCTAGCCGTTTGCTTTTTTGGCACAGGAACCTGACGTTGACATTGAGAATTACTGAATGTACGATTTTCACAGACTCAGCCAGATGCATAACCTATGCAAAGCAGTTTCAATTTAGATGCCCAATCTGAAATCTTGGCTTTCCAGGTGCGTGACCAGCTCACGTAGTCTCGCGACAATCCCGTGGCCTTGCTCCTGACGCCCATTCCCTCTGGGCGCTCCTGACCTGGGACTTGAGAATGAAATAAAGGCTAATTTTTATCTGTGTCGGTGCGTGGCCAAGCTGGGTGCCTAGTCCCGGAGGCCTCGCCCGAGGCTTTTCACCAGTGTTTGTAAGCTCCAGAAGGGCCTGCAGGTTGCTTTTGGATCTGCTGGGTGTTGGTGCTGGACGGACACCAGCCCAGCCCTCCTGCGTGTTCGCTCTCCCCGTTCTGATTTGTCCGTCCACGGGAAATTCAGTGCGTTAAAGGCCCGACGAATCAAGTAGCAGACGGGGTATCAAAGATCTGGGGCGAGGGACAGAGGAGGCCCTGCGCGGGGTCAGAGGCGATGCGCTGGCCGGGTGCCCCCCTTCCCAGGCGCCGGCGCCTGCGGCTCCCTAACGGCCGGATCACCTGTGCCCCGTTTAGGGCTGCGCTGGGGACCGAGAGGACTGTGCGATGCCTGAGAGGGGGCGCGAGGGGGCGAAGGCGGCGGCGGGGGAAAGGCACCTGCACCCGGCCTGGACGGCTGCGGGCGGCGCTCGCCCTCACCGCGCCCGCCTCCTGGCTGAGCCCTTCCCCCTCCCAGTCCAGGGGCCCGACTCCTCTGCCTTCCCTTCTGCTGCGGGAAACATTCCGCGGCCTCCGGGGAGTTTCTGAAATTCTGTCGGAGGCTGCTTTCCCCGTGGTTTCGCCCCCAGCGTCCAACGCAGGCCCCGCGGTGGTGGTTGGAGAGCGCGCTCAGCGCGGCTCCAGACTTTTAGTTCCACCTGCGCCCCGGCGGCCGCTCCCGCTCGGGGTCCTTTACGAAGGAGCGGCTCGGGAGGGGTCACTGGGCTCTACCCGGGTGCAGGGAGGACCGGCAGGTGGAGAACTCGGAGTTTTTTCTCTCTTGCTCCTGCGCGTAAAGGCGCACAAGCGCGGGTGGGAGTCCGCACGGGTTGCGCCCGCGCCCAGCGGCAGCCGGAGGCACTGTGGGTGCGACCGTGACGCCAGGGATCCCGGGCTCGGCCGGGTCGGCGGAGGGGCGCGGCAGGAGGGGCACTGCCCGCTGCGCCTGGGGCGGCCTCGGGAGGAGGGTCCCCGGCTGCGTCCACCCAGGAGGCCTTCTCCCGGGAGTCCCGCGCCCGCCCCGCCCGCCCCCCTGAGCGCTCTGCCCGCGGCCCTGCTTCTCAGGAACAGAATCGGAACCAGGAGCGGGAGGACCCAGGGTTCTCATCGAGACGACCCGGTGGCACTAAGAGGGAGACAGAGAGAAAAAAAAATGATGTCGAAAAGATGGTCAAAGCGGAAAGGAAAGACGCAGGCCAAGTGAGGCATTTAACAGGAAAGTGGGGTCAAGGTGTTTGTTTTTTTTTTTTGAAGCCGAATATTGTTTAGGTTAAAAGATCAGATGTGACCTAAATACATGTGCGTATAATCCCTCCCTCCCCCAGCACTAAGTATTGAAACAGAGCTTTGCGCCCGAGAACCTTTCCATAAAAAGTTACCCTGACCTCTGTCCCTTCCCCCAGCGCCCCCGGACGCGCCTCAGGGACAGCTCTTTCCATTTCCAGCGTCGTAAACCTGTGCCGTGAAGAATCCTAACAAATTGGTTTCAGGAAGAATACAGGCGACGCTCTAAAGCTTGGTCAACTGGCGTTGGTTTATCTAGTGAAAACTGCCCAGCCGGAGCCCGGCCATTTCCTCGCCGTGCCCCTTATTTGTGTATTTATTCCGGCCTCCGAAACCACTCCCTCGGCGCTGGTGCTGCGGGCTCCGGAGGCCTGGCGCTGCGCCCTCGACTCTTGGAGAGTTTTCTAAACGGGACCGATTCAGTGCCCCCTTCAGGGGGTCGCCCAGCCTTCGCCGGCGGGCTTGAGGCTCTGCTGCCATCGGCCAAAATCCTTGTGGTGATGAAATTCTCTGGCAAAATAATTTTGAACACAGGACATGCGACGACCGTTTCCGTGCGCCGGGGAACCCAGCCGCACGTGGCTGCTGCGTTGAGTAACCAAACCCACCGACATCTCCAGCGCGCAGTGGCCCAACCTCCTGAGCCACAATGTGCTTCCCGGGTGGAAGCAGCAAACGTCGGCGGCCTTGCAGCTCCCGCGAGGGACGGGTGGAGTTTGTCTTCAGAACTTACCACGTTTTATGGGAACTAAATACTTAAGTGTTTTGGCATATAACAAGCCAGCCTTCACCACCCAAGTCTCTGGGAATATTTTTAAAGAGACTGTGCACCTGCGATGTATAAACGACACGCCCGTGAAAGGTTTGCATACTAAACACGACTTGTTAATTGTCACTTTTCTGCCTCAGCCTCCCTGGGACGGTTGGGACGGCGGCAGAGGCCGATTTCCTCGCGCAGTTTGCAGAGCACGTGGGACCCAAAGAATGTGTTTTGCTCCAGAAGGTCGACTTAAAGAAAAATAGTTTACGCTCTCTCTCCTTTGTTCTGATTTCTAAAACAGCCCACTTCTTGTTTTTAAAAGAGCCTTTCAGCAAGAGATTCAGAATGAGGAAACGAAGTTTAGTAAACTCGATCTAAGAGGAAAAGAAAACACACAAAAAAAAAAACACCAAAAAAAAAAAAAAAAAAAAAAGCCCCACCTCGCCCTTTGATGTCCCTGGCATTGTTATTACAGTCTTAAAATAACCGCCAGCACCCTGGTCGGAAAAGAAAAACCTTAAGGATTAAGTAACTATTTATCTCATGAGGATAATTACTTGTTTGACCCGCAGTCATTCATTCCTGAAACCACGAAGTTAAATTGCTGGGATGTTTTTAAGCGCCGCCGCTCCCCGCTCCGGCCGCCGTGCGCGGTTGCAGGAGCCGGGCCCAGGCGGCCGGCGCCTCCCGGGCCGCGCATCCGCCCTCCGAGCGTGAAGCCCGGGGAGGTGCCGACCGGGGGGTCCCCTCGGTGCGCGGGCAGAGCGGCGCTCACCGCCGAAGCCCCCTAGACGCGGCCCCGGCCGTCCCCTCCTTCCCGAGCCGTCGCGCCCAGCAAGGTGGCCCCCAGCGTCGGCGCAGAGGCGAACCCCGCGGCTCGCGCGCAGTTTAATGGAACGGCTGTGGCCTCCCCTAGCGGCGTGGCCGCACGGCCGTCCCTCGGATCCTGTTAAATTCCCTTTAATAGCGCTTCCGGCCCTTTCCCGCCCTCATTGGCTCGGAACTCCGTCTGCGTTCCGGGGTCCGCAGGCTTCCCCAGCCCCCGCGCACTGCCCCGGGGTTGGCACTGCTGAGCCCGGGCGCGACCCCGCGAGGGAGGGGACAGCGCCAGGTCTCCGCGACCGCGCTGGGCCCCGGGCGGCCGGCGGCACCTGCCCCCCCGCCCCCAGGTGCGGAAGGCGGGGAGCGGTGACTCCGCAGGAACGGCCGAGCCGCGGCGCGCCCGGCGCGGGAGGCGGACACCGGGCATGTGGCGGGTGCGCGCGGGTTCCCGCGGCCTCCGGGCGGCCCGAGCGCCCCGCGGTCAGCCGAGGCCCTGGTCGGGACTCGCCGGCCCTGCCGCCGGCCGCCGGGCCCTGGGAACAGGGAAACGAGCGCGGCCTCAGCGCTTTCAGTTCTCGCCGAGGCCGCTGGTTACTGTTTAACATCCCCACCCACGTTTCAGTTTGTTCAGTAAATCGATCGCACGGCGAGAGTCAGGCCGCTGTCTTGTCGCCATCGAGCAAAGCTAATATCCTCCCAGCATATGGTCTAAAGTCTCTGCTAGACGCCGGAGCAACAAACAAACAAACAACCACCACGTCCCAGCGCCTCCGCGCCCCAGTCGCGCAGCCCCACCCCCACCCCCACCGCGGCGCCTGGGGCCGGCTTCCCAGGCTCGGAAAAGTGCGGCCGGGACGCGGCTGCGGGGGTGGGTGGGGGACCGGCGGCCGGGAGATGTGGCGGCCGCCGCGCAGCTGACGGCGACGCTGGAGCTCCCGGGGCCGCTCCGCGCAGGTAAGTTGCGCCCCGCGCCCCGCGCCCGAGGCTGAGCCCGCGTCCCCCGCCCCGGGCGAGTCCGGAGCCCCTCGCGCGGCAGGAGGAGGGGCGCCGCCAGGGAGGGGCCAGCCCGAGGCCCCCTAGGCCGGGCGGGTTGGGAGCAGATACCCCGAGGCCTCCGGCAGCTTGGGGGGCGGGCAGAGGAAAGGGCTGGCGCGACGCAGCCAGGGGCACGCGCGGGCGAGGCAGCGGGGAGGGGGGAGTAAAAGGAAAGTGGGGTTTGTTTGGGAGGGAAAGCTTTGGTGTCACGTGGCTGCCAGGTCCCTGGGGGCTTTGGTGGAGTTTGGTGGCCTGGGCGAGGCTAGGGCGGCTGGATGCCTGTGGACAGTGCAGGTTTGTGGGGAGGGGCTTGGTCCTGGAGCATCACCCCACGGCCTTGGCTCCTGTCTCAGCTCCCGTGGGTCCTCTTAGAGACATTTTGGAAGTGGGCGTCTTCCGGTGACGCCGCTGGGAGATTGTAGGAAAAACTATATATATTATATGTATCTATATACATTTACCTATATGTACATAAATATATTTACCTACATGTGCATTTATATATAATCAACATGTACCTATAAATGTATATTTATCTCCATGTACATAAATACATACATTTACCTACATGTATATAAATACATAGATTTACCTATATGCATGTGTGTGTGTATATATGTTTAACTACCTAAACCATTTAGCCTCCTTTGGGAAGAAATGCTCTTTGCAAGCTTGTTTAAACATTGTGCTAGCTAAGCGATCGTCACTCCATGTCTAACGGGATAAGCCAGCACTGATAAGACCTTGGCTTTGAATGTAATAGGTGCTTCATACCTGATGCCTGTGCTCCTAGGGCTTGCTCAAGACCACCCAAGGCCCCCCTCCAACATGCAGACAGACAGTCTCCATTCAGCTTTCGGAAGAGGGTGAGAGCTAGAGGGCACATAGGGCAGAAGCTCTTAACTCATGGGAGGCCCTGAAAACAAAACACCTCACTGATAGGAACATTTCTGGATTTTGTGTGTGTTTTTTAATAGGTTTTTATTTATTTCAGAGAGAGGAGGGGAGAGAGAGAGAGAGAGAGAGAGAGAAGGGAACATCAATTGGCTGCCTCCTGCACCGTTGAGCAAGAAAGGGCCGTGTGCCCTGACCGGGAATCGAATCGACGACCTCCTGGTGCATGGGACTATGCTCAGCCAACTGAGCCACACAGGCTGTTTGGGTTTTGCTACTTCTTCCCCATTTTCCATTCATTTTACACGATGCTTCTCCTCTCTCTGCACAAGCACTTATTCATCATTAAAATACTGTTCCTCTCCAGCTATCACCATTTTTCCATAATAATCCCGTTGTCCCCACCCTCTTGCCGCACCTCTTCTGTTTTCCTCTTTTGTGCACCAGCTATCAGTCTTTTTATTGTGCCTTTGAAGTCAGAGGCCAAGCGTGGGGTTGGGCTCCTCTCTGGTACCCTTTGGGGGCGGGGGGTGGGGGGGTGGGGGTGGGGGGTGGGGGGGTGGCCAATGGTTGTAACTACACATTTTTCACTTTTTAAAGTGCAGTGGAAATTGAGAGCCTTTGGTTCTCTTCTTCCATCCCTCCTAAGCTCCATTTTTAGGCCTACAATTGTGGATTTTTTCTCAACGTGCTTTATGAAGGTAGTGCAACCCTTTTACTAAAGTGTGTCTATTACCATCTCATAAGCAATTTTTTCTACAATTGTGATTATAAGAATATAAGACAGCGCAGATTAACTTTGGGGATTGCAAAGATTTTTCTTAATGGCTGTGTTTAAATAATAACTTTATTTTTGAGTTCCCTGTTTCTTTTGAAAATTCTTACTATTTCTATGAATTCTGAAAGTATTACTTGCTTATAAAGCAACATGAAAATTACTGTAAAATATAAAATGAACCCCTTACTTGTTTTACTCTATATGTGTAACCACCATTCCTGGCTGGGTTTATGTCCCTCCATTTGTATAACCACAGGAATTTTTCCTTCATTATTTAAAAAAATTGGGTAATGGTTCATATCAGACCAGCGTTCTGAAATTTATTTTTCTTTAATAGTTTTCAAATATTTGTCTGTCAATATATGAAGAATCTTTTCTTTTTTCCTAGTGTATGTACTCACTGTAGCCAGCCAATATCCTCAGAATGTTCTCTTGGATTTTCCAAATTCTTACTATTACAAACAGTGATGCTGTGAATATTATCTTTGCACAGGTACTGCAGAATATTTATTCTGAGAGGATTGCTGGCTCTAGGGGATGTTTACTTTAAATTTGATAAATATTGCAAAGAGCCTTCCTCAGTACCCTCAGTATATTGACCATGCTCTTGCCAACACTGGATAATAATGATGTAAGATATTGCCCATCTGATTGTTGAAAATTTGATTTCTCATTGTTATAGTTTAATATTTAGAAATTATATGAACCAGACGTGGAACATCTGATTTGGAGAGTTTGAGAATTTTGCTTTAAAAATATAATAAAGTAGAAAGGGAATTAACTGCATTTCAAAATACCATCTTATTTTGAACTTCTAAAAGATGTCCCTGCATTAGTCATAACCTATTCATTCACTGAATGGCTAGAGATGCTGGTACATGGTAAGTGAGAATGTCTGTGTTGCAAACATGTGGCTATGGTGTGTCTACTAGTTGGTGGTGTGATTTTGTGGCTCTTGACTTAACATGTTTGCCCCTTCATAAAAAAAGGATTCAGTTCCCTGGGAATGAAAGCATGATTTTAAATAAGATATCATAGCTTTGGATCCTTCAGAAGCTGTAGGTGCAAACAAAACAGCTGAGTGTACAATGATGCATTCTTGTAGAATCCCTTCTCTCCACCCTTCTCATGGGAACTCTCACCTATTGGTATCAGTTAGCTCATGCATAGACACAGGAAGCTTCAAATATGGTTTACTCTTTCAGCTGAACAAACTATGTAGGAATATTCATAATATATGTTTTTAGCTAACAGTCATTGAATCCTTAATATGTGCTACATAGTGTTCTAAGTTACTTATAACTATTTTCTTCTTTCAGATTCTTTAAACAACCCTGTGCAGTTCATACTAATATTCTCCCCCTTTTCAGAAGCAGAAATGTAAAAATTTGAGTAAGGTCACACATCTACAAGGGATAAAATTGGGGATTCAAATCCAGGCACTGTGGCTCTAGGCCATGAGAGTAACCAGGCTGCTCCATATGGTCATATGTTGCTTACTGCACAGGGGTGCCCAACAGAGGGGGAAGGAAAGACCTGAACCTTAACAGGACCCATAGGCCAAGGCCTGTCCCCTTTCTCTTGGCCGGGTATTCCCGGGGAAGGGCAGTTTTCTAGGTCACAACATGTCTGTAAGGGCCAGCAGCACCTGGCTCCTGATGTATCAGGAGCTACAGGTGTACACATTCAGATGCTTATGTAAGTACTTTGGAAACTCAACACTGTCTTGCCCATTCGTTATGGCTACACCTTAAAGAACAGACCTGCCTTACTTTCTGCTTGTCCTTCCTACCTTGTATTTAGTACAGGAGGATCCAGTATGCTCTGCACATGGGACACTTAGCTCAGAGCCTCTGGCGTTGTGTTGCTTGAAAACCTTTGGTTATTAAGATGTTTTTCTAGAAAATGCATAAGGAGTTCATTTCTGTGTGTCTGTTAACATTTGGGGGGACATGAAGGCCTTTGAGGATGACCAACTCATGGCATGTAAGCCAAGAGAGAAGGCTTTGTTGTCACATAGGGAGGTTTATGTTCTTGCCAAGCTGTTTGCTAAGATGGGGGTAGAGGACAGGGGGACTTGGGCAAGTTAACCATTTTGAACCTCTATTTTCTCATTTTTGAAGTGTAAGTCATTATAATACCTATCTCAGAGGCTTGGTATGATAAGTAAGTATGTTAAAACATGAAGATTTTTAGAACAGTGCCTGGCATTTATTGAGTACCCAGTATGTATTCTGTGCTCCTGCCGTAGTTGTGATAGAATGAGATAAAGCATCTCAACACTGCTTGATTTATAGTAAGTTCTTAATTTGTCACCTTGTTTTTGTTGACACTCTCCCTAGACTAGAGATTATATTTACATATGCAAACAAATCGTGTATGACTTCAGGAGTTTATGGATCCCTAGAAACCTGCCCAGGCCCTCTGATAGGCCTTGGAGATACAGTGATGAGTAGAGTAGACGTGGTCCCTGACTTCATGGAGATGGAGCCTTTAGCTAGGCAGTGTAGACAAGGATCATCCTGCATATAGTCCAGCGGTTAGAACATCCGCACCTCTGTGCGAATCTCAGCTCTGCCTCCTGCCGGCTGTGTTCTAAGTAAGTTACTTAGTACCTGTGCCTCAGTTAAAAAAGTTGTAAAATGAGAATAATAGTCCTGACTCTCAAAGTATATTTGGGTTAATTAATTCCTGCATTATTTAAACCGAGCATGCTATTTGTTGAGTGTTTGACACTTTCTCTACACTCTATTTCAATATAAAAGAATCACATTTATCTATGATAGCAAAGCGTTGACATGGACATCTAGGCATTGTGTCCCCATCACTTAGAAGTGTTGGCTGATAATATCACCTGGACCTGGTAATTTAGTTTTTTTAATGTCTTGAACTTTTGAGTGTTGTTCTTTTATGCTTGCATATCGGGCGTGCTTTGCTTGTGCTCTTGACCTCCTTGTGTCATAGCTATAGGTTGCAAATAGTTGATGCATATTAGTTTAGCAGGAATTTACTTATGTGCACTGTGCTAGGTGCCTGGAATACAAATATAAATAAGCAGTGTCCCCACCCTCAAACACAAATAATTTACTTGGAAGAAAAACACATATCACCTTCTATACCATGTGGTGATAACTATTGCATTAGTACCATAGATAGAAATACCATGAGAAACGGAAGCACAAAGGATAGCTTGAATATCCTGGAGAGATTTCATGGAGGAGTTAATGACTTCCTGATTAGAACTTTCTGAGTAGAGAGGAATCAGAAAGATCTTTGGGGCAGAGGATATTACATGTGGAATGGGTGGAATAGCAAGAGATGATGTGGGGAAGGAACACTGGGCCGAATTCTGACGATCTTGAATGTGGGTGACAAAGATTGGACCATGCCGTCTAGGCAGTGGGGAGCCATCAAAAGTCTGTAAGTAGATTGTGTAAAGAAAGCTCTCTCCTTTTTTTTCTTCAGATTAATTGGCGGCATTTTGGAGGACAGATTAAAGAGGGAGAGACAAGAGGCAGGGAAACAGTAGGAAGCTTTCACAACAGTGCCCCGGTGACAATGAGGATAAGAGAATCTAGAGATGCTTCAAAGGTCGTTACAGTGAATTTAAGAGCTGAAGAGAAAGTGAAGGGTTGAAGCTGACCTTAAATCCATGCTTTTTAGGGTTGTACAGGATGCTTTGATTTGATCGTGGTCGTTTGGAATTTATAGTTTTTTAGCTATTATATTCCTGCAAGTTGTTCATGTTTTAAAACTTAGTCTGTATGGCAAAATTAAACTTTATTTGGTCCTTTAAGTGAGTCGTTAGGTACGTAGGTAGACTATTGTTTTCCTAATTTAGGCTGATTTTCAGCAAAGTAATTATTATACCTAACCTAAATTTTTGCAGCAACCAACTGCTCCCCCCCTTCCTTGTCTTCCCGGCATCCAGTCAGTTTCTCAGACAGCAGTTAGAGTCACGTAGAGAAAGACAATTTGATCATTTTCTTTTTTCCTCCATTTACAACTGTTTGTTCACTTCCGAACACCCTTTGCCTGAAGTCCAAGGTCCTCACATTGCTAGACCCCGTGGGACTTCCACTCCAAGCCTCGTCTCTCTCTCCCTGAGGTCCCTCACTTAAATCTTCAGCTGAAATAACCTTTGAGTTCCACAAATGCGCTGTGCCCTGTGCCTTCCGAAGTGCTATTTCTATTGTTTGAAACAGTCAGCCACCATCCCCATGATTTCCCCCCGTCATTCTCGCCGCCTTCCACTTACCTTGCAGGTCTGCTCAGATGCTGCCTTGAAAATCTTTTCTAGTGTACTGACCCAATAGAGCCATCGAATGTATCTTGTTCTTTCCCTGCCATTATTATCAACTTCACTGTGGCTGTGATGTGATAATCATTCTTCCAGGCTTGACTCTGAGACCTCTGAGGGTAGGAACTCTGTTATTCTGGCCCGCTTTTTAAATTGGGCCTTCAGTTCAGGCTTAATGAGGATGCAGTCATTGAATGAATAATTGTAATGGAGAAGGAATGAATAATTGTAAAGTAGAATAAAAACGCGTTGAGAACCTCATTTCCAAGCACCACATTCTGTATTGGCATGGAGCAATGACTAGAAACAGTTCTCGCCTAAGGTTTTCATGTCTGGTTGGGGATATGAAAGAAAATATTGCTGCTCACTGTGGTAAGTGCAAATGTTGACTACTGAAGAAAGATTATAGAAACCTAGCAGAAGTCCCACTAACTTTTCCCGGAGTTGGTTGCACAAGAGATGACATAAGAATTCTTTATTTTTAATTTAAGAGGGATGTAATTTATTGATATTGAGATAATTATATTGAGATTATAATTATATAATTTACATTGATTAAAATCCATTATTTTTAAGCTTACACTTCAGTGAGTTTGACAAATGTGTGCCTTCAGGTAACCACGGCCACAATGAAGATACAGAACATTTTTTGCACCCCCTACCCTCAAATTCCTTTATGCCCTTTAGCAGTCAGCCCCTTCCTCCTCTCCCCAGGCAACCACTGATGTGGTTTCTGTCTGGAACAGTATATAAATAGAATCATGTGTGTAGCCTTTTGTATCTTGCTTTTTAAATTTATTATAATAATTTTGAAATTTAGCTATCTTGTTTTATGTATTAGTAGTCTATATTCCTTTTTAACGGAACAGATCTAGGAGGTACGATTGACATATAATAAACTGCGCATATTTAAAGTGATCAATTTAAAAAGTTTTGACATATGTAGGTACTCATGAAACAGTTGCCACAGTAAAGATAGTGATATAGTCAGTGCTATAGGCGTCTTCACGCTCCTTTGTAAACCCTCCTCCCCTGGCTCCTGAGATACCCACTCATCTCCTTTCTGCCCCTGCAAATTGGTTTGTATTTTCTACAATTTTATATCCATGGGACCGTACAGTATTCTGTTGTGAGTTATTTTGAGATTCATTCAATCTGTTGAATAAATCAATTCCTTTTTCCCCCTGAATACCATGACGTTGTAGGAATGTGCCACAATTTGTTAATTCATTGATCTGTTGAACATTTGGATTGTTTGCAGTGTTTGGCTTTTATAAAAAATGCTGCTGCGAACATTCTTTTACAAAGTCTTTGTGTGGACACATGCTTTCATTTGCTTTATATAATTATCTGGGAGTATAATGGCTGGATCACATGGAAGAAACTGTTAAACTGAGTCCCAGAGTAATTGTACTATTTTGTGTTCCCACCAGTAGTGTTTGAGAGTTCTAATTCTCACCCTTCCCAGCACTTGGAATGGCCAGTCTTTTAATTTTAGACATTCTAAAAGGTATGTGGTGAGCTGTCATTGTGGTTTAAATTTGCATTTTTGTGACGGCTAATGAGTCTGAGCACCTTTTTGTGATCTGTGTACTATGCATGTATTTTCTTTAGTTTGAAGTTTTGTTCAATACTTTGGTTCGAAGTTTAGTTCAAAACCTATGCATCTCCCCTCATCTTTTAAAAATTTAGTTGTTCATCTTATTATTGAGTTGTAAAACTTCTGTATATATTCTAGGTACAAGTTTGTTATCAGATACAGGTTTAAAAATATTCTCTCCTAATATGAATTGTTCAAGGGGTAGGATTTGACCAAGAGAAAAAGAGAGTAAAGGAAGTACCAGTCATAAATAGGAATAGTATATGCAAATGAAAATAATTAGGTTGGTTTTATGGTCTTAAGAGCACCCAGTATGTGGTAAAATAAGAAAAGGTGGTAGACAGTGAGTTTACAAGATAGAAAAGAGCCTGAAAATAGAAACTTTTTTTTGGTCATGCTGTGGAGTTTAAACTTTTTGGTGAGCACTAGCATTAATAAATATCAATACAATAACAACATTGATGCTAATAATTGAGCTTTACAACTTATAGAATTCTTTCATATGCACAGTTTATAATGTTTACCCCCTACATTATTTTATTTAAGTCCTGCAATAACCGTGGGCAGACATTGAGACTAGGAAGTGTGTGTAGTCAATATGAAATACAGATTTTTAATTCTGAGCCAATATCTTTTAGCTAGTGTGTGCATGCGTGTGTGTGTGCATGTGTGAGTTTAATGTGTGAGGATCGAATGGGCCCTGACTGGGAATCGAACCTGCGACCCCTTGCTGCATGGGATGTTGCTCAACCAGCTGAGCCACACCAGCTAGGCTACCAGAGTGTCTTTTAAGACATATTTGCAAAATCGTTCTCATCAAGTTTGTATTCTTAAATAGTTTCAGGCAACAGAAAGAACATGCAGGCTTTCGGGTCAAACAGACTTGATTCGAACTGTATGTAGGGCTTTGGGCATGTTAGCCAGCTGGCCTGGGCCCCTCTAGCTCCCGGGCACAGTGTGCTGTGAACCTTCAGTAAGATGGCATTTACAGTGTTCAGCACGGAGTCGGGCACAAGGCAAATGCACTTAATAAATACTGAGATCGCTTGCCCTCTTGAGTCCTCTTATTAAGTTAATAATACTTATATACACACACATATATATAGATACACACATACTATAAACATAGATACACACACTAATTCTATAACTAATCATTGACTGCTGTGACTGGTTAACCTTTATTGAACACTTTCTGTGTACTAAGCGCTGAGCACTTCACATAAATCATTTCATTCTGACACTAACGTTTTAAGGTATAAAAAGTTATTAAAGTATTATTATTTCTTCAGTGCAGCCAAGGAAACTAAGGCAGAGAGGTTAGATACCCAGTTGAGACTGCACAGCTAGTAAATGTGAGCGTTAGGTATGGACCAAGGCCTTTCAGCTTCAGAGCTCACACCGTTTCCTCTCCTAATAACTCTAATACCTAAGCTGTTATGCAGTTAAGCTCATCTCAGTTCTCACAGTATCTTTTAAAGCTAAAAATGAAATAAGGTAATTTAATTTTTCTAATTGGTTTTGTGTGTTCCATGAATTATTTATATGAAGCATATGAAATTTTAGTGGACTCATTTGAGCATCTCTTGAGATAAAAGAACTTATGTGATAATTTATGTAGAAACAAACAATACAGTTGATTGACTTCTGAGACAGGTTAGAATAGACTGTAAAACACTGAACTGGAGCTTTTAATTGAGACTAATTTATTAAATCAGGAATAAAAATCTTAATAGTCACGTGTTTGATGAAGTAAAACCAGCTGCATACGACATCAATTTTAATAACTTTTACCTAGTTTTGCACGATGAATTGAAACATTTTGAATATTTAGTTAATTATAAATATGCATACATTGCTATCTTCTCTTCAGGAGTCATGGATAAATATTAGTTGGAAAACTTTCTTAATTAGTGATTATTTAATGAAACTTTTTGGGAAGCAAGGCTTACAATTTAAAAGGCCTGGGGGAAAAAGATGATGTTCCTTTTTTAGTTTAGTTGATCAGCTTCTTTCTGGACAAAGAATCCTGCTCCCTGAAGTGATCCTCACTAGGGACACACGGAACAGGAAGTGTAAGTGTATTTATACCTGGCAAACAGAGCATATATTGAAGCCCTTCCCGTTACCACATGGCTTAGGAATTTTAATGATCGTATATTTCTTCTATTCACGTATTCTCAGAAAGTGAATACTTACATAACTTGCAACGTAATTGTTATCTAAGTGGAGAGTATTTTTGATACACACCCTCTCAGTGCCTTAAACACTTGCTGAAATGGAGAACAAACAGTATGCAGGCAGACCGTGTAGCCCTCTTAGTTAAGCCTGAAACAATTTTGCGTGACTTTGTGGCTTTCTGCGTATTTCTGAACTTTATTTTGTGAAACTGAACTAACTTGTATATTTGAAAGAAGTAGCTGTGATGATAATGTATCCTCTGTAAAAAGGATTATAATTTAATTAGGCAAGAGTTTTTGGGTATTTGTTATAATACATGTAGTGGCTTAAGGGATGTAAAAAATAAACAGAATCCCTGGAGTTTAGGAACTAACAAACTAGATGGAGAAATAAATACAAAAATAATTCTCATTCTAATTGGTTTATTCTGGTGTAATATACAAATCACTTAGTCCAGGATACTGATATATGTAAATATACATATATATATTCACATATGTGTGTGTCTATGTATGTGTATATTTTATACACAAATAACATACATGAATAATACATGCTAGTATATATGCTCATAATACACATTTGTGTTTAGATTCTAAGTAAGACATGCTCATTCCATGTTTAAACTAAATAAGAGCCTAAGCATTCTTAATCATTTGCTATATTTTCCATTATTGATTGTAAGTGTCTTTCTTATAGTTAAGTACTATTCCTCAAATAATTTGTCAATTTGAAACAAAATAAAGAAAAAGCAAAGGGGGGTAACTATCAAAATTAGTGAAGCTAATTTTGAAAACAAGAAAATGGTAGCAAATTGAGGGATATTAATTCAATCTAAAATTATATAAATCTACTTGTATAAAAATATATACACCAAACAGCTTCCATAGTTTCTGTTTTTGGTGTAGCATATACCAGATATTGGGAAAGTGCGCAGAACTTATCTCAAAAATACTTTGTTTTCTACTTGAAGAAAAAGAATGAATAAAATATTTTTGTAGGTAGGTATTTTAGTTTGCTGGGGCTCCCATAACAAAATACAATAGATTGGGTACATTAAACAGCAGAAACGTATCTTCTCATAGTTCTGGAGGCTAGAAGTCCAAAATCAAGGTGTCCACAAGGTTGGTTCCTTCTGAGGCCTCTCCCCTTGGCTTGTAAATGCTGTCTCCTGGTGTCTTCACGTGGCCCTCCCTTGTGTCAGTATCCTACTCTCTTCGTTTAAGGACAGCCGTATTAGGTTAGGGCCCAGTCCTCTGCCCTCATTTTATCTTAATTACTCTTTAAGGGCCCTATCTCCAGCTACAGTCATATTCTGAGGTAGCGGAGGTTAGGACTTCCACATAGGAAGTTTGGAAGCAGGGGCGAGGGGAGGGCACAAGTCAGCTCCAACAGCAGGGTAACCCTAAGTGATTTAGTCTTACTGCAAGCCTCTGTGTTCAGACCTTCCTTACAGTTCACGCTTATATTCGTTTTAGACTATAAACCCCAAACCCAAACCATTTATGCTGACCTCTAGAAAGCCTCCCCCTCTCTTAACACTCACCCTCATCACGGTTGGCATAATGCATCTTCCCTTTTGACCAGTCTCTTTAGCTAGGCCAAACGGCCAAACCTGATGTGGCTTGAGGATGCCATCTGGTGCCACTGACTAATACACAGAAGAACCTCTCATGAATAATCTGGAGATAAGTCTGTTATTTAAAAAGAAATTATTTCTACTGTCTGCGCCGTATGTACACACTGCTATTCCCCCAGGTTGGCCTCTGAGTAAATGGTCAGTGTTTGATGAAGCAGCAGTCGAGGGAGGCCCTGCAGGTCTGCATATTTGTGTCATTGAGACCATCGGAAGTTAAAGAGCAACGCTAAGTTGCGCCGAGGTCTAATGTAAGCAGCTACTGTGCTTGCATTTTGGAGAAGCAATTTTTAAGCAAGTCTTTCAGGTTTGTGCTGTTTCTGCTTATTTGTTTCTGCCGGGAGCTGGGAGGTGGATGGATGGGGGAGGTTCCCTGTCCATTCATCACCACATCATGTTCCACTTGGAGAAAGGAGCACAAGAGTGTTGGAGGGGAGGAAATGGAGAACCAAACAACACTTTTCAAGACAGGAAATTGTTAACGAAATGCCACCGAGATCAGGGGGGATGCGAATACAGTCACTTATATTGTACTTCATTTGCTGTGGCGGGTAGGGAACAGGTCCAGAGGACGGGCTTTAACGGGAGCAGTCGTGGCTCTGCTGCATGCTCACCCCAAAGCCTAGCGTTTCCCCGCCGTAACGCATCTGGTTTTGTAGACGACGATGGCGACTGGGTTCCGGACCCCACGTTAGCTTTGAGCCGCACGTGGGGTCAGGGCGCTGGGTAGATGAGAGCGGCTGCTCCCGCCGCCTCTGCCTCGTGCCAGTTCCACAGCGCTGCGCGGGTGTAAAGCGGGCCTCCGTGAACACCGGTAAAATTAACGCTGCATTTCTCAGTGACGCAAAAATCATGACTGAGCTAAGCATAACTTTCATAAAGCAACGAGTTTGATTGTTTAAAAAGGCTGAATTCAGAAAGAAAAAAAAATGCAGGGAGGTGGACCGTTCCTCTTCATTTTCTCCGCAGACTGTCGTTTTCCTCTTGCGTTATTACCTGATATGCGCCCAGCGCCCCTTAGCAGCGGGCCTGGCTCTGAGTGCTCCCTGCCTGAGCCCATCAGGCCTCCCAGGCCCGCGCCCTCCCCAGCCCCCAGGGGCAGCGATGCTGTTCTGGGGCCCTGAGCGCCCACATTCATCTCTGAGACTAATTTGTTCTTCTAAGGCAGGAGCCACCCTTCCTTGGTCTCCTGCTTTTCTACACACTTAGACCCCACTGCACACCCCCTTGAGCTTTTGCCTAGAGCTTGGCCATTGGCCATAATTCAGAAGGCTTGCTTCCCCCCATCTCTCCTCAGCTACTCACTTCATCTGAAATATAGTTCCTTCTCTTGATCTGTCCTCTAGTAATAGTTTACATTAATTAGTCCTTGAAACTCTCAGTGTGCTTAGACCTGTTCTGAATTATCAGAGCAGAATTATAACAACATTCGAGGAATTTTTTGAATAAAAATTAAGTTACCCCTCAATTCAGCACATACCCGTTTCCTCTGTGGCACGTCTTTGCCCGGTCTCATGTCTATGTGTGTTTGCGGGCATGCCTTTGTTGTATTTATTTATCATGAGTAATTTGTACTTGGATTTTTTTCATTGATTATTGAAATAACCCCTTTTTCTTGTTATTGAGTTGTAGCTAATATTAACCACACACTCAAATTTCTACACGTGCAAAATATAACCATTGCCACCTAAAACAGAGTATTTCCAGCTCCCTAAAAATTTCCACTGGGCTCCTGCTCAGACACAGATTAAATTTACTTATTTTACTGTGTTGCTGTGTCTATTAGTAGCTTGTTCTTCTTCCTTGGTCTATAGTGTGACGTTGGGTGAATATATAACAATTAATTTACCCAGTCTGCTGGTGATGGACGTTTGAGTTGCTTCCGGTTTGAGGCTATTGCAAATAAAGTTGCCTTGAACATACTCTAGTCTTGTGTTGCATCTGAGCCCTCATTTGTGATGGGCATATTCCCAAGAGTGGAATGACTGGGTCACAGAGGATACATATGGTTGGCGAGTATTTTCTTTTTTAAGGTTTAAAGTCCACTTAAAATACTAGTAGAAATAGTTTTATATTATAAATTGGTAAAAATATTACACTCATCATACAAAAAGGGGAGAGAATGAATAATAAGGAAAGTGGCAACCTAGTTGAATCTACAAACTCTTTCATTTATGACAAAACTTAGGAAGTCCCTCCTGCCTTTGACAATTCCCTTTCTTTCTGTGGGAATTTATTCTAAATGAAACTGTGTAACTGTTAGTTCACTTAAATATGTTCCTAAATGCTTAGACTTCTATTAGTAGTAATAAATAATTTTTTTATTGAGATACAGATGACATCCAATTATTATTACTATTTTGGCCATAAACACCTTCGCTTCTATCCTTCAAGGGTTTTGCTCATGCCATTGTGTCTGCCCAGAATCACATCTTCACTGGCCCCTTTGTATTCCCCATTGCCCTGTGTGATCCCTTCGCGCCCCCTAATACTGAATACACACTATCCACAGACAGGTAGGCACTTGTTTATGTTGACCAACTCAGTGAAACTGTACCCTGACACTGTGTTTAATGTATCGTTCGTGCACATTGTTCAGGTAAGCACAGCACACGACACTCCCCCAAACACACACACACACATATCAGTGAGCATGATTTTGAAAATACACTTTTTATTTAAGCAAGGTTATGATAACAGTACGTTTTAAAGAACTTAATCTGTTCTTGTGCATTCTGTCTTCTGCTCATCCTATGGCCAGACGTTCTCTAAATGATTCAGGTGATTCTTTTGTATCCTTTCTTATTCCTCTGAACCAGGAAGTGAGCACGAAAAATTCCTTCCACGCAGGCGTGCATGCATAGTCATTAGGCAGCTTTTATTTGTTAGGGTGTGTCAGCAATAAATATTTCCTCTCTGGGACACCAAAATTGGAGCCACGGTTTGAGGCTTAATAATATCGCCGACGTGCAGACCAGACAATGTTTCTGTGGTTGTAATTCTTATTTATTGGAAGATAAAAGGGTGTCAAGTGAAAAGAGTAGATGGGAAGTGGTAATGATTGGCCGAGTCTGTGGAGCTTTCTGGTGCCGATCAAACCACATGGATGTTTATTTAAATGTTCGGGAGTATTAGAGTCACTTGTTAAAACTCAGCCATGTAAAGGCCTTTCTAGGCCTGGGGTCATGGTAGGGTGGGAGAGAAATGCAATGATTTATTTTTAAAGCAAGACAAAAATCAGATTTAAACACTTTAGGTCCATGTGTTCTTTTCCATGTTGTTATTTAAGTGATTTTGCTTTTGAAAAAAAAAAAAAAAAAAATTTAGAGTTAATATTTAAAGGTATTTGCTATTATATGAGAAGTGAGACAGTAATAGTGTGATTATTTTAGGACACTTTCATCAACAATTTACAACATACCTTGTACTGGCTGTTTATAGATTCTTAGTATCAGAATGAACTTTCCCTTCTGAAGACCCGTGAGTGGACCTTGTTGTTGAGCATCTAAGAAGCAGGATATAAAAAATTAAGAATAGTTTAGCCTCTAGTATAGTACCTGACACAGAGTGGGTGCCTCAATAAATATTTGTTGAATGAATATATTAATGAAATAGATAAAAAAATTTAAATGTTTGATTTCGATAATTGCAGGGTTATTTTGAGAAAAATGCAGAAAACAAAATTATACAATACTCCTATACACACAACTGATTTTAATGAACTCTGAAGGCTTTTGAAGCACTTCAGGCCAGCAGTTCTTTTCTTCTGTGTGCTCTAGATGAGCTCTTGGACATGTATGAATCATATACAGAAATACGATAGCAGATATCAACAGTCAATCCCAATGCCACCAATGGTATGACAAAAAAAATTCCTTTCCATTCATACAATGGAATACCGTATTGAGCAGGAATGAATGAACTCGAGGTATACCCTCAACATGGTTGAATCTTAGAAACATAAAATTGTGTTGGAAGAAGCAGATCAGAGAAGGATATGTTGAATATGATTCCTTTTACATAATTTCAAAAATGAGAAAATGTAAGCACCTTTTTATATAGTTCATGAATGTTAATTTTTTTGCATTAGAACTAAAATAGTCACTTATTTTAAATCTGTCACAGTGTGGCAAGAACTGTGTATTAGCAACTGTTTTTTTTCAATTACAGTTTACATTTAATATTATTCTACATTAGTTTCAGGTGAACAGCATAGTGGTTAGACAGTCATATACTTTACAAAGTGAAAGTAAACATTTTTATTAATTATGTTCTGTAAAAGGAAGAGTGGAAATAATGGTCAAAATCTCATGTTAATGCTTAATTATTTTGGTATATACCTGGCAGGTGGGTATGCGATTAGAGAGAGGCACAAATGGGGCTCTCACTGTCAGTGTTCGTTCTTCACTTGGGTAATCTTACTCAGTGCTTCACTTATTATTAATATTTAATCTTTACCTAATTTATTTTCTGACTTATTTCACAATTAAAAATAAAATATTCCTTAGAGATTGTAGTATGTTAACTAACATTCTTGTATTCATAGAACTTTCTGCTAAAGATAGACATTAATTAATTCAGTAATTACAATTACTCGAGGC
The DNA here is from genome assembly GCF_054644295.1 of Miniopterus natalensis. Classification (NCBI taxonomy): domain Eukaryota; kingdom Metazoa; phylum Chordata; class Mammalia; order Chiroptera; family Miniopteridae; genus Miniopterus; species Miniopterus natalensis. Next base: position 29,297,983 of record NC_142096.1, read on the forward strand.
TCATTGAATGAGAAGCATGTGATACCACATGATTGCAATAGGAGGTGACATGATGTATCAATGATCATAATGTACAGATATTTATACAATATGTATGTAGTCACGTTTTCTCCAATATTCATTCACTTTTGGGTTATAGTTACCAATCTAATCTTAAAACCATCACGTGGTCCTAGCACTCATGACTCCTTTGTGGTTTTTGTTATGTGGTGACTCACCACCTGAGTTTAGCACTGTCAAACTGGTGAAACCCTGTTAAATGAGATGAGCTCACTGATGGTGAGCTTGGATAGTGCAGCAAAGTCCAGTTACTATAAAAGCTTTTAAATGGTTTCCTTCCATTTCTGTACTTAATCCTGTCATGGACTTGTAACACACAATTTATGAACTGGCTTGGGCCTACAAACCACGTGTTGATATGTACACCTGGAAACATATACCAAAATATTTATAGCAGCACTGTTTGTAAGAGCAAAAATTGGAAACACCCCAAAATGTCTATCAATAGTGGAATGGATAAATGTGTTGTGGTGTCTTCATGATTTACTATAAAGCAGAGAAAGTAAATAAATCACTCCACTATCCATCAGCAGGTAGATCTCATAAACACAATGTTCAGTAAAAAAAAAAAAATCAAGCCAAAGAAGAATACATTATGGTAATATGAAGACCATATATAAAAAGACCCAAACAAACAACTAAATGGTACTTCCATGTTATGAATTCATAGACATGTGGTAAAACTCAAAAGAAATGTAAGAAATTATTAGCACAGGGTAGTAATTTACTTCCCAGAGTGGGGGTTCAGTCAGTGAAAGGTACTAAGGCCCTTTATTTTATTATTATTATTAAACTGAACAGATATTTTATTTTATTACATGTACAGGTATATATAAATATATTTACATATAAATCAATCATAGGTTTTATAATAAAATTATAAATATGCATGACTTGAAAAAATAGGACTTTTCTGAAAGACCTATAAAAAGATGTGAATAGGAAGACATTCCTGAATGGGAAAACTCAGAATTATAAAGCTTTGAGTCCACGTGAATATATATATATTTGATTCATTCCAACCAGAAAAATGATAAAATTAATTCAAAAATTAACGCCCTTAAATATTCTAAGGCCTATGATGGACAGGAGGTCATTATTTTATACTGAGTTTTAGTGTAGGGATTTAATCATAAAAGCCTGAAAACCTTGTTTTTGCCCTGGCCACTGTCGCTCATTGGTTAGAGGGTCAACCTGCATACCAAAGGGTCATGAGTTCAGTTCCCGGTCAAGGGCATGTACCTGGGTTGTAGGTTCCATCCCCACCCCAGTTGGGCTGCCTGCAAGAGGCAACCAATCGATGTGTCTCTTTCACATTGATATTTCCCTCTCTCTCTATCTCCCTCCCTTCCTCCTTACCTCCCCCTCTCTCTCCCTTTCTCCCTCCCTCTCTCTTTAAAAATTGATGGAAAAAAATATCCTCAGATGAGGGTTAACAAAATAATAATAATAATGATAATAACAATAATAAAATAAATAAATAAAAGCCTAGCCCTTAAAGTGTTTTGGGATAAAAAATGTAATAAAGTGCCCACATTCATTGAGTTGGCCAGACCCCTTGTAGAACAAATGCTCAGATCACTGTGACAGAAAATCATGACAGAGAGCAGGGTGGCCAATCTCAGGCTCTGCTCTTTAGTGACCTCACAGTTTTAATGAGAGCATTTAATTGCTTTATCCAGTTTTCTAGTAACTAAAATGAAAATGGAGTAAAAACTGCTCAGAATTATTGCAGAAACTATATGAGAAAACATATTAAAAGTCTAATGTTATATATTAGTAGGCAAAAATTGTCTTAGCCTCACTTTAATGAAGAATTTAGATGTTTTGCAAGTTCTCTTTTCAGAATGAGAGCATATGGTATAAGTAATGTAATGTGATTTTTTAAAACCTCTGTTGTGAACATTTGTTAATCTTTCTCTGTAGTTGTGTTAAACAAATTGTAATTTATTTTATATTTACCACTTGACAAAAAAATTTTTAAAAAAACATCCCCCCCCCAATGTTAGAAACTGAAAGTATAAATAAAAAAGGGTGACTTTCCATACTGAATATAATTGAATTCCTACAACTATAGTTAAAATGCTACGATACTGATATAGGAAAAGAAGAATACAGCAATGGAACAATATAAAAGCTCAGAAACAGATCTGATTGTTTATAAATCTATAACACATGACTATACGATATAAATTGAATATGTGGTTATAATATGTAAGTTATAATACATCTGTAGAGAAACTATTCAAAAAGTACTGCTGGCAGGATGCCATTGGAAATAAAAAAATGAGTGAAGTATAAATATAATAAAAACACAAAAAAGGACAAATATCTATCTGATCTTACGATAAGAAAAACTTCATAAATATAAAACACTGTAAGAAATTGTAAGGGGAAGTAATGATAGATTTGATAGAAGATAAATATTATAAAAACTATATAGAAACATAAAAATCAAGCAACACCTACAGACATTATTTTCTATAAATACTACAGACTTAGGTTTAAATTCCTAATGTACAAATAACTCCATAAATTAAAAAAATTCTCAAACTTCAATAAAAATTGCTAACTTAAATAGCATAATTTTATAAACACTCAGCTTTCCTGGTACATTAGTTAAGATGAGAAGTGTGCTGCTAGAGCTAAGTGACCCTAAAGAATTGCTTAGATAAGATAGAAGTTAATTTCTTTCCCACATAATCCCAAAATCTCTGGTGTAGGTTGAATGATATTTGTGTTTCACATGGTCATTTGGGGACTCAGCTAATTTATATCTTGTTTCTTTGCCATCTTTTAGGGCAATATTGGGCACTTTTTTTGGAAAAGGGCCAGATAGCAAATATTGTAGGTTTGGGGGCCACATGGTGTCTGTTGTAATAACTCAGCTCTGCAGTTGTAGGGTAAAAGTGGCCATAGACAACACATGAACAAATGGGTACGACCATGCCAATAAAACTTTATTTACAAAAGCAGGCAGTTCCCTAGTTTTATGGCCCTTTGCCCTAGGGCATTATCTTGCCTTGCATCCTTGCAGCTCAGTCACAGGCACTTTTGCATTCCAGATTGCAGGAAGGCCAAGGGGAGAGTAGAGGACTTCATGAACTATATCTGAAGGCCTGGACACATAAGTAGCTAGCATCACTTTTGATTACATCCCATTGGTGAAAACTTAGCCAGGTGGCTATATGCCCAGCTTCAGAGAGGCTGGGAAATGTGGTCTCTAATTCCAAATAGCGTGCCCAATTACAAATCTTTTTGTGGAACGACTTGTTATCTCTGCCAAACTGGTAATCAGATAAATTCGGCATTACTTTATAATTTTCCAATAAATTATAGAAATAACATCAAAGAACAAAAATAATACCGTGTTGGCATTATACCATTACTTGTTATAGCTGTAATATTTACAGTAATAATCATTGCAACCCTAAAATGTACTCAGAAGATGAGTACATTTATTGTCACTACTTTCCAAATGAGTATCTGAGTTTTGCAACATTTAAAGACTAAAGTCTGAAGTTAGTGGGTGTTTGAGCTGTGACCACCCCATACACTCCTATACTGGTGGGTAAGGAAAATAATCACTTTTGTGGAGAGGACGTTGACATTGTGGGTCAACATCTGTAAAGAAATTCTTACCATTTGACTTAATGATTCCACTTCTTGGGTTTTTTGCTCTTTTAACATAATTAATGATGTAGTCAATCATTACAGTTTGTCATTGAGCCATGAAAAGAATGTTTTCAAAAAATAATGATATAGGGCAATGTACAGAGCATACTATAGTGTCAAAATAAAAGAAAAAATTTGAAAAAAACTCCAAATATAAAATAATCTCTATATAGCAAATATTTATATACATGAATGTATAATATGTGCATGTTTGCATTTGTATGTAATGTATATGTAAACACATATATATTATACACAAAAATGTATGCATGCTTTAAGTAGATTCTATTACATTTTGAAAATGAAATGTACTTTAATAAACACTGCCTTTGTAATTATTCAAAGTATGTATACATTTTTTTGGGACACTGTATATATGTATAGATAGTATTTTAATGTGAGAAAATATTAAAAGGGGTTATTTATTTATTTATTTATTAAATATATCTTTATTGATCCAGAGAGAGGAAGGGAGAGGGGGAGAGAGAAAGAAACGTCAATGATGAGAGAGTCATTGATCGGCTGCCTCCTGCACCCCCCGACTGGGGATCGAGCTCTCAACCCGGGCATGTGCCCTGACCGGGAATCGAACCCCAATCTCCTGGATCCTGGGGTCGACGCTCAACCGCTGAGTCACACCCGTTCAGGCTAAAAGGGGTAATTTAGATGATAAAATTACAGGTTATTTTTCTCTTTTTACTTTTTTATATTTTACAATTTTTAAATAATAGACATATTTCATTTACATTGAAATATCAAATTACTAATTAAAAATAACTTCCTAGCTATCAACCATAGTTTTTTAGTACTACTAATAATGCTTAATATTGTTCCTCAAACAGTGAACGAACATTTTTAGAAAATCTAATTGGATGAAGTTGATTAAATTTCGATGAAATGCACCCTATTCTATATTTAGGCGTGTTCTGCACTTAACTCTGGTGTTTTCCTAGCATATATGCGTCTTTCACATGGCTGCTTTTGTATTTCTATTTTGCTGGCCTTTGGTCCTATGTGCCTATTAGTAGGCCCCTTATTTTCATTTTACTTTTAATTACTACCGGGAAGGGGCTTATCTCTGCAGCCCAATTTGTTTCAGTTTCTAGCTCCGCACCAGTAAGAGTCCACATTATTTAACTGACCTTCCAATTTCAGTTGAAGAGAGAGTCGATCAGTGGCACCAAAAGCATTCACAGTGGCTCACCGAGTGTTATTTCAAAAGACATCAGTTCTAATTTTTTTCTCTCCATTAATGAATTTAGTTTTATTCTTCATCACGCTATTTTAAGCTTTGACAAAGGTGGTTGTATCGCAAGCAATTTAATGCCTGAACCAGGAAACTTTGGAGACCTAAATGGGAGCTAGCGTTAATTATGCTTGGCCAACAGTCAAAAACTGTCACTCTCTTGTGCAAACTTGAGCTCCTGGTCACCAGAACAAGAGTTAATTATAACCAGTCAAATTTCCTTTTAATGTTCAAATGAAAGACTTGTTATTCAGTAATTAGGAAGTAATCACAAATCCCATTCAACATAGCATTGATGTTATAACAGTATTTGTAGTAATTCCTCTGTTAGAATAGTAACAACATTAAGTTTCATCTTTATGATATTTTATCCCATTTTGAAGAGGGTGGAGATGGTAGGAACTGACTTTTCTTGTTTCCATTTGGAACATTGATGTACTCCTTTATGCCAAAGAGTCAACCTGAAATTCAACATTTTACCAACTAATTTATCTAAAATTTTTCTTTTCTTTTTTTTCTTTGCAATTTTCTTTTTTTCCTTTATTTTTCTTTACCATTTATCCCCCCACACCCTCTTCTACCTCCACCCACCCCCTCCCCCTGCAGTTAAGTCACTGTTAACTGCGTCCATGAGTTCTTTCTCTCTTTCTTTTTTTGCTCAATCCCTCCTCCCTCCCCAACCAGAGCTGTCTGTCTGCTCTCTGTCTACAAGTCTGTCTCTATTTTGCTTATCCATTTCTTAGAATTCTGCATGTTCTTTTTGTTTTACCAGCACTATAGTAGAGAAATAAGATTTTAGTCCCTTTAGAGGGATGTCATACTTTAGAAAGAAAGACAAAGCTTCTTCAAGATGGAGTTTCTGGGTTCAGCTTAGTTCACCCTTAGTTCAGTGACTTGCTCCTACAGCTTCGTCTCTTATCTGTAGTTTTATTACGTGAGCCTCAGCACATAACTTATCAGAAGTCAAGCTCCTTTCTTACTCCTGGGCTAATGCAAACCTCAGAAGTTAATTATGTGGATGCAAAGTGTCTGCAGTAGTTGTTGCTGAAGGTGCATGTCTTCAGTGATATGAGTTCAAGCTCTTCCTGCGTTTATTTCGAAAATGTTAAAGGAGAGTGGAATATGCTTACACTTACTTTCCTTAGGCACACATTTCATTTTTGAATAATAGCCAGTGCTTATATACTTAGGCTAAATTGTTTCCATCCATTATTGTTGTTCTTAATGAAGAAATTCATGACCTGTGAAGATTTCTGAGCATATGACTTATTATTAGAAAAATAATTTAGAATTGCAGGGATTGTTATAGGAAGGAGAAAAAGAAGAACCAGTATAGCTTATGTCTGCCAAAAAATATTAATATTCCTTTTTCACGGGCTGCATAGAATGTTACTCAGTGATTGACAGTTGGAATAAAATAACATTAGAGGTGGGAAAGGCCCAGTGTAATCATGCAGCTTCATTCCTTAATTTTATAGAAAACTGATGGTCGGGCAGCATTGTTCCTGGCTCTATGCTTCCATAACACTTTTTCTACCTACTTATTGTACTTATATTATCTTGAAGGATATGCCCATAGGTTTGCTTTCGACTTGATCGAGGAATTCTTGAAGGCACATTCGATAATCATTCATTGTAATTCTTGAACACATTGCCTAGTCTATATTAGGCCTGCTTCAATGGATATGTTTAGAATGAATTAATGAGCAAATGATGATTATATAAGTTAAATTTTAAGGGATTAAATGATTGCTCACCATCAGCCAGGTGGGTAGCAATAATGCCACACCACTTCAACTTGAGCTCTGTGTTCCCTTGACCAGGCTGTCCTAATACCTGCAACCAGACACCTTTTCCAGGACAGTAAGTTGTGGCTGTATTTCTTGCTGGAAGCAGAACATCATAGGAGCTAATCACATTGATTTGGGCCTCAGGGAACTAGATCCCTGATCTGCCTCAATCATGGGCAAATTATTTCATATTTCTGATCTCAGTGTTTCATGTTTCATTTTGCAAAATGAGGGAAATAATGTATATCACAGAGGATGGTAGTGAGGATTAGGTAAGTGTAAAATGTTTAGTAGATTTTGTATACAGCCTAAGAACTCCGATTGCATACCTTCTTGTTATCCAATCACATTGGCCTACCTGAAGATTCCAGAATATACATAGATCGTTGCTGCTTCTGTCTTGTGCTCTCCACAGAAGCCCGTTTTTCCCTAGTTATTTGCTTAACTCTCTTCCTAAATGGCAAATTCTTAGAGAGGTATTCTCTAATCAACTTATCAAAAGTAGCCCTAACCATGCTGTCATCTCATCTTCTTTCATTTCTGTCCTTGTACTTAGTAGTTGCTGACATTTCAATATATATTTTTACAGTGTCCCTCTTGCTCACAAGAATGAGGCCCATAAAGGCAGAGACTTTGTCCTGTTTATTAATTGCTTCATCCCCAGTCCTTAGAAGAGTACCTGGTCTATGGCATCATTAAACACCTGTTCTTTTTGACTGCATGAAAGGAATCATTTAAGAAAATGCTGCTATTAAGAATCAAATTATTTAGAAAATTCCTAATGTATGTGTAATACTATAAATGTTAGCATTTAGGAGGGAATGGCATAACAGTCTCAATCATATATGAAATGTAAGTCTTGAGTCCCTCTCTCCGCCTTGCTCCCACACCTATTGCTTTTGTACAAATCATACGTTCCTTAAATGCATTTTTCTACTCTATTATGAACCAAACAAACAACTTGTCTTCCAAATTAGGTAGATCAACCCTCAAAGCATTAAAAACCCTAGCTGTAAGTTTTTGGAAGATTGACTTCCTAAGAAATGAGTACCACATTACCATGTTCTTTTTGAGAAGATAAAATTTATGAACTTTTTAAACCTAAGTGTTATATTTCATAAAGCTCTTCCATCTGTCTCTATTTAGAGATATTTTATCTACTTATTTTTAGGTAATCACATTGCTTATAAATGGATAGGAAGTGAATAATAATTTTAGAATGTTTCATAAAATGTTGGTATCTTTAGTTACACACATTTTCAACAATGACAATCAATGTGGTGAGTAATGTTCAGGTAATTTATGCTCCAGAGAACAATTAAATCAATTGCTACAACCTGGTATTTCCTGTTATGCATGAACATGGAGAACTATAATTTTCTGGATAATTCAACTTAAAGTATAGCAAAATGAAATGTGCAAGTAATTAAAGAAAATGTTCTCCTAACATCTATCTTGGTAAATTATTTCACCTCTATGTTTGCTTTTGCAGACACATCCACAATGCCATTGAATCAGTGAAATAATTATGAAATCTCATAGAAGTGATAATTCCTCTATATTTTCCGATAGGATGTTAAAAAGATTTTAAAAAACAACCATAATGCACTGTTAGCACAGTTTCTTCTAGAAGTTACTTTTGCTGCTTTTAAAATATTACCAGTTGCAATGTTTGCATATTTCCTGTATGAAGACTGATTTCATGTCACCTTTTTCAAAAAACTATCTTGCCCTTAAGCTAGAAAGGAGGTTGGTGCCCACACTAAAGTATATACTTTAAGCCTAGTCCTCTCTGTACCCTTAAGGCAAATCTTTCTAGGACCACTACTTAAATGAAGAAACTGATGTTCAGAATGAGACAAGTAGCACAGCCAGAATTAAAACCTGGGTCTTTGTGACTCTAAAGCCATTATTTGAATAATTGCAGGAGAGAGGTCATATCTTAGAGAGATTGAACCTTTCAGGAGCCTGACATGTTGCACTGAATCTAGTAGGTGGATCTCCTGCTTCGTGCTGTAGAGAACACCTTGAAAAGCCTATGGAAAACCTGGTTTGAGAGGGTGGTGGTGGTGGGGTTGATGGCTGCTCAGGTCTTGCTCAGCAAAAGGATATTTCCTCATAGGAACATTGCCATAGGGTAGGATAGAGCCCTTTCTGGAGGCGAGGGGGCAGAATCTAAGATCTCATGGGCCTGGGCCTGATTCACTGGAAGAAGTTGTTGGAAAGAACAGCTGTAGTTGAAATTCAGTTGGTGGTTGAGGTGAGGTGTGAGTTAAAGTGTTGAGCCGGAGGTCGTGGGCCTAAGCAGCTTCATGGGGAGTCCGGCATCACCGCTAGTCTGGATTCAAGAGCCTCAAGATGGGATGACTACTTAAGTGATAGAGGATTCACCATGGTAAGGGAGATTTACTCATTAGGTAGTTGAAATGTTTATGAAAACAAAAAAAATTGCTGTTACTACTGCAGAAATTAGATTCTCCTTCCTTAGGAATTTTCAAAATGGGTTCATGATAAATGCAACATATAAAGTGAAAGGCCAGTTATACTTTAAAAAATATATGCACACGTGCATACATACAAATACATATACACATACAAATGTGTGTGTACATACATATATATGTATATATTGCTAGGAATGAAATGATGGCCATTTGCAATAGAGGAAAAATTAGAGAATGTTGTTAACTTTCAGGAAAACATAAGGGGCTGTTATGCTTTAAGACTCGCCTACACACTGGGAGGTGGTTAGGATTCAAAATATGACAGCAGCAGCTCCAGTGTATGCTAGATCCTTGAATGCAAGTACATACAGATAAGTAAGATAGCGTTAGAGACCAAGTCTTGGATTAAGGAGGGGAGGGAAATGTAAAGCCCAAGGGAGGAGATGAGGAAGGAAGGAAGTAGCCAAGAGAAAGAGGACCACTGTTGGTTTATCTCTGATCCACTAACGTTATCTGTTTATGGAGAAATAGTTGCCAAAATGAGTGAAACCCTGAGAACAAAGACACGCACACTGTTTTCCAAAGGCTTCCTTTTCCCAAAGGAGGCAGGGATCGAATAGTCATGATTTCTACTGTCACAAAAAACACCTGTTCTGACTTTGACAATTCAAAAAATATAATACACATAGACACACAGACACACAGACACACACACACGCACCCCTACTATCCTGTGAGTTCCTTGAAGGCCAGGATTGTGTCATTTCCTCGTTTCCTAAATCTCTGGTGCATGCGGTGCACTCATTTAATTGGATTTCCACCCTCGTGGGAAGAAGCAGTAACCTCTTCCAGGTTGGCACTCAGGGCAGAGTTCAGGGAACTTCAACATCATAACTGGGTCAGAGTTACGAACACAGTTTGCATCTCACGTATGCTTTTTTAAATCAAAAGTAAAAGCTAAAGAGATTAATGATAATCCTTCTTGCTCTATTTTATTTTTCTAATGACTTTCTGATACTTTTAGCTGCTATCTGTTTAATGGGTATATTAACAAAAAATGTTGATTACCTTAAAATATATGTTTTTAAAGGAAAGTAGGGTTTTTTTATTTTAGGTGGTAAAGGTTAGGAACAAGCTATTGTAATTATATTCAAAATACAACAATATAAAATATTACACATTTTTCCCATTTATTTTTTATTCCCTTATAATGACTACATTCATTTATATTCAGTCAACAATGCCTATCTGCCTATCACCTATCTCTATCTATCTAGCCATCCATTTATCTATCTATCTTTCACACCCTTCTAGGCAAGGTGGGAACATATAAAGGGACTTAATTTATATTTCCTAATAGGAAGGAGTTCCACAGTAGCTAGGTGAATAATACCTGTAAAATTTAATAGAATGTAGGCTAACAATAATACCAAGCACGTCTTGTAGCAGATATGGCTGTATCCCCTGTCAGTGCGATATTCCTAAGAGTTCTTAGGAAGGAGAGATCACTGTGGTCTGTCAGGAATATGAAGCCTAATTTATGGGCAGAATTTTAAACTTGTGCCTGAATTTTTCTCATTATGTAGAAAAAATATTCTGATTTATCTATATTAAACCCTTAAACTGTATAAAATATGATCAGGAAATCAATAGAAGCGCAAAGAAGATAGTTGATTTGTTGGGTGATGAGATTCTGGATAATAAAATATTCTAGCCTTGACTCCATCATGTTACTTGTGTAGTGGTGTCTATAAATGAACTGTGTACTTTGGCTTCATATTAGCAAAGAGAAATAAACTCATCTATGTCCTTGTGTAAAATCAAGTAACTAATTCATATATGTGAATTAGTAACTAATTCACATTTCATTCAGGAAATGTTTGTTCATTTATGCATTTAATCATATACACATATCTTAGTTTAGGTTGCTCTAACAAATTACCTTAGACTGGGTGGCTTAAACAATTTATTTCTCACAGTTCTGGAAGCTGGAAGTCCAAAATCACGGCGCCAGTGTGGAGGGGTTCTGGTGAGAGCCCTCTCCTGGGTTGTAGACAGCTGACCTCTCATGTATCCTCTGGCCTCTCCTTCTAAGGGCGCTGATCCCATTCATGAGGGCTCCACCGTAATGGCTTAATTACCTCCCATGGGCCTTACCTCCAAATACCATCACGTTGGGATTAAGGTTTCAACATACGAATTCGGGGGGAAACAAACCTTCTGTCCATAACACTTCCTGTCCATTGGAGTGACCCAGACACTGGTGCTTTGTCAGTACAGAAGGCACTGTCTTCAGAGTGCTCGCAGTCTAGAATGGCTCCCCATTTTTGGACTGTGAACTCATTTCGATGTGTGTGCATATAATGACTTTTCTGTTTGATGATGTCTGAAATTTATCCTCAGATGCTGGATGAGAAACACCCAAAGCAAATTTTCCTTAGACAAAAGCAAAATAACTGTAAGAGCTCTGAGTTCTTCTTTGGTCGATATCAATGATGGTTCCCTAACGAGTCATCTTCAAATAACACAGGTCATGTCTTCAAGGGATGCACATTATCAATGAAAAACCATATACCACGGAATAGGGAGAATTAGATAGTAAAGCATATTTTCTTAGTCATAGCTTATACTCTGTAGAATGATCACAGTATTCAGTGAGAATTCACCTAGTTGTGAGGCCTCCTGAGTACTAATTAACTCCTGTTATGTTATGATCCTATACACAGAAAGCTTAAATCAATATATTGCATCCAAGGGAAAAAATATCTTCATATACACTATCAACATAAAGAATTCCTGAAAATGATCGTAATTAAGTGGTTTAAAAGAGTTAATCTCATTCCCTACAGGCTTAGTTAATGAAGGTAGTGCCTGGGGGTGGGGTGGATGAGGGGTGGAGGGGATCAATGGGGGTAAGAAGGGGACATCTGTAATATTTTCAAAAATAAAGATAAAGAAACTTAAAAAAAAAGTGGGGAAAAAGAAAAAGATAGTGCCTGAATGGACATGATTTTCAAATATAATCTATTTATGTGGGGAGACATGGTGACAGAAAATACTTATTTCCTTTAATTGAGTTTACCACTTAATCTATAAATGCAAACCATGTTAAAGGATGTTTTAAAAAAATAAACTTGAAAGCCCAAACCAGCTGAAGGTGCTCAAAAGACAATAAGAGTAAAATTTCATTATACAGACTTCAAGTGGGTTTTTAAAAAAACTCACAGGCTTTCCAACAAAAATGATGAATGCTGTTCTGATTCTAATTGACAAGTGTTATATATAAAAGAGTTCTTGCCTTCATTCTTATCAAAACTGTGGGGATTTCCAATGATGGGACAATATTATGTGGGTGGAAACATCTCAGAAGAATAGAGAACTTATCAGTATTTACTTAGGTTCTATTACATTCAGAGCCATAAAAGCAACTACACTCATAAATTTATAGCCAGTCAAGGATATTGCCTCTTCCCCAAAGAGGCTAGATATTAAAGGAGTGGAGTGAATGAGCTCAAATCATGAAGTGGTTTCAATATTGGAGCAGTTTTCCTTCTTCGTATTTCAACTTGTAGCCAGTATGTTATGAAGGATCCCAAGCTGGTGAACTTTGGGAGTTTAGAAGCAAAAACAATCTTAATCATTCTTTTTTATAAGTTTTATTTTATTTTTCTTCTACAATTAGTAGTAATATCTACCCTTTCAAGAACTCTAACTGTAGACTAACGATCATCACACTTTCTTGAATAGATGTTTTTATCATTTCAAATTTGCAGATAAAGAGAAACCAGTGGTTCATAGAGGTTAGGAATCCTGCCCAAAATCACATAGTTGAGACAAGACTGAAGCCCAGATCTTCCTGATTCTCTTCGCGGATTCTGCATTAGATTCCTGTTTCTGCTGTAACCATCCACAAACTGTCTGGCTTGAAATAACACAGACTCGTTATCTTAAAGATCTGGAGGTCAGAAGTTCCAAAGGGGTCTCAGTGGGCTAAATTCAGGGTGTCAGCAGAACTGCATTCCTCTGGAAACCTGGGAGAGAATTTGTTCCCTTGCCTTTTCCAGCTTCTGATGCCTTCCCCTGTTTCTTGGTTCATGGCACATCCTTCCATCTTCCATCTTCTCAGCCAACTATCCCATCACTCTGACCTCTCTTTCTGCCTTCACATCTCCTTTTCTGACTCTTCTGATTCCCTGGTCCATCTCTGAAGATCCTTTTGATTTGGCCCACCAAGATTATCCAGGATAATCTGTTTATTTTAAGATCCTTAACTTCATCATATCTGCAAGGTCACCTTTGCCATTAAAGGTAGCATATTCACAGCTCCCAAGGGTTACGGCATCTTTGGAAGGCCATTATTTCTCCTACCACAGAAGCTGAAGAAGATATAGGTAAGCACAGTGCAGTTGTGTATTTGTAAATTAATATTTTGATATTATAGTGTATTAACATAATCAGTGAGATTAGTGATCACTAAAATAATTATAGTAGTTTAATATAATAGAAGTGGCTTTGAATCCAAAAAAATTTTTGCTCCATCATTTACTAATGTCAAATAAATCTCTTAGTGCTGTTTCTTTAGAGTTGATATGGTGGGAAATTATACCACATTTTACTTCTCAGAACAAATGAAAACGTATTTCCACACATCTGGTACCTATTCAATGAATGCTTTTTCTCTCTCACTTTTAGAAAACAGAGAAGGCAGGTAAAATAGTATATGTTCTACTCAAGTGTCACAAACACTGTCTGATAATAAACTTGCAAAACTGATATTTTCTGAATATGTTAAACATTCCATAGGCTTTTTAAAAATTTAACAAATGATATTCTCCTATTCAATATTCTCTACCTTTTTTCCCTCTGGTATTCAATGCCTGCTTTATTGGTTTTTTTTTCTGAAGTGTTAAATTTGAGCATTTGAATTAATTATTAGCCTAATGATGGCTTTTTCTCCTTCCATTTCCAGAACCTAGTTTTTTTAAGATGCAGTTTTCTTTATTGTTTATTTCTCTAATAAGTGTACAATTAGTAGTTTTATGGGAAATGGGTCCTGGGTTAGTCTTTTAAAAATTATTTTTTCAAATAATTCACAATCTTGTAGGAGAATTATAATAAAAAACAGCATCTCTGCCTTAACATTTTCTCACTCGCATCACATTCTTGGGGGCAGCTCCTAAGCAGGTGGTTTTTAATTCTTTTTCTTGGGAAATGCTCCTCTATAATTCTTTATCCTATGCTTCTCAACTTTAAAACAATATTGTTGACCCCTACATGGAAAGCTGAAAATCTACTCTACTTAACTTACCCCATCTTCTCCTGCCCCTCTGTTCAGTATTTGCTGTTGAGATTTTTTAGTTTTATTCTTCCATTGATTACTTTTATAATTCAAAATAATGTAGTTAAAAGTTCATTTCTCTCTTTCAACAAGTCTATACTCTTCACTTTCTAAGACAAGCTATTAATTTTCCTACTCATTTCCTCCATGTTTCCTTCCTCCTGTGGCTTACTTTGTAAGCTAAACTTTCACTCTGTGCTGTCAACCTTGTTTATATTTACATTCTTTCTATAACCACCACCAAGTCTTCCTTTTTTAAATATGTTGACTATAAAAGTTGGAAACGTGTAAACCATGTTAACACTTAGCAAATATTGTCCCATGGAGGGTCACATGTGCTGTGTGTTCTTGGACATAGGTCCACCTGAGGTGTGTAACCTCAGACACATTTGGGAAAAAAGTTTACCGTGTTCAAATGAATTCTCTCTCTCTCTGTTTTTTAAACTCGGTTGCTTGAAATCTGTTTCAATTTACATTTGCTTTGTATTTGGGCCTTGACTTTTCCATACAGATTTGTTTTTATCTTGATCTGAAATTGTGTTTCTTTTTGTTTCCTGCTCTAAATTCGTTTTTTACCCTACCCTCGCCACCCTCCACCCCCAAGCTTTATGTTGTCACAGATTTTTTTTTCTCTCCTGGAAACATCCCTTGTGGAGCTCCATGTATTTTCTGAAAATCTCACAATTCACAGTGTCCCAAAATGTCAAAAGGATATGAGTGTGGGCCTTTTTCTCTCATTGTCTTGGATTCCCCATGGGCCTGTTCCATTTTGAAACTTATATCCTGTTCTAGTTTGGGGATATGTTCTAGTTTTTTCCTTTGATGATTTCTTCTTTCCCATTTTTTTTGTTTTCATTTTCTCCTCGCTTTCTATTAGTTGGATCACCTACATTAGTTTTATTTGTGTTTTGTCTTCTATTTCATATTTTTATTCTCTTTCTACTTTTGCTCTTTAGATAAGAAATATTGTCATTACTTACTTTTTAGGTTTCTGGTGCATTTTATGTTTTGGTTATTATATATTTAACCTCTTTCTAGTTCTATAATTATTTCTATTTTTATTTCTTTTAATTTTTTAAAAGTATAAAAAAGACCGTACATACATAAAAGCAAATAAAATATTGTCTTCAAGATTGTCTTGGCCTTTCTTATTCCTTTGAATACTGTATAAATGTTTAGAATGAGCTTATTCATATTTGCTAAAAGTCATGCTTGGATTTTCATTGGAAATACTGTAACTTTATTGATTAATTTGCAAAGAGTCGATAACCTTGATTTATGGAATCATGTAATTAATGAAAATGATATATCCTTCTGTTTATTGATAGCTTCAAATGGGGACATTCTGCATGACAGCATTATATATATGTAGTTTAACAAATAGATAATAATTTTATAGAAGAACACAGTTTTAAGGAAAAACAAACACCTTTGTTTTCTTTACTCCCAGGTAAAGCAGAAGCTGTGTTTGTCGGCTATTGCTACAAAAATGTTGCATAACAAAAATACAAAAAACATAAAATTCTCAGTGGCTTACTGGTGTTGGATTTATTTTTACACTCCCAGGGATGTAATGTGACTGATCTAGGCCAGGTTCTGCAGGACTAGTGCTATACTACAGGCTTCTGATTGGGCTTCAGCTCTGAGGTCCAGATTGAAGGAGCAGTAGACAGAGTGGTATGTATGTGTGTGTGTGTGTGTATGTGTGTATATATGTGTGTGTGTGTGTGTGTGTGTGTATGTGTGTATATATATATATATATAATTTGTGGCAGATCACAGGTGCACAAGAGAACAAACTAAGCTATGCAAAAAAAGTTTCTGTTACATCTTGTCCTCTGACATTCTATTGACTAAAGCAATTTTATGGCCAAACCCGAGTGGGATAGGGAAGTATATTTCACCCACAATGGGAGGAACCGTAGAATTACATGGCATGGGGCGTGGATGTATAATCCTAGATCAAGATACTGAATAATTGAGATAGTAATCTAATTTATGTCCAAAGGAAAGTACATAAATATGAGTAGTCTTGATGTACACGAACTTTTGTTTGTTTGTATTGCCATTATCAGAAACTTCAAATTTTTATTTTTATTTTTTAAGAGTTTCACATATAAGATTATAAAGGTTACTCATTTACTCATTAGTGTCATATAGCTAGTGTCATAGTGGTGAAAATTAGAGGTGAAAGGACCTCAGTCTCCCTCATGAATATACGGCATATATTTCAAAATGTTCAATGAACATTCCCCAGGCACCTGATTCTCACTGTGCACCAGTGATGTTATTAATTCTTGATTTACCCTAATCCTTTGCCCCCTAATTTCCCATCATCAGATCTCTCCGAGTTATCCTCAAGTTGTTCTTTCTCCTCCCTATATCCAATAGGTGAACAGATCCCATTAGTTCCAACTCAACATACCTTTCAAATCCCTCTCTCAATTTTTATTCCATTAGGAGCTCTTGTTTTTAACCAAGAGTTTTACTTCACAGACACTTGGAGCTAGTAGCATCCTACAGAAGAGAAATCTGAGAGTCCCAGTGCCCTGGCTCCCCACTGACTACAGAATGAAACACAAATGTCTTTAGCATGGAATCTAATGCCTTTTACAGGTTGGTTTCCGTGTTTTCTCTCCCGGGGAACATCTAGCTCCTGTCTCCTCTCCCCCATCCACCACTCAGACTAGTGGAATGCTGACTTCAAAACCTTTTACTCTTCTAGATGATTCTCTCATTACTTGTACTACCATCCACTGTCTTCCCCACTGAGTAACCCCCTACTCATGCTCCAGAGCCAGTGCAGTTGTCACTGGGCTCTCAGTTTGGTCTGGCTTACACGCAGGGTCTTCTTCTGGGCTTCTCAGTGTTCTACCCAAATATCTATCACAGAATTTCCTTTTTGGATCCTTGACTTTTGATCATAAAAATATATTTTAAAATCCTTATAAAAACCAAATGACATATATGATGTAAAAAAGAAAAGAAAGTCTGGAATATAATCATGTTTCTTCTTTGCTTAAGAGAGTGGTTATATTCCGGTATTGTTTGTTTTATGATCATTTATTTCATTTAATATGGCATAGGCATTTTTTCAATTGCATTCTTTTATGAAAATGAATTTTGCTGTTTCTCTCTCACCCTAGATCCTTCATTCCTTCTGGAGCCTCTGTTCCGTTTCCAGTGAACAGTGCAATGTCTGGCAATTAGGAAGCATGGAATTAATAGTTTTGTGAATGTTAAATGAAATGGGAGTATATTTCTAAGTCCAAATAATTCAATGAACTAAAAAAGTGTAACTATAGGCAATGATAAATTCCAAAAGTGGTAGTATTTTACTAATGTCAGGGCATCTTTTTTATGTTAAGTATCATTTTTTGGAATTCTGGCATTGTGACAAGGCAACAGTTATGCTGTAATTCCGTGCTAATCCCATTTTCCACTGTTTTGACCTTGGGACGTTATTTGCCATAAGGAATCGATCCACATAAGGCTGTAAATATTGATCAAATCATGCCACAGCTTCAGTACTGGTAAAACATACAAGGGGTTAAATCATTCTAGTTCTTACTCTTTTTAAAAAAAATTTCTTCTTTTAAAGACACGTAACTTCTTTGTCTGATCTCCTTATGGTCCTTGTCACAACCGTACGGCTTTTAATCACTCATACATTCAGTGAGTTACTGCACTGCTGGAACCTTCATAATGTTCTAGTTTGTTTGGATGCTCTTCCTGATAAAGTCCTGACAGTCCTTCAGTATAATGGGAAGACAATCAGAATAAAAAATGCTTTAAGAGTTCAGGTAGTGGAGCATGCTATTATTTTCACATGGTGCAAGGGTATTGAAATACTGACTTTCATGCTTTTGATTGAGTTTGTGATGAAATCCAAGAAAAATTGAAAATGTGAATTATCCTACTGCCAGTAGGGCCTGTATATCATGAACGGAAAGCAGGCATATGTAACCAACTCCTGTATCATAATCTCAAGAGTGTCAGACTGTCCATCTTTTGTATGAGTTCCTGTAGTCCCTCTAAGCAATTAATTCATTGTATAGCTCTTTTATGTTTGCAGTCCCCACATGGAATTTTACAAAAATATAAAATGTCACCCTCAGCATACACTGTTTGAATAGTTAATAAACATGATTTACATTGACAGTGTTTCAGATTTTTCAAGGTGCTTTCCATTCAATGAGCTCATTTGACTCACTAGCCTTCTTAAGTAAGCAGTGGAATTGTTATAATTCTCCACCCATCCCACCCTTTCTGCCTCCTTCTCTCTTATTTTCCCCCCCGATTTCTCTTTCTCTCTTTTAAAGAAGGCAATCTGGCGCACGGAAAGAGCACAGAATGTGAACTGAGGTATTTAATCCCGTCTTTGCCCCATTGAGTTGCTTTGAAGTTGGGCAGGTCACTTTCATTTTTCTGAACCTTGGTTTCCTAATTGACAAACTAAGAATAATGCTGACGTACACTCCTCCGCCTTGTTAGGATTAAGTCACGTGAAATGTGAGGGAGAGGAAGGCAAACCAAATGGTAGCCCATCTTGGCTTCTGTTACGGGAAGTGGGTAGTGGAAAGAGAATGGATTTTGGTCTCACTGCTTCTTACTCGCACACTTAGATTCAGTTATCTAACCTTTCTGAACTTCATTGCCTCATGTAAAATGGCCTAATAATTCATATCTTGTGAGGCTGTTGAATATGAAAAATAAGGTAACCTATTTACTTACCCTAACACAGCTCCTGAAACACAGCAGTTTTACATTTTACAGATGAGGAAACTGAATTTGAGAGAAGTTGCGTGACTGGCCCAAACTTGCGCAGCTGGTAGGTGGTGAGCTAAGGCTGGAGCTCAGTTGTTTTTTGCCTTCACCCCGTTGCTGCCCTCACCAAGCGAAGGTGCGGAGTGCGGGTATGTTTAATGAAGGCTGCTCTCTTGAGGGGTCGTGCAGTCTGTTCGTGGAGATGGAATTCCGGTGTAAAAGGTGGAGAGACAGAGAGCAGCGAGATACAGCTCTGGAGTGGTTGGAGCAGGAACCTACTCCAGCAAGGGAGGAACGTGGCGGATCGTTGGCTTTTGGGGATGGATACTGCAGACTCCGTGAGGGCAGGGCCTTACTTATTTGTCCTTGTCATTTTATCCCCAGTACATTCAGGAATGCATGACTTCCCACAGGGGATTATCACTTGCTTCTTTGAGCGAGTGAGTGAGTGGCTTCATGAAGTATATGATGAATTACATTTAGAGGAAGGTCAGGGATTTAGATGATCAGGGTGATTGAACTGTGGATTGCTCATCCTTATTGGGTGATGAACTAAGTTTAGTGGATCATCATTTACAAATAAATATTACAGCATCATTACATCAAGAAAACTGTTTAGGTTTACAGGTGATATCAACAAAAAACGCACATGTATAATTACACTTACGTGTGTATTTGGTCACAATGTAAAATGTATGTCTCACCATAGGTCATGGTTTTTAGACAAGGGAATACTAACCTTTGAGGCAGGCATGTGAATGCTTTGTGGAAGAATAGTGACTTTCACTTTGCTAAATCAGAGGTGACAAGAATACAGAAATCACAATAAAGTGTATCCAGAGGGACAGGGATTCATTGGGTTCTTCAGCTATTGAACAATCATTGGGAAGCCTCTTTACCTTTTGCTGTCCCCATCTACTACTCTGAAAGGAATGAACCAAACTACACTTCAGAAAGATTAGGAAGATTAATGGGTCACGAGTGGATAAATTAAGTTGTAACTAGGGATCCAGAAAGAGGTCCATGCAAGAGAGGCTGCACAGGGTCAGGAAGACCTGGCCTTGGCTGGTGGCACCTGGTAGAGAAAAAGATCCTTGGCAGGACTGGGGCAGAGTGAGGTTAAAAGTAAGTGGGTGATGAAATGGAGCCCAAATAGTAAACATTTTCTTAGAACTGCTGTCTGAGGGAAAAAACATTAAGTAAAAAAGTAAGTAGGGAGATGGGTTTTGAGCTGATAGTTGAGAATCTTTGTGGTGAGTTAGGGAGACTGAAAAGAAAGGACCCCTGGATGCAGACTAGAAATGAATCTAAGAAGACAGCGAAACTCAAAGAAATTACCTTGGAAGGGTAAATATGTTTACCACATAATGTCACTTGAGAACTTATTTAACTTTGAGCATTTTCTATATTTTGTGTAAGTTAGAAAGTTATAAATGTGAGTATTAAATGAAAATTTTGGATTTGTCCCAAATCCAAATGTCTTTAAAACAAGTTAAAATGAATTTGATAACGATGAAAGAAGTGCAGAAGCTCGATAGAAATATAATTAGGAAGGGTTGGAATATATTCACATTATTTCAGCCTTTCTCTTTGATTTGGGTGTATCTGCCGTTCAGAGGCGATTCAGAAGTCAAGAATTACATAAATTGTAATTTAAATGAAAAAGGCATTGCTTTAAGTTATTTATTTAGAAAAGGAAACTAAATTAGGCCCCCTTGTGGTTTATTAAAGGAAAGCTATGATGGCATTGCAGGTGTCCCATGAACATGTGTATATGAGTTTACATAACTGAGAGACCATGAGCTAAGTGTGTTGTGTGTGTGTGTGTGTGTGTGTGTAAGTGTAATAATACTATCTCTAGGCATGGTCAAGTACAAAGGTCTATCATTTAAGCCTCAGCACTAAATAAACATGTGAGGTTATGATTACTTTATTGAGCTTTCTTACTTTATGGCCCACTAATGGCTCATGGGTCAGTTATATTGATGAGCCCTGGAAACCTACAGCTTCAGTGAGGCTTTTTAAATTTATTCATTTATTGTTTTTATGTTCAAGTGCCAAGAAGAAAAAGCCCAGTTTCCAGTCTTAGTTTTCTTTTACAATAAACCATAGAAATACAATTTTTCTTATAGAGAAGGAACTAAATATATATGTTAAGTGTATACAATTGGCAGTTTGTATGTGACTTTCTAATTGACTTTCAATTTCTCATGCAAACTTCTGAGTTTGAGTGTATGTCTCACTGTCAACTTCAATATCAGGCTTATGTTGCTATTTATACTTATCAGGCTGAACTTATTGTCAAAATTAACATGCTATGCAGTTTAGCATCTGTGAGGAGATAACGTAATGAAGCATGATTTTCAAAAGGTGTTTTTACATATATTGTAATTTTATTCCTGTCATATTTTATTGAGAATTTGGGAAGTAGGAATTGCTTTGGGTAACCTTCTGTGGGAACTTTCTAGCAACTTGTTCCCCAGGGAAAGAGGGCCCCTGTGGTCCAGTTCAGTGTTCCCAGATGTGCCAACCAGACATGTCTCCCCTGCTCTGGGGCTGGGTAGAGAACTGGGTGACATGAGGTCAGGAGAGCTCCTGTTCCATAGAAAGACCCATCAGGAGAGAGGAGTAAGTGCCCCCACTAAAGTATTACTATTTCTAATATTCATGAGTAAATTTAGTTTGAAAATTAAGCATAAAAGATTTCTTTAAATTTTATTTTTCAGTTATAGTTTACATTCAGTATTATATTAGTGTAAAAGTTTCATTTAATGAAGTGGTTGATAATTTGGCTTATTTATTTCAAAATAAAATGAAAGACAGTATTTAGCTTTAGAATTAATTAGATCCCCTCGATCTACTTGTTTTATGAGCACCTTGTCAATTTTATTGATATCACCTGTACTGGAGTTTGTAAAATCAATTAGAAACATTTGCCAGTGTAGCTTCACATATCTTAAATATTTTCTTTTTAGAGATTATCCTAAAATTGAAAATGAAACTGTTTGACATGATGCATGCATGTATTCCCTGAGGAATTTTTTAACTTTATTTTTTATTGTTGGCACTGTTACAGATGGCCCCATCCCACCCTTTGCCCACCTCCACCCAGCCCCCACTTCTTTTGAAAGGATTCTTAGGGTAATTTTTTAACCATGGACTTTAAGTGCTAAAATATTTATTAAATCACACTATGGAGAAATACCATTGTCTGTTCGATCATGTATATTTAGAATCAAATTCTCCAACTCTTTCTATAGACAGTTAATTTCTAGACCAAATTTGAAAACGTGTGTACAGCAGAAAGGCAGTCAATGGACAGTCAAACAGGAGAGAAACACCTTTTTTCTGAGTGTGTAAATATTCTAAATGGAATCTATGTCCAAGTGGAATGAAACCACAACCGAGGGTTTGCTATTCTGCCAGATCTTGTGTTTCTTTGTGTTACTATTTGCACTGTTATAAAAATTATTAAAACAAGTCCTCATGATTCATGAGCTTACGTATATACATTTTTTAAATTTAAATGATTCTGGGGACAGAAGGATGAAAACCTTTTAAGGAACCTTGTGGTTTTCAAAGCTCTAATGATACTTTCACAGGTATTCTAAAGTCCTTCAACTTGTCGTTCTATGGATTCCACAGTCCAGGTTCTTGTACGGTGGAATTTTTTAACAAATATTTTTCTCACAGTGAGGATATAAAGTTTATAGCAATGTTAAGAGCTATATGTTGAGCCTGAGAACACAGGAGCTACAAGTCCACTCTAAAAATTTTTGTAAGTGGCTTGTTAGACTCTGGAGTCCCCAAAGGTGATGTGGTGACTTGAGAATGTGTTTGTGTCAGATAAATTCAGGTTAGAATTTTGGTCTTGTCAGGAGTTTGTGTTTTTGCTCAAGTGACTGTACCTTTTTGAGACTCAGTTTTGTCATCTGTAAAGTGGGGACAATAGCACATCACCATATAGGTCCAGTTAGGATTCAAGGAGAAAAGGGCCTTGCAGAATGCCTGGCACAGAATTGGCCCTGAGTATCAGTTGGGCAGTATTCTCCTTCTTTCAAGCATAACTCTCTGAATCGTCCCTGAGATGGTAATTAGATTCACCATGGTGATCACACCTAGATTAGAATCACCATGTTGCACACCTGAAACGGATATAATTAAGTATCAACTATACTTTAATAAAAAATTATTTAATTTAAAAACATAGATCGGTCACTTAGATTTTTTATCTCTTAGTTTTACTCACAAATGGAGACAAATGATTGCTTTACCTAAAGAAAAAGAAACGATTATCCTCGAATAGTAAACAGATCCATGCACCTAAAAAATGGGCTGTATTTGGCACAAGTCAAACCTACTTCTTGCATTTTTCGCCGATGTGGTTTTCAAATGCAGCTTGTGTGGAGTGAAGCGCTCTGTCCTTAGGACAGGATTGTGTTTAGTTGGCTCCTCCGCGGAGACGGTTCAGCAGCCTCTGATATGTGTAGTCTCCTGTTCTGGAGATGTACAATAACCTAAAGATCGTTTTTCAAGAGGTGTCAGAAATTCAGCAATTTGTCCCCCTCTGAGAAAGCAAAGGCAGGGGGAACACTATGATTTAAGCAGTTCTTTAAGATTGCTCAAAAAAAACTACATTTCTGTTTAGTTTATAATTCACACAAAAGGTCTGGATTTTCTTCTACCTTTGGAAAAAACCATGTGAATCTTCCATTTGTTTATCGTTTCAGACTGATAATGATAACTCACTTTATTGAGTAATTTATAAAGGCCAGTCACCTCACTGAGCAGAGTGGCCTTGAGCCAGTAACTTGATCTCTGAGGCTGAGTCTCAGAGGGTGGAATTAGGCTGCTGCTTTTCAGAACAGATCGGAGGCTTTAACCTCCCCACCCTCGACTTCGCATTTTGCCTGTGGATAGAATGCTTGAAATTTATTTGGAAAATACTTCCATAGGGTGAAGACTGATTGTGACTAGGTTACACCGGGAACTCCTTCCCCCTTAGCATCTTATCTTCATTTCTTCTTTCCTGATTCCGCGGCGGGAGTCGGAGGCCCAGGGCACCGCTGCCTTACGCTCCACGTGTCTCACGACATACTCATCTGCCCGTTTTTACCAATCCCAATTTTACTTGTTTTTCAAGGCCCAATCCTGTGGCCATCTCTGTGATGAATAATAGACTTATTTATTTTTTTAAAATATATCTTTATTGATTTCAGAGAGGGAAGGGAGAGGGAGAGAAAGACAGAAACATCAATGATGAGAGTCATTGATCGGCTGCCTCCTGCACGCCCCCGACTGGGGATCGAGCCCGCAGCCCGGCATGTGCCCTGACCGGGAATCGAACCGCGATCTCCTGGATCCTAGGTCGACGCTCAGCTGCTGAGCCACACCAGCCGGGCAACAATAGACTTCTTAAGCCAGGGAAACACGCTCCTTCCGTGGAATTTCAGGAAGAGCGTGTTAGTATCGTTTACGGGCACTTGGTGTTCTTCATTCAGTCTTGGTGATAGGATTCTGCCTGGGTGATAGGATTGTCTGGGTGATAGGATTGTCTGGGTGATAGGATTCTGCCTGGGTGATAGGATTGTCTGGGTGATAGGATTGTCTGGGTGATAGGATTCTGTCTTGGTGGTAGGATTCTGTCTTGGTGATGGGAATGCGGAGAGTTGCCATCTCCAGTTCCTACAGGGCCTAGCGAGCTGGGGCGTGATTAGAAGAGAATGGTGGGACCACAGGGCACTCCCTGGAGAGCACGTTTCATCGACAAGGAACACAGCCTTCATGGGGTTCCTGGGGACTGTCCACAGGAAAGTTTACAACCAATATTACCAAGTTCTATTTCAATAAAAAGTGTAACTTTCAATTTTTGTATGTGAAATTTTTAGCTTTTGGAAGCATTAATAAAAACAAAAAACAAAAATGAATAATGCCTGAACAACAATAAAGTTGTGTAATGTCACCTCTGGACCACACATGCCTGTGTGTCTTCACCCCCTGACATGAACACAGCCTACTTACTTGCACCTTTGTTCACCAGAGTGTAGTGAATCTTACTGGAAGTGTTCGGACAACCTTTTTATATAAACTTGAAAAAAATAATGGTGTTAATAAAACTAATGCAAACTTGACTGTCAAGAGCAATGTGACAATGTCCTCAAGATGGTCACATTGTAAGCGGGTCATCTTCAAAGGTAGAATCTTTTGTTCTCAGCCTGTGTCTCCCACGTGATGCTTTGCAGCGTGACATAAATGTCTCCCCAAACAGGTGGGAGGCTGAGGGACATTTCATGGTTCTTACTGCCGCTATGGAACAGGCAGGCAGTCAGCCAGTTGCCTGGAAGAAAATCAGAAGTCTCATCTGCAAGTTTGGGAGGGTTATAATGTGCCCTTCCTGTGCTAATCTTAAAAGAGATCATTTGTATTAGGATGTGCTTTGTTTTTTTAAATTGTTATTCCTGCCTGGGCATCTTGAGTGCCCACTCAGTACACTAGAATACACTGGAATACTGATACATTTATATTCTTTTAAATATTGCTCTGCTGGTGCTCACGCTATTCTTATTTCCATCTCAAACGTGTTTGAATTTAAATTATACACACACAATTTGAAACACTCGTATTTTAATTCTTTACGTAACAGTGGTAGTGTTTACAACAGATTTATACCATCATTTTATTCCCAATTCTCATAATCTAGTTAAAGTTTTAATCTAACCCCTTATTCTGCTTATGATTAAATAACAGTGTATTCAGTAGTGCCTGGGAGTTCAGGATGACGGCTGAACACTTCTGAACTCAAAGACATGTGGAGAGAACATGCGAAGGCATCGGAAAATAAAGTTTGAAATGTGTTTATGATAAAATGATAGCTTTTCACTTATGAGGAAATCAGTTGTTTATCATGTTACATTTTACTAAAATAAATAAGAAAGTTGATTGTGTTTCTAAAAGTAGTGTTGATTTAAAATAATTATTTATTTCAAATGGATCCAATAAATGTCTCTAATTTTATCTGAAGTCAAGAGACATTCGCTTTCTCTTTCCCACGCAGAGGGACTTGCCTACGCAGCTTGGGTGGCTCAGAGCTCTTCCTGCTACACAGCACCTTTTCTTTTCAACAGGCCTGTATTCAAAGTCAGCAGAGATGTTCTCTCTTTAAAAAAGAACCAGCCACCTCCTGTGCCCAGGGAAGAAGCGTCCGGCTCCTGCCCACAGGGCCTCAGCCTTTGTTACACTGCCCCCTGCTTCTCACCCAGTAGCCTCACAGTCTAAATTGTTCAGTTGATTCATTTTACTTTCTCTCTAAAAAGTATACAGTCAGTGTCGCCCTTCACTGAAGTTCAATATCATTGATCTGAAAGTGCTCTTATTTAATAATAGGTCTATTCTCTTTAAAACTCGGGAAAACCATAGCATTTTAATCAAATAATATTTTTAGAACTAGGTATGTACCAGATATTTTTCTTAAAAATTTTAATAATACCCATTCCAGGATTAAACAGGCTAATCATAAGATCTTAATAAGTAGTATTAGTTATACTGGCTTAGAACCATGATCCCTGTGTTAATATACTTGGTCGATAATAATTATCAGCATTGATGAATAACTAGCCTCTTAGTACAATTTTTTATACAGAGGACACTTTCATATGAATTATTAAAGATTCAAAAATAAAGTTACAAGTAAAATTAAGAAAGATTCAAATTAATGAAGCCAAGTGGATGGCCACCTTTCAGAATGTAATTTTACTCTTTTAATGAAATAAAATTTTGGAAAATTGACAATATTTTTTTTTTCTTTGACTCAATAGAACATTATGAGAAAGTAGTCTCAAGTACTTGAGAATTTTTCTCTCAGCATTTCTTAAGGTAGAAATTATTAGAAACACATCAAATGATTAAACAGGAGAATGGTTAAGTAAGTTATTATTTACCTTCACTATGAGCATTAAGCAGCCATAACAATTGATGTCTTTTAATATTATGGAAAAATGCTCACAGGTTAATGGTAAATGAAAAGAACAGGTTATACAAATACATAATGCATATGATCATAATTATGGAAACTGTCTCTGAGTCTGGAGCCTGAATGCTACAATGCACAAAGCTTTAACTCAGGGCCCTCTCTAGAATTCTCTTTGCCTGGCTACTCCTCCTTCAGGTTCCAGACTAAATGTTACTTTCTTAAGAAAGCATTTGGTGATCCTCAGGGTCACTTCAGACCAGGTATGTCCCCCAGTTATATATTCTCCTAACACTTTAATTTTCCTATATAATACTTGTAACGATTATAATTGCTCACTTAGGGTATCTTTTGAATGTCTGTCTTCTTCAATAGACTAGAAGCTTCATTGAGCAGTAACTGTCAACCTTGTTTGCTCAGTGCCTGGCCTGGGACTGGGACAGAGCTTGGACTCAGTAAACATCTGTTGAAGAAATGAATGAACGGATGTAAGGCACTGTGCCGAGAACCTTTCATGTAATCTCATGGAGACTCCACCAAAAACTTACGGAGTAAGGACCGTCTTTGTTGTATTTTATGGATAAAAAGACTACATCTTAGAGAGAGAAAATTGTCCAAAGTCATCTGAACTGGAAAAATAAATCTATTCTTATATGTACCTCTTAGTTTTTTATCCCAACAGTACAGTGCCTTCCAATTTAATGACAGATGTTCCCACACACCTCAATATCTCACAAATAATCTGCTCTAAGGTCTGAACAATGATTGATGTTTTTAATAATGACAGAATTGGTATTGCTGGAAGGGAGTAGAGCTAAATTGAACCCCTCCTATTTAAATGATCAAAGTCACATCGCAGTGGAGTTGGGGAGCCAGCTTTGTTAAACCTTCCTCAGTGGCTAGCGGTGGACTGATTTTTCTTCTACCCTTGTCTCTGAACCTGCCCACTGCTCTATGCTTACAGCCAACTTAATTTTATAACCTTCGGGTTTCATGAGATACATTACACCTAGTTATTCAGTGCTAAAACTATGTTTGAGTTTTACAAGATACACTTTCAAAAAATTTTACTAGATCTTTATCACATAGTTCCAAAGGAAAAGGGACTTAAGACTGCTCATTGCTGTTTGGAGATCCAATCACCATTTTATCTGATGACTTAAAATCGGGAAGTTCACCAATAAATCTGTTTAATCAGGTCTCTTAATATTGTGAATGATCCTCCTGGTAGCCAGATAGTATAAGTCTGCCCTGGCCCCTTCTCATTTTGGCTTGTTATTCTGGATGGAGCTTTCTGCGGCACTGGGGTTTTCTTGAGTATAAACCATTCCAAAATCACACTGTTATTATAGGCTGCTTTGTCCTCAGGCTCTCCCGTATTCCTTTTGGGCTATTGGTCTTCCAACATGCAGTTAGGGGATTAAAGTAAATCATCTAATCCATGCTGCACGTCACTCAGTAGCCTACTTTTGGAAATTGTTTCCACAGAAGCACCAGTGGAAGCAGCCAGCCTGAGATATTGACACTATAGGAAAAACTGACAGCTTACTCCTTGTATCGATTCTTCTCTTCTTTACAAATATAGACTCCGTTCCCCACCACAGCCTCGTAAGTGGTGACTGCTGAGGTTTCTAAATTGCTTTGTAAATTATTTATTGCTTGGACACCTTGTAAAGACCTCTTTTCTTCTTGTCTGACGTGCTTGTGATTTCTGAGGTCTCATATATATTGAAAGGTCTGTGTGTTTACTGACCACAGGCTTCATATGAACTCCGTTTCTTCCTGTTTTATTTTGCAAATATGATCTGATGATGATGATTATGCCTTCTGTCATTCTCATTTCTGATATATTCATACAAAATGTGATAAATCTTATATGTGTATGTTCCAGACCGAGCACTACACACAGTTAATTAGCACATTCTCAAACTAAAAAGTTTAAAGTATTTGAAGGATGTGTATTTAATGATGGAGGGAACAGTTTCTATTAAAATATTGTTTGTCAGAGCTGATGAACGTATTTAACTCAGTTGTACCAACGTAGTAGAGTCATTGTTCTGAAAAAAAAATTGCAAATGCTTTTTTTTCTGAATTATTCTCACCTCTTAGATTTTCTTTTATTTTGTGAACCATAAGATTTTTTAATGGTTATAATTTAGATAATAAAAATGCGCATTGTGTCCAGTAAACAGAGTACTTTGAAATTGTGATGGCCTACTTTTAGCTGACTGAAACTATACACACATAGAAAAATATCCCACAGAAGGAGGTCTGAGCTTAATAACAGGCGTTTCCCCTGCCCATTTCCCTGGCTTTCTACACCGTTAGGCTCAGTACCAGTATACACTTGGTGGATTAGAGCTGGAGTTATTTTAGTGCCCCTATAGTTTGGAAATCCAGGAAGCTAGTCATCTCCTCCATTCCTTAACATTCATTTGATTGCGTTAGAAGAGCATAGACTTTTCAATCCTATCTCTATTATTATGAGCTCTTTGACTTGAGGAAAGTAACGAGGTCCTTATAAATAAATATTTTTTCTACTCTAAAAAATATATATTAAAATAGTAATATCTACCCAAATGTTTATGGGAAGAATAAATGCATACACTAGATATTTGCAATGGTTATGACATTACTGATATATAATTTTTGCTAAAGGATTTAGTTTTATGATTATATTTTTATATAATACCAATTTATACATGTGGAGAATGAAGGAAATAGACAACAATCGTGCATTAGAACCATAGGATCATGTGGTCAGTTGTTTCTAATTATGGAAACAACTCTGAAGAGCATGAAAACATATTTCTAAGATCACTGTAATTCTCAATGAAATGGGAAACACAAATCCACCAGAAGACAGAGCTTTAGCTCCATTATGAAGATTTATAAGCAGAAGAAGCCAGTTATATCCAGTCGGAGTGCTGTGCCAAGCCCGTGCCAAGAGATGGCACAATAAGCTGCTGTGGACAGTGAGGCTGCTACGGCCTTAAGCTTCCAGCCCTTTTCAGTGCTGTGCTCTCCAGGCACGGTTGGCTCCTGGGGAGTGTGGATTTTCCTGTCTGTGGCTTTGTGCCAACATAAATTGTTATGACCTCGTTTCACTTATTTCCTCCCTACTGAAGGCACTCATCTTTTTTAAAAAGTTATCCAAATTTTATTTTTAAAACTGAATAGTTTATCAGATATAATTTTTTTATTAAAAAATTTTAAGGCATTTATCTTTAAAATGAGTTTTTTATACCTTTTTTCATGCTCTTCTTCTGGCTTGGGATGCTTGTTTCTGAACATCAATCCGTTTCATGGCCTAGCTGAATTGTCCCGCCCCCTGCAGTCTCTCCCTGTTGTGCCCACCTGCTTGTTTCTTCCTTTCTAAATTCTTTCAGCATTGATTGTCTGTATCACTCTCGCTAGCATCTGAGAATAGACACCATCCTATCTGGTTAAATAATTGTTTTCTGTAAAAACCTATCCAGCCAGAAACATGTAGGAAGGGAAGGTTTTCCTACTGTCCCTTTAGTAGCTCCATGATGAAAGGTCAGAAGGAAAACTAAAAAGCTGGTTGAAACAGAGAGTATTTTCTTATAAAATGCAGTCTAGCATGAAACTGGAGCTGTGGTATAACCCTCCACGTTTGTGCAACATTTTACATGTATGGCCCGCTCTCACTGAGTAAAAACCAACTTTTACCACATTTCTTCCTAGATTCCATAGAGTTTTCATGTAAATGATTTCGTTATTCCTTCAAACAGTCTTCTGAGATGAGTCTTACTATCCTCACTTTGTAGAGAACCACAGCCCAGGAGAAATTAGGTGATTGGCCTCAAGTGTCCTGAAGTCCATTACTTTTCTATCAGTCCCAGCAGCTCATCTCCTCGCAGGAGCCCCATGAGAAAGATATTTTCAGCTTGGGTTTCTAAGCACTGAGGCTGATCTTTCTTGAGAAAAACTGAGAGAAGAGTCACCCATCCTAAGGGGTCTCTGCCTGTTCCCTTTTGGAGACAGGGAGGGGACCGTTCTCTGAACAGGATTGGCCTGACACAAAGAACAGGTGGCCGTCTGCAGACTTACTGTATGCCTGAGGTGCATGAGGGGACAGATTACAGATTGGAACGTGATTGAATAATGTAAATATACGTATGTACACACACACTCGTATCTTCATATATATGAGTTTTATAAAAATTTAAAATATGTGTGAAACCATATATCTATTCATATCTATATTGTTAAAAGTTAAACTGATGCATATTAAACATTTTGAAAGTTTGCCCTGGCCGGTGTGGCTCAATTGGTTGAGCACTGTCCCGTGCACCCAGAGGTTGCTGGTTGGATTCCTGTCGACATGCCCGGGTTGCAGGCTCTGTCCCCAGTAGGAGGTGTGTAGGAGGCAGCCAATGGATGTTTCACTCTCATCAGTCTCTTCTTCTCCCATCCCCTTTCTCTAAAATCAATAAAAACATAAATAAATAAATAAATAAATAAATAAATAAATAAATAAATAAACATATTTTAAAAAATCGTAAGAGCTTATTTGAGCAAAAATAAATTTCAATTGGAAGTGCCTAAATAGAAGGTTTGGGAGTGCTCCACCACACCAGAGCTGCGGAAAGACATACAGAAGGTGTAGGAGCAAAATAAATTCATTTGATTGGCTAGAGCTGAAAGTCTAGTTGGCTGTTTGTGACTGGTTGTTGTAGCAAGTACACACCCTCAGCTCCAAGGACCTATGATTTGGAATAGTTGATTGCGTAGGGTCCACATAGGCTCTGCTTGCTTCCCACCAGATTTGACAGGGTGTATAAATGCTGTGAGTGAGAAGGGTTGAGTGACTGAGCACCATCGCTGTGTGTTTGTATTTCAATCGATCCTTAAGCTATCCGATGGTCCTTAGGTACGTAGAAGAGCTGTTTTAACACAAAGTCAGCTCTCTATTGGCAGAAGGAAATGTGTTTGTGTTTGTGTGTTGTTAAAACATTCAACTTCATTAGGCAGAAGAGATCACATCTGTAGAAGGAAGTCTGAACTGCTGGACATAATAGAGAAACTAAAGGGGTGTAAAACTCAGTAGGTGATATGTCTAATAACTAAATGTAGAAAAGATAACTGTTTCCTGTAACTACTGAAGAGGAGCGCGTCGTTATAAATTCGGGGCAGAAAATCTTTATCTCATCTTAATTCCTATTATCAAGTCTCTTTTCCTCCTGGTTGCCCCCAATCTTTCCTCATTTTATCTACAGTACTGAAAGGATCTCACTGTGTTCCTAGCTTTTGTCCCTCTTGTTAGAATTTATTCACAGGATTCTATGGAATTTTTTTATTAAAAGAAGATTCTCATGCTATGCTATGCCAAATCAATTTAGAAAGTAAACTCAAATTGCATTTACCATTATCCCAGTGTCTTTATTTTTAGTTACAAAATTTTCAAAAAATATAAAGATACTTTAAGAAATATACTATAATATAATTAATATACTATACATATAATAGAGACCTCACTGGAAATTAAAAAGACATTTAAAGTTTTTATACCTCAGGGAAGACATTTGGGAATCAGTTATAATCCTTAAATTCTACCACATAATCCCTTATATCAGAGTATTAATACCAACTCAAAAGAAAAAGAGGAAAGGCATGCTCAGTGCAACAGATACATATATTCTTGTTCCATGGACCCCCCCACCCCCAACCTAATGCCAGATACAAAAATAAAACCAAAATGATCAATGACCTAAACATGAGAGCCAAAACTATAAAATTCTTAGAAGAAAAACAGCTTCACATCTTCATGACCTTGAATTAAGCGATGGAATTTTAGAGATGACACTAAAAGCACAATCAACAAAAGAATAATTTGGGGCTTCACCAAATTAAAAATATTTGTTCCATGCTTCTATGGAACAAATGAGGGGATGGGAGAGTGGGCAGGGAGAGATTAATCAAAGAACTTAAATGCTTATAAGCACATAAACACAGATGTTAGTCTGGAGAAGGCCTGGGGGCGGGGTGAATGCAGGGTAGAGGGATCAATGGGGGTAAAAAGGGGACATCTGTAATATTTTCAACAATAAAGATAAAGAAGCTTTAAAAAATAAAAATTAAAAAAAAGTGCCCCTGCATCTAGTTAACCTTCCTCAAAAAAAAGTAAAATAAAATAATTGTATTTTAGACACTATCAAGAAGGTGAAAAAACAACCCACAGAATGGGAGATAATATTTGCAAATTGTATATCTGATAAGGGGCTAGTATCCAGCATATAGAAAGACACTTACACTGCGATAATAATATGATATATAACCCAGTTACAAATGGGCAGCAAGGGATTTGAATAGGTATTTCTGCAAAGAAAGCACATGGATGGGAAATGCAATTTGAAACAATAATGATATAAGACTTCACACAAACTGTGACAATTTTGACAAGGCTGTGGAAAAATTGAAATCTCATACACGTTGCTGGATGGAATGTAAAATGTTGCAGCTGCTTTGGGGAAAAGTTTGGCAATTTCTCAAAAAGTTAAACATAGAGTTACCATATGACCCAAAAATTCTACTCTCTGGGTGTGTGCCAAGAAAATTTAAAATACATGTTCATATGAAATAGTTTTATACCAATGTTCATAGCAGTACTATTCATAATAGACAAAAGGTGGAAACAATCCGAATTTCCACCAACTGATGAATGGTAGACAAAATGAGGTATACCCATAAAAGAGTATTATTCAACAACAAAAAAGAATGTCAACACGGATGAATCATGTAAACATTATGCTAAGTGAAAGGGACAACACACACACACACACACACACACACACACACACACACACACACAGAGAGACTGCCCAATCCCATCTGTATGAAACGTCCAGAATGGGGAAATCTAACAGAGAAGCAGAGAGGGGTTGTGTTTGGGGGCTGATAGTGAGCATGGGCTTCTTGGTGAGGGGATGAAAATGTTTTGGAATTAGATAGTGATGCTGGTTGCACAATCTTTTGCATATTAGTAAAACCACTGACTTATAAATAAATATATATTTACTATTTATGTATATACTCATATATATGTTTATTTATAATATATTTTAATTTATCCACCCCCTGGGAAGAATAATAGATATTATCAGGTTTTAAAACATATTATAAAACTACAGTAATTAAAAACATTTAGTACAGTTTGGTGCATGGCAGATCAATAAGATGAAACAGTCCAAATGTATTTCTAAATACACACAAACACACACACACAAACACGCACTTATTTTGCACACTGGGACTATATGAAATGATTGCTAAAAGATAATGGATAATTCAGTCAAAAAATTACAATTGTATTCCTTCATATATTATCTAAATTATTCCAGATAAAATAAAGTTTTAAATATAAAATAATAGTTATAAAAGCTGTGAGAAAGAATGACAAATAGAATATTTTTTCTCAAAACCTAATGAGAATACTTGTATAAACATAGTAAAATATATGGACACAACAAATAATGAAATTTGGCTATGTGAAATTTAAAAAGATCTCATGACAAAAGTGGTAATTTATAATGTAGAAAAATATTAATTTTAATATATAAAGAGCTTTTTGAATAAAAAAATAGCAACCAATTTTATGGACAAAAGGACTTGAGCATGTAGTTCAAAGAAAAAACTAAACTTTTAAGCATAAGATGCCTGGTCTATAAAATAATTTTTAAAATGCAAGTATAAACAACAATGTGCCATTTCTCAGTTTAACAAAAAGAAAAGTATTTTAGTATTTGGCATTGATGAGGTTGTGGGAAAACAGGTTTTCTGTTACCATATAGCATTGGTGTGTGTGCAAATTATTATAATCACTGATGTAATTTGACCTTATCTCTCAAAAAGGAAAAAAAATATAGTCTATACCTGTTGACTCAGGAATACTGTCTCTAAAAAGACTCCCACATTGTTAGCAAAGACATCTGGAGGCTCTTCATGGTAACATGACCTGTAATAGCCAACACCCGGAGACAACCTAGCCGTCCATCGGGAGAGTGGTCACCTGATGAGTGAAGATACGGAAATGTTCTGGGTATACTGTCAAACAAAGACATTTGTGGGACATAATGTGTATTATGATTTAGTTGTATTTTAAAACTACACAAGCACTGGTACACATACAGTTTTGACATATATAGATTTTCTCTGGACGGATACACAGCAACTCCAGAATAGTGGCAGTGCCAACAGGAAGGGAAGTTCAGAGTCTGGAGGGAGAGGGGGTCCCTTTCTATGTAGAAGGCTTCATAGGTAAATAATTCTCACCCAGCTGGTGTGACTTAGTGGTTGAGTGTCAAACCATGCACCAAGAGGTTGCCGGTTCAATTCCTTGTCAATGCAAATCCCCAGTGGGGGGCATGCAGGAGGCAGCCGATCCATGTTGATATTTCTCTCTCATCGATGTTTCTATCCGTGTCTCCTTCCCCCTTTTTCTCTCTCTAAAATTAATAAAAACATTTAAAAAGTAATTCTCAAATACTTGAAGAAATTTTCTACAGTAAACAAAAGCATTGGTTAAGAGTACAGAGTTTGACATTGGGTAGCCCTATGTTTGTGTTTGGTCTAGAATTTAAATTCTTTAAGCCTCAGTTTGAAAATGGTGGTCACCAACATAGCTATTGTAAGTGTTAAATAAGATGAAACATAAAATAACTCAGGGCCTGGCAAAGAGTAATCATCTATTAAATGTTATATATTATTTTTATTAGTAATAGTAATGTACAGAGTTTTTGGCTTCCAGTTAGAGCTGTTTTCATGATATGCTTTCAGTGCCTGCTGATTTTTAAAAAATTTTATTTAAAAACATTTTTCAGTTACAGTTTATATTCAATATTATTTTATATTAGTTTCAGGTATACAGCATAGTGGTTAGATAATTGTACACTTTACAAAGTGTTTTCCCAGATATTTCCAGTAGCCACCTGGCATCATACATAGTTATTACAATATTATTGACTCTATTTCTTATGCTGTACTTTACATCTGCATGACTGTTTTATAACTATCAATTTGTACTTATCAATCTCTTCACCTTTTTCACCCAGATTCAACCCCTCTCTCCTTTGGCAGCCACCAGTCTGTTCTCCGCATCTGTGAGTCTGTTTCAATTTTGTTTGTTCATTTATATTATTCTTTAGATTCCATATATAAGTGAAATCATATGGTATTTGTCTTTCTCTGACAGTGTTATATCACTTAGCATGATACCCTCTAGGTTCATCCAGGCTGTAACAAATGGTAAGATTTCTTTCTTTTTTTTGGCTGAGTAATATTTCATTGTACCTACATATGTAGCAGTGGCTACTAATTTTTTTTTTTTTAATTCTCACCCTAGGATGTTTTTCTTAATTTTTATAGAGAGGAAGAGAGAGAGAGAGAGAGAGAAAGAAAGAGAGGGAGAGAGAGGGAGAGAGAGAAACGTTAATGTGAGAGAGAAACATCAGTTGGTTGCCTCCCATGTGCACTCTGACCAGGGACTGGTTCCACAACCTAGGTGTGTGACTGGGAATTGAACCCGTAACCGTTTGGACTACTGAACGATGCTCCAACCAACTGAGCCACCCAGCCAGGGCAATGGCTGCTGATTTTTTTTTTTTTTAAATACATCTCTATTGATTTCAGAGAGAGGAAGGGAGAGGGAGAGAGAGAGAGAAACATCAATTACGAGAGTCATTGATCAGCTGCCTCCTGCACTCCCCCGACTGGGGATGGAGCCCGCAACCCGGGCATGTGCCCTGACTGGGAATCAAACCCTGATCTTCAGGATTCTAGGTCAGCCCTCAACCACTGAGCCACGCCCGGCCGGGCAATGGCTGCTGATCTTGATCAGCGCTTCCTATTCATGGTGCCATAAGAGGCTGATGTGTTACAGTCATTGTGTGTATTGTGACTAATGTGTTTCTTACAATGCTCCACCTAAGCCTGGGGACTGTTTGTTTTATGTTAGAACTGAATCAGTGCTGTGCCTATAAAAATTCTTACACTCTCTTGAATTAAGAAATGATTTTTTGAATGAGACAGAAAGCGGCATAGTTACAGCCACAGTGCAGAGAACTGCCCACAGCCCTGGGTGTGCCAGTGGGAGGGAGGCACATATGGGAAAACCATGCCATCACAAGCCATAACCTGGGCTCGAGGCGGGAACTAGTTAAAAGTCAGTAAAACTGAAGTTGGAGATGATCTAAGAACACAAAAATCATTGTAACTATTTTCAGACTACACAAGTCTAAATTGCCTTCATAATCCTAAAAGCCAATAAAATCCCGGGGATGATCAGGAAAGAAAACAGAAAATATAACTTTACCCTTTCTTTATATTAAACAGCAGTGTTTCTGCTTTTAAAATGCCAGGTGTAGCTGTGGTTATTAAATCTCAAGAAAGACATATTCTTAGAACTGGTACTGGTAGGTCAAAAGCTATAAGCATTTTACTAGCTCTTGATATATACATATTCATACACATATGCGCAGACATTTGGGGGGAGGGCATTTTGCATTGTTATTAACTTTATATGAATGATATTGGTTATCTGCAACAAATAACGTTATTTACAAAATAAGCTAATTTACTAGGCATAAAGTTACATTTTTGAGATTAATGTCCTTTGATTATTACCAAATTTGGACATTTCCTATATGTTGGTTTTCCATTTGTATTTCCCTTTGTCTAAATTGTGTATTTATATTTCACTGATGACAATTTGTTTATTAGGTTCTTGATGTTTTTATTACAAATTAAAATGGCCTTATTGCTTATATGTAAGTAACTCTAGGCTCTAATAAAGTGAATTATGAACTGTGGAAGCCAGTTCGAGACTCTGTCGACTTCTCTCATGTCGGGCTTTTGAATTATACCTGTTATATTTGGTGGTTTGAGAGTGGAAAGGAGGGTAGATATTTCATAATTCCACTCACTAATGTAGGCGATTTGAGAAATTTCTACCAGAATCTGGGATACACTCATCTCTTAACACTTACTATGACGATCACTGAGACATTTTCCTTTCGGAGGATTTTATCAGTAGTTTATTAAGGTGTAGAGAGAAGGTCTCTCAGTTTTCCTGTGCTGACGTTCTCTGAAAATCGGATAGCTTTGGAGGGCAGGCACTGATTTTACTTGTTACATTTGATGTAGTTACTGATTTCTAAACCTTATTCTTTGGCTAACTTGTCGGTGAACCTTTGGCAGGTTACTTTACTCTCTTTGTTTCCTCAACCACAAGCGAAGGCATCAGCCTGAGATGTCTCCAAGCGTCATGCCAGCTGCGCCTTTCTGATTCCTGCTCTGCATTTCTTGCTTCCAAATATACAAATTTACAAATGAATTGGAGATTGACCATGGCCAACCATGAGTTGGCTTCTCCATCTCATTCTATAACTTTTTCCCCAGCACAAGATAAACAGCACAAAGATTTCAAAAGTTTGCAATCTCCCAAACCACGGTGGATTGAAATTATATTCACTCAAGCAAAATATAGACAAAGTTAAAGCAAAATATGCAAGAACATTGTTTTACCTTGCGGTCTTTTCGAGTCGGCCTCACTGTCTTGTGGCTCATGAGCAGATGCAAATAGATCCCCTGCTAGAGAGAGTTCTGTTGCAAGGTCCAGAATATGAGTTGCAAAAAGTAATGTAACAAGCCTTGCAAATACACATATCTCAGGATTCGTGCCACTTTTTCACGTAGTTTAAAATCGTCTGAGGGAGAATGTGATGAATCCACTTAACTCTCAGTTACATTTTAAATATTTGGTAGATCCATAGACTTTAAATAATTAACTCTGCTTATTACTCAGTGATTTAAGTGGAATGACCCTTGACAGTCTGTTTGTAATAACTAACACAGCACATTTTAATTTATTTTTTTAATTAGGAAAAGACATCCCCTGAGTTTAACATCACTGGATGTAAAATTGCACTTTTAAAATTGGTTAGTTTTACTACATTTTCTCTCCTAGTGAAAGTTAAAGCTTTTGCATTTTAAAGACCTGAGTGTGCTTCTAAAAGTGATTATGTAAATAATTTAATCAGGCATATGTTATAGACAATTGTACCTTTTTCCCCTTACCACTGCATACCATTCTTCTGGTCCACTAGACACTGTGTAGCTCGTCTAAAAGTTAAATAATAATAGATGTGAAAATAAAGGATTGAGAGATTTTTATAAGAATCTGAGTTTGAAAGTTCAAACAAATACTAAACTAATACCATAAACATGAAAGTTCGGTTTACAAGATAGCAAGAATAAAATCTATCATAAAACTTATAGGCAGCTTTAGTAATTATTAAATACTGAGTTTAATAAGCAGGACACTCTTATTCTCCATTTTCAGTGGCTGTCTATCTTGAGCTACTCTCCTTTTATGCTTTTGAATAATACTGTACTGTAGTGGATCTCTGATTAATATTTAAATGTACATGGGTAAAAATAGGTAGCCTAATCAGAGAAAATAATTAACAGGCCACCTCATTTTCATATCCCTTCATTCTTGCAAGGTAGTGTGTGTCCTGATTACTAGACTATCGTTCCCTTTGACCTTCTTTCTGAGTCAGAGCTTAGACTCCCCGATTGAACTGGCTTCCTGAGAGTCTGTCCTTTCCCCATTGTACGCTCTTGGCCACTTTGTCCTAAATTAACCCACCATATATTTATGTGTGTGTGTACTTCTGGGCTCTCTGTTTCATTCCATTGATCTGTATGTCTGTTTTTATGCCAATAGTATTATACTCTGTTTTGGTTACTGTAACTTTGTAATATACTTTGAAATCAGAGAGTGTGATGTCTCCAGCTTTTCCCTTCTTTCTCAGGATTGCTTTGGCTATTTGAGGCCTTTCATGGTTCCAGAGAAATTTTAGAATCATTTGTTCTATTTCTGTGAAAAATGCCACTGGAATTGTTATAGTGATTGCATTGAATCTATATATTGCTTTGGATAATATGAATATTTTAACCCTATTGATTCTTCCAATCCACGAGTATGGAATATCTTTTTATTTATTTGTGTCTTCAGTTTCTTTCGTAGCACCTTAATAGCTTTCAATATACAGGTCTCTTCTGTCTCTTTGTCTCTGTGTCTCTCTTTCCCTATCCCTAGTCCTTTATCTATATCTTTAAATGTCTGTATGTTTGTATATGTGTGTATATATAGGAATTTTATGCCTATGTACGTAATCGTAAACATGACAGAAGATGGGATTGCCAAACTTAAGAGTTTAAGAACTGACAGCGAAAACAGCAAAGATCTCACAAAAAGAACTGAGTAGAAGTGACTATAGGGTTGAAAGTCCAGTTGAGGAGACACACAAACAGAAAATCCAAAGACTGTATTGTGAGTATATTTTCAATGACATTAAAAAATACAGTCATTACCTTTTGGATGAAAATTGTCTTTTAAAATGTCTGTTGCATATCTATTTTATAGTTCACTCCATATCTCATGCTGTTGTTTATCTCCCTTGCCAATGCTTAGTGATTGATTAACTTTGAAGGCTATAAAAGCTATATTTGTTAGACTTCTATGTGAAAGGTTCTGCCCAGGAATTATAATTATGCTTTTATATTAGTTATCAATTAAACAAATTTGTTATGTGCATATTACTGCCTCAGGGATAGTGGGTTCATATGATGTATAAGAGGTTATGTCTGTATAGCTTAGAGTATACCAGAATATCTTTATACAAACATCTATTTTATAATGATAACTTTTAAATAAGTGATTAAATAAACACCTAATGATTAAACAGTTCCATAGAATTTCCAAAAGGCTCAATCAAGCCTATTATCACAGTCGATCCTTATAGTTTTCAAAACACTTAAGTACATAACCACTATTGATTCTCATTTAAAATATGTTGAATTTTAAGTGAGGACACATGGCCTAGGTTTACTATACTGTAGGTAGAGGTTTCCCCACCTCAGCATTATTGACATTTGACCTAGATAATTCTTGCTCTTAGTGGGTGCTCTGTTGTTTTAAGGTGTTTGCAGCATCCCTGACCTGTACCGATATCACTCTTCTCTCAGTTGCAACAACCAAAAATGTCTCCAGATATTTTCAAATGTCCCCTGGGGGGAAGAAATCACCCCTCATGGAACACCACTGATATAGTTAGAAGGTTTTCCTAATATACCACCTAATTTTGGTGAAGTGATAGTTCAAGAGTGATATGTCATATAAGTTACTATAAAGCAGGAAAGATGCCATGCCCATAGAATGGAAAAACTTTCACTGGAGTCTGGTTGCTTGTCTAAATAGCTAGACGGAGTGAATTGAAGTGAACCACAGATGGCATAAAAGAAAAAGCAAAGCTTTTGGAACCAGAAAAAACGGTGTTGAATCCCAGCTCTATAAATGATGCAAAGAAATAGCGACTTCCTTGAATCCACAGGATGACCAATCTTCTCCCTCATGCTTTTCTCAGATGCTCATTCTTCCCTCTAGAATCAAGGAATTGGGACATTATATTTCTATCATATGATAGGCTCTCTTAGTAGCCTCTAAGTCCCTTTGCTGAGATGGCTACTTCTTGTAGAAAAAATTTAAATCGTTTATTTCACTTTCTTTTGTTCTCAAACAAAACACATTGATCCTACTGCTTGATCTATAATAAACTAATTGTTTCAATATTTTGAACCCTAGTGATGAGCAGTAGGTGAAGACTGAGGACACATCTGTTGTACTTCTCTGAGAGTGTTGAATGTGTGAGGGAGCTCCAATATTCAATAGTGCTGTATAAGCATGCAGATGGAACTGCTGAGCCCTGGAACATTTTTTAGGGTAAAGAGTTTCAAAGAATTTCTTAAAACCTCCCCAAAGCCCATAATACTGAAGCGAGCGTTACATTTGGTAAAAAGGTTACCAAGACATTTCATTAACACTTACATTGATTATAACTGACCAGAAAAAAATAATCCTGTATATTTGCTTTTCTATATTCTTATAATCATAAAAGCTATATGCTTTTTATGTTGTCAGAGTTATTATATCAGAATGAGGGCATTAGAAAATACGTGTTTTAGGAGCAGTAGCCTGCATACAGAATACACGTGATGAGAGAGGTATGGGCAAGAGGAAGCAGGAGGTGAAAGGACTGGGAGGCTGTTGCAATAGCTCACGCAGGAAGAAGTGATTTTATCTTGAATTAGGAAAGCTGGGAATGAACAGGTAGGGATAAATAAGAAATATCAATAATTATTACTTCTCTAAGAATATTCTTAGTGTACTGATGTGTGTTGAATAATGAAACATTTAATGGAGGACACTTTACATGGGCTACCTCGAATTCTTAGAAATAGTGGTATTTCCTTAAGATATAATCTTACAGAAGATTAATTTTTTAGACTCTTTATTGAAGTATAATATAGATAAAGAAAAGTACACATATCTTAAGTGTACAGCTTGATAAAGTTTCACAACTATACACTCCCATGTATCCACAGATTAGAATTTGAACAGAGAGATCTGAGTATCTTTTAAAAACCTGTAGTGGACACACATTTCACATGGGTTGGCTTTCTTTTAATATATTTATTAAATAAAAATTTATGGTGTACATATGTGCACAGCATATATAGCATAAAAACTAGATACAGTAAGGAATATGAATAACTAAGTAAGATTATCACTCTGGAAGGAATTGCTGTGAATTTGGGAAACCTAATAAAAGGAAACTGAAGTCAGCCATTTAAAACCTTCT
Organism: Miniopterus natalensis; assembly: GCF_054644295.1. Taxonomy (NCBI): domain Eukaryota; kingdom Metazoa; phylum Chordata; class Mammalia; order Chiroptera; family Miniopteridae; genus Miniopterus; species Miniopterus natalensis. Next base: position 29,340,994 of record NC_142096.1, read on the forward strand.
GTAATCACATGCCCAACCTGTTCTTCCTCAGTGGCAGCAAGGACTCAAGAAATTACAAGTTTAGTCTTATCTGTTTAAAATGGTCATCATGAGAAAGTCTGATCATTTTGTATCAAAGTAGCTTTGAAAACCTTCCTTATATATTTATGTCCACATGCTATATGCTTTTTATGTTGTCAGAGTCATTATATCAGAATGAGGGCATTAGAAAATACGTGTTTTAGGAGCAGTAGCCTGCATACAGAATACACGTGATGAGAGGTATGGGCAAGAGGAAGCAGGAGGTGAAAGGACTGGGAGGCTGTTGCAATAGCTCACGCAGGAAGAAGTGATTTTATCTTGAATTAGGAAAGCTGGGAACGAACAGGTAGGGATAAATAAGAAATGCGTTACTTAGGATGAATCAATATGACCTGGTTATAGAAATGATAAGATACATGTAGACTGGCTTTGCTATATTGTCAAGATTTTAATATATATACATATAAAGAATAATTATATCAAGATAAAATTAGGAAAATCATAAAAGAAAGTTTTTTGGTTTGCTCTGGGTAAATGAGTTACACTTTATGTATAAAACCTGGGGCCTTGGCCGGTGTGGTTCAGGTGGTTAGAGCTTCATCCCATGCCCCGAAGGGTCGAGGGTTTGATTCCTGGTCAGGGCACATACCCAGGTTGCAGACAACTCATCTATGTTTCTCTCTCACGTTGAAGTTTCTTCCTCTCTCTCCCTCTCCCTTCTCTCTCTCTAGAATCAATGAAAAACATATCCTCCGGTGAGGGTTAAAAAAACCACACACCCACATCCACACCCACAAAACCTAGGAATATGTGTCAAGACCCCGACATTCACCTCTAAGCCAACTAGTTCTGTAAGCTCACTTGGGTCATTTTACTAACTTCACAGTAACGAGGTTGAATCTTTTGCTCCCCACTTATATTATTGTGGAAAAGTTTTACTGTGTGTGACAAAAAAGCATTCTAGGGGGGAAAGGATTAATCAAACTTCGGGAATAGAAAATTATAGTAACACTTTATTATGGCATTTTTGAAAAATGAATCCATATGCTTTTAAAAAAAGAAATTTATCTCAAAGGAGGTGACATGTTTACCACTTCATTTAAGGCCATCAGATACCTACCTTTATGAAGTGGAGTGCAAATGTTTAGTTGTAGCTAAATCAAGTATCACTTTAATATGATGTTCTCCCTGTTATACACAGAAGCTTTAGGGAGGGTGTTGAGCAGTTCTTGAGTGTATGACTCTCTACATAACCTATTACTACATTTCTGAAAGGAAGAAATAGTAACTCTTATGTATGTGTGCATGCCTGTAGGTGTGCATGTAGAATGTATATGTGTATTGGCTCCCACATACTAAAGTTTAACAGTCAGAATACTTTTGTTCCAATGACCGAGTGTGTGCACTTAGCAAAGTAAAACTGCTGCTTTTTATTAAATATTGTACCTCTTCGGAACACACTTGATATACATAGTGGCCCAAATGGAAAACTTCCTTCCCTGAATTTGCGCAGTGCAGCAACTTTGGTATCGACATGCCACCGCAATCTCCACCATTCCCGATGACTCCTGCTGAGCTTGCAGCGGCCACAAAGATAATGCCCATTGTAAAAGGAAATGCAGAAATAGTGACTGTCAGATCCTAACATGTTCCTTACATCCAGACTTTTTTTTTCCCTACCAGGATATCTATATTCGTTAATAATTTAATGCTAATCAGCTCCTTATCTTCTGAAAAGGAGAGTCTGTTTAGAATCACAAGGAAACTGACCCTGAAGGAAAATCTAATATATGGAGATTTCTCACATCATCTCTTAACTTCATTCAGGGTATTTTCTTGATTACATTTAGGTCTCATCTATCCAAACAGCAATTGATTTAGTTATAATACAGTTTCAAATCTTTAGTTTTGCCTTGTACATTTACTTGTATAACTAGTTTTAATAGCAATCTGATGTTTTATTAGCAAACAAACAAATTTGAAGTTGAGGCAAATCATAAATATTATAAAGAATAGCAACATATATCTCAACAAATTCCACTATTTGACAAGATCTCTGTTCAATTTATTTAGATTTTATGACAAAATGTCATATTTTAGTGGTGATGTGAGTTGTTTGCATTGATCAGTTAAAGATGGGTCTAAAATAAGGATTTAAAATTGTTTCCTTGGGCTATCATCATGAATTGAAAAACAATATGAATGAGTGATAAACTATGGAATAATTATAATTATTTGAAAGGAATTATAAACATATGCAAACAGATCTATGGATGTTCAGTTTAGTTTAAGAATGGTCAGCAATTCTAGGAGACAAGAACGTTTCAAAAATAATAAGAGACTTTTTAAATGTTGGGAATGACTTTGACTTAAATGACCTGATGAGTTATGGGGCTCTGCTGGTCACTGCACGGTCATCTGCTAGAAGAAGGAAAAAAAGACAAGGAAAAGTTGTTTTTGTTTATCTAAAAATGACATATAATATGAGCTTTAAGAAAGGATCTATGAAGCTCTTTGAAAGCAGAATTCAGCTAATTTCAAACATCTTTCTGTCCCTGACCGTAATAGCAGATTGCTTTGAAGATTGACAGGCCTATTTTTGTTTGTTTTAATTTTTAATATGCTTATTTTCCCTCATCAAAAGTTGAATGGAGAGGAGACGAGTTTCCTATTTCAAAAGAGGAATAATAGTTAGGTTAAGACAGTGGCAGTATGGAAAATAATGATTTTTTAAAAATTGAGGTGTGTGTGGTTTTTTTTTTAGAAATGAAAGGACGCTTTGCTTTGAATTAATAAACCATCTTATTGGGTAGAGTTTTCCACTTAATGGTTCTCTGCTAATACCAAAACATGCACTGAGTTGATCTGGATTGTCATTCTTTTTCATCTGACTTTTAGTGATCACATTTGTGTGGCCTTCAGACATGAAAAAGTGAAATATGGAAACAGGAGAAACTACTAATGTGCTTTTGGAATTAGTATTTATTTTTAGTAATGAAAAGTGATCTCGAAGGAATACGTTTACATTAAAAAATTATTAACTGTAACTCAAAAATAGAATGTTTTAATATTGATATTAAATAGAATGTATTAATGATAAAAGTAGAATGTATTAATATTGATATTAATATTTCAAATTATTTTCATGCAAATTCTTTTATGAAAATAACCTTGAATTTTATTAGCCTGTTTTCTATTTTAAATCACGCTATGAAGGAATGATTAAATCAAATATAAAGTATAGAACAATTTAACGGGCTTAATAGTCTTGCAGATAAGATAGACCTGTTTCTGCTATTATCTTGCATAAGTCAATAGTGAATTGAGTTGCTTTTTAAAACACTATGTTGTTTTCAACTTCTGTTATGTTGCTCTAAAGAAATTTAAATACCATATGGCACATGCCAGTTTAGAGAACCACTGTTCTGAGAGAGACATTTTTCAAGAACATTAGTTGTGCTCTTTAAAATCAGCCTTTTAAGCTACAAGTAATATTTTCTTCCTTTCTGAGGTATGTGACCCGAGTAGGGCTAAGAAGGTCCACCTTAGCTCACAAACCACGAGATCACCCGAAGAACAGTAATATTTTGCTCAGCTTCCTGAACAGTGACCTCTGTTAAGTGGCCTCTGTTAAGAGAGAATTTCAGTAGATTATAGTTTATTATATATGTATATTTATATTTTTGTACACAGATTAAGTTTATATATTTCACTTTAGAATATGTATGCTACTTATTATTAATTCCTGTCTTAAGAATTAGCATGAGCCCTGCCTGTGTGGCTCAGTCGGTTGGGCGTTGTCCCCATGCACCCAGGCTCGATTCCGGTCAGGGCACGTGCCTGGGTTGTGGGCTTGATCCCCAGTAATGGGTATGCAGGTGGCAGCTGATCTATGTCTCTCTCATCAGTTGTTTTTTTCTCTCTCCTTCTCCCTTCCTTTCTCTTTCTCTAAAATCAATAAAAACATATAATAAAATAATTAGCATGAATATTTGATGTTTTTCCCAATTAAACCTTTAGAAATTAACTTAAAAGTACTCATAACTTTATGTTAAATGTAAGGTTTAGTAACATAGGTCCCATTTATTTAAGGGTAATTGCTTCTATATCACCTAGGCATAAAGTTAATATAGTTTTTCTTATAACTAGTTAAACTTTTAATCTAATGTAGTCTTAATGAATTTACTTATAAATAGTACTTGATGAAGCAATAATGAAAAGCTCCCTGGGTGGGATCAATCTGTTCTTTTCCTGAGAATAATTGAACTTTATGTGAAAGTATATAAATGCATGCCTTAACTTTTTCATATATCTATGGTTTATGCAATTAAAATGTATAATTTTATTTTGTTCGATTGCATCATAAGCGTGCTTCCAAAAATCAAAGTTACTAAATTATGAAAATCGCGCAATCACCATTGAATGGAAAACACCCCAAATACCAAAGAGTGTGCTTCTTGCTTTGGTTATGCTGCGTAATTCAAAATTCAAAAGTAGCCATGACTAAAATTGTTTCTCTGTGTCACTTTCCTCTATTTCCCTTTTTTTTTTTTCATTCTCATTTTCCTTCCCTACTCTTCTTTAAGCAAATAAAAATATTCTGAATTTATCCTAATTTTAGAAGCAGAGAGGAGAGGTTGGGCATAAGGAGCGATATAAATTAATGTATAAAGACAAGTTATCTCATGTTGAAATCGATACAAGAGAAGCTGACAGTCGCCACATATCCAGCCCCCCAGGCTCATTCAGGCCTCAGCTCCCTCTGTGGGAAACTCTCGTAGTTTCCATGGGGGACTAACTTCCTTAAGTGGCAGGCACCTTCTCTCTTCTTGAGAGCATTAATTGTTTAATTTTGCATCTATATGATTACTGAAAAGGTTGAACACTGTCCCATGTTGCAGTTTATTTCTTCATAAACCTTTTTATTTGCTTTTCTTTTGGTAAGAGCATTTAACATGAGAGCTGCTCTTCTAACGCATTTCTAATCGTGCAACGCATCTCGGGCCTTGCTGTGTTGTGCAGAGCTCCTGGCTTATTCAGCTTCTCAAACGCAATGCTATGCCTTTGACTGGCAGCTCCCCACTCCTCCCTCCCCCTGGCTCCTGGCAGCCACTGTTCTTTCTGAATCTTTGAGTCTGACTACTTTAGATTTCTCTTATTAGTAGACTTATGCAGTTTGGGTCTTTCTGTGACTGGCTTATTTTACTTAGCATTACGTTTTTAGGATGCATCCATGCTGTGGTATATTTCAGCTCTTCACTCCTTTTTAAGACTGAACAGTATTACACTGTAAAGCCCATTTTCTAATCTACTCATCCGCCGACGGATGTTTCTACTGTTTCCTTCTTGGCTCTTGTGAGTAGGGCTGCGATGTCCCCTGACCATCTCAGCAACTTCACATAGTGATCAAGGGTCACTCGTATTTGTTACCTAGCATGCTAATGCCATTTGTTCATGTTATTTCATGTCATAATTTAATTAACTATTGCATAATCCAATGAGTGTGAAAAGAGGTCCCCCCCCCCCCATAAAAACCAAAAGAAATGCTTTGGGAATGGATAAAAGCAAGTTGATTAAAACATGCACAATATTTTGAAAAAAACGTAACGTAGGCTTCTGTATTCAGGTTGCTTTACAGGTAGCCTTGACTTTGTCCCTCCACTAAAGAAAACAGACTAGAAGTCAAAGATAGTGTATGGGATTTATTTTTAAAAATTAATAAAGAATCCCAAATAGTGGATTCTTCCTCAAACAAAAGGTGGCAATTACACGTACTTAAGTCAAATACACTATTAAGTATGAGTATACCATGTTTGTGATTCTCTATTTTAATTATTTTATTTGCTTAACCAGTTAAGTAAATTTACAGATCCTTGAGTTTAAGAAGAGGACTTCTGTACTTTGTCATTTATGTGAGAGGTAAAAACAACCTAAAGAGGATCTTCCCTTTGCTAGACTGAGGCCAACTGGATTCTGCGTATGTTTCCACATCCAGATATCATTAGGAAACAAACTGCCTTCCCCGACCGGTGTGGCTTAGTGGTTGAGTGTTGACCCATGAACCAAGAGGTCACTGGATCAGTTTGCGGTGAGGACACATGCCCGGGTTGTGGGCTCGATCCCCAGTAGGGGGCATGCAGGAGGCATCCCATTGATGTTTCTCATCAATGTTTCTACCTTTTTATCCATCCCTCTTCCTCTCTAAAGTCAATAAAAACATATTTTAAAAGAAGCAAACAAACTACCTACTTGAAGAGATATGCCTGCTATTTGGATCTGCTGTATTACCTGTAAATTTTCAAGGTTTCACTCTATAAAATGAAGAAAAGAATTACAATAACATGGATGGCAAACAGGTTTCATCTTGAAAGGCAGCTCTGTTTAATTGCTAGTGGCCACATTTGGACCTGTGCTGAGGTGAACCTTGAGTGGAATTCCCTAACCCCGTAGAGATGCAGCCCGTGGGCACAGGGTGGGGTGGAACTGGGACTGCATTGTTTCCCTCACCTGGCCACTAGCCCCCTCGCTCACTTATCCGCCACTTTGCTTTCCACCATTTCAGTTACTCACAGCCTGAAATATTAAAAGGCAAATTCAAGAAGTAAAAAAATTCAGCTTTTAAATCGTTTCATTTTGATCCTGCCTGCCTGCTCTGTCCCTTTGCTCAGCATCTCATTAGTCACGTAGGAACTGTCCTGGTGATCAGATTGACTGTCATGGTTTCACAGTGTTTGTCTTTAACCTTTATTTTACTTAATGATGGACCCAATGCCATTCACATAACTTTACTACGGTATATTGTAATAATTGTTCTATTTTATTAGTAGTTATTGTTGTTAATCTCTTACTGGGCCCAATTTATAAATTAAACTTGTTCATCAGTATGTATGGATAGGAAAAACCATAGTATTATATCGGGTTCCACACCATCCACAGTTTCAGCATCCACTGGGGTTCTTGGGACATATGACCCACAGATAAGGAGGGACTAGTGTATCCACATTTTTTTTAGTGTTTTGCAGTCTTGTAAATGAATGGTTCTTGAAGGAGACTTGACTTGGGGTGGTGAACACGAAATACAGTGTACAGATGATGTGTTGTGAAATTGTGCACCTGAAACCTGTAGAATTTTGTGTACCAGTGTCACCCCCAATAAGTTCAATAAAAAGGAAAGAATAAAAGGAAATGAATGAATTGTTCCCTACCTTATATTTCTCTTCTTTTCCTTCTGTTGGAACACTCCCGTCAGTGACATCCCTCAGCACTAGTCAGTGACTATGTAGATGAGAAAGACTGCGGACAATTCAATCCTTTGGTCCACGCAGGCAACACGTTTGTAAGTTCACCACAAATGAGAACAGCTTCACGCGAATGAAAACCCCCAAGAATTGTTTGTGGCCCACTTCTCCAAAAACGGAGTAACTGCAGTTAGCCTTCACTAAAGAAAACCAGGCCCTAACACGTATCCCCCAAACACTGTTCTCACAATTAAGAGTCTACAGAATATGAAGGCCAGAGGGTTGGCTCGTCCTGTGATCTCCGTTTGATTTGGTGACTGGCTGCAAACCTGACTCTCTGCTGTGTCTTCACAGTTCTTCACGTGGTTTTATTTTAAGAGGGCAGCCTAGCCTTCCAAGGTGAAAAATACAATAATTTCTTTACTACTTTAGTCACAAGTTTTATGGTTTTAAGTAACTGAGTAAAAAATAGTACTTTGTAGTAATCTTTAACAAATGTGGAAAACGAAATCTGACTGCATAGTGTAACTGTGGGTGGAATTTTTTCTTAGAAGATAAAATCAATAAATGTATTCTCAGTAAAGTATAATCATTGATTGCTATCTTCTAAATGTTCCTTGTCACGTGTACACATAAAAGATACTGTGTACTGTACGGAAGTTAGATACTGGAGGGTGGTGATGGGATTGTGTAGATCCACACTTGTTAGGGGGAGCTTTACTTCAGGCTGATGCCTAGAATGTAATAGGCATCAGAAGTCAAAAGAATTGGAACTTTATTCATGTCATAATTATTTATTGAATGCTTACAATATACTGGCAACTACATTGCTTCTGCCATTGGGGAGTTTGCAGATATCCAAGGGACACAGACTCATATGTTGATAGTTAAAGAAACTATGTTAAAGTCCTTGTTAGGGTCATGCCCAGGCTGCAACTGAAATGTATCATAAATCCCTGTCATTTCAAATTACAAACTTGTTTTGTTCCAACATAGACAAAATTGGCTTTACTGTATGGGTAAGAAAACTTGAAATTGTTGAGAGCTTATGTTAAGTGTTAAGTGTTAACTTGTAGTCGTGACTTATCAAATTTATAACAGTAAAGCCCCATCTCTTAGAATGTGTGGTATGTGATTTCAGCACCTTAAATGGGATCAATCTTGGTTCAATTACAATTTAAAACCTGAGAGATTCTTTTCTATTTTTAATCCTCTAAATGACATCATTTATTGTCTACTGGAAATCAATGTAGGAAATCATGTTAGTCCACTAAGCACTTCAGATAAGGTGATTTCATGAAACATTCCAAGATTATCACAGGGAATTGCTCTCATATGCCATAAAAGCAGGAGAAAGAAGCAGAGCGTAGGCTGCTGAAGGAGTTTACAGTTTTACAGCTCCACCCACTGCAGCGCATAAGTCACTCAGTTACTGTTAACTTGGGGTTATCACTCACAGATTGAAAGCCTGGCAGCGCTCACACACCCCGGGCTTGTGGTGGCACTGGATGTGTGGCTCTAAGTCAATGATGAGGGTATCGGAACCGATACTGGACATGGATATGGCAAATTACAGTGAAGTTCTGGACCCAACGTATACAACCTTGGAGTTTGAAACCATGCAGATTCTGTATAATTCAAATGGTGAGTTCTCATCTGCTTGTAGATATTTTTTATAGAGTAAGTGTAGTGGAAGAAGGAAAGCCGAGCTTCCCAGGTGGTAGCTCCAGGTTTATTGCTGGAGAATTCAGGGCTGGCTTTTTAAAACCACAAATCTGGGCTCTGCACTTCATCACAAAATTTAAATTAATAATTCTGTGCCCATTTTGTGTTCGAGATTAGAAGAAGCCTAGTTATGGGTAATAAAGTAACCTCAGAATTCTGTCCCGGGCCAGTTAGGTAAAAGTGTTATTTTGTTTACTGTAAATTACAGTTGTAAGTAACATTGGCAGATTGGCAGTAAGTGTATTTTCTAGGCAATATTTGAAGTGACATATGGGACAGAGCTTCCTTAGAACACTGGAGAGTTGTCCTGGTTGCCCCCTACTTCATTATTCCAGTTCTCAATGGCTGCCAATGAGAAATTACATTGAAAATGACTATCCAGTTTTTGAATTGAACACAAATATGAAAGGAAATAAAGGTTTATATTATAACCCCACTTGACAAGCTAATGTTTAGCCTCAACAGTTCTTGGTATTTATCTAAAGTAATATTTTAACTTTAAATAAGACATGAATTGGTTAGGGCTCAGGTCTTTTTATAATACAGTTTACTATTGACTTTGAATTTATTTTTTAAGTAAAAATAGTGTTCAAGATCGGTTATAATTGATAGAACTCCTAAAATCTACTAATTATGTATAGTTGGGGAAAGAGTGTGTATATGTGTGTTTAGTTCAGGATTGAGACTGTAACTTATACTCAAGATATCTTAATGTTCTTCTATGTTGTATTATTAGTGAAATAATTTTTAAAAATTGTCAAGATGAATTCTGAAATTTTAGCACAAGGAGAGTTCAAATGAATCTATAGTGCAAATCTTAGGAAGTCCCTATTTTGGTTCCTTATGTTTAGATTTGATTAGAGATAATTAATAGAATATTATTTATCTCAGGAGAATCGTGATTTTTTAAAAGACTATATAGATTGCTAAATAGTAGGGACGAGCATACTACAAATAGTTACCAAAGCATCTGACATTCTAAAATGTTGTCTAACTTGTTTTCTTCTAATAATGTTGTTAATAATATATAAGTATGACATTAAACTTGAAGCAAGTGTAGAATATTTTCATATTTTCATATGATCTCCCAGAAAGCTATCAATTCTAAAATACATCTAGCTGCCATATTTCTAGTATCTATTTTGCTTATGTTACTGAAAGAAAAATTCCTACATTTAAGTTCTATAATGCCAATGGTTAACCTTAAGCATATTCTTTTTTTTTTTTTTAACTTAATGAAATTATACATGATAGTATCTGTCTACTCAGAAGTATTAGTAAGTAGAATATATTTGTTGTCACAGAATATGCTTGGGACATGACAACCATTCATTTAATCCTTTGTTATATTGGAGATATAATAGTGAGTTGTTATTACGCTTGTTATGCTATTTTATAAATTAAATTTTAAAGATATTACCTTATATATTCAGTATCTTTTAAGTACATATAGATTTTTTAAAACTCTATGTGATGCATTTTTTTTAAAGGTCTTTTAATTGATTTTTAGAGAGAGGGGAAGGGAGAGGGAGAGAGAGAGAAGCGTCAATCAGCTGCCTCGCGCACGCCCCCTACTGGGGATTAAGCCTGCAGCCCGGGCGTGTGCCCTGGCCGGTAATCGAACCAGCAACCTTTTGGCGCATGGGGACAACGCCCAACAAACTGAGCCACCCCGGCCAGGGTGAGCCCATACATATTTTTAAAGATGTAGTGAACAGCATTGACTCGCTTAAGTAAAAATACCTGTGGATTTCTAAAGCCCCTTTCTTCAAAACTGTGTATCAGATCCCACTTTATGCCCTCTAAGAGCTGGAGGAGAGAGGGGGTGGATGAGACAGATTAATTCTCTGACTTCAGGAAGTTTGTATTCTACAGACAGAGATGGATAATAAATGGGCAGACCAGTGCAGAATATAATTTTAGGCAATGAAGCAGTTTTTTTTTTTTTTTTTTTTAAAGCAGAGTTGTAGATTCTACTTGAAGGGCAGATAGGAAGTGACTATTTGGGATGTGTGTTCAGAGAATATTTCACAGAAAATGAGAGACTGGAGCAGAAATCAGATAGCCAGCTGGAAGAAAGTTTTGATGCAGAACTTTGCTTCCAGACAGAAGGAGTAGCAAGTGTAAAGGCTCTGAGATGGAAACGGACTTCAGGGGGGAAAGTGGCCACATTACTAGATGACAGTGAACAGGATGAAAAGTAGATAGTACTGGATAATGGGGTGGGAGAGGTGGGGGGGCTCTATCCACAGAGCTTCACAGGCCAGGGTATTACCCGCTTCTAAGGGTTGGATGCAGACTAAGGTATAAGATGTGACTTTCTTGTATCAGGAGCACTGTGGGGCTTTGGAGTAATAAGCAGCAGGCCAGCAAGGGTAAAAGAGGAGAAGTTGGATAGGAGGCTCTTGCAGTGATCCCGGGGAAAGATTCTGGTCGGTTGGATAGGGTGGCCATGGGGACAGGGAGAAGAGGTATGGATTCACTGTGTATTTTAAATGGACTTTACGATTGGATTGGGCATGAGCGACGAAGGAGAGAACCCAGTGAAGACTCGCCGGTTATTGGCCCTGGATACTGGATGGTACTATGGGCAGACACCGAAGACCAAGGAAAACATGTTCTGGGGGAAAAAATCAAAGAGTTCTGTTTTTATACATTAATTTGAAATTCCTCTTGAGCTGCAAAGTGAAGTTGTTAAATAGGTATTTGGGCATGTCAGATTGGTGCCCACGGGAGCCATCGGGGCTAGAGATAAAACTGGGGGAATTTAATCACACAGATAATATTTAATGTCACAGGCCTGGATGAGCTTCCTTGGAGAGAGGGTGTAGTTGGGGGACTGAGCCCCGTAGAGCCGCAAAGTTTCATCGTCAGAAATATGAGAGGGGAGGGTGGAAGGGAGACTGGCAGGAGCAGCCAGTGGTTAAAAGGAAGCATGTTGTGGGGCCTCCAAGGAGCCAAGGACTGGATGTTTCGAGCCTGTGAGTATCTAGGGGGGTATTTAACTGGAAAGGCTCCGTACTAACTCACACTCTACTCCCCCCCCATTTCGAACAGATAGCTCTGCCCCAGAGACGACAAGTATGAATACCGCAGACAACGGTGTCAACTGCCTGTGTGCCATATGTGGGGACAGAGCGACGGGGAAGCACTATGGGGCATCCAGCTGTGACGGGTGCAAGGGCTTCTTCAGACGCAGCATACGCAAGAGTCACGTGTACTCGTGCAGGTACCCGGCATATACTCCTTTTAGGAAAGTCCCCGGGGCGGGCGGTGTTCCAGGTGGCCCGGGCTGGGGACTGAAACTCGGATCTGTGCTCTGCCTGCAGCCCCGCGGGCACACTGCACGCCCCGCTGAGAGTGAGGACGGTGGGTGGGCGCAGGATGCGTCCACCGAGGTGCTTCTTTCATGCAACATCTATGAAAAATCCACATTCTTATCGTTCAGCTTAGACCAGTGCGGTTGGAGCCCAGGGCGCTGGCTTCTCCTTCCTCCCTCCCCCAGCCGTGACGCCGTCCCTCCCTGACGCTTCTTTATTGTTTTACCACATGCTCATATACCAATAGACATATTTAGATTTGCATTGAAATGGTTTCCCAGTCCTTTTAGGAATATTATTTTTTCCCCAGCATCATTACATCTGGAACAAAATTATAAAGGCACAGATGATTTTGGTAGCTTTTTGAAGTGAATGGATGAAATTAAATTTTCAGTCCTAAAATTTGAAATGTATTTCTCGTGCCACAATTTTGCCATTAAATTTAACTATCTTTTATTGTGTGTGTCCTACATTTCTAGTAGGCTGGCTTTTCTGTTTTAGTGTCTAGTCAACCTCATAGCACAATTGAGGGTTAGATAGTTCACAATGAGTGTTCAGAGTGACAGTTCTTGAGTGCAGATTATATCTGGGAAGAAGTTAATTCTTTCCCAGTGTGATGCCACTTGATTTCTAGGGGTGTGGAAAAGTTAATATATAACCCTCCAAATACCTAACTAGTATTCTCTAGTAATTTTTCCAGGAGAGCTTAGTAGGTCAAAAAATGTAAACTGTTCACTTACACCGTTTTGGTAAACAAAAAAATAATATTTAGATGGGTGTTACCTTTTACACATCAAAACTCCAAAGACAAAATGTAGACCAAGGAGATTTCCAAAATTACCAACAAAAATAAATACAAAATAACAAGTCAACAGTACTTTTTTGAGTCATGTGTTCTGTTGAAGGTGAAAGACATGGATATGAAGAATAGCAATCCAAACAACTAAATCCATCAGAAACTTTTAAGAATCAGAGACTATCAGCACAAAGAGCTTTCAAGATTCCCACCCTTCCTGTCTGGGAAAAGTGGGGAAGGAGTATTCCCATAGCAAAATTTGGAAATTTAAAAAACATTTCACCAACATGTAGAGTTGACTCACCCCTTCCCATCATGAGCACTGCTACCACCTTGGCCTTCTTTACATATTTTGCTCTTCAGCAAATGCTACAATTTTCCACGTGGATGCAAGTTATAGTGATGCAAGTCTAGGATCATAAAGGTTTTTTTTTAAACTCACATTTTGTTGGTCTCAAATTTATCGACTTTATCTTAGATTTACTAATTTCCACTCTAACTGTTCCATCACACTAAAGTTGGACTTTCCCTTTCAAAGCACTTTAAATTAAATACTCAGTAGTTCTCATGATGTTATTTATTATGGTTATTTGTAAACTTGAATGTGTACCTTATTAGGTTATAGTGTCCTTGACTAGAGGAGAGAGATAATATTCCTCTGTTTAACCCCTATACCAGGATCTTATGCACAGTAGGTGCTTAATAAATGTTTATTTCATTTTTGCATTAATTTAATGTTAATTAAATGTGTTCTCCCGTTGTGACTATTGGTAATCTGGTCCTCTCTCCTGAGTCTCCTCAGCCATGCATTCTTAAATGACCAATGCTTTTTTCTTCACCCAGAAAGTATGCCTCTCTTCTAGCTCATCTATACTAGGCTTTATACCCATTCAGTTTTAAGTGACCATTCGTATCTTTTAGAAGAAATATCTTTTTATGTAGATTACAAAATATATTATTTTATTCTTATCAGTAATAACCACAAATAATCAGGGATGTTTATATGGGTAATTTTAAGCCAGAATTTTGAAGAAATGTTATTGCTTACTATATGTTTAATATTTGCTCCAAAGTCTTTAAAGTACATTCACATAACAACCTTTTACAGCAAGTCCCTCCTATCTTACAATTGTAAATTAACTTGGGCAGTGAGGGGGGGTTGTTCAATAACATTGCTGAGTCCTGTGGAGAGTGAATGGTGGACCTGGGAATCAAGCTCCAGGCCTAAGTCCAGAGATGGTGCTTTCTTTTTTAAGTGTACAATTCAGTTTTTTTAGTATGTCCACAGAATTGCAGCCATCACTACCATCAAGTTAGAACATTCATCGCCCTATAAAGACACTTCGTACCCTTTAGCAGTCACTACCCTTCCCCACCTCTTCCTCCCCACCAGTGTTGGAAACCACTAGTCTACTCTCTCTTGCCTCTTCTGGACATTTGATATAAGTGAAATTATACAATAGGTGGCCTTTTGTGTCTGACTTCTTTCACGTAAAATAGTGTTTTCAAAGTTCATCCAGGTTGTAACCTGTATCGGTTCTCCTTTCCTGTTAATCGCTGTTTATAATGCCCATTGTGTTAGGGAACCACATTTTATGTATCTTTCCATCAACTGTCGGGCATTTGGCTTGACCCTACCTTTGGGCTCTTATAAATAAAGCTGCTATGGATACCTGTGTGCAAGTGTTTTTGTGAACATATGATTTCATTTCTTTTGGGTAGATACCTAGGAGTGGACTTGTTGGATCATATGGTAACTCTGTGTTTAACTGTTTAAAAAACTGCCAAACTCCCTTCCTAAGCAGCTGCAGCATTTTACCCCCAGCGCTGCGTGAGAGTTCCAGCGTGTTCTGCATCCTCAACACTTGTTTTGTCGTGTTTTTTTCCTTTTCCTGATTAGGGCCATTTTGGTCGATGTGAAATGATACCTAATTGTGCAGAGACTACTTAATGCTATTCTTGACATGTAATTTGGCGTCTGTTTAGAGTGAACTTTAATTGGATGCGAGGCACATTTAAAATTAATCGAAGAATATTTATGATGAGAAAAGCATGCGAGTGCAGAGGAATGAAGTTCTGATATACTCTCCATGGCACAGAAATCCTTTAGCAACAAGCAACTGAAATTTATATGCCAAAGATTGTTAAACTAGGTTTTGCTTGCATGACTCATGATAGAAATGACCATGCACACTGGCCTTAAGTGAGATGTCCTTCAGTTTTATTTTGTTATAAAGACGGCATGAGAGGTGAGGCTTGTATGTGCTGATCGTGGTTTTATGTCAAAAATGATAGCACCAGAAAGGTTACAAATGTTCATAATATCTGTAAAAGTCAGTTAATTGTTCTTATACATGCTTCCTGTTGGGCCAAATTTGGCTGTATTTATTTAAAGTCTATTTGTCTGTTTTTTTGCTTTTTCCTTACGTGGTTTTTCTGTAAAACTAATACATCTTTTTTTCTTTTCATATTATAGGTTCAGTCGGCAATGTGTTGTTGACAAGGACAAAAGGAACCAATGTAGATATTGTCGATTAAGAAAGTGTTTTAGAGCAGGAATGAAAAAAGAAGGTAATAATATGTAACGCACTAATGATATTTACCGTTTTTGATAAAAAGTGTTACACACGCGTTCTCATTTAATCATAACAACCCTTCACGTGAGTTCTGATTTTTCTCAGTGAAGAGTTTGTGGTTCCTTGAGAATTTGACCAAGGAAACTGACATCCAGTCTTCATCGGATGGCTGCCCGATTCCAGACGCTATTCTCTTTATGACTGTGTTGTATTTGGCAGCAAAATCGTTGTTTAAATAACAGTCCAATATTCTGTTCAAAAATAGATGGTAAAATCTATTAATAGGTTGAAATTATAAATGTATTTTTAAACATATTTTACTGTCAATAAGATTGAATACCTTTATTTAATTTTTAAACATTAACTGAACATTGACTTTGCATGCATTTATTTATTTATTTAACAAATATTTATTGAGCACTGCTACTTTCCAAACACAGTTCTGGGTGCTGAGGTTTTAGTAGTTAACATAATAGAATATCCCTCCCCCTCTGGGAGCTTATATTCTATTGAGGGGCAGAGACATAGACTAGATACTCTATTTTAATGTGAACATTTTCATTTTGAGCATATTAAATAATCTGGTTATATTATCCTACACACTAAATATGGGTCATTTAGACAGGTGGACACATTTCAATGTTTCGCAGGGAATAGTCACTCTGAGATTTTATGCTTATCACTCTTTCCACATTCTTGTGCCTGTCATATATATGCAGAGATATTTTTCAGAACTATTTCACAAACTATAAAGAAATTAATTGAATCAAATCACTATTCTTTAGAGATGGAAGGTGTATTAAGCCCATCTTGAACATAGCTATTTTTTTTCCTTGCCAGTGAATATTTTAAAGAGACAAAGGTTCCATAAATTTCATTCAGGTTGCCAGTCTCAAAAAGAAGTCAAATAAATGAAAGTTCACAAAATTAAATGGGAGGCGCACTTTCCTATTTAAAATTGACTTATGTCTCATGGCATATTTGGTAGTGTATGGGATTAATTACATACTTTGCCAATCATTTTCATCCGTTTCTGTTTACAAATCACCACCCTCTATTTCCTTTAAGAATTTTATCCTTTGTTATATATGAATTATTTTCAAAAATAATAAAGTTATATCATCTAGTCTTCATAGAATAATACGTTAGTTTTTTCAAAATAGATTAGGAAGTAACTTTGGGTTTTAGAGTGGTTGTATTGCCCTTATTTACAGTAATATCATCATATCAAGGATAATTTATGGTGGAAACATATATAAACATGGTTTTATGTTGAAAACGATAGCAGTAGGAAGGTAACAAATGTTCACAATATATTTTAGCATTTTCCTAAAGATTGATCATGTAAGTTCAATTCATAAAAGCATAGCTCACATTTTAATTTTAATCTCTGTAAATGTATTTCATTAGTTTAGGCTGAAAGTCAGTGACAGTTTCTGTAAAAAAAATAAATTTTAAAAAGGGAGGGGTAAAGTAAGCTACCAGTAAATATGATTTTAAAATAAAAAAAGTATTTATTTTAACTTAAAATCTACTTACCCTTAAACTCAAAAAGTTCAGTATGTTCTCTTTCAAATTAATGAGTTGATAGTTAATAGTATGTTTTGGGTAGATAATAGATTTGGGAATAGAAATTAGTGAATTTTTTAAATAAAAGCATAACTGCATTAAAAATTCTGATAGTTCAATGTTTTATCTTTCTAGCAGAACAGGGTGGAGCATTAACTTAAATAAGTTAGGGGCTACAGGACTTGTTTCCATTCTTGTTGGTGAACGGAGATCCTTTTACCTCCTAAGTTTTGAAATCCAGCTTTGACATCTGACCTATGTTATTCTTTATGTGCCAAAGACACAATTTAACCCCCCTCTTACTCTTCCTTATATTTAAAACCTGGTTTTCAATAAGAGATTTGGGGAAACACATTAGGCTTTCTGCCCTTTCTGAAGAAAGTCAAGCTAGCTCTCTCTCAGAGGCCTTTTCTATAATAGGGGGGATTTCTTCACCTTTCCCAAAGGCTGAGTTTCCAACCTCAGTCCTCTCAGGAGAGACTCCTACCTGCTGCACCTTTGCCTTAACGTCTGGAAACTTTCCCAAGAAAGTTGTTTCCTAAGAGATCATGAGGTTGCGATCTTAAAATCAGCATACCTGAAAGAAGTTGACTTTCCATTTTTGCTCGTGGTTTAGGAGAATCAGAAAATGGAAGTTGGGAACTGGGCCTCCTATCTCTGGCAGTGAATACGCTCTTATCTTTGACCTGGCCAAGCGCACAGGCGAGGCTCTTCCTCCAGTTACCTCACGGTTTTATTAACTTCGAGAGACTGGAAAACCATCGCGTTGACACACAGCGTGGCTGAACTGGCTGACGCAACACTTTCTAACGTGCGTGCCATCACCAAGTCCCAAAAGGCAGTATTTTTTGAGCATGAGTGACAAGCCTGGCCCTTTGACCTTTTAAAAGTGACACACAATGAAAAGTATCTTGGTCACACTTCTGTCCCTCCCCAGGCCTTTTAGAAATACCCCTTCTCACTTTCCGTACTTTATCTTGTGACACGTGGTGGAGGGAACCGGCCAGTAAACCTGTGGTTTTTCTCACCCAGCTGTGCAAAACGAACGTGACCGGATCAGCACTAGAAGGAGCACTTTCGACGGCAGCAACATCCCCTCCATCAACACGCTGGCGCAGGCAGAGCTCCGGTCTCGCCAGGTACTCTGCCCAGGCACCCGGCCTGCGCAGGAGGGTCCAGTGGCTGCCTGGGCCTCACGCTAAAATAATCTAGTTCTCTCAGACAAGCTCAGTACCGAAAGAAGCCTCACTTTTGCACATGCGAGAGCTTTACTCTGAAAATAGTAGTCGGCCTGTTGACTTCGCTTTGACTTTCCCTGGACAAGTTCCTGTTTCTGAAATGGGTCGATGAAATGCGTTTCAGTGGGAGAGTGTAACAAACAACAACGACAAAGACCACATGTGTTTAAGTTGTTTACAGGGTTCATTCGAAACACTGAATGCGTACTTAGCACAGTGCTCTGGGGGCAGCGGCTCTTATTGGTTGAATGTGTAGAGTCAGTTATCACAGCTTTGGGGGAGGTGGGTTGAGACCCATCGCCAGAGCTCTTTCTTCCTCCCAAATGACTTCTGCACTCAAGAAGTCCCCTCTGCACCTGCTTTGGAAACAGGTATTTAAGGGAAGAGCCAGAAGAAAAAAAACACAGGGGAAAGTTTAAGTTTCTAGAGTGAGAATATCAGTTCTAAAATTTAAAAATGTAGGTCATTAGTTACCTACGTAAATAGAAATCACTGAAGAATCAAAGAAACCCTGTGAAGACAGTTTATTTTAGCATTGCTCCTATTAGAAATGTTAGTAATATTTTTCTATTATCACGCAAATTATGAAATAGCTAACTATTAATCCAGTGCCATAATGAGTCAGGACAACTACTTTCGTTTTTGATAACACAGGGTAATATGGTGAGGTTAACCTCACCGTTATCATCAGCATTACTTGCAGATTACTTGATGGTCCTATAAAGTGTTTAGAGAATGGTTTCAAGGGGAGATGTGAGGAAGGACACATACACTACAGAAAGACACGTACACACACATGTTCAAAAATTTCAAGAAAGTTTGTAAGAACTTTCAGAAAGTGATTTCTTCAGCAGAAGGGCATTTTAACACCACTTGTATTTGTATATAGTTCAAAGTTATATATAGTTTCAAAAATTATTATAGGTTAAGCTTTGCAATGTTGCTGAGCCAAAGGTTGGCTTCTTGATTTTATTTCAATGGGTTTCCATTCACCACAGAACATAAATCCTTTCGGCTTCTCATCTAAATCTTTTCTTTCCCCAGTTTGGTAAACTTTATCCACTGAAAACACTTTCAACAAATTAAGGATGGGCTTTCTTAATAAAAATATCGCTTTTTTAATGGAAAAGAAAATCACAGAGCATATTTCATTAGATACTCTGTTATTCCTTTATAGTCATTTTGGATTATGAAACTCCCCTAAAGTTGGGTAACTTACTCTACAGATGTGGCCAGTAAAACAAGATAGTGCTCCCACAGCAAGTGCTATGCAGGGAATGGTTTCAGTTGAACTTGTACTGACAGGTATTTCATATCTCAATTTAAAAATATTTGGTATATTTCAAGATACTGTGACAATGATACTGCTGCTTCAGTGGTGTTTATTGTTGCATTCATCAAGAAAAGAGGAGATTTGGTTACGTATTATTTTAAATGAGAGATTAATATAATGTTCACATTCATGCTAGATTTCAGCTTCAAGCCCTGGTGCAAGCACGGACATAAATGTTAAGAAAATTGCCAACATTGGTGATGTCTGTGAATCCATGAAACAGCAGCTCTTGGTCTTGGTGGAATGGGCGAAATATATTCCTGCGTTCTGCGAGTTGCCCCTGGATGATCAGGTACAAGTTAAAAAAATTCTGAATGCTTTAAAAAAAATGTTTTTTGAACTTTGCCCAGTTTTTGTGTTCTTTTAATTATATTTATAATAGGTTTACCATATTTGACAAAGGTGAAATGATCTCATGAGAAAAAGATTGGTTTTCTTGTCCATTCACCTCCTTGTTCTATCCAGAGGCACAGCTGTTTAACTTCTCTGTTCTAAGTATTGCGTATTTATTGATTGGATGAAGTTGAGCAAAAACTGTTCTTCCTTCTTGGAGTGTAAAAAGCTTAAGTGATGGAGAAAGACAGATAGCCAGTAACTGCCATTGTGAGACAAAGGCCTGGCAGAGCAAACGTCTGGGAGGCAAATGGTGCACCATTGTGTCTGGGTGTTTACTGAAGGTGCCTGTGAAATTTCTCAAAAATGCCAGACCACTCCTAGAGAAAACCATGTGTATTTGTGGGCAATTTGTGCAATTAGCATAAAATTTTGCCTTGCATGTTGACAATTTTAGTCTAGCATTACTGTATACTAATTATATGTCTGGCAATAAAAAGCCTGTAGAATCGTGCACTGAAAACTTCAGAGAAATCGAGAAAATTCAGTAAAATGATCTTGTCCTAATACATATATTGTCAGACTTTGTCATACATACATGAAGACATTTTAATTAATATTTAAGAACTTTAACTTCTTAACTGGTCTATGAAGATTAGATTATTAGTTTCAGATTTGTTTTTAACTCTTCCAAGTGGTGTATAATATCTTGTAGATGTAAATAATTTGAAAATTTCCAATTCCTGCACATGACATGTATCATACCCAGTATGTGTCTTACATTCTCGGACCAGTGTTCTTTATCATGGACACACGAGGACAAAGAAACAATAAAAGGGATAGGTACAACTGTTTAAAATTCAAAGAAAAACAAAATATTTGTACACTCAGGAAAAAAAAGTGATTGTAGGAAGTTTAGCTACATTTCCAGGAGAGCAATTCACTGGGTGACAAAGAAAATCTTGTGAAATCTGAAATCATTCTCAAAATGTTCTGTAACTGCCTTCCTGTTATGAGTCACGGTTATTGACATGTCATAAAGATAGCTTGGCTCAGAAGGTTATTTCAGAGTGAAAAATGCTAAATTGCTAAAACTACTTGTCTCACCCCAAGCCATATAAGTAGGGTTATGTTATTTATCAGTTTTATATTTTTACTATCGCTCCTCTTTAAAAGTTGCTGACTTAAATATGAAGATAGTGATTTAAAAATTGGGAAATTGAATTCCCATAACCTGTCAAAAACATTTTTATTTACTAGTTCTGACTTTAATATTAACAATATCACATTAATAGCCATGGCTTACTGAATGTCTGTTATGGGTAAGGCACTGGGGAGCTAGCTTTCAGTTGCATTATACATTCGGTTATTTTACTTAATGCTCTCAGGAGCTTTGGGTCATAAGTTTTATAATCCCCGCTTAACAGTTTTTAAAACTGAACCCTAAATCAGTCAAATTCACTCAGTAAATTCACCCAAAAATATTTATTAGGACTACTGTTCGGTTTTAGGAACTGTGAGCATTGGGCAGTAAAAGTTCAGATGGAGTCACTTTTCTCATAAAGTTTACCTACTATTTGGGAGAGACAGACAATAAAAGATACACAGGATGATAAGTTGATTCTAGGTGGGGGTAGTTCTGTAAAATGAAATGGGATGAATTATTGGACAATGACTAGGGGTGAAGTGGTAACAGATACTTTAAATTGGGGATCAGAGAAGATTTCCCCGAGACCTGAATGACAAGAGGCTAATCACACCAAGGTCGAGGAGGAAGAAAGCATTCTGGGTCCAGGAACTGCACGTTCAAAGACCTGGAGGCCGCAGGGAGAATGGGCCTGGAGAAAAGTCAGCCAGGCGTGTTGCAAGGTAGAACCAGACACGTGCGTGGGGGACGAAGCATTGAGCTATGACCTGTGAGGCCTTGTGAAGCAGCTTGGATGTTATTCTAGGGACAATAAGAAACCAGTGAAGAGTTTTCAGCAGAGGAGTGATATGAAGTGATTATTGTTTTACAAATATCATCTTGGAAGCTCTGTCAAGAAGCATTTAGCATGGGGGAACCAGGAGAGAAGCAGGAATACCTGTTAGGTCCTTGCAGTATATTGTGGAGACCAGCAGAGAAAGGCAAAGGCTTGGGCCAGGGTGCTGCAGGATTTGCTGGGTCTTTAGAAAAGAATCATCGCGGAATCCTGTTTTTGTTGTGAACAAGCATGTTGGATGATGATGAAGATGTTGGAGAAGTGTTGCATTTTGAAATGCTTCCTGTTATCTCCAATGATTCTCAGCAAGCAATGGAGTATATGCATGAAGCTCAGTCGAGAGCTTAGTGCAAGGAGTTACGGGTTCAGCCTTGAGTGAGTTAGAGCCCAGATTCCCCATTCTCACTCCACCATGTCACAGGTCCTCCCTTTGCTCTCCTTTATTCAGTTTATAATGTAAAGAGATTGTGTTTTACACATATTTTCTCATGTAGTCCTCACATTGACAGTTTGAAATTTTAATCATGGTCTCCACTTGGTAGATGAAAACGAATGAGGCCCAGACACAAGTGGTTGGTGTGCCCAAGGTGAAATAGGTAGTAAGAGGCCACGCCAGAATTTGAACCCTGCTTTGTTTGGTTTTATTTCATCCCAGAACACTTAATTGTTCTGTTGGTCTTTTTGTTTGTTGTGTATTTGCTGACAGTGTATTGACTCATTAGTTTTAGAAATTTTGAAAAGTAAAACTCTATGACATTTTAAAATAGAAAAATAGAAGGCTTGATGATGGCAACTATCTATGAATATTATAATTTCTTAAAACAAAAAAAACATGTCCCAGGCTTAAAGAACACGAAGTTAGTCAGACTTATATAATATCACCATTTAATCATCATATTTTATAATTAATTGTTCAACTTGGAATTTTTCATTAAGGTGGCTCTGCTGAGAGCTCATGCAGGGGAACATTTACTGCTTGGAGCTACAAAGAGATCCATGGTGTATAAAGATATTTTGCTTTTGGGTGAGTTTTTTTTTTTTTTAATTAAGAAATTATGCATGCTTTGTTCTTATACAGGGTCTATTCTGTATGTACCAAGCATTCCTAGACACTGAAAAATGGTGCTCTCACTTCACAGATTGGATTTAATTGATCATATCCTCACTCAGGTCCTGTTTTTCCTTGCTTTGATTGCAGGAAGTTCAGAGTGCATTGAGATTTAAAAGGAAAAGGAAATGTTGCTCAGTGAACAGAATCTCGAGGTCTATTTAAACTGTCAGGACAAAGAACTAGTGATTTGTGTGACCATCTTATGGAATCTCAGTGTTGTCTTGCACTCCTCTGTGTCTACTTAATAATTGTAATATATGCTATTGGATACATTTTTAATGAGCCCGTGTATCTCCTGTGATGTCATTGCCCATGATATGCTACAAAATCCCAACTTAAAAGAAATTTGGTGACAGTGTCTGAAAAATTCTGATAACTCAGTAACAGTGCCAAAAGAGGCAGAAGAAGTGGCGGGTAGAAGGAAAGGTGGGTGGGGAAGAGAAGACACAAAGAAAAACTTTTGTTCTCATTAAGTCTGCAATCCCCCCACTCAATTTAACTTATAAAATTAGGTTTCCTATTGAAACAGTTAAGATCCCTCTAATACTTATTAGCTCTACCTCTCCCTGGCATGTATGAAATAACTAAATTATTTATTCTACTTATGTGATATTTTATCTAAAAAACATGAATAAACATAATATAATAATATCTAATATTTATCAGCGCTTACTATGTAACATGCATTGTTCTAAGTACCTTTTTAAAAATATATATATATATTGATTTCAGAGAGAGGAAGGGAGAGGGAGAGAGAGAGTTGAAGCGTCAAGGATGAGAGAGTCATTGATCGGCTGCCTCCTGCATGTCTCTGACTCGGGAATCGAGCCCGCTACCTGGACATGTGCCCTGACCCAGTATTGAACCGTGATCTCCTGGATCCTAGGTCGATGCTCAACCGCTGAGCCACCACGCCCGGCCGGGCAGTACTTTTTTATATGTATATCAACACTATCTCATTTAATCCTCATGATAACCCTAAGGGATAGGTGCTGTTATTTTCAGCCCATTTTTCAGGTTGAGAAATGGAGGCTGAGAAAGTTTAGCAGAGGTCACAAGATTAGCAAGGGACAGAGCCAGGATTCTAAACCACATAATGTGACTGCAGGGACGATGCTCTCAAATTCTATTAAACACTCTGTTGCATTTAGAGGACGCTACAGAACCATTCTCATTAGGCTTGTTAAAAGATGTCTCCATTGTAGTTACACCCGCATATACCCACACCGCTCAAGAATGGTGTTTTTAATCCACTGTAAGCCACAAAGATTCTTTAGGTTTTGAATTAAGCTCATTAATGAGTAAGACACTAGTAGAAAACTGACAGCAGAAAGCTAATCATTATACTTTGCTTCTCCCTTGTCAATTATTAGCTTGTTTATTAGCCTGTACTTTAGTGTTATCACCAGTGACCGAGGCTGTTAAAATGCATGTGATCACATTATCAATGTTATTGATCCTTTAAGTGTTCTCAAGTTTTTCTAACCTGACACTACCGAGAGCAGAAGTACTATTACCATTTCTGCAAGGGAAGGCCAATTAAACATTGGTTTGGAAAAATTTAAGCAGTATCTGATACACTCGGGGGAGAGGATGACTGTTATTATTCTTCCCCCTAGGAAACAACTACATTATCCAGCGCAACAGCTGTGAGGTGGAGATCAGCCGCGTGGCCAACCGGGTTCTAGACGAGCTGGTCCGGCCGTTTCAGGAAATTCAGATCGATGACAACGAATACGCTTGTTTGAAGGCCATTGTATTTTTTGATCCAGGTTTGTTCCCAAAGACCCGTGACAAAGTCACGGTGAAAATAAAGCTACTGTTTAATATTGGAATATTTGCCGTCACACGCTGTTCAGATCGCCCCTTTGGGCTGCCCCTGTTCCCTTGGCAGATGCGAAAGGGCTGAGCGACCCCATGAAGATCAAGAACATGCGGTTCCAGGTGCAGCTGAGCCTGGAGGACTACATCAACGACCGGCAGTACGACTCGCGCGGCCGCTTCGGCGAGCTGCTGCTGCTGCTGCCCACGCTGCAGAGCATCACCTGGCAGATGATCGAGCAGGTCCAGTTCGTCAAGCTCTTCGGGGTGGTCAAGATCGACAACCTGCTGCAGGAGATGCTGCTGGGCGGTGAGTCTGCCGCGCCGGTGGGCGCCCTCTGTGCGCTTCAGCGCAAGCTTGACCCTTCTGTTTGCTGTCCGTGACACAATGAACTCAATTTTCTTACACTGGAAAATTCTCAGGACCCGTTGGATGGGCACAGAATCCTTGAACGTATTCAAATCCCGTTCTTACCAGTCTCCACCATCTAACTCCACATGGTCCCTCTAACCTTAATTTTCAGGTCCTTCAAATGTGGCAGCTAGAAATATATTTCCTATTTTCAATACTCCTTGAAGTATAATTATATTTTTCTATGCCTTTACTCCTTGTAAGGCTCAAGGATATCAGAATTGCACACTAATCTAAATATATATATGTGTGTGTGTGTAGTAAATATCATGAAAATGGACACTTTGCTCCTGAAATAATTAATTGACACAACACAATGAGAAGGAAAAATGAGATGTCATTACTGCAGTAAATGTCAGGAATAAGTTGGGAAAGCATTTATTCTGTGTTCTGATCTAGATTAAATTTCCTGATAAAATCACTTTATTTTATTTTTAGTTTTCTGGTACTTAATGTGTTCCTAATGATATCTTCCTGAAATAAAAGTTGTTTATGCTATTAGCGTGACCCCGAATACTATAAACTTGAGGTAAGTGATTCTTGGAATTGCCTTAACAACAGGCAGCCACCCTAATGATTCCAGGAAACGGCACACAAGGTCCATTATTAATATACAGCATAATATGATACAACATTCATCTAGGAGTGTACAGCGAAAGCTGACATTGTCCTTAATATGGCAGTGGTTCTATTAATTTATTTTTGAACTCCCCAAAGGCACTTTGCAAAAATAGCAATATTCAAGCTGTCAGTCAAAACATTTGTTCCCAGGTAAACTCGCCATTTCTGATTAAATATCACTGATGCAGCCGTTTTTTTATCTTCTGTAGGTGCTTCCAATGATGTCAGCCATCTCCATCACCCGATGCATCCACATTTGTCTCAGGACCCATTAACTGGACAAACCGTACTTTTAGGCCCCATGTCAACACTGGTTCACACGGACCAGATCTGTAAGTATCTCGGCTACTTTTCAAGCCTGATATGTCTTAAACTTAATTACCTAAGGAAAAAGAGAATTTGGGGAAAGCATCTATTCATATCTGGACACTGCAAGATTTGGGTGCATTGTTCTCCCCAGGGCTCGGCTGTGGGAGACTGTGACATTCAACGGTCACTTACTCTCCGTAGGCAGGAGCTTGCTCCCTGAAATGGAGATAAGAGAACCTCAATCTTCCTACTTCCTAGGGTAGGGAGCAGAAAAGTATGTTCAGGCCGCCCTCACCTTGCTAGTCACAGAAATGACTATTCAGACTGGAGCCAAGCAAAGAAACCCTGGTAATCAATGGAAAATTACGGTTTCTTGTGACCTGTAAAAATGTTTGTCATATCGTGTTATATGGCAATTATACCTCAGTAAAATCAAACAAAAATACTTGTCAAAACATTAAGAACCCTCTTAACTATACATTATAGAAATATAGGGAAGTTTGAAAAATGAAGTAAATTAAAAATACATAGGGAAGTTGAAAAGTATAGTAATTCTAATATTTATTTTGTGCACCATCATTTAAAACATCAGAAACAGTGAGAAGTAAAGTGTTTTATTTCTTTGTAAAAGTATTTAAGAAGCACACTTTGAACAGGGTTTTCGCTTCCTCCCCTGTAACTGTTGGAAGGAAGCGAGGATCTCTTCTGTGCCTTGATGAATGTCACTCTTTTGAAGTTTGGGTCAGCTTCTAACATTTTACCCTTTGCATTTTCTTTTGTATTCTCATTTTATTTATTTTTTAATTACAGTTTACATTTAATATTATTTTGTCTTAGTTTCATGTGTACAACATAGTGGTTAAACAATCATATACTTTACAAAGTGCTTCCCCCGATATTTCCAGTACTCGCCCGGCACCATCCATAGTTATCACAATATTATTGACCATATCTCCCATCCTGTATCCTTTGCATTTTCAGTGTGCTGAAACATCTCTGAATCCACTTAATGTGAAATTTTTGCCCATGTCTTCTTCTGGGGCATCATTGTCCTTCACAACACAGCCAGACACCTCACTTACGCTGAACGCTGACAGTGTCCTTCACTCAGTTCCTGGCTGCATATTTAGGGGCTCAAACAGCAGTCATGTCCACGTTCCCATGATCAGCTATCTTCTGTAACTCCATTTATGTGCGATTTGAATTTTGATCCCAGGATTATCACTTTTTGTTTCTTTGCTGCACTTTAATCGCTTTTAGCCAATTCTCTGTCAATTATCTAATTTTGTAAAATGTCACGTGGATTTATCACTGGGAGACAAGAGGCAACTCAAGTACACACTTTGTTGTCAGTGTGTGAATTGAACAAAATATGTTCCAATGTCAATAAAATATGGGCAGAATGAAAGATGTGATGCAATGGGACATCTGTTACTTCGGTACCTGTCGGAGACTGAAGCGCTGGCAGTGAAGTTCATGTTACGAGGTACTCACAGTTGACTGCGAGTTACCATGCTAACCGAAACTTCACCATGCTTTTGCAGGACTGGTGCCATTAACTGTGATGACTGAGATTCAGATTCGTGCACATTAGAACTGTGCACAGTGAGGGCAGCTGGGGAAAAGCCTTTGAAACTAAAATGGTTATATAAATACTAGGGGTTGTGGGTGGCTAAGTTAATCTGATATGATTGTAGATTTAATACAAATTCTATTTCTATAAGCTATCCTGGAGATAATCTCTATTTGACCAAATATGAAGAATTAATTGCCTCTGAATTGATACAAATTAACCCCAGGTTTACCTTTGATCTGTCGCCTCTGAGCACTAAGCCAGCTCCTTCACTGGAGTTACTGGGATGTAATTATCATGCATACCTGTATCACCTGCTGAATTGACAATAGCCATTAATAGCTAATTACAGTGTTTTACCTAAACGACCAATGTACTGTAACAACTTAGTGAGTACCACCTGACTGCTACCTAGTGGCCGGGAAAGTAGAGGCCACAAAAATGCATGCTCTCAGGTCTCCCCATTAGTACAAGCAGTACAAGCGTCGGTAGACCTATGTGTCAGTTGTGTCTGAAACACAAACTTATTTGAGTATATGACAGAGGTGGAAATTTAATTGTTAGAAAAAATGGCATATTTTGGAGATACTGTGGCACATTTAACCTGTGGGTCCCGGTGTACTGGAAAAACATTCTTTTGGGACCATCCTTGCAAAGCAGATGTTACTATTTTCATGTAATAGGTTGTCCAGAGCAGAGAGAGGCAATCCTAGTATCACACCAAAATGCCGTGGAGCTGTGTCTCTTAAAGCTCAGTTATTCATAAACCCAGAAAATAAAACACATTAACAACACATTAAGCATTATAGGCATCAGCTGGCAAGAAGGTTGAACAATTCTGCTGGCGGTTGAATCCTTTACTTTTTAAATGCCAGTTTCTAGTACTTTAAAAGCGTGCTTGTTGACCCTGATCTTTTTAGAATCTCATCATCACACTTTCTCATTTTTTCCCCTCTTTCAACACAGTATTTATAACAATCATTTGTAAAAGAAAACTCTGCTTTGTTTGTTCTCATTTAGAATAGTTTATTTTTTATCCAAAACAAAACAAACACATACAAACAAAAACTTTTTTGTGCATATTTTCTTGGTCTTTTAGAGCAAGCCTCTCCAGTTTCAGATCCATCCTAAATATCCCAAAATAATTTTTAAAGCAATTTGTTCATTCCTTTGTCAATTAAATGATCTCAAGCTCTTGTTCCTAAGTAATTGCTAATCCATACTTAACAACGCCAAAGTTATTATAGAGGGAAAAACCAAGCAAAAAGGGACTATTCTCATTTTTCTACAGACTTTTTTTTTTAGAATTTTAAAATGTTTTGGAGAAAAAAATGTATAAAGTTTGCAAAGCTTTAGTCTCATCATCAAATGTTTTCTACTCTGTTAAATACATGGAATAATAATAAATGTGAGTACTAAAGTACTTTAAGTTTTTAAAAATTATAGAATAGTTCCTAGATTATTTTGTAATATGATACAAAGTTTGTAATGGGAGGAAACACTAGTCTAGATAGTGAAATATTCAAACTAACTTTTTTCCAATTAATAGATTTGCTCTTTGCATTGACGGGGAAGTAACAGACAAGCTCATTCATAACAAAATAATTTTGACATGACAAAGTCAGTATTTTTCAGGTGCCTTTAAGTACAACATATATTTCAAAACACTTGAAAAGTATCCTACCTTCATTATTTTAAATGTCATCTAATATGTTTGAGTTAGTGGAAGCCAAGCCAAATATATTTTATTTTATGTGCATTTTTTATTGCAAAATTTATAACACTTGCAATCTAAGATTTGAAAAAAACACTAGCATTCTGTTCATTCTTTTCATTGATTTTTTTCCTGCTGGGTGCGTGAGAGACTCAAATGCTCACAAATGCTGTGAAGAAAGGCAGACAACACCTTAAAAGGACTCTTAAGGTTTTCAAGAATGATCTGGTCCAATATAAATCTATTTGGCGAGGTAGGGTAAGGGTGCATCTCCGGTGGTACGTCAGTGAGATGACAGTGTCTTATATAAACCATTACTTTATATATGATCTTTAAAAACACACCCAAAGTAAAATACTGCGTATTGGTGTCGTGCAGGACTTAATGGGATGATGGGTCAGGGTGACTGTCGCCATCACGTACAATTCTCTGATTCTTTTCTAGCAACGCCTGAAACCCCGCTCCCTTCCCCACCACAAGGCTCTGGACAAGAACAATACAAAATAGCTGCAAACCAAGCTTCCGTCATTTCACACCAGCCTCTCTCCAAACAAAAGCAGTTGTGAGGACGTTTACTTCTGAGCAGCACTGCACAATGTGAAAAATTACTGGTCTTGAAATATCTCAGGATAGTGCTTTTGGCAAACTCTTAGCCAAGGCCTCTTCATGGTGCTGTTGTAAGATGGTGACCTGTTTTCTCGTTTTTATGCTCTTTTTGTTTGTTGTTGCTATTGTCTGAAACCTTCAGCCGCAACCACTGTATGTCTGCGTTTTGATACGTTTATACCATATGATTTTTCCAGCTTCCTTAGCGCCGCGCCTTAAGCAGTTGAATCTTATGTATACTTCCATTTGTTGCCTTAATATTAATTTAAATCTGTAAATAATTGCTTCAGGGTGATGTTATGCAGAACTCAGTGTTGTCTTTTGACTGAGAATATTAGATCAGAAATCCCAGATTAATATACAATGAACCACGTCTGTAATAAATTTTAAACTTGCAAATTAGAAAAAATAAAGCAGTTGCTGTAGAATAAGGCATAGATCTTTGAACAACAATCCCTTATGGATACCCTGTGGCTAAGAAGCGTCTTTTTGACCCACATTTAAAAGTGCCTATTTTAAGTTTAGAAAAATACAAACAGCCATTCCAAGGATAACTGCATATCTTTTCAAATCTGACTGTATGTGAAGATGTATGGTAAGATAAAAGGTTTTAGTTTTAGCAGATAGGTTACAGGCAAAAGTGTAAAAAAGAAATCCCTGACAGTGGCTCAACCAAGAGAGATGTTTATTTCTCTATCCTGAAAAAACCTGGAAATCATCATCAGTTGACCAGGACTTGGCGCATGCCCACCTCTAATGCCCAGGGATGCCAGGGGAGCAGGGAGGAAGCCATGTGCCAACCAAAGCTACAGCTCTGGGAGACGAACACTGGGAGACAAATTAGCCACCCATCCATCACACATTGCTGCCTCATGCAGTCCTGACAACACCCTGTAAGAGAGGTGCTATTATTTTTCTGTTATAACTAAAGAAACCTTTAGCTTAGGGGGTATAAGTAATGTAACCAAAGTTCACAAACCTGAAGAGTTGTAGGAGAGCCACATTTAAGCCCAGGTCTGGTTGACTTTCATGAGAATAAATATATCTTTGGTGTGGGTTGGAAGATGTGAGCTTTTTGCTGTTTTTAAAATATATGCAGTTGACTGTTGATGGAATACTGTCGGTCATGTTACCTATTACACATATTTACGTGTAAGTAGTGAGTCTCAAATTGTTGCAGCATCATAAGAAACCACTTTTGTACTTAGAATTAAAGTCTTACCCCTAAAATAATCTTTTAAACAAATTAAAGAAAATAAAAGATACACCAGATGGGTTAGCATGAAAACAAAATTTCCTAATTTATCAGGTTTTCAAAAATCAAGCAACCCTGGGATACACTGAATGCCTAATTCTGGACTGAGTACAGTTCATTGGAGCCCTAAACTATTTGATATCTAAACCAAGAGCTTATTTAAAAACAATTAATGAAGGGTTGTCTTGTGAAACAGTGACCTCTCTCTCTCTCTCCATCCCTTCCTCTCTCCCTCTATCTGCCCCCCCTTTCATGCTGATAACAACTATTTGAATAATTACCAATGGTATAAAGAAGTATTCCAAGCTGTAAGAGACTGATTTACACGATATTTTCAGGACCTTTCAAAATTTCTAAGATTATGATCTTAGAACCCCCATTTACCCTACAAATAAAAAGGTTCAGTAAACGTTAACTAACTTATTGGCTCTTAAAGTGAAATTGACCTCTTAAAGCAGAAAATGATTACTTAGAAGCCATCATTGATTAAATAGAATCAATCAGTTCTTTCAAAAGCTGGTATCTTTGTGTAACTGTGAAATCTTTGGGAGAGAGAGTAAGAAAAGAGGAAAGTTTTTAACTTACATTTTTTGAAAATTTACTTTGGTGTCTCTATGTCATGAGTAAGAATGTTTTCGATTTTTATAAATACAAATATTGTTGGTAGATTTCTGCTTACTTTTTATGTTGTTCTCTTAGAAGGTATTAAAAAACTTTAAAACATAAAACAAATTCATATTAGTAAACCCTTTAACTTATCTGCATATATTTACTAAGCAGTTATGTCTTAAAAATTATTACCAACAATTTTGTTTTAGTAACCGTAGTCAGGGAATTTGTAATATATTTTTGTATACCTAACTGCCAACAATGCTGGATGAGAGGAACTGATGTTTTCAAAATATTGATAAAGCTATTGCTTTTATATGGCACAAAACTTTTTCATGTAATAAAATGGAATAATTTATTGTGAAATAATGATTCATTTTATAAGTATAAAATTATTTTTATAAATTTTATTGTTGAAATCAAAAATTACTAGATTTTTAAAAATGTTAAATTATAGTGAGATTAAAATATTTCTAAACTGTGATACCATGATGTTTCACTGAACTTTCTAAATAAAAATTGAGAAAAAAACTGAAATGGGAGTGCTTCATTATTGTTCAAAAATGATTTTATAATTGTAGAGATAATGCTAATTATCTTTTGTATGGTCATTTAGTTAAATTTACACAGAGTTCAATAATACTGGTGTTTAGAGGCCAGAGCAAAATAAGTAGCGCATTTCCAAATAGTCATAGAATTAGATACTGATTGAAGGGACAATCCTCACATTTGTGTGTTAATTACATACTTTTGCTTGCTTTATAGTTTTGTCACAGTAATGAAAACATGTGGCCCCAGCTGGCTTCAGCATTGTATAGGTATTCTTGGCACAGACATTTGTAATCTCAGTGTTTCCCTTCTGTTATTTTCTGTTCATATTTAAAGGTTCTTTGTAAAACTTCTTAAAATTTGAGGACCAGTCATTTTTTATAAAATTCTAATTTTTATTTTATTTCTACTTTTATGAGGGTAATGTATGTACATCGTTTAAAAACATAATTATGCTTAAAGTCTAAAGGGCAAAGTTTCAGTTCTTCACCTCAACCATTCCCTTCCTCGCACATCCTGCCCTTCAGTAACAACACTCAAATATTGCATCCGCTTTACGTGCTGTTTCTGTCCATAGTTTGAAAGTATATGTTTATATCACATTAAAATTTTTTTTTTTTTTAGTTTTAGACCTTATCTGTATACAGACACTCAACCTCCACCACAATCTCCCAATTTCTTAATACATCAATACCTTTACTTACTTAGTAGTTGCTGTTTAAATAACCGCAAAGGGCTTGGTGTGGGAGGCTCAGAGCCCAGGAAGGAAGGCCTAGGTCATTCCATCAGGCAAGCCTCTGAGAGGGCAGAGGCTCGGCCGAAGGCGAGGAGACTCTAGGTTAGATTCTAGAAGAAAGGGAATCACTCCTTACGGCCTCGAGTCCAGCTTCACTGTTGGGCCGTCCAGTCTGTGCCACTCACCCTCCTCATTGTCTCCCAGAGAAGCAGCTCGCGGGAGTCACGGGGGGGCTGCTGCCCAGGTCACTGGGATGACACGCCTCCGAGTGCGAGGCGCAGGCTCCTGTCGCAGGCAGCGCCCTGGATGGAAGGATCTGCTGCACCCTCGGATCTACTGAACCCTCGGCGGGCGGGCACCTCGGGGAGCTGCCTTCCCTTGAAAGCCACCCGCCTGTCCCCGCGCCCCTTTCTGGATGTCGCCTGCATCCCAGGACTGGGCCGTGCGGGAACACAGAGGCTTGGCCTTAGCCACCTCCCCCCAACTCAGGGCTGCTCTGAAGGGCCATCCCCCTTTCAGACATAAATAAAAAAGCTGGCCAGATAGGATTTGCAGTTAGAAAGTGTCATTGTAGTAAAGGATTTTGTGATGTAAGAGACCAGCTGACAAATTTCGAGCTTCCCCTTTTCCACAGGCTATTTCTTCTGGTGGGCCTTTTCTTCCATCTCCTAGTGTCCCCCTTCTTGAGTTACCATATCACCTTCACCCTTCTGTGGACACTTTTACAACCTTCTCAGGGAAAATTAAGGACTTCCTCATGTGTCCCCCTGTTGGTTATATGCACTTCTATTTACAGAATTTATTTCTATATTTTCATTATCACTTAGTGCCAATTAGAGTGAACCCCAGGAGAGCAGGTACCACGTTGGGTACATTTTTGAATTCCCAAGATTCAACAGAATTCCTAGCAATTAATAGGTGATCAATAGCGATTTCTCAATTAGACAAGAGATTAATCACTACCATGAATTGCTTTTTTGTTAGTAAAGCTCAGGAAGGAAAAAGATTAAAATAATATATTTATTTATTCAATTGATTGTTTTTAGATTATGGTAACTATTTTATCAAGACAATCAGTTTATCATATTTTTAAAAATGAAAATAGTTAGAGACAGTTTTTAGTAAGGAAAACATTATTATTAGTCCCTATCTGTATTATTAACTTTTTCTCATAGATGTTTTTAAGACAGATTTTATCAACTTCTTTTTCATAGTTTAAAGTATAAACTTTGTTAAAAAGATCTTTTGCAGCACAAAATGTTTTATATTTTTATGGCAAAAGCAGCATCAAAACTTAAAGGCATTTTTCTCATGTTAGGCCTTTGTGTTCGTTTAATCCGAATGTGATTCTCGCAAGTCATTCTCATATTTGACATCAGGGTCAGAATCAGGTTAGTAGATACAATTACAATATTACCTGCTTATTATTTTTTTATGCTATGGAATAGCATGGATTTAATACACTGATAACTTAGAATAGTAAAGCCCATTCACGTTAAGATAATGACAGTCAAAGACAGAAAATAAAATTGTTATATTATTGATTATTCATGTCATTGGTGCCTTTGCACTGTATAATAATTCCATTTAAAGATAATTGCAAAGATCTAATGTGTAGTTATCTGGTAGATAAATAAGATCAGAAACACAGATTAAAACCTGTAATGGTGTTTAGAACTACAGTGATCTCAGCCTGGAGTTGGACAGGTCTATCCAAAGAAAAAGCTGAAATCTAACGGCATCACAAGACACGTAAGTGGACAGGATGCTAGCAGCATAATTAAACTATTACGCTATAGAACCGCCTCATCTTTTTACAAACATACAGAAAATATTTTTACAATAAAAACATCTTGGTAATTCCAGAATAAAAATTAAGGGAAATTTCAATACTAGCATATTTATAATAGCTGTACAATTATTTGCAGGTTCTTCCTGAGTATCGATTTCTCTCTCTTTAAACAAACAAAACAAGCAAACAAAAGAATAATTATAGTGCTAAAAATCAGGAGGCTACTATAAGAGTGAATTGAGAAAGTTTATAAAACGTGCTTATAATGGAATCTGGGGATTAGTAAACACTATAAAATTGAGCAACTATTATTGAAGGTACAGACCGTGAGGACTGAGAGCACAGATTTAAAAATCAATGATTTCTGCCCTGGCTGGTAGCTCAGCTGGTTAGAGCATCAGCCCGATACGCCAAGGTTGTGGGTTTGATCTCTGGTCAGGGCACAAGCAGGAGTCAATCATGAATGCAGAAATGAGTGGATCAACAAACCCATGCTTCTCGCTCTCTTCTTCTCACTCTAATCAATAAACTTAAAAAAATCAGTGATTTCTGATTATGATTATTGTGATGTTTAATTCAAAGTCATGATCTAACGCAGATATTAGGTAGTTGTCTTAAGTATACAGGCTGTACCAAAACCATGTATACAAACTTTATCAGCTGATATTTCAAGTGATGTTTCTTTCTTTTCAGACAAAGTTTTGAACAAAGGAATTCATCCTAAAATTCTACTGGAAGTTTGAAAACAGTTGAAGTACAAACACTGCTTTATAATTATTCAGAGTGTGTATACCCTGTGTCACCCCCAAATCGTATACACATTTTAATAGCAGATAACTCACTTAATTTTTACTCCTTTTCAGGTTTAACTGGTTTGAAATAATTGGTGAAGCCAGACTAAGCTTTGCACAAAGAAAATTTATCCATTAGACTTTTTGATGGGGATACATAAAATATAGAGTTTATGGTACAAAACCGGCGACAGTTGACGAATTGAGGACGCACAGGTACCGAATGCAATGATTCTTGGTGTTTGCGATTCCATTGCTTCTCATTATCAGCAGTGTTTGGTCCTGAATGGTCATCAGTTTGAAAACAGGTGTTGACAAAAAAAATTAGTCATTTCTGTAGATTCCTTTAAATTTTGAAAATGAACTCTATGTTAATAAATATTGACTTGATAAGCATTCAAAGTGTGTATACATTTTTTGGGACACCCTATATTTTAACAAATGTGTCCCTTTCCTTCATTTCTTAGAACATAATTTGGAGAAATTTCTCTTTAAAATATCATTGCGAAAAATAATGAGATTCTTTTTCAAGCTATTTATAATCAATCGTCTTAATGCTGTCAGGTGAATTTTAAGAGCTTAGATGAATAAATCTATATTTTCAACCAGTTAAATAAATGAGCAGATTATATTCCTCCTTTAAAAAGTAATCCACATAATCTGGTATTGACCGTATCTTGAATATATACAGGAATTTTTAAAACATACTGCTTATTACTTCTTTATATGGTACTCTAAAATAACAATACCAATTTTATATTCTGGTGAAACATTGCAATTAGAGAGCTACATATAGTACCCAAGGACCTACTGACCAACATATTATAAATATGACCAGAAACATTATAATCATTGAACTCTAAAATGACAAACAGGTATCTGTATATTATATACCAAAAAGCTTTTTGAACTTATAAATAATAGTTTTAAAGAGATATGTAATATGTACCTTAATCCACATTTTTATTACTATTTGAGCAATACCTGGTTAAAAAGGGAATGGTAGATATGCAAAGAAATGGTTAACTCTCATCCCAGAATTGATGATGCACCTGAAACAAGTAGTTGGAATGACCCTGAGGACAGAGCTCAGGGGTTCAGGTTTTTGTGGCAATACTTAAGATCCAGACAGTCTGAGTGACAGTCTGTGCTCTTGCTGCTCTGAGTCCTGTAAATAATTACACAGGTGGAATGGCAAGGGTGCTATAAATGAGAATCACTCCAAGTTCATTCCTAAAGGTGGAGAATTTACTGTAATTACAGCAAGCTCAAAGTGCTAGTCACCATGGCTTTTGAGATCTGGCCAAGTATTTGCAGCAATTCACTCTGGGGCCATGACTGTCTCCTGACTCCAGGAGGATTCATATAAAATCAGACCCACAGCACAGCCTTTCCCAGGAAACCACTGGAAAAACTGCAAAATGATTCATCAACTTCTGCATTAGCTAAAAAAAGATGAAATTTTACTATTTTACTAGCAGTAAGTATAAAAAGGAAGATATTTATTTAAGTTTACATTTTAATAAATGAAATTGCAATTCATGCAAGTGAAAATATTTTAGTTTGTTTAAAATATCTTTTGAAAGAGGTAGTCATTTTTAAAATTATTTGGCTCAGAATGATGCCTTGGTAAACTGTAACACTGGACCAAGATGTTAAGGTTGATGAGAAAAGAAATTTGGATTTGAGTGTCATAATTAAACAAAAATCATCATGCTCCACCCCCTTTTAAAGCTCTTTAATGGCTTCCCATTACTCTTTGAGTAAAATTTGAGTTTCATGCCATGCCCAATCTCTATATAATATATACATTCTGTCTTCCCAACCTAATCACTTACCGTTAGACTCCTTTGACCCACTATGCCGGAGTGGCACCATCATTGTCATCAACATCGCTGTCATCATCATCATCATCATCATCATCTCCTCTTTGCTTTGGTTAGTGGGATTAGGCCTTTGGACCATGCCGTTTTCTCTATTCAGAATACTCATCTCATGTTAACATGTTGTTAACAGTTTACACTCAGCTCTATGCCACCTTTTCAGAAAGAATTTCCTTGAGCTATCTTTTCTCTCATCACTATAATAAGCTTCTTCAAAAATGTATCTCAACTAACAATTGTTTTATTATTTTATTTTATTTATTCATTTGCCTCCCTTCTCTCTTTCCCCCTGATCCCCTCTGTTTAGAATTTAAGCTATCGGGGCAAGGAATCATGTCCAATTTGTTCATTTTCGTATTCCTAGCAGAGTTACATAGAAGGCAGCTTACATAAACACATATTTGTTGAATTAACTAATGAACAGGCAGACATTCAGCAGGGGTATCATACAAAGCCAGTCCTTGCTTATCACTCAGCAATTACAAAAAAAATCATCACAAAGATCTATAGACACAATGATAATAAGGATAAAAGCAATACTTACAAATACTGTCCTAACCGATGAGAAAGCAGAAATGAGGAAAACAGAAAGGAAGAATACATGGGATAAATACAAAACAAGTGCAAGACAGTAAATCTAAACACAAGGCTATTGCTAATAGTATTGATATAAATTAAACATTTAAAGTTAGAGATACTCAGACTGGATATAAAGATCCAACTGTATATTGTTTATATTCTAAATATAAAACCACAAATATATTAAAAATAAAGAGTAGAAGACATTTGATAACAAAACATCAGTGCCTATATTAATATGAGACATTCCATAATTAGAGACAATCAAGAACACACAATGATAATAAGTGTGTGCATTATCATCAGAGCTAAAAAGGTATATGAAAAAATTAATAACTAAAGGGGAAAATAGAAAATTCACATTTAGAGCTAGAGCAGTTTTACACTCATCTCCTAGTAGTTGGTGGAAATAAAAAATCTATTAAGATTTCAGCAAAAATCAATAGGCATATAGAAGATTTAAACAAAATCATCATCTAATTTTATCTAATTAAGGCATATTCCACCTGATAACTGTGGAATAGGCACTCTTTTCAAAAGCAGGTGGACCAGTCACAAAGTTAAGCCATGTGTGGCACCATAAACATGTCTTGATAATTTTCAAATTTATGAACTCACATAGGATATGATTTCTGAATACAACAGAATTAAATTAGAAATCAATACAATTAATATGTCTAAGAAATTGCAAATGTTTGAAGGTAAGCAGCACATTTCAATAACACTTGGGTTAAGGAAGAAGTCATGAGGAAAATTAGGAAACATTTGAACTGAAATTTAATGAAAGCATAACAATGTAAATCTTGCAGAATTCAGCTAAAGCAAAGCTTAGAGGAAAACATATAGCTTTAAATATTTGTTTTATTAAACAAATGTTGGAGAAATCAAGGATGTACACTTGTTCCTTAAGAAGCTAGAATAATAAGATAAATTGAAACCAAAATTAATATATATATATATATACACACACACTGAAAGAGAAAAATCAATAAAATAAGATGGGACAAGCAAAGAAAATGAACATATATAAAAACTGGTCTTAGAAAATTTTATAAAATTGATCACCCTCAAAAACCTATCAAGAGAAAAAGAAAAGAAACCCAAATTACCAATGTAAAGGAAGAAAGGGGAGACCTCTATGTTGACTCTTTATACACCAAAATATAACAAAAAATTTTTAACAATTTTAAGGGACTATATATCAAAATACATGAAATGGATAAAAAATAAATTTCTGTAATTGCCATAAGAACTATAAAATTTAAGTATTTATATATTTATCATATCAGCTGAATTTTTAATATAAATCTTTCTCCCAGCTAAAATGCTTTAGTGGCAAATCAATTAAACATTTATAGTAGAAATATGCCTGATTTTATACAAAGCCTTAAAAACTAGCTAAGAAGGAAATACTTCTGAGCTTCCTTATGAGGCCAGAATAACCCTGAGACCCAATCTTGAAAAGACAATTAAAATAAAAAAGGTAACAGGTGCACAGTGTTTCTGAACACAGACACAAAAATCCTTAAAAAAAAATTGTCAACTAAAATCCAATATATATATATATGAGATAATATGATGAAGGGCAATTTATCCCAGGAATGTAAGGTTGTTTCAACATTCATTAAATGTAATTAAACACATTAACTGAATAAAGGAGAAATTTCCCTGATAATCTCAGCAATGCAGAGAAAAACTAATACAATTTATTATTAAAACTCTCAGAAAATGAAAACTAGAGTGGAACTAGTTCAATCTGAAAAAGTGTAATAAAATATCAGCCATTGTCTTCTTAGAATAAGGGGCTAGTCCAAAATACGCACTCACCACTTCCATTCAGATTTGCATTGGAAGTTAAATCCATTAAAGTAAGATAAAGAAATAAATGACATAAAGATTGTAAAGAAAGAAAACTGTCATTATTTATGGGTGTCTAGATTATATATATAGGAAACACTAAAACTACTAGAATTAAGTGAATTTAACAAAATACCAGTAAACAATAAATATAAACAAAAATTACTTCTATAGTATATCAAGTAACAGTTGGAAAATGAAATAAAAATATGATTTACAACAGCATCAATACTTAATTAAGCATAAATTAAACAAAAGTCATGCAAGCCCAGCTGGGCATGAGCATCGACCTAGGATCCAGGAGATCGAGGTTTAATTCCCGGTCAGGGCACGTGCCCAGGTTTCGGGCTCGATCCCCAGTTGGGGGCTGGCAGGAGGCAGCCGATCAATGACTCATCATTGATGTTTCTCTCTCTCTCCCTCTCCCTCTCTCTGAAATCAATAAAAATATATTTTAAAAAAAAGTCATGCAAGACCTCTATAATGAGTGCTGCAAACTGTTTTCTGAGAAAAAGTAGAGTGGAAAACGGGAAGGCCCAACAGTGTTAGAATTTTAATTCTCCCTGTACTGCTGTATAGATTTAATGCAGTACTGATAACACAGAAGGAAGGAAGAGGGAGGGGAGGGAGAGGGGGAGGGGAAGGGGGGAGGGAGGGTGGGGGGGCAGGAGGCAGAAAATGGAAGTATAGTAAGAACCAAGAACAGGAAGGGAAATGGTCTGAGATGGATGAGAGGAGCCCAGAGTAGGAACTGAATGTCTAATTACCTAAGCCAATTAGAAAGCCTAGATAATCACCATGGCAACTCAACCGTGTAATTGAGTTTATTGAAAATATCTACACAAATAAATGAAAAGCATTTTTCCTTTATCTATCAGATATTTTCCTTAGTTTATTTAACGTATAAACATAATCATCTTTAGGGTGCATGGGTTATTTTAGAATAAAAATAGGAGCACTAATTGGTTTATGTAGAAACTTCCAACACTCTTTCTTGGT
Organism: Miniopterus natalensis; assembly: GCF_054644295.1. Taxonomy (NCBI): domain Eukaryota; kingdom Metazoa; phylum Chordata; class Mammalia; order Chiroptera; family Miniopteridae; genus Miniopterus; species Miniopterus natalensis. The sequence continues at coordinate 29,382,342 of NC_142096.1, forward strand.
AGTCAGTCGTAACTCGCTTGGTGGATTGGACTTTGGGCTTGGGAACGTGCAATCAGAAACCTGTGGGTCATAGTGTTCAATTAAGGTTTTATTTATGACACAGAATATCCGAGCTATCTTTAAGTCATAGATGATTACATACATAGCTATATATTTATATTATTTTATTTATATAATTTTATAAATATAACTATATAACCACATATTATCATATTACCTAATAACTGCATAGTTGGTGTTATGAGGCAAAGTGAAGAGAGAACTGAAGCCAGGTCCTGGATAGAGTTTAAGGAATGGAAATGATCTCCAAAGAGACCTGGATCGATCACATTCAACTTTCTGGACGTTGTCTTCCGTGACCCCTGCTGGCCATTTAGATCCCCTGAAGCAGTCCTGCTGGGTAGTTAATCGTTAAGCTTTGTACCAGTGCTCGGCTAAGTCTGTTCCCGTGAGTCATGTGTGGGGAAGGTGACAAAACAGATCGTGCAAAAACAGCCAGGTATTCATCACACTTTTCACATCACTGTGCGACAAAACCTTTTTTAATTCTACACATCAAAATCCACTGTTACAACTCTGTGAGATTCCTCATTCCTGTGGTCAGCCACTGGCTGTATTTTTGGCCTCCAAACAATGACTTCAACGAGCTTGTAATTTTACATCCATCCTTCAAGGAAGGGTTGAGAGAAGTTAAGCCTGTCAGATTGAAACCACACAAATGAGTAAGTGGAGTTTCATATTGTAATATCATTTTAAAAACTTAAAACTGTCTCAAAGTTCATGGAAGGTGAAAGTTACCATATGCAATCTATTTTGCGTTATCAATTTATTTGCTGAAGTAAGTGATTGTAAAAATAATATCACTCATGTTATAGTATTACTCAAGATTTCAAAGTGCTCTCCCACGCTGGGATTAATTTGTACTCACATGTAGAAAACTATAAAACGTTGATAGAAATGAAAGACCTAATATATGCTGAGTTCACTGACCAGAAGATTCCACATTATAAATAATTGAAATCAGTCAAATACTTTTTAGACCCAGTTTAGTTCTAATCAAAATCCCTGCACAATGTTTTTGTGGCACTGGATAAGATGAATCTAAAATTTATACAAAAATGCAAGCAATCAAGAACACGCCAGACAAAGTACAAGACGAGAGAACTTTCTCTGCTGCATGCCTGTCTCTGCTGCTAACCTTCGTCTTTAGAAGAGATCTCATTCACCTTGATCAGCGCTGGTTGCCCTGAAGTCTAATTTGTTTGAATTTGGTAAGAGAGGATTTTACCATCAACATTTTAAAGGTCAAAAAATTAAGAATGCAGAAATGGCCAACAATGTAGAAAATAAAACAATGAAACAGAATGGAGTCCAGAAATAGACTAACACATATATATTATCACAAGGTAACACTTCAGGATGGTGGGGAAAAGATGATGTCTTCGATAAATTGTGTTGTGTGATTGGATAGTCAAGTAAACAAAATTAGTCAAGAGCCGTGCTTCACCCACAGGAAAAATCAAACTCAGAATGTTCTAGGTAAAGCAACAAAAGTTTTTTAGAGGAAAAAAAAAAGAGTGCCAATAATGACTTGATTTAAGCAAAGCTTTAAAAAATATATACAAAATCCAACCAGTAGGGAAAAAATAGTAACGTACGCTGAATTAAAATAAAAAAATTATTTTCACCGAAAGAACATTAAAATAGTGAAAAAAATGAGCTATAGAATAGAATAGCTGCCATTCATATACCTGACAAATGATTCAAAGCAGAATATATACAGAATTCCAACAAACCGTTTTTAAATACAGGAAGCAAGCCAGTATGAAATGTGCAGAAGACTTATGCAAGTACTCACAGAAGGGGATATCCACATGGCCAGGAAACATGGGAAAAGGTGCTCAACTTGAACAGTCAGGAAAATGGAATTTAAAACCACCGTATAACACCAGTGCGTGTTGACCCAAGTAGCTAAATAAAATAGACTGAAAATGCCTGGTGTGTTTAAGGCTGTGGATCAAATTTTGAGGATGTTTTTGAGGAAATAGTATACACTGTTAATGAACTTGTAAACAATTTACTTTGTGAAGTTATTTCTCAGTATATAGTTGTGTTAAATACACATGTACCTTATGACCCAACAATTTAATTTCTAGGTCGATACCTAACAGAATATGAACATGTCTTGTTGAAACTAGCTCTCGAGGACTGGTGATAGCAGCATCGGGACCATTATCATAGCTCCAAAGCAGAGACTGCCCAAATGTGATGTATGCACACAACAGAACAGACTAGAATATTCTACAACAATAGGGTGAAGGAGCCACAGGCAGCACCACAATTAACCACAAAAAGATAATGCTGAGCGAAAGAACTCAGGCATAAAGCAGCATGTACTGCACATAAGTTTAAAAACAAACAAAGGCCATCGGTGGTGTTCAAAGACAAATAGTGGTTCTGGTTGTTGGAGAGGTGCAGGCAGGGGCTTTGGGCTAATGTTGCCTTCTATCTGGATGCTATATATGATATTTCTTTCATGAAAATTAGTCTTCGTGTTTATGATTTGTGCACCTCTCTGTATGTGGGCTATGCGTAATTAAAAAGTTTGTACAGAAAGTTCTCACTTAAAGTTGGTGATAGATTATGCAAATTTAAGCAAAATGGTATACAATAAAACCAATTTCACCAACAGGCTAATTGATATAAATAAGATTTAAGTCCCTAGGCAACTCATCAACATTTAAATGAAACAACATTATTCGAGGACCTGCTGTAATTCTTGAGTGAATGAAGGGGTGGCTGTCTTGTCTTGAGGGAGTCCGTGAGAATGGACTTACTCTCCCCCCCGTGAAAAAGAACACTGGATAAAATGAATGAAGCTGCTGGCTTTAGAGCAGAAAGTGCAGGATTGTGATTCCTTAGCGGGGAAAATGGTGTGAGTCCTATAACCTCCTGGGCTCCTTGCTTGGAGAACAGCCTAACTTTGCAGGTCAGGACTTCCAAGCAGACACAAGAGCTCTCACTGAGCTGAGGTGTTCGGGAGACAGAACAGAATTCAGGGCGGCCAAGGTGGTTGAAGCTTGCTAATCAGCCCTTCCATACAGCCGGGGGGAAAATTTGATTTGTTACTTAGCTTATCTCATCCACAACACACTTTCAATATTCAGTACTCAAATTATTCTAGTTTATCCAGTATATAAAAAATTACATATAACAATGATCAGTAATTTTGTCAAGCAATCAATAAAATAATTCAATATGGGAACACAGAATGTACCTTGGACTAAAAAAGAAATGTGTTCTGAGGTATCCGAAAATGGCATCGAGTTTATTAAGGTTTTTCTCTTTAGGTCCAGAAAGCGGATAGAGCAGCCAAACGACCTCCCCAGCTCCCGCACCCCTACACGCGTGGCCTTAGAGAGCAGCGCCTTTTTCTTTCGGACCAGGGCGCCAGCATCACCTGTGACACATGAATTAGCTGAGCCCCGAGAGGCCTTGTACTGACCTCAGTCATTCTGTTCAGCAATTCTTCAAAAGCACGCCAGGGGCTCACTGGTGAACCCCTTTGCAATACTGATGCTTGTGCTGAAGAAAATTTTAGGAAGGGATTTCTATTTTCCTGAGCAAGTTGCCAAGCACTGAACTCTCTTTCAAATAATAAAAGAGATTAGAGACTAACTTAAAGAATAGATTCAATTTTTCAATATGGCGTTAATAGGGGCAAAGCAAAGAGACAGATTGCATTGACAAGGAAACAAAAACGGATAATGGATTTAATGGCCTGAGTTCTAATGGAAAAAATAACATTCTCCATGAGATTGTCGTATTTTTTAAAAATGTGGCGACCATTAATAGTTCACATGTGGACCAAAAAAAGCTTATATGGTGGTTTATAAATCATTAAAAAGTTTTCAGTAAAATCAAGTAGAGAAGTATTTCTGTTTCCTTTGGTTTATTGCCCTCTTCATTATTCATATTCTCGATTACTTCTTATGTGCTCAATATCATTCTTAGTAATGTTTGTTGCACTGAGTATTAACCTGTGGTTTTCAACTTTTTAAAACAAAAAATATCAACAAGAAGAATTGTGAAGCTAATTTGCATGTTAGGATAATCATTTGCAGGGGAAAGGGTATACGATAAAATTGTTAGATTCAGTATGTGATCCGAAGGCTAGTAAAGGGACATTTCAGTTCATAATTTTGTTTGTCATCCTGGCCTGTTATTCAAGATATTCATAAAAGACCAACCAACTAAAAGCTCTGAAACCCCCATGAAATCGATGGACTCATAATAATGTCTATATGAACATACACCCCAATTTTGTACATAATTTAGGGGATAACATTTTTGAAAATAAATTTAAAGCCTTTAATTTAAACTATAGAGTAGTAATTAAGTAACTAGAGGGAATGATAGGATGAAACAATAGAATGAAAGTCAGAGTTAAAATTTTATTTCCATTGAAATACAAAAAGAAAATACCTTAAGTATGCCAGTTGATCTGGCACAGAAAAAGGACACAAAGGAACAGGATATAATAACAGGTCGATCTTGGGAAATGAATTCAGTTTTGTCAGTTTATAAATGGTAATTGTGATTATTCATGAGGGAGGCCGGAGGAGGGAGAGGGAACAGACTTTAACAAAGAGACGGAAAGAAAATGAGTAATACTAAAATTAAAATGCCTAATAAGAAAAGACAGGCAATGGAAAATTACAAATTAGAAAATTATGTACAGTCCTGCTCATAAAATATTTATTTGGGGACTTGAGATACGTATCAACTCTTTAGAATGGTCTCTGTGCTGGTGCCAATGACTTCCTCGCAGTGGTCTGTGTCTTCAGAAGCTCTTAGGTAAATTAATGAGCACATCGATGAAAACAATTAAGTATGGAGACAATTCAAACAAGAGACATAGGAGAGAAAGAGCATCTCGGGTGTTAACTCATTCTCAAATCTTAATGGGGGAGCGTCACTGTGTCTGATTCTAATTTTCCGTTGTAAGGATTTGTGTCCATCCACAAACATTAGATCTCATTAAGCATCCCCTGAAGAACATGATGCTAAGCACTAACCAAAGAAATGTAATACATATTTAGAACTTTATTGTTAGAATACTCTTTGAGAAGCAAATAAAGGGCATTTTAAATTAGTCATTTAAGCTCTTATGCTCTAACTTACCATGTATTTCAGTTAGTATGCTCTTCATGGATCCTTGAAGATGTGAAAGTTGTTTTTCATATTAGCTTGCAAAAGAGGTGCCCGCCCCCCTAAATATAATTCACAGATATTCCCAAACTTCGCTGAAAACAAACTAAAAACAAAAACAAAATCAAAGCCAACAAAAAGTTTCCTTTTAGCAGCTGCATTTCTATAGAGGAGCAAATGTACTCAGAGCCTAACTAAAACTTGTGGATGGAAACAAAATCTATAAGAAGAAATGTGAAGCTAATGTGGATGTTAGAACAACTTTTTGTGTTCTTCTGTTGGCAGGGTATATATGATGAAAAAATTTTCATTCAGCGTGTGGTTGGCTAACTAGAGGATATCCCAGTACATAGTATTTTTAATTGTCTCTGCCTGTTATATAAGATAGTCACAAGATATCAACTAGCTAAAAGGCTTTTATTTGTGACTAAACTTGTCCCAGTCTTTGCTTTTGAAAATTATCTATAAAGATCATTTTTCCTTGACTCTGAAGCACTGTCCCCAGTAATTGCTAGTCTGTGTTCCCCCATTGCTTTAGAAGGGAGTGTTATAGTTTTCATATTTTTAAACTTTATTGAGTTATAATGGACAGAATTGTATATATTTAAAGTACATAATGTGATGATTTAACAAATATATACTTTGTGAAATGATTACCACAATCAGGTTAATTAGCACATCCATCACTTCACATACTTACCTTTTTTGTGTGTGTGGCTTACAGCCTGCTCTCAGCAAATTTCAAGCATATGTACAACACACTATTATTAACTATAGTCACTGTGCTGGACCTCTATCCTGAGAGTTATTCATTTCATAACTGAAGGCCTGAACCCTTTGGCCAGCATCTGCCACCTCCCACACCTCCCCACCCAACCCCCAGCTCCTGGTATCCACCACTGTACTCTCTATTTCTATGAGTTCTACTTTTATTTTTTTAGGTTCCACATGTAAGTGAGATCATACAGTTTTTGTCTTTCTCTGTCTGGCTAATTTCATGTAGCACGATATCCTCTAGATTCATCCATGTTGTTGTAAATGGCAGGATTTCCTTCTTTCTCCACTTATATTTTAATGGGAACATAGGTTGTTTCCATATCTTGGTGATTGTGATAATGCTACACTGAACGTGGGGTGCAGATATCTCTTCAGTGTGCCAATTTTGAGATTGCTGATCATATGGTAGTTGAATTTTAAATTTTTGAGAAAGCTCCATACTGTTTTCTGTAGTGGCTGCATAAGTCTACAGTTCCACCAAGAGTACACAAAGGTTCCCTTTTCTCTGTATTCTTGCCAGCACTTGTTATTGCCGTGGAGTGAGATCTCATTGTAGTTTTATTTTGAATTTCCTTGATAATTAGTGATGTTGAGAATGTTTTTATGTACCTGCTGATCGTTTGTATAACTTTTATCAAAAAAATGTCTATTCAGGTTCTTTGGCCATTTTTAAATAGAATTTGTGTTTTGCTGTTTTGTTTTGTTTTGCTGTTGAATTGTTTAAGTTCCTAATATATTTTGAATACTAACCCCTTATCAGATGTGTGATTTGCAAATATTTTTCTTCTGTTCCATAGACTGCCTTTTCATTTCGTTGATTATTTCCTTCGCTGTGCAGAAGATTTTTGGTTTGATGCAGGTCCACTTGTTCATTTTTTATTTTGTTGCCTGGCTTTCGGTGTCATGTCCAAAAATCCATTACCAAGACCAATGTTGAGGAGCTTCCTCCCTGTTTTCTTCTAGGACTTTTATGGTTCAGGTCTTACATTCAAATTTTAATCCATTTCAAGTTAATTTTTGTGAGTAAATCAGATAAGGGTCTGGTCTTATTCTTTTGCATGTGGCTATCCTGTTTTTCCAACACGATTTATTGAAGAGACTGTCCTTTCCTTTTGTGTTCTTAGTGCCCTTGTCAAAACTTAGCTGACTGTATACGGATGGTTTTATATCTGGACTCTGTTCTGTTAGTCTGTGTGTTTGTTGTTATGCTAGGACCACACTGTTTTGATTACTAGAGCTCGGTAATATAGTTTGTATCCTGCAACTTTCCTGAATTTATTTATTAGTTCCAACAGTTTTTCTGGTGGAATCTTTTGGGTTTTCAACGTAGAAATTCATGTCATATGCAAACAGACACAACTTTACTTCTTTCTTTACAATTTGGATACCTTTTATTTCTTTTTCTTGCCTAATTGGTTGGACTAGGACTTCTAGTACAATGTTGAATAGCAGTGGCAAGAGTAGTCATCCTTGTCTTTTTTCTGATCTTAGTATGACATTAGCTATGGGCTTGTTAAATATGGTCTTTATAATATTGAGAATATATTCCTCCTATATCTAATTTGTTGAGAATTTTTTTTTAATATGAAAGGATGTTGAATTTTGTCAAATGCATTTTCTGCACCTATTGAGATAACCATATGATTTATCCTTCATTTTATTAATACTTTGTCTCACATTTGTTAATTTGTGTATGTTGAACAGTCCTTGCATCCCAAGGATGAACCCTATTTGAGAAATCCCACTCTATCATTGCGTATGATCATTTTAATGTGCTGTTGAATTCTCTTTGCTAGTATTTTGTTGAGGATTTTTGCATTTATGTTCATCATGAGTATTGGCTTGTAATTTTCTTTTCTTGTAGTATCTTTGTCTGGCTTTGATATAAAGAATACAATGAGTTTACTATTGTTCCCACCTATTCAACTTTTTAGAAGTCTTTTGGAATGATTGGCATCAATTCTTCTTTAAATGTTTGGCAGAATTCACCAGCAGAACAATCAGATCCTGGGCTTTTCTTTGTTGGGAGATCTCTCTCGGTACTAGGCTCTGCTGCCTTAGGGGAGGAGTGACATAGGTAAAGTGAAATGAAACTGTTCATTTTAATCTTGTCAATTAGCCCAATCTCAGATTTTTTTGCTCCAATGGTTCTCTTGGAGCTTCTCCACTTGACTCCTGGACCTCCACAAAGGCACTCTCGTCCATGGGTAATTGTAAAAATTGATGTTTTTGTTTTTTTTGCAGGGGTGTGGGGAAAATGGTAGAGAATTCCTGTTCCATTTTCTATTGCAAATGTCTTATTGGTCCTAAAGTTATAGGTGGCTATATATAAACCTTTTGGCTAATCTAGAAAAAGTTAACCCTGGAAGAACTGGACCATCATCTCAAGCTCACCAGTTAATGAAAGAAATTAAGAGTGAAGTGAAATAAATGCAATTCATGTTTCTGGACAGAGCCTAGCAAGGACAAAAGAGCTCAGTGTGGAGGTGGAAGGAATCAGTCAACCATTATCTTTGCAGCCTCCTGTGAGTGAAATAGAGGCTCTGTAAGGAACCAAGACAGTTATTTTGGTATCTAACAAGTGAAAAGTTTTTGTTCCCACTGCATATATGACCCACCATCTCAGCCAGCTGTTACACCCCCAGCTACCCTTATCCGATCTATGCAGAAGAAACTCTGCTAATAATTTCACAAACTCTTGACAAATACAGATTTGTACAAGTTCTTTCACTGGGCCTTACAGCTTTTTGCTGCACATATTCAAAAAGGCTGCCTGGTAGCCATCCTGTTGCTCCCTCTGGTGCTGTGTGCCCGCCTTGGCTGTCAGTCATCCCCTCAAGCACAGTTCCCACGTGGTGGGAGTTCGCTGTTGACTGTCTTGCCACCCTGGCTGCTGCCCGAACCCAGCGCACCCTCAGTGCCAAACAGCCCAGCCTCATCCCAGCTCCTCTCCTCTGGACAGAAAGCTGCCCTGCACCACGTAGTCATTCCTCTCCCGGACCGGGAGCTGCACACACCAGCACGTGCCTCTGCCGAGAATTTCCACAGTTTTGCATTTGCTTTGCATTTTTCAACCCAGGTCAGCCTCTGCTTGTTTTTGGCTGAATATTTTGCACAGCTCCAAGAATGCGTTTTGCCCTTTCAAGTGAAATAAATGAGAACTGCTGCAGGGAACTCACGCGACTGAGCTGCGTTCAGTCTCTGCCGTGGCCCGTTCAGGGAGCAGAGCTTCCCGTGCACGGGCTCTGCTGCCCTGTTGGAATAAATAATGAAAGAAGAGTGGGAGGAATTACCTCTCCTTCCACGTGGTCATTAGCAAAAGTGAAGTTTGCCTCAGAAGGTTAGGGGTTTAAATAATCAGGAGTTATGGACACTGCCAAGCTGTGATGAAAAATAGTTCACTTCTTCAAACAGCACCCCTGTTGCTGATCTAAAGAGAGAGGAGGTGAGAGAAGACCAGGCTGAGAGCAGCTATAGAAGAGAAAGCCCATTTCACATAGTAAAGCTCATTGAAACCCACGACATCATCTGAGCTCGAGTCGCTGGGTATTCTGGGTATTTGCTTTATGTGGCAAACACAATGACATGACTTAGTAGTGTCATGACATCCTTCAATAACCTGACTGGTAAGGTCATGACAAATGAGGGGATGCTGATAAAAACTGAATTTTGGTATAAGTTTAAAAAAAATGCATGACACTATGGTATTGCTGTGTTTTATTGCTGTCTTTATGAAAGACCAATTAGAGAAAATTAATTTTACTCCCAAATTTCTGGAATTAGGATATATGCATTATATGCCATATTTCTATGAGCACGTGGCAGACAGTAAATGCTGGGCTATAGACTTTGAAAATTTCCAATTAGCCTATGGGGCATGGAATAAAATATCAAGAAAATAGTCTTCTTCTGCTCTGTCTTTTCTGTTTATTTCCTGACAGAATGGTCAAAACGAGGCAAAGAGGTTCTAGAGAATTTCATAAAAGGGCTACGACTGTAACTAATTCATGACAAACCATCACAACATAGCAAAAGCTTTTTAAAAAATCAAAATAATAATATACACTTTAGCAAATGGAATAAAAAGCAATCTTCTTATTCAATTTGCATTTAAAATTACTCTGTAGTCCATAATGTTTATTTGGACTAATTCATTTTAATTAAACTAGTCAGATTATCATTGAATATCAAACACTCTACACAGTACATCATCCATGCACTTGAATAAAAATGACAAAGAATATTAACATGGTAACCACACAGCACCCAGATAATTTGTTTTTTCTATTACTGCATTTATTGCCAGGGGCCATGGCTAAATACTCAAGGAAGGGGGGAGAGCAATAAAGATATCGAGCTCATGATCTTTAAAAAACAACTTTGGAGTCAGGAATTAGTAAAGAAAGGCTGCCAGGAAATGAATTACATACAGAACAAAGATGAAACTCCCTATGATCAGTATTTTTTCTCCTCTCTCTTTTTTGCATGTATTTGTAGGTGTGCCTCTATGTGGACATCCACATATGCAAATATATTAAAATTGTTATGAAGCTGCTGCCAGCTCGACGTGCATTTGAGATAAAGGTGAAGAGAAAGTTATGCCTGCCAAAATCCAACTTCCCATTCTGAAAGTACAAAATATCAACAAAAGAAAAACATACTTGAACATTAATTTGTTTCTACAGTAATCTTTCCATCTCAGAGAAGGCAAGGTTTCGGATTACAGGTCTCTTTCCCATTGCCTTTCTATTTTTTGCAAGAAATTTCAAAATATAGTGAGAGTCTTGGAAAAGTTTTGATTGGTGAGTAGCGTCCTAATTGTTACAGACATCAGGGTGGGTGAACAAAGTTGGAATTAACAAATGGTGAATTGGCATTAAAGCTGGAAGCATGAGCTCATGGCAAACCGTACAGAACTGGGGATCAATATAGCCATGGCTTTTTTTTTTTTTAATTACAGTTTACATTCAGTATTACCCTGTATTAGTTTCAGATGTATGGCACAGTGGTTAGAAAATCATGTACTTGACAGAGTGCCCCCCCTCCCGCTGCTTTCAAGTACCCACCTGGCCCCATACATAGTTACCATGATATTAATGCTATATTTCCTATGCTCTGAACTACATCTCTGTGACTATTCTGTAACTACCAATCTGTACTTCTTAATCTCTTCACTTTTTATGGCTTTGATGCTAGAGATATGACTGTGAGAGAGTGAATTACCTTCTTTGGTGCAGTCATATCTGTAAAATGGGTAGATTATTCTATATATTCTCTAAAATGCCCTTCTAAAAATCTACTTGATTTGCAGGTTTGTTTTTTTTAAATGTTACTCATATTTAAGCAAACTTTTAGCCACATACATGAAAGCTTGTCTTGCTTTCTTTCATTTATATATATCTAAATTATTCTTACTATATAGATTTCTCAAATTTCTAGGGCCATTAATAATTGGTAGTCCCACAAAGTTTTCATTTTGAAAGGAATATAAGAAACTACAAATAATGCTCTAAAAATGAAATATGTCAAGAATGTGTAAAACAAAATTACTACTGTCATTCATTTTTTTAAAGAAAAAAAAAGTATTCCAAAAAGTTCCTCTGTTTAGAAAATTACTACATCTTATTAATATAATCTGTAAAAACATTTTGCAATATACATGTTGATTTGAAACAAACTATTTCAATTTGACATAAAATTCAACCCCAGCCCTCTTTAATCTGTGCTCATTGCACCAAGAACTCTCCAGAAACTCATCACTCTGAGCCGAGGGACAGTCACGTTCATATGTGACATCTGTTCATATGAGGGGCAGAAATTAGTGAATTGACATAATTCCGGCTGAGCCAGGTTTGCACTGCTATTCTGTAAACGAGCTTTTCCTTCTAACAGGAGAGCTTGACAATCTCAGAAACCAGACTTCTTGAGTGAAAATTCAATAAGTAAGTTAAGAACACCAAGTGGTAACCAGGCCTTGGGGAAGCTATGGAATTGAAACACAACTTTTTTCTTTGACAGTTTGTAGTATAGCTCTGGTGGTCTGTTTCAAAATCTGTCAGAAAGATGATAACAGGACTTAGGAGTTTAGTTTGATTTTTAAACCAAATAATCAGACAGCCTGTCTGGTATTACTGCCTTTGGCCATTTAGGAAAAAAAATCTGAGTTTTGATAGAGCAAAAACATTAAAATCATCCAATTGTTGTTGTGTAGCGGCGGCATGCAGTCAAGGCCACCTGATAATGAAGGCGTCTTCACTGATGTCAACAGGACGACAGCAAACAAAGAAATGATCTTTAACAATCACGCCGTCGTGTCCCCAAAGAAATGATCTTTAACAATTACACCTGCAGGGAGGGAGAAATCATCAACCTCCACTTGTTTCAAGGGTGATTTTACTTTCCCTTTCTTAGCACCAAGGAAATAGTCACCCCCACGTTTACTCTGTTGGATAATCAAGTCAAAATAAGGAAATTGACACTGAACTCTCACTGCTTTTGAGGCCCACCAGTTTGCTATTAAAGATCTACAAAGAAAAATAAAACACGGATACAATACAATAAGAAAACTGTATTTAGGATTGTATTTGACTGGATACATTCAAAAGTATAATTCATAGTTGTATAAATCACAGAGCCATTACACTCCAAAGTTGGAAGATACTTTAAAGATTGTGTCTTTTTAAATTCTGTTATTTCTGCATTGTGTAATACTTGAATACGGAATATGTTAAATTAGGCCATCAAGCCAACAGGATATGAATTGTTTTAATGATCGCTTGGGATAAATAACACCAACAAATAGCAGTTAATATTTATTACATGCCTTCTGCTTCTTCTGCTTCCTGCATACTGTACAAAGTACTTTATGTGCATTTTTTTTTTCATCGGACTCTCAAACCCTTGTTGGAATTTGGAACTATTAGTATCTCCATTTTCTAGTGTGGAGATCGAGGTGATTTGGAATCCTGGTCTACCTGGATTTACATAGAGGTGTGTTGGCAGGTAAGCCAACACACTTAATTTCATTACCTAAATAATTTGTAAGTTCCCTCCCTGATGTTACTTGAGGCATTTAAAATGGCCTATCCATTAGAAAACTCACTGCTGGCATCATCTAAAATTTCTTTCAATTAATTTAATAATATACACAAATTACCAAGGAACATACCTGAATTCCACTGTGTCACTATTTATCAGATCCATGGTTATTACTCTGAAGGCACATGGTACCAAAAAGTAAGTTTCCAGGGGGTGGGTAAGGCTGTGAGAAATCTTAGCTGAACGCATTAACACGTAGATCTCAAACAAGGAAAGAAAGTTCTGGTATGGGACTCTATGTAAGGAAAAGAGAGGAGAATTGCTGAAAGAGAAATGAGAGAGAGAGAGAGGGAGAGGGAGAGGGACCTCTGATAATCTAATGAATACAAGGTGGGGCAAAAGTAGGTTTGCAGTTATTCATATGGAAAATAATACAATAATTAATAAATAATACAAGAGTTAATTCTGTGTTTCTCATACAAGTGTAAACCTACTTTTGCCCCACCCTGTATAACAAGCTTAACTAACTTTCTTTTTTTAAGGATTGGCACCACTTGTAACTCTCCTCAGCCTCTAGCACTTTTAATGCCCACTTGTATATTGAGTAAAGAAAAGGTGTCATATCTATAATGATTGTAAGATACAGAAGTAATAATTGTCTCAGACTTCAGATAACTAGCATTAATGCTGAAACTATCAGAACTGGTTTAAGGGGTAGACCAGTATGGAAATTTCTCAATGTTCCATAGACAAATACCACCTAGACAGAAACACAAGGGGGTGAAGAACTCTGTAGTTCCTGGAACTCCCTCATGGAAAGTTCTGTAAATAATGGGAGATGGAGCCTTGGCTCCCCAATCCCAGTGGCCATGCTAAGCTCTTTTCTCAGGAAATTCTAGTCTGAAAGAGTGCTGTTTAGTTCATACGTGACTACTTCTAATTCTTTCTGTATAACGGTGGGGGATACTTGTGTATTCTGGGGGAAATTATACTTACATTTGTGCTATACACCCTCAAGAACATTGGTTTAATTTATATATTCATAATGTCCAATAGAACCCCCCCTCCAAATCTTTGGTTTAAGAGTCATTACAGCCACTGGGAGGAATGTAGCTGATGCAACACAGACTGTAACTATGAAGTTTCCAAGATTTGAAAACAGGTTTTTCCACCTGACACCAGTAGTAGAAGTTGTTTACAACTTGCCACGTGGCATGAGGACAGTGAAACCTGTCACAGGAGCAGCACCTACTGGAGGGCTTTCCCCACAGTCCCAGTCACCTGCACTGGTCACACCGGAACGTCGCCCCTCTCAGAGGTGTGCAGAAAGGAGTGGAAGCAGAAATAGCTAAAGCTTTGAATATTATTTGCTTATAATAAATGTTTTTCTTTAAAGAAATCACCCTTAAACATTTGTAAACTTAGAAAATAATCCTCTGAAAATATAATTTACTGTCATTGTTACAGGTGAGAAGGACAGGACCACTTAGCAGGTGACATGAAGCCACTATGACAGCTTTTGAGGACCTGGGCCTGAATCAGGACAGAGACACTCTCCAGAGCCACGGCCAGCTGACAGTTTTCTTTAATTTCACCAGAAAGCTTGAGCCGTTAACACAGAGCCCCAGGTCCATCCCCCGGCTCACACGCACCTGTATGTGTTGTGTGCATACCAACTGTTTTCTCTACTTATGTTCAAGTCGACATATGTTGAGAACGGTGTGTGTTGCAATAACTCTTTCATTAAGGACCTGAATTAAAAACAAAAGCCATTACAAAGAATTCCAGTATTTAAAGCACTTCTCTTCAATAATTTTGGAAACATAGAAATTGCTTTTCAATATAATATTAAGAGAAAAAGAATTGAGTTGCAATTAATATGCATGGTAAGGGGGAAACTGTCTACAGCATGAGACGGCATGGAGCGCTGCTCATTTTGGAACTATGTCATGACTGCATTTCTTTCGTCATATTTTCAGGTTTTAGATGAATATGCACTATTGGAAACTTTTTTAAAGATTCCATTTCCTTGAGGAACCAGCTTAGATACTGTGTTATTAAGAGTGAGGGGTTTGATCAACTGTCCCCAGCCCAGGGATGGGTGGGAAGCCAGGTGGCCAGCACCATTTGCGAAATGGTGACAAAATGATATCTATTTCGTTTTGGGTGTACTTAGTCCGTGATTTAAAAACTGCAGCAACAAGAACAACCAGTTTCGCTGTAGTTAAGTATAATGTATTTTTTATTTATTGTTACAAAAGTTTGATGCTGACTGTGATCACTAAAGTATAAAATTCTTTTAATCTTTCTTTACCTACCGCTTCCCGCTTTCACTTCTCAAGGGCATGGGAATTTGCACCTGCCAAAGACTGAGATGATAATTTATTTAAGATAGATACCGTGTTTATAAAAAACAAGGCGGTGTTATGTTGATTCAAGGGGTACTGCCACAAATAAAAAGCACTGACTCTAAATGACTAGATGATAAATTGGTTGATTGCTGAAAATAAAAACTTCTTAAAATTGAATTTAATGACTTTTTGCTCTGTCATCTGTGTTCTTCTATCAGACTCATACAGTGAATTTTGAACTTTCTACGTTGCATTTTGCTGTTTTGAAATTTCCATTTGATTGTTGTAGTAGTTTCCTGGGGCTGCTGTAACTAAGTACCGCAAACTGGATGACTTAACAGAAACACATTCTCTCCCAGTTCTAGAGACTAGAACTCTGAAATCAAGGTGTCAGCAGGGCCATGCTCCTTTCGAAGGCTCTAGGGAAGACTCCTTCCTTACCCCTCCTAGGACTGCTGGCAATCCTGAGCATTCCTTTACTCTGCCTCCATCTCCCCATGGAGTTCTTCCCTCTGTCTCTTTTATGTCTGAGTCTTTTTTTTCTGATAAAGACACTAATTACTGGATCAGTGCCCACCCTAATCCAGTATGGCCTCATCTTGACTAATTACATCTGTGAAAGTCCTATTTCCAAATGAGATCATGTTCACAAGTACTGGAGGTTAGGACTTCAATATATTTTTGTGGGGACACAATTCAAACTTTAAAAAAAATATGTTTCTATTGATTTTTTAAAAATATATCTTTATTGTTGAGAGTATTACAGGTGTCCCATTTCCCCCCCCCCCAATTCACCCCCTCCACTTCGCTCCACCCCCTCCCCAGGCCTTCACCCTGTTATTAACTGTGTCCATGGGTTACGCATATATGCATATAACTTCTTTGGTTAATTTCTTCCCACCCTCCACCCCCCTTCCCTCTTTCCTCTGAAATATGATTGTCTGTTGCATGCATCAATGTCTCTGGATCTATTTAGTTCGTCAGATTCTTTTGTTCATTAGCTTCTCCTTAAAGAAGACTCTTCAACATTTCCTGTAGTGCTGGTCTGGTGGTGATGAACTCCTTTAGCTTTTTATCTATGAAGCTCTTTATTTGACCTTCAATTCTAAATGATAGCTTTGCTGGGTAGAGCAATCTTGGTTGTAGTCCCATGTTTTTCATCACTTTGAGTATTTTTTGCCACTCCCTTCTGGCCTACAAGGTTTCTGTTGAGAAATCAGCTGACAGTCATATGGGTGCTCCCTTGTAGGTAACTAATTTCTTTTCTCTTGCTGCTTTTAAGATTCTCTCTTTGTCTTTAACCTTTGGCATTTTAGTTATGATGTGTCTTGCTGTGGGCCTCTTTGGGTTCCTCTTGTTTGGGACCCTCTGTGCTTCCTGGACTTGTAAGTCTGTTTCTTTCCCCAGGTAGGGGAAGTTTTCTGTCACTATTTTTTCAAACAGGTTTTCAATTTCTTGATCTCTTTCTTCTCCTCTGGCACCCCAATAATACAAATGTTGGGCCTCTTGAAGTTGTTCCAGAGGCTCCTTATACTATCTTCATATTTCTGGATTCTTTTTTCTTTTTGCTCTTCTGGGTGTTTTTTGTTTCCTCATGTTCCAAATTGCTGATTTGATTCTCTGCGTCCTCTACACTACTGTTGATTCCATGTAAATTATTCTTCATTTCAGTTCCTGTAGCCTTCATTTCAAATTGGTCCTTTATTATGTTATTTTCTCAGTTATTTCCCTAATAGTCTGCTTAAACATCCTTATAAACAAAATTCTGAACTCTGTATCTGTTAGCTTGCTTGGATCTATTTCATTTAGTTCCTCTTCTAGAGATTTCTTCTTTCCTTTGTGACATGTTTCTTTGCCTCCACATTTTGGCTGCTTCCAGGTGTTTGTTTCTATGTACTAGGTAGAGCTGCTGTGTCTCCTGGAATTTGTAGAGTGGCTTTGTGTAGTAGGTGTCCTGTAGGGTCCAGTAGCTCAACCTCCCCAGTCACCTGAGCTGGGCCTTCTAGGTGCTCCCCTGTGTGGGCTGTGCCCTGTCCTGCTGTAGTTGAGCCTTGGTTGCTGTTGGCGTCCCTGGGAGGAATGGACCCCCCGGACAATCAGCTGTGAGGACCAGCTGCAACTACAGCCAAAGAGCTGCTGTGCTGGAGACACCCCTATGGAGCAGGGTTTACTTCAGTGCGGCTTTGGTGTTCACCAAGTGCGCCCCTTGAGCGTGTCACTCGTGGCTGTGGTAGGGTTGCAATCCAGCGTGGTCGAGTCTGACCACCAGGTGCACTCTCTCTGGGGCCTCCCGGGAGGTGCAAAGTCAGCCTGTGCCAGTGCCTTGCCCAGGGCCACCCAGCATGAGCCACACAGCAAACCGTAGTTGGCTGCTCCTTGTGCTGGGCTTGGAGGTGCCCAGGGGAGGCCAAGATATGAGCCAGTGCAGCTGCCACTAGTGCCAGGCCTGGGGCCGCTTATCAAGCTGTATGGGGCCCGCTGCTGCTTGTTTGAGAGATTTTAGGAAAGTCCTAAGCCTGAGGCTGGAGAGGCCACTTGCACAGAAAAGCCCCTGGAAATGGCCTCGATGAGCCTGAAGTTGGGGAGGGCGGGGCCTCTGGGAATCACGGGGGGGGGGGGGGGGCCAAAGGTGTGGGTCAGGCGCTGGCGACTCAAACATGGGGCCTGCCTGCCGGCTGTGTGCGGGGAGGACTCGCCAAAGGAGCCATGGCCTCCGCCAGCCCTTCTGCCTGGGAGGAAGCCGCCCTCCGCCTCTCGCCCGAATCTCAGGCAGGTTAGTTCCTCCCCGAGTGTCCCAGGTCCTTTCCGGCTGCTGCCCGGCGCTGGGCTCAGAGGGCGCGTCCGAGTGAGTCCGTGCCGGGCCCTTTAGAGGAGCTGCTGGGGCTCCCGCGGCCTCCACGACCCTCAGCGACAGTCCCCGCTGGTTTCACAGCCCGAAGGTGTGGGGGCGTCTCTTCCCATCCCTGGAGCCCTGGGCTGGGGGCTGCTGTGGGGCTGGGGCCCCTCCCTCCTCCGGGAAACCCCCACCGCCGAGATTCCCTCCCGGGTTTACCTTGTGGCACCGGGTGTGGGCCCGCGGCCTGTCTCTGTGATTCAGCCCCGATTCGCCCGCGTCTCTGCCCCTCCTACCCTTCTTGGTGCTTCTTCAGGTCCCTGGTTGTGGGGCTTCTGTTCAGCCGGATCTCAGGAGGCTCTGAGTGCTGGTGGTTCTGGATTTTAGTTGTAATTTTGATATCGTTGCGGGAGGCGGCGGGGGCAGCTGTTACCTACGCCACCAGCTTGTTTCTCTCTCTATTGATTTTTAAAGAAGGGTACAGAGATAGAAACATCAATGAGAGGGCAACATCAATTGGCTGCCTCCTGCAGGCCCCCTGCTGGAGATCAAGCCCGAAGCCCGGGCATGTGCCCTGACCAGGAATCGATCTCGTGATCTCGGTTCATGGGTCGAAACTCAACCACTGAGCCACACCAGTTGGGCCAAACTTTTTTATATTTTCTATTTTGAGCTGAAAGTTTACTATCTTTTCTTTGATTACATAAGTATTTTTCTTTACTCCATTAAGCATGGTTATAATAGCTGCTTATAAATCCTTGTCTCATGCCAACGTCTGTATCTTTTCCCTTTGGGAATGAATCACAGTTTCTGAGTTCTTTGTCTACTGAGTAATTTTAGATTGTATTCTTTGCACTTTGAATATTGAGGTTATGGAGTCTCTGGATTCAGTTAGCTTCCTCCAAACAATGTGATGCTTTTGATCAAATACAGAATTAATGTGGTTAGACCCAAACCAAACTCTGTTCCACCTGCTGTGGGCAGATCAGTTGGAGGGTTTTATTATCTGGGCTGTTCACAGACTGCTTGGTGTCTAGGATGTAGACAGATGTTATATATAGACCTGGCCTCTCCTTTTCTGCATCTCTTTTGTACAAAATTTTCCCTCAGTTTCTGGCTTCTCTGGTTGTCCTGGCTTCCATTTTCTTAGGCCAGACAGATAATAGGTTCTCTATAGGACCTTGAGTAAATGTGTGCCAGGCTGCACACTCAGACTGCCTTTGGGCCAAAGCCACAAAGACACAGCAACCACCCTCTGAGAGTTTATATTTCACCATCTTCTGGTCTCATCCAAATAGGCTACTTTTGTTCACCCTTCAAGCCCATGGTATTTTGCCCAGAGTTTATAACAATAAATATCTGTGGGATGGTGAGTCCACTGAATCAAAAGTCCACCATATCAAAAGTAAAATTTATAACATTTTTTAGATATACCTAGTATCTTTGCATCATAACCTTGACCTCAAAGTCTTGTTCATACTTCTTGGTTTTATCTCCCTTTAGTGCATTCTGGGTACATTTATTAAATCTGTCTTCTAATTTACAAGTTGTCTATTCTGGTTGTAAGTTAAAGAATTCTTTTTTTTTTACTTTCCATTTATGTTAACTAGTTAAGAATAAGTAAGAAATGGATGAAAAACAATAACTAAGGACATTAATGAAGGTAATAATCCTTTTAAGGAGAGTAATACTAGATTCACCTACATTTTGTTTTATTTCATTACATCCCCTTTGGGGAATAATCTTTATTTTTCTTCTGAGAGAATTTCCTTTTACTTTTCCTGTACTCTATTCTTAATTTCCTATATCCATATCCATGTCCAAAACAGCGCACGATAGCATAATTTATCTTTGTAAATTGCTTTCAAAAATCATTATCATTTACTAATTATATTGTCTGCAGAATTTGCATTGACTACGGTCACATTTACCATGGATATCTCTCCATTTCCTGGATCCCTGACCAAACACCAGTTTCAGCAAAGTCGTCTACATCTGCCAGTATAAATCACTTCAGAAATTAGAGTCTGCATTCCTCACAGAACATGGATTTATTTTTGAATCCAGACAAAATAAATCATGGAGAGTCCTGAAGTTAGGATTGCAGCCTAATTCCCACAAAGTTCCTTCAATTAATGTAGTTTAAAGCTTCTAATTCATCACTGAAATATTGTAAAATTATGTAGATCTCAGTGGCTTTGCTTTTTTTCCTTCCTGCCAGTTCATCCAAACATACTATTTGCTGAGACTTTTCTCCTATTTTTTTTCAGCCTTTGTGCTTTTACCTGCGACTCAACTTCAGTCATGACTTTCGGGTTTCTTTATAGGGTCCCGCAGAAGGTTCACAAGTGTTTTTGATATTTCGATGTTAAAGAGGGTGGAGACTGGAGTCGGTAACCAGATATGAACCTTTTAACCAGGACCATATTTATTCATACTTATAATATTAATTAATTCATTACACATTCATTGAGCGCCTAATGAGTCAAGGAGTTGATAGTGACAAATGCTATGTTTTCCGCTCTTAATCTCACAGTCAAGTGATGGTGACAAACGCTGATGTATTTGATGTAAGTGCTGCAGACGAAGTGTGTGCACAGGAAGGACATCTTCCCTGGGCATTGCCTGTTCAACGTCGAGCGCAAACCTAAATCAGATGGGGGGCTGTCAGGGATCATCGTTCATTTTACTCAAGTTACTGCTGCTTTAGCTGCTCGAATTCTTTGTTTCTTTACTGGCTGGGAATTATGTAAATTGTTTTCCACATATGTTTAAAATGGAGGGTGATTGTTTTTTATATAAATTTTTAAACTTGTCCAAGCATTGTAACGGGTGTAAAAGGTGGAAAGTGGAAATGTCACATGTCACAGCGTATCAGGGTAATGAGATGTCTAACAAAGACCCACAGACACACAGTCTGAAAAACACTTCTTCGTATTCCCGTGCTTGAGAATTTCATGTTTATAACGTAACATAAGCAAAGAAAAGTCTTTCAGTAGAATCGTGGGTCAACTCAAGGTAAGCCAGGATTCTATAAAAACATAGTTCAGAAATAACCTAATTAAGTCTTATAAGCAACCACATTTCTAAGGGCTACTGTTCTGTTATTATGTGTAAAGTATAGGAACACTGCCCTGTAAAATGAAAGTGGGGAACACTGATATGATATCTATGGGAGAAGCTCACAATTTCCTGGACAACAGAGTTATATATTTTGCATTCTTGTTCTGAAGACCTATAGGCTTTGATTCCTTGGGACTGCTTTTTTCCACCCTTCCTAGCCGAGCTGCAGATTTAATTTTATCGGTATGAGAAATATGAAGCTAGGGAATTTAATAATTGTTTCACTAGGTGAGGGATGAAGTAAATTCCATTGCCTTTCGTTTGATTACAATCTTCCCTGCTGGTTTAATTAAAAACATCTATGTGAGGAGGAAGGAACACGGGAGAGGATCTAATTGTTTTATTGTATTGGATATAGAGTAAGAACAATGAAATCGAAAGGTTTCTAGTTGTAAAACTTAAATGTTTCATGTAAATCTCAAATGCAGACATAGGCCAGCTATAGAGAAATGTCAGTCGACTAGATTCAAATGCACTGCAGGCAGAAGAGATGACATTTATCAGTCATCCATACATCAGTAACTAAAACAATTTTAGGGTTGTCTAGACAGGCAGCTATTATTTCTCAAATTTAAATCTTTAGCAGGAGGACAACAGCAGGCACAGTATCTATGTTTAGTTTCATAAATGAGAGGACCTAGGAAAAAAACTTTAAAAACATTTCTAAAGATATATAGAAAATAGTTTTATTAGTGTTATTAAATATTGGACACAAATGTATATATATATGACTAAATTCACTTTCTCAGTTATGGTGACACAGGCCTGAAAAATTATACTAAATATTATACTAATAATATGCCTAATTCAATTGTCTGACTTTTGGATAACTTGCCAAGCACAATGTTTTAGAAGAGGAATCTTTATGAATATTTTTACAAGTTTTTGTTATTTTTAAAAGATTGTTACTAAATCATAAATTGCTTTTAATGCCAATTTTGAAAATGGTAGAATTAGGTAGCAGGAAATTAAATGTGCTAACATTATGAAAATGTCATTTAAAACCTTTTCCAAATATAAGGCCAGTAAAAGATTGTGAGAAATAATAAAAAATAAACAGGGTGTGAATAGTAGAGCTATAAACTGACTTTTAATCCTCTAAGAGAAAACAAAATTGGATAGGAAATTTTATTTAAATTGTATTTGAAACTATCAATTTAAATTGTAGTTTGAAAAACCTGATCTGTAAAACAACAGCTAATATATTACAAAATTTATGAATGAAAAGATTGGAATATTGTTTTATTTCAGAAGTCTGAGGAGTTAAAAATATAAACAAAAGAGAAATATAAAAAACAACAACACAATAAAAGCACAAGCAAAATAAATCTCAGCAAAATTGATGGACTCTTTTAGAATTTTATTTTATATTTCTGTTGTTCTTTTGTTTTACTTTTTACTTGCAAACAGAATTATTAGTGGTATAATTTTCTTATTATCAAATGTGTTTTTGCTAGTATTAATATACCTTTCTAGATATGTCGATGTTTAGTCCATAAATTAAAAGTTTTCATCCCTGTCTACCATAGAGATGCTATAGGTTCTATTTCTTCTTATTGTTTAATTTTAACAATTTCTTTTTTCTACATTCTTTTTAAAAAAAAAAAATTAAAAATTTTTAGTCACCCTTAGTTTGGGTCTAACAATTAAAAAACTATCAGTGATTTTGGATTTCTATCAAAGGACTTATTTTAATGTAATTTTTGTTGAGAAATCATGGTATTTTAATGCCATATATTCTTTGGCTTTCAGAAAATGCATTTCCCCCCATACCCCACTCCCCAGATCTCTGTCTTTGAGATGAACATTATTGTGCTAAATATATTACATGGTGCCAATTACCTCAGTCCACTGCTTCTAGGTCTTATAGCCGTAAATCACAGCTTTTAAATATTTATAACATTCCCTTGAACACTTAAGGGAGAAAGCCAAAATAAAATTTTTCATTTGCTCTTGGAGTAAAAAGGCTTGTGCTGATTAAAAAAGTACTACAGCTCTCTTTAATAAATTAAATTACCAGAGTGTCCAGCTTTTCTTTATTAGCATCAAAATAATTGCTAATAGGCAGGTACTTAATACAACCCAAGGATCTCTTTATATCTTTTATTTTTGTTTTATCTGGAATTCTCTTTGGCCTTCTATGATAATCATCAAGCTTGCTATTTTCTTTAAACAAAAATTTACGAGTAAATATGCACCCAAATAATCCATCAAGTCAAATAAATCAACCCCCAATTCCATTTGAAATTCATGTGTTTCTATCTAAGACCCTCAGTAATGCAGTCAGTGTATAAATGTAAAGTCGTCTTGATATTGCTCAGGGAAGGCACCCTGCCCACCAAGGAGCAGGGACCATTTTCTAACACCTAGAATGAGAATAATCTGGTCCGAGATTAAAAAGAAAAGAAAACAAGAGTACCCTAGAATTACTTAGACTCCCTCAAGGTGTCATTAACCAATTTGGGGTTCACTTCCAAGTTTTTTATGGCAAGCCTGCTTTGCTGCTTTTTACTAGACGGCGGGACTTTCTGAGATTTCACCTCTCACACCTGCTTTGCCATGAGTGCCCACTAGGTGGAGATATAATTATATTTTTCTCATGGTGACGCTCTATGAAAGGAATATTCATCTTCACAATCTGAACACGCTCCTTTTAATTGGTGTTTTAGAAATACTCTGATTTCAATCTCTACTTTGCTGAATATTCTTTTTTATCAGTGTACATTTCTTTTTTTCTTCAGTGTTTTAGGTTCTAAAATATAAACTATTGATTGAATCCGTTCCATTACAGTTAAATGTAATCCCCAGCATTATGTAGAGATGCTCTGAGACTAAGTCTGGGCTGTGGGCAGGGATATAATTGAAGGGGTTAGGGAAGAAGAGGTAAAGAGATTTTCCCTTCTCTCTGAGCCAGGTAAGGAGGCTCCACTCAGCTCTCTGCTGCCAGGAAACCGCGGGTATCAAAGCAAATGAAGTGTTTCCCAGACCCTCCAGATCCTCTCTCTGTAAAAATCTCTCTTCTCTCTCCTTGTGCCTCCTCTCTTCCTCTCTCTTTCCCTTTTACCTCTTGCTCTCTTCCTTTATCTAGACAAATAGATATATTTTTATATAATGCAGTTTGTATTGCCTATACATATCCTATAACATACACAGTTAAGGGCTTTATTTTAAAAAGCAACAAATAAAAGAAGCATGACCCACTTCTAAGAGGACCCCTTTTGTGTTTGTCTTTCACGGGGGTGCTCATTTTAAGGAAGACTACTTGTTAATTACATATTATCAGAAATTTAAGCCTTATATTTCCTTCTCTTTTTTTCTTTGCAAGAAGTCAAAATGTTTCCTTGTTCCTGTGCCTTCCTGGAAATCAGGGACTTTAAACCCTCCAGGCAGCGGGTTGTTCTTCCCTACCTAAGAACACACTAGATTTAAAACAAAGGACCTGTATGACCGGCTTAAATCTAGGCATGACAAAATTCCAAGGGCTAGTGTAAGGTGACGTCCTGAGTTACCAAGCACACTGACTAAAGCTTGGAGGACAGCGCATCTTGCTCTTTTCCCAGGAAATACAATCCTAATAGTCAAGGATCTTTCTGACTAGGCCACGTCCCACTTATTGACATAACCATGCAGAGCTGCGTTTGTAAGTGGGAGCTCCTAAGCCAAAGATGTGTTTAAACACACACACACACACACCCACACACGAGTAAAGCAAGCTCTGGATTGCTCTGCTTTGGTAAATTGTTTAAGCTCTTTAACTACATTTGATCATAAGTAAATTCACCGATGTCTTTAAGGTTTGAAGAAACATTAGTGTCCTCTCATGCCTGTGGTCCTCAGTGCCTACAGCTCTTTGATTCTGTATTGCCATGCTCACAGTAATTTAAGCCAGCCATTTTTTAAGAAGCCTGTTATTTAAAAAATAAAATAACATTTTGTATATGGAAAGTAAATAAATCACACTCAGTGAAATGCAACCTTTTCCAATTTGAGTCTTTGACCAATCCACGATGTTAAAATCAGTGATATAATTGCCCTTAGATTCTAAAAGCTTTTTAAGCCTGAAGCATTTAAGTCAAGTTTGTTTCTCAAAATCTCCAATTGCTTCCAGTTGGTAGCATTATTGCAATGATAATGTTTGATGGGTTTAGACTTTTCATTTAGTCCCTAATTGGAATAGAGACAAATGTTACTGATTATGAAAATGTTGCATTCTATAACCAAGCAACATAAATCATCAAAAAGACAAAGAGAGTCAATCTTCACACTTATATATAAAAAAACTAGCAAAAAACAGTAACAACATATTTTTTCCTGTTTTAAAGGGCAGGCACATGGGCTTAATAATAAGCATTTCTTTACCATTCCCCCCTCTATTTGAGGGGCAGCATTTTTAAGACATGCAAGTAATCAAAGAAAAAAAAGACAAAGAAACTAACTGGATAGTACATTTTTGTTTATACTTTTGATATTCAGGGACACTTTTAATGTATTAATGCTAACTACTGCTTTGACCCTGATGCTACCACTACTGTTAATGATTCTGGCTCCCCACTTATAAAACATCACATGAATTTCAAGTAGTTTCCCCCCAATTCTTCCTTCTGCTACATGCTGACCAACCATCTCACACAGGCTCTTTCTCTCTCCATTCTTTTCATATTATACTTAAAAACACAGGAGTAATGAAAACATTTCAATACTAAGTTTTATTTCTGTGACTCTTTAGGATACCTGAGCCAGGAGTAATTCTTGCTATTAAATTACATTTTCTGTTATTAGACACCTTTTATGAGCAGGTGGTTTACATTCATAATCTCTGATTATGAACAGGACTGTGTGATCTGAAGTAATGACTTCATTACTTAGTAATCTGACTATGGTCAAATTATTTAAACTATTTCTCAATTAATCTTACCTGTAAAATTAAAATGATATGTACCTGATTTTAATATTGAGTTCCTGTAGGCAAAGTCCTTAGAAAAGTGTCTGGGACTCAAATGTAAAATGTTACCTAGATGATGATGAATATATTGAGTCTAGATACGTTTAAACATTTTTTGGTATTGGCTTCTTTCCTAATAGCCCTGTGTGGTATTTGGCACTCTTTTTTAATAGTGGCATTTCCTTCCTCTAAAAACTAAAGATTTTATTTTTTGGTTTCTTAGGGGTATTGAAAGCTTACGGTTTTCAATGTGAGCTTCCCAACGTTTTGAACCTTATACCAAAAATAGAGGTTAGGTGATGGAGGCCAGTGTGTGCCACACCATGCTTATTCACCACCGCAAGAAGAAGGGAGATTGTTTCTGTCCATAATCAAGAAAGAAATAAGAATACTCTTGTGACGATTATTTGTATGGAGTGACATTGAACTGAAAATGATCTCTCCTTACTTTGTTTTATTGGACCCCCACAATAACCATGTAAAGTAGGCGTCATTAGTTCCAAATAAAAAAAAATAAGACATTGCGGGTTCAGAGACTTAAATAACTTGCCGAGACTCACTTAGCACGAAATCGTGGAACTGTATCTGGGAGGCAGGTTTTCTATCTCCAGAGCTCCCACTCCTAAATAGATCATTAGGACTTAAATGGACCTTCAACTTTTCTAGTCTAAATCATTATTTATTCAATGAGAAGATGGAGGACAGACAGAAAAAGGACCTGGGCCATGTGACAGAGAGGGAGAGCTGGGACGAGATCCCTTCATGGTAACTTTTGATTTATTGGTCTTTTTTTCTTTCTTTCTATACCACGATATCTTATAAACAGCATTTTTTTTGTGTGGTTTTTTTTAACTACCAAATTTGAGAATATCTAAAATTAAAATAATAACAACCTTTCAATACTTCTGATAAATTACACAATTGACCCAATTCTCTAATTCAGAGACAAGCCAAAGGTTTCCACGTTTCGCCCTCATAAGGTCAGAGCGTCATTACCTAGGATCCTAAATTTTCTCTGTGCAGTTAATGAGCAGCGGTGATGATTAGCAGCGCCTATGGCAGCAGCGCTCTCAATGTGTGTCTCCCACGAAACTCTAGTTTGCTTTACATGAAGCCAGGTTTTCTCCAAACCCCAGAGAATCTAAAAGAAAACTATGGAGGAGACGCAAAGGAGCCAAAGTCGCTCAAGCAGGGTGAGCAGAGGGACCCTCCCCCGCGCATCTCCCGGCCGCGCTCCGCAGGGCTTCGCGTCCCGCGACGGCCTTTCTAACCCTCCGAAGGCCAGGCGGACGCGGAGGGCGCTGCGCTTGCAGGGGCCGCAGCTCCTGTCTGTCGGCCACTGAAGCCCGAGACCTGACTCATGCAACAAGGCCTCGGAGGTGAAAGCGACCAAGTAGGCGCGAGCGAGGCCCAGAGGGACGCGCGTGGCCCTCGGGGCCGAGCGGGGCGCGATTCCCCGCGGGTCAGACTCCCCTCGGGACTCCCTCGCTCGCCCGCTCGTTTGACAAGGTGCCCACGCGGCAGGCACCCGCCGAGCCGGCCGACCGGGTCTGTGCCCCGAGGTGGCCAGGAGGGCGCGAGAGCGCAAGTACTGCACTCAGGGCGGGACAGACACGCGTCCGAGCCGGGAGCCACGGCGGGGCGGGCGCGGACCCTCACGGCTGACACCCCCGGGACGCGGCGACTCCCCGAAACTTCCCTACTGCGCGCCTGGGACCCACGGGGCCCTCCCACCGCGGGTCGCCGCGGCGTGTTGGAGGCGCCGGGAACCTGCCACGGCGACAGGCCCGACTCCCGCCGCGGAGGGTGGCGTCGGCTGTGGCGCGGGACGGGGCTGCCCCGCGCGGAGGCCGGGGGCGCGTGGGCGCTGCCGCTGCCAGGGGGCGGGGGGCGCGGGGGGCGCGGGGGGCGCGGGGGGCGCGGGGGGGCGCGGGGGGCGCGGGGGGCGCGGGGGGGCGCGGGGGGCGCGGGGGGGCGCGGGGGCAGGGCCCTACCGCTTCAAACATGCCGATGAAAAGTTTCTGATGGACTTTATCGCGGCGGCACAGGTGTCCCGTTCTACAGCGCGGCATTTATACTGTTCTGCGTTCCCCACGCAGGCAAGCCTCCTGCGTCCCCGCTGACCCCTGCTGACCCCCGCTGACCCCCCGACCCCCGCTGACCCCCCGACCCCCAATGACCCCCCCGACCCCCGCTGACCCCCCGACCCCCGCTGTCCCCCCTGACCCCCGCTGACCCCTGCTGACCCCCGCTGACCCCCTCTGACCCCCGATGACCCCCCTGGCCCCCGCTGTCCCCCCTGACCCCCGCTGACCCCTGCTGACCCCCCTGACCCCCGCTGACCCCCCTGGCCCCCGCTGTCCCCCCTGACCCCCACTGACCCCTGCTGACCCCCCTGACCCCCGCTGACCCCCCGACCCCCGCTGTCCCCCCTGACCCCCACTGACCCCTGCTGACCCCCCTGACCCCCGCTGACCCCCCGACCCCCGCTGTCCCCCCTGACCCCCGCTGACCCCTGCTGACCCCCGCTGACCCCCTCTGACCCCCGCTGACCCCCCTGGACCCCGCTGTCCCCCCTGACCCCCGCTGACCCCCGACCCCCGCTGTCCCCCCTGACCCCCGCTGACCCCTGCTGACCCCCGCTGACCCCCTCTGACCCCCGCTGACCCCCCTGGACCCCGCTGTCCCCCCTGACCCCCGCTGACCCCCCTGGACCCCGCTGTCCCCCCTGACCCCCGCTGACCCCTGCTGACCCCCGCTGACCCCTGCTGACCCCCGCTGACCCCCTCTGACCCCCGCTGACCCCCCCGACCCCCGCTGACCCCCTGACCCCGCTGACCCCTGCTGACCGTGTTCCACCTGCCCCACCCCTGCCCCCGGCTCTCCCTGCTGCGGTCTGTGCCCAGGAGTTTTTGTTTGTTTGTTTGTTTGTTTGTTCGTTTGCTTAATTGCTCCCCCAGCCCCCTCCTCTCTGACAGATGTACCTCTGAGTCTGTTTCTATTTTGTTTAATTCTGTTTTTAAAGGAGCCAGTTCTGTGTAGAAATCTACCTTAGGTGGATACACTTGCCCTGGACCGTGACGTGTGTGAGGACATCCCTGTGGGATTATTAAAGCAGCAAACGTGGGAGACACCTGAGTGCTCACGGGCAGGTGGCCCATTCTGTCCCCCCGGGCGTTAGAACAGACGGGCCGGCAGAAGGGAACCTGGGCCTCGGCCTGTGCCCTGATGCCCCCAGGCTGCGTTGCCATCAGGTGAAAACGCCAGCACGCGGAGCCACGTGCATCCCATTAACCAACTGTGAAAAACGCCAAGCGGGATATCAACATGTCTGGTTGAAGATGTGCCCCTGCCCCTGGGAGAACACCCAGCGAGGCGAGAGGCTGCCCGGGAAGGGCAGCTGGGCCCCGCTGCCAGCTGGGAGGAAGGGGCGTTTTTCACCGAGTACCTTTCAATGGTTATAGATGCCCCATAAGTTATAATATATATTGCTGAAAGTTTATCTAGACACAAACTGTGGAAAGTTGAGTTTTTGAAAATACAGCGGCAGGAAAAAATAAAATCCAAGCTAGTTGGAAGCTACAGTGTTGATTTTTTTTTTTTTTTTCCTTTTAATAGTAAGTGTCCCGGGTGTGCTCAAAGGCAGAAGTGAGGAGATGGATGGATGGAGAGGAAATGAAATAGAAGGTAAGTGAAAATTATAGGATTTAGGGCAAAAGCAGAAAGCTCGTAGCGGAGAAGACAAATGTCCTTTCTACGAGGTGTCTAAACAGACCACTGAATCACAAGTTCGGACGAAAGCCGAGGGGTGATTCTTTTGTTTGTTTTTGTACCAGTAGCGGGGACTGGGAAGACGTGTGGGCGGGTGCTTCGCCAGACACAGAGGTGAAGGCATAGCTGCCTTAAGGAATGGGTGGCTGGTTGTAGACACTATTTTTTAATAGAACCCCTGTCCATGGCCAAGCAGGGGATACAATCAAAGCGGGAGGCCGTGGCGTGGAGACTTAGAAACAAGCGTGTCTGCCATTCTTAAGGCCTCACGCCTTCCTCTTACCTCACTAATGAATTGGTGCAGTGACATAACCTACCAGTTGATTTGTTTGTCGTGAGGATAAATCAGGTAGTATATAGACGACATCTTGGAAAAAAGGTGTAAAATATTATTCAAAGAAAACGTAAAAAAGAAATACAGATGAGGCATGTTTTGGTTAATATTTCAGTCTTTTCTTTGGAGTCAGTTGCACTGATGGCGACATTTGGAATTAGGCTGAGGTTTATTCAGTCCGTGTAAGAGTTTAACATTTAGGGTAAATGTGGACACCCCACTGCATTTACTCTGACGAGGGGCAAGTAAAATATAAAATTTAACTTTGTGGTACATCGGCATTTGTTCTGTTTAAATTTATGTTAATTTTAGCATAATATTTGATACATATTTGGTGAATGAATGGACGCTGATGATCAGACGCATTCCGGAGGGTTGCTATGACCTTCACCCTGTCTTGTTTCAAATTTTAGGGACTGACCTAAATGTAACTGAAAGGAATACAAAAGCTGTTAAAATAATGAAATCCCAGTACAGTGGCATGAAGGGCACTTTTAGTCATGGTTTTTGAAATTTAAGGGGTAGGGAATAGGAATCTTGGATTAAAGAGCATAGAAGACGAGATTTTAAAAGTGAGAATATTGAAAAAAAAAAAAAAAAAAGCGAACCACAGGTGAAGATACCACTGTCTCAACCTCTATCTCATCTATTTATCCATCCATCTGTCTGTCTGTCTATCTATGCATGCAGGTGCATATGTGTATGAGTTAGTAAATAAGAAAGACAACTAGAGCAATATAACTTTCCTTAACAGGGCTAGTATTAAACCTTGAACAATTGATGAAGTGGAGAGTCACTACTAATTGAAATTAGTATCTCAGCTCTGACAAAAGAAATTTTACAGTCCAATTGGGAGTAGGATATCTTTTCAGGAAATAAATAAAAATTGAGATAAATAAAACAGGACCTGAATCGTGACAAGCCTTCTTCCAGCCATTTTTTATTAAATACTTCACCATTACCCTAGGGAAATATTTCAGAAATTTTATGCAGTCAGTCAAACACCACCTTCACAATTCTTGTCATATTGGTTGGCCATGTCAGAAGTATTACTGACTGCTTTATAATATTTTTGTTTATATCAACTTTAATTTGAATTAGAATTTTTGAAAGTAGTCTCTTCCTATGCAACTATTTCTGTGAAACGTTGAGTTTGATATTATAGTTATATTGCTTCTAATACAGACAAAATAAACTTATAACTAGTAAACAGTGTTCACCTGTTTTGCTCCGAAAATTGTATCAAACACTATAATTTGACCACATTTATTAACTCTGGCATAGTGAGAAGGGACAATTAAAAAAACCCATTACTTTGGCTGTGACTAATCTATTTAGATAAACAGTAAACATTATATATGTAAATTAAACAGTATATGTGTAATGAAGTAGCACTAAAATTATTCTTAGAGAAGAAAATGCCTGCAGTGACTTTGGGGAGGGTCTAGGCAACAAGTAATTTGGTTCTTTGAGGTGGCTTGAGGCATGACTGACAGACAGTGTGCTTTGGGGGAAGGCTTCAGTCCCTGCCAGGGTGGAATCTGTTATAGGAAAGAAAATATTTTAACAGTGCAGAGAAGATTGTAGCCAGGTAATATTTTGGCGATGGGTTGCCGAATGTTTTCTGAAATAACAGGGGCTGTCCTCATCATTACAAACTAATTCTCACCTCGCACTCACTCTAGTTTCCAGTAAAGTTGCCACAGTTGCTGCTCATTGGTATGAGTGGAATTTTGTGTTCTCAGAGGCTGGCCTAGGAGCATGGTCCCAGAGGCCAAGGTGACAGTGAGCATTCACATTCGCCCCCAGGAATTTCAGGACATTTGAGAGGGACTTTGGACTCAGTGCAGAATTGAAGGATATGGGAGCATTTCAGACTCAAGGGTCGATCTTATTACAGATAGTGCTTCCAGTACAAAAGTGTGGATTCTGTTCTCAGTAAGTTCAGTTTTGTTGCTGGTTTTTATACTGTTTCCAGAAAATTAGTCTTTAAGATCTTTAGGAAAAAACAGTGGAGTCAACTGGGAGTCATAACAATTGCAGGCAGAAGCCTAGCCTCAGAGTAGGTTGATCAAAACTTGGCTCCCCGAAGAAACTGCATGGGTTCATCCCACCCTCCACACACTTCCTCCCTCCTGCTCCAAGAGTCACAGGGGAGTCACAGCGATCTTTGGTTGGGTTCTCTTAACAGCAGGTTTTGAGACAAAGCTTCATGTGCAAATCATTTATTTGGAATGTGTAGGAAACACCAAAAGAAAGTAAGGAAGTGAGTTTAATCCTTCAAGGAAACTTTGAGAAATGCACTCTTCTCAGAATATCCCACTCAATGAGTTTGAGTTTATACCTAACTCTCAGGAGTCATTTCTTAAAGGGTGTAGGGGTTTGATATCTATTTCTCCAGTACATCCAGCCTGCGCCATGTGGGCCAAGTGGCCAGAGGCCAGATGAAGAGCTCTCTTGCGCACACTCAGCCCCCAGGCAGCAGGCTGGCACCTGGAAGTTGGCAGCAAGTACACTGAATGAGCAAGTTCCCCAGGATGTGAGCAAATGAACCTACAGCTTCTGTCCTAGTAGCTGAACAGGCAAGGCTTCCTCTCTCATTCTGCCACAGCACTTTGAACAAAAGGGAAAGAAAATCAGCAGACGTTTTTCCTAAGGCCCCTACTCTAACAGTGCTGGGAAACTGTGTTACTATATTGTAATAATTAGCATGCACATATGTGCAAGTTAGTACCAGCCTAGTTAGTTGGTTTGGATTTTGGACTTTCTTTCATAATGATCACAATGATGTCCTGGCATACACTAATGTCTACCAAGTACAGGAGCTGGTCTACATTTTTACATAAGGTGACTAATTTAATCTTTACACCGCTTTAGTAATGTCCCATTACTATACTCAAAGTGTTAGGTGAAGAAAAATGCTCAGGGGGGAAATTACTCCAGGATGCATTGCAGCAAAGTCTAGGTGTGAAGACAGATGATGAGACCATTGGTTTTGTTTTTTTTTACTTTTCAAAGGCCACTCATTACCTTTTAAAAGATTGAGATGTATGCCCCTATGCATGTTAAGGACAGAAAAACCTTTGGTAATCCAAGGATACAATATGGATAAAATAGGATGTAAAATGAGAAATGATAAAGCAATTGTCTTAGTCTGTTTTGGACTGCTGTAATAACAGAACATAGGTTGTGTTGCTTAAACAAGATACATGTATTTTCTCACAGTCTGGAGGCTGAAAGTTCAAGATCAAGGGGCCAACATGTTTGGTTTCTGGTGAGGTCATTCTTCTTGGTTTTGGGATGTCCATTCTCTCACGGTGGCCTTGCCTGGCCTTTTCCGGGAGCATTTGCTTGTCAAGAGGGAGCCCTGGTATCTCTTTCTTTCCTTACGAAGTCACCAATCACATCATGGGGGCTCCACTCTTTGGATTTCATTTAAATCTAATTACCGCCCAAAGGTGTCACTTCCAAATATTATAACTTTGGGGGTTAAGGCTTCGACATACAAATTGTGGAAGGACACGCACTTTCAGTCCATCACAGCACTAGAAGGAACAATTTCCCAAAACAGATTTTGCAGAATGTTCGTAGGTATCATATGGAAGAAGATAGACAATGGAAGTCAAATAAATTAGGCAAATGTGAGGTTAAGCAGTGTGATTTTGTTTAATACATATTTAAAATTTTAAATTTGTTTTTCTGCAGGACATTTTAGATTTTTAAAATATGCTAAACTATATTGTGAATAGCCAAGAAGGTCAAGTATCTATTTTGCCCAGAATTAGTTGATATGGACTCTTCCTTCTGATGGACACACTCTGAGGAGAAAGACTGGGTTCTGAGCTATTTCATGCTGGATAATCTCCCTCAAGTTAATTTGTTGACAAATTTGCCACTTTAGAGTACCTAAATTAAGTAGTGCTGGGTTAATCATTAGAAGCATTTATGTTTTCTTTTTAGAATTTATGTCAGGTGAGCACATTGCAGAAGATTATTATGTCAAAGATGGGTTTGTGGGAGGGCCTATTCAGTGATCAAGGCCACTGATGGCCCCACTGCTTTCACACTGTCAATTACGCATCATCTCAGACTTCCCTTAGCCAAACCAATGAACTTTATCATGAAAAATGAGAAGGAATAGTCTCGGTCAGTCATAGTCCAGAGGGAATTCCCCCATCTCAAGGACTCACATGACACAATTTCTTTTTAATTCCACACTTTATTTATCTTTTGATAAATTGCCTTCTGCTCTTCTTTATTATTTTTTTAAATTCAAATGAATAAAACCCTGTGGTGAATCTTTTTAAGTTTTTTCAAAATTCAGCGACAGAGAAATCTTCAAAAATCACAGTAAAGTATTTTTAAGGACTTTATTCTCTTCCCTAGACTGAAGTGACACTGTGAAGTTTCACATAATTTCCAGTCTGCATCTCATAAAATGCTGGCAAAATTTATTCAATTCAAATTAAATAGATGTAGCACAGCGTAATCTTTCTCTATTAAATATGTCACTTTTTGCAATTGTTTCTTAATATCCCTCACAGCTTCTATCTAAGATTAGCACTTTCTTTGCTGCCGGAGTTTCACTAACCTACTGAATTATTCACTGAAGCATAACCTTCAGATATCAGGTTAGAAAGACCTTGATTATAGCAGGAAGTGAACTGTACAAACCATTTTTCTTTAAAAGAAAATTTCTCAGGATAGCAAAGTCTGAAATGAGGTAAGTATTAAATGTGTGTAAAAATTAAGTTCATAATTGATAGGAATTTAGCCAACTGTGACATCCTGCGTTTTGTTTATTATAATGTATAATTCCATCCTCAGGATGGCAAAGCAGCCCAAGAACATGCATGTCGCTGTGCTGCTCATCCAACCCCAGAAGACACCAGCCTGGGTTCAGATTTAACAAATAAAATTGTTGCGTGTTAAATCACGTTTTATACAGTCTCTAAATGTTCAGATTCATTTTTTAAAAAATGTATCTCCTCTTTATGTGCTCTTCTCTTTTCTTCCCTTCACCATGACGTTATTTCCATGTTCTAAACACCAGTGTTCATGGTGAAGTCAGCAATCCACCACGGGGCCTCCCTGCAGCAAATCCCATTAGCAACGGCCATTGCTTTATCTCAATTCAGTGCTGAAAGGCTATTAGAATACCGACAGAGGAGACAACACTCTTGGAACACCTTTGCTGGTGTTGAAATCAGGAAACTCGCCACTCACAAATCAGCCACTTCATGACCAATCCGCTGGGTACACAATCGCTCAAGTGCAGCCCTGATACTTGGCAGTGAGTTGCTACTACTGGTCTACCTTTATCTGTATTTATTCCATCAGCTGTTGGGAGAGATTTTTTTTTTCTCTTTTCTACAGTATACTTGACCTCAGAGAGCATTCCAGTGACTTTCCAAATACTCAGATGGAGCATATATTTTTAAAATATCAGTTGACTTATTAATGTTAGGCTTCTCCTACCATCACCAGTGTTGTAAAAGTCAACACAACTTAAGAATGTCAATAGGGAGGCATGCTGCATTATTAAAGAGTGCGCTTTGATCAGATTTGCTACATAGATTTGCTGTTCAGATGGTGGCAATAAACGGAGAAACATTTTCACCATGAATCAATGTAAGTGGCATAGACAACATCAACAATTTTCTTTGAATGTTGCCCACCCTATTGCCTGACAAAAGTACCAATAGCATTCTCTTCTAAAATTTTAATCTGGTTGAATGATTATTTGAAAGGCTTTTTATAAGCACTTAGGGAAGTGCCAAATAAGCATGTGAAATGACAAGTTGCTCAAAACAGTGCGCTGGGGGAGAAAGACCCAGGAAATGTGCTGGTAAAAAGAAAATTGTAAAAACACCTTTCCTTTAAGAAACAAAGAAAAATCTTATGGGAACAAACATCTCAACAATTTGCCATTTTGTTCAGATGAAAAATTCAATTATTATACATTCATACCAATAAAATATTTCTTACTGAAGAGAAAACTATCAGATTTGGGGGGTTTTATAAGGAGTTACACATGGTCTATTAGAGTAAAAATGTATATATTTTCTCTTCTCTCTACTCCATGAATTTTTATCCTGTATGTACTTCGATTTTTGAAAAATATAGTGATAATAGTGGAAGAAATATGCTCCTTTTGTTGCATGTGTGTCATACTTTGCCAATTTGATATAATTTAAATCACTTGTATCTGGCAGCTGCACTTTCTGGGTGGGGCATGAATTTAGAAAATAATAGCATCAACGTAGGAATGTGAAAAACATCATATGAATTATTAGTAAGGCAAAGTTTGATCATGTAGTAATGAAGGGTGAAGTAATAGGTTATTTTCCAAGAAAATTCCCAACCAATTCTCTTCCATTTGTCTCAATAATGTAGGCTAGATTTAAATTACAAAGAATTTTTTCAGTGGAGGGAGGCTATATAAAATTGCTCTCTCATTTATAATGATTAAGGCCCTAAATACGTGCAGAATGAATAGGACACTGTCTAGCCCTTGGGGAATTCAGTCTTAGAAAGGAGCTCTTGTCTCCATCTAGTCAAAGACAGTGAGCTCAGCCTAGCACAGGGATGGCAAGTAGGTGGGAGTCATTCCTCCTCCTTATGTTCATGTCACAAGTATTTTCATCAGCCCTTCTTCTTGCTGATCTCAAATGTGACCAAAATCTTTCTCAACGAAGTGCAAATTAGCATTCAAGTTGAAACTACTTTTCTGTCTCTGATTAAGTGGACAATTCTCATTTGCGATATTTCTACCATGTCTGAGGCTATGTATTCAGTATTTACATGGAGAGGGAACAAAGAATGAACATGTTAGGTGTGCCAGGAAAATATGCCTCAGTGGATTGCCTTGAAGACAAAGATTGATCATACGAATTTGTCTGAAAGTCAGGAAATAGCCCAGTGTGAATCAGAATTCAGGAGAAGGTCTGGGAAGAGTTCTCTCACAGGTCTCCCACAGATTAAAACAGGACATGATTTGTTTGATACTCCTGATGATAGTTATAATGAGCTCCAGAATCATTCTGTACATAACCATCATCAAATTTCATTGTAATTTTTTAATGTAATGCCTGCTTTCACGAGAGACCACATGTTGTCTGAGGGCATAGAACATGACTGTCTTGCTACTGCTTTATATCTAGTATATCGTAAGGGGACCCCTGGTATAGAATAAGTGCTCAATAAATGTTTAATAAATGATTAAATTAACTGGATGACTATCTGAAAGTGCTTGATATACGAAAGTTCAGGCAAAGGTAAACAAAAATCTAAATCTAAATGCAGGATAAGATGACTGGATATACCTATATTCCTCAGGCTAAACCCAGGTATGATCTTGGCTTGGCAAAATTTCCACTGGTAACAAACATACACTTTGATGTACTTGAAATCACCCGATTCTTAACCAGTTTAATTCGTGCCAGAAAAACAGAGGGGAATGAAGACTGTCAGGGGATAGATATGTAACTGAAAAAGAAGAAGGAACATGGTAGATGTCCTGAAAGTTAATAATTAAGTAAACTGGGCATGTGTTGGGATGGGAGAAGCTTTGGAGAAGGGACAGTGTGTAGAAAAATCCTGTGTTAATGGACCCGAGGGTGCTGGACCCCTGGAACCAAAGCTTCATGTAAGGTGGAGATTCATTTCTCCCTTTATAGTCTTTCATTTTCTTCTTTCTCTCTTTGAGTTTATGCCTTCTCAAATTTACCATAGCAACTATATATTACACAGCAATCCAGTGTAAGCAACACATACTCTGTGGCCCTAAGATAGCTCATGACAGTGCAACCAATCCATGCCCATTCTGTTGGTCTACTTTCACTCATTATGGGAGATTTAATAGTTATACACAGGGAATTACCAAAACTGATGGAGTGAGGACTTTTTCTCCTCCCCAAACATTTCCTTCTTAAGATCTTTTATGAGATTGCTAATTAAGAATGTGAGGCAGGCATAGTAACCTCTTCCTCTACATTGTCTGGGTATGGTGGTTATGGTACTACAGAGAAGGCCTTTTGCTGGCATTCTGGAATTCATCTGTGGTTTTTCAAGAGCTGAACATCATTATTTATTGAGACATCCTTTGCACCTGTCCCCGATGTCTCTTTCGTTACCAATAAAAACTATACCTGTGAGCAATGGTTGTGGTTTGCCTGTGAAAAGAGGCCACAAAGATGGCAAATGGAACTTCTGCTGCTGGTCATTTCAAAGCACTTGCTTCAAAACACACACAGAAAATTTGAGTGATGTCCCCAAGCCATATAAGAAACTAGGTCAGATCACTCATGAAACAATTACTCATTTCTGTGGCCCCCTCATCACTTCCTTGACCAACCAAGTGAATATTTCACTAGTGGGCTATTCATGGAAAACCAATCAAGATTTGTGGCAGGGTGATAATTTATTTCAAATTTATGATGGTAGCCCCAGTATACATTAAAGGAAGTGCTTTGCCCTTATTTTTCCTATGTAGAGCCAGATGAGGATTCTGTGAGTTAGGTGACTATTTGGTAATTACGTGAGGGCTGCAGATGGAGTAAGCAGCCACTTGAAGAGTGTGATTTTATAGTTTTTTTCAGAAGTGCCCTTTTACTGATTCTGTTTCTCCCAATGACTTACCACCATACTGGACATTTTCACTCGAATCACTCCTTGTGGATCCCCTCAAGACAAAGCTTTTAGCAAGTTGGACTAGTCTGCTTTGAGGAGGAGTAAAAGGTTGAGAAATTAAGACTCGGAATTACCAAATGCTGGAATAGTCAGGACTCTGTCCTCAGATGATTCCTCCTTAACTCTTTCCCTAAGTGCATTTAAACTATCCAGTGCCAGTAAATCAAATTTGTATGCCGATACTTTCAAGTTTTATCTCACTCTAACTTTCCCTCTGTGCTCTAGTATTTTATATCTAACTTCCTTTAAGCAACTCTTCTTGTGTGTGGTCGGCATCATAAACCCCATCCGAAAGCAAGGTCCTCTCCCAGCTTCCTTCATCTTACCAACGGGTATTGCTCTGCGCCCAGTTGCACAAGTCTGGACCCTGGGAGCCTTAATTACTGGTTTCTTTATTTCCTCACCTGGCACATCCAGCTTATCAGTGAGTCCGGTCAGCTCTGCCTTAAAAATATATCCATTTCTGCACCATGCCCAGAATGAACTTGTGAAAATGTCCACATAATTAAGATATTTCCCTACTTAAATTTCTCCAATATATTCTCACAGAATTTAGAATAAAATGGCAAATCCCACCCTTGTACTCAGTACACTGGGCGTCATACTTTGTCCTCATGTATTAGTAGTCTGTCCAGGTTCCCTGTGCTTTGATGCTTCAGTCACCTTGGATTCCCCCCCCCCCTTAAGGTCATTTACACTCAAGGACCTCGCTCTGGAATATTTGACTTAGCTCCCTTATTCCATTCATGTCCTCACTACAAGACAAAACAAACTTCCTTAACTGTTGGGTTAAATGGTCTCCCCAGTCACCCCTCTCACACAATATTGGTATTGTCTTTAACAGGGCTTATCGATCTCTGAATTACCTAATTTAGTTGTTTACTTTATTTTGGTCTGATCCCTTTTTCTGAGAACAAGGATCTTATCTGTCTTATTTACTATTTCTGGGGCATATGTGAAACAATGATTAAAATACTGTAGAGACACTGCACACATTGTTTGAAGGACTAGAGAACTAATAGCAGTAAAATCCTAGTCTCTTTATGTATGGCTTTTGTATTCTTTCCACTTAATTGGTATATTAGCAATGAATACCAATGTATATATTAGTTTGAAATGTAGTTTAATGTATAAACTAGATTATGCTATAGGATAATAGTTATATAATAATAGGATAATACTTAAGATAATAATTATTTAATAATTAGATAAGAATTATTTAATAATTATTCATAGGAAGTCTGATGCCAGTCAGTGGAGTTGTTCTTCCATCGGGTGATTCAGGGATCCAGGCCCCCACATGTGATGCTATGGTCTCCCAGGGAGGAGGCACACTAGCTCTTGATGTTGGGGTTAGAAGTGAAACAAATCACCTCTGATCAATCAGTACTGGCTGGAATTAGTCTCATGGCCCAATAGAATGGCAGGGGAGGCTGGATTATTTAGGGGTGCATGCAATATATTTGGTAAGCAGAATATTAATGGCAAGTTGGGCCACTTATAGGAATAAGATGTGGAGGAGCATAGGAGAAAAGAGGTCAGGAGATAATAATTAGAAAAGAACAGAGAGGGAGGGAGAGAGAGAGAGAGTGGAGAAACACTGGGATATACTGACATTGCTCTCTGGACTCTGCAAAGCCAGTGATCATCTCTACACTGGTGAAAACATTTTTCCATTTGGTCTGCAGCTGTAGCTAACATTGTTTCCTGTGCCTAGTATTATTTGAAATTTTGGCTCTTAAACGCATGTTCTTCTTGATCCTTTTGCTCTAAAGTATCTTCCCACCCTCAGATGGCTCCACCCCATGCTGGCCTTTGTGTTCCACTTCACAGTTAATCATTTTAGATTAATACCAGGGACACTCTTGCCTAACAGAGTTTCAGCCAGAGAGGGAGAGAGAGAAATCCAAGAAGGAAGCTTCTGCTGAGTGAATATGTCTCCTCGTTTTCTCCCGTGTTTTACATGCTCTCTGGTATAAAAGAAATCCCGGAAGTCGATGGATTAAATATAAATGTGAAGTAAGGAAATATGTGATAAAAGAGAGGCAGATAAAAACCTACTTGAGCCCAAAGGGCGGACCATGTGGTGAGCTGATATAATACTTTAATTCTGGCATCCCCGTGGCTAGCCCAGGTTGACAACATTTCAAAGATGACAATTATTTGGAATAAATCCAAGATTATACTTTAAATAAAAATGTTCATAAATCATAGCTCTTCCACTATGAATAGGACAAGCACATAAGCAATTACTTATAGGAGCAGCATTATCTTGCAATTCAAGCTGTTTCTTAAGTTGATTTGACTAAAAGCTTATTTTTCCCCCCAAAGTGAAAAATGAAAACATTCAACTTGTCCTGCTTTGTTCTCTATATGAAGTTCAATTAGATGAATCATTTATTCTCTCAAAAAGTTAAATGAATGAAAAATGGTAGTTCAAGAAAAAGGAAAAAAAAAAAGCCAGTGTATGTAGAGTGAATAGAGCCGGGTAATTGCTGCAGCAGGGGGTGGATGGGTCGGGAGAATCAGGACCCTCCCCCCAGTGAGAATAGCGTGTGCCACAGAGGCTCTGGACTTAGGCAAAAATTCTCTCTGTGCATTGGTTTCCAAAACAACAGAGCCTTCAAAATTCATTTTCTGCCCATTTTGTGGTGCTTAAGAGTGAGCACCTCCGACTTCTAGTCCTAGGTCTGCCACATACCAGCTTTGTGTCCTTGGGTGAGTTTTTAAATGTGTGTCAGTTTCATCATTTGTACCATGAAGATTTAACCCTACAGTATGGGCTTAAATGAGATGATACATGCAGAGCTCTTAGTGCAATACTGGGCACAAATTACATGCCAGTATATATTATTAGGGTACAATAAAGAATTATATATATATATACACACACATATAT
This sequence comes from Miniopterus natalensis, assembly GCF_054644295.1. Lineage (NCBI taxonomy): Eukaryota > Metazoa > Chordata > Mammalia > Chiroptera > Miniopteridae > Miniopterus > Miniopterus natalensis. The sequence continues at coordinate 29,424,312 of NC_142096.1, forward strand.
ATGTATGTGTATGGGCACAGATAGGTGCAGATCTATCATCATCTATGACACTTAGGCAATTAATTTATGAATGCTCACTTTGCCTATTAAAGGTTGTAATCTCATCACTGTTTCCTATCACAAGCTCATATAACACCAGGTACCATGTAAAATCTTTACTCCTTCAATTTCTCTTTTTTTTTTTTGGTTAATCCTCACCTGAGTATATTTTTTCTATTGCTTTTCAGAGAGAGTGGAAGGGAAGGGGGGGGGGCAGGGAGAGAAAGAAACATGGATGTGACAGAGACAAGTTGAATGGTTACCTCCCACAATTGCCCCAGCTGGGGGTGGGGGCAAACCTGAAATCCAGGTATGTGCCCTTGGCAGGGCACTGAACCCGAGACCCTTCAGTGCATAGGCCAATGCTCTAACCACTGAGCAACACTGGCCAGGGCAGCTCCTTCACTTGCTTAGTGTAGACAAATGTTTCTTTGCTACCTGTACATCTTGGTGATATATCAGTTGTGTTTCAAACTCGAGGATAAAAATGGTCCAGGATGGAGTGTGCTACACACCCATTTGGCATGGGAAATAGCTCTCACATGCATGCCAATGGAATAAGGTTTTCTTGATGCAAAGAGACGCTGTAAATTATATATGAGTAAACGTTACATTCCCAAGCAGTGAATACAATTCAGAGAGATGCAGAGAAGAAATTACAGAAGACAAATCCATATTAGTTCCAAATTAGATTTCTTTAACACATTGAAAAATACTAAAATGTAATGGGAATGGATTAATCCTACAGACTGCTCTGGATAAAATTACCTTTTAAAATGGAAAGTAAAGATGTTTATGCTTAATATAATGTCAGTAAATATCCCCATGGAAAAACTTGATGGGGGGATTGGAACTTGAAAAAATTATTCTAATATTATCTGAAAGAATTTATATTAGAGCAGTGACTTTCAATCCTTTTTTATTGTAACCTACAGCATGATGCATATTTAGAGTTGTGACCCAATCCATGTGCACACACACACCACACACACCCCCCCACATGCAAAACCAATAAAGGTTTCATACAATAATAATTGCCCCAAGTACATGTAATAAAATTTAATATTTTTTGTAATTATTTATTACCTATTAAATATCAGTGGCTTCTAATAAATTAATTCCCAGGACCTTAACTGGATTATGCCCCCCATATGTTTAAAATACACTGTTTTACAAAATATTCAAGTAAATCTTTCAGAATAAGAGTTTTAAAGGAGCCCAGCTGGGCGTGGCTCAGCTGTTGAGCATCCACCTAGGATCCAGGAGATCGAGGTTCGATTCCTGGTCAGGGCATGTCTGTGGGTTGTGGGCTCGATCCCCAGTAGGGGGGGTGCAGGAGGCAGCCGATCAATGACGACTCTCTCATCATTGATGTTTCTATCTGTCTCCCTCTCCCTTGCTCTCTCTGAAATCAATAAAGACATATTTTTTGAAAAAGAGTTATAAAGGAATCTTTAACATATATATTCACATGGATAAGAAAGTTATAGGCATATTAGTGAAACAGTAGAGAGTCTTGAATTATACCCATGTCTATATAAGCAATTTCACATAAAATAAGGGTGCAGTTCCAGTAAGGGGTAAGACCATATATTGCACACACACAAATTATTAGTGTAGAATTGGAAAGGCCTAGACACAGCCTGACCCAGCAGCAGTGAGCATCCCAGGATGCAGGCTGTGGTTTTGGAGTAATGGGTGGCACCAAGTCCAGGGCTGGGATGGCAAGGCTGACTCTGAGGCATAGTGACAAACCCCAGAGAGTGAAAGCTGACAGTGGTGACTGGGACAAATGGGGCGATTTACACTTCACAAAGGATAAACCTGGAAATTGATCTAAACTTGTTAAATATGTTTAATCAAACAAGTCAAAAATATATTAAAGAAACATAATGGGAATAACATTATCTTGAAAACTGGTTAAATCGGAGGATCGAAGTAAACATGATCCTGCCTTTCTGTATGAAGTAAACCATTAGATAAAAAATTGGCAGGTGCGGGGAGTTCCTTCTAGAAATATTTCTTAGTTTTTGATATTTGAAAAGAGTCATAAGGGTCAACAGAACATGCTCACTTCAGGCTATTATCTAAAGTCAAAGAGGAGAGTATGGCATATCACAAGAAAGGGGGTGCAGGTAGCATAGGGGATCCAGGAGATGGTCTCCTCCCCGTGGTTCTCACTCCCAGCCAGCTACGCTTCACCTCTGAATTGATCTGTGCAATGAATTTTGGCTTCAGGAGAAATCAAGGCAGAAGCAATAAGAGATGGTAGAAAATGTGATATTTGCCTCAATATCTGTTTTTAAAAATAATTACTGATCTTCTTTCTGTTTATTGCTTCTTCAACACAATAGTTAATGGATTTGAAAGGGAAGTTTTGATGTCCTTAAAATGTTTGGATTAGTAGGCAAGCAAAATTACTGTGGCCTTCAAATAATTTATTGAGTAAAAATGTAACTGGGATTAGAAGACCAAAATGTAAAAGGTTGTAATACGAATTATCATAGAAATTCCCTGGGGTTTCAAATGGTGAGAGTAAGATTGGGTAAAAAAACATTGGTGAGAAGTAGTCAATGATACAGTGATAAGAATAGATGCTCATTAAACACTGGGTGGAGGGTGGGTATTTGAGATAATATCATGATATGTAAATGCCTTTAAGCTTTTTTTTTTCCCAGCTAGGAGAACAAGAAAAATGTGGTCTGATGATTCTATTTGTGCATGTGAGGATATTGCGAAGAAAGTATGAAAGGCCCAGCCAGTGTGGCTCAGTGGTTGGGCATCAACCCATGAACAAAGAGGTAGTTGGTTCAGTTCCCAGCCAGGGCACATGCCTAGGTTTTGGGCTTACTCCCCAGTAGGGGGCATGCAGGAGGCAGCTCATCGATGTTTCTTTCTCACTGATGTTTCTATCTATCCCTCTCCCTTCCTCTCTAAAACAATAATGAAAAAAATAGGAAGGAGGAAACAGTTGGAGTGTGCAGGAGGAAGAGCAGGCAGTGCTAACTTTCCAATTCTGAGCTTGAGATGATGGTAAACTTTTCCATTTAAAATGACCTGGGAGGGGGGAGGGTTGTAAAGAGTAAAGGGGGCCAACTATATGGTGATGGAAGATGATTTGACTTTGGGTGGTGAGCACACAATGCAGTATACAGATCATGTGTCATAGAAATGTACACTTGAAACCTGTATGATCTTATTAACCAATGTCACCCCAGTACATTTAATTCATAAAGTTATTAAAATAAAATGGCCTGTTAGGTAATCTCACTTTCTTGAAGGGAGAAGTACTTTATACATTTAAGAACTATCATTCTGTATTTTTGATAGAACAAAACACATAGTTTGTTTTTCTTGAAATGATGCCCAATTTTAAGATAATAAGAGTAGCAAATAAGGTGTAAGTTACAAAAGTCTGCATTATTTCCATTAAAGAGCAGGGGAAACCCATACCCACACACACGTGCACACAAGCACAGACACAGGCACACACAAGCACACACAGTGCCCTGCGAATGGTAAAAGAGGAGTTCCTTGAAGAACTGCATTTGCTAACATTCAGGCTGGACTAACACATAGACCCAGCACCCATGAAAATAAAAAACAAAAAGCAATAACTAAATACCAGCCTAGATATGCTTGTGATATGCTAAAAATGAATTTCAAGTACTCAAAGCACCACATAAGAGGAAACTATCAAAAAACTGCCAAGTTTGAGATTTAGAAATGTCACTCACTGATGCTGTTTCCAAACAAAAAGCTTTTATTCTTATGGCAGGTTTTCACAGCTTAAGCGATAAGCTTGTGTTCGGTGTTTGCCTGTGGCCTTTTCGGGAGGTAATTTTTTTAAAACCAGAAAGTCAGTGCATAAGAAAAGGAGCTAATGGGTTAAAAACTGTGTAAATGTTACTGCAGTGAAATTATAGCTTGTAGTTCAGATGAATACTCTCTGCTTCTCGTAGAGCTTTAAATTATGGGCAAAGGCTGGCGATTGTGAGCTCCCCACATTGTGGCGGCCTGTTCCCAGGCCTCATCAGCGGGCTGTCCAATGGGATTACTGTAAGCTCCACGGCAGCCCGCAGCCACTGATGGGAACTCACACCCCTGGACCTTAGATTGCTCTCTTTATTCCGTCCTGTGACGGCTGACATTGCTGGCCTGGTGTTAGGTTAGAAATTAGCATTTTGTGGCCCAAATTTTGCCATCCAGAACACAGTAAAAAAAAATCAAAAAATCAGAGAATAGTGATTTCTTCGGTGAAAAAAGGGACACAGGGCTCCCATCATACAGATGTCTGCACACTTAGGTCAGGAAGAGCTGTTGTGTGGTCTTGGTGGCCACGCTAATGTGGGTGGTTCACTGTTATCACAGCCTCTGCTTAGAAACCAGAGGTTTTCATTTTATGAAACTAAGGACTGACTGAGGAAATATGGGTGAGTCCTTAAAACAGTTAAAATTAAAAAATCATCTTGGGTTTTGGCCTTAAATGTAAAAACTTTGAATTTATCGCTAGGCCAAGAACCTGATTTTTAGCATCATTTTAGTTCTTGTATCTAGAAGTAACGGCAGTATAATACGTGCTCTCTTGTAATAGTTTCTTTCTGATATATATGTCTGAATAAACTGTGACAAGATGAAAGATAAAGGACTTATGAAAAATAAAGTGGTAAATATCATTCATTTTATTTGTGTTTACCCCTTAAATCATTATGATAAAATGACCAAAGTACAGCTATTAGAGTAATCAATGTTTTTTTTTTACCGTCGATGATTCTGTAAATGTCCTTGCACTAATATTTTTCTCTTTATATTTGCTTATGCCCGTGTGCTTACTGAACCTTTATTAAAAACAACTGACTTTTTAGTTTTATATGAACCTGCATTATGGTTAGGACTTACATATAATTTAATTTCTACTCTTTTTGCTAGGGATTAATTACAGCAAAAAAAAGTGGTTTAAATATTAGTAAGGAAAAAATGATACAGTTTTCTTATCTTCTGATTCTTCCTGGGCTGTCCACAGACATGCTAATTTCTCCTGTCATTACCCGTGAGCAAGCTGGAAGGATTCTGACATGTGAGGTGCACAGATTCGGTTAGGAGCCTTGATATTTATCCACCCAAGCTTATCCGTCATCTTTAATCACACACAAGGCAGAATTACTTAATCATTTCATTTTATTGAAAAGAAAAAGAAAGATTTACATTAAAATGATGACATGCAAGGAAAAAATAAATTGAAAATGATTATGAGTAGAAGGAAATGCAGAGGCTGAAGCTCCATTGGTTTTGTGATGCTCATTTAAAGCAATGATCTAGTAAAGCTAAGACATAAAAGCAACGATGATGTTAGCTGTTGGCATATAACCATCGTATCTCTGCATTTCTATTCTGATTCTTAGAAAATTATGTGGGGAAACTAAGACAAATAATTAAACATTAGACCTAATTACCCAGCCCTCCCCACTCTTATCCCAGATTGAATTATACCCTAATGACAATCCTATATAAAGGACCATGACCCCGAATTTAGGTTCAACACCGTGACAATCTTTATGTAAAATACTCGTTTTAGTTCCAACAGCATAGAATAAGGCAAACCATGCAGACTCCAAGAATTGCCAACTTTAGTCTATCTCTGGTAGTATAAGCTTATTTTTCTCAAGCAAGCATGTTTTTGTTTGTGACATATATTATCAATGCTCCTTACTTTTATGAACAGTAGCACATGTTTTACATAAGCATGTGTCTTGCTGCTTATGTTACAGAGTTGGATTTGGATAATTCAAAATAGTTGTTTGGGACATTTTTACTCTTTCCCTAGCCTATCCTTTCTATTTTATAATATTTGTTTCTACTTTTCTCATTGAAATATAATAAGCAAATATTCCAATGATGAGGAATTTAAAAGGTATGTAAAGACATTGATTGACAATAATTTTCAAAGTCTTTTTAAGGATTTTTGAAACAGTAGTCAGTTATCTTCCAATTTTTTTTTCTTGACCTCAAAATATATTGTCTTATAAGGTTGAGTTAACATATCTTTGAAAACAATCTATACTTGAATGGAACAATGTTTAAGATAATCAATTACATCAAATAAGAGCAATTATACACAAGAGAAATTGGAAAACAAACCTTGTTTTGAAATTGAGAAAAAAATTTTTTTTCTAAGATCACAAGGTAACTATATTTATTCATTAAACCTTGAATAGATAGGGATTTAACACCTACTATGTGCCAAGAAACGTGCTAGCTCTTGTGAACAAAATTCCTGGCCCAGAAGATACTTGATTACACTTTACCCATAGTGTAAATTATTTAAGAATTCAGAAAATAAAAATATATTTTCTGCTTTCCTAGATATGTAATTGGCTGCATTTTCACTAAACTTCACTATCTTCTTAACATATACATAGCTAGACAAGCCCTCAGTCAGTGATATTAAACCAAATCAATATTTCAGCATATTCAGACTTTATGTAGCATTCATAAAGTTTATTTTGAATTTAAATGGCACACGTTGAGATGATTCAAGAATATTACTGTTTTTAATCAAATATTTACAATCAACAAAATAATTTAATGCAACTAAATATAAAAATTAAAAGATATAGCTGAAAGACTGAAATAATTTTTGTGTTTAAGTTACAAAGATTATACACAAACTACAGGAAGTGTATTTTGAAAGCCATATAATCCATAAAATTGGTTTTAGAAACACATGATTTATGATATTCTCTAAGGACTGAGGAGCATATATTAAAAATCAACCATTCTTTTGCTCATCTAGTGTATCTTTAAATTTCAGACTCTACACACACCACTTCATACCACAATCCACTTGGGGAGATAAAGAAAATTCTGCTTTTCTTTACTTAATTCCATTGACGAGTTTGCTACTGGAAAATTCAGGAACTTCCCTTTACATTTTTTGATGGTCTCATCATTTACAAGGCCCTATCCAGTTATTTTTAACACAGATTAAAGAATAAACAGAGATTATCACAATATATTTAAATGCACCTAGAGTCTTTCAGCATTAATTAAGCAAATAAGCACTTTATTTTTTCACATATTAAAATTTTAGTTGCATTCAAAAAAGATATTTATATACATGTTTTGAAATTAGGTGATTGATACTAATTATATGAATGTGTATTTTCTGTGAATTTTGAACTCTATTGTTATAAAAAAGAAACAATGAAAGAAAATGTCCTAACATTGTCATTTACATATTGTTATACAAATCTAAAATAATACTATGAACAATTTTTTGAAAAGAAATTCACAATTATTATCACAGCAATGACAACTTGATTCCTTTTTTTCAATGATCTATTTTAGATATATTTTCATATATTTTGTCAGAGATGAAATCAAAGATTATTTGTGCTTGGTAATGATACAAAATTTAATTGAAAATACATATTTCTGCCATACTTTACTATAATGCTGATTTTCAAACACAGAAAAAATATCAAACCTAAATTATTTCATTTTTATAGTTCTTAGTGACCCATTATGTATTTAAACTTTCAAATGAATCTCTCCTTTTGTATGTAGTTTTCCTGAAAGCATTCATATATTTAAATTATTTTAAATTATCTATTTAAAATTAAAATGAATACTTAAGATAACAGACACACAGAAAAATAAGAATTGTAGAATCAGATACTAAGGGAATAACAAATAGAGTTACTTTAACTTTACAGCAATAGGTGGCACTGTTACCTAAATACTCTTTGATTTGAATTGAAGAACAGTGGAAATGGATTGTCTCTAAATATAATTTCATGTATGTAAACAGATGAGAACACGGATGTCAACTTTAGAAATCTGGGGATAGTTTGTTATCATTATATTTAGTATTATTTTTATTTACATAGCCAGCAATATGTCAAATAGAAGTGCCGATTAAAATTTATGGCAATAAATATGATTAAAGAGGTACACATTTACTATAATTTATGAGTACATTAACTTTTGAATACAAATAAAATTAAGTCACTTAATATTTAATATTTTTCCTGCAAATTTTTACTTTATAAATTTCTAATCCTATGGAATTTAGGATTAGAAATTTTCAGGTGTTCTAAAAACCAATGATTCAGAATGCTTAAGTTGATGACTAAAATTTACTTGATATTGTCGTGTTTCTTTTGTTGGTGTTTTGTGTAGTGTATAAATCAGAGGCCTATCATGTGGTGTAATGTATGTTAATATAGTGATTCTTTGCAATGTGCAACCCGTTAGACTTAGAGTACAGAAATGGAATTCTTTCCCCATGGCCAGCATAGTCATTGTTAACATCTGAAAGCGAAAAGGAAAGGAGTAAGACAGGCTGTATACGTGTTCACATTGTTTATGTGGAAGCAAGAATAGCAATAAAGACTGAGCACCTCTTTAAACACTGGGTATGTTGACCTGGGCCAGGCAGATTGCAATAAGATGATTCCTTGTTCCGGGCAGACACAGCCCGTGACCAGGACAAGGCTCACAAAGTCAGGTGTAGGCTACATCCTGCCCCCATGCCTCCTGCCACCTTGGTGATGTGACCGAGTACAAGCCACAGTCTACAAGGTGCCTTGCAAACTGATGTTCCACCAACCGATGGTCAGAAATGGTGGCTAAACATGATGTGATGGTCTTCATGATGATGCTGTTTTGTGCTTAGAGAGTTGCTACTATCTTAAGAGAGAACCACAGCTCTGTGGGAGAGAGTGTGATGCAGGATGCAAACCCGTCAGAAATGAAGGGCCTACTCTTCACCTGCTGCAAGTGCTGCCTGAGAGGAGCCTCAGCTGCCAGCCCCCTGAGCAGATTGCTCCTGCTGAACAGAAGCTTCTGGCCCAAGGCCACCTTCCCTTTCAGGGGAAACCCACACCTAATGAAAAACATGGGGGCATCTTAGCCTCACCTTGAGACAACTCTTAAGGTTCGTCCCAGCTCCAGAACGTCCCCCAGACTTGGTTGAGACCATGGGGGCTGCATCTCAGTTCAGTTTCTACCTCAGCCCCTGTTGCTTCCATACTTTCCCTTTCACAGGGGTCATCCCCTGGACACTCGCTGATCACCCTCTTGCACAGTTATCTCCATTCGAGCCCACTTACTGGGGAATCTAACCTGTGCTCTCCTCCAAGATAGGATGAAATTTGACCTAGAGGAGGCCAGAGCCTTCTCTCTACTGTGCTCTGCAGCCAGAAACCAGGCCACAACAATAGTAAGGCATGTCATCAATGAGTTTTTAACCATTAAAACAACTGATAGAAGGGGGGAAAAAATTACACCAGCACTTAATAATGCTTACTACTAGATTCCACGAGTGCTCAATAAATGTTTGAACTGAATGTTGTTCTGGATGCATACAGCATGCAGTTGAACAGTGTAATTTTGTCCATGTTTATTGCATATCATTTGTGTGTCGGACCCCAGGCAGGGACAGAGAGTTAACTAAGGCATGGGTTCTGTATTCAAGAAGCTTCTGGTTCAACAGCATTTCTGGTCTGGTCACAACCCATGTTTGTGCTGTTACTTAGGGAGAATCAGCTGTCAACTGTGGTGCTGCAAACAACTTTCCAAGCAGAAAATCTTTTTCATATGATGGAAACCAAGTCCCATTGGATAATTTGGATTTGGGGGTAAAACAAGATTTCTATTTAAAAAACAGAATTGTATTTCACTTATTCCTTCATCAGGTCAAATACATTTGAATAGATGCCATCACTATTTATTCAAATTTATTTTTAAAAAAAGATGCACCAGAGAGTATTATTATAATTAATTTTAATAGTAACCATAAGCAAGTAATACTTTTTTTGGAGCTACAAAGGATCTTATTTATATGATTCTGCAGTAGTGCAAAGGTGACACTTGGCTTCCACCACCCTACCTGTGTCCCTGGCATCGTTCTCCCTGTGGCCAGAAAGAAATGGAGTCCAGCAATGAGTCGCAGCACAGGACTCCCAGAAGTCTTCATTCATTGCTAAAAGTGGACTTTGGACCCTATATGCTGTCCAAAGCTAGCCAAGTTATAATACTTTATGGTAGAAGGTGCTAAACTGAGATTTAGAAAAACACAAACCCTTTTCTAGAAAAGTGACGTGGCTGGTTGTGGCTTCTGAATGTTCCGTTTAGCTCTTTCCTTCATATACCATCTGCAGGACGCTTATTCATGCTACTGTGCCATTAAACTACCCCGTTACCAAAATTCTCTTTTAATGAAAATGAGAGCCAGTTTATAGATAGATTTTCATTGTACTGTGCTCCTAGATGTGTACTGCTTAAGCCAAATTGTTTAAGCTGAATTTAAGCTTCAGAATCATTCGATTCCATATTATACTGATTAATCATGTAGAATCGACATCAAAGTCAATAGATTTATTAAGGTAGTTTTTGTCTAAATTCATGTAATAGTAAGCCAGTTATAAAAAGCCAGTAGCCAACTTCAAGCTTTCATCATATGTTAGGAATTATTAAAATTCCTAACGATTTGTTAAATTTAAGCAGCAGATAAAAGAACATTCAAGTGTCACAGTTTTATGACTGAGTGCTTCTCATCTTCTTTATTATGAAAACATACTTACCTTTTTGTAGAGGGAAAATAATCTATACGAGTGGGCACGTGGCCTCTAATTCACTTTGCCACGTTTTGCAGTTGAAAATGTCTTACTGTAATGCCAGTTACTATCCTGGTTGTAATCAGTCCATGAAGTTCATTTCATGGAGGCATGATACATGGCAGAGCAGAGCAAAGCAAGCAAAGCAAACAGTGCCCGATTTTTCCAGTCACTACAAGAGAAAGTCTTAATAGTCTATAAATTAGAGCATTGGGATATCATAAAACATGAAAAATGGTAGTGCAGAAGATGGCCAAGGAAGACCCAGAGCAGTAGCTATATCGATACCTTGAGAGACAGAAAATAACAGTAGCTGTTTATAATTGATGTCTTTAAGGGCCAGACCCAATCCTGAGTGTTTTATGGATACTTGTATATGCGCTCTGATTGTTTTTATTTACGTTTGGACGATGAAGTAACTGAGGTACAGAGAAGTCAAGTCACTTACCAATGAACCCCATACTGGGTGAGATGAGATTCAAATTTCTGGGCACCCTTCCTTCCAAACAGGAGTTCTGTGTTACTGTACTCTAGCTGCCTCTTAGTAATTTCTAATAAACGTTAATGATGGATACATAAAAATTATTTACACAAGAAAACTTTACTTTTTTCTTAAAGTAACAAAACCGTCTAAAAAAATTTGCAAAGGCAGCAAGCTTGCTGAGTCATAGAGATGAAGGCAGCCCTGCAGAATTCTGTGGCCAGGCTCCAGAGCTGCCCTGAGCCCCGGGAAGGCATGCAAAATGCTACAGGAGCTTACTCATGGGGCGTGGGTTCACAGAGTTCATGACAGCCTCAGAGAGATCAGGTCAGTGACCCCAAAGCTTTTGCAATGGCTTCCTTATTACACCATGTAACTTCAGTCTCAGAGATAAATATGCACATATACCCATACATACAGGTATATATATGTAATAGGTAGGCCTGTATAAATGCACATAAATATTTGTAAGTATATACAAATATGCAGATTCCCAGTAAATGTTATTTTGCACGTTTTTGTAGATGACAACATTGTATTACATTTTGAGTAGCTCTTTAACCTTCTCTTTGTCCCAGATACTTTTATCAAAAAGGAGGACAGGCTTGTCTCAAAAGGTTGTGCCAGTGCAAATAATTTCTCAAGAAATGTTTATATTACGTTTTCTTTAAAGACTTTGTAGTTCAGGGGACTGGAAAATTATGATACCTGTTGATTTGTGCAAAAGTCTACTGAAGCAGAGACTAGGAGGCATTTGTTTGTATGTGTGGTGTGGTTTATACTTACTGTATACATATATAATTAGGACAACCTTTGAAAAGTTTGGTTCTAAATGTCAGGAACCAAAAAGAACTCTATCATGTGTGTTATTAATATGTTTCACTATCTAAAAGAGTATTCCATCATGTAGTGGGAATGTCACATTACCATAATTTTCTTATATCAAATGCATGCATTTAGCAAGTACATTAGGATAGTGTCTGCCTTGCAAGAAGAAAATCTCTTTTGTACTGAGCTTCATGATGTCCCGATGTTGAACTGTCCAATCTACTTTAAAAATAGATCAATATTTTAGAAGTAATTTTTATGTCCTTTGCTAAGCATTCCAATACATTTAAGTAAACTGGCTTCGTGTCCACAGAGAACAAAGTAAAATAGAGTTTGGCAATTATCTTGTTAACAGAATCAATGTAGACACAATGTTAAGTGGACAAAGTTGTATTTCTTTGCTTTTACTACTTGTTAAATTGTGTATTTTGTCCGAGTTGTCAAATAATTACCAGATCTTCATTGAACATTTTGTTCTAGAATAGAATAGCCGTTGTCTGACTATTTTATATTTTTACAAACCAAATGTAATCTATTTTAGGTAATATTTTTAATGAAATTTAAATACAGTTGAAAAAAGAATATTTGTAAGTCAAAGAAAGAAAACCAAAAAATTACAACTGGATTATTATAACATTTTAAAATTTAATTTAAAAGTTCATAAATATGTTAAAGATAGAATATTAATTATAGGTAGAATATATAAAATTGCCAATATTTGACAATTTGTGGTCTTCAACTTTCACATGATTCAAGTTAACCTATCAGGGCATATTAATGCCATTGCTGTCTCATGATATATTTATAAGAATATAGCATTTCTTTGAAAATCAATATAATATATATTTTAATGACATATTTAACAAGTTACAATATTAGTTCATCTGCCTCAGAGATGAAAGTGGGCATTATCTCTTTAAATTTGCTAAATGATCCCATTTTTATTAGAAGCCCCAAATTTCATAGCTGGAATGTGTGCTTACTACGCTAACATAGTAATATCATAGGTGCTATGGTAAGTTGCTGTTGTCGTCTCAGCTAGCAATCTGTGCTCTAGCTGAGGTCAGGATTTCGTGGGTTAACCCTTGAGAGGTGTGTCTGGCATGTTGCTGTCAATTAGCACAGATAAAGTCTTGCTCGGCCCTGAGTGTGACACCAGCCAGTTCATCTCCCTGTCCACCTCCTCGCCATCCTGTAGTTTCAAGTAACACGTTCGTGCTGTCTGTACAAACTGTACCTTTAGACTCTGCTTCTCTCTTACCTCCAGACTTCATTTCAGAGCGTCATGCGTACGTATCACTGAATGTCTTTATTTAAGATGGAACTCATGTCTCCCAAGGCTAAGCGACTCTCCAACATGCCATCTGAAGAGCACTCGTCTTCTCAACACCAGAGCCTTGGGATCATCTTCGACTGTTTTTCTTCTTCTTTCCTAGTTAATAAATTATATTGTCTATTATTTCTTCAAAATAGCTCATCTTTCTCTTCCCACTGTGACTTTGTTGATCCTGGAGGTCATCATTGCATGTTAGGACCCACTGCAACAGCCTCTCAATTCGAATCCCCGTTGGTTTTCTGCTCCCCACGCCATTCTTTATACCATCACTAGACAAATGAACACATTACTATCCATTTTCAAAGTCTTTCCTAGTTTCTAAATGACTCAGCCTGTTATTTATGGTCCTGGATAATGTGAAGCTCACATTCTTTCCCCTACATTCCTTCCAGTCTCACCCATGCTCTTTCTTAAATTATTTTCTTTAGTAAAAATTTTCCTCAGTGTGATTCCTTTGCTCACCTGTCTCTTTACTTGCACTTGTAATATTGCATGCACTAGGATGTTCTCTTCCTGGCCTACTTATCAGCTGGACTTATCTAACTATCCCAACAGTTATTCTTTAATGTATTGAAGAGGCTACTTTGCACGATCTATTCATAATCTTTCCATTATTGTCTTGGTTTACAAATTATACATTTATTATTTACTTTTCATATTTTCTTTTCCCAACTAGACTATAAACTTTTTAAAAAAAATTGATTTTAGAGAGAGAGGAATAGAGAGGGAGAGAGAGAGAAACATTGATGTGAGAGAGAAACATTGATCAGCTGCCTACTGTACACACCTTGACCAGGGACTGAGCCCACAACCTGGGCATGTGCCCTGACTGGGAATGGAACTGGTGACCTTCAGTGCATAGGACAGTGCTCAACCAACTGAGTCACACTGGCCAGGGTGACTATGAACTTCTGAAAGTAGATTACGACTGAACATGTTTCACCTTTCCATTGTACCTTAGTGCTTAACTTAATTCCAAATGCTTGAAACAGGCTCCAAAAATACTCTTTATGGGTGTGAATGAGTACAGCATTTAAGAACCCTTGTCTTGCCTCTGGTAAATAATTCACACTTCACAGGCTGAGGTTGGGCCCTTTCCTTGGATGCCACAGTAGTGTGTTCACGAATGTCGATGGAGCATTGATGGCCTGTTGCTTGAGCAGTGGTGCTGAAGTTGTGTGGTTTCAGCTACTTCTATCTCCAGGCCATTTTCAATCTTTCTTATTTTCTTTCTCATATTAGTTTTCAACCACAGATGGTCAGTGTTTAATTTCCTTTTTTTTTTTTTTTTAAAATGCTAACCCACCCTTAAAACCTAACATTAGGAGAATTTGAATAGCTTTGGTTCAAGAAGACAGTCATTCTGCAGGTATCTTTATGAAAGAAAACCAGGGGTCAGAGAAGGAAATCAAGAAAATCATTAAAATCAACAAAACGACTAAGAGCCGGCGCTTGAAGAGCTATCATGTGTTTTGTGGTACCGCTAAGCCCCCATTCGTCACGGGGTAATATTGTCTTGGTCATTCTCTGTCTCCCCTCCTCAAACCCCGAGATCCATTCTCACCCTTCCTGCCCCCACTTAGTGCCCTGAGAGGCGACACCTGCTGTGCATCACCCAGTCTCCCCACCTACTGAGTTTTGGTCGTTTTCAGCTAATGGGACATGCCCGTTGGAGGTGGGTGAGTGGGAGAGGAGACGGGAGAAGTGCGCTTCTTCTCTGCGCCCTGCTTCTCTGGGCACAGCTCTGGGTAGCAGCTGTGACCCTCCATAGCTGTGGGGCAGCAGGGCCTCTCCTCAGGCCCCCGGTTGCCCCCGAGCTCTAGGAGCTCTGTTTTCTCCCCTTGCCTTTTCAGGACTAGGCCAGACTCAGCAGCTCTTCTCTGTTTTTTTAAACCGATTTACACCTCTGTTAATAGATCCTTCTTTTAATTGTCTTCAGCCCTAGTCATTTTGGCTCAGTGGTTAGACTAGTGTCTGTCCGTGGACTGAAGGGTCCCCAGTTCAATTCCGGCCAAGGGCACGTACCTTGGTTGCAGGCTCCATCCCTGGCTGGGGCAACCAATCTATGTCTCTCTCTCCCTCCCTTCTACTCTCTCTGAAAAGCAATGGAAAAAATATCCTCAGGTGAAGATTAAATAAATAAACGAGTAAATTGTCTTCAAACATCTGAGTTGCAGTCTTTTTCCTACCAGGAAACAGGAATGAGCAATAGATCAAAATGGCCATTTAAAAATTGAGACGTCTTTTTGATTCAGGTTTGAAATCTAAATTCGAATGGTTAAGTCAATTTTTGGGTCTCAAATCTTGTGCCATTTTTTTTGGTGTATTTTCTGTGTGAAGTTAAAATAGAAATTAATTAAAACTCAAACTTTTCTTAAAATACAGAATAAAAAAAGGAATTGTTTTTTTAAAAATTACTTTTCTTGAATTTTAAAGAAGTACATATTTGAAATTACTATTTCTTTTGAGATAATTAAGTACTTCTGGTAAAGAGTAGCTTATTCCCTCCCGCTTTAAATGGCAGTGAGGTTATGGAAAGATTTCTGTGTGATGGTGCAGTGTTTAAATTAAATATAGATTTGGGGTTCTGAGCCTGTTGGGATGAATGTGCTGAAAACATGAACCGTCGAATCACAACAAAGTGGAATGATGGTCATTAGATTGGTTAGCACGTGTTTATTTTGTAGACAAACAATTTGACTTTTTCTGAGGCTGAGTTGAAACAAATGGCTTTAGTGTTGTCAAGATCAGATGATTTAGTCTGAGTTTAAATTTCAAGCAGGTCAATTCTTGGGTTCCATTACAGTTACAATAAAAGTGACATTAAAATAAATTTTGTCATTGAAACTCTCTTTTCCTCTGGAATTCTGTTAGCCCAATGAACCAAGCTATACTCTCTATTTTTAGTGTTGTCATCTTCAAGTCCAAAACAGATTTTGTCGTTTATACAACTACTTTTGGTCTTTAAAGTTATCCATCAAAATTTTAAGGTTTGCCTGGACAATGTGCTTAGAAATTCTAGCCTTATATACCTCAAGAACACATTGAATTCTGTCATATATATACATACCTATACATTTTTGGTAGAATAATTCAGCCCATTATGTCCTAACACTCTTAAATTTAAAGCACTTTTTTTTCCTTATAGCCCTTCTTTGTCAAACACAGATATCTCATAGAGCCATAATTTTCTAGTATATCATTAAATTTAAAAAGATAAATATGATAAGACATGGTTCCATCTATGATTAGATTATTTTACAATAGAGAAATTATGAAGTATGGCCCCCAAAACTGATACTATTACAATTTAGTAATGTAAGTGCAAATAAAAGACCTTGAGAATACAGAAGAAATGGATTATTAACATTATTTTTGACACTAATAAAGTTGTTTTCCTTGTAAGGCTATTACATCAGGTGACTAGGTTTAAAATTCTTTGAGGGCAGAGGCCAGGTATTTGCTGTATCTCTTCAGGGACAAGGCACCACTTCTTGAAATGATAGTCATATTCTGGTGCGAGACAAATCAAAATAGCACAACTCTTCTTGATCAAATGTTCTGGGGAGAAACCAAATTCAGAGTAGAGATCCTAAAAATTATGTGTGCAAACAGAACTCTGCTTCTCCACATCTGGGCCCCGCAAACAATCACAGAATGCCAAGACTATGAGGATCTGTTCTCGTCCCTGGCAACTGCTATTCTCTGTCACCAATTCCCAAGACCTAGAGGAATAGAGACCAGTCAGTCACACCAAAGCCACTGGTGGGCCCCACAGTGAAATTCTAAGAGTACCCAGAATCCACCTCACCTTCAATGCCTTTTGGCCCCACTTGACTTTAACTCTGCTTCGCCCTTACTTTAAACCATGCATCCTGCTTCCTAAGCTTCTAGCTTGTACTCCCACCACACTGGTTTTTAGATCCTTTGGACATCTCTAGACCATAGATTGCTACCATAGCTAAGATATGTTGAGTGTTTTGTACGTACTGGACCCTTTGGATAGCATTAGCTCACTGCTTTCCCTTCACATGAAATTGGAAAATTCCCAATTGTGAATCAATTCCAATATCTGTCTTTCCACATCTGCATTCAGCCTGCTTAGTGCTGTTGGGGAAATAACACAATAGTGCAAGTTGTTGTCACTTGTCACACTGCTGGAAAAAGCCATGACAACTGTTTTAAATGTCTCCTCCTTTCACAGTGTTCTTCCTTTGATTCTCAGAAGAAAACATTGAATTCCTTTCGACTCTTTAGATCAAATGGAAGCTGTCAGATAGGACCTCCCTCAACTTTTCATCATAAATGTCTACAGAAATGCTAGCCTCTGCACTCTCCTTTTCCGCTCTCCACCTGCTCTCCTGGAAGAGGAACCCGTTCTCCTGTCCAGCTGCACTTCAGGGCCTGTGAACCTTCCCACGCTCCGGCATGTCCTCTCTCCCATGTATCTGCTCCCTTCTCCTTTTACTCTCACTCCAGTACCCTGCAGCCTCTCTACCACCCTCATTGCACACAATTTAAATTGTCTTTCTGGATCTGTTCTCATGCATTCATACTTTGCAGTTAATCACCTGCTGCTTACCTTTCCTTCAGATTCATAATTCTCAAATAGTTTTAGACACTCATTATCCATTCTTTTCTCCTATGACCTCAGTCTTTGACCTCAAACACTACTACCTTCCTCAAGATTGCCATTGGCCTTACTATCTCTAAATTTAACAGTAATTATTTTTTTCTTACCTTTAAATCACATTTTTATAATATATTAAGTACTCAAGTAATACATGTGAAAAGCAATGCAATTGTTCAAGCTTGATTTCCTGCAGATATTAGCTTCAAGAAAAGACTATGACCATGTACAAAAACCATAGAAACTAATTACATTTTAGTGTGTAAGGGAGTCAAACTTGTTTTGACTCAAGTTTCTGACCCCAGCTTCTTAACCATGCCAGGGAAGGAGCTGTTGCTTCCCAAGGCAGGAATGCTGGCATGCAGACTCTGCAACCAGTTTGCTCCATCATTAGCTGCAACAGTGAGGCTTGCACCCCAGCCCATAAGAAGACCAAGAGGGGCCACTGGTGCCCCAAATTGCAATCAGTTAGCTTCCAGGCTAGTGCAGGAATGAAGAATCTGCAAGATCATATTTCTCTTTTATCCCAGCCCCTGAGTGACCAGGTCCAGGGCTGGGTTTCCTTAATCCTGAAACTAACAAGCTACAGACCCCACTCCCCCAAGTATCAGGGTGCCTCACCTGGAGTCTGATGAATAGCCTTAATGGAGCTGTATGTGTTGTGTAAGAATAAATGGGAATTGGGGACCTGGCTACTGCTCTAGCAGGTGGGAAGAAAATGATTCTTGGTATTGGCCTCTGCAGGACAATTTGCAGACATTTTTCTTTTAAAATTTATATAATAAAAATATAAATTCCCCCCCCATCTTTGTAGATTTCAATCATTGCCCCAGGAATAACTGCCATTAACTTACTAATTAGTGTATGTATGTATGTATAAGTGTGTGTGTTTAGATTTTTCCTAGAATGTAGAAAACACAAATATAATAAAAATATAGGGACAGTGAGATAGAGATTGGAAGAGAAATGCACATAAATATCTGTTGAAAAATAAACATACTCCTTTACATTAATATTCTGCAACTTTTTAATTTGAGAGCATAATTTGGAGATTTTTCCTGCCAGTGTTCATAGCTCTGACTCTGTCTTGCTAATAGAAGCTCATTACCTGTAATATAGACAAATCATAATCAGATGAGCTATTTCCATGTTAACGGACATTTCAGTGCATTCCATTTTACCACTATTATAAATAAAGCTTCAGTGGACATCCTTAACATTCTTTTTTGTGAGAATTTGTGACTGTGTGCTAAGGTGTATGTGTTGTGAGGAATAATTATGTTACTTAAAAATTAGGGTTTTTTTTTATGGTGAGTCTGGTACAAACACATATGAGTGTGAAGATTTATCATCCTTGCAGGTCTTAGCAGAGGGAGGCACCCAACCAAGCAGGTGGGGTGGGGCGGCTAGAGATAGAATGATTCCTGGGCCAGGTTCAGGGCAGGGTGCACAGCCAAAGCCATAAGGAGGTTTCACTGGTGTGTTTGCATGTCCCTCAGTCATTGGGGGAGAGCAAGAAGGGGAGCTGGGCAGGACCGTCCTTATCACACTGGTGCACCTCGTTGCCTGGGTGGGGTGCTTACAGCCTATTTCTGGGGATGTTGAGGAATTGAAAAAATATAAAGCTTTCATAGGTAATGCAGTATACAGAAGAATGTAAACTCCATGGAGGCAGACACCTTTCATGTTTTATTAGCTGCTATATCCTCAGTGCCCAGAACAGTGTCCTGTACCTACTAAGTAGGTGCTCAATAAATAAGTGTTAAATGAAGGACTACCTACACATTGATTTGTGCTTTGAAATTTTGATACCCGTGGGCCATTGGCCTTTGAAGGGGTTCTTCTATTTTGTTTTCTACCAACTCTTTATGGAAGTACTATTTCCTCACACTCATGTTAATACCAGATATTATGAATATATGTATAGTTTTAGTTTTTGCTAATCTAATGGGAAAAACAGAAAGCTCTATTATTTAAAAAAAACAAACATTTTGCTAATTAATGAAGTGGTTTACAGGTTTTTAAAGTAACTTTTTGACCATTATATTTTTTCAATAAATTTTCTTTTTTTTTTTTTGTTTTTACTCATTTATAGAAATTTATTACAAAATAATAGAAAATTTCCATGCATAGTACATTTAGTTGTCTAAACTTTTAATGCTATCTTTTAGTATACAGAAATTTAAAATATCATGAAATAAAATTCATCAGTATTCCTCTTTATAGTTTCTGGTTTTTTGTTACTTAAGAAGACTTTGTATACTTCTCAGATTATGTAAACATTTTCCCCTAAAATTTTAATTAAAAAATTTATTTTGTCTTCCAAATATATTCATTTCTG
The DNA here is from genome assembly GCF_054644295.1 of Miniopterus natalensis. NCBI lineage: Eukaryota > Metazoa > Chordata > Mammalia > Chiroptera > Miniopteridae > Miniopterus > Miniopterus natalensis. Next base: position 29,444,586 of record NC_142096.1, read on the forward strand.
AAAGAGTTGGGCTAAGGCTTTCAATTATACTTAGTAAATATTAATTTCTATTTGTAATTGTAACATTTACTTCTTTATATATTTTGAAGAAGTTTTTGGTTTAGGAATTTTTCTTTTTCCTATCATAGAATCCTGGGGATCTTTTATAAGTAGCAATAGTTAAATTGATATTACTTCTCATATGTTAAGTTTATCAACAGTTTATCATGATTCCAATCGCAATTCAAGTTTTGTTTAATTTTTTTCTGGTATTGTAGAGAATATACTGAGTGCCTTATGTTAATAGATTTTGTGCTAGATGAGTAAGAAATTATTTCCCTCAAAAAGCTATAGGCTATTGAAACCTACCTACAGGCACGTAAACAGATAAATTAAAATAGAATGGGATTATTACTGTCATGGCTCGGACATAGTGGTCATGAGATGATCAAACAACAAAACCTCATGTCTTTGCAACCAAAGAAAATATTGATAGTAACACACCTGAGGGATCATAGAAGCAAAGTTGAAGGAATTTTCACTTCTATCTGGAATTTTTTCCTTTCCTGCTAAGTAGCCTGGAGCAGGACACTGAATTTCAGGACAGAAACAAAATTATTTCAGTTAAGAAGCCCACATTCTCATGCCTTTTCTTGTACATAGAGTGTAGGTCTTAATACGACAAATAGTGTGAACATGGAAGACTATGTGATAAAAATTATAAAACTGAAGTCTGAGTAGCAATTTTGCTCATGTTTATTGATACTTATTATAATGAAAAAATTTATCTTATCGCTCTAATACTCAAAATCCCTTTTTCACTTCTAATATCTTTGACATTTAAAAGTGACTGTTGGACCTATTGTATTTTTTCTAAATTAAAATCGTAGAAATGTACTTACTTGTCTGCTTTGTGTTAACCTGATTCTACCTGGGAGAATTTCCTTATCTTAAAAGTGGGAAGGATGTGCTCCTATAACAGGAATCTTAGAGGTAAGACAGAGTTCAGACCGAATGAGACTATTTCCTATTTGGGTGGAGTGCTGTGGACGTTTGATGCCAATGTGAGATCCGGAGTTGTAAGTTATAGTAAGAATTCAGATGAGTTCAAGCTAAAGAAGTAAAAGGGCATCAGTATGTTGTGAAGAGAAAGGGGAGAGAGGAAGTATAAAACTCTGAATTCCTGCTTGTTCTGTATTAATCACAGTTCCTTTTAGTATGTATCTCCTTGAAATGGAATCACAACACATTTGGAATATCTTATATTGGATGGCAGAGAACAGGCTATTTAACTGGTGGCCAAGAACAACCTGATGTTCTGAGCTACAAATTGAAAGTGAAGGTTACTTTCTTGTAGACTTTATCTTAAAGCAGTAAAACGGGTAACTGCAGCTACAACTGAAAGTATTGATTTTGTAATTTCAGCAAATTAAGAACAAGACAGAAAACCTATTAAACCTTTCCACTGATTGCCAGGCTACTTTTTGGTGATTCTGGGGTTGACATTAAAATTACATATACCTATCTCTTTAAAATAAAGCATATTCATTATAAAGAAAATGGTAAATGAAATTTTGTTAGGTGTGTGTATTTTTACATTTTAAGTGTAAAACTTGTGAAGCCTGATACTATAAATGTCAAACAGCCTATCTAATTTTCATAAGTTGGGGTTAAAGTTAGGTGTACATTTATTATGCTTCAATAAATTATACTTTTCACAGAACCAGAAAATTTTTGTATTAAAAAAAAGAAAGAAACTCTGATAACAATACATGTCAGAACATTATGAGTAATAACTATATAAAAATATATTACAAAGACTACCAAAAAAGATTAAATTATATTTCTTTGTATATAAGAGCAAAACAAATCTGTTTTATAGTTTTATGGCACACATCAAATATTTTAAAATGTAATTTTAAGATTCCTTAAGTGAATATGTTAAAATTTACATTAATCATCATGTCAAAGAGGAAACTGGTTTTGAAATATTTGATAACAGGACTGATATTCTACAATTAAAATAAATTCAGGACATCATATCTTTTCTTTTCACAGTCATCCCCAAATATAATATTTTTAGTAGGTAGATACATTAGAGAAAATATATATTTAGTATGGGGGCAGCTTTGTCTGCAAAAATCACAACAAAAATATCTCATTAACCATAAGAAAAAGGTAACAAATTGGGGCAGCTCCTAATTCAGTTAATGTAGCGATTTATCCACACATGGTTTTATTTTTCTGTCTGTTGTTTTTAATCTTTTCTCTTTATCCTCCTTAGTGTGTCAGTTTTGTCTTCATGACTGCAAGACAGGCTGATGTTCACATTTGAACACAAACATTTTCATCAGAGGAAAGGGACCATTTCTTCCTTCTTGTCTCCTTTTAAGAGCAAGGAAATCTTTTCCAGAAGCCCTCTCGATTATTTTTCTTCCTGCCTCATTGACCAAAATTTCATCCAATTCCTATGACTTCACTGACCTCTGATAAGGCAAAGGGGACAATCGCAGTGATCAGGGAGCTCCAGTCATCACTGATTAACAAAGGTTTAGGGTGAGGATATTCCCCAGAGGTACATGACTTCATATATGGGGCAGATTCCTGCACCAAACCAAGGCTAGGAAGAAAGGGGTAGGCAACCGGAGGGCGCTACTGCAATAGTTTGTCCCTCACTTAACTGAACACACACATAGGTGATATGCAATAAATTGGAATGTTATCTATAACTGCAGTTGTGCGGCCTAGATACAGTTATAAACTAAAAGCTGGAAGAAAATTCTCTGAAATATCTGAAGAAACACAGATAAAATTCCATCTGTTTTCTAAAACATAAATGGATGTGGTATGCTGCCTAATATTTTATGTAATTATTTGAATATTATCTGAAGCCTGAGAAAAATAGCATTTCAAATCATTTTAGATCACTTATAGAAAGATTTTAATACATTATTTGAATATGTGTTTTGCAGGTTTTTAATTCAAACATTTGCCTTCGTTTTTCTTATTTTAAGTTTCTCAAAAATGTATGGTCCTATTGTTAGTTGTATTGGTGTTTGATCCCGTTGCTACAAAGAAAAACAAATTTCCCACCAATGGTGAGACAGGCCCTTTAGTGCTGGACTATTCTGGGCAAAGGAAGGGGAAGGCCAGTTGAGTCCCTCTTGGAATAAGGTCAAACAGCACCAGACAGTATGTTTCCAACTAGGCTCTGAAACATGAAATTTCTTAAACTTGCCCAAGACCCACGCAGCCAGTTGTTTTTGATTCTCTGTCAGGGGAGTGGGTTAGGAATAATTAGAATATTAGCCGGTAGATTACTCCGATTCATGATAGCCATGGTCGGATTCCATCAGAGTTAGCATTTTTGTTAGGGCAGGAACTGTATCTCCTGTTCATTGACTCATTCATTGATTACTTCATGCATAAACATCTATTTTCCATTTACCATGTACATATCGCTAAAATAAGCATTTTGAAAAACAAATCATTGTGTTCCTTCTCTAAAGATAAAGTGTACTGAAGGAGGTGAGACATATTCAGAAATAAGGTAGAAAGCATATAGTTCCAGGAGAGAGGAAAAGGTAAGAGGAGGTCAGAAAAGTGAAGTTTAAGGCCTCCTGGAAGGTCAGCAATTGCTCTAAGGAAATATATCTCCTACTTCCATACTTAGTTTACAATTAGCATTTCTCTGCTTTCTCATCCCATTTAAATAATTGTCTACAGTGGGAGACAGTAAAGCATGGAATTTAAGAATATCATGTAAGGATCTTTCTTATTACATGGGAAAATCTTCAACTATATAAAGGAGTATTAGAGAATGGGTATACAAGAAGACAGATAAATATTCACTGCCCCAAAATATAAAGAGGAGAAGTATTTTCCAAAAACTCTTTTATTCTGGCTCAAGCAATTATTTGCAAATGTTGGATTTAAAAGTTATGTGATTGTTGTCAGAGAGATTATTTTATTATCAAGTAACTGGCCCAGAAATTCCTTATTACTAATGATATGTTAGCAAAGTATTCAATCATCAAAACAAAAATAAAGTTTAGGTGTCAAAATGTCATCTAAATAGAATTGTTTTAATGGTGGGTTTTTTCCTTGTGTGAAATAGTAGTTTGAACTTCCCAAGTAGGTTTTATATGATTAACCATTGATAAATCTAACCTGAAAATAACTTAGATAACTGACTGGACAAGACGTCTTGTTAAATGCCTTTGATAAAACTGTGATGAAAGATAGGTGGTTAATTCTTATGGATTCTTGTAGTTAATATCACCTCTGATCCACTTAAGTTAAATCTTCACAGAGGCCCTTGTTTCCAACAGAGGACACTTCCATCAAGGAACACAGCCACAATGCCATTGAATTGGAAGTGGAGGCTGCTTCCTGGCCATTTATGGCTATTCATGCCTATAAAAAAAAAAAAGGAAAAAAAAAAAGTGTTACAGAGTTGGTCTAAATCCAACTGACTAAGTAATTTACCTACATAAATTACTAGGCAATTTTCTAGTTATTTAGAATCAGATTATTCTATTGATTTATTTTAATAGAATATTGAAAATTTCTATTATTTGCTTATTAACATTAACAGAAAATGTGCTAATTTAATAACGAATGAATGAGGATCTAGAACCCTTGGAAATTAATGTTTGAGTCACCCCATCAGGTAAAAAACACAGATGAATCAAGGTGTTGCAGAGGTCAAGGGAAACCTGGGAAGGAAAGAAGCTCTAATTATCAACATCGCCCTTGATACCAGCTATGGAAATAAAGACTGTAGCAGTTATGCCAATGTTATGTTGGAAGTTATATTATTTTTAAACTCAGAGGAACCTTAAAATCTTAATTTGAAAATAAAGAAACTAAGTGTAGGTAATATAAAGTGACCTATTGATGGTCATAAAACCAATTAATGGCAGAACCCACATTTACTGACCTGTTAAGCCTCTGTGCTTTGCACCACATTAAGCTGCTGCACTGTTAGTGGCACTATTGAAAGATGAGAGAGGGGCTCTCTAGGGCCCAGGGCCAGGGCACTGGTTGTCTGCTCTAGAGACAAAAATGCATTCAGAGTCTTTCTCCAATGGGAGATGCAAAGGTTAGTTTGACCATCTCTCCTGAAATGTTCCTTTTAGGTACAAGCCTGAGAAGGAAACATAGGGATGCATTAATAAGCAGAGCAGACATACATCTTGTCAACCAATGGTCTTTGGCACCATTGCAGTGCCAACAAAAATCCCCAATTTTGGATGGAGTGACAGAGAAAACTTATTCAGTGCAAACAGCTAAATTGTGATACAGCACAGCTCTGAGAACAGTTTAATAATGTTACAGCTGGATTATGAAGCAACATGGCTGTGGAAGAGCATGGCTGAGAGGTGGCCCTGGGATGAGACCCCTCTTCGGCTAAACAGCTCAGCCCTGCTCTGGTCTGCTCTACCTGCTCAAGTCTGCTCTGCTCTGGGCCCCTCTGCTTTGCTCTGGTCCAACAAGCCATCTTTGGTGTTTCAGCTCAAGCCAGGAAAACACAGTCTTCAGTGGAAAGTTAAAGTGCTCTCTCCAGCCAGAGGGGAGCTGACTTATACAGGCAGACGGCTCCACCCAGGTTCCTGATTGGTCCATTCTCATGCAAATGAGGACTCCAAATCGTCACAGTTTGATTGGTTCAAATGACACTGTCCTGATTGGTGAGAATGGAGCCACTCTGATTGGTCAATGAAGATGCTGATGCAGGATATAGCTTCACATCTTCAATTGGGGGGGGGGAAAGTGTCAGTTTTATTGGTTGAAATAGGATTCCAGACACTGCTCTACAAGGGCTGGCTCAGATGGCAGGGACACAGTGCGGAAAGGCAGTTTATTTAGTGCTGGGGGCAGGCAGCTTAGTGCAGGCTTCTCCCTGAATTGCAGTTTGCATGAGAGGCCCCTGTGCTGAACTGGCTGCAGGCTCTATTTTTATTTATTTTTTCAAACTGAGCCCAGTTAGCCACCAGGAGCCTTTTGTAGTTGGTATCTTCTTTCTGGGGATCCACAATCTCATCTGAATTTTATTAGCAAGTGAAAGAAACAATATTAGAAATTGCAAGGCAGGTGCTATTTCAGGATAAATTTACTTGTTACTAAAGGTTTAAAATAAAATGTACTTGTTTTACTAGAAAAACTGTTCTTAAAAGAATTTGTTTTTAAATAGAAGATATTTACAGTTACATCTTTTTGTTTTCTGAAAAAAAGATGCTGAAATGCCTTAAAAGTCAAATGTATTACTAGAATAAAAATGTTAGAATTGTTAAAAATATGCCCTGAATATTACAGTGCAAAATTTGATAGCTTACCAGAATTGTTTCAGATTTTATCAACTTCATTAATAACTATTTCTAAAACCTCTCAGTTCTTCAGATACCTAGTATTTGAAACTCTTTCCATGTGTGACCTTCTTGTCCTTCCTTCTTCCTTCATCTTCTTTATATTGTTCCCCAGCTACTCAAATGGTCCCCGTTCTGGTCTCTAGGCATAATTCTTAGCATCAATTTGCATGTTAGCGACTTCTATTTGCTTCATGTTTTTGCTGTATTTTATTTGTCAATCCTTCTTAACTCTTCTAAACTATACACTTTCCTGGATAGTTTTTAGATAATCCACCTGATTTTGCTGAATCTATCAGAGAAAAAAATGACTATAAAATATTTCTTTGTGGAACTCTCAGCCTCTGACATAAAATATACATTACTGTACCCCATGAAATTGTTATCCTGCTGTTTTTCCCTTTGCATATAATACCTCACTAAAGATGGGAATTAGAACTTTAACCTGATAGCATCTACAGTAGAAGCTGAATAAAAGGGTAATTACAAAAAACAAGTTTCAAAACTATACATCGATCACTACTACTTAAATTTATTTTAATGCAATGGGCATCCATGTTGTTAAAAAGTTAAAGGGCAAGGATTGAACAGACTGTTCAGAACTGGCATTATTTTTATAAGTGAGAGATATGTTGTACTTTCCTGGGAAGAATGAAACTCTGCACATTATTAAGTTCAAATCAATGTGAGGCAAAAAATATTTATTTGGGAGATTCATTTTCCATTAAATACATACATCTCTCCCGTTTCCTTGAATTTTGCATTTAAAAGGAACTGTTTTGGTTGCAACTTTTTTGTTTTTTCCCCCTTTTTACCTGGTTCTACTTTTCGTCATGGCTTGAAACATATTTCAAAGACAACACTGAAAGTTCTCTAGGGATTGGTGTTGCTTTGTTGAGTGATCTTTGATCAGATTGCCATGGAAAATCCCTGCAGGTGATAGAAAACCTGTACATATATTTGAATACATAAAATATGTATTTTTTTTATTTCATCCATCTTTCATTCTTCTAAGTATGGGTTTGTTTAGCATGCTGGCCCTAAAAGGATCATATCATCTTGGGGGTATATTTCAAGAGTGACAATTTAAAATTGATGAAGAAAATAATGGGATTTATGAATTCTTTGAAAACCAGGGAGTAAGCCTCAAAAACGGAAAAAGCTAATACTAGAGCATATAACCCCCCATCTAAAAATGTATAAATATCCTGTTTTATTAAGTAGGTTTTAAACATTGTTAAATATCTTCATGTTCATAAGCTTGGATGGCATTAAAATGGAATTCAATCATTTATTTAAAAGGAGAGATAATTTGTATAGAAAACAAATATGGGCTATTATTTCTATCTACATTTCTAAGTCCAAAGATCCTAGATTTTATGTATAATTGTCTGTTTTTATTACATTTTGAAAGAAAGGCAGGAATACTAAAAATGAGTGTTATCCATTTGTTTAGATGTCACTCATTCAATCATCATTCACCAGAGGCTGTATTTACACTTGGATTGTGTTTCACTGTTAGAGGGGCAGCGTTCTGGGATAGGAAACAATTGCAGGTAGTCACATTGGGACAGGCAGAGCCAATAAAGTGCTTTAAAGTAATTCCCCTCTATTTACCTCTGAAAACAGCAGCTTTAGTGAGGGTTTAAAACACCCCTTTTCCAAAATAAACAAGACAAAATAGGCAAACATAAACTGCCATGACCAACAACAAAATTCCAATAAAAATACTTGAGATTACATTTCTGAACCCTTACCTATATGTTTAGTGCTCTTTTATGGGATGGTCAGTCGGATGTGGCCACAAGGAAGAATACAGGGATGGAGCAAGAAAACAAAGTTTATTATACTCTCAGGTCTTAGAGATACAGATACCTCATGCCAGGGGGACCACAAAGGGCAGGTGGGGCGAGGGTGGAGAGTGCCAAGGGGATTCGTGATAAAATGAGGGGCTTTCACTGGTGTGTCTGAATGTTACTCAGTCATGAACCTAGGAGGACAGGAAGAAGAACGAACGTGTGGTGGGGAGAGGCCCCCTTATCACACTGGTGTATCTGGTCCCCTGCAGGGTGCACACAGCCTATTTGTGAGGATGTTAAGGTGGAAAGGAAAAAAATACGAAGTTTCAAAAGTTTATAATATACTGTAACACTCTTAAAAATCAGGAAACAGCGTTACTCATAGTGTGTCCAGGGACCCTAAGACCAGCCTTAGGTTCAGTTGTTCACTGGAAGGATTCATGGAACTCAGAAAAGCTTTATTAAAGTAAAATGATACAGATCGAAATCAGCAAAAGAAAAAGACAAAGGAGACACCAGGCATAAGGTCCCAGTGTCCTCTCCCAGTGGACTCGGAAGGGCAGGCCTGTGGAACAACACATGTGGAGTACTACCAACCAGGAACATTCGTCAGAGCCTTGGTGCCCAAGGTTTTCTTGGTGGTTGGCATGGAGCTCCCACATGGCTGGTCCTAATTGCCCAGTCTCCAGATCCTCAGAGGTCAAACTGATTCTGCATGGCTCCAGGCCCCACCATAAATCGCAGTGTCAACATAAACTGTAAGATGTGTCCTAAGGCTCCAGGTAAACAAAGATACTGTTATCAGACAAGATATTCCAAGGGCTTAGGTGTTATCTCCCAGGAACAGGTCAGAGGCCAGGCATTTCTTTGAAACACTTTAGACAAGCTAGTCACCTTTTTTATTTTACTTTATTGAGGTAAAATTGTACATATTTAATGTCTAAAATTTGATGGGCTTGAACATATGCATCCACCTCTAGTACCATCACCACAATGAAGGTATGTTAAACACATCCATCACCTCCAAAATTTCCTTGTGCTCTTTTTGCTTTGTTTTGTTTTTGGTAAGGACACAACATGAAACCTATCTTCAACATATTTTAAGGTGCACAACACCATACTGTTTACTGTAGGTACTATGCTGTACAGCAGGCCTATAGAACTTATTCATCTTGCGTAAGAGAAACTTCATATCCTTTGAAAAATAACCCATTTCCCTCTCTCTCCAGCCTCGGATAACCACCATTCTATTCTCTGCTTTTATGGGTAGACTTTGTAGAAACCTCATATAAACATAATCATGCAGTATTTGTCCTTGTGTGGCTGGCTTATTTCACTTTGCTTAGTGTCCTCTGGTTCATCCATGTTGTTGCAAATGGCAGAGATCCTTCCTTCAAAAGGCTGAATAATATTCAATTGGTTATATATCCTGTATCTCCTTCAGCCTTTCATCTGTCTGTGGACATTTGGGTTGTTTCCGTATCTTGGCTTGTGAGTAATGATGCAATGAACATGGGAGTGCAGATATCTCTTCAAGATCTGGATTTCAATTCTCTTGTATATTATGCTTTCCATAATTGCTGTACCAATTTACAATCCCATTAAGAGTGTATAAGGTTTCCCTTTTCTCCACATCCTTGCCAATACTTGTTATCTGTTGTCTTTTTGATAAAAGCAATCCTGACAGGTGTGAGATGTTTTGATTTGCATTTTTTAAATGATTTGCAACGTTGAGTACCTTGTCATGTGCCCATTGAGGATCTGTATGTCTCTTCTTTGGAAAAATGTCTATTCAAATCTTCTGCCTATTTTTAAATTGGGTTGTTTGTTTCCTTGCTATTGAGTTGTATAAGCTCTATTCTTGATATCAACCCATGTCAGAAATATGATCTGCAAATATTTTCTTCCAGTCTGTAGGTTGCCTTTCTGTTTTATTGATTATTTCCTTTGCTGTGCAGAAGCTGTTTAATTTGATGTAGTCACAGTTGTTTATTTTTGTTTTTATTGCCTGTGGTTTTGATGCCATAACAAAAAACAAAAACAAAACAAAACAATAACATTGCCAAAGCCCATGTCAAAGAGCTTATACCTCCTTTGTTTTCCTTGAGATGATTTAAGTTTTTAGCTCTTAGATTTAATTGTTTAATCCATCTTGAATTAATTATTGTATATGGTTTAAGATATGGGTACAATTTCATTCTTTTGCACGTGACTATCCATTTTCCCCAGCACCATTTATTGAGAAGCTATACTTTCCCCATTGAGCATTCTTAGGTTGCCGTTGAATATTAGTTAACCATATATGTATGGATTTATTTCTGGGCTCTTTATTCTGCTCCATTGGCCTATGTACCTATTTTTATGCAAATACTATACTGTTTTGATTATTATTGCTTTGTGATATAATTTGAAATCAGAATCTGTGATACTTTCTTCTTTCTCAAGATTGCTTCAGCTCTTTGGTATCTTTTATGGTTCAATGTGAATTTTAGGATTGCTTTTTCTATTCTTGTGAAAAATACCATTGGAATTTTGATGAAGATTGCATTAATCTGTGGCTTGCTTTGGGAGATATGGATATATATATATATATATATATATATATATATAATTTTAAATGTGTTTTTATTGATTTCAGAGAGAGAAAGAGAGATAAAAATATTGATGAGAGAGAAACATCAATCGACTGCACATTTTCTACTGGGGGTCAAGCTCCCAATCCAGGCATGTGCCCTCAACCAACCGAGCCACATACATGGGCTGGGTAGGAATATGGGTATTTTAGCAATATTATTTCTTCCAGTTCATGAGCACTGAGCATCTTTCTGTTTATTTGCATCTTCTGACTTTTATCAATGTCCTGTAAGTTTCAGTATACAGATCTTTTACCTACTTGCTTAAATTTATTCCTAGGTATTTTATTATTTTTAATTCAATTATAAATGGTATTGTTTTCTTATTTTTTTTCACACAGTTTGTTGTTTGTATAGAGAAATAGAAAAAAATTTTGTGTTGACCTTGTATTCCTGCAACTTTATTGAATTCACTATAGTTCTAACAGTGTGTGTGTGTGTGTGTGTGTGTGTGTGTGTGTGTGTGTGTGTGTGTAGAGTATTTAGGGTTTTCTATGTATAAGACCATGTCATCTTTAAGCAAAGACAATTTTTCTTTCTTTCTGATTAGGATGATTATTTTTTTTCATGCTTAATAGCTCTGGCTACAACTTCCAGTGCAATATTGAATAGAAGTCAACAGAGTTGGTATCCATGTATTTTCCTCCTATCTTAGAGAAAAGCTTTTAGTTCTTCACTGCTGAGTATGATTTTATGACAGTCAATATTTGAAACCGACTCTATTCTAGATCCAGGGGAAGAATAGTAAAAAAAAAGTAGGATATTTTCTTCATGAAATTTACATTATTCAAGGGGAAGGCACTAAATAAACAAGTGAATAAAAAACCAAGATGATTTCAGAGAATTCTAAATGCAATTCAAATAATAAAAGTATGATAGGGATTTTGGCTGGGGGTATCATTTTCAACTGATCAGATAACATCTCTTTGAGGAAGTGATATTTGAGTTGAGATTTATAAATTTTAAATCACCATACATTAATATAAAAGTAAGAAAAAAACCTCTAAAAGATATTTATTAAAGCTAACCTGTTATACACACTCATTAAAAGTGTTAAGTGTTTTAGAAGGGTAGATAGGAGAAGCCTAGAGTAGGGTAGGTAGACTTTGTGGGGTATGTTAGTCTTGAAACTGCATTGGATTTCAACAGAAAAAAGCCAAAGTGTTTGGGATAATAGAATTAAAACATAGATGTGAGAATGACCTTGACATGACTGTGGATATTATATCAAGGCTAATTTGTCAAAAAACCACACAACTAAACTAAATAGAAGAATTGTCACTACAGATTTGGTAATCCCTTCAACTGTTATTTTGTGCATTTGTTTTATAGAAAGTAAAGTTTAACAAAGGGATATAGTGTTTTGTTTCATTTTTAACCTGATAGGTCTAATCCCAGACTATAGATAAGTTTATTAGGGAGTGGTAGGAATAGAGATGGATAATAGAAAACTGGAGCCAGTCTAATGGGTGCCTTCAAAGCCAGTAAATGAGGTTTTCCTGAATTATTATTTTGTGGGGCTGAAGTGATATTACTGTGTTCTTTGTATAACCACTTAACAGTTAATGGTGGAAAATAATGAATGGGTCAGAAAGGCCAGTGGCAAAGTCCCAAAATTCTTTATAAAATGTATTAATTATTGCTAAATATGACACTAATGACAAAAATAATGACATTATAACAGTGTAGCTGCATGATGTAGTATGAAGGGCATAGGCCTAACCAGCCAGTAAATCTATGTCTGCCATTAACTGGTTGTGTGACCATAAATAGGTCATTTTACATCACTTAGCTTTCACTCTTTCACTTTTAAATTAACTCTTTAAGTTCCTTCTGGTTTAAAAATTCTATGATTTTATGATGGGTGTCTCCAGATAAAGTCATAATCTGTGGTAAACCTTGCTCAAAACAAAAGGATCTGAAAGGAAAGGGATTTGCATTTCTTAATATGCAGGGTTGCTTCTTCTGTCTTCTTAAATTACCTGGGCCCTGGGTGCTTGCCATTAGTGCTCACTGTGGACCGCATGCAGGGAGTGCCTGTGATCTCCTCCTGGTAATCCTATGACTTTATTTCCGTTCCTTCTTCACCTTGAAAACAGGTAACATTACATTTTGGGTATGCCTCACATGGATTTCAAGACACCATTAAATAACATAAAATATTTACTTGTGATTTATCTTATATATAATGCTTAGAGTGGTGTGCGCCTCAGGAATGAGTGAAATGAATTATGGATTGCTAAGTCTCATGGCTGAATATTTTAAAGGAGGGAGAATCCAGTGGTGGGCTGACCAACTGCCTGTTGTCGTCTGTTTGGAATGTTAGCATTGCTCTACTGCTAAGTTTTTCTCTGTTCTTTCTTCATCACTAACTTTAAAAGGTGATCATTTTCAAGGAGCGACATCTTTGTATATGTGCATAACACTAATAAAGGCAAAAAGAGTGTTAGTAAATTCAGTAAGAATTCTAAACCAATACATAATTCTATTCCATATACATGTTTCATTTTTACTTTTGGGAGAGTAGCACACTTTTCAGAAGAAATCTGTGTGTGCTGTATCAGATTTCCATTAAAATCATGTTTTTGTCTGTGAAAATGACATATAACTCCCTGAAAGCACAGTTTTTATCATTAATAAGCAACTACAATGTTGTATCTTTAGAATATAATGTAAATTAGTAACACATTGATGCCATTAACACCAAGACAAGGGTCAAAAGAAAAAAATATTCTATTAAATGAAATACTCTATGTTTTTATCATATAAAATGCAGAAAAATAATTAACTGTTTTTTCAAGCATGCTCCTCTCTTCCCCTGAAAAAAATTGTTATGTTTTGAAACTATTTTAATCCTATAATCATGCACTTAGTCAACTTCTGTTTGTATATGGAATATGTAGCAGCATCTGCCGAATTCAAGGAAGCTGACTGCAAACTCTCTGTGCTCTGGTGCATGTGCACACATCCCCATAAGTTGTAAATAGCTGTTATCACTTGTTAGGATAACTTAATTAAACTTGCTTATTAAAAACCTTTAATTCGTTAGTGATAAAATCTTGATTAGTACATTTTCCTGCTAGGTGACCTTCTAATTTAATAGAAAATGAATTTTTAAATGGAGAAACATGCCTGTGGCAGAGATTTTGTGCTAGTGAATAGAGTTTGCAATACACATAGGGATATATTCGAGCCTAATTAGTAAGGGTGCAAATGAATTTTTATTTCATACACCAGAAGTGTCATTGATGAACCACGATGAGGAATTTGAAATGCATTCAGATTGGCAGTGTGGGACTGAAATCTGTGGGAAAATCACAAGCTAATTCATTGATTGCCCCTTGGAAATTACTGCTGTTAATTGTTAGGTAATTAACATGGAGCTACAATTATATTGGCCTAAGGGGGTGATTAATGTTTCAACATGTCACATTAGCAGAGGCTGGATTTTCAAAGCTTTTCTTTTCACATGGTTTAGGAGACAGATGGTATATTGTCTATGGATTTTTTTTTTTTTTTGAACTAAAGTTTACGCTGAGAGCAACTGTGTAAATTTTCTGTTCTTGAGCCTCCTTTCATAGATAAGAATTTTAACATAAGAATTTGATAGCTTTTATGACATAATGTAATATTTGCTAACACTATCCTTCTACCTAAAATATATTTTGTTAATAGGAAAGTTACATTAATTTTATGTATTGGTGTAAAATCAAAACTGTCCTAAATTTGAGGAGTTGGCATTTTTCTTTATGACAGGTCTTACATTATTTAGTGATGGTAGGAAGAAAAAGAATTATACAATATCATATTTATAACAATCAATATAATTTAAGCAGAAACCAAATAAACCATGCTGAACAAATGCATTTAGGAACAGTGATATAGAGCACATTAATATCTGTATCCTTGAACATCTCACTACCTCTCACCTTTCCCCCCCTTCAGTTTCATTCCCAATACTCCAGTCCTAATTTAGCCCCGTTCATTAAAGCATAGAATTTTCAGAATTATCCTATCAAGCAACATTGTTCCCTAACTATCAAAGCCAAAAATGAATGGATAGAATGCATCCAATAAATTGCTTAGTTAAGGAGAACCTATACAAAACCAACATTACTCATTACAAAGTTCACTTGGGATGTTACTCTATATGTAAAGGATTTGCCTACACCAACACTTTCTATCTGAATAGCATGGTTTGCTAAAGCAAGTGTGGGGTGCAGCTATCTCATGATAAAAATAACTATGTAAAAACCATATCCAAGTTACAGTTACTTCTACAATTGAGACAATAATTTTTGATCTTGCAAAATTAATTTTATTTGAAGATTCACCAACCCTTTATTGATCCCATGAGAGCAGACCTGGATTTCTAGAGCATGATTTTGTAGCTCATCTGTTTTCATTTGTAACCCATTTTGGGTGAAATAGTTAAAAAAGTTTTCAAAGTATTTTAATTTTTAATACAAGTCAATGTGTTACGTTAGCTCTGGTAAAAAAATATATTCAATACTAAAACCTAAGTGAGCTCCAAAAAGTTCTTAAGGTCTCCAAAGGTGGCTTTAAAAAACATCCAATTAGGCACATTATCTAAAAAGGCAGAATGGATTTCTAGAAGTTCAAAGAACAGCTTCTTTTATAATTTTTTTTTCTGTGAAAATTTGAGATGTCATCTTTCTTGGTAGCCCCATACTGAGGTCTTTGTTATGACTGCAGTCTCTAGCTTTTATATTGATTTGTACTACTTCAACAAATGACAGAAATCTTTATTATCTACAACCAAGCCATCTATTAACTTTTAATGTCCATTAAAACAAAACAAAAAATGTGCAAAAAAAGCCAGGACTTGTAATTTAGCCTTTAAAAATAGAGAATTACTGAAATCTTGATTTTAGACAGCACTGTATTCAGATCTTTCTGCATTTCTTTTATATTCAAAATCATTTGCAAGTGTTCAGATGCCTATTTTACTGCCAACTTGACATTTCACCCCAGCTCCTTTTTTCTTTGCTTATTATAATTTTACGGGGGAAAAAAAAATGCTTTTTATGATGGAAATAGTAGAATATGCAGTGAGGGCTAAGTTAGGTGCATACATTTTTACTGGAGGGAAAACTTTCATCATTTGTCTCTTTTCATTCTGTTTTAATATTGGGTTTAAGGTGAAACAAGGGATTCTGACTTTGATTAGCAATTGTAAGCAATAAGTCAAAATTTGCATTTGAAAGTTCCCCAGGGAAAATGAAGGATATCTCTACTTATCTCAGACAGCAGGGGTCACTCTAATTCTTTAAAGATAAAGTGACAGGAAGATTATTAGCCACAAATGAGACTGTCCTTAAAGCTACTTTAGGGGAGCAGAAAAGTCTTTTCTAAATTTAAAGATCAATTAGTGCAGCTACAAATTTGATATATATACTACACATACACACACCTACATATACAATTAAATAGAGTTTAAATTTAGGACCGTGGTTGTCCTGAATTAGGCTTTGTTGATGCTCTAGGGATACTGTGGTTTTAATTCCTGAGTTGTCCTTTGCCATATATTAAGGGCTTCAAGAAGTTCCCTGACTCAACTGCTTCATGAATGTTATATGCACATTGCTGTTCTCATTTTTTCACCCTAATTGTAATCATCTTTTAAAAATTTTTTTTATCACAGTTGAATAGTAGTCATAAAATTGTTTAAATTTATGTAAGACATAAAAAATTTGAAATTTTGTTAAGAATATCAATGTAGCTTCACCATTCTTGGTGATTAGTCCAGTCTAAAATGTAGACAAAATGAACCAGTCATCAAGAATGGCAGGACACAGTAAAATTTGCCATTTTCCAGTTGGTTATTAGATGGTCCCACACCTTTGAAGATCTCAATGTGGTGGGAAAGAAGATATAAAAATAACCATGACAGTGTTTTGAAATAAGGTCTATACTGGCAATGTGAGCAAAATTGTGGGGAAGAGAAGAGGGCAAACAGCCTGTCAATATGAATTAGTGGTGGTTTTCCAGTCAGAGCATTTCAGGAGCACAGGTGGCTAAAGAAGCGAGTAGACCCAGTGGGACTACAGCTCAGTTCATGATTGTGATGTTCTGTTTGGTGGGAAGGGTCATGACAATGAATAGAAATGAAGTTCATCAAAGATTTGGCACACCTTGTTTATTAATTTTTAGTTAGTTCCATGGGAATTGAGGATCTGACATGACACAATCTAGTTCTATTTTTTTTTAAAACATCACAACACTATCTTTAGCTGTTACCCATAAGTGATTTTTAAAAGATCAAGGTTAGACAGTTGTTCTTTATTCATGAACTGAGCATAAATTTATCAAGTGCCCACCATGGGCAAGGCATGGTTTTAAGTGTTAGGTTTACAGGGGTCAACAATAGAGATAAGACGACTGCTCCCACACCGTTCACTTACTAGAGCTAGGAGATAGGCGACAAGAAGGAAAACGACTGAGTTAACGTAAGACATTGCGAGTGCCGTGAGGGTGGCACAGTGCAGTGGCGGGGGTGTGGCTGGGAGAGGGGAGCCACTGTGCATGGCTCAGGCGGAAAGGGTCTCCAGAGAAGGAGACAAATGAATGTCGCCTGGATGATGGAAACAAAGCAGCTGAGTGAGGACTTGGAGGACTGGCATTTAAGGAAGAGAGAATAGCAAACAAAGAAGCCATTGGAGAAGAGGGGACCCTCGTGCACTGCTGGTGGGAATGCAGACTGGTGCAGCCACTGTGGAAAGCAGTGTGGAGGCTCCTCACAAATAAAAAAAGGAGCTGCCTTTTGACCCAGAGATTCCACTTCTGGGAATATATCCTAAGAAACCCGAAACACTAATTTGAAAGGATATATACACCCCTATGCTTATTGCAGTGTTGTTTACAATAGTCAAGATTTGGGAGCAGCCCAAGTCCATCAGTAGATGAAAAAGCTGTGGTACATTTACCCAACGGAATACTACTTGGCTGTAAAAAAGGAAATCTTTTGCAAGAGCATGAATGAACCTGGAGAGCATTATGCTAAGTAAGCCAGTCAGAGAAAGACAAGTACCATATGATTTCACTTATATGTGGAATCTAGTGAACAAAATAAGCTAATAAACCAAATAGTAACAGACTCATAGAGGCAGAGAACACACTGACTGCTGTCAGAGAGGTGGGGGTTGGGAGGCTGAGTGAGAAAGGTGAAGGGATTAAACAAAAAAACCCTCATAGGCGCGCGTGCACACACACACACACACAAGCCAACATCGAGCTAAGCGAAATAAGCCAGACAGAAAAAGTCAAGACCCATATGATTCACTCATATGTGGGATATAAAACTGAAAGCAAAAAATGAACAAATAAGAAAAACAAACCAACAAAAACTCATAGACACAGACAAGATTTGGAAGCAGCCCAACCCATCAGGAGATAAGTAGATAAGAAGGCTGTGATCTGTTTACATCATGGAGCACTGCTTGACCCTAGAAAAAGAAGGAAGGGAAGGGCGTGGGAAGGGGGCTGGAAGGGGGCTATCAGAGTATTAAAAGGTGAAGTGGGTCAAATGTATGGTGATAAAAGGAAATTTGACTTTGGATGGTGGGCATACAATGCAATATACAGGTTCATGTATCATAGAAATGTAGACTTGAAACCTATAGAATCTTATTAATGTCTTCCTGATAAATTTAAGTTAAAGTCTGAAAGCGGTTTAACATTCACATTTTGAGAACTGCCATAATGGTTTCTCTTCCCCACTTGGAGGCAGATGCACTGTGAAGCAGTTTTGATCATGGAATCTGGTGTCCATCTGATCTGAATTCACATTCTGCTCAGCCCCTCACAGTACCTTTAGGCATATTATTGAATTATTTTGACCCTCAACTTTTTAGCTGCAGAAGATATTACAGTGACACAATTTTGAGCAGAATGCCCCAAATATAGGTGGTTTATAAACAGAGCTTCCTCTCTTCTGATTCACCTCTTCTGTTGTATGGGTTTGTGCCACTTACCAACCCAGTATGTTGTTGCTGTTGTTAATTCTAAATTAATATGGGTTTGACTTTGCCATTAACTCTTTTTACACATTCTTAATTCAAAATGAGGTAGAGAAGATCAATACAGAATAAAAGCTGGTCAGTAGGAAGAGAACATGTTGTCAGTTATTCCTAATTAATTCTTAGTCATTTCTAATGTTATTCTTAATTTGTGAGAAAAAAATCCAACATATTTAAAGTCTGTATAAGGAATAATTATGTTTGGGAATAAATAATATTATACATTTGTCAAAAAAAAATGTTAACTTAAGGAACTGCTAGAACAGCCTATTTTTCCAGGCCTGCCAATTTTGAGTGAGTCTTTTAAAATCACTTAGCTAGCTCCTGTTGTTATTGCTTCACCTCTGATTTATTTGTAGACATTGCTTCTGAATAAGACCTTCCTTATCCCATAACTACCACACTTCCGTTGGCTCTCGCATTTCCAACAATCCTGTTCTTAACTTTCCTCCCTTACTTCTTTTGTTGACAATATATCTCTTGCTATTGAGCCTCCTTGCCGATTCCCTAAGCCTCTTCTTCAGGATAAATCCTCTGACCTTCTTTTTCTAAAATCTAATGACCAAAACAGACTTCTCCCCAGCCTTCCAAGTAATCTTATCTTTTCTGTCCCTGACTGTACAAATTCCCTCCTGCCACAGGCAAGCCGACCTCAGTCATGCTTTCTGAATACTTACCACAGACCCTCCTTGTAAATGGTGCCCACCTCACCCTTCTTTACCGTTTCCCAGATAACTTCCTTTTATTGCCTCTGTCTTTAATTAACCACTCAGTGTATATGTGGGGTGTTCCCAGGGTCACGTAGGGAAACATCCTTATTTGATGGCCGAGGTGTATATTTCATGCACCTCTCTGCATATAATAAAAAGAGATAAATTGTGATAGCAGAAAGAAACCTTACAAATAATGTAATTTAATCTTTCTTTTACATAAGAAAACAAGCGTGAGGAATCCAGGTTACATTTAATGCCCAGCTCTGCATTATTCTTTTATTTTAATTTCTTTGCAGTTCACAGAAGGTCATAAAGTAATAGAGGGCTAGCTCCACCAGCAGACTTGCTTTGTTTGGCCTGGTGGAGATATTTAAAATTTTTAGTTGTTTCCTAACTTTAATGTTCTGAGATTTCATATAAAACTCTGAATTTCCAGATTCTCCTAGAAGTCAGATTATTGGGTAATACTGGATGCTCAAAACTACTTGGCTATAGCTTAGTAGAAGCAGCCACATTAGAGAGACTGCACTCTCCCATTGGCCAGTTCCAATTAGTCTCTAACATTTCACACTTTTCTCGTTATTACTTGTTTACTTACTGATATTACTTATTGATATTACTTGCTGGCCCCACAAGAATTTGACTTATACCATTCTTTTACCATAACCAAGTGATCTTCACTTGAACTGATCAAAACTTGAAAAATTTGGCCCAGGTCCCACATTAGACTACTGGCCATGCACCTCAGAGGTGTAGTGTTGACCTGTAGGTGTACAAGGGCCCTTCAGTGGGGCAGTGAAATTTCACAAGTGTGTTCAAGAGTTGTCTCTGTATAAGTCATTGAACTAGGCACTGGGTCCCACCGACAAAGGAAACCATTCTTGGAGGACTTGAATTGATTACAAAAGTGGATCAAAATACCCTCAAGGGTGGGTACTATGACTTATTTGCATCAAAATTGTAGATAACCAGCACAAGATATATTTAATGTTATCAATATAACATAATCATAAGCATAAGGTTTCTTTTTAAATTTTAATTTATATTGCATTTATGGAGGTGACATTGGTTAATAAAATTATATAGGTTTCAGGTGTACAATTCTATAATACATCATCTGTATAGTGTATTGTATGCTCACCACCCAAGGTCAAGTCTCCTTCCATCACTGAAATTTGATAATACATACAAATTATCCCCCTTTACTCTCTTGCACCTCCCTCCACCCCCCTTTCCCTCCCATAATCACCATACAGTTGTCTGTGTCTAAAAGTTTTTGTTTTCTTGCTTAATCCCTTCACCTTTTTCACCTGTTCTCTCTAACAGCTCTCAGTCTGTTCTCTGTATCTGAGTCTGTTTCTATCTTGTTTATTTTGTTCATTGGATTCCACATGTAAGTGAAATCATATGGTTTTTGTCTTTCTCTGACTGGCTTGTCTCACTTACCATAACAATCTCCAGGTTCATCCATGCTGTTGCAAAGGGTAAGATTTCCTTCTTCTTTATGGTCCAGTGCTATTCCATGGTGTAACTGTACCACAGCTTTTTTATCCACTCATCTACTGATGGACTTGGGCTGCTTCCAAATGTTGGCTATTGTAAACAACACTGCAATCAGCATAAGGGTGCATATACTTTTTTGAATTAGTGTTTTGGGTTTCTTCAGATATATTTCCAGAAATGGAATCACTAGGTCAGAAAGCAATTCCATTTTTAATTTTCTGAGGAAACTCCATCCTGTTTTCCACAGTGGCTGCACCACTTTGCATTCCCACCAGCCGCGCACTAGGGTTCCCTTTTTTTTCCCACATCCTCTCCAACATTTGTTGCTTGTTGATTTATTGATGGCAGCCATTCCGACAGGTGTGAGGCGGTATCTCACTGTGGTTTTAGTTTGCATCTCTCTGATGATTAGTGACCTTGAGCATCTTTTCTTATGCCTATTGGCCATCTGTATGTCCTCTTTGGAGAAGTGTCTATTCAGGCCCTTTGCCCATTTTTTAAATTGGATTGTTTGTGTTTTTAGTGTTGAGCTGTATAAGTTCTTTATAAATTTTGGAGATTAGCCCCGTGTCAGGCGTATCATCAGTGAACATGTTCTCCCATCCTGTGGGTGTAGTGGGTATAAGGTTTCTTTCACGGAAGGTACTATGTAAAGCCAATAATATTAAAGATAATCGGCCAAAAATAATATACATAACAAAACTTTATGAGACTATTTGAGATGGTCCATTTCGGATGAGTATTCCTACTGGTCATAATAAGCAGAAGCACTTCCTTACTTGAAGGTGTGCACACATCTCATGTTGGAAACGTGGAGGTTCTTAGGATTGTAAACAAGTTGTATATCATATGGCAAGCCCAACGACATTGCTTTGCTGAAGCTAAACTATAACTGAAGGCTAACAAACCAGCTCTTCTTTATTAACTAAACAGATAAACAGATACTGTTCACTCACTATTAGTACAGTGCATACATTTCAAACAATATTCTCAATTGTGATAATAGATTTTTGCAAATCTATTCACACTCTATTGCTCCCTTACCCTTTGATATTGGAGGTGCCAGTCATCTGCCTATGTTATTGGTAGAGCCAGTGCCTTAGAAAAAGCAAAGCCATTGTTGGCCCCAGGATTTTGCCTTTATTACCACCATGATCTAATCAACCAAGACCACCGTTAAGGCTTATCAGAATTCTTTCCATTGCCATACTTTATCTTAATGATTTTGTTGAGTTAAAAAAATAAATGGAAATCATTTTTAGTATCTATACTCATTTACTCTCTAGTGTGTAATAATACATGGTAGGAGATGGCAGAGTATAGAAAATACAATACTTTCTATATACCCTTTCCAAACTCAGTGAAATCATTCAAATGAATCGCAATGGAGTGAATTCTGGTTAAGACTAGAAATGAAAGGACTTCAAAAGGTCAGGGTTCTCATTATTCCTGTTTGTGAGTGTCTGGCAAGCCTAGTGCTTTATAAACCACATTGAAGCTCCAGGAGCTCACAGACTGAATTTCACAGGCAAGGACAGTTGTATTAGCCAAGCAGGTGGTTAGCTACAAGGTAGAGACTTTTCTAAACATTTTTTAAAATTTATCTTTTTTTGTCATTCTATACTTTTGTTCCTCATACTTATGTCTTTTCAGAATAAAAAAAGAGGTTAAGCCTTGCCTTTGACAAGAATCAGAGAAAATTTGATTTTTGTGAAAAGACTTTGTTTAAGTAAATGTAAAAATAGAGTGGATGTAGAAAAGAGGAAGATAGATTGTTACAAGCATGACTAGAAAAATAGAAAGCAATACAAAGTTGGGCTGGAGAGATGAAACGTATAACAAATGAGTCTCCATAGATAAAAGGAGTGTTGAGAACTAAGGAGTCGAGAACTGATTTGATAATACATACAAAGCTGATTTGCTCCGAAATGAAAATGATGGTTTGCCAAACTGAATTTATATCTGTCTGAGGGTTGTCCAGCTCTGCCTATTTATGCCCTTTTAACAAATAGCAATGATGACTTTCTGAAAAGCATTTAGTAAAATATATTTCCTGGTCATTTTGTTTACCTGACTCCTTTCTGAAATTTTATTTGCATGGAGAATAGCTTGCTCCAGTAATTTGGTAGTTTTTATTACTATTTATTGTCATTTGTAAAAGTTTCATATTTGGTCAGAAAATGAACAGGTTGCATATCTAAATTAAAGGGTTATCTTCCAATTCAACTGTGCTTTCAAATTACGATTTTTTTTTTTTTGGATTCGTGATTATAAAGTACATAAGCATTTTCTCTATTATAGATGACATCTGGCCTTCCTAAAAATATTAGTTTTGCAATTTCTCTTACATTTAGAATATTTTCTTTTCCCTTAATTACTTTAGTTTTTGAAAGAACCGTTCCTTAATTCCACTTTTCAAATTATGACAAATCATAATATGTAACAGGGATTAAACTAAATGTGCATTAGAAGAGTAAAGAACTCACTGAGGCAAGACTAATCATCATTTAGATTATCAGTAGAAGATGATTAATAAACAATGGATGGCGAGACAAGTCCAGTTGATGCTGTGTTTGGGTAGCCAAATGTTATAGCTTTACAAATGAAAAAAAAAAAATCCCTAAGCAGCTTATGGGAGAAAGTAATCATTCAAATTACAAACTTAAGAATTGCAAACAAATTACATACTTCATCAAGTTGAGCTTATTTTAACGTACTGAGTAGATTTGGCATAACAGAATGAAATAATTACTTAGTGTTTCAAGTAAATAGAAAACAGTCTTCCTGTGCTTATCATTTGTTTTCTATATGATTGCTTCTATAGATAACTTTGAGGAAAATTGCTGAGAATGTATCTCTAAAAGATCGTGGTCAGAAATAATTGAAACTATGTTCAAAAGTAAGCATTTATACAGATATATTTCCTTAGGAATTTCTTTGGCCAAGATAAAATTTTTGAAGTACTACTTTTTTTGGAAATCTCATTTTGAAAAACAAATCTGAAGAGGTGATACAGAAAATGTAAGGAAGGTATCTTTTCCTAGTAGATTCTCTTAAAGCTGAAAATTTGGCTCAATAGTTTTCCAGCAAATGGTATACATGTGTGTATTTGAACTTAAAATCTTAATATTGGACTATATCACATATACTAAATCCTTAGTAATTTCTTTTTAAAAAAAATCTTTATTGATTTCAGAGAGAGGAAGAGAGAGGGAGAGAAAGATAGAAACATCAATAATGAGAGAGTCATTGATCGGCTGCCTCCTGCATGCTCCCGACTGGGGATGGAGCCCGCAGCCCAGGCTTGTGCCCTGACCAGGAATTGAACCTCAATCTCCCGGATCCTAGGTTGATGCTCAACCGCTGAGCCATGCCTGGCTGGGCCTTAGTAATTTCTTAAGGATAATTAAGACTAAAAATTGTGGTTGGACAACCTGGGTTCAAATCCTAGTTTACCACTTAAATAATTATGCTGGATAAATTATTAAGTTTCCCAAGGCACAGTTTTTTTATCTGTATACTGATGGTAATAACAACACCTACCTGATTATCACTCTTATGGTAGCAATTATGGAAGGGTATAAAACATTCAGATTTATGCTTAAGAAATATAATGCGCCTAGCTCAGAGTAAATATAGGTTCTTTTTATTATTATTATTATCATTTTTTTCAGTTGTTAATTATAATTTTATGTCATATTCAATTGTCTCAAACACTCTAAAGTGTGCAGAACCTGTCCTGGTTCCTGTTTTGTTTTTAATTCCGTAAAACAAGGCTCCAAAGTCAACACTATTATGAGACGCAAAATATTTCTAAGTGAATATGCCCTAGATGTTGTCCCTTACTTTCTGCAAATACTTTACTGAACTCTAGGCTTCCAAGTATCTCTTCATGGAAGTTAGCTGGTCAGGTCAGCCTCACTGACATCATGTTCTTTCCATGGCTTTTGTGAGAATACTGAGTTTCTCTGGTAGTCCATTATACCCTATAATGCTATGAAAAATTATGGAGATTTTCATGGTTATTGAAAGAAATTAAGAAATCATTATCGCTCAAATCTGGACTCCGAAATAAGTGACACATTGTCAGTCATCCTTATCTTTGGAGGACTTATTAAGGCTGCACTCTACTTATGTGATAATATTAATGATATTAGTCTAGCAATAACGTGCTACCGCAGGATAAATATTACCGGAATACCAAATGGAAAATCTAGCTCTCTGGGAAGGGGACAGCATTAAAATATTAATATCACAAATTGCAGTGGGAACTTAATAATGAAGAGGAGCTATTACTGTTCTTAATGTTGACTCTCTGAAATTAAATGAAAGTAAACCCATTCAAATTAAGGGCGCTGACTCTGAGCTCTGTAGCTGTGTGTTGGGCAAAAAGAATTGCAGATTAATCTTGATAATTTATTTCTTTTTGGTATTTTAAGGTTTTATCATACTGTTCTCTAATACACTCTTTTTGTGTTGATTACTATGGCCTCAAATGCATTTTTTTTTTTTACTCAAATAGTTTATTTGCTTTATATGAAAGAGAAATAGCAATTCAATCTTTTAAGTGGGTCTCTATAGGAGAGGGTGAGGGCCAATTCCTACCTGTATTCTGTTGACATGTTCTTCTGGCTGACAACTTAATAAAGGAATGATGGTAGATTAGGGGAGACAGGCTAAGAGAGACTTTCTGATTTGACACTGCTATATTTTACACAAAATGTATGGTACAACACTTTGAGTAGATATGGCTTTGACCATATCTTTGCAATCTGTAGCAGATATATATTGCCACCTTGCAACTTGTGAGAAGTTAATAACTAATAATTCACAGATGGTTTTTAAACTACTATATAGACAAGAGAAGAAGCACATACAGACAGGGACATGAAAAAAGCCTACAAATCATGCAGGATATGGATGGGTGAGCAAATTCTTATTGTTCATCTCTTAGGGTTGACCTCTGAGGAGCCCATACCCTTCAAGAAAAACCTGAATTTCACGTTAGTGTTTAAATCTTTGGCAGTCTTAAATATCCACCAATTCTCTGGCCATACCAGGGAAACTTTATCTACCACAGGTCCTCACATAGAAGGCAATTCACAAATATGTTTAATGAATATACGTATTGCTAAATAAATTACTAGTGGGAAATTGTAATTTATTCATTTAAAATATTTATGAAATTCTAATGCTATTACAGGCACTAAAATATAAAGATTAAAATAAGCAATAAATATCCTTGACAATTCAAGTTGCTTGGTATTAATTGGTATTCATATCGGTATTAAATGCTTACTTTCTTACTGTATGGGCTATAGTACCTTCAGCAAACTTACGTGATTGAAAAATTTTGTAACCATTTCATCACTTTGTCTGAGCACCCACACTGAGTAAATGGTATGGTCATAATCTGAAGCCAGAATGTTCTGTCATGAAATTCAGGCTCCTCACAATTATGCCCAACTCTCTCCTACACAAACAGCCCTGTATTAGGTACTTTATATACATCTTTTGGTATATGTTTATAGGTAATTTATGAATATGTACATGTTTAATTTAATTCTCCCCAAAACTTTTTGAGGTGATTAGAGTAGTATTATTAACTCTATTTTATGGATGAAAATATAGAGGAGAAGAAATAGCTAAAGATACCAGACAGATCTTTATTCACCATCACCCTCCACCCCCAGCCCAACTATTTCCAGCTGGAGAGCAGTTTAGCTGTGAGTTGCTAGGCACTGACTTTCCCAGCATTTGTGGGATTCGTGCCTCAGTCCTCAAGGGGTGATCTGGGCGGGGCCCTAGAGCTCTCACTACATCCTTTAGCTCCTATACATTCTCCAACTTCAGCTCAATTATCATTTTCACATGAAATTCTCCTCTGGTCCCCATAACTGGGGGCCAAGTCCTCTTTTATATGCTCTCAGGACACCATGCATCTATCAGAGTTGCAGTCATTTTATTTGTGTTAATTGAATTATCTGTCTTCCATGCTAGTTCTCATATTTCATTAGAGCTTGGATAGTGACTGTGTTTGCCCAACATCAGATCCCATGGGCAAGTACAATATCACGTACATGGTAAAGGGATATGAGTAGAAAGGCCTAGCAAGAGCTCAACAAGGGCACAAACCAAACAAATCAGGGCCTTTAAACAGGACTACTGATGATAAGAAAGTGGGGAAATGTTTCCTACTTTTCTGACTTGACCAAGATGAAAGAGGCCGAAATGAGGACACTGGCAATAAGAACCACAGGCATGGGGTGGCCAGAGTCCTATATTTTACCTCTGTTGGGACTGATTCTGAAACTGGGTCCTAGTAATGGATCAAGTAGACAGGAAAAAAGAGGTCAGACATGCTGTTTGAGTTAGCTCTCTGTGGGCATAGGTCACTGTATGGAAACTCAGGTTGACAGTAGCTCCGTGTGTGAGTAACTGTATTAGTGCTTTCTGGGGACAACATCTCAGATTAGCACTTACCCTGCTAATAATCCCAGTCATGAGAAAACCTTACAGTGGCTTCTTCTTGCTGTCTTTTCAGGGCTTACAATAAGTGAACTGTGTCTTTCCCCAAATTTCCTAGAAACTTCTACAGTTTGCAGCTCAAAGTTATTGTTAACACCCAGAGTGGAGGGCAATCCTTCTAGTGGCACCTCCAGGCTAGTTTTTCGAGAGTGTGCTGGAGGTTTTCTAGAGTTGTGTTGCTACGCAGTGGTTGTCCTACTGCATTTGTGTCGTAATGCGGAATCCCACAACCAGACATTCGCTTGATGCATTTTCCTGTGTCCTCAGGCAGAGCAGTGTTCTGTTTATGTTCTGCTGGTTAAGGCTGAATTAGCCTGTCGTCTGAGGGTGCTATTGCGGAAGTTTACGTGTAAAAGAATCCCTTATACTAAACCCTCCAGAAAGCACACTCCTGCTCAGTAAAAGAGAAATGAATGTCTGACATGGGATGGACTCTGAGCATCTATATTTTGATGGAGCAAACCTACATGATCTGAATCAGGGAACCTGAGAAACGTCTTCAGTTACAGAAAGTATTTAATACACTCTAAACCAGTGTCATTTGGTCTAGATCAGACCTAACACTTCATTTTTATAACAAATATTTTGTAATAACCCTTACTATTCTGTAATAAAATTCATTCATATATTTAATTATCAAAACACATGATAAAAATCACAATGAATCAGCCTACTATCTTAACTATGAAGGGAAAATAAGAGAAAATAATCTTTAATAAAATACTATATTTTTTAATTTGTAAAAGCTTGGTCAAGACTGTAATGAGAGACAAGTAGTCAGAGGCTAGTGCCCATCTGTAGAAATACCCTGCCTTACAGACCGAGACTATAAAGGCATGTTTATTGTGCAGCCTTTAGTCACCTGTTTTTTCAAATGGTGGTCAACTTGCGGTAAAATTCCAAATAAAATAAAGTCCAATCTTCCTTTGATTTGCATTTCTAGAAATTCAGTGTATGTTAAAAACTTGCCCCTGTACTTTGAATTTATATATCAAATGGACCTTGTTTCTAAGCTAAGTTTAAACAAATTCTTCATATATATAAACACCTGGTAGAACATTCAAAAACTTGTGCAACTGTATTACAATGCAGGGCATCAGAGATCTCAGACCCCAACCATGTAAGTGGCATAGAATCCTCCATCATGGTTACAATGCAAAATATCTCTACAGATTTCCAAACCGCTGCTTGAAAATTGTGGTTAAGAACCACTCTTTAAGAACCTCTGAGGTCCTTGTTGGTTTGTAAAGACAAACATGTGTGCATGAGCGTGTGTTATACAATAGGAAAGTTGTATACTTTTCAAATATATATAATGGATAGTTTATAATTTATAAAGTAATATTAAATCTAATTAAAAAAAATATATCTGTGCCAAACTTTTTTTGATTACATATTGTGTTAGCCCAGAATTAGTCAAAGATTCATCCATTATCATGTGGAAGACCATGAATATTCCTGAAATAAAAGGGGAACCTCAAAACCAAAAAAATAAATGTAGTTTTGGACATGTGAGTAATAATTATGAAGGAAAAGCTGATTTGCTGTCAATAATGTAATGAAGATGATAATATCAAGATGAGGCCCAGAATAAAAAGTAGGGAATCACACTATAATGGAAACAGTTTTTAGCAGGTAAATGGAGGCCAGGCAATAGCGAGTGACGAGTTACTTAGGAGGTAGATCAGCAGCTGAAGTGTCCTGAAGGCTGTGAGAAACGCTACTGACTAGTTGATGATTAATTTTATCAATGTTAGTAGGGTGGAGAGGCCAAATTGCCTTCTTCCCTCTCTTTTTTAACGTCCGATTGTCCTCACAACTTATGGATACACTTAAGCTTTTAAAAAACTACTTTAAACAACTCGTGAGTACTAATAAAATCAGTATATTTGCTACTAGATATATGAAGCTGTTTAATTGGCTTGGGTTGCATCAGAATAGTGACAAGTTGATTAACAGAAGCATTACATATTAACTGGTTTTACTTACTATTGAGCATTTTTTTTGTAATGTGCTGTTTCTATATTTAGCTTATTTTAACTGCAAATTATTCTGTCACGGAAGGGTCATCAGGCCCATTTACAGATAAAAGCAGAGACTCAAAGAGCTGTGTCTTACTCAAGGTCATACTTAAGTGTGCCAAGAATTCTACTGAACTTAACACAAGATCAGAGTGGCCTTATTTGGGGCAGCCTCCAACTGTAAAAGGGAGGTTCTGAGGTCTCTCATCTATAAAAAAGAAAAAAATAATAATTGAAGCCTGTCTTACAAGCTGATCAAGTTTTTGAAGATTTCAATTGGTAAGATTTTGTTTTTAAGTTCCTCTGTTTCTTTCTTTCGCTTTCTGGGTGCACCTCCAAGTAGAAGATGACAGAATGCACAAAAAGTGGACCACATGCATATTTCATAATAGACATTTTTAGTGATGATTTTAAATGTAGGCTGTGTAATAAAATATAAGAGTAAATAATAATAAAAATAAAACAATAGAAGTTGTCAGAGCTAATGTCATTTAAATCATGCCTAAGCAAATAAGTGGAGAATTGTACATCATCGAATGGTCATTTTTAAAGGTGATGGTCATTTCTGTAAATTGACAACAGTTGAGTCAACAGAAAATAAAATGAGGAGGTGTTGCCAGGTTTACTTTATAGGCATGCTGAATGTTGAATTCTGCCAAAGTAATTTTTTAGACTTTCTTTCTGTAGAAAACAGTTGATCCAATTTTTAGTCCTCTCAGCTCCTACACTGACAAATAGAAGTACTTCTACAGCCAGAATCATGCAGAGGAAATATTTATACTCAGTCCTGCTATCTTTCAAAGGTGTTTGGATGTTTGACTCAAAAAAACAAATAGAGATGTGAGAGGCTGTCAGAGTTAAGAAGT
Source organism: Miniopterus natalensis (assembly GCF_054644295.1). Lineage (NCBI taxonomy): Eukaryota > Metazoa > Chordata > Mammalia > Chiroptera > Miniopteridae > Miniopterus > Miniopterus natalensis. Next base: position 29,475,035 of record NC_142096.1, read on the forward strand.
AAGTACTTTGGTTTTCCAGAATCTAGTTACATTTGAACTTGAGTGTATGTGTCAAGACTAGTGGGTTTTAGATTACTTCCTAACAGTCCCAAGTTTATATTGTTTTTGTTAATATTAGATTTAGTTAAATGCCTATCTTGCATTGTTTTCACTTTAATTTTAGAGTATATTCTGTAAATGTTTTTGAGCCTTGTGTCCACCCCCAAATAACTCTGTCGTAATCTCTCAACCAGCTCATGAAGATAGAATGTTATATAAGAACACTCTTAAGTTATGTTATTTTTATAACTTAGAGGGCCATTAGTTTGGTTGGTATTGAGTAGAAGTAACTATTGGGCAATTTCCAGGTAGAATGTAGGTTTCAGAATGTACATTTCTCCTTGTTACAGAATGTACCTTTCTCCTTGTTACATTTCGTCATCACCTCCAATTCAGCATTTTAAAATCAGGCCTATTTTCATTCTTCTGTTTCTCTCCATATTAGTCTTACTTGTATGACTGACAGCATCCTAATTTCCAGGTGATTTTCAACTTCCCTCTTTGATCTCTCCTTGCCTTTGATTCAGTTACCTCCCAGGTCCTGTGGCTTCTTCCTTCACAGTGACTCCCAGCCAGTCTGTCTCTGCTCCGGATCACAGCTCCTGCATTTAGGCCCCAGAATAGCTTCACCAGTACTGCACACCATCCAAAGCTAATTTCACTAGGACGTGATACCTGTTTGCTCAGAAGGCAATGCCTAATAATTTCCTATTGAACAAACTCTAAAGAACTCACCTCACACTCCATTCTAGCTCTAAATTGTTCTCTAGTCATTTCTGCTTCACCAGCTCTTATCCTTAGTTCCGCTTTGAGTTTGTATTTTGTTCTGAACATCTAGAGCTTTCCCTATTTCTGTGATTCAATTCATACTCTTTGTTCTACCTGGAACTTTCCACTTCCACATCTAAATTTGGCCTATTCTAAATCTCATTCACAATGCCAATAATTTCCTGATTATCCCGGCCAGATGTGAACTCTTTCCCCCCCCAGATTCTAAAATATTTACTCTCTCTATTGGGACACTTGGCACTAGAAACATTCAGGAGATTTTTTTTTTAAGGTTATTTGTCTACGTAGCAGCAGAATACGGAAATTTAGGCTCCTGAGTCTGTGCGTGTCATTTATACTGAGCCACACTAATTTACTATTTTTTTTAAAGACGTCTTTATTGATTTTAGAGAAAGGAAGGGAGAGGGAGAGAGATAGAAACCTCAGTGATGAGAGAGTCATTGATCGGCTGCCTCCTGCACGCCCCCGACCGGGGATGGAGCCCGCAACCCGGGCATGTGCCCTGACCGGGAATCGAACCTCGATCTCCTGCGTCCTAGGTCGATGCTCAACTGCTGAGCCCCGCCCGGCCGGGCTAATTTACTATTTTAATTACCTGAACTTTTCCCATCAGGTTAACCACAGGCTTAGCTGCCTGTGCCTTTGAGAGAAGTCACTCCTCACCGAATGAGAGACAGGAGCCTCCCGCAGCGGGGGTCCCCCTGGGGTGCTGGCCCAGGGCTGCTGCAGCAAGCCCTCAGTGCGACAGGGCCCCAGGCCACCATGCGTTCTCCTGTGAAGCCCACCTCATCCTGCTGAGGTCGGCTCCATCCTCAGCATCTTAGGAGATCCTCAGAAGTAGAGATTTTTCTCTGTGTTGTCTGAGACCAAATGAAAAATTTTAACAAAGGTCTTACTGGAAGTGCTTTTAATGGGCACAGAAGATGTTTTGATTTCACGGCTATTAATGAATCACTTGACTATAGGTGGCTCAGGATGGGAACAGTATAATTTTCATCCCGTCCCCCAGCGTGCATGGATAAGTATGAAGCTCAGCTGGGATAATTTGATGTGAGGCTTTTGGCTCCTTCCAGCTGCCAGGCAGCATGAGGCGGCGAGGGGTACAGCATGCCCGGCCCTCCACTGCTGGGCCCCACGTGTGTTTTCATCTTGGGCACAGCGGTGAGTGTATGAATGACTGCCTCAAGGACTTCCACCAGCACTTATACCCTGTGGAGGTGAAAACGCTTCCTGGAAGAGAAAACTCTGCCTTCCTGTGGCAGAGGAAAATGGAATTAAAATTAACTTGTGTGTGTGTGTGTGTGTGTCCACACCAAAATTCTCTCAGAGAAACCTAATTAAGCTTTCTGTGACTGGCCAAATTCATTTGCATGACCACCACAGCAGCATGCTGTCAAGAATTATTTCAGACTCTGGTATAAAAATAAGTGAGTCTAGAAATCCTGGCTATTTTTTATCAGCTTCTAAGATTCTCTAAAGTTTTAAAAGGTACCCAATAAAGGTCTTCATATTTATTAATGCTGCTTTCAGAAATCCAAGTTGACTTTCAATTTTTCCCTGTAGTTTGCCAGAAATTCAATAGTTTAGTAACTTAGTCATTGCTCTAACTTGATATTTATTTCATCTTCCTTTCCCGAGATATGCAAATATGTCTCTTTGCTAATATCTTTTCTCCATTCTCTAGTCTGAAACTGATGCAAAGAAGTCATTAAAATTGATAGCAATATCCACCATTTCAGTGAATAAATTACACTTCCCATTTCATGGAGGTCCCATTATCTCCAGCCCTGACCCCTTCTTACTTCTTTATTTGAAAGGATCCTGATTTATCTCCAACTCTTGTGTAACCTTCCTTTCATTTTCAATCCTTAATTTCTTATCATATTTTTTACACTTTTAACTTCATTCAGGGATCTCAGTGCTTCTCTCTACCTCATGTTTTATCATGTACATTTCCTTCTTTCTTGGCTTTGATTAGTTTTGGGACTCTTCTCCTCCACATTGACTTTTTATTCTAACTAAAACCATATTTATTCCTAGATGATAGGTATAGCCCTTGAACATACTTTAATTTACCTTTCAGCACATTTTATTTCCTCTTCCTCAAAGTACTCTAACTTTCCCCCTTTCTTTTTCATTTGGTTGGCGTGTATGTCTCTACTTAAAATTTACTTTTCTATCTGCCTATTAGAAAATCATACTTTTGACTTCTTTGTATTCCTTCGGTTGCTCTTTTGGCCTAACCCAAAATGTATTACTCTGATTTCACTGTCATATTTTCTTAAATCTGTAATAATATCTCCTGTTACTTAAACTACTTTTGGAATTACAAAGAAAGCACATTTCTTTGGCCTTTGAAAATGTAAGAGTATTGTAAGCAGAAAAGTGGTAAGTGCAGGAAACACTGTTGGTAGAATCTTTGTTCAAACTTTCAGCTTTGAACTTCATACACAGAAAGCCATTAAATGCTGGAATAATAGAACCTGACTCATTGTATCCCTTTTGTTTGTCTCTCTCTGTGGTTTAGCACTCCCCATAGAATATAGGACTGGAAGGGGTCTTGAGAGGTCATTTAATCTATTGCTCTGTGGCCTGAAGTATGCTCTCTGAGATACCTCCTTGCTTTGCTTCTTACCACTTTCAATGATATTTGGAATTCTTGGTAAATATTTGGAAGGTTGCAAATGTCTTCAACAAGAAAGAACTTGTATAGACAGAAATTATAGAAATGTCACCTACAGAAAATTTTGAACAGGGGGTTGTTAGAACAGTCAAAGCATTTAGCAATTGGAAAGTATACATCTCTGTCTTAATACAGAATTTTTTGTATAAGCTAAGACAATAGATTTTAGTGGTTTGGCCTAATGTTTTATAAGAATAAATATTCTCAGAACCAGTGATAATATAGGCTTTTATGCCATCTGCGCAGCAATGAGTCAAATGTATTGAGAGTAATAAGCCTATCTACTTTCTATACTGTACTGACACCCATTTCAGAAGTGATGACCTATTTTTCCCCCATCAGATTGATATTCTGAGAAGAAACAGGAATAATATGGGAAGTTCTTGCATGAATGTAAAACTGGGTCATTATAGATTCAACTAAACAATAATACTTTTAAAATGAGTCACTTTGATACTAAGAATACTTCTGACTCAGTCTCTGATTCATATTATTAAAATGCCTTGGGTTTCCAAGACCAACTTTGCAATTGATATTTAGAGAGGTAGGGTGGGGGTGAATTGAATAGCATCTAATTATTTTTATGGATGAAATAGCGGCCAAATTCAGATCTCCCTATATTAGTATTTCCACTTTTAGGGAGAGTTAGTCTTTAGTGATTCTTTAAGGCCTCTGATCCACTGACAAAAATAATAAAAAATAAATTAAAATCAGATCAAATAACAGTGCCCTTTATTTGCAATCAAAATATCAAAATACGTTTTATGTTACACACTTTATATTCGTAGATAATTTAAACTGTGTAGACATTTTTTAAAAGTCATGATTACATGAAAAGTCAAGAGTTATTAAGAATTTCTGGAGTGGTATGAAAATGATTTGGAATTAATGAACCCACCTCAGTACAAATGCTATACAGATAACTTATGGTGACAGAGGTGTTCACTTAGTGGCAATCAAATGACTGAAATTCAGGGAATACCAATAAATATCTAGTAGTTGAGTGTGATTAACAAACAGAAATTAATTAAAAACTGGAGAATATATTAAATTCTCATGTGGAGGCAATATTGAAACATTTTAATTTAGAAAAAATTTTAGGCATTTAATATGTTTGTTATCCACATTAGCATTTTTTGGCTTTATGAAATCTTCTCATAAAGGCCTTGAAGACATTAACATGAGTGTGTCTGTAACAAAATAGTTCACTTATCGAAGAAGAGTTTTGAAAGAAAGAATAATCTAACCTACAAAGAAAGTAGGTAAAAAATACATTTGAATAGTATCTATGTTTCACTAACAAACAAGCAAGCAGACTATTAACAAACGTTCCCCAAAATTTCTAGCATTAATATTTAGAGAAATTAAGATTAACGACACAGATATTGATATCTGGCATGCTAACAAACATATGCCAACTTTAGCTTTGTGCTCATAAACACACTGATTTGGGATCATCCAAAATAAATGCATTTATTTCATTTTATTACCAGTAATTTAGATCAGGCCCAATCACTTAATCACTACATGACTCTGGGAATCTCACTTAAATTCTCTGTTGTTTGTCTCTATGGTGAGAAAATGGTATTTACCTTGATGAATTGTAAGAACCAGCTGGAATAATGTTTATATATAAATTATGTAGAACTGTAGATGGCACATACAGTGTTAGATGGACAGACAATACACTATAGCTCCTCACCACAATGTCATCATTTTTGCCTAAATAATTATAATTGCTTCCTTGCTAGGCAATGTTTTCCAGTCTTCTCAATAGCATTCTACATGTAATTTTCAAGTTAATATTCTCCAAATAACATGCCAATTGAATCATGTCCCTGGTCTAAATTGTCTTCTCAATAAATTAAATATTAACAACTTAGCTTAGCCCTCATATTTCCCTAGGTGGTTGTAATACCTAACTTTTAAAGCCTAATGTTTGTAAATGTTCCATACACAGCAACCAAATTCACTGTTTATTATTCTGACATATACTTCATACATTCTCACCTGTATGCCTTTGTTTACCCACTCTAGTGTGCAAGGTAGCATCATGGGATCTGTGCTGGAATTTCCCTTTTTGTTCTCAAATTGATTTCCTGTCCTTCCTCTCTTCTTCATTACAAAGAACTACATTCCTAGATTTCCTGAGCAGCTAATTTTTTAGTAAAATTAACCAATGGGAGACACCGAAAGAAAATTGGAAGATGGAAGGAAGGGAGAAGTATTTCTCACTCTCTCTTTTTTTTTTTTTTTTTCCTGTCCCTAAAATAGAGTCTACAGCAATACCTGTGCTTCCTTCATGATCCTTGGTTCAACCCGTTAACCCTTTCCCCGTGGTCTTAGATTCCACTGGAGGCTCTGGCTAAGCTGTCTATTTCAATTTCCCTTCAACCTTAGGTGAAGATAGCTTTCAGAGAAAGGTATTTTCAGAAATGGCTGTTTTGGGTTGTTGGTTTGAGTGTTTCCATCACCTGTGTATCCATTGTTCTGTACTCAGTCTCCTTAGGTTGAAGAACTGAGAGCAGTTTCTCTTTCCTTACTGGACCATCATTGATACAGAATATCATAGATTTGGCCTTAAATACTGGCTTCTCTGAGTCTCAATTTCTTCACCAATAACCTGATAATGTTCTGTGGGGATTAAATAAAGGCGTGTATGGAAACACATATATAATATCTGGCATACTTGGGTTTTCACCCCTCACTTTCTATGCTATGAACCCTTTGAAAACACATGGCCTGAAATTGATTATTTGAATGTAAGAAAGAAAAGTCTTTGATAATGTTTACCCTACAGATGCATCTCATTTATTTATATAATTTATGCTCTAAAATTGTCTTATTAATTAGAATCTTAAGATGTTTCAGTTGTAAGCTATATTAGATTTAATGGGTTATTAAATAACCATTGTATAATAAATGTTGTTTTCTAGATAAATGTAGGTCCCATACTAAGAAATTATTCTATGGCTCAGGGGAAGTGTGCCAGGTGAACGTGGATGAACTGAGGACAAGCAAATCCACAAGTGCTGAGGGAGACAAATGACAAGAAGAGACAGGGATTCATTGGATGAACATTAAGGTCAGGGGATTAGACTAAGGACTTGGAAGGAGCTCTGCAGTGACTAGGGGTTTTCTCTTTCTGCTCTCAGCCTGAACAAGGAGCAGAACCATCTGGGATTGTCTCCCACCTATGGAGGCCATCAAGTTGTAGATCAAAGACATGCCCTCTTCTCCTATGATAGCTCATGGGGCGGGGGCTTCTATTTTGAATCTTGAGATTATTCTGAGGATATATATTCACACCCCATACTATTTTTCTCTTTTTTCACTGAGAACCATGGCAACTGTGATCTGGCGTTGCTCGTAGCCAGGCATTTATTTACATCTTGCCTTCCCGGGAAGAGTTCTTGCCAACACATCCCTCAAATTCTGAATTTCATGTGTAACGAGCCTGTGAACTTTGACTGAATAAAGTACCCAAATCCAGAATAACATCTGCAAAAGAGAACAAAGATTGAGTCCATGTCCCTCAAATAGTAGGCTTCTGCTTTAAGAACCTGGGACCTAGAGAACTTCATCTAAGCATTTCACTTGCTGGGTTTAAAAGGACAAATATAAGCTCTCTTTAAAACTAGGGCACCTAGAATCTACCACAAACTATTGTAAATATCTGGGATAAATTTTGGTTTGACATGCTAGAAGAGGAAAGAGCTCAACCAGTATTGGAGATTGTTGGTGTAGGAGTAACCCAGTTTCCCCAAAGACTTTTTCATCTGTGGATTAGATGCCGTGGCCAGAATAGGATGAGATCTGGGATGAGCAAAAGCTCTTCTTCATTTGTTGTGACTGGTCAGCTATATACATCAAGAGAAACTTTGTTTCCTGCGAGCCAAGGGCTCACTGGCCCCATTACCTTTAACTTTTAACCATCTAATCCACAGGACATTCTGGAACATTAAACAAAGATATATCAAATATGTGAATGAAACAACACAAGTTACTTGGTGAGATGGCATTGAATGACCTCTATCAAATATAATCTAGCTTCTCTAAATTTTAGAGGCAGCCAAGCAATTCAAAAAATGCTCATTACTTCTTGAAAATATATAGGATTTGGAGCTTTTCTCTCCTAACTAACTATAGCTGTCATCGTGGTAATGGAAGTTAACTCAGATCCTTGATATAGGATTGAACCAGGTTACTTTAAACCATAAAAATTGTTTTAGTTAAGAGCTTTACTCTATTTATTGCATTTATAATGGGAATGATAAATAATAAAAGTATTAGCCACCAGGATTGACACTTATAATGAACTATGTATAATATGGTACAGAATTAAGTAAGTGCTGCAAGAGAGGTGTTGTGAGAGTAGGGCAGAAGAAAGAATTACTTCTGATTAAAGCATTGGGGAAGATCTCATTGGAATCACATTGAAGCCTGGGATTAACCCATAGGAATGTTTACCCAGGTTGAAAATCATAGGAAGAGTTCACCAGATTGAGAAAAAACATAAAGTCACAGAAGCTGGAGAGTGGACAGGATATTTGGAGAACCATTTGGTATGGATTGGTGTTTACAATTCCTGGTGGAATGGACTGAGAGTTAAGTTTGGGAAGATAATTTGTGACATAAACCATAGGATTTGGACTTTGAGCCTATAGGATTTTATTATTTTGGTAAAGAGACACCTTTTCAGGGTGCTGAATATGTCTCCTACACAATACTATTTCTCCTCTCTTTTGGAAAAAATGTATGACTATCTAGGGAGGTATATTGGTGGAGAGACTAGGAATAGACTAGACAGATTTTGAGTGCTTAGACTAAGTTAATGCAGTAAGAATGGAAGTATGGGTGAACAAGAAAAACATTCTAGAAATTGAATCATTAAGACCTACTAACTAAGTGGAATTGTGAGAATCCCAAGTGCATAGAGAAAAAAAATTCAAGGTTTCAGAAATGCACAACTGAAAAATGATAACAATATAATAGACATGTCAAATACAGTAAGTGAAATAAATTTTCAAAGAGGGCAAGCAGTTTAAGATATTGAATTGGAAAGATATGTGGGTACTTGTACATATAAAGTTCTGAGTCAGTAGTTCAGGAGAGAGGTTGAAATTATGGCTGAGTCTTGAAAATGCAGCAGTTTTTAGGTTTTTGTACTCAGTACTTTGTCTACCTTTCTGACACAATCTGCCAAAAGGATTCTCATTCACGCCCACAGAAGTGACTCCCCAATGTCTCCTGAGTCTCAGACCCAAATTTTCCAACTTATTTTTGCCCCCACACAGGCATTTAAAAAAATATGTGAAACCCAAGATGATCTAAACTGAGGTTATCATTTCTATTCTTCCAGGGAGACCAGCTTCTACTCCTGTAGAAATGGCCACACCAGTGACATCATTACTATCACCTGAGACATCAGTGACTTAAACTACAGCAACACAAAATAAAACATACATAGGCAAACTTGTGAGTCCCCCTGGACAACACTTCATCCTGGTATCACTAGTTTAGGCCCTAATTCTTTCTTCTTAAGATTCCTAGACTAAATTCCTACCAGAAGCCCTTGCCTCTAGATTCTCTGTCAAATCTACTTTCCATAAAATCACCTGAGTGACAAAAAAAATGCCAGTATGATCACGTCACACTTAATCACATTGCAATCTACCTTTTTTGTGTATCTATTACTGTCTCCATGCATTAAACTCTATGAAAGAGGGGCAACTGTATTGCTGTTTTTCATGATGGCTTTCTGGAATAGTAATTTGTAAGAGTCTTTGAATGAATACAAATATTTATGTTTAGGAATAGTTAATAGGAAATGGAGTGGGAACACGACAGTGGAAATGTCCAAGTTTAGAGTAAAAAACAAACAAACATGAAGATCAAGGATAAAACCTCGAAAAAGGAGATAAATGAAAATGAAATTGTGGAGCATATTAGGAAATGATGAAAGAACCAAAGGAAAGTAATGCTTAGCGGCAGAACGCCGGGAGAAGGAAGACTTATTTCCGGACTTGGCCCCTGTGAGCACTGCGCTGGCACCACTGCGTCCTGGGCACTCTGTGCTCCTTCCTTCTGCTTCTCAGCCCTGCTCTTCCCTTCCTCTCTCTGTAGCAGTCACACCCATCCACCCCATGCCTCATTCTCTTCCCGCTCTCTACTGTCCTCCTGGGAAACTGCTTCTGGTTCTAGGGCATACAGTGTCATTTACAGCACAGTGACTCCAGAGCCTGCATTCCCAGTCCTCTTTGCTCCAGTCCCAGAATCCAGCTTCTAACCAGGTTTTACCAAGTTGTATTTCCAAAGTCAAGACAACCTTTCTCCCAAATATGTTCATGTTATTCCGTCTGTCCGCTGTAGATCTTGTTAAACGTAATATTCTTGCCTGAAGGTGCTTTATCCTCGGCTCTTTTCTTTCTTACAATCCACCCCACATCAGCCATCAACCTTCATCAGCTCTACCTTCTAAAGGTCTTCCACTTTCTCTCCTGCCACCTCTGCTTCCACGGTTGTCATTCAGTTCTCCAACATGTGTTATCTAGATTTTTGCAGTAGGCTCAAGCAGGTATGTTCCCCACATCTTTCCTAATCTAAATTATCCTTCATAGGGTCGTCAGAGATAATTTCCAAAAGAATGATGTTGAACAACTTCATCTGTTTAAAAAAGCAACAAACAAATAAAAACATCTTAACTCCCTTATAATCAGAGAAGAATTTCTAAACTCACTAGGATCTCACACATGAACCCCTAAAATATGACTGTAACTATATTTTTCAGTACTGTCTTCCATAAATGTTTTTTTCTGTATCACAAAAATAAAGAGAAAAATTCTCAATTGCTTTTTTCCCCTCATGCCTTTATAGAATCTGTATGCGTATCTTGGATTTTTTCCCCTGCCCAGTAATAGTTACTTTTTGGAGAATATCTGCTTAACTTGGAAGAATTGTTTTAAATGTCATCCTTTTGTGGAAATCTTTTCAGGTTCAAAGTGTTAAATCTAACTCTTGAAAGATGAAAGCCTCTGGTCTGTAGTTACAAGCTAAGCATTCTTACAAATTTATATCTCTGACAACCATTTAAATCGTGACCTTAATAAAAGTTGTCTGTTCAAAAGAAAGTGACCTCTGGTAACTTTTTCTGCCCTCTGAATTATCTCATTGTATAGTGTTCACATTTAACTTTATTCATTTTCCAATGAGTGTTTGCTTTTGTTTCACTGCTAATGTTAAATAAAAAACCTACAGCTTTAGAAAACCCATTATTTGTACCATAATGTATTGCTTAGAGCTAATTTGTATCAGATGCTCAGTTATTAGATAACAAGGTATTTCTTGACTGGAAAGCAAACTCTGAAATTATTATCAAGAAATTGATTTCATTTCTTTTCTTCATTTTGTCTTGATAAGAAAGTGAAAGGCATAATCTTTGCCTTGTATCAGTGCTGTCCTGATACTTCCTTTCCCACCTGAGAGCTATGACACATATTTAACAACATGCAAATAATCAAGAAATACCCCATGCAGACAACCCAGCCTACAGAAGACAATCCCTGCCAACGAGCCATGTGGGCCGTGATGCTCCAAATTTTGGTCTGTGTGGCCGGGAAGACAGCTGTGGGATGCAGGCGGACCACACGCGGCCCTGTCACTTTGAGCATCCCGTGGCGAGTCCGGATGGACAGGAGACCTGAAGAGCTGTTCATAGCCGAGCCGCCTCCCCGTGGCTTCAAATGATTCCTACGCCCGAGGTAGAGGTAGCTGTCCCCAAAGGGCAGTCCCACTCAGCCCCAGAAATGAAAATGACAGCAAGCCAGCAGCCAGTCAGAAACAGCCGCACCTCTGGGTCCGGCCCCTGGGGACCCAGCAGAAAGCGTGGCTCCGTAGGATGCACACAATTATCAAAACACCTGATAATTGGGGACACTTGAAAATGATCTTTAACTCTAGTGGGATGCTGAAATGACTGTTCTGAACTTTTCTCATTTTTCTCTAGTTTCTTTTTCCTGACATTCTAAGGTAAATTATGACTTAAATGCGTCTTTGTGCTAGGCTTTCTGTGCTGGATTTGTGGACTTATAATAATTTTATTTTGTATAATGTTGAGAGGTTTTAATAAATTGTGTCAACCAGGAAAACAGTGGGAGTCACTTTCAGATGTGAAGTGACAGCCTGCAAGCCTAGGCTGGGATTGCTTGAAATTCCATTGAATCCTAAATTTCAACACTTTTTCTTTTTTTATAGCTATTCATTCTTCGTATATATTTGCTAACTACAGAAATTAATTTTTGGTGCCCGAGAGTTATATAGTAATTAAGGCCGTGTTGGAAGTGGGGAAGGAACTTCAGAATCAAATGACTACCCCTTTTTTTATTAACTATATTTATCTGTTTTCCTTATGTGTGTCTTTGCTCATTTGGGCCATTGTACAAAATACCAAAGACAGGGTAACTTATAAATAGCAGGAATTTATTTCTCACAGTTCTGGAGGCTGGAAGTCCAAGATCAGGATGCCAGCAGCATCAGGCGAGGACTCTTCTGGGGTCACAGACTTCTTATATCCTCACTTTTTGTAAGGGGCAAGGGAGCTCTCTTGAGCCTTTTTTACAAGATCATTAATCATATTTCTGAGGGACCCACCCTTATGACCCAATCACCTCCCAAAGTTCCACCTCCAAATAACATTACATTGAGTATTAGGACTTTGGGGTAACCAACCATTTGAACCATAGCAGTGTGTGTGTATGTGAGTGTGTGAATGTCTTGTTTTAATTGGTTCTGTCACTTACCAGCTAAGGGTGGGTCCTGGAATATCTCCCTCTCTGAACTTTCAAAATATTCGTACATTAGCAATAAAGCATGAAGTACTCATATCACAGATTTGTTGTAAAAATCATAAGAGATCATGAAGTTCAGTCACTTTGTAAACTCTAATGTAATACACACATGAAATACTTTGCTATTAAGATGGCAGCATTGTTAAAGAACATTAAACTAGGGCTCATGTGACTTAAATTCTAATTTCTGTTCTACCATGTACAGTATTTGCTTTATGACCATAGATGAGTCGATGAACCTCTCTGAGGCTCTGTAAAAAGGAAACTGATTTTTGTGGTTCATGATCATTTCAAAGAAACATATTTGTTTCATTTTTCCTTCCATAATTTTTAGCTAGTAATTATAATAATGAATAAAATAACTATTGTCACTTATTGAGCCTAGAATTCTAGATTAGTAAGATTATCAAGAAGTCACGATAATAATTAATAAAGACCAAACATGATCCAGCTGTGGATCACATTGTTATAAATATTTGATACCTTGGGATAGAGTTCACTCTCACTACTAACCTTTTTCATAATTCTTGAAGTCTAAGTTATTTTCATATATTTAAAGATGGATATGCCGATTCAGTCATGGCCCCTTTTGACTTCTTGCCACCAAGGGCACATATTTGGAATTTGTGACAGAATTTAGAGTTTTGATTTTAGTCAGAGAACAGAGTACCTATAATTGGCAATAATAATAAGATTAGTTAATACTTAAATGAGCACATGCTATATTTGAGATAGTCTTCTAAATGGTTCACATGAATACCTGATGTCATCTTCACAATATCCCAGGAGGTAAGCACTATTGTTATTTTAAGTTCTACAGATGCAGAAACTGAAGGACTAAGGGGTTTAGTTCACATGAGCAGTAACAGAACCTAGATATGAACCAAGGCATTGGACTCCAGAAAACCACCGTGTTTTAGTAGCTGAGAACTGTGATTTAACTAGGTAAGCTAACCTGACAATATCTGAGTTTCATTAGTTCATACCTAATATGGTAATTAATCTAGCTCTCCTATAGGTAGACAGTCAAACATTCCAGGGGTTCTTGAATGAGAGCATTTAACTAATTATGTACATTTCTCTGTATAATGGTGTCTTAGCTCAGACTACGATAACAAAATACAGTAAACTGTGTACCTTATCAATAATAGAGATTCATTTCTTTCAGTTCTGGAGGCTGAGAAATCCAAGATTAAGTTGCTGGTCAATTCTATTTCTGGTGAGGGCCCTCTTTCTGCTTGCCGATGACTATCTTGCTGAGTCGTCACATGGCAGAAAGAGCAAGCTAGCTCCCTGGTCTCTTATTAAAAGGGCACCAATCCCATTCATAAGGGCTGCACCCAAAGACTGTACCTCCAAATACCATAATATTGGAGATTAGATTTTGAAATATGTTTTCTGGGGGTCACAACATTTAGTTCATAACATATGATTTGTTGGAAACATGTTTTTAAGTCATATATTTCAAGCAGTGCATGTGATCTGTAATCCACATATAAATATACATAATTAGAATGAAAGCAAAACAAAAACAAATATACAATATATATTGTTTTTAATAACACACCTTTGTCTGTGAAATTCTTGCAGGTAATTTTTCTTAAGAAAAAAAGGTCTTGTAAGGAGAAATCTTCTCTTTTATATTTTATTTAAAAAACTTTCCTCGTGCAAAATTTGTAGGCAGTTTTCAGGCAATCCAGACAAGTTTTGGAACTGAAACTCTGTGTTGCATCTTTTGGTACAAGGTGCTTATCTTTTGGATCTCTAGTTCAGGAGTAACTAGATAGACTATTGATTTAATGGACACCCATGAGAACCTCAGGAAGCTTTCTGATACAACTTGTAAAACCACAGCAGTTTTAAAATTAATCAGTGATTGACCTCTTGCCAAATTTTTTCTGGTGACTTTTCCAAACCTTCTTCACTTTCTACAAGTACCTGATCTGTAGCAGATTTATCTCCCGTATGGAGAAAATTGAAGTTGTTTGACAGTTGATCCCACTAATTTCTGTCAACTCAAAATCTAAAATTATACCTTTTTCAGGGTTTCTTGTCAGTGTGCCAAGACCACCCACTCTACATTTTATTAAAGATCTATTTAGCAACTTTTACTAGTGCTAGGTAAATTTTGGGACCATTACCAAAACCCAGGGAGGGAGGTGATTATTTCCAGATTTTTACATATGAAAAAATTGAGATTGAGAGTAGCTAATAAACTTCCTCAAGTCTTACAGTGAGTCAGGGGTAAAGCTAGCATTAAAACTCAAGGATCTTAGTGCTGGCCAGTGTGACTCAGTTGGTTGAAGCACCATTCCCTTTCCACAAGATTATGGGCTCAACTCCCAGTCAGAGCACATATCTAGGTTGTGGGTTTGATCCCCAGTCAGGGCACATACAGAAGGCTGATGGATATTTCTCTCTCTCTCTCTCCCTCTCCCTCCCTCCCTTCCTCCTGCCCCTTCTTCCATCCCTCCCTCCCTCTCTTTAAAATCAATCCTCAGGTGAGGATTAAAATAAAATAAAACAAGTATCTTCTCATTTTAAAGACCATCACTACTTTCTTTCAGGCTACCAATTACTGGACTTGTTTCAACATTTCCCTCTCTTTGCTGTGCCTATTTTTACACGGCTTAGAGCATGGTTCGATCTTTTGCACACTAAAAAGAAAAGATGCTGCAAGCTATAGCTTATTTCTCGACTGCCTTTGACCATCAGCATTTGAAAGAGTAATTTATACTTTCTACCAACAAGTAGGGTTTATAATCTGGCTTCAGCTCAAACATTATATGAAACACATCTCTTAAAAGATATACATGTGTCCATCATTGAACATGTAATCTTTCTTTCACAGTTTTCTCTTTTTAGCACTTTGGCATGGCAGATCTTGTAACCCCACCCCTAGCCTCGATTCGATTTCAAGACATTTTAGAATACAGGCTACTACCTCTGTATCCACCCTCCACCTGGCTCCCCAACTGATGCTCTTTCTCACCCCCCCAGCCACCACATGTAGGCATCCCCTGGGCTTCTGGCATCTGCTCGGGGTGCCACCTGCCCCTCTCCCTTTGCCTGGCTAACTCCTATTCAGTCTTCAGGTTGCAGATTCAAAAGTTTTTCCTCTGGCTTGTTGAATATCCGGGGATGAGGAATTTTAAACTTTAGCTCACAAGAGTTAAATGTATAATTAATATTAAACAGTCTATTACATTTTCTATTCTATGCATGGTTATTTTTGTATGTCTTTTAAAAGTGCAACCTTTTAACAGCTTGTAAGTGATTCCCCCAAAACAGCTGATGCCAGAGAAATTAATGGGCCAGATTTCCCAGACACGAGTGGGAATGTGGAGGTTGTTGGGGTGCCACTGAAATAAGCATCTTCAGAAGCCCCCACGAGAGAGTGGGATGTGGGAGATTTTACTGGCACAGAGTTAGGTTTCTCGGTTTGCAATGCCCCATTTCCCACAAGCCAGTCCTAAAAGAGGGGCAGTTGGGAGTCCAGTAGAGCCAGAAATAAGGCCAGAGTCCAGAGCTCCCCTTCCATGTTGTAGTCTGGTGCAGTTCAGCATCCAAGCTAATTAAAGCCCGTTAGTCCATGTGTGGAGTCCAGCACGGCCGAGCGCTATGTGGCACAGGGGAGAGTGTCCCCCTGCCACAGAGTCCCAAGAGGGTGAAGAGACAGAGCGAGCGAACTTCATTTGATTGGCAGTTTATATATTTAGGCTTCAAGCGCTTGCATGGGCCATGCCCATCCTGGCCAATTACCTGTTTCCCAGGTCACTCAGACCTTACTGGGCCTGCTTGAAACTCCTCTCTCCAGTCCCTTCCCCCTTTAACCAGCGGGAAATAGGCTTAGAGAGTGTTAAGTGCAGCTTTTTGGCAAAGCTGTATAAATGGCATGCCTGTATTATTTGATCTCCCTTTTCACTCCTCTTCTGGTAAATAATAACCAGTTTATTATAATAGCATCACTTCTATGGGATGGAACTAGTCCTATCTCTTGCCTTTCTTCTTCCCACACAACTTATATTTAATATTGCATGTACATATGGTAATACATTTATTTTAATTTACATCACACTGAAGAGAAGGCAGAAAAACACAAGATAGGAAGCTATGAACAGCACAGTTGAACAGTCTTAGACAATGATATTGCATCCAATGGTTTGAATTCTTATAAATTAGGGAAAGGAGTGATCATTCTGCCAAAGGGCTCTTGAGAGATTTTTAAAATTATAATATATGGGCAGGGGCTGGGTGGAGGGGGGCAAAGGAGGGGGAAATGGGGAACATCTGCAATACTGTCAACAATGATTTAAAAAAAATAAACATGAAAACTTTTTTAAGTGAAAACTTTAAAAAATATATTTATAAACTTTTTTGTAATAAAAGTTAAATTCCAGAAAATATGTAAAATCTTTTGTGGGAGAAGTTAACATAACTTTAATTAAAAGACATCAAAATTTCAGGCATCATCACGTGTTCTTGTTGCTTCAAGCTGCCTTCCGTGTGCACTTCCATTTCGCTGACACTGGGGCCTTCTGCATGCCCCTGGCGGCGGACAGACAACATCTGAGCTGTCGGGAAAAGACGCCAGGGGAGCTCCTGCTGAGTGTGCAGCAGGCTGTTCGAGTTTTATATGACGAGGTCAGAATTTTCTTGGAGTCACTTTCCAAGTATAGCATGCTTACAATAATTAGTATCCCGACTACTCAGGAGATGGCTGTAGACACAGCTGTTGTCTGAGGTAGCGGGCACATCAATGGCAAAGCACTGGGTATTGATTTGTGCAGTGACATCTTTCTAACTATGTCATCTGAGTGAAAGAAGCCTCAAATTAACCAATAATAAAGTGTTAGAAGTAGTAGTAGCTGCCCTCCTGGGACTTGCACTAGAAGAGTATAGATGCCCCTCCCCTGTTCAGGCCATCAATCCTACTAAAGGACTCACAGTGACATTGACTTGACCAGTAAGACAATGTCAAACCTATAGTAATGCTATATCCTATGTAGTATGTGTGCATATGTGTACATGCCACTTTTGTATTAGTTTTCTGTATGTATATGATATATGCATATTTACAGAAATAAAATACGCATATATGCTATCATGATCTTAAGAATCTTTAATTAGAATAACACATAACATTACACATCTTTGATAAAACAAATTTTACTAATTGATAAAGCTAATTTCAAAAGCAAAAACTAAGTTGTATTTTATTCAGAATTAGGTAAGGATAAGCTTCTTGGCAAGATTTGCTCTTGCTTTACTTTCTGATTTGATTATATTTTCTATTTTAAATATGGGTCCTAGCTACATAGTTTATGAAGAGGTCACAAATAAATCTGGAGTAGACAATACTGATGTCACTAGAGCCATGTTTCAAAATAGTCAACAAAAAATTAGTTACATTTATTTTTATCCTAATTATCCCTTGATCTGTTTTTTACATTAAAAATAGTCATTCATTGCATATATTTGGATATTGTCTTTTATTTTGATATAGACTTTCAGAACATACCTTTTCTTGCATTGGTCTCAATTTTTGGGGTTCTTTGAGGGCTTGGACAGCATGGATTTACCCTTTTAGCCTTTTTCTGACCAAAATTTAGGATCTCATTTTACCATTTGACCCATTTCCCCTTCCCTCATAGGTATCAGGTTTTATGTAATAGGTTTTATAAAAACAAAAATAACTTTAGAAAGCAGCTCTTGTACTTAAAAAAATAGATGCTAACATCAACAGGAATGATAAAGCCATCGTCGAACTTAAGGTTTCAGCTTGAACAGTCTTTGTAGCTCATATCAGGGTCTCAGCACAAGACTTCACTTTTCTATGGCCTGATACATGGTCCAGTCGGCTATTTAGAAAGGGAATCAGCTTTGTAACACTGGATCCATGCAAATTTTACCAGTTCCTTTGGTGAAGTTATTTGTAGTTTCTAGGGAGCTCTATAATTGTTACTGAATTTCTCTGGCTGTAGGTCAGTCCAAGCATAAGACATAATTTCTCCTCTGATTGTTATCAGGAAAGAATGGTGAAGAAAAATTTTACCTGGATTATAGGCTCTGGGGTGAATCTTGTTGTTGGCTATTATCTTTGTCAGTTTGATTACTTTCCCAGGCAAGCGTGGGAGTTGAGATTAAAATCTGATGTAAAATATATCCCCTGTTGGTGAATCTGTTTGCCAGGGCTGATTAGTTCACAGTTGTGTCTCAGGACCCACTCTGTGCCCCAGGAGGCTGGCATCTGCCAATTCCTCACTTGTGCTCCATTGTTCTCTGGATTTGTATTGGGCTTGGCCAATGGACAGCAGCAGCAGGAGAGTAGATGGTAGGAAGGGAGAGTCCAGGGTAATATTTCATCCCCACTCACTCACTTGCAATTACTGGGTCTTGGGGCATACATATCTAATTGGGACACTATCATTTACCCAGAGTACCATGATAGAGCTTTACTGTGTTACTATGTGCCCACAGGTTCTGTCTAATAAACTTTCTGAAAGCATTTGTTCTACAGAACTTACTGGCAATGGGCATGTCTTCAGATGGGGAGTGGCATTAGTTGGGCTATGAGACCAAAAAATATAGGCCATCAATCTGCAATCTGGTATACTTCTGGATCAGTGACAATTTCCAGTAGAAGCCCTGACATAGAACAAGATACAAGGCTCTTCATTTGTCCTTTTATACTAGAGCCACAGGCTATCCTTCTCGTACCCCATCGATGCTATTCTGTGAGACCTACTCCTCCAAATAACAGCAAGAAGCCAGGTGGGCTACTGTGACCCTGATGTTAACATGAGATCCAACTTTTCATGTCATGCTATTAATAGTCATAAATATTCATTTATTCTTATCTTCTCAAAACCAGACATTTAAGTGAAAACTGTGTCTTGGATGTTCTCTCATCCATCACATTTAAATTTCTTTAATAGCTTTAGGATACAACTTTTCCAGAAAGAAGGTCTTTACAACATTTGACCCCACAAGTCTAGACTCCAAGAGGGATGAAGTCCGGTGATGTACTTAAGTAGCATTTTGAGCCCAGAGAGACCTGGCACATTAAACTAATAAAAAATGACCATAAAACCATTTGTAAACATGAAGTGCCATATAAATGCTTATTAATAAGCATTTTTTCCCTTCAATCTATATTTATTTTTATTCCAAGATGCCTCTTAAAAATGCATTATGGTTTATTGTGTATAATGTCTTTCAAACAAATTGTATTCAGGGCATTTCAGAAAGTTAAATACATGTCAGTATGTGGCATAAATTACAGAAGGACACTTTGAATGGTAAATGAATTAGTGCCTTCAGTCATAAGGCCAGAAGGAAATGGGTTGTGTAAGCGTCTGCTTTGAAATATCTAGACTCCCTGGAACCAACATTGCAAATCCCAGCAGGCCAGCTCTGTCCTTCATCTTCTGAGATAAGTCCGTTCAGTTTACAGTCTGCTGGTTTTGTGAATGATCCCTTGGAACTGTAGGCATGTCTGCACTGTGAGGACATTTTACTGAGTCAGGGCAAAGAAGAAAAATTCAGGAGGGTTTAAGCAGAACTAAGGTATCATTTTATGGGGGGGTGATACTTTAGGGGTGAAGAGAACATAGCAGGAGTGAGGACTGAAGAATATTCAAGGCTTTAAAAGAGAAAAAAGAAGTGAGGGCCTGATCGATTGCTCTTACTGACCCTGAGACCTGTCCGTAAGTGTGGGAATGGATTCCAGCAGAACGATAGACTTCGCCGCAGCATGGAGCTGACCTACGCCACAAAGTTGAGATTTTGGATTGCCTTATGATTCTTTCATGAAGCATTCATCTGAATTCATAATGAAGAGCATTTATTATCTAGACAAACTTTACAAGATTTTAAGTATGAAGCAGAAGAATAGAGCACTATAATGTAATAAAGAAGACACAAGTCACATCTGACTGTGGCCTTTCTAAAGACTTAAGCATAGTACTTCTAAGTGGTGATTTTCAAGTTTCCACAGCCCCCAAAAACTTTGCCAAATGTCAAACATCTTATTATGAAAAAGCAGAATTGGGATAAGCTAATACAGGGAGAGGACTCTTTTCAATTTTTATTAGGGTATGAGGATCCTCATAGCAGAAATCAAAATGAGGACTGGAGGCCCAGGTTGCCCCTCCTTCACTCTGGGACGGCGCCAGGCCTGGTGGCAGTAAAAAGCTGGAAAAATCACAGTGTACCTTTAAGTTTCACCACCAGATTCCGGCTGACTGTTGATTGCAATCAACGCTTTAAGAAAACCTTTTTCTCTTTTCTTAAAACTAGTATTTGATATTTTGTTTATCTGAGACACTGCCTTAAATATACCTCTTTAAGCTTCCACTGTTTCTGAATGCCCCCTCTTCTCTTTGCAAAGGATTATAAAAACACTCCATAGCACTGACAAGTTGGAAGGCCTATCAACCTGTCCTAGAAGTAAATTCACAGAAATAAAATAGAGACGTAAGACCAACCTCTAGGCTTTCATTGAATACCTTTTCACTATAAAGTAGATATATGTCCAGGCAACCCTGGAGCAATATAACTATCGCTTTCTATGTCTATATGAATAAAGAACAATCACATTTTCGAGCAAGCCATCAGCTACCTTTCTGCCCTTATTTTAACTTTTTACTTAGATAATGCTTGTTCCTTTTTCAAAACTCAACTTCTTTTCTATCAAGAAGGTTTTCCTAACTCACCTGTCTGGTTTAGTTCCCTGCCTATGGTTGTAATACCATCCAGGTATCCAGGTATCCCTCTTGTATTGCATGTCAGACCTAGCAGTCGTCATCAACCTCTCCATCTATCTTTCTCCTCTATTTTGTATCCTCAGGATTCTGTGCACAAAGAGTAATGCTCTCTAATTAATACATTAATTAATCTTTTTCAAGATTGCCCCTGGTTCCCTTTCCCCTCTCTCCATACCATGTGCATGTGATGAAAAATCCCCTGCTTTTGAGTGTCAATATGATGGGACATCACTCCTGTGATTAAGATACAAATCAGTTAATTTTGAGCTAATCAGAAGGGAGAGTATCCAGGTGGGACTGACCCTAGAGTGTAAGTTCCATGTGGGCAGGGATTTTTTTTATTGCTCTGATTCATTTATTTTTAGAACCCCATGACAACAGTCTATATTTGGAATGAAGAATGCAGGTATGCATTAATGAGTAAATAGGAAACTTATTCAACATGCCTACCAGCTATTTTGGAGGCTAGAATATATACTAGAGCTAGGTAAATAGGTCAAAAAGAAGTATACTTAACAATACAGTTTGTCCTGATACCTATACCCCTAGTTCTGTTTGGAGCTGAGGAAGAAGACTGGACCAAATCCCATGGAAATGTGTGGAGTTACTGGCGTCTTATTACTGATTGGACATACCATGTAGGAAATTCATTCACTCTGATTACTGATTTGCATTTTTACCTTGAATTACAAATAATATCAATAGCCAGTCATTTTGAATTTTCAACTTGTGCTAGTTTTTTCTTAACAATTTATTGGGTCACTAAGTTCATTTAAGCTACAGGTTCCTTGGTGAAGTGGAAAAAACGAAGGACACATTTTTTATCTAAACTGCAAAAATGGCACAGAGGCAAGATATAGCAGAGATGGGAGCCTCAGCTATCTGTGTGTCCACTGAATCTTTTAGTAATATAAAAGCATAGTTTTTATTTCTGGTGAAATTTAATATTTAAAATGTAAAAGGCTCAATAATGAGAACTGCCATTATACATCTAGTTTCCGTTAGTGAGAAGTAAATGGCTTTTGAAATAGAAGTGATTAATAACATGGAGAAATATACACCATTTCAGACTTTATAGCCAGACGAAGCTGGGAAGAGTGAAAGAAGTATTCTACAGTATGGAGTTAAAGAAGTATTCTAGCTCTGGCTGGTGTGGCTCAGTTAGTTGGAGCGTCGTCCATACACTGAAAGTTTTCGGGTTTGATTCTTAGTTTGGGCACATACCTAGGTTGTGTTTCGAGGCTTGTATGGGAGGCAACCAACCAATATTTCTCTCTCACATTGATGTTTCTTCTCTCTCTCTACAAGTCAATAAAAACATATCCTCAGGTGAGGATTTTAAAAAAAGTATTCTATACTATGGTAAAATAATTTTCAAGACTTTCAGGGGGAAGACAGATACTGTTCCATAACTGGTATTCCAAGCAAGAAGATAAATAGATAAATCAAAAGTTTGGTTGGTCCTGAAAGTTAGAGTTTCAAATTATCTTGAAAAGTTTGATATGAACAGAGAATACCTATATTAACCAATGCGCGTCTTCATAGGGAATTTCTATCTTGAATTTAGATTTTGAATGATGTTCACAATATAGACTAGTGATCATGAAACCTAAGACAGACACTAAAGGATCTCATGATTTTAAAAAATATATCATGATACCAACAACAAAGGACAGTAAAAGAGAATACACTGGTTATTTAGAGAATGAGGACAGGCAAGGAAGACACAGACACAAGTTTGGGGGCAACAGAGTAACATTCTCACTTTACAAAAGCAAACAAACAGTAGTTATATGTCAATTATATTTCAATAAAGCTGGAGAAAAAGAAGAAAAAAAAACAGAAGAAACTTTGAACCCATATGTTCCTCTGTCTAGGAGAATGTTCTACAGGTTTAAGAAGGTAAAACAAACATTCATGAAAAATTGAAGCCCTAGATGGGTGTGGAGGTATAAGAAACAATTTACTGTTCTGCAGCGTTGGCTACTCCAAGTTCAAAAGAATTTCTCCCTAGCCTACTATAGAACCACTCAGTGAGATTCCTGGACTACTGCTCATCACCTCACAATTATTAACTCAGCACTTACTATATGCTTTAAAGCCAAACATGTATTTTGCAGATCAGCCAAGGAAAAAAATCGGTCATTTCCTGAAATGTTCAAAGCGGAGGAAGTAGAGTAAAGCATGAGACAGTATAGCTCATTAAGATAACTACATATAATTCTCTGTGGGTGTTGTAGGCAGAATTCTAAGAAGGCTTCCATCACCAATACCCTGTGTAATCCCCTCCCCTTGAGCATGGGCCAGCCCTGCGACCTACTTCTATAGAATGTGGCAAAAGTAATGGGATGTCACTCCCACAATTATTTTGCATTATTTGGCAAAAGTGAAGGGATTTTACAGATGCAGTTAAAGTCCCTAATTGCTTGATTTTTAAAAATTAAAAAGAACATAATTCTTGCCCTGGCCGGTGTTGCTCAGTGGTTAGACTGTTGGCCAGCACACCAAAGGGTTGCAGGTTCAATTCCTGATCAAGGGCATGTACCTGGGTTGCAGCTTGGTCCTCAGCCCAAGTCAGAATGCGTGAGGGAGGCAACCGATTGATGTGTCTCTCTCACACCAATGTTTCTCTTTCTCTCTCCCCCTTCCTCCTTTCATTCCACTCTCTCTAAAAATCAATGGGAAAAATATCTAGGGTGAAGAAGATTAACACCAAACAAACAAAAAAAGGAGATAATTTTGCATGGGCCTGATCTAATCAATCAAAGATTCAAAGCATCAAAAATTCTCATCTGATGGCCTTAAAAAAAACAAACTGCTATAAATTATACAGATACAAAGAAATGAGTTCTACCAATAATCCAAGAGGGTTCATATGCAGATCCCTCCCTAATCAACTCTCCAGATGAGAATGCAGCCCAGCCAACTTTGATTTTAGACTTGTGAGACACCAGACAGAGAACCTAGCTAAACTGTGCCCAGACCTCTCATCTTCATAGACTGAGTTAATAAGTGTATGTTGTTTTAAGTCACTAAAATTAGTTACACAGCACAGAAAACACACAATGGGTGCTGGATATTGATTGTAAAAGCTGCCCAAATCAATCTCCTCCCTGTATTCACACCCATTGCACTGTGACCCTGAGTATCTTTCCATTAAGATGTGGAGTTTATTTTCCATTCCTTGGGTATAATCTGCACTGTGATTTGATTGAATCAATAGAGTGAGGCAGATGAGACATTGTGCCATTTCCAGGTCTCCTCTTTTTCTTCTTTGATCCCTGCTCTTACTGTGAGAACAAATCTGAGTTCACCTACTGGAGGATGAGTGATCCTGTGGAATAGAGCCCAGCTGTCTCAGCTGAGGTCAGCCTAGACCAGCCTGCAGACAGCTGTCTGTAACATGTAAGAAAGCCAAGGCAAGATGACTGGATCTGCCTAAGTGACCAAGAGCTAAAAAGGGTTTTGAAATTGACTTAATTATAAGTTCAGTAGTATTTGTGTGTATAATATAGTTGACAAAAATTTAATAATCTTAAGCAGCTAAACAGCAGTGAACTAAAAAAGGAAAATTAATATTTGTTACTTGATTTTTGGATGCTTAATTGAAATAGTGTTCTATCTGAGAACTATCTGGGCAGTGATGAGATTATTTTTCTCAAAAGGAGTGTATGTGATAATGGGACTTTGAAACCGTATCCATGAAGAAATAGATTTTTTTAAACCTAATAAGAAAATATAGATGATAAATTGCATCCCACTTAAGCTTTATTATGCAAAAGAAATTGTCAATATTTATGATGTGGTAAAGACAAAATATTTTTAACCTATAAAGGGAAAGAAAATCCAATAGAAGAATGTTGGTTTAATTGAAGGGGTAATATAATGAAATTTAGAACATAAAGAATGACTCTCAGAAACCAGTGCTTTCCCAGGGGCTAGACTTTTTCAAGCCTGGGATTATTGCTTCTCATACCATCACTGGGGCTGGGACCAAGGGTTACTGCCCCCATGCAGTTGTAGAACTAATATGCTGAACAGAGGATAGGACTAGATGATTTCTAATACTACTTCCAAATTCAAGAATGGTTTTCAGTTTGTATCTTGGAAGTTGGGTTTACAATTTACTGATATTACAATATACTTTTGTATTTCCTAACCTCTTACACTTTCAGATAATGTCCATAAAATTAGTATAATAGAAACTTGAAAATGATTTCAATATAGAATATTTCATGAGATGGAATAATATTTTCAGGCCTGGCCATTGAAGTGTTGTGTTCAGAATATACTGTGAAAGTACAATATGCAGAATAGTTACTTATTTTAGTGCATAATTTCCTTTCTGTCTTTTTGTAATTCAAATACATGTATCAGAACAGATACATATATTTTTAAAGAACCCTCAATACAAAGACCAGCAACATGCATTCAGATTTCATTTTAAATAGACTAAACAGATCATGAATATTTATGTGGTTTGGAAGGACTTGTATTCTACACTCTGTATCGCTGAACCAAATAATTATGCAAAGATAGTTTCACTTAAAATTACAAATGCCATATTTTAGTTTGTGTTCAACAGTTTTAATGCATATTGATAATGGAAGGAAATAGCTTCTATTTAAAAACAATACATTTAAGTTGGGAAAATGCCATTACAGCATACTTTAAAATGTTAAAATGGCTGGAATTGTGTTAGGGTAAGAGATAACGAAGGTCCAAATGCTGAGTGATGTTTAAGAACTAGACGTAATTGCCTCTTTTGAAGAGAATATACTTTAAGATTTAGTCTGATGAGTCCTTATGCTCTGATTTATGCATTTATTGTGTTTAGCTTGTCCAGTTTGACCTGCACATGCAATAAAGTGCACGAGGAACTCCAAATAGAGGTTATTATGGGTTAGGAGCCGAGTGACGTATCTCTAATAGGAAATCATTTGAATGGCAATTTAGTTCCTTTATCTTTTCCCATTGTAGATCATACAATTAATCTTTTTAAAAAGTGACTTTGCAGTCATAATGTCTACATAGTACTCTGATAGGCAGTTGGGGATGCAAAAAGCATATTACTAGAAAGGGGATAAAGAACCTGCCTATGAAATAAATAGGCAATAATACAAAGAACACTTACGTATTTTACTAAAACACAGGCTGGTTAGTAAAATACTAATGTCATCACATTCTGGTTAATAGAAAATTTAGGCTTAGGAATCAGATGGACATAGTTTCAAATTTAGGATGAACTACTTCTTTGCTCTGTGTCCTTGCACAACATTTTTAATATCTTTGAACCTCAGTGTCTGTATTTGGAAAATGTACATGTAAAGTGTCTGTTGCATGGGGGAACTTCCTTGATGCTACTCCCCTCGCTTCTTCATCTCATCTCAATGAGATGTCACCCTCGCCAGGTCCAATATACCACTATATATTTGGCATCTGGAATTCAAGTTCCTTTTTTTCACTATAAAAACCTGAAAATACCCATTCAACTATTTGGTTGCTGCAAAATATTTTCCTCCCCTCACTTAAGTCTAGAGGCAATGTTATAAATACACTATTTTTATAGCAAGTATATTATATATTTACTGAAACCTTCAGATAGGATTGGAAATATTTTTACTCTCCTGTTAGAAAGGAAACATCCTCAATAATTGATGTTAATGTTGGTGGAAGAAAAGAACTTGAGGAATAGTTTTTTCTAAGCATACTCTCTTGTAATGTGGAGATAGATTTCTTTCATCTCAAAGATTTAATCTTTATTCCAATTAGGGGTAGGTTTTAAGATTTGCAAGGCGCCAGGGATCATTGGGCCCAGCCCTCTGCTTTCAGCCTGGTAATTCATTATCATGGCAATTCTCAACTAAAGCAACTGAGGTTAAATCGGAAAGGGGAGTGGAGGGCCTATAAAAGGATTCAAGTAGTGTTTATCAAGCTCTCACATGAAGTTGCAATTGGATGTTCTGGGTTGGTGTGCGTTGTTTGTATTTTCTATCCCCCCAACAAATTTCTAATACTTTTTTCAGAACTTCTGTTCTTCTAGTCTGAAGATTTTTCTATTCAGCTGTTAAAGTCTTCTAGGCTCTTTACAGAGCAGGTTAAATTATTAGAGTTTTTGTGGCAAGAATGACTAGTTACCCACCAATTCTATTTCTTTCTCTTCCTGGAGAAGAAATGAAACTACACAAATAAATTACATTCCCCAGCCCCTCTTGTCATTGGTTGTCCATGTGACTGCTTTCTAGCCCAAAGAATGCAAGCAGAGGTGAGGCACTACTTCCAAGCTTCTGCAGAACTTCTACTGGGTCTTCCAGACTCTATCCACTCTACCAGGCTGGAAAGGGGACCACTCATCCCTTTAGAAGAAACCTGTTACAGGTAGAAATATCGGATTAAGAAAAGGGTTTTGGATGACAGTCGCCTCGTTGATAAGATCAGCATTGGACTCTTCCTCAATTAGCAAGACAAAAGTATTTTATTTAACAACTGAGATTTTGTGGTTTAGTCAGTATAGTTGTTAGCATTACTATATTCTATTCGTGCAGCTTAATATCTAAGAGACAAATGTTGTGAAGAAACACATATGTTTTATTCCCCTATTTGTTTAAAATGTACTTCTCTTACATTGTATATATTATGTACAATACAGGGTTGGCAAAAGTAGGTTTACGGTTGTTCGCTGGAAAATAATACAATAATAATAATGCGAGGATAAACTTCATGTTTTGCCTACTCACAACTGTAACCTACTCTTGCCTCTTCCTGTTCATATGAATATATAAATAATGCATACATATATGTATTTATTATATATAGTACATATTACTGCATGAATACTGCATGCATTAAGATGTATTATAAATCATGCCTATATAATATGTATAGTATTGACAGGAATCAAAGGGAAGAGGTCAAGCTACTGCATTGTAGAACTACAAGATTTACTTGCAACACCAGAAAATAGGGCATTTCAAACATATGGAGGTATTACATGAGAACAGAGGAAGTGTTTGCAACAATGGATAGAAGAGCATCTCAAGCACTTAGTGTGATACCATGAGAAGCGCTGTGTGGTATGGGGAGAGTGGCATGTCATTGAATGATACCGTCAAAGTTATTTGTTAGACTGGAGAAGGCGAGCATTTCCTACATGAAGCAAAAAGTGGGGAAAAAGGGAAGGGAGCATCGTGAAGTCGCTGCTAACTCCGTCTAGCAGAGGCATTGGACGTTGCTTGGTGTACATATGTTCTAGAATTAAGAATTTCAGCAATAAAGAGTCAAAATGAGAGAGGTCTTGAATTAAGACTATGGATGTAGGAAAAGCAAAATAGAGGTAGAAGAGAGGGTTTGAAATATGCTATTAAAATTATCAGCCAAAGATCAAGGTTTTATTAAAAACTTATTCTGTGTAGTGTTAAAACCTTGAGATATATTTGTTCATAATAAAGACAGTGACATTGAAAATATTATCTGACCTTGTTAGTGAAATAAAAACTATTCCAGTCACTGATGTATCTTGACCTTGGCTTTTGTATGTTAAAATAATTAATTCTTATCCTCAAGGCAACGTTTGGACAGTAAAACACCCATTATTACAGATGAACATTCCTGGAGTTTTATAACGGGAATTTAGTGTAGTCTTTCCCCACATAATGATCAGTATGTTTCGTTGTGGAAAACATTAAGGTACATATGAACATATGAATAAGAAACAATTGTCTTAAAGCTACTTACCCTGGGAATCAACTGAGTTTCTGCAGTAGTGGTCATGATTTCTGAAATGATTTACTTTTTATTTCTGAGCCTCAGTTTTCTGATCTCTAAATGTAATGAGTTTCTATCTCATGAACTGGGCATTTTCATCTCTTCTTCCAAAAGAAGCTTCCGATAGGGTTCTGTGTCTTTACATAGATATATGTATACCTGTGTATCTAGGTGATTATTTACTTTTGTATAAAAGATTACATGTGTTTATATGTATATTTGTTTACATATATATATGTGTGCATGTAAGCTTTGTGTATATGCATGCTTATGTAAAGAAAGATCGAAAAAGACTTGGACTATGTGTTTACAGATGTATACATAAGGACATAAAGCAGCAAATAGATGCTAGTGGAAGAATTTACAGAGATAGTGGAAGCCAACTAATGCTGGGAACAGCAACATAAATATTGCAGCTTACACTCAATGTTAACATTTCTGATCCTGGGAATTAAATATTTTCAGATCCTGAGAATTAAGGCCTCAGAGAACATATAAACCTGAAATATTCAGGTGGTTGAAGGGGCCATCTTCTCACTTATATATTTGCTTTAATATATAGATACACGATTGATTTAATGAAAACTTCTGAGGAAAATTCCAAACACTATATATATCATTAGCTTTTGGTATGGTTAAAGCTCACATAACATCCATTTCTTCATTTGTAAAACAGATTGATATGTCTGCTCACTCCATCTTCTAAGCTGCAATAATTATGAAATAAACTCCTATGTACGAAGAGAAATTGAATGTTAAAAATGCTATAAAAGACTTGATATTATTATGATTATTGTGAAAGGTACAATACCAAGGTCACTGGTTCTATAAGCCTTTAGAGTATTATGTCAAGTACCCATAGCAGATCATAAATAGAAAGCAGTAACCACAGTGGAAGGAGAAACAAAATGATCCAATGTTTCTATTTCAATAGAGTAGTGGGAAAATTGAAAAGGGGCCCATGCAGAGCCATAAACACAATATTTAAGAGATGGAAAACATGTCTCATGGACAGGAGAAGGGAATTAAGGTGGCTCTGTTTGTAAGATAGAAGAATAAAAGTGGTTAAACGAGCATATAAAGAGAGTCTATCAAAAGATGCCATTATTCTACATGTTTTATTAAAAATAGGAATTGACATGAAGAGAGTTTGAATAAATATAAAATATCATGCATGACAGAGTGGATGCTGAATAGAATAACTATAGAGAGTCATCCAAACTTATTTTTTGAGTATCTATCTATCTATCATCTATCTATCTATCATCTATCTATCTATCATCTATCTATCTATCTATCTATCTATCTATCTATCTATCTATCTATCTATCTATCTATCTATCATCTATCATCTATCTATCTATCATCTATCTATCATCATCTATCTATCTATCTATCTATCTATCTATCTATCTATCTATCTATCATCTATCTATCATCTATCTATCTATCTATCATCTATCTATCATCTATCTATCTATCTATCATCTATCTATCATCTATCTATCATCTATCTATCTATCTATCTATCTATCTATCTATCTATCTATCTATCTATCTATCTATCATCATCTATCTATCATCTATCTATCTATCTATCTATCTATCTATCTATCTATCTATCATCTATCTATCATCATCTATCTATCTATATCTATATCATCTATCATCTATCTATCTATCATCTATCTATCTAATCATC
The DNA here is from genome assembly GCF_054644295.1 of Miniopterus natalensis. NCBI lineage: Eukaryota > Metazoa > Chordata > Mammalia > Chiroptera > Miniopteridae > Miniopterus > Miniopterus natalensis. Next base: position 29,505,626 of record NC_142096.1, read on the forward strand.
ATCATCTATCTATCATCTATCACCTATCTATCTATCATCTATCTATCTATCTATCTATCTATCTATCTATCTATCTATCTATCTATCATCTATCTATCATCTATCTATCTATCTATCTATCTATATCTATCTATCTATCTATCATCTATCATCTATCTATCTATCTATCTATCTATCTATCTATCTATCTATCTATCTATCTATCTATCATCTATCATCTATCTATCTATCATCTATCATCTATCTATCTATCATCTATCTATCTATCTATCTATCTATCTATCTATCTATCTATCTATCTATCTATCTATCTATCTATCATCTATCATCTATCATCTATCTATCTATCATCTATCTATCTATCTATCTATCTATCTATCTATCTATCTATCTATCTATCTATCTATCATCTATCTATCTATCATCATCTATCTATCATCTATCAATCATCTATCATCTATCTATCATCATCTATCATCTATCATTTATCTGTCTATTATCTATGTATCTGTTTTGGGTTATCCTTTGGAAAATCAAGAACTAGATCAATTTATCTATGGAATCACCTCTACTTTTATCATTTCCAGAATAAAGAAATACATTTGCTAATTTCCCTCATTTTTTTAAACTAAATCAATGAGATCAAAGGCAGCTGAATTTATTATTGCTAATAATTTTTTATAATTATTATAAGTACCTAAACTGATTTTGTGTGTGGCTGGCAAAATCTCTGATGATTTTGCTAGTTTTACCTATCAGTGTGTTTAAGGCTATGGGGATGAAATGAAGTAATATAGGAATGTATGTTCAAAATATAGGGGCCTCTACATTAGAACTATTTAAGACAAAGTGAAAAGAGTGCAGATTATTATAAAATGTAGTAAATATTATTCCATGCATTTGTTTAGCCTCTTTGAAAGTGGATAAGGCAATCAAGAGTATCTGAAATATAGACTAAAATAGAATATATTATGGACTATGAAGATAAGATATCTATCTCTGAAGTGATTTATTTTTAATAATATATGATAATTTCCATATTTGAAATTCAAAATCCTCCAGGTCTGTCTTGATTGACTTAAAACGGTCAACAGGCAATCAACAGAAACAGACAATTCAGTTAGGGCAACTAATTGGTTTGAGGACTTTTTATTTCAATAATGACCTTGAGTCCTTGCTGCCTGGGATGCCCTCAGATCATGTCATGGGGCTCTAGTAAAGATCTATCGTCAAATCAATTACAGAAAGCAATGGAACATCTGATCCTTCCCTTGAAATTAACTAGTGAAAGTAGGTCAGCACACCTTCAAATGACACAATGAATTATTATGTTCTCAGTGACCCAGGAAGGAAAGAACTAGTGATTGATGGGAGGGGATATTTAAATGAGAATTGAGCATTTCTGGGACTAAACATGTAGCAATGATCATAAAATCTACCAGAAACTTAAATTTGTTAAAATCATTTATTTTTTCATTGTAGCCGAGGAAGAATTTTCTTCTCATTGTCCTCTATATCCACAACGATAATTCTGGGAAGCTGCCTATATATTGAGGTTATTGCTATACTAGTGAAAAGTAAAACTGTGAGTATACAGATTTTTCAATTTAATTTTTATTATTTGGTAGAGAAAATATACAAAATAGTCTACTGTGTATTAACTGATAAAATTTGTTTCCCATTCTGGCAAGTACAACTAAATAAGGTTAGAAAGATATGGTGGTCAAAGGTGACTAATTTAATGATAGTAATTAATGTGCCAAAATGAAAATTAATATTTGATAGTGGTTTCAGTCTGTAATTATAAATATTTAAACTAAAAAGTAAATAATAGGTACAACTGCTTTTTTTAAAAAAAAAAGTCCCCAATATTTCTTATTTGACTGATAGTTTAGGTAGTTATGTTTTTATATGGGCCCTACAGTCTTTTTCTTTTTTTAAAAATAATAATAACTATAATTTTTCTTTTAATTAAGTGATTTAGCATCTAGGCTAATTATAATGATAAGCTTTAATTTAGAGCTTTATTTTTATGTATCTTTGTAGACAATATAAATTGCAATGTACTTTTATTGCAAATGGCTATAAGATATTAAAACTTTAACTCAAATATTAAATTAAGGAATAATTTTGTTGGGTTCCATGTAAAATGCAAATACTTATAGTACCATTGCCTGTGTAAAAATAGATCCTGATGACTGCAATATGATGGTTAACATGTGGGCTCAGTACCTCAGACTTTGCCTTACCCTTAATTTTGAATTGGGTAGCCTTGGCTAAACTCTTTATTCTTTCCAAGCCTCATTTTCATCATATAGAAGGGTATTCATTGACAGCCTTTGTCTCATAGATTTTTGTGAAGATGACATTTGAAAATCTATATGAGATGGTTAGCCAGGGTCTGGAATGTACTGAACAATTTTAGCTAATATGATGCTCACAGAGTTCACTAATATGTGTTCCTCTATGTTAAATTCTTAAATGTTCCTATTCAATGAACTATGAAGTCTTCAAAGTGGTAATACAGTGTATTTTATTTAATAATGCATGGAGTTTAGTTTTCTTTTACAATTTTGGTGAATTCATTAATAGTCTACCATACTATATTTTTTGAAGCTTTATATAGTACCTAGTATAATATTATGGCTTTGTTTGTATTATGGTGTGACTGAATTAGTAGAGCCTTTAATGTGTGCTGATAGTATAAATTACTATATTATCTTTTTAAGGGATAAACTGTGTTCAGAAAACACATTCCTAAAGTGCCAAATTTCATGTTTTTATGCTCAATGGGATTAATGAATTTTCTATTTTGTTAACACAGACTCTTCTTTTGTTAATGACATGTTAGGCACAGAAAATCTATCTGTGCGTTCAAAAGTTCGTCCCACCCCCTGAATAGAGCAGACCTTTTTATCACCTGTGATTTCTGGGCTTTCTTGGGTGTTAGCACTAGTATTATCACATTCTCAGGGTAGGACCAGGAGGCTGAGAGGAGAATGGGCCCTTTTCCTGCATCTTTCCCTTCCGTCTTAAACAAAGGCCTGGGCTGACAAGGAACTCTCAATTCAGCTGTGCTTTGTGCTTAGCCTGGTCCCGCCTTTAAGAGCCGTAAGATGCTGGAGGGTGTCATAAAAGACCCTGTGGAGTGTTTTTCTCTTCAGAGATCTTGAAGGAAAATGTAACTCTTATCTTTATAGTCTTAGTGGTTAGAGGTCAAAATGGGGAGAAAGCTCTTATGAAGGATCAGGGAGAAAGAGGAGGAAGGAGTGGAACAGTCTTCCACACCAACATGAATTAACCGTAGGAACTTGCAGCTTTAGACAGTGAACTTTAAATGTCTGTTCAGAGCAGCAGTAATTATTATGAAATGTGTAAATAAGCAAGGAAGAAGACAGAACTGGGTACCCCTTCTTCGCCTTGTCCCAAAGAAAAGCAGTTGTTATTTGACAAGCTATTAAAGACCTAGCAATTTGGGAAATGTAGACATAAACATATACACCCTCATAATAATAAAAAAAACATTTCAATGGCATTTGAGGATAGTAGCAGAGCTATGACAAGCAATGCATATTGCAGTTAGCTATTGCCTAGATAATTACTAGATGGATTCAAAGGTCACACAGCAGTGCAGGAAACCTTAACTCTAGGTTAAGCCAAGAGATTCCATTGAGAAGGAACAGGATTGGTGGATAACATTGGTAAAACCTCGATAGCTTTTACCAATAAGGTTAAACTTATAATATATTACTGTTAAAATGCATAAAAGTGTTTCTTGTGGTACTAAACAAAAATCTCTCCTGCAATACACAGCAAAATTAAAAGTGAGACAAAGCAGAATGTGATAAGCAGTGAACCAAGTTAATACATTATCTGCTCAACAATGCTCTAACATTCGAAAGAGAAAGCAGGGAAGGAGAACAGAGCTCTTGTGTTCCAGGACTGCATGGGGCACATAGGAGTTGGAATAAACTTAGAACTAGAGAAATGTTGTCAAGGGCACATACTCAGTGTGGATTTTGTGCCCATGTAGACAGAGACTAAAAACCAAAACATTTTGTACCTAATGTTTAAAAATTCTGTACCAGCAGATATTATGGAGCAAGAATAATACAGGGCACAGAAGAAAACTAATAAAAATGGATAATAAATGGTGAGAAGGAACTAGACAGACCTCATCTGAGAGATAGTGCAAATTCACCGACGTCTTAGGAGGAGGACAGTGGTGCGGAGAAGAGTCAGAGACATGCTGTATATTATTTGTGGTTGACTATATTGGAGATTCAGCTTAAGTTGTCTAGAAACTCTGTGTAGTTTCTTCCATTCTGTACCTTTAGCTATTTTCAATTTTGCATGTGGCCTTCCTATAAAATTATAAACTAAGAACATGGCTGGGTTCGTTTCTGGAATGGTCTAAGCAGTGAGAATGCATTTCACAGTACCTTGGTGAAGCCAATTCTGCCATGGTGGTGATTAGGCAAAGCTACACTCACTGCCCGTGGCAGAAATATTGAGTGGAAGAAAAGACACCTGGTATGCAAATATGGATGATAGTTAAGCAGATAACTGGGCAAATCCAAGATCAGGCTTAATAACGTATATTAGTTTTCCATTACTATATCACCAATTTAGTGGCTTAAATCAGCACAACTCATGATCTCAGTTTCCTTGGGTCAAGATTCCAAGGGTGGCTTGGCTGGCTTCTCCTCTCAGGACTTAATTAGGCTGAAATTGGGGTGTCAGTCAAGACTGCAGTTCTTATTGGAGGCTTGGAATTTCCTCCTAAGCTCCTGTTGTTGGTAGAATTCAGTTCCAAGCAACTGCAGGACAAGGATCCACAGTTTTTTGCCATGTGGTCTTCTCCACAACATGGCCATTGGATTGTTCAAGGCCAACAGATGAGTATCATCCTTACTTTTGGTCTTTTCCTCAGACAAGGCTTGTACTCTGTTTTGAAGTGCTCACCTGACTAGGTCAGACCTCCCCCCCCCCCAATCTCCTTTTTGATGGATTTAAAAACAACTGCAATAGGGACTTTAATTACATCTGTGAAATCCCTTCACCTTTACCATTACAGCATAATGTAATCATGGAGTGAAATCCCATCATGCTCACAAGTCCTGCCCATACTTAAGGGCAGGAATCTTGAGATCCAGCTTAGAATTCTATTACCACATTGCAGGATTGTGTAAGATTGATGTGCAGTGGGATGTCACACAGCTCGGATAACCTCTCGTACTTCTTTTTCTTCATTTCTATGGAGGCTATAAGAATGTTCTGTTTCATAATATTGTATGGACTAAAGGAGGCAATAATTGCAATGTGCTTGATCATAGTAAGTGCTACATAAGTATTTGTAAGAAGAAAATAGTGTTTAAAATAGTTATGGCATATACTGAGCACTCAAGAATGTTAGGGGCTATTATTATTATTTTTTTAATTTTAACTCCTGAAATGAAATGTTTAGCTAGAAACAGTGAGTGGTGTTTGGTTTGTTGCCCTTTTGTGGTTGTGGTTCCAAAGATAAAAATATATTGTGCATTTACCTTCATATTAATACTGAGATTCATACAAATAAGGTATTTGAAATTAGTACCGTATATGTTTTAAATTGCATACTATCTCAATAACCACATGATAATAAGGAATAGTGTGTTTGAAAAACTGATTAATTTCAGGTAATGATTTCTCAGTACACAAGAGACATGGGCAGTTTTTAGTATAATTAGACTTCGAATGCCAAGGTCATGATCAATAAGAGTTAAATGACCATTTGCAAAAGCTTTATATATGGAATTTATACAATCAGATTTGTCTTTAATAAAATCAAACCTCATTGTTAAAAATATAGCTAAAGGGATTATTTGCTAATATCTCCATTCAAACAGTATTTTACCAGAAAGGAGGAGTGTCAATAATTTTTCAAGCAAAAGAAAAAATTTTAGGTTTAATTTGACAAGTGTCAATTTAATTAATAATCAACAAAATGGCATTCTAAATTTCCTTCAGATGGCAGTTCAATGACATCTATTGATTTTGCATTATTGGATTGAATATTGTCATCATTATTTCCATGTGGCATGCTCGGGCAGGAATTGAATTATGCTGTATCACACAAAATTTGCTCTTTCTTTGGGAAATATGTGTATGAATTGTCTTAAATGTTATAAAATTTCATACTGCTATAGCAAGGATCTCTCTCCATATATATTATATAATATTGCATGTATACGTATACCAAATATTTCTCTAACACAGTGTCTAGCTATTAAATTCTTCTTTATTCACTCAGCCTTTACTGATCACCTTCTGCTAAACACTCCGCAGAGCATAATAGACATTCATTGTATGTTATGAAGGACATGAAAAGGGCCTAGGGGTGTGACGTTCAGTGCAGTCTTAAATATGCTAAAGAGGAGGGACATTGTCTCTTTAAGAAACAGGAAGTTCTGACATCTCCACATGGTCACCGAATTCCTTGGAAGTTTTTTCTTTCTTTCTTTCCCTCACATGCCACAGCCCTAACCATGTTGGCTCTATCTCGAAGATATACCCGGAATCTGACCCCGTTTGCCACTGTTGCTGTGACAACCCAAACACAGGCCACCGCTTCCTCCTACCCACACTGAATGGTCCCCAGTTGGTTTTCTGCTTCTGCCTCTGCCCGCTTCCATCTGCTTTCCTTCAGGTTCCCAGTAGTCCCCTGACTGTGCCCGGTGACCCTGGGAGTTTGACTTCCTCTAATACCTTCTCACCACAGCATGTTTCTTGATTCTTCTCTGTAAGCACAGAGGTTTGTGTGCTGGCACCCTATTGTGACCTGTACCACGGACTGTATCGCTTTGGGCTTTGCTCTACCCCCAAAATAAGTGCGCATTCCTTTTATATAACAATTTTAGATAGTAGAATTTGGGGGGCTTGAGGGTAAAATTCTCAATAATTAAAATGATCTTCTCTATAGGTAATGATCCAGTGACCATTACTTACGAAAATGGGTTTATAAAGGATAAGAATAGTAGGAAGCAGCAGTGTCCTAATTCATCTTTTTATCAATTGTGTGGGAAAAAGTGAATGTTGTGATTCTCACCTTTACTCATATTATATAATAATCACAATGTGCCTCTGTAGGCAGCTTTTCTTGGGAAGCTAAAAATAAAATTATAGAGGTACTGGAGGTCACAACAACAGTGTGATTACTACACTACTTCAATCAGTACATATTAATCAAGTTTTGTGAAATATTTTCATTTCTTCAAGTTCCCAATAACCAAATCCCTTCTGCTATCAAAGCCAGATAATTATTAGCCTTATTCCCAAGATGCCATTAACTTTAAATTTTGTATCATACTAATGTATATATCAAAATATTTTGCAATGTTTTTACCTTTCATCGTCTTATATTGAATTATAATTTAGTTGGTTAAGTAACTTAAAGTATTAAAGTGTACAGTAAAAAGACTTCTCAAATACATTTTCTACAAATGAAAAAAGCTTCACAGCCAGGTTTAATCTTCTTTTCTCATTCTCTATGATCTACAATAAAGAAACAGTTCTAAGAGAAAAGAATGACTCAAGGTACATCTATAATGACAGCCATCAAAACAAAACCTAGGTCAGAGACCTGACTTATTGTCACACCTCTGCCCCTTGCAAGCCACTTCACCTCTCTAAGACTCACACTCTCCTCTATAAAACAAAAGGGTTGAACTACATTTAAGTAAAGGCCAACATTTCTTCCAGGCCTAAAATTCTATGACTTTCCATTTAATTCATCTTAACAAAGGAACATTCAATTCATGGGATAGCTTCCTAATTTATTAGTTAATGACTATGGAAAAGAATGTATAAGGGAGGCTCGAAGTGAGAAATCTGTATTTTTCATTTGTCATAAAAATGCAAGTCCTTTGATAACTTATTTAACTTTTTCAGAGATTGATTTTCATATTTGTATGTGCAACTGATAAACTAGATGATTACTAAGCCTATCTCCTGGGCTTTTATTTGCCACTGTTGACACAGTAGCCATTCTCAAGGGTTCAGATGGACCTCTTCCCTCTCCTCCACCAGGCCCCAGTTGCCAGCTCCTCCTGTTTTGTCGTTGTCTCAGCCATGTTCTAGGAAGTACATGAAAACCAATGGGTATTTGGCATGTCCCTGACCATTAATCTTATTCCAACTATTATATGTGTGGGAGGAAACATTATTTGTAAATATTAGGAAAAAACACAAACATTTTGAAATAGACAGTAAAGGAACATTAATAGTTAAGGTAAAAAAATACAAGATGTCAGATAATTTAGTTATTGTTTTCTGTAGTTATGGGTTTTTGATTTAAAGAAATCCTCCTGGATAGTTTCCCAAATGGTATAAGTTTTTCTCAATTTGGAAACTAGAGGTGTACCTACCTACAGAGTTGCCGCTTTCTACATAGGGCACAATATAGTTATGTCTCCCTATATTTGTGAAATACGGTCATTTTATTTTTTGATGAGCACTGTTTAAACTGTATTCTGATCTCTACTTCAACACCCTGGTGTGTGGAGTTTATTTAATTATTTTTTGGAAACACCTTTTGGTTGAAGACTTAAAATCAAAGCATTGAAAGGAATTGTGTGCGCATATTTTATTCAAGGGTTGAGACCAGAAAGGTGGCTCTTGTTCTAACATTTGCATTTTAATTGACTTTTGATACAATTAGGTTTATTCCCTATATCCTGAATTACATTACTGTGTAGCCTATCCAATCCAAATTGAAGTCATTTATAAAACAATTGAAATCACAATACATCGCTTTTAGAAAAAATATTGGACTACTTCAGATTTTATTAGCTCTTAAATTTGGAGGTGATCAGGATTTGAGCTTGTGCCATAGAAGGTAATTTAAAATTATTGAAACACTTCACATATTTTTAAAACCACTTCCGGCGGGGGTGGGGATTATGGTGTTCAGAAAATGGCCGAGAGGGTGTAAAATCATTGGAGAGCTTAAGTGCTTCAGTGTGAAAGTGATCGAGGCCCTTTGCTTGCACATCAGAAAGCAATTGAAAATTACTGAAGTGGTTCTTTTTTCCAGAAGAGTCTTTAGTCTTTCCTTCTCAGGGTGCTTTACATTTTTGAATGTCTGAACAATTCCATAATGTTGCATATATGTGTCTGGTCCTGATTATCAGTTTACAAGTCAGGGCAAATATTGCACTTTAGAATCTAGGCAAATATGAAATGATTGGAGATCATTAATTTCAAGAAGCCAAAACAAATCCATGAGACTAGATCTACATTTGAAATTCACAGTGCAAAATTTAGGTTGTTGTTCAGGAGAATGAAGCTGGAGTAGAGCTATTTTTTGTGGGAAGGGTAATGCTATTTTGTGTGTGTGTGTGTTTCTTGCCTCTGATTAATATGGATATCAATTTCAGTTTTTTAAAAATTTAGTCAGAATGCAATTTTTTGTAGGTAATAGACATAAAAGAGAATAAAAATGCAGACAATTGGTGACATTTTGGATCCTAAAGCTGTAAGAATCCACGTCTGATCTTTTTTTTTTACTTTATTTATTTATTTTTTAACTTTTAAATTTTATTTTTGTTTAAAATATTACAGATGTCCCTTTTTCTCCCCAATGACCCATTCCACCCTGTCCCATCCCCCTCCCCAGTCCCTCTCCCCACCATTGTCCGTGTCCTTGGGTTGTGCATATATGTGCTTATAAGTTCTTTGGTTACTCTCTCACCCTCCACCCACCCTCCTCCATCCCTCTGACATTCGTCAGTTTGATCTATGCTTCCATGTCATCAAATCTATTCTGTTCATCAGTTTATTAAGTTCTTTAGATTCCATGTGTAAATGAGATCATGTGATGTTTGTTTTTCTCTGCCTGGCTTATTTCACTTAGCATAATTTTCTCCAGGTCCCTCCCTACTATCCCAAAGGGTACGAGATCCTTCTTCTTTACAGCTGTGTAGTATTCCATGGTGTAAATGTCCCACAACTTTTTTATCCACTCATCTACTGATGGGTACTTGGGCTGTTTCCAGATCTTAGCTATTGTAAACTGTGCTGCTATGAACATAGGGTTGTATATATTCTTTCTGATTAGTGTTTTAGGATTCTTAGGATACATTCCTAAGAGTGGAATCACTGGGTCAAAAGGCAGCTCTATTTTTAATTTTTTGAGGAAGCTCCATACTGCTTTCCATAGTGGCTGCCCCAGTCTGCATTCCCACCAGCAGTGTACTAGGGTTCCCCTTTCTCCACACCCTCACCAGCACATGTCGTTTGTTGATTTTTTGCACATCTGATCCTTAAAATCACTGATGATAAACAATGTAATTCTAGAATAGAGAATGCAGAATTTTTTAATGATTCCGACAATGCTTTTGGCTTCATCTTCTACTGGATTAGTCAGTACTCAAACTACTTCATCTTTAAGGCCATCTATCTCATACTCTAAATGCATATAAACTGATATGTAGCCAATCAAAGCAGTCATTGCTCACCTACGATGTGCCAGGCACTGTGGTGGGCACTGCAGACATCATAAAATATAGATTGTCTGTCCCCATCAGCCTCAGGTTTAGACAAACTTTAAAAGTCTTATAAGGCAACTCTCAGATAACTGAAACACAGAGAAATAATGTGACTTGCTAATTGTCACCATCCTAGAGTGAGAAGCACAACAAAAGCTGACCTTAGGCAGCAAATACCCTCTCCACCGAATAATGCCATTGACATTCCATTTCTGTTTGGTTCCTAGTATTAGTAATTTTTTGACGTTTCTGTGGAGATAAGGTCAAAAGGTTGGAGATTGGCAGAAATACAATACTGATAATTATTCAGGATAATTTGACCTCAGGTCTCAGCCAGAGACCTTATAAAAAAGAATATAAATAAAGTACATCACATATCATTCATAGTAATTGCTCATATGTGAATATTCACCTTCAGATAATGTGGATCAAACACCTGATAACTGACAAGCTAAAGTCAATAAACTATGAATGCATATTATTATAATAAGAGTAAAATTCTGAAAAAAATGGACACAAAATTTATATATAAACACAACATTAAGAATATTAAATGAATAAATGGGAAATAGATTGATGATACACTCCTAAATAATTTTAGTTAGAATATTATATGTTTCTTGGCCAATAGATATTTATTAGAATGAAAATAATAGATCTGATTATAGTCATTCTAATCTTTAGAGCATTATTCTGTATATTTTCATTCAAAACTATATAAGGTAATTTTAGGTACTCAAAGTTTAATAAGATAATTCCAGTTAGGACATAATATTTTCATGTCAAATTTATTTTGTGAATTCTTCCCATTCTGTGAGAATGAATTAAAAGCCAATTGTCAAAATTTCGTGAGGAGAAAAAACTTTAAAATAAAGCATAGCATTCAAGGTAAAGTGTATTTGACTCAGGCATTATAAAGAGTACAGAGAGGAAATACAAGGAGGAATTTGGAGAGAAAAGTGAGTTTGCGACCACCAAGTCAGAATTATATGTCTAAATATTCAAAAGTTAACAACATTTCTTCATAACATAGCTCCATAAAAACACAACTGAAAATTTAGTGTAAACACATGGTCTCTAATAATTCAAATTCATAAAAATATTAAAAATAATTTCATTACTGATGGCTTCATGTAATAATTGTTTAATAAGTGACTTTCACCAGAAAGTCTCTTGAAATTTACATTCCATTTTGGAAGACTGATTATTTTTCTGGTATAATGACTTTTTAAACCTCAGTCTCACTCAATAAATAGGCTATAAGTGATATTTCAGTATTATAGAGTAGTGTGATATATTAATTCACATGAGAAAAAAAGAAATTCATTATTATTATGGGTAGGTAGTATGGTACAAAAGTACACCTGAACAAGGTAAGATAAGCAGTAAGCTTTAGGCCAAAATGAAGGCTAAACCCCGAAGTCTTCACAGCATGTGGGAATGGTCTCTACACACAACATGCCTGTTCATAGAATAGGTTCCTTCTTAATTCCTGTTGTTTACAGACATAAGCAGAGCAAAGGTTTTGGGTTCATTCAAAACTGCCATGAGGTTCACGTTTGTTCTGTATGCGATGTCCTGTGTAGAAACTGTTGTGTCAAATACATCCGTGAGCGTGACTTTGCCTGAAACTGTAGAGTCCAAATATTACTTCATGCTGAAGCCCACACACACATTATTACACAGAAATGTTAAGCTTGACAAGTATTTCCAGGGATCACACCAAAACCACAAACTCAAGATGCATAATTGTTTGTAGAATATTAGTTGCTTAAAACATAATAACTAGAAGAACTCTTACTTTTAGCATTGATCAGATTTTTAGGTGTTTTGACTTTTCTTTTATCATTTTCTATATTAAAATGGTATGAAATGCTATCTTTAAATATGTTGAACATGTAAAAGCTCTATAGCAAGCTACAGAAATTTTTATTTATGTTGACACGAGGTCGTCTATTAAAGCTCTCTTTTTATATGGATGACCAACTAGTTTCAATTCTACCTAATAATATTAAGACCCAGCTCACTCCCTAATCTCAAATAAAATTTCATATCAACAGTTTTTCTGTAATCAAGATATTCTGTGCCTACTTCATTCCATATAAATTCTACTAATAGAACTTACTAACTGTTAAGTTTAAAAACAAAGTTATTGATTTATTTGGTAAAAATGCTTCATATACTTGGCTCATTTCAAATAGAATACGTGCTCCCTACCAGGAGTTCATGAGTTTAGAAAGTAGAGAGGTATAAATGTCACACATATATGTTCTCTGTGTGGTTGCAGTGTGGGTTTATGGATAGCTGATGTATAGAAACTATATACACACTCAAATATATATACATACACATGTATGCAATTATATGTGCATGTTTATTTTTTATATAAAGAATAAACTCAATGAAAAATACATGAGTTTTGTCAGGACTTACCAAGTAATTCGGTGCATAGTACACTTTTAACAAGGGTCCTGAACTTTGTGAAATAAAGCTGGAACTTGAATCTTCTCCATGTTTTTGATCTGTCTCCTGGTTAGACCCAGGGTGCGGAAGTAAACTTAGTAAACTTAGTAAACTTAGTGATGTGGCCCCCAAATCCCCAACAACGAAAGTGTCATTGGATTTGAGCCTCGGTGCTGATATTTTGAGTCCGGTGACAGTAAACATTTTAATTTACTTGGCTGAGGCTTACTTTTCTCATCTGTATGTCAAAGATTCATTTCATGGAATAAATGAGATAATTAAATGATATTAAATAAATTAATTGATTGGCACAGTGACACACTAGCATAGTAAGTGCTCAGTTAGAAATGTGTGTACATACATATATGTGAAAAAAATTGAGGTTCAGAAAGTTGAATAAAATGGCTCATGGCCACAGAGCTAAAACATCAGACTGTGAATTCAAAGTCCATGCCACTTCCACAGCAACTTGAAACGCCTACATTTTCTAGATGAGCCACCATTACTCTTCCTTGAGTCCAGGGGATATAAATAGTACTGTTCACCTATGTGTCAGGTGCCATTCTAAGTATTTTATTTAGGATTCATTAATTTTTATAATCAATATTTGACCTTGAATTTGAGCTGTATGTCGTCAATGTTATCTATTTTTTTTTTTTCTTATATGGTTCAGATTTTTAACGATTTTGAGATACAAGTAATAGAGTCAGGAAATCTAGTTTTCTATACAAACTCTAACATGAAAATGTGTAGGAACTTTTCTACACTCATTCAAATGAAAACATGTATAATTCCTTAGAAACAAGATAGCCACTTATCAGTATTTTGGAAATTCTTCTATACTTTTTACAATGCCTACAGCTAAGTCTGGCTAAATGAAAAGAGGTGTTGTTACTTTAGTTTGCAGTAAACATGCCCGTTGGTGAGGAATGCCTGCAAGACTTCACAAGATGCTGCACATTACTAGGTAGCCTTCATAATCACTAGTGGAGTCAAAGAGCCGAACTGTAACGAATGTGTTATTTGATATTTGTGGTGTTTGATATTGTTTTGGAATTGTATTTTGTTTTCTGTTATTTTAAGTCTAAAAATCATCTGCATATCAAGTCAGAATAACTTCAATAAACTGTCCATGGAAAATGAAAACTCCAGTAAGTCATACTTTTACAACCGTAATCACCATCTAGATATGGTTGGAAGCACTTCCTAAGACAGGTGCAGGCATGTCGTCCCAGCAGGTGGCCTCCTGTTTGCCTGCTCTGCCCCGTGGCACCCTCGTGACCTCTCCCATCTAGTGGGCAGCAGCCACACCATCTCCTTCCAGGCATGAATCCCAGCCCTACGGGAAGGCACCACGCACCTTCCTTCCTCAGGCTAATCGGTGGTAGCTACTCTCTACATGTTATCTTTATACTTTTTGGAATTCTCTTGTGTCTTTTTAGTAAACTTCACATTTTTGTGCAACCTTCTTTTTGGATCCACTCGGGCCCATTCTTGCTTTACAATATCTTCAAGAAGCAGGTCCAAAGATTGCCTTCCTCAGTATATTCAATGAAAGAGGAGGCCGTTCCTCTCTGTGCTCTAGTAGGGCCTATGTCACATCTCTTCTAATGCGTTTCTCTCCTATAATCCGAATTGTTTCTCTGGCTGCCAGTCCCTGTCCTCTGAGAGATGTATACGTTCTATTGTCTATTATATAAATGTGTTTTCTATTTGATTTCTGTTTGCATGATTTTGGTAAATATTAAACATTTTCTCAGTTATTAAATTCTGTTTTCAAAAGTAGCAACACCATTGCATTATATACACACAGAAAGGCGACTTTGAAAAGGAACATTTTTCACCCCCACATAGTGTTTGCTTGTTAACAACTGATTATAAAATGTCAAAATAAAATTTAAAATTATGTACCTTTTATTTTATTTGCAAATTGAATATAATAGCTAAGAGTGTTTTTCTGAACACAACCATGTGGAAATCTGTACTGAACACAGAATAAGTTCAAGTTTGGTTTCTCAAGCAAGTAAAATGCAATTGATTTCAATACATTTTTGACACTCCTCCAGCACTAAGAGTGATGTGTAGCTGTCTCATTAATTTTGACACAGAATCTAAGTTTTATTGAGTAATTTCTGAATGTAGGGCTTTTCACTCTTTTTTGTCATAAAGTTATTTAAGTTCTCAATTATGAAAAGTAATCTGACAATCAATGGAATTGCATTCGTCCCTAATATACTATAAACTATTGGCAAGAACATGGCATGGGCTTGTGCTCTAGATAGAATACCTTATTTAACATGTTTCTAAATTATGGGTATTTAATATTGTGAAACAAAAAGTTTAAGAAACCAAAGGTTTTACATTTCTGAGAATTTTCTCTTTTCGTAGTATTTGTCTTTTAACTTCTTGACCTACATACAATGCCATTATCCCACTATAAACAATAGTCTTTATTGTGTATTTCAGAGAGCTCTTAATTATAAGAATAAGAATTAAAAAAATACATATATATATAGGTCATTGAATCCCTGGGAACTGAATTTTACCCTGTATGCCAAAATAACTATTCTTGACTTCCATTTATTTCATTTGTGTTAAATTATAACTCCTTTTTTTCCTGCTACATATTATAAGTAAATTATTTTACTGGAAAATGAAGAAAGGAAAATAATTGTATGCAGTCTGTAAACTGGTATAAGGAGAGAGGTATGGAGCAGGCATTACTCAGTGTTAAAAGAAATTTTGATGAACTATTAGACCTTTGTAAAAAATGCTCATGTCTTCTGAATTACAAGAAAGATCAAAACCTCAGAAATCTACATGTTTCACAAATGTTTATCAGGTACCTTTTATCACCTTATATTACATTACACAACTCTTTTTTTTGTATGCCATTTAGTTTATTCCTCAAAACTTGAGGTTAATAAAATAATTTATTTTAAAGATTAGAAAATAAGATTCTGAGAAGCAAGGGACCATTAATTCAAATTTGTAAGATTCTAAAACAATTTTGGGGGTCAGAAAATACATGAGATATGAAAAATTAAATAACAATTGCCCTAGAAGTAACTCTCCATTGCCTAGAAAAACCTAGCCTAAAACCCCTGATTAGGGTTAACATTTAATAATGTAATATGAAAATTTGCCAGGGTGAAAATCTAACATAGACTATGGGAATGGAGCCTAACTTGGTACCTGGTACAAGTTTACTTCTTTCTTCAAGTTTTCCTTGAAGCACCATGGGTGGAACTGAATTCTTGCCATACAGTTTGTACTATATACCATCTGCAGTACAGCATAGTCAATGGGGGAAAAAGGGACATCTGTAATATTTTGAACAATAAAAAATATATAAATATAAATATATTAAAAAAATAAAAAGAAGAGAGGAAAAAAAAGCTTGGAGGCAACTGCCTGAGTTAGATCATTAGCTCTTGCACTTCCTGGCCGAGTGAACTTGGGTATGCTAGTTGCACATTCTGGTCCTAAATTTATTATTTGTTAAATGAAAATATAAATATCACCTATCCTCAAATTCTGTTGTGTGGATTAGATGATGTATTAATTGGCAAACATTCATTGCTAGCTTTTAATCTTCAATTGTTGTTTTAAAATTATTAAGCTTTATGATTAATGGTTTAGTTTTTACCAGATAGCTTAATTACAGATATATGTGATTTCATTATCACAGGTTTCTTTAATGTGTGTTTTTTTTTGGCTAGGATCTATAATAATTTTCTAAAGAGATTATACATTTTTTAATATGTGTTTTGCTTAGCACTAGAAAGATACTTTGTCTGGGAAACAAGGCATTAAATAGGTTTAATTGATTAAGAAATGAATGGATGCTAATGGATTCTGATTGTCAGCCAACATTGTTTAATGCCACTGCAAATCAATTAATGATGCAAAATTTGCAAATTTTATTGGAGAAAAAATGTAATCTAGGTATTTGCAGGCATGGCTATAAATAGTCATTTTAAAAGCAGATTATACAAATGCAAAACGCATAATCATTTTAAATTATGATTTGCATATGATAATGTGAAAGGCACTTTAATTGCTACATTAAAATTCATTTTTTTGTTTTTGCATGTTGAAGAGTTGTAAGGAGCAAAGGTTGTAAACAGGCACAAATCAGGACTGTATTCTGATTTGACACATTTATTTGACATGTCTCCATATACTAGAACTTACCTTTCAGATTGTGGCAGAGCAAGGTTATGAAAGGTTGTGAGATGTCAGATTGCAGTGCCGACTAGCTCTTATCTCTAGACATGTCATGGTCAGCCATCATTCAATGTCCCTGATCTTGCCCACAACTGTGTGGAAATCTAAACCTAGACGTCTCATGCCAGTCATTATTTAGGGTTCACTCTTGCCTCTTGGAGCAGTCACCATAGCAATGGGAATGAATTCATTAAAAGTATTATAACTTCCTAACGCACCTAAAAACATTATGGGCTCTAGTCGTAGGAAATGTTGTTTTTCACTTACTTTCACCTAGTTCAAATGAAGCCATAAAATATCTAATATGGAAGGATGGAAGATGCAGTATTTTCTCCCATATAAGAATTTTTAAAGTAAATTATTTCCAAAGCAAAGTCTGAATGTGTTTTTTATTGTTGAAGAAAAGACAAGGCAGAACTTCAGGAATGAATTGGATAGTGAATGACTTTCAGGAATGAATTGGATAAACTTAACATAAGCATTTTGAACATCTAAAAACAACTCTGGGTTGTTTACCAACCTACAGACTGAAGTCCTCGCCTCTCCAAAGTAGCCTTAGTACAGAAGTCCTATGATTATATTTAATTTACATTGAATAACGCGGTCTTACCATTTTCTCTCCACTAGCCTCTTATTTGTTTTTCTGGATCTTTCTTTTTACCCTTTACTTTATCTGTAAATGGTCATAATATATCTGAAATATTGCTGTTTATTATTTTTATTGAAAATCATTTCTCCCTTGTTATTAACAAGTGGGAATCTCCTCTCCCTATAATACCACTACAATTTACAACATAATGTATAGTTAATAAAGTATTTTTCAGTTAATCATGGTGGTGATATTTTTTAAAGGTTTCTCTTTTAGTTAGAACACTTGACTCTTACTTTTCTTCCCATTGATTAAGTGACACCAGTTGGTCCAAATGAGTGTTCTTTCACATAGCTGATCTCACATACCTCTGATTTGCAATGAGCATCTTCTAGTCTCGTGAACAACTACCTAAGTGCAGCAACATCTTATTGTGACTATCTGGTTGACGATACTTTGCAGTATCTGCAAAGTATTTGTTATCCAACGTTGACAAAGGAGCAGCTGAGACTCAGAGAAGATGGTGGTGTGCCCATGGCCACAGATCCACAGTGCAGGTTCTCATTCCTCCTACAAAGGTGTGACACAGAATTTATGGAAAGTGAACCCTGTTTTTAGAGGCAAGCAAAGTAGATGTGCAAAGTTGGACAAGTTGCTTTGCTTTTATTTCCTCCTGGCATAAGTATAATATGAACCCGGCCTAAGCCCTGGAAGTGCTAGATGGAGATCAGCATAGTTGCTGCCCAGCAATTAACACTAAAAGATGCAATTTTTTCTTTTTCACTATGATAATAAGGTAAGTCTCCCTCCCTCATTTCTACTTTTCCTCTCCCTATCTTCCTTCTCTCGCATGGAAAAGTAAAATAAATGTCCAAGGTCAATTACTGGTTCATTTTGTTACAGCCTGTATCATTTGGGGGACATTACTCTGTCATCTGAACCAGCTTCCTTGCCTCATAAACAAGGCCTGGCTGTCCAGGTAGAATATGTATAATGCAGAGCATACAGCAGATGCTCAATAAGTGTTTGTTCCTCCCTCTCCTCTTTGCTTTTTAAAATATGAACCTCTGAGCAAATGTCAGGTCTTACTGTTATTAGGAATGAAAAGGTTGTCATCAAATTTACATTTAATTTGATATCCAGAGGCACCCAGAAAATGGCTTTGTCTTGTGTTTTGATCTTTCAAGTGCTGTTTGCCAACATGGTGCTGTGGCTGCTTTCTGATTATTACACCTATGAAATCTGAACATCTGGTTCCCCTTGTTAAGTGAGCTAATTTAGTATTCCCTGAGCTGCCTCGCCTGACCTCTCTTCCAGCACCCTTTGATAACTCCACGTTGGCCCTAAAATCAGTACTTATCTCTTGTTTTTCCTGTGCCCATGCTCCTTCAGCCATGCCTCTCTGGGCACTTTCCTCCTTCACTGGCCCTATTTTTCTCGCTCTCATCTCCCCTTCTCCTTAGTCTCTCTGATTTTCTATTTCCTGTGTGCCCTGCCTTTAGTTCCTCTAACATCCAGTGTGGTCTTTCTTCTTTAACCACTTTTTCCTGGCTGTCCTCCAATCTCCCCTCTTCCAAATCAAAAATGACTATTTCACAAGATACAAAGAAGGTGGAGTAAAGGAGGTAGGTAGTATATTTGTAAAGAACATAAGTGTTTATATAACGTAAAATGCATGGCAAAGAGAAAGTTCCAGGCCTGGAAGTGATCGTGTGTGTTGTTAGAATTTTCTATGGCGGATGTATTTGGAGTTTTCCATTTCTAATGCTAACAAGTAGAGGTTTGATGTGTCCAGTAAAGGAAAGCAGGTCTGAAGAGACCTTGGAAAAAATCCTAACCTTGCTAGGAGGTAGTGCAAAATTAATGCTGCATTTTTCGCACCTTCAATTTCTCGAATGTGATCCCATTGTTATGTCAGTCCTGTCACTTGACGACCGTGCAAGGTGGCTGACTGATGTCTTTCTGTGTTTCACTGTTAGCTGCATGGAGTGTATTTAGCTGTCCATGTTGCTGTCTGTTTTCCAGTGTTCCTGTTGCCTTTTAAGTCTTTATTTTTCCTGCTCTTTGTTCAAGATGAGTTTGCAATATTTTTTTCAGGTTTGACTTACAACTTGTGAGGTTGAAACACAGGATATTGACATCTCTTTTTGTCAAGTGTCAAGCATCTGGTGACTTTTTTCTTAGATATTTTTGAAAGCAAAATTTATGTTTGAATGTATAAATAGGTAACTGAACCAAGACAATGCTTTAGTAAATTCCCAGCTAAATTCTTACAAAAGACTTGCTGAATTTCTCAATATGCACTTTTGTGAATTCCAATGTCATGTATTTATGCAGAATTGAAATAAAGTTTCCCATTTATCATCTTTTTTTAGATTCACATAAACCCCATGAAGTAAGTAAAGCAGATATAGTTCCTCCTATTTGTATATAAGAGCTTCTAGAACTTTTATAACATTCTTAAGGTCATGTGGCTAGAAAAGACTTGAGACTGGACTCGCAGGCAATGCCTTCTCTAAAGCCACTTGTCTCATGGTTATTTTTGCATCAGGGATTCTGTGACCCAGTCAGTGACTGGGATACCTGTGCAGTGGTCTGCCTCCAAGTGACGACTGAGGCCGGCTGCAGACTGAGATGAGCACAAACTGATCAGAATACCTCACACTAACCCAGGTGTGCACACACACATACGGGGTGACCTCCCAAAATGCACACACTTTGAATGATTATAAAGTCGATGCTTATTAACATACAGTTCATTTTCCAAATTTAGAAGAATCTACGGAAGTGAATAATTTTTTTGTGTCAATTCCTGTTTTCAAACTGATGACCATTCTGGTCCAAGCACTCACTGCTGATAAAATGAAGCAATGGAATCGCAAACAACAACAATCATTTTGTTTGGTATTTGTGCACCCTTGACTGTTACTGGCTTTGTGCCATAAACACAAAACCATACAAAAAAGCCTAGTGGCGCTTCAGGATAAATTTTCTTTGTTCAAAGCTTAGTCTGGCTTCACCCATTATTTCAAATTAGTTAAACCTGAAAAGGAGTGAAAATTAAGTGAGTTATCAACTGCTAAGGTGTGGATACATGGTTTGGGGAACCCTATATTGCTCAAAATCCAATCAGTCTCATTTCCATGATATCAACTGTACTTGTTTTCATTGCTGTAAAACAAATTACCACACACTTAGAAGTGTAAAACATGACTTCATTTTCTCACAGTTTCTCACAGTGTCTGTGCATTAGGGCACTGAGTAGGACCAATCCAAGTCCTCTGCTCGAGATCCCCATGGCTGCAATCAACGTGTCGCTGGGTTGCTGTTCCTTCTGGATCTGAGGTTGTCTTGCACGTTTATGTAGATATTGGCAAAAATCAGTTCCTTTTATTTTAGTTTAGCTTCCTTTTTTCTTGCTGGCTGTCAGAAGAGGGTCACTCTCTGTCCCTCGAGGCCACCTACATTTCTTTGCCGTGTGACATTCCCTCACAACACGGCAGCTCACTTCTTTAAGCCCAGCAGGGAAATTTCTTGCTTTAGTCCACTAAGACCGAGTCATTTGCCTTATAACACAATCACAGTGACTGTCCCACCCTGGGCCCTGTAGCTCAGCTGGCTGGAGCATCCTCCCATAGATGGAAAGGTCATAGTTCAATTCCCAGGCAGGGCACATACCTGGATTGAGGGTTTGATCCTTGGGTCCATGAAAGAGGCAGCCAGTCCATGTTTCTCTGTCTGTCTTTCTGTCTGTCTCTCTCTCAAAGAATTTTTTTTTAAGTGGCTGTCCCATCACCTTTGCTATGTGATAGAACCTAATCAAGAGAGTACCTATCTTGCCAATTTGCTATTTTCTGTTGCTTACAGGAAGTCACAATTCTACCCACACTCAAGGAGAGGTGATTATAAAAGGAGATGATTCATTGCGAGTCATCTTAGAATCTTGTCTAACATTCCAACTCACAAAGCAGAAGCGCTATGTGTTTCACTCGCTGTTCTCTGTTGACAATTGTATCTTGCCATCAACTTTTGCTGTTCTTCTTTTACTTCCAACATAATGTATTTCAGAATGATGTGAATAGATTGAAAAGAGAAATAATTAGTGCCAATTAAGTCACATAATTTTTCAAGATGAGAACCAAAGTTCAACTGTGAAGAATTGAAAATCTTATCTACCAATAATTTTTAATTTGTATGTATAAAATAAGAGTACAGGTGGGTTTTAAAATATTTTGTTGTATATTTTTTATTTTTATGTTTTTGGGGGGTGGGGAATAATTCTTGAACACAGTATTTTGACTGTATGTCTTCAGGCTAAGGACAAAAAAAAGTTTGTTTTTTTAAATAACTCTAGTTAGTGGACTAATGCATACTATTATGGATAACAAACCTACTAATTAAAATATTTTAAAACATTACCTTACATGTTCTTTTGTCCTGAAAAATGATTTTAGCTTTAGCCATGACTATAATAGCATAATTTCTCACAATAATAGCATTTCTTAGAAAACACAGTTTTCCAAGTGGTAGGTACATTCAATTGTAGAAGTTTCCACTCCCTGAGTCAGATTTACGAACAGTGGATCAATATATCATGAGAGAAGCCTTCCTTGTAGCTCAGTACCCTTTCTTGACTGAAGGTATGAGTGACTGTAATACTGATGATAATTTATTGCACCACAGCAAGACTTTACTATTGCAGCATTTAAATTAATCATGTAACTGGGAGGGCCTTTTTTGTTCTTACTCATTCAAAGGCATTTACTGGAGCTGTATCTTTACTTCCTCGTGTCAGAGGAAACATCAGACGTGATTAGCTGCAGGTATCTGTGTTTCATGATATCCACGTAAAATCCTTTCTATATTTCATCTTCTAATTGTATTTGCGATGTCATGTTTGAAGTGTCAGTCTTTGTGAAATTAGCTCATCTTGTTATGATTTAGAGCTTTGATGTGAGTGAGGGGCTTCCATTGCGATGCAGAGTCACATCTGAGAGTAAACTGCAGAGACAAAGGGACTTACACGAGAGTAAATCAAATACTCCTGGCTGTCTATGTGGATTATGAGATAGTATTTGCATAACTTTGAAGTATTTATACTGATGAAATTACAATAATTAAAATCATTGCTGTGTCAATTGCTGGATGCCAAAAGGCATAGCAATTACTAGCATGCAAATCAGACTTTGTGTAAGCATTTTAAAGAATAATTACCTTATTTGATTCAGATGTGCCTGAAAGGCATTAGGACTCATTTGAGCTATTTTGCTTTCAATAATTTTCAGGCTCGTAGATAATGTTGTTATCATTAATTATTTACTTTTGTCTATCACTTTTCCTTATTTTGGTGGAAACTAAATACCACTGATAAAATAAAAACACACAACTTTGCCGTAACGAGGAACCATTTACAATATCAGTTCAATCTTCCTCTCTCTCCAGTGAACATTTTTCTTTCTAATGGGCTTGGCTCTGCTATGTCATCAGTTTCACGCTAACTAGCTGATGTATACTCAATGTCTACATTCACACGATTTAAGATCAAGATTGCAAATCGCAGGAAAATGCCAGAATGAGAAACGCAGACCCAAAAGGTTGAGAAACATCTTCTCAAATATATACGTCACAGGATATGTACAGGTTGCAAATGTCTTATTTCCTAAATTTAACACCGAACTTAAAATAACACATTGAAATCAGAGCTGACATGGTTAATGCAGGTTTATTCCATGTGGTTGTTTCTTTAACAGAATACCAAGTCCTGATCCAATTTGAAAATATAGGATGGGTAATTTAAATATAAAGATTTTTAAAACACATATTCTGCAGAATAATTTTGTTGTAAGTCAGTGAACCATGACAGTAATTTTGTGTGTGTTCTTTTTCTGAATTTTATTTTTCAATTATAGTTCCTTCCAATTCTTTTCTATCTTATAAAGACAAATAGAAAAAAGTTCCACTGATGGCTCTTAATTATATTGGTTTACAGCAACATTTTATGCGACTTAGTTATAGGGCCTGTTACAGCCCATAGTAAAGTAAGAAAAATGTTCCAGTTTTCCCTGTGGCAAAATGAATTGATCATTAAGATATTCACTTTGGGCAGAAAGTTGGGCAACATGCATACTTTTAGTGTTACAATTCATTTGAATAATTGTGTCGTTACTGTCAGCTCTCTCTTTAATAAAACATGTATGTGTTTAACCACAATGGATTGGAGTTTTCTAGAACACATCAAGTCACAATTTACAAAACAATCTAAATTCTTTAATTTTTTTTAAAGTAATTTTTTAACACTTCTGCAGAGACCCTTGCTAAAAATTATCACTGACCAAATTATACATCAATTTTGTCTTGATATGCTAAGGAAAAAAAAGGCATATCGACCACCTATAGATAGATTATTTCATTTTTTACATAGTTTGCATTCAGAAGATATGCTTATTAGCATATGCTTTAGGATGATATGCTTGTATTTATGTCAATATTCTTCATGTTTACATAATAACAATGCTACAAAGCTGAGTGTACAACACCTTATAGATCTCATATGGTCCCGAGCAATGACTGAAAACCAGACCAATCACCTCCTTTTCTGGAGAATAATTTGGACATAGAGTCCCACTCTCTTGCCCAGAGCAGCAGAGTCAGCCTCTGAGAATTTCAGCCCTGGGACTCAGCATTACAAAGAAGTTCTCCGGAGATGCTTATACACAGTCATGGTTGGAAATCCCTGTGAGGTTTCAAGGTACAGAGAAGCCCTGGAGGGTAAAGCTATGTCCCAGGGACCACAAAATGGGTGAGAGATGGAGACTTAACGCTTGGCTAACCATGTCTTTTTTCTCTGTCTCTAAAGCAAATAAACTTTTACATGTCTGTATACAGATTCAGTGCAAATTTCATTGTGCAAAAATGGTTTTAGCCAAAACTAGTTTAAAATAAATGTATTCTTGATCTGGTGCTTTTTCTAGTTGATGTAACTTTTGAGAAATATTTATCTCTTGTAAGATGTTTTCCTCCAAAATATATAGAAATGGGTGGATTTTTTTTAAAACATGAAAATGACAAATATATGTCAGAAAACAAAATTGAGGATTATAGCCCTGGCTGGTGCCGCTCTGTTGGTTGAGCACCATCCCATGCACCCAGAGGTCGCCAGTTGGATTTCAGGTCAGGACACGTGCCCCAGTTTCAGGCTTGATCCCCGATAAGGGGCGTACAGGAGGCAGCCCATCAGTGTTTCTCTCTCTCCCTCTCCTTTCCTCTCTTTAAAACAACAACAACAAAAAAACACCAAACAAATCAATAAAACATATTTTTCTAAAAATTAGGGTTATGTTTAAGAGTGAACTAGCATTATTTTCAAGAAAATCAGAAACCTGACAAGCTAGTTTACTGTCTATGATGTATTTAAATATTGTTTTGGCGGGCTACTTACTGCAGTGGACATTTATGTGCTAGAAAGGAGAACTTAAAAATAGCATAATTTAGACTTGGTCGGGTGGCTCGGTTGGTTGGAGTGTTGTCCCATGCATCAAAAGGTTGTGGGTTCGATTTCTAATTGGTGCACGTACCTAGGTTGTGAGTTTAAGCCCCAGTCGGGGCATGTCCTGGAGGCAACCAATCAATCTTTCTCTCTCACATTGATGTTTCTCTCTCTCCCTCACCCTTTCTCTCTCTCTAAAATCAATAAACATATCCTCCAGTGAGGATTATAAAAAATAGCATAATTTAAAAATCCAAGAAAATTAACTAAGAAAACATTAGAAACTATTAGAAATAGGTTGTATGTTCAGCTAAAATTTCAAGTGTCAAAATCTTTTTATATATAAGTTCTAACCAGTAACGATAAATCAGTGGAGAAAATAGACACTTGAAAATAGCAATAAATATTATAAAATATTTAAAGCCTCATCAGAAATGTAGAGGAACTATATAAAGAAAACTGTAATTTTATTGAGGGGTCAGTATAGGAGGACATAGTAGAATATAATAGAAATGTGCCTTGCTTTGGGAAGGAGCACAATATTATAAAAAGTAAGAAAACTACTATAAAGATGTCAAGTATCTCAAAGTCGATCTATAGGGTGTCCCCAAAAGATGTATACACACACTTTGAATAATGATAAAGGCTGTGTTTATTAAAATACATTTCATTTTCAAAATTTAGCTGTCAGCTGTTAAATTATGTATACATTTTGGGGGATACCCTGTATATTAAATGTAATACTAATAAAAAATAGAATTTGATAAAGGTATCTGGTAAATATTGTAGCATTTATGTGAAAGAATAAAGCTATAAGAATAAGAAAATTAAAAAAGAAAAAATGATCACATGATTACAAGTCATATAAGACAAGGCTTAACAAATAGAGATATATATCATGAAATTTTATTAACAAAATTCATGTAACACTGGTACTGCAATTCATAGACCAAGAGTCCAGAAATTAAACAATGTATATGTTATTAGAATATGGTAAAGGCAGCATTTCATATTAATAGGGAAAAGACAGAATTTTAAAAAATGAATTAGGGGAATTCTGCCTCAGGGTGACATAGACTATTAGGGACCAGAAATACCCTCCTGCCTGAAACAATTAAAAACCAGACAAAATATTTAAAACAATGGTTTGCAGACATTGAACACTGGACAACATAGTACAGTGACCACTGAGACAGGATTAGCAGTTGAGGCAAGTCCTGAAATTGTCCCAGCTTACTGCCTGGAGAGAAATTCCAGGACACATTGTAGTAAGAGCCACTGAGATGGAGCTCAACCATCTTCTTATGTTGAGGGGATAGACTGGGAATACAGGGAGGTTGTAGCAGCTAGAATTCCCTAGACAGCTTCCTGGAGAAGAGATCCATAAGGGATCACCCTCCAGTCGTCAGTGGAGTACCAATCAGTGCATACATGTGAGGAAACTACCCAAGGCTAGGAAACAACCAACCAAATAAACAAACAAAAGCAAAAAGGAAACAATCTCATAATCCATAAAAGTCAGGGAATTTGTGTTGCCACCAGCCAGAGTGGAAAACTTTATAATTCATGGAACGTTAGATAGAGTACTTTTGCTCCTCAGTAGTGGAGCAAAATGGGTCTTTGACTAAAGACTGACCTCATCTTGTACATCAAAGCTTAAAAGCAAAAATCAAGTGGATCAAGCTGTTTCTAAGTAATTTAACTGAATCACAGAACAATGCACAAGAATATTTGTAGAAATACAAAAATATCCAGCACATGGTAATGTAAAAATAAAAATACCTGCCATTCAATAAAAAATTACTAGGAATATAAAAAAACAGAAATACAGTACCTTATAAGAAAAAAACCTTAATAACAGCAGAATGAAAAATGATAAAGATTACGTAATTAGTAGAAAAGAAGATAGAACAATTATAACCATATTTCCTATGTTCAAGAAAGTGGAGAAGAAATTGAGCATGTTATTTGAAGATATAGGTGTTACAAAAAGATATCCTAGTAATCTAAGCAAAGGAAAAAGTAGGACTAGAATGGTAAATATGTGGGTAAATATAAAATATTTACTTTTTTCTTTTGAAATTTTTTATAAGAAAATTGACCATTTTAAACCAACAATAATAACAATGAAGGTTGAGATTTTCCACATATTAAGAAGTAACATGTATGATAACAATAACACAAAAGCCAAGAAAGGGGTAGTGGAACATTACTCTCAGAAAACAGTAATCTGACAAGATTACTCCTATTTCTACCCTGAGTTATACTTATTTAAGCTTGAAAGCATGACTGCTTCTTTTCACTGATTTCCTAAAATCCCTTCGTGAATTCTGCCTGATGTCTCTCTCGATAAGGCTCAGACATTAGTTCCCGCAGCAGAGACCAGGAGCACCTGGATTGTCATTGTTGGTTGATCTCACAACGTCATTTGCTTCCTCAGGTTACCCATGCCCACCTACTACTCCTCCTTTCATCTAAACCTCCTCATGAAGGTAAATCCTGAGAAAGGGATGTGACCACCATTTCAGCACACATTTATGAATGAATTCTAGCTAAGTCTTAGATGGATCTCCAGTTACAAAAAACTAACAGTGGAGCTGCGTCAACTAGGGAAGTGATTTTTGGTGATAGAAGAGAGATAGCCTAACTCAGTACCAAATTATGAAGTCACTATATGACTTTGACTTTTACCCTTTTATATGAAGTTTTGAGAAAATCACCAACAGTGAAAATCAGTTTCATGTCCACTCTCTGTTTTGTTTTCTTGCTATGGTTACCATGACCTTAGGGTAGGAAGTGCTCTTTCTGATTGGACTAAATGCACCTGTTTCAAAAGCCTGGAGGACTGAAATGGAATTATATATCATGAAGGACTTTGAAATAGTTGATGTAAGTTGTAAATTTGATAAGCATTGTGCAGGTCAGCCTTTTCTCTTTAAGCTTCTCAACCTGCCTTCCGGTTTCACATTTCACAGACATATCCTGACACATCTTAAGCAGTGTGTGATAGACTGTGAACTATCTGAGATCAGTCCTCAGTTCCTGTTTGTTCTCCAACACTATATCTTAAGAGCTTTCCTTTTGTGCATGGATAAATGGAAAGGGTAAGAATATTCTCAGGACTCAATGGAGAGTCTCTCTTGATACAAATTTAGTCATGAAATATGACATTTTAAAAAGATATCTGCTTTAATTTTTAAACGAATTAAATGGTAAAATGGATGTATCAAGCCTGAGAGGACTATCAAAAGAAAATAGAATGTTAAAAGGAAGTATAATTAAATAAGTAACAGAAGCAATATATAGTAAGTATAACAATACAACACAATGAATCATTTGTGGTGGAGACAAACGGTATTCACACAACACAGAAAATTATAAAGAAGGAAGTTAATGGAAAGGAAATTATACAAATAGAGGATAATCATGGAAATATAACCTAAAATAATGACTCTTCTCAAAGAAGGAAACAGAAGAAATGTAATAGAAATAATAGAAAGTGTATTAATTTTTTAAAAATACTAAGATCACTTACACACAGGTTCATTATGATCTGGGAAAAATTACTGAAAGGAAATTCATACTTAGATATTCTTGAAAAATTTGCCAAGATTCCAAAAATAAGGGGAAAAAATACTGTTGTGAATGTCCAGGTAGAACAAAGTAACTTTTAAAGGGAACATATCAAAGACATGAAGACATTAAAAATGAAAGCAAGAGAAAAATTTCATGAGTCAAAACTTTCCTTAAAAGAGCAAAAATAGCAATATTAGTTGTCTCAAATGCTTTTGGTAGGAGGATGGCTGAAAGCAAATAAATTATTAGATAATGTAGAAATGATAGAGAATTGAAAGTATTAGGCATTAAATAGGATAAAGAGAATCTTTTTCTCTTGGTGAAATAGTCAATCACAGTGAGAGAGGAAGTGTCCTGTATTATTCATGATGTCACCTGCTATAACAAGCCATTTCAGTGACTTAACACATTAAATCTCTTTAATGTTGCACTTCAGTGCAGGTACTGAGAGGGTTTTTTTTTACTTCATTCCGGGAAATAGTTTTCTGCGATTTAGTTGCTCTCTTATCTTCTAGAGC
The DNA here is from genome assembly GCF_054644295.1 of Miniopterus natalensis. Taxonomy (NCBI): domain Eukaryota; kingdom Metazoa; phylum Chordata; class Mammalia; order Chiroptera; family Miniopteridae; genus Miniopterus; species Miniopterus natalensis. The sequence goes on from NC_142096.1 coordinate 29,535,014, forward strand.
CTTGCTGTTCTCCACTGAAGCTTCAGATATGGACAATACCCGAGTGAAGAGAAAGTGTGAGGAATTACGGCCTGGAGTTCACAGATCAGTCCTACACTCGTAGATCATTTCCCTGCATATTCCGCTGGCCAGAGCCTCAGCGTGCGGCCTCACAGCTAAGCATCGTCTTAGGAAGGAAAGGGGGAAACTGATATCAGTGACATTACTGAGCACTAGCTTTCTTTGGTACCAGTACTAAACATTTATGTGTCAAGAATGATAATAAAAACTAACTATTAAATTAGAGAAAAAATTGATAGGAAACTGGAAATATTAAAATATTTTAATATATAGTTATGTTAGAAGAGAAGTTGAAAATATAGGTTATAATCAGTTAATTTAGAATTCTATATACGGCAGATGCAGACAGTGCTGCCTTCTGAAGTGTGTATGGAATATCACGGTTTTGCAACTCAGTGGTTTAATGCGCCTGGCAGTGACACCGAGCAGAAGAAACAGCCAGACAGGGTGTTGAGTGTTAAACAGCAGCATGCTATTGCCTGACTGTCTTTCTTTTTGGTGACCCTAAAAACCATTGCTTCCTCTTTATTCTTTTTGCTTGCTCCTCCCAATCTCCCCATTTTATAATGGAATATTCCAGGGCTCCGTCTTTGGATATTCCCTATGTGAACGTATGGCTTATGGCTTTAGGTGCCATTTCTACAATGATGATGCCCAAATGTATATCCTCAAACCAGATAGCTCTGATACAGTACATCCAACTGTTTATTCAACACCTACACTTGAATGTTTTATTTTTTGAAATGTTTTTTAAATGATTTTTTACAAAGAGAGAGAGGAAGGAAGAGAAAGAGAGAAACATCGATTTGAGAGAACCATTGATCAGCTGCCTCCTGCATGCCCCGCGCTGGGGATCAAGCCTGCAGTCCGGCCGTGTGCCCTGACCGGGAATAGAACTGGTGACCTCTCGGTGCATGGGATAACGCTCAACCAACTGAGCCACACGAGCCAGGGCTGAACATATTATTTTTAAATGTAACATATTCATAGTTATTAGTTAAATTTTGTCCCCCATCCCCGCAAAAAAATCTATGTTCGAGTCCTCATGCCTCAGAATGTCACCTTACATGGAAGAAGGGTTGTTGCAGATGTATAGTTAAGCTAGGATGAGGTCATAGCGGAGTAGAGTGGCCTCCAATCCATTAGGGCTGTTTTCCTTATAAGAATATGGCCATGAGCAGTCACAGAGATACAAACAGGATGCCAAGTGATCAGCAGACAGAGATTGGGGTCATGCTGTCACAAACCAAAGGATGCTTGAAACCAGAAGCTGGAAGAGGCAAAGGGTCCCATAGAGACTGACCAAGCTGAAAGCTTAGTTTTAGACATTAGCCTCCAGAGCTGTGAGAGAATCAGCGTCTGTCACTTAAGCCACCTGATTTGTGCTACTTCGTCACAGCAGTCCTAGAAAAACAATACAGCCATCAAATTCCTGATTTTCCACCTTGCTCAAACCAGCTTCCTGCTCAGTTTTCTTCAGCTTTGTTTAGTGACTCCAATTCCATCTATCCAGATGATTAGAACCAAAACCTAGAATTAATTTTTGACTCGTCTGTCTTACATTCTCCATATTTAAACCATCAATGGTTCCTGTTGGTTTAACCTTGAAAATCTATCCAGAATCCAATCACTTTGTAACACCTGTTTCTCCACCGCTTATTCCAACTCACTCACCTGGATTACGGAAATCATTTCCTCCTCTGACTGCCTCCTTCATCATGTAACCTCTGCTGGATTCTAAATGTGTCAGTTTGAACAAAGTCAGCATGTCCCTCATTGCTCAAGATCTTCCAGTGGCTTCCCCATTAGACAGAATTAAAGGCAAAGTCCTTATGATGATCAAGATGGATCTCTATCACCTGCTTTTCATTCTCCCCTTCTTTCCCCCACTTCCCGTACCTCTCTGACCTTATCTCCTACCAACTTTGCCTCCACTCCAGCTACATAGGTCACAGAGATTATTTGTTTGCTGTTATCTATGTCTAAAATGTTCTTTCTACTAATACCCCATGATTCACTTAATCTCCATCTGTTTAAGTACTATCTTGTCATTAAGACCTTCCCTGGCCTCCCTATTTACTGTTGTGAGGACCTCAATCCTTATTCTCTTTCTAGCTTTATTTTTTGTTGCAGATCCTAAAAGAAAGCTTAAAGTATAATAAGTGTATAAAGTAATGATTACAAGAAAAGGGTGCAATTAGTTTCTTTGAGCAAACAAGCTACTTTAAAAGACTGCCTATATTTACACATGTGAACTATTTTAAATATAGATGACACATTTCTTCATCAAAATATGTCTGTCAAGACCTGTTTTTGGAATTAAACACTGTGGTTTACTTTCCTATTTAAAGTTATAAAACTTTTTTTTTTTTTTAGTAATTAAGATTCAACTATTTCACTGTCATACCTTTCTTTCAAATTGTGCAGTTTAGTAATGATGCCAGAGTATCTGTCAAAGAAGGCTCTCTAAAGTAGTTAAATTTCCTTTTGCCTGAGATAACCCATTAGAAATAGATGATATGTGACTATCATTATCAATGATAAACTTCACTTTTTCTCATACATTTTCAATGTATAAATTCCGTTGCAAAATAAAAACGTGAGCAACTATGAACCATCAACTCACAAATAATCTATCCAATTTAAAATGTGATATTTCTATTCAGTGACCTTGATCTTCCTAACCATATCAGTATATTAAATAATAAAAGCTGATTGCCAGCAACTTCACATTCTTATGAAATGTCTTTGGAATGTTGAATTTTCATGCAGAGTAGATGTCTATTGTGTTTTAGTGCCAAAATAACATGTTTCGATAGTGAAATGGCAAGGGAATACTGACTGAGCTCTTAATAAAACACACCAGCTTTTAGCTGGCAAAGCAGCCCTCTTCCCATCAAACATGTCTCAGCCTTTAATAAAGAAACTCAAGTGATGTAGGTGAAAAATTACTTTTCTCACCCGGTCATCTGTCTGTCATGTATTATTCAGGTCACCAATGTTTGTCCTGAACTGTATCATTCTGTGGTTGTGTCAGGTATGAGCTATGTTCAGTGTAATTCCATCAGACTTCGTGAAGTTGATTAGAACAGATCACCTTTCGCATGGGCACAAGTTATCTCAGCAGATTGAGTGAAAAAGACTTATTTATCTTTGCCTTATAATAAAGAAAGAGATGAGCAAATTTATCCATTAACTTGAAGAGAGTCACATATTTGGTGTGAAAACAAACTATAGTCAGTAATTCTATGGAAAATACTGTAGCGCATGGATGTTTCTCCAGGGGAATAAAACTAATACAGGAGTCTGCATTTGATGGCATGAAATACTTAACCAAAGCACATGCATTTTATTGTAGTCCTTAAAATGGGTAAATGTTTGTTTGTCCCACAACAAAGTGATAGAATGTAATAAAATATGCCAAATCTATGATGGCTTTTATTGGCTTTTTTCCAGAAATCTTTTTGCAAAATTATTTGTACTTTGGTTTTACAGAAAGTAATCTTAAAGTCTATCTAATTATTATGCTATTAGGCCTTACTTAAATCGTAAACTTTTTTACTACAAGCATTCTAAAATATTTAGCAACTCAAAATAGTTGTGAAGAGGTTTGGATTAATAAAAAGACATATGAGTTAAGTGTAAGGAAACCTGAGGTTGTGTCTGAAATGACCTGTAGTTTTATAGCTCCTCATAGGCAAAAGAATGAATGGGACTCATGGACACCCAAGGCAGGGAGAGAGCAAGGTGACACATGCCAGAGAGTAGAGCTAAGTCTGCATTCAAATTCGGACTCTGCTACTTATTGAATTCGTAATTTTAGACATGTTTCCAAAAATTAAAATAGAAGACCATAAGTAGCATATCTAGCACATAGTAATTTGCATATATTTGTGTACATATGTCTGTACATATGTACATATGTGTGTACACATACACACACTCCTATATTCATAATGTTTAAAAAATGCCTCATTCTCAAATGATTTAAAATAGCACAAAGAAAAGTCAGTATATGTTCTTTATTCTCATATCTTCCAGTTATTAATTTTAAGAATTCTTGAAATAATTTTTGAAAAATATAGAACATTGACACTAAAGGCCAACTAGGAGATTTAGTAACTTTGCAAAAACCTAATTTGCATTGCTCTATATACAAAGCAAAAGTACATATTGTGAAATCTACTGAGTAATTACCTGATTGTCCTTTTTGCATGTGCTTCTCTATAGCAGCCAGTAGACTCTTTGGGAAACAACATCAGTTTCTTTTAAGTTGCTTTTCACCCTCTGCGGTCTAGAATGTGTTTTGAAACAGAAAACTTCAGAAACTGCCTTAATTCCTCTTCAGCATCACTGTTGTATATTTTGCTGTAACTTGTTTAGAATAAAAAGAGAGATAGGGCTTCCCAACCTTCCTCCTAGGCTGCAAACCCACACCTTTCCTTTTGCTGAACGCCGTAGCTGGAAGCAACAAGTGCGTATTAAGCTCCCGGATGTGGCCAATATTGTGCTTGGGTGTAGGGCACACTTGACAGGTATAGTCTTTGCTCTTGAAGAGCAAAATATGTTTTTGAGCAGATGAACAGGAAGCCAAGAACCATACAGAACAGTCTAACTCAAGTGTTAGGATCTCTTAGAGCAAATTTAAGCTGCTAGACATTTTGAGAAGGGTAAGTATCTAAGAGAACTAATTTGTGTAAAATACAAAAAGATCCAAAGAGAGGAATCTGAAAGACAAAACTAAATTTATATTTATTGTACTTTACATTCTAAAATCTTATATTTTAAAAAATTGTTTGAGATTCACACATAGATATCTATATTCTCTGTGTGAATTGTTCTATGAAACCCTTTTTCGTGGGCAGTAACACTGGTGATTTGAACAGGCGTCCAACCACATTTCCCAACCAGCTGAGCTACACTGGCCAGGGCACTACTGAGATTTTAGAAGTCTAGTTATTTGCTCAGAGACACACAGTTAATAAATACAGAAAGAGATACTTAAATCCAAGTTAATCTGACTGTATTAACCATGAAATAATAACAATCAATATCATCATAATAAAGTATACTATTTATTGAGAACCTCTGGGATTTGACAGGCATATTCAATGCATAGTCTTATATAATCCTTACAGACTTGAAAAATTAGAGGATATTTTCCCGCAAAATCAGTCTCTGCATTTAATGTCACACACACACACACACACACACACACACACACACACACACACACACACACACCCCTAAAAAAATTTGAGGGGTAAATAAAGTTGGAAAAATATATACCATCTTCATTTACATGAAAAATGAACAAGAAACCAAGAAAATATAAATAAATATTAAAATATCTTTTAATTACTTCATTATAATGAAAACATTATAATAAGTACATAGTCTGAGTCAAATTAATAGTGCCCAGGGGACAAAAATCCAGAAACTGATGTAACAAATGGAATAAATCAACAAAACAATGAAAGACAAAATTATTTTAAAAACTCATGTATGAAAAATTCATCATCAATAATTGAAAAGACAAATAAGTGCTTTAATATACAGGTTTTATAAGTGAGCAAAGGAAGAAATGAAAATAGATAAAATCATTCCTCTTTCAGTAAATAAAACATACATTTACACAAAGGATTAAAATCATTTTTCTCTAAAGGTCCTGAGAGTAAATGTTAGGCTTGGAAACCATCAGGTCTCTGTCCCAACTATTCAACTCTGCTGTTGCAGCAGGAAAGCAGCCATGGACAAGACAAGGCAATGGGTCTGTCCCTAGTGTGGCAATAAAACTTTATTTACAAAAATAGTCACAGACAGGATTTCAATCATGATATCAGGTTCCTGATTTATTTCAATGACAAGCCATTGTTCAATAGTAAATTGGTAAAAATAAACAAACGAAACAAAGTGAGAAATTTGGTTGGTTGAAAGGCAAGAATAAAAGGAAGGGGTGCTGCTGGGGTGTGCGTACATCGTAATATATAGTAAAAGTCTCTAAATGCATTGTCTTTTGACTCAGAAATTCTCATTCCTAGATTTTATCCTAAAGAAATAGTTAACATATTATTTATTTATTTATTTTTTGAATTCTGCATTTGGGAAAATGGGAGGGAGAAAAGAATAAGAGGAAACCTAATCTTTTTGGGAAGGAATTTTTTTTGGAGGGGGATTTTTGGGGAAATTTTCATAAATGCTCCGTACATTTAGAAATTCTCTACCCTAATATATGAATAGCAAAAACTGTGTTGAAGATTTATCTCTTTGGCTTAGAATAGTCTAGTAGAAATCAATGGCGATAACTCTGATTTTTGTTTGTTTCATTAAGCAAATGCATCTCTCTATGACTTGACCACCTTGCATGAGTAAAATGGTTGGCCAGCTTTTTTCTTGTTTGCATAAACAATACCATAAAAAAAAATAATAATAATAGTTAACTAATACATGCTTATCTTGAAATTTTTAAGACATACTTTTCTAATTAATGTCTTGCTTAGTTGATATTTAGTTAACTCTGCAAGATGCATTCAACTTTTCCGACTAAACAGTGTCCCATGACCTGTATGTGATAATAGTCGACAAAAAATCCACATAAAAAACAAACAAACCGTTGGTGAATCCATTTTATACGTGTGGATTTCATTTACTGCTTCCTAATGGGCAAGGTGGTTCAAGCACAAAAAAGCCCGTTTCTTACTTCCTCACAGGAAAATGAGAAGGACTGTACCTCAGTGTACTTAAATTCAGAATCACTGTGGGTTAACAGGGTTACTGCTTCCAGGCCAATTGTCAGTCTCGAGCATCTGAAACTTCAGGCACCCAAGGTCAATGCTAGCTTGTTAAGCCATTCCTACAGTCTAGCAGGGTACTTGCTTTAGTTCGAGAGCCTTCAAATCTTTATGGTATTCTACTTTCATTTTTAAAAAATGTTTCACTGCGTTTCTTCCTAATATCCCTGCCCTGACGGCATGCATTGCTGTAGCTGTGATTAGACATGACCCTGTCTTTCCTGATGCCAACCAATTGACCTTGAAATAACAAGGGAGATCTGGAAAATAACCCCTCTTAAGTTCTCACCCATTGTTGCCTTAAGTTCTTCCCTAAGCTGAAAACCCAGAAGTCGATATAAGGCACATTAATGAAATATAGCTCACATTCAACCAAAACTCTATTACCTGAACTACAAAGAGAGTGATATACTGCTATCTTATCTAAATGGGGACGGGAGAGGAACTCTGAGAAGAAATGGCGATTTGAAATATTTCTGGAGACTTTGATGAAAATAGTGAAACATCAAGCAGTATGTTCTAAAGTGCATATTTGAATGACTATCTATAAACATCTAAGATAATTATACTCTTAATTTTATAATAACCAATACTAAAAGCTGGCATAAGAATCACTTTTATTTAAATGTTGACAGAAAATAATTGTACTTAATATATAATATCCGTGGCTTCAGGTGTGTCATCAGAAACATTTTTCTGTTAAAAAAATATTTCTTGAAACTGGCTTTCTGGGCCTAATATGGTCACCCATAAGACTTTTTATTCCTACTACACCATGAACACATGAGTAAATAGAAAAATGACAAAGCAGAGCCTTGACAAGCCTCCCAACCAGCCCCTGTTGACATGACTTATGAGGCCCATTGTGGGGGAGCTCCAAGGTGAGAGTGAGAAACCTTAAGAGTTTGCTATTTAGTGAAATGTTTAGAAGTTTGGATGCCAGTCTTTCCTTATTAGAGTTTAATTTTTTTTTTTTAGTTTATATCTAAATTTCCAATAAAATTGATTTGCAATAGTATCTTGGCTTTTACCTTTGCCCTTTCAACATGAATCTAAAAATGAGAGTTATTTTCCATGAAAAAAAAAGAATTTTAAGTTAAATTTGGTATTCATAGACTAGACAAACTAAACATCACGAGTGTAGCTTTAATTTTTCATACTATATTCTCCTTTAAGTAGTTAAAATTTAAGTTGATGTAATCAACAACCTATTTATGTATATATCATATTAGTAATATAAGCAAAAAACCCATACTAAAATCCTTGGACTACATAAGCAATATTGATAATTAAAATTGAATCCTGTAAATATTTAGCTAATGGAAAACATTAACTAGAGCAGACCAAAATTATACAATCTTAGCTTATCCATACTATTTCTAGTAATGTTGAAAAGTTAATTCTAGCATTGTCAATTAATTATTACTCTTGAATTATTTAAGTTTGTGTCAGGGATTATTCTGTATATTTTGTATCATTATTTCTCTGACAAAAGAAGCCGCCTTCCCTGCACATATTCTTTCTGAGATTGATTTCCCCTTAAGGGTTTTATATTTAGAGCTTATTTTATATATCTTGCTAGCCTTTAAGAAGTTGGGAGTAAAAAATTAGAGCTTAAAATGTTAGGGGTAGCTATGAGTTTAATCTTGAGACAGGTTGAGGGTCATTGATTAGAATATGTAGGTGAGATTCCAGCGATACATCCATTGGCAGACTAAAGGACCAAATGCATGTAAAGGCTTAAGGAAATGGAGATAGTCAAGAAGGACTGAATTATCTGCTTTGGGTAACCAGTGCAGGATGAAGCAATTTCCTGTAGAAAGGAATTCAGGAAGATGAATAAGCTTTAGAGAAAACAAATTTTGCTTTAGATATGAATTTGAGAAACTGAGAAACCATCCAAGTAGAGATATCCACAGTCTAAATGGACTCTTGAAAGTGAAGATCAAAGGAAGGAAAGGGTTGAAGCCATCGATTTAGGAGTCTAAAATCAGAAACAAAAATAGTGTCTAGAAATAATCAACATAGGTTATGAAAATATACAAAAAGGCCAAAAAAGATCAAAAAGTCGGAAAAGAATTATTCTGAGGGCAGAACTCTGATTCTGATGGATGATATAGGTGAAGGACTGAGAGAAGAGACTCAGAATTGTCAACATCTAGTTGGAATAAAGGGGGAGTCTGGCCGGACAGGTGCTCCACAAAGGACAGGAACAGGACACATCCATATTTCACCCTGGAGGTCTGTCATTTTAAAGGCATTTCAGAAATATGAAGAGAGGGATGAATTAGTGGATCATCAACCATGTACATAAGTGTCAAGTGTCTGTTTCTTCATCTGTTGGATTATGGAGTGGGGAGAGGGAAAACATGAAGAGACACCCAGGGGATAAATAACTTCAATTGTCGCCTTTCTATTTAATGACTGTTCCTATTATATCAAGCATTTTCTCTCTATATTTTTTGTTAAATTCTCCTGAAAACTTTTAGCCATGTTGACCTTTAGTCCATGTGGGTGCATTTTCCCCGATAACCTTAAAGCCCAATGCTTCCTCCCTGAATCTCTCCCTGGAGATAATGCATGTGGGTATAGAAAGAATAAAAATTCCTTCGATGGCAAACATTGCCTTTGTGCCAACTGCCTTGATCTTTTAAAGATTAACATTTAGGGCGAGGAAATGTTTTAAGTGAGAACACTGAATAGGTTTTATTGTAATTAGTTTCAATATTCAATTAATACATAGATTTATTGTCAACTACAGAAGTGCCCAGGCTAGATAAGGTGATCCATCCCTCAGGGGAAAGAACAAATTCAGAGTCATGGACAGGAACACAGGAAACACATAGATGGGGGAAGGGTGAGAGAGAGGAGAGATCTATTTGCACACTCTTTTACGTAATTCTGGGATACCTTTATGTTTTTTACCTACACGTTTGGGAGACTTTGTTTTTATTGTTTGTTTTTAACACATCTGTTCTTTAGCCATTTGGATCCAATGTAAATCACTTGGGAAAACAAGCTTATGTGATGGAGGTGAGAAAGTTTTTCTTTTAATATTGGAATATCTTTACATTTTTATCTATGTATGGGAATCTTCTTTAGGCATTTTGCTCAAATGTAAAGCCTGTGTGGGAAAGATGTGGAGGGGTAAGAGGGAGGAAATGTGTTTATCTTTAAACTCTTTTATTTATAAGATTTTTTACTTTATGCTTATATTTATATCTATATGTCTGGGAGGCTATTATTTTTTAATCGCCTTTTTAATATATATATATATATATATACATATATATATATGTATATATATTTTTTTTAGCCATTTGATCCAATGAAAACCATTGCTTCTATGATTTGTGCTTCTTTTGAGCCAGAAATAATTAAAAAGCAATTCTATTCCTTGGAGAAATACAGTGTGTTTTTCCAGCACGTCCCTGTGGCCTAAAACAGGCAAAAGAATATGCTGCTACCGGAGACGATTTGAGTGCTGCTCAGAAAGATGTTCACCTTCACAATCTATTATTTCTTTTCAAGCAGCCATCTCTTCTCCACACACATGCTAATGAGTATGATTTTTTGGTTTTTTATGGTTTTCTTCTTTCTGCTTAATCTAAAGAACCAAGGACTCCTTTGCTGAGGCTGATATCCGATTGAGAAGTCACTGCCCCTGCTCTTATTTGGATGAGAGTTTGAAAAAAATTGAGCCTGTTTGTTTTACTAGTTCGCATCCTCCAGTGTGTTGACTTTGAGATTTGTGGTATTTGTTCCCAGCAGGGGTTCAGAGTCTTTAGCAGAGCTGTTCAGAGTTGGCCGGTGCCATACAGAAATCACTGGCTCTTTTGAACAAAGCATTTTCGTCTCTAAGGGTAGAAATTGAGCTCACATTTCTTGACATAACCTTTAACTCTCTTAAGTACCGGTAGAAGCAGTGGAAATATTACTTAGAACAGAACAAAATAACTGGAAATACCAGAAAGACATATTTTTCCCCTGGTCTATAATATTTTAAAAATTATTATCCCCAGAGTGTATTTGTAACCAACATACATTCTCTTCAGTAATATGCATATGCCTGTGTTTTGAAAGGACCAAAATATGTTCTTCTGGAGTCTTCCCTGCAGTCAACTTTGCATATTTGGAATTCAACCACAGTCATCTCCTCTAGGCTTCCAAATTCAGAGCTACTGAATTAGGAATATTCCATGAATGATGGCCTCTGGATTGGACACTTTGTCCGAACTGAATGAAAACATAGCTTTGTTTTTGCACTTCAATTAAGCATATATTTTTTATCTAGAATGTCTTCTTCAGCTCTTTCTCATCATTTTATTTATTTATTTTTGAAGAAACTTAATAGAACCTGATAATTTGGGTGCAATTGTAGATGCTCAATAATGATAGGAAAGTGTTTAAATATAGCTCTGTCCATTCATAGTAGAGTCACCACAAGCAATACGTTTTTATTTTATATATATAATATAATATGTAACATTGTGCTCTAAAAAGCTCACCACATATAGCCAGATGGCTTTTAAAATAATGGTACATAAGGAAACAATTCAGAAAATTTTTGTAAAAACTTATTATAAAATAGTCTTTCACTTAAATAGAGGCTAATTCCTTACTTTTAAAAGGAAGACTTTATCTCACCTAATTTTTCAATCATATGTGCACAAACATGTTTGGCTAAATCCCAGAATAATTCTCTGGGATGCAAGTGGCTATGCTCATTCCTTCAGTATATCGATGCTGCTAAACAATAGTCTTTTATAAAAATTAGGTCGATGGTGCTATAAACAGATTGTGCCTCCTGGTTGTCTTCTAACCAAATCATATTCGTGGGACCCCTCATAGCCTCTGAAACCACATTTGGAGTTTAAACATGGGTATCAAAAATCCTTAAATTCCATCTGTGCAAGCGTATTGTTGACTTCCCCTGCAACCTCATTTTATTTAATTTACTTAGAATTAGCTTAATTACTTTGGTTTGCCTGTGGAAATGAAAGCACTTGCATACTTCATGGGGATGCCATGTAATTAATGTATTGAAATTGCGGGTTAGATAATACAGAGTGCTTGCAGTAACTGAAGTATCTGTGTAATGGTTATTTTGTCCCCTACGGACTCACAAACACAGTCTCGGGATGCATCGGTAGCCATTCGTGGCTGTTTAAAGCTCTTTGGTACCCAAAGAGAACTCAGGTGAGAACTGAGTGTACTAGGGTGACAGTCATAGCCAATGTGCACTGATTGTGTCACCAAACTCTTAGTAGCTGCTAAAATTCAGGGGTGGCTCAATTGCATCTTGCAGATGACTTTAGGGAACCATAATCAAATAACACACAGTGGACTTTCTACCACATAAAAATGCATACTGTAAGGAAAAATGGTTTATTTTGCTGTGTAATTGCAATTAGATAAGTACTACTACTACGACAGCAGCCCAAAGATAATAATATAACTCTCTACCAGTCTCAGTCTGCTTAACACATCTGTAAGAAAGGAATTAATTGGTAGATCAAGATCGTATTGGTTTGTGGGGAACAAAAGAAGCCTCCACCTTGAGAAAGAAACCTCAGGAATGCTTTTAAGGTGCAGCTTGCTCTTTGGGAAAGAAAGAGAGAGAGAGAGATTAACACATTTCCTGCTAAATGTAACTGCTTCCATTTAAAAATAATTAGAAAGGAAAGCAAGAAACAATTATCACAGTTTTATTTGACACAACTGAGTAATTGCATGCACTAATAAAAAACTCTGTTGGCAGTGTGGAAAAACCACTGGCTTTAGAGTGAGATGCTTGACTTTAGGCTTCAGCTCAGGTTTTCACTTTCTGTAGCCAATAGACAAGAAATATAACTTGTCTGCACTATTGTTTCCTTATGCATAACATGGGGATGATGATATTATAAACACAGGGATATTCTAGGCGTTGATACAATGCTTGAAATAGTTTTGAATAAGCCGTAATACATTTTAACACATGCAAATTTTTATTATTATTATTATCACTTCAAGCCATACTGGAACCCTGTACTTTGACAATTCACATTTCTCTTGTGAGGGTGCAGTTATCATTTAGAAAGTGCTTCCAAATATTATTTTCTTATGTTTGGAAGCATGAAATATTCCAGATAAAAGCAACAACTCAGCCACGCTCTATCTTCACTTTGCAAATGAGGATGTTAAATACCAGGAAAGGCTAACTGATTTGTCTCAGGTCACTTAGATGTTTCATGACAAAGCAACACTAGAATCTGCACATCTTAACTTCTCATCCATGTTCATTTTCTATCTGCTGCTGTGCAAGGGGTGATCACTCTCAGTTTGCTGAAGAGCTTTTACATCCGAGCTTGATGAGTCTTGACTGACTGAGTTATTTGCAAAAACAATAACAAAATTAAAAACATAAAATATGATGTTAGAATATCAATATTTAAGTAGAAAACCGATATTAGTTATAGGGTAAACTAATGAAAATAAAACTCTATGAAGTTGTTACTTAAATTATGATTTCTATATGTTTGTGATATATATATATTTATTTATTTTGAGGGGAATTTTTTTTTCTAATTTTGCACTTAGAATGTTCTGGCAATGGTAATCAAGTTACATCATATATATAGTCTGCAAATATTTCTAACTTAAATTGAAATTTTTAACTTAAACTTCTAACTTCTGCTTTGAATTGAACCTCTTTCTCATGTTTTTAAAGACTGGTCCACTGTGACTACTATTTTTCTTCCAAAGAGTATGCATCCAATCCAGGTCCTGGGACAGGCTAAGAAACTGGGCCAAGTTCAGAGGAAAATCAGCATAGTCTGTATGTCACTGGGAGCACAGTTGAGTAGGTGGTTGGAGGGAGAAATATTCTATCTTAAATAAATTTGGGAGTCACTGAACTAAACAAAGAAAATAGATTTCTCCACTGTACAACTTTTCAAAAATCTTCATGATGTGGCTATATATTATGGATATAAAAGAGGAATATTTTCCAGTAATTTTTTTCATTTAACCTTGGATGACTTGTAAGCATAATGCTATTTTAAGACATGGGTTCCACAACAGATTTTTTGGAAAAGGACTTTGCAATGGAATAAAGACTACATTTTTGTTAGCTTAGCTCTCATTACCCATCATTTCTAGCCCCAGCTGTCATATTCCCATTGTGCCATATTTATCCTGGCAGTAACATTCTTAAAAAGTACATATTCTCCATACAAAGGAGCAAAGACAGGTGCTGTCTAACATACTAACTGCTAGGTTTTGCTTTCCTCTAAAGTTGATCATGTAGTTGAAGAGATAATTTTTACAAGTTCTCAAAGGATGGAGACCAGAGGTTTTGTTAAAATAGGATGAAGTGCAAGTTTTAACGACGAGACTTTTTGAAGTTTAGAGCTGAAAAGTAAGCAAAACCTAATTAACTCCAACTTCTCTGAGGAGTTCAGTCCCAGATTCAAATAGCTGTAGTTAGGATATTTTTAAAAGTTTCACCCGGACTTTATTTTTGCTCCCATAAGGTGGCAAACATGATTCATCATTGTTATACTGTATTTAAATTAATATTTGATATTGTGACTAGGTTGTAAAGAAAAAAAGGGGTTGAGATAAGTGAAAGACCAAATAGTGTATTAATGTGTCTTACTAGCATGTGCACTATGAGTTTGCATGAAAAAGTGAGGTTTTTTAAAGAATTTGATTTATCAGACTTTTAAAATAAATGTATTAACATTTTCTTTATTCTCCTCATCCCTGCTTAAATAACTCTTTTGATCTATATCAACAAGACAGGCCTATGCACAGGTAATTTATAATAGGACCATTATTTAGGATTTGTGCCAATAAAATTACTAAATCTTAAAGAATACAAAGTAGAGCAAATGCGTTTGAATTCTTGTTGCACTCTCCAAAATGGTCACCTGTTCCCATGATGGAATATAATTTTAAAATGTTATGGAGATCTTTAATGCCTTTGAGGCTTCTCCTAACCCTCTCTGAAATCGCACAGACTTATTTTTTCCCTACCTACCTCCTTTCTTGTTTTATTTTATTTTATTTTTTTTGAGCATTTATCACTATCTGACATAAGATACCGTTGCTTATTCATTTTGTTCCCTTTCTGTCTTTTCCACTAAAATATGAGCTCGACAAAGGCAGAGATTCTGTGTATTTTATTTGTTGCTGTTTTTCCAGTGCTTAGAATAGTAGCTGGTACTCAAATATTTGTTAAATGAGAGAAGAGTAAATTTGGCAAAGATTTTAAGGCCCCCAGTTCAAAAAGGACCTTAATCTGTACTGGAGAGAAATGTGTTCACTGGATGGTTTCTTTAGCTTGAACCTTTAGAATTACACCCCATGAGGAGCTTTTGCCAGGACCCAGTTAGCAACAGGTATACGTGAATAAACAGATGATTCAGTAGAATTTGATGTGTGAGGCCAGAAATAATGAGCCTTCAAATTGTCAAGCTACACCTGAGCTTCCATGATGTCATTCCTGAAATTCACAACATACATAAGATGACCTGTGAATCTGCCTTCTCTACTCATTCAATTAGCTAAAATTTACAGGGTTGTTTATTATGTTTCTCAAAGTAATGAAAGTTTTGTATTAAAAAGATTTATGTTTGATACAACCTTGTGTAGCCTGCTTGAATTTAAATCTTGATTACTTTACTAACCTTGACAAATATGCAGCATTATCATTGTTATTTTTGTTTGTGTATAGTAACCTAACATTCTTCCATAAAATCTGGCACTAGAAAGACAAGGCACATTTGCTAGAACACAAAGCAGATAAAATTTAATTTGTGAGTAACCCATGAATAATCATTAAGAAAAAGATTACCTTTTCCTTAAAATATGGAGTCTTTGCATAGGGAGAGATCCCTATGGGCATTAGGAATTCCCCCACCTTATCTCTAGCCTCACCGTTACCACAAATAGACATCGACACAAATGGCAGGGAAGACGCTCTAAATATCCTATCACATCATTGAAATACGTGCCAGGGAAACCAGGGCATTTGTTTTGTTTGGTTTCTCTCTTTCTACAAGGCAATGCAAAGAACAAGAAAACAGAAATAAAATTAACCAAAACAGAACCAAAAAAGCACATCCATGTTTTTCATATTTTAAGATTATAGCTAATATTAATGTAATTGTTTAGTGATTTACAGTTTACAAAGCATTTTCCCCAGGTAATGACACCTAACTCTGTTGTGAAGATTAAATCTATTTTCCACAGGGTGAAACAGAGACGTAGGTGTTACAGTAGATGACAAATCCCACATCCAGTAGCGGGTGGAACACCAGCTCGGCCTGTTTCCTCTGTTAGCTCGTTACTGAGAGAGCAAGGGGCAGTCAGAAAGTGCTGAGCACATTCAGCTGAGCACAGGCCTCTTCGCTTCACCAGGAAGCTACAGCTTCATACCCCAAGAAGTCACAGCATTGTCCTTCCCAGGGCATTAATACCCCTCTCGTCCCCCTCCCACACCGGATTGTGTTGGGGGGAGGGGGTAGCAGGGGAAGACTTCTCAATCAATTGATCAATAAAAACACTGTTAGTATCCAATCCGAGCCAGATTCTGTGCCTGGGTGGGGAGACAGCCACGGCTTACATCACAATGGAATTCATAACTCAGCAGCGAGAGATGCTCTGTTTTCCTCTGTACCATTCTTTCCTATTCTTATAACATTGAACCTCTCATGCTAGGAAACCATTTTAGTCATGAAAAATAGAAAGTGATCCTCTTTAATAGGCAAAAGATATTAAATTTTTATGAAAAAGGGTATACTTCATTTGAACAATTCCATTTGTCAGATAGATCCATGAGTTGGGCATCACCTGGGTGCTGGGGAGAGAGATGAATAAAATACGAGCCTTTCATTAGAAACAAATGGGAAACACAGACAGATTAATTTGAGCGCTAAAAGGAAGTGTAAGTACTTTCCTATGTGAACATAGAGGCCCCTGAGGTCCTCATGTTTATATCCTTGCTTCTTAACAAAGTGCCACATAGAAATACCTTAAATAACAAGGATTTGCAGAATTAAGTAGCAATAACTTCTGTATAAGGGGAGTTAGGAGGGATCTTAAGGAAAAGGTAGATACAAATTGTTATCCAAAAGACAAAGTGTTAAAATATCATCTCATCGATATTCGGGACTAGTAACGTGAAAGTCAAGTCACCAGAGATTATTGGTTTATTTAACTTTCAAAGTAAAATGTCTATGATTCATAAATTGCCCATAATTGAATGAGCAACACACAGTTAATAGGAAAATGTTCATAAGCCTCAGAAAGTTGACTGACTTGGAATGTAAAGTTTATGCCGTTATACGGCAGGTATGTAGCTACCGGTTTTTAAAGCTGCATCAGTTCTTCCGGTTAAATTCAATGACCAAAGATACTTTTAAAAGTTTTTGTTTTTGTTTTAATACTTATTTAGAGTGTCTGTCTCAAAATAGAAACAACTTTAAAATATCTACTTTCAAGCGTTTTTTAAAAAATAAGAGAAACCTACTCATTAAGATATGTCATTTTGCTTGTGAGGTCAAGGACACTATAATATTTTTAATCTCTTATATTCCCAGAATTTTTTATAGCAAACTTTTTTGCACTAGTCCCTAAATATAGAAGATACCAGTTATGAATTTCAACATGCTAAATAGTTGATCAGAAGTAGGTCAGATTCAATTCTTCCAAAGGCTTTCTAAAAATAAAAAATAAAAGTTGTGGGGTTTTTTTTGCTGGATTTCTGACAGGACATAACATTGAATACCATCAGCCTTAAAGTGGTTTGATTTTTTCCATTTATGATTATAGCAAAAGATTAGTTATTTTCCCCAAAATTGTTTTGGCCATTTTCGTTCAAACTATTCAATGGAATAGAGTGAGAAGACTACAATTTGAACCAAGCTAATCTAGCAGTTTTAAAGGAGGAAGCTAAGAAATAACTTGGGCAGAAACATCTATGTATTTGTCATGAAATTGTGAGCATTCAGAACCTGAGATTCCGGAGGAGCCTTGGTATACAGAGAATAAAGAAACTATGCAAGCACCAACTCCCTTGTCTTGGGATCACGGTGTTAATGGCATTTTGCTACCATCAGTAATTTAAAAATTTTTTATCAATAAACTTGTTTGGTGACCTGCTTAATTCATCCAAAAAACAAATGGAAGCCTAATAAATCATAATATCTAAAAAAAAAAAAAAGCCTCTGGATTTTTTTGCAGGATAGTTTGCTATAAGCATATAGCTGTCATTAAAAAAATAAAAATAAAAAATCTCCCACAGTCGGAAACCCCATGCAATGGTATTGAATTAGATGCAGCATTGAAGATGGTTATCTGTAAATCAGCTGATGGTTTGAGATTTGATTTCAAAGCATGAAGTTGACTTTAAATCCTTTTTGCTCAATTGCTAATTTCTTAGGCTGTATAATCTGGCTGTGGCAAGTTGTTCTACAATAGAAAATCTTAAAACAGTTTATCAGCAGCTCCTCAGGTAATCAACTAGCCAACTTGATCTTCTCTTCTGCCTAATTGAAGAATTTTTTTCAAATAATTCAGATCCAACTTCCCTACTGTATACTTATTTTTTAAATAAGTATTTCTGTCTTGTGTTGGTTTTAACCTTATAAAAATAACATGGAAAAGGTACTCTATAAAAATTAAACCAAAATAACCATGGCACCCATTATCAGTATCTTTAGAATCTATGTGTGTTTTTTAAAGACTAGGACATATATTTTTATTTATGGAGAATCACAAATCATATATACTTATTTTTAAGTTCACATAATTAATATATAATTTGAGGACTATTCTAAAAAAAAAAATTCAGCCTTGAGTTTTATATTTCAAGTTAAAAAATAGCCATTGATTTTATGACAATGAAGCGCTAATGGAAAGATTCCGGCACGTTCACACTCGGGCGTAATCGTGTCTTCACCTTCTTATCTTCAAGTCAAGCTGGTGGTTCTCTGAAGCTCCTGTAAGGCTGCGGTGGGTGTGGGGGAAGCCGAGTAAACAGGAATTCAGAAATTTTCTGTGAATAATGTGTTCTGCAGTTTTAAAAAAACAGTAATAATATAATGAATATTTCGGGTGATCGCCAGATATGAGCTTTGTAAGGGCGGTACTCTCATCTTTTCCAAAACCACTAAATCTTGCAGTGTTGTCGGTTTGTAAGGAAAAAGGAATTGGAGAAATAGGGACAGTGGGGGCTTAGGACTGGGTGGACCTTATATTCCTAATGTCATCATTTATCATTTTGTCATGTTCTCTGTTACTGTCAGTATAAGTAACTGCAATCTCTTGGAGGATCTGAAAGTTATTCTGTTGTGTTGATTAGTTAATTCAATTAAAAGAGGCATGAAACCTGTATTCACACATCTCTGGTAGATCATTAGTGAGACCAATCACCAAAGCAGGCTCTCTAATGGAAATATAATGTGAGATGCATGTGTAGTTTCAAATATTCTACTAACCCTATTAAAAGATAGAGGTAAAAATAATTTTCATACTCAATTGTATTTAACTCAGTAGACCCAAAATACTTTACCACTTTAACATGTAATTAATAACTTGGGTAAATCCTCAGACTCTTCACAGTTTCTGATTTAACTGTGTCTCTAAAAAACTTTAGAGACAGACATTGAAATTTGGTATTAATCTAGTTTTCATGTCACATCTTCTTTTGATTTTTCTCAGCCACTTGAATCTGTGAACACCATTCTTTTTAAAAAATGTTTTTATTTTTTTTTAGAGAGACAGGAAGGAATAGGGAGAGAGAGAAACTTCATCTATCGGCTGCCTCCTGCACGCCCCCTGCTGGGGATCAAGTCCACAACCTGGGCATGTGCCCTGACCAGGGACTCAACCAGTGACTTCTTGGTTCCTGGGTTGATGCTCAGCCACTGAGTCACACTGGTCGGGCCTGTGAACACCATTCTTAGGTCACCAGCCATAGACAAGCGGGTGGCTGGCTGGTTTTGCTCTTCTTATTCTCAGTCTGTTGACCTCTGACTGGCATATCAACTGGGTATGAATTCAAAATAGTTTTTAAAATCTATCTTGAATTAATTTAATATTAATAAAAGCTGGGTTAGTACAAAAATCTAAGCTACAGAAAAACTGGAAAATTTCTCGTGAATTATAACTTGATTTATGACAGAATGAGAAAGTGAATAAATTCCATCAAGATTTTGGCATTATTTTTGAAAAGGCACAAGATGTCCTCCTTTGCAGTCTTTGGGTCATTTCTATTAAGGGGTCAGCTACATGATGCTAACATCTGATATCTTTTATCACAGTTAGTTTGTGGTATAAATTCTTATTCTTTAGGGAGAATACACTATATCCTGGTCTATTTATTGTAACTGTTCATTTTGGAGAGCTGTAAGTATGTATTTTGCCTTCAAATATATTTATATGTTGCATCAAATAAGCTGATTCTAGGAAAACTTATAACCTTTGTTCTTGATTCTTAGTTTATATAACTCAATATTGTCAATATTCATTAAGTAAAAGGAATATTAAAAAATATTTCTAGGTAGAGATGTCAATGTTCTATCACCTGGAAAATTTAAAAACTCTTTTACCTTTTTATGACTCCCAGAATATAGAATAATTATTAATATAAAAATTGTGATACTATCTAAATAAGTCTCTTTGCACTCACTTTTTTAGCTGTCCCTATCAACTCTCTGCCCAAACAAATGAAAGAAGTTAAACATTAAATCATGCTTTAATTGTAATTTTGAACTTTTAGAGCCAGATTTCTTTTTAAAGACTCAACTGCTTTAAAATAGTCATTAAAACATCATTTTTCTTTTTACCAACTATTTCTAGGGATTAAAAGAATCTAATAAAATTCCGTAGATTAATTAGTCATGACCTGAAGTCATAATTTAAAATATTAGAATATTATGTTAATGTATTATTACATCAAAAACACATTTAACTGAAGTCCAAATGAAATGGATTATGCTCTATTATTAGAATTTTGGAATAATATCTTCAAAGTCAATGCATAATGTGCCATTTTAAAATACTTTAAATGTCATTTTATCTTATTCTTGGGATTGAACACATGGTTCATTTCTGCCTACCTTGTGCTGTGCACCTTTGTTTCATACTCCTTTTGGGAAGAAACATTCAATCATTTTTCTTCTTTGTTTATTTTAATTATCCTCTGGCTTTATATTAGAATTGATCTTGAATCTTCCAGTTATACAGGTTGTTGTACTACAAGGTGTTTGTTGAGTAAAGTTTAATTTTTCCAAAGCCCATCCCACACACTGCTTGACTTGCTTGGGATCCTCTGTGTGCCCAGGGATGAAAATGCCTTATGCTTTATGTTGTTCTTTTCTTTGCCTCATGTAGAAGGTGAAAGAGAAGCTGGGTTGGTCGCACCATTTGACTGGGAAATGGGTTGCTGTTTGTATACAAAGCAAATAGATTTGGAAGCAAGCTCTATAGACTGAATCTTGGAGGGTCTGTAGCTTCAAGCAGACATGCTTAATATTGACGCACAGAAGCTGAGCAGTTTTATGGTAGAGATACTTTGCAAACTAAAGGGAAGTGTTATTAGTTCTGTTGAACAGAAGATTCTTCTAAAAGGACAGCTTAGTCTTCAGTCAGTAAGGAGAAAGGGTATTAACATCTAAGTGAGGCAAATAAATATAGACATAATACTACTTGAACATGATTGTTTTGCAAAAATCACTGGGCTTTAGAATTTTATAACTTGAGACAGGAAAAAAAAAATCTATGTGTAGTATAATTGAGCTAAAAAATACACTTTAACATGAGTGCTCTCCTTTTCTCCCTCGCTATTATCAAGTTACTTTAAGATCAACACTGCAGCTACAGTGAAACAGAATATTGGCTAATTTTAAAACAAGAAAAAGCTTTAACTATCCATTAAAATGATGTCGTTTATGACAGGCCATATCTCCCACTAATAAAAATGAAAAACAAATGGAATCTTACAACCATTTATATTAAGGTTAACAGAAAGCTATGGAAGCACTAAGGACCCACGGGGCGCCATTCCACAGAGCAGAACACAGAGAAACCCTCAAAGTATACTAAGGGTCTACGACCGTCCCTGGAGGATTTTGCCAGTTCTGGATATAAGCTACACAGAGATTAAGATTCTGTGTTAGGTCTAGATAGAGGGCCACTGTTGAGGAGAAGCCAGAGCAGTTGGAGGATTATATAAGGTTGAAGGAGGGGGGCGGGAAGTGGAGACTCAAAGAACCTTATACACACTGCTGTTTTTAAGAAATATCCTGAATTCTGAAGGTGTGAGTGTCAGGAAGCCAAACACTAAGTCAAAAATTTCTGAAAAACAAATTTTATTTCTCTTAGTCTCTCAGCACTGAAAAGGCAGATTTACACTAGATGTTTAATGAAAGACCCGGAGGGACATGACCTAGGAACAGGGCAAACCAGAAGTAGTCTGAGATGTTTCAAAACTGGAACCCAGATCTGTCCTAGTTCAAATCCATGTTCTGATGATAAGGTTTGGCCCATATTATTTCTGCCTTAACAGCGGAATTGGCAAACTCTTTCTGATAGGAGTTAAATTACTTTCAGCCACTAAAATTTTTAATACAAAATATCTGTTGTTATATTTAGTGTTATGAGACATTTAAAATAAACAGGGTAATTGGACTGGTAATCAAGGGTGTAAAACAGCAATAAAAGGTAACTCAGATGTTGAAGCAGATGACTTTAAATTATTATTATCTTCAAAGAGCTAGAAGAAAAGGTAGAAAACAGATTTTAAAAATTGAGAATTGCAACAGAGAATGAAAATGTGTAAAAAGAATTAATTGGACATCCTTGAACTAAAAGTTACAATATTTACAACAATATATCAAAAGTATCATACATAATAATCAAGTGGGATTTATACCAGGATGCAAGGATGGCTCAACATCTATAAATCAGTCACTGACATTTATCACAAAATAAGGATAAAAATCATATGAGCATCTCAATAGATGTGGAAAAAGCATTCAACAAAATTCAGCATTCTTTTTTGGTAAAAAATTTCAAAGTAGATATGGAAAGAATATACCTCAACATATAATATTGTGCCTAGCAGAAATTCTACCAGTTTTCTGGTATGTTGGTAATACTTTTCCTTAGTTGTTTTTGCTTGTGTGGACATCTTCCCCCCACATTTTCATGGTTTGCACACAATTTTAATGGGAATTTTGAAAGCAGGATCTTATATAAGCCCATGAAACTAATCTTATATTTTTCATACATGATTTAAATCATGTCCATTTATCATTAAGGAAACAATATATGAGAAATGAAAAGTACATGAAATTATAGTATTTTCTAGCCAGGAAAATACTTTATGTCTTAGCTGGACCTGAGAAAAACATCGTTTTAATCTACTTATTATTTATGGTAAAATTTGCTTCTCTTTATATTTTAAACTACAAACAAAAGCATAAAGTTGAAGTTATTTTATTTATATGACATGGGTATTAAGGTAAAATGGAAATATTCGTATGTGTAAAAGGAAGAAATAGTATGAAGTAGTAACTAAAATAAAAATGAAGCCTTAACAATTTATGAGAACTTGAGGAAATCTCCTGAAGTATAGCTAACTTCACATTTATTAGAATTATAGGAGGTACCTTCACAGTAAATTCTTTTTAGGAGCATTAAGACTTTTGGTACCTATTAATTATTTTGCTCAATCATCATGCTATTACAGGCTACTCTGAGAATATGTCATGTCCCTTCTGGTTTATCATTTTCCACTCCCTGACCATCCATGTGACACTCTACCCAACAGCTTTAAGAAAAGAAGAAACTTGTGAAGGTCGAGCTTTAGTATTGGAGAAGATCAAAACTCAGCACTCTGCTCAGGCAGAATAGAAACCAGAAGTAAAACACTGTTATCTTTAGAGTCCTGTTTTTGGTTGCCTTCCATCCTTTTTTTCTCCCTAATGTATATATCACTCTTAGAACCCCCCAAAAGAGCTGTTAATCCAGCGACACTGTAACTCAGAATGGTTTTATCTCCTTTCATCATTTTATTGGTCATTGTACAAATTGTATGTGAGATTTAAATGGTCAAGAAATCCAACAGAAATTTTCATACATTTGTCTGATTTTTTCGTACTGAAATGTAATATGTTGTACTGAAAACTGGAAAATAATCATCCAAGTGGCCCTTTTTAAGAACAGAACCATTTCAAAGTACAATATTAATTTGGGATCTGCCCTTTATTGAGGATTTTCTTTCCTGTTATTTAATGAACTGGATAAGTGCTTCAGGGATCATATTTCCTTATAACATTGGTTTAACTCCTCTCTTCTAGAAATGAAACTTTAAAGGTTTAAAATCACAAAAGGAACTTAGGCTTTGCAATGACTCTCTCATGTTATTTTTCAAAAAGTAGGGTGCCCGCAACTATTTATCGCATTTCTAAGTGGCCGTGACAATTGTGGTTATTTTCTCCCTCCAGGCAGTCACTATTTTTACTTGCTCTGAGAGAGAGAATTTTCGTTACCTCTCCTCTGTATGATGCCACACATCTGTCAGTTAAGCAGAACCATATGTTAAGCATTTCAGGGTTATTTTATTATTTTTTATTTTTATTGTTGGCACTCTTACAGATGCATCCATCCCTCCCTTTGCCACCTCCATCCAGCTCCCAGAACTTTAAACATAGAATGTTTATCAATTTTTTACTGGGAGGAAAAAACTTTTTCCTCTGTTTTTTTCAGTTTGTGTCTTCCCCTGGGATCAATGATCATGTTCTTACTGAACTGAATATTTTAATATAATCAAAGGTAGTTTTCCAATTTTCCAATTACGTATGGCTACATAAGGAATCAACCCCAAACTTCAGGGCTTAAAACATCAGCCGTTTTACTCTGCTCACAATCTGCACCCAGCACTTGGATGAGGCTGGATGGCGAGGGTGTCCCACGCAGCATCGCTTTGCGTCGCCTGGTGGCACTCAGTAGGCGACCGGGCTCTCTGAGAGCCCAGTGGCCAGCATGACTTCCCTCACTTGTCTTGTGGCTTCGCGAGGGCAGCTCAAAGGCTAAGCTCGCCTGGGCCCTTTCCGTTATGTGTGTGGCCTCGGGGCTTCTCTACGTGACCGAGTGAGTGGGTGTCTCAAATGTGTGAGCGTGAAGAGGCCAAGCAGGCACTTCTAAGGAAAGATATTTCGTGTGTGATTCCATATTTAACTGTGATAGAAAAAAATCTATGATCTCTCTTGTATATTTATTACCCCAAGGAATAAACAAAATGTAGTAAAAACTAAATTCTCAGAATCATTGATGGCTGCGGTAGAGATTTCAGAAGTAAGGGATAAATAAAACTATAATTTTCTAACATAAAAATGCCCTCTATTAAATATTTTCACTTAAGAAAAGCATATAACAACTGACATCCCTGATTCATAATCCAACCACTGAAATATAACATTTGAAATGATTAATCTCAGGGCACAGTATTTAAGAATAAAAGTGATAATAATTTCTAGAGTCCTTAACATAAATCTGAGATATTACAAAACAAAACACTATTACTTTATAAAAACAATGCATATAATTAAAAATATTCTTGACAGATAAGCAAAATATTCCATTCAAAACTTAGTAAATCATATGCATATAAAACTCTGAAAGTGGAAAGCTGAATTATATAAAAAGTCCATAAATTAAAAATTTTGAATAACTATTTCAAACTTGAAACAGGATGCAAAGATGTTCATCTAGTCACAGTTTTACTACCAGTTTTTATTCTTGTGATTTTTAATATGTTCTTTTCATATTTGATTTTTAATGTTACTATAGATGCATTTATAGATTTGTTTCCTTTAGAGTAAATATAAGAACACTTTTTTTATTTTTTCTGAAATAGTTCTTTCTTTATGTTCATAAAGTGTTGTATCAATAGACTGAGCAAATTGTGTTTGAGAATGAAGTTCAGAAGGGATAGTAAAACACACATACACCCCCACCCCCACGCCCACCCACCCACCCCCACACACGTATAAACTTCTCATGATCCTGAATGGAAGATTATAGAAAAAGAAAGGTAACACATATAGTTCCCCTGAGTTCTATACTAGGGCCAATCTCATTTAGCTTCTGATAAATGATCTTGAAATAGAAGCAAACCTGACCGTACCTGGCTTTGAAAACAGCAGACGGAACAGAGTCGATAAAGCAACAGGGAAGTTTTAATAGAATAGAGCCATGACTGGGCATGTTGCAGGTGAAATTTAATGTGGCGCAGTCTCATTTTCACATCACACAGGAAAATGCAAGCATGAGCTGGTGCTGGAGGGATTAATAGCATATACCATTTAAAACCAAAAATACAGGTGTTTTTTAGTCCAAATGTTGGTGTTTTTTTTATGCCACCTGTCCTGTGAGTGTGTACATTTTGGCAATTTGCACCTAGATTCTAAGAAAATGATGTAATTATATAGATGCTTTTAGAATATTTAATCTTCTTCACTAATTAAAAAGTTACAGTAGTAAAGCTCATGTATGAATACATTTAGGTATTGGGAATTGTTTCTGCTTCCCTCATTTATATTTATAAGACAGTGACTAAAAGCTTATACAACAGAATGACAACGGAAAATGTGGGTTATTTAAATCTTATAATGAAATTAGATATTGGATAGAATAATCTAAAGATCAGTTAATGAGCATTTCTTTTTCTACTTTTAGCCAATGCCTTTTAAAATGGTTTTGCTAGTTCCTCTGGTGATAGGGAAAGTTCTCTTTGAGAGTGATAAAATCACACCCCTTTGTGGAGCAGTTCCTGGTAAGGAACTCTTCAGAGGTGGATGATCTTGAAGTGATTGCTCTTAATTTTTGGTGCTATTGCTCATTTTCATAACTAAGTTCATAGTAAAGCAACTCACATTCATTTCCCATTCCAAGATTAAATTTATTAATTGATAAATACCCTTTTTCTTAATGTATATTCTAAATATGTTTTGTTAACGTATAATTTTGGTGTTGGAAAGTAACCAATTTACAAATCAGTCTTTGTCCATTTTAACGTAAGAGCAGAGAAGATATAGACACAGAAATAAAAGACATAGAAATATCAGAATATCTAGGTTTATTTTCTTTACTTCAGCGTCCAAACCAGACTGTGAAATTAAGGTGGCTGAGAGGCGGATACCATCATAGGGATGTGGGAAAAATCTAGATGTAAATGTTTCACCCCTCAAAAACAAATATAGGCACATTTTCTCCTAAGGATCTGAGTCTTACAAGGGCATAAAACAGTCAAGTCAGAGCTCTGAGAATGACTTTTTGTACCAATCAATTAAGAGCTTAGGTAACAAATTCATGCTGCAGCTGCAGAGCTTTACAAGTACATGTGTGAAAGTTGGGCACACAGAGAAGCCCTCGTTCTTTTCTTGACTCTTTTTCAGCTTAAGAACTTTGGCTCTAAAGTCAAAAGCTCTGAGGTCCAAACCTGACCCTAAAGTGTGACCTTGAGGAAATTATTTAACATCCCTCTGTCCTGGATTCTGTACCTTAACCACTAGTTCAGCGTCGTGATGGTTATCTGGCATAATTCATGTAAGAAAGTTAGCTCAGTGGCTGGAACTTAGCAAGAACTCATTAAATGTTAGGCATTGATGATGTTGGTGGTGATCCTGTTAATTATGCCATCCTGCCTTTATCTGTTTATTAAAATATCAGAAATGCCAGAGCTAAAGAATACTGCCTGACTCACTGTTTTGCTCATGATGAAGTAGGTGTTGATGATGGTGATGGTGATGATGATGGTGATGATGGTGATGGCAAGGATGAAAAAGAGCCACTTCTCACCAGTGCATTTTGCTCTGAGGCAATGGCTACTTATTAAAATTTCTGAATGGAGCTTTGTGTGGTGCCATTTACAGAGAAACACAGATGATGATGATAAGGGTGGTGATGATGACGGTGGTGGTGGTGATGATAGTAATGATGATGATGATGGTGATGATGATGATAGTGATGATGATGATTGTGACAATGATATTAAAACCATCACTTCCCTGAAGTACAACATATCCTCTTTTAATCCAGTTATGCCTCTCTATGTTATATATTCCAGAATAGCTCTTCCAAATATAAAAATCAATAGCTGTTCACCAAATGTCTAATATTTGCTAAATACTGCACAAAACCAAAAGGATTTTGCAATATTTGGAAGCAAATAAATTATTTGGGGTAAGAAATTTAACAAACTCACCTGACTATTCACTGCCCAGCTGGTACAGGGGCTATGCTTAGTAAAGCACTACTTAAATGTGTAAGTTAGTTTAAAAAAATAATTTCTAATTATTAAAAAGATAGAGTTAGACATGCTATAAATTATTAATTGAACCATTATAACCTATTCAGAAAATATGAGGATTAAAAAAGGTACCCAAATAGTTAAAGCATAGTCTTTTAGGTGACCCACAACCCTGTAACTGCCTAAGATAGCTATCTAGTCCTAATCCACTTTAATTCTGCACAGACCCCCTGAGAAAACTTTTATCCTGAATATAGTGAAGCAAACATTGTGAAGCAAAACAGTCAAGGTCTATAAATAAGGTTATTGAATAAAAGATTTTCTATGGTCAAATAAATTTGAGGAGCACTAGGATTAACAAAAGGAAATGAATTTCATTTCTACTGGACTTCCCAGATATGGTTGTGAGAATTGGCAGTATTTCCACCATATATTAGAATGTGCATTCCTTACCCACCCTAAGCATCTCAGTAGACAGTAGTTCTTAGGAACATGTTCTGTGGAAAATACTTGTCTAGGCAAATAATGTATACGTCACGGATTCAAACCAATGACATATTCTGGTTGTTGCCACCAGAAGAAAATGCATTCTGAAGGGATGAAAGATTTTTTTTTCAAAAGTTCAGAGACTTTAAACTGCATAAAATTTAATACTTATCACTAAAAGCCACCTACCACCAGAGTATGTCTTGATTTTAAAAAGAGGGAAAAAATCTAAGTTATGCACATACTTAAGATTGAAAAATATCTTCTGAGTACATACAATGGATATTTTTTCACAAGCTTATCACAGTTTTATCCCGAGTCATTTGAATGCAATTTACCATCTTCATAACGTTCTGAGGGAGAGCCCATGGAGATTGTGTTGTGATGTCAAAATGCTATATGAAAACAATTTTGATAAGCGCATGGACACCACATTATAATGACAAATTATAATGACAAAATGGTTTCAATGTTTCCATGGAGACCAAATTACAATGTCAAATTGATGGCAAAATGAGGTCAATACAAATCTACACAGACCAGATTGTGATGTTAAAACAATGCAAAGCAATATCACCACAGGCCTGGGAAGTCTACGCTATGATGTCAAGATGATGGGAAAGCAATATCCAGAATGATGTCAAAACAGTAACAGAAAAGATGTCAGTGGGAATCTCGGCAGCATCCTTCATGGTGACAGTACAATAGGACACTATTATTAATGCAGATTTCGCCAATGGTAAAATAAATCAAGTGAAACTAAGAAAATGGGAAGCTTACATATTTAAGTATTCTTGTTCTAAATATTGTTTCATTTCAAGTGCTTAGACGTGGAAGTTAGAGTGGAAAAACTAAGCTATGTTCCTCAGTGGTGGAAGTTATTTATTGAAGAATATGTTTAGATGTAAATTACTTTTCTGATTCACAATAAGACTGTGAAAGGGCCCAGGGAGAGACAGTCTGATTAATTCAGTCCTCTCTGGAAGGCTTCACTGGCAGACTTTTCTGTTGAAATGTCTTTGGGGCATGTGCCCCCCTCCCTTGAGGTGGTTGTCACACCTTTTAATTCTTCTCTCCTAAAGATGTTAAAATATTTACAGTTACATTTTTGTATTTTATAAATTATAAACCAAGTAGTTTAACACTTCCTTCAACCTGCCATTGTCAAAAATAATACGAAGCACAATGTTATCTTCCCTGATGCAGATTATTCCCATTTGTTCTTAAATAATAAATTATATTGATGCAATTTATCTTGAATAAGTGCAATAAATATTTTAACCTAATGCTAATGCCAATCAGTTGGGATGGTAAATGCAGATGGAATAGAGTACATTTATCACAGTTTCTCAGCCCAAATCGCTTCCTTCCCTCCAAGGGTAAACCCGATTTCTTGTAGAAACAAAAGAGACAACATGTTATAGGGTCACAAAAACATTCTGATTAGTTAAAAATAATACATCGAACCAGGAAAATATTAGCTATTTTGCTATACTGTTTTAGTTTGTGTTATTTTTGCAAGTGTGAGCTGTTCCCAGTTTGAGGATTTACCATTCTGTGTGGTGACTAAGCCCATGCCTCAGTGTACAAACTCATTTAACCATGTCGACTAAATTAACTGGGTGATTCCATCACATTCAACAAACATATTTTAGTTGAATACCATGTGCCAGATAGTAAGCCAAGTCAATTAAATCAAATGGTTTTCAACATTTGTTTTATAAGAATTACCAAATAGTTTAAAATACTTATCATTTGATTTGAATTGATCCATCTGGTGTAAGCTCAGATTTTAGCTTCTTTTTTATATATTTTACTTTCTCTTCCTTGTTAAAGGAAAATTGGATAAAATGGTATGAAGAAAAGTTCCTTGAGACCCCTTGTTCAAATAGCTAATGTGGTTATAAGACCCTCTCAGCAGGAACAACACCAGTGTCACATCCGGAAATAACACTTAGTTTTGGGTCACTCTTGAGGGGATGCAGAGCTAGGGACAAAACATGCCAAGGCCAGCATATTTATTTAACTGAAATCAGTTCAAATTAAACACATGACAAGAAAAATAATAATAGTTAATAATAATAAACCAATGGCCTTCCTGGTGCAGACACTGGAGGCCTTCAGTAAAATTCCAGTTCTACACCATGTGAAGTTCATTTCTTCCCTGAATGTG
This sequence comes from Miniopterus natalensis, assembly GCF_054644295.1. Lineage (NCBI taxonomy): Eukaryota > Metazoa > Chordata > Mammalia > Chiroptera > Miniopteridae > Miniopterus > Miniopterus natalensis. Next base: position 29,565,828 of record NC_142096.1, read on the forward strand.
TTTTATTCATTGTAAGATACTGAGACAAATGGGAAACCATCTCTTTACAAGGTGGGATTGATAAGAACACCACCTGTCTTCCTGCAGCTGTGTGCTTTTACAGTCTCAGAGGTGAATGTAGGAGCTGTTTGGCTTTGGGACACCTGAGGACACCTGATTGGCCTCTTGAAGACCTGTCAGGAGACCATGGCAGTCGACTATAGTCCATATCGAGCCCCACTCAAATAAACAGATTTTCACAAAGATGTGATACAACATGACAATATTTTCTCCAATCCAAAGGACAAATGGAATATCTCTCATGACTCTTTTGATACCCCTTTGTCACTAAACACAACTTATTAAACATCACGGTCTACAGCCTTTTCAGCCTTTTTTTGTAAGGTCAAATATTACCTAAATTTTATAAAACAGAACTATGGATAGAAAAAAATAGATGCTAGATGCAGCAGATGTACTGGACAGCACTGTGATGGAAACAAAGCAAGAAAACAACATGGTAACAGTGTGGATGAAATAAAAAAGGAGACTATATCTCTACACTCTTAGTCATTCTTTCCTTCTATCTCATATCCCCTGCCATATACTTTTTAGTGTAGCTCACTATTAACTTTGATCTCTACCTCATGTTTTCATACCTCCTATAATAGAAAGGTCTCGCCTTTGCCCCCAGCTCAGGGGAGGTAACCTCAAAGCCCTTGGAGTGCCTTGTCTGATAAGGGTGTCTATTTACCTTGAGAACTGGGCTGTATGAGATAGTCTTTGCTAACACCATGATTTATGTTAACGTCTTTGGGTCACACAGTAGTAATCTGACCTCTGAAGACATTTAAACTAGGGTCAGCCACGTGAGTGATTAGCCATGCCAATGGGATCAACCCCCAGTAAAAACCCTGTGTAGTAAGGCTCCTGGTTGGCCATATGCATGTTTCTGGGATAAGTAGGTGAGGAGTCTGACTCCATATTAAAAACCTACGTATGATCTTCAGGCCTGACCATGGCGACTGTAAGGCTTCACCTGGCAGGCCTCACAGGTCAAAGCTGCCTTCTCCATACCAGACTTGGTGCACAGCCCATGCCATCCAGTCTCTGAAGGGGGTTGGGATCGAGGATTCCGGCCCCGCTAGCCTATCCTGCTTTTTTCATTTATTTACATCCCTTATCCTAGTGCATTAATCCCTAGGTCTTCATCAGAGGGCTTCAGCCAAGATCTTCAGGTGCCTCTGCTAAGGACTTCTTACTGGGGAAGGGGTTAACTTTGAACATGGGTTTCCCACACTCACTTAATATCCAGTACTTTTCCACTCCTGTCCTTCCCTTACCCCTGCTCCAATCTCAGGAACTTAAAACTCCTGAAGCATTTTGCACAGGGCTCCCTCCAAAACTTCCCTTCAGCTTTTTGCTTAAAAGTTTTAGTGACAGTCATTACCCAGGTTCAGTATCTTATTATGATTTGCAAATTGATAATGTTGTAATTCTATCATTCCTTCTTTGTTGATTAGCTAGAGTACTTCTACAAAGAGAGACTTCCTTTCTCCAACTATCTGGTTACTCAAAGGCACTTGTCATACTGGAGAGGTAGAATGCATCCAAGATTTTTTGCCTCACCAGGTTTTAGAATAGTTGGTGCCCTAAAAACCCTCCAAAGGTGAAGCAATGTGGACTGTGTCTTTGGTATCATTAAGAGCTCACAGATTAAAATTTTGATCGATTTCAATCCACTGTAGCTACTCTTGGTAGAACAGTGTTCCTGAAGATCACACCAGAGCAATAGATAAAGATATACCTTATTCCCCTTGAATGTCTACATAGCACTCTCCTCCACTGTAGATACACTGTAGTTTATTTATACAACACTGGATTTGGTGAAGCTCTGGGTTATTCCAGTCTTTAGCTATTAAAGATTTAATAAATAATCCCTAATACTTTTTAAAAATTAGATTACTCACTGCCCTTAGGATGATTTCTCTCCCAAGAGGACATCTGGGGCTTCTTTTGAATGCATATTAACTTAACCTGGATATTCTATTAATATTACAGTGCTTCATAATTCCAATTTTGATATAGCATTTTAAAATATGTAGATTATAAGACAAGGTATTTTGTAAAGAAAAGCTATGCCTAAGACCACTTGGAATATATTTAAAACTTGATTCATTTTGACAAAATATTTTGGATGATTAATGTCCTGTGGAATTCAACTGAAAATAAATCGGCTTCCCTTAAAACATGGTTTTAAAATAATTTATATCTTTGTGGAAATCAAAATAGGAAAAACTTGGTCGATAAATTATTTGCACTAGAATAATATATGATTTTAATGTTAGGAAGTAACCAACCACTCTGTGTTTCTGCATTTTTAAAAACCATATTTTATTTTTATTTGGAATTATAAACACACATATTCAGGAATAAGAAGAAAACCTAAAGTTATGATTAGAACCTGATTCTTGTGAGTTGGTGGCTGTCCGGATGTGAAAGAAACAAAATCAAATGGTAACTTGAATTTTAAAATAATTTTCATATTCCTAGTTGTGCACCGTGTTTTCTTCCTTAGTGTTGAACAGAATTAATATTTTCTTCTTTTAATAACTACTTATTTGTAATACAACTTTTGGCTAATTTTCCTTCCTTCGTTGTATTTCTCTTCAGCATGAAACTAAATTGCATTTGTTACAAAACCATGTGACGCACATTTCACATAAAAAGCGATGGCTTTTAGGAGCTGTGCTTACATGCCCATTGTTTAGAAGACTCTTGGTCGTGGAGCCTACGGGGACACTGCATTTGTCTGCTGACTTACTCAGAGGCGGCGGGGATGGGGAGAGGGGGAAGCCCAGGCTCCTGGCTGCGCCTCCCCTCCCTCCTCCCTGCTCTCCATTCCCCTTTACTTTTCTTCCTCTCCGTTTCTCGTCACTCCTTACTCTCCTTTCCTCCTTCCCTCCCTCTCCTTTCCACTTCTGTGTCTTTTGTTTTCTACTTTCTCATTTCTCCCACCGTCCTTGCCCCTTTCCTTGGCTGTGTCTTGCTCTTATCTTTAATCTGCTTCGGGCTCCTCACCTTCCATCTTCAAACTCTGTTTCCATCTTCCTAAGCCAGCAGATGCGATCAGCATGACTTGCATGCATCCTTGGTGGGGACATTTCTCTTTGGGTAAGGAAAATGAGTGATGGGCAGAAGAGGCTCCCCGTGGGCTCTGGGTCCAGTGCTATCAAGGTCCTGCACATCAGCGATCCCTGTCACTCCTGTATCTTCAAGTATCTTTAAGCATTTTCTCTCCACTGGCATACAGTGGGTATTACTCTTACCAGGAGTGCTGACAAAATTACTTGATCGATTTGATCTTGGCTTCTGTTAACTACTTTGTGGCACTTAGTACTGTTTAATTTCTCCAAATTGAAACATGTTTTTTCTAGTTATCAGGACACCATATTTCATTCTAACTTAAATAGATTTCTCCATTTATATGAAACCAGATAGCAAGAACTGTCAGTGCCATTCAATTGACACACACACACACACACACACACACACACACACAGATATTCATAATGTTGTCAATTTCTTTCTAGTGTTTAGGATCTTTTCTCTACCTTCTTAAGAAGCTATGCTTTAAATATCTGTATCCCCAGCCCTTGGAGTAGTATTTATATAGATTTTGTGTAAATAAATTTCAGACTGACTAATCTTCCACCATCAAAGTTATACAGATGATTAATCAGAAGGTAACTGGAATATATGTAAATAAGAAAAAAACTAAAATTACAGTGTATAAGTTTCTCTTTAGCAACCAAGAGCAAGACACTATATTTTGTATCAAATCCTTGTATTGGAATAAATTGAGATTTAAAATTTCACTAATTTCTACTCAAGCTGCATTTACTGAGCATCCATTCTGTGGCTCTTGAGTCTGATGCTGAAAGTTACGAGTCACTGTTTAGCTGGTGGCTGAGAGCTGAGTGTCTGTATCTATAGTGGCCTTGAATCCTTGATCTATCCATCTCTCCCTGTGACCTTCGACAAGTTGCTTAGCATCTCTTTGCTTTAGTTTTCTCATTTGTAGAATGGAGGTATTAATAGGCATGTTGGAGAATTTCTGTAGCGTTAAGGGTGATGGAATGCATAACATGTAATGCTTCTGAAGTGCTTCCTGTCCTGTCCCAGACAGCCTTGCTGGGGAGCTGGCCAGGCTTCTCCTGCATCTTGTGACTGAGGAATGAGCTATGAGGTCAGAGTTGGGAGAAGAGAGGCCATGGTGCACAAGAAATCGAAAGCCAAACACTCACTCCTTCTGGTGCCTGGGAAATACAACAATGGTTAGGGAAAATCTACTTTTTCCAAGGACTATGGGAAAAGGAGAGAGAATGAACAGAGGGTGATAAAGGTGAGCCCACTGCCCAAGGATAAATTTAAGGGCAGCGTGAGGGTAGGTAGGAGTATTTTGCCAGCTCATGCTTTGGATTCAAGGAGATTATCCTCCAGGATAACTATTGTACCAATTTGTTTATTTATTATTTATTTTTCAACATGTATGTACAGAGAGTGTACTTATATGAACTTTCACCACCCACCCTTAGTACTAAGTGGCATAAACTGGGTAAGAAATTCTTACCTACTCATGAGAAAAGAGCTCAGAAGGTAACTAGCATATATAGCAGGTCCCTGTGGAGGCCAGAGAAAAATGACCTGGAGAACTTCAGTTCACTTTGCCAGATCCAGGCTAGTGTGGGGAGCCCTGGCCAGACCTCGTGGATCTGAAGTGAGCTGGAGTTAGCAATGAAAGGCCACTAGATCCCAATTCAGATGAAGCTTCCAGTCCGGCTCTCCCACCAAAGGTCAAATCTTGTAAGCAAACGCCACAAGGGTATGCAATACCCAGCATTGCAAGAGCATCATTCCGCATCCGAGGGACCTCCATGAAGCCACATTTACCCCATTTTGCACTGAGGTGAAAATTGGAGCAGTCGAGCTGCGCATTCTCTTTAGACCATTGTCTTCAGACCATCCCAGACGGGGAGCACAACCCTGAAAAGACTGGCTATTTTAACTAAAAGGAGATTGTTTACTCCAGCAGATACCAGAATATTAATAACTGGAAAGTCTCAAAATTTTATTTTGAGGAAGATCATAGTAGTTTTATAAAGTAACCTCATTTTCTAAACATATGCGTATGAATATAATTCTGCCCCCACTTTTTTTCTGGATTCCACCCAGGAAGCAGTTTAATTTTTTATGGGTGTGGAAGGGGAGGCTTTAGGGAGAGAGATGACAGAAACCAGTAAAATCAGGGAGTCAAGTCAAGTATGCACGACTGAGCCAGTCGCCACTCTGGGCAAGTGGGGCCCATGCTGCTGTGACCCGAGGAGCCGCGCCCAGTGCGTCTCAGGACCGGCCGCTGAAGGCAGGGCCGGTGCGAGCACCCGTCCACCCATCGTCACCATCGCACCCGGGTCAGGGCGAAGTCCCTCCGATGCCCGCGTTTGCACAGGCGTGATGGGCCACTGCGTTTCCGGGGCATTCCTCAGGCCGTGCCAGAGAAGCCCCGGGACAGAGAGTGACAGATGCGCCGCGCACCCGAGACAAGGAGCTACCTGTGCAAGGCTGGGAGCCACCAAATGGCCAGTCAAGGGCCGCCTGAGGTGACGTGGAGCCAAGAGGTGTCCAGGACCCAGCCCCTCTACCTGTGCGGATTACCTCACAGAGTTCCTGGAACAGAGGAAGTGCTTAATAAATGAGAGCTGTTTTTATTCCCAGACACAGGTCTTATGAATCATGCACACTCTTTGATCTAATTACATGAAATGGTGCCAGGTATAACAGGAAACAGGATCCAAATAAAAGACTTTAGGTGAATGAATCAATATGAACAGATAAGATACAAATTACTGCCATCAATAAACTCATAGAAAAATATATTTTAAAGGTAACTATAATGGTTCCATTGGTATAATCCTAAGAACTTTTGTGTTCTTGGTTTAGACCTTTATGATGCACCTTGTTCTAAACATTGTCATTAGACAATGAAACTATGCAACACAGAGGAGGGGTAGCGAGAAGATGGGGAGGGGCAAGGTCAGGAACTGTTTCCCCGACGAGGAAATATCTCGCTAGGACTTTGCTGGGGAGCCGACCCAAGAAAGCATGCCTTAGGAAAAGGCGAGCGAGCCTGGGCTGGGCTGCAGCCCAGAAGTACTTAGGTGATGGATAAGCAGGCGATTGCGGTGGCTATGTGTCAGTTCTGGAGCCAGACTGCCCAGCTCGGATTCCCTCGCTGCCACTGAATAGCTTTGTGCCTCTTAGAAAGTTACTCATCTCTCTGTGCCTTAGTTTCTTAATTTGGAAAGAGTATATTCAGAATAGTAGCTCTTGTGAGAATGAAGTCATTCAATTCTGCTAAAACCCTTAAAATAATACCTAATGCGCAAAATTGCTGTATAAGCATATCATGGTTTTAAAATATTTTTTCTTATTTAAATATTTCTGGCTAACAAAGAAAGTCCATATAAGTAAGGAAGCAGTAATTTCATTTCAGATTATGAGAGGAGAAAGAGAGGATGGTAGGAAAAGACAGGAAGGAAGTCAGAAATGTAAACTTAACAGGCGTTAAAAGAAATTTTCAAAAAATGGGGCAAACAGAAAATAATATGAAAGATGATAAGAATTAGAGTTGAATTTTACCAAATGTGTGTGGTTCTTCTAATTAGTGTACGATTATAAAAAATTTGAAAAATATGTTATCCAAAACCACCCCCAGGGAAGAGTAAAGATTAGCAGTTCTTAGTAGGAGGAAATAAGTATGCTTTTAAAAGTAAAATAAAACAAAAAGCAAACAAACAAAAAAATCTTACAAAAAAATGAATTTAGTGCTTGAAAGCATTTTACTAAGGGACCTAGAATGCATTAGTTCATAACTAAGTTACTATAACTGTTATAGTGAATTAACTTCAACATTTCTGTGACAACGCAGTAGAGGTTTAATTTTCTCAATGACTCTCCAATATGCACTTTCCTCTTTTAATGGAGGGAGACAAGGGTGGACTCATTCCACAGAGTAATACTTCGGTCCAGGCTGTTGGAGGCTCTGTCTTCTCAACACACATGAATTTCCAATTTACCATGGCAGTTTCCAACTGCAAGATAGGGAAAGAGAGGGGGTAGAGAAGATATAATATGTTTCTGTGAAATCTTTTTCTAATCCAAAGTCACAAAAAATTTTTTCATGTTTTCTTTTAGAAGTTTTAGCTTAGCTCTTATAATTAGGACTATAACATGTTGATAAAATTATCAAAATTTTGAAATACTCTTAACCATAGCTTAAAGAAAAGAAATTTATCTATTTGTAGGAAGAATCAATTTCATAGAGCTATATTTCTCAGATTATTTATAGATAGAGTCTAATGCCAATAAAAAGTTCATTAGCACTACTATCATGAATTCAACAAGCTAATGCTAAAATTTTTTAGGGAGAACAAAGGTCTAATATATACTCTTAAAAAGTGTGAGGGACTTGACTTTCAAAGTATCAAACTTATTTCGAAGCTGGAATAATTAAGACAATGTAGTACTGGCCAGTAATAGAAATTTCACTAAGAAATAAAATAAATCTAGACTCAGACCCTCATGGATCTGTAAACTTAGTATTCAATGGAAATTGTATTTTAGGGAAATGGGAAAATGAGAGGCCCTCTAATAAATGGCGTAAAACAACTGCTGAGAAGGGACTTTGAAGATAAAATGAAAATTATGGAGTTTCAAGTAGGGAGATTATTAAGGATTATCCAGGTGGGCACAATGTGCCCTTAAAAGCAGAGACATTTCTCTAGCAGAAGTCAGAGAGACATGGCAGAAGGCACTTTCTATAGCAAATCTTCTATTTAAAGTCATCAGGTTGCCCAGGCCGGTGGGTCAGTTGGAGCCTCACCCCTTCACCAAACGGTGGAAGGTTTGATTCCTGGTCAGGGCACATACCTAGGTTGTGGGTTTGATCCCCTCTAAGGGTGCATTCGGGAGGCAACTGATCAATGTTTCTCTCTCACATGGGTGTTTCTCTCTCTCTCCCTTCCCCTCTCTCTAAAATCAGTAAAAAATGTGTATCCTGTCACGAGCACCCTGGCTCTGAGTATAGTCTTTTCTATATGTCACTCGAAGTCCTGACCCCAGATAATATCAGGGGTGCCTGACAGAGGCCGGGATCCTAGGTGGTCACTTGGCCCTCTAGGTTCCCAACACCTGGTAATGACAGTGAGCCAACATAGATGACTATGTTGTCAACTTAGTTTTTATTACTTGCAGGTTTAATCCAAATGACAAATACATTAGAACACACACACACAAGTATTGGGGGTTCACAAACTGAAAGTCCAAGGGTCTCAAATGTCCTCCAGTCTGGGCTATTGGCAGAGTGGAGGTTACTGGTCACTTAGAGTCACAGAAGCCTCGGTGTCCAAGGGGGTCCACATCTCGCAAGGAAGACTGCTGAACTAGCTGGAGACTGCAAGGCCCTGGAATAATTAACGGCCACCAAGCCAGATACACAAGCTGTCTGGACGGCTCATTCTCAGGAGAGCGACTAGCAAGTGTCACTGTTTTTAGTTTCACTTTTATTCTTCTTGCAGTAGTGTCTCCCTTCATCTGTGCTTGTTACATTAGCTTGGGTCTCTGAGAGTAGCCCTCGAAGTCCAAATCAAAATAATTGGCAACGTCCACGAAGATGTTTGGTCACCGTTATCGGTTTGAACCTGTGGGTTGCTTCCCTTTTGCTGGCAGCCCAGGATTTGGCTGTTGGCCCAGATTTACATGTGTTCAGATGATATGGTTTAAACACAAGTTGGAGTTAGTTATACTAACTCTACTCTCCACACATCCTCAGGTTAGGATTTTTTAAAAAGTCATCAGATTATGAAGGCAATTCTATCTTCCTTCCTTGTAGATTTTCAAAACTTTTTTTTTTCCCTTTTGGCTTGTAACTTAGTTTTTCCAGAATAATCTTTAACATTTAGGCGTCTGGCTACTACACATGCTAGTGTGCGATGTGAACCTGTGCAGCCACATGTGGCTTCAGTGGCCCTTTGTAAGGTACACATGTGGGTGATAAAAAGCACAAAGATAAACACAGAAATATTGAACATAAATTTGAACATGACAGTTGCACTTAGCAAAGAAGAAGGGAAATAATTGGGAAGGGGTTCATGGTGGGTTTCAAAATACACAGTATTTTTTCTTGTTGTATATTTGGGATAAATGAGTATTCAATATGTAGCTACTCTTTGAATTTGTCTTACTATTTATGTTACAGACTCTTCTAAGTACCAAGTATATTTACACACACATACATACACAGACACAGTAACAGCAACAATTATCTGAGCAAGATAAGGGGAAATCTATCACTATTTTTCATAACCTGACTTTTTTCTATACTGGCCAAACCAATGAGCTAAATGGGAATGTTTATTTCTGGATCTTTCTAGTGTTTGGAGCTATTCCATCAGAGATGTGGTTTTGCATTTAGTTTGCTGTTTTGGAGGGACCCTTCTCTAGTCCTTCCATTTCTGATAGGCTACATTCATTCCATAGGACAGGGATCTACCTTGGGAGTTGTGCTAACCCATGAATGTAAGTACTCTAGTTATATATTCAGGAATTGCATAAATAAATCCAGAATTATTTCAGGGACCCCTTTAACATACCTTGGGAGAATCCTGGAGCAATTTTCTCTTTATTCCTCACTCCCACGAGCCTTCACTTGAGCTAACTGTCCACATGGCTATCTGGGTCCCAGGGATTAATGTGAGCTTACAAACAGTGTTAGTAATTCCCCAAATGTCCAAAGGTGTTTTTATTGCCCTTATAAATGGTCCCAGGTCCCTTTGGACACGTTCACAAGGAATATTTGCAAAATGCAATTGCGATGGATCGTGAGTAGGGGTACCTATCTTTCCCTTTATTATGGAGGAGGCTGGTCTCTGGATAAATCCAGGTTCAGGATTTCAGTCAATAGTTGTGATTCCTCATTATGGTGATTCAAAATAAGCCTCGATTTAACAGATTTATTTTTTTCAGATTTTTATTAAAATAGAATCTAAACATGCTGCTTGTCTTATAGTTCTGGGGACTACCAGCTCAGCCAGTCACTTTGAATGATGCCATTCTGGTTCCACACCGAGAACCAGCTTTGGTAACCACACCCACATGGCCTGAGGTAGTTAAGTTATACAACCTGGCTTCTGCCATCCCCAGCTTCCATTATCACTGTGAAATCTGGACACTCCATTCAATAACAGTCCCTCTCACCTGCATCCACCAGCCTGTAGAAGACAGAAACTGCAGCAATTTTAAGGGAAATTGAAACTCTTCCTAGCCATGTGCTTCTCAGTTTTTCAGTGTCCTTGATGCTCTTAGGGGCATAATTAGAGGGTAGATGAGTGTATTCTACATCATAAATCACTTCCAACAATTCCATATCAGATGTCTTATTTCCTTCCACTGTATTATAATAAGGAATTTCTAACAGTTCAATCTCATTCTGTGGAGGCCAATCAGCTTGCAAAGCTAAAGTTAGAACTATTTTCAGCCACTCAGTTTAATAATAAATCATGAGTCTCACGTAAAATTATCCATACTAAGAAAGTCAACCTGATCTAAAATCATGTTTCTTTCTATCTAATCTAACACTCTCAGAATTCATGCATACATCCTCTCTAGAGTTTTGCCAACATAAATGATCAAGTTATTGAAATTCTTTCGGTATAGAAGCTTTATTTTTCTGGGCTTAACTTTATATTTGCCTGCTGGGCCATGCAGGGACCTGACTCCAGTCAAATTTCTAGGAACAATGATGGATGGTGTAGGGAGTGAGCAATAGAATTTGCATGTATTTCAAAAGAGCTAGTTTTCATTACTTTGTCACAGGTAAAGTCATAGACTTGTCAGTGAAGGCCAGAATATCCCATTGGATAAAGAATGAGAGGTTGTTTCTATAGGCAAGTGGAGTTTATGTATTTGGAAGACTCAGAACCACCTGATTCTTTCAATTGACCTCTTTCTAATTCTCAGGCTTCTACTATTCCTGAACGAGAGGCCTAACTCTTAAATAGCAAATTCAGCCTATGTTGTAATTTAGGAATATGCAGGATTAGATCCCATGTCTGATTTTCAGCTATATTAGCTCTGCAGCTGAATGAAGGAAGAGATTATTCTAGAAAAGTGATGGAAAGCAGTAACAGAAAATTCTATCTTAAATAAAATCTAAATACCAGCAACATGTGCTGCTTTTTTTAGAACTCTAAAACATACCATGTTATATTTGGTTTAATTAAGATATGTTTTTATGTGGTCTAACAAGTTTACCAATTCAAATAAGTTTGTTAATTTGAATTAAAATCTCAGTTTGTGGAATGAACCAGTTTTTAAATAGATGACACCAGATCCCCAAACTTGGGCCAACGAAGAGAGGTTTTTCCAAATGCATCCCCAAGCCAGTGAAGATTGATAGCTCACCTAAAATTAAATCGGTGTGTTGGATATTTAGGTAGGAACAGTCTTGAGAAGAAGCTATCAGTCAAAATGCTGGTGACATAAACAATGTTGAAATAAAGAGCTGATGAGGCACACTCTGGCTGAAATAAACATTAATTTCACTGCAATATGACTTATCAGCCATTTATTTCAAAGCTATAGATGTATGTATTATAAATAATAGGGTTTATAATAGGTTGTTATTAACCAACCTTATAAAAATATAAATTATATATTTATACATGATAGGTCTTATAAATAAGTAAATATATGTATGTGTTATGGGAGCTAGGAATTTGTGATATAAAACAATTTTAAACTCTCATTCAAGCAATAGATTATTGCCTAGAATGAAGGGGTTATTTATAATTAAATCTAATTAGTTTGCTCATCACTGGTTCTTGTGATGCAGATCACACTTTATCTCCGTAGCTGTAGCTCACCCAAAGCATCTCATCAGTTGGTAATTGGAATGTGGGTGAAATAACCAACCTAGCACCACACTATCCTTGGTTTTATTAGCCCAGTAACTGCAGAAAACACTTTCATCACGACCTTTTCAACATCCTTATATTTTGAGGCCATTCAAATCTCTTTATTCTCTTCAGACTTTGAAACATTAATGTTATGGTGGAATAAACTCTGAACCAACATAGAGATTGAAGCCCTGAATCTCCAACTTGTTGACATAAAAGACAAAGTCATTTAGCTTTCCTGGGCCCTGATTTCTTCATATGCAAAATCAGGTTTGTGCTAAAGCTAATGTTCTATAATTCTATAGATTGCTTTCAAAAATATATCCTTTCACAAATTTGCCTTAAATGTCATTGTAGTGTTTCATAAAATCTAAGAAAGAACTACAAAATATTTTTCTTTTCATATGTATCTATAGTAGGATAAATATTATCTTTCACTTAAAAGATATGTAACACTGAAGTATTAAAAAATGCAAAGGAATAAAGAATAATGTTAGACCACTGGAACTTCTCTAAGCAACACATAATTCCTGTAATATAAAATAGAATATTACTTAGCCATAAAAAAGACAGAAAATTTACCACTTGGGGCAGCATGGATGGACCTAGAGGTTATTATGCTGAGTGAAATAAGTCAGACAGTGAAAGACAAATGCAAGATGATTTCACTTACATGTGAAATCTCAAGAACAAAATAAATGAATGAACAAAACAGAAATAGACTCATAGATGCAGGGAACAAACCAGTGGTAGCCAGATGGGAGAAGGGTTGGGTGGCTGGGTGAAAAAAATAAAGTGATTAAGTAGAAATTGGTAGTTACAAAATAGTCTTGGGGATATAAAGTATAGCATAGGGACTATAGTTAATAATATTATAGTAACTATGTGTGGTGCCAGGTGGGTACTTGAATTATCGGGGGATTACTTTGTAAATTATCTTATTTTCTAACCACTATGCTGTACACCTGAAATTAATATTAAATAATATTGAATGTCAACTGTAATTGAAAAATAAAAATTTTAAAAAGAAAATATAAATAAATTTGACTCAGAATTGCAAAATTAGACAATTCCAAGGGGCATTATTCATTATTTGCATAGAATGCCTTTTAGATTTTCAAAATTTAAAACTGATAAAAATGAATGATATTTGTGTGAATCTAAGGAACAAGGCACTCTAATGTACAAAACCTTAATCCTTGAGGGAGAGCATTTATCTAAGAAATTATTTCAAAATTTAACTATACATATCCTCTGATTTTTTTAATTTTCAGGCCTAGGATTTTATTGTTTAGATATACATGCATATGTATACAAAGTTGTATAAAACACACATGTTCTTTCCATCATTGTCAAGGAAGATCAACCAAAAGGATAAAGGAGAGGAAAGAAAGAGAACAGAGAGACAAAAGAATTGGGGGAAACGAAAAACCTAGCTGTAGGAGTTTGGTTCCATAAATTTAGCTACTTATACAAATATACTATTATTCCACCATTGAGAAAGTAAAGTCAAAATGTGCGTGCTGGAATGGGCACATCTCTAAGATGTACCATGTTTTGATTTTAAGATGATTTTTTTTGCACATTTTAACATATCTGAAATCTAGACAAGCTCAAAATCCTATTTTTCAGGGGGTAATTTTATTGCCAGCACAACCAAACAGCAGATTCAGACCTGGGGAATGGTTCTCAGCTGCTGCAAGGATGTCCCCTGAGACTACAGTTTGGTTTCCAGGGATGAAAAGAACACCCCCCTCGTCTCTTAGGCTGGTTTGGTGAATTTGACATGTTTTGGAATATTCAGGAAGGTGGTCTGTTTTAGTCAGTTCCAGATGCTATAACAAAATACCACATACTAGGTGGCTTATTAAAAATCAGAAATGTATTTCTCACATTCCTTGAGGTTGAAAGTCTGAGAGCAAAGCGCCAGCACTGCGAGACTGTGTCCCATGAGGGCCCGCTTCATGGTTCGTAGATGGCCATCTTCTGGGTGGAACCTCTCTTGGCTCTCTGAGGTCTCTTTTAGAAGACACTAATTCCAATCACAAGAGCTCTGCTATCAGGACTTAATCTCCTCCCCCCTCCCCGCCCTGCCCCAAGGCTCCATCTCCTAATGCCATCACTCTGAGGATTGGAATTTTCACATATTGATTTTGAAGGGACACAAACATTCAGATCATAGCATAGACAGTGGCTTTTATATTTCTGTTCTTTTAAGAGCTGCTAAATCAAGTGCTTGATAGAACACAGAGACAAAATGCTGTCTTTGGTGACTACAGCTTCCAAGTGATTTCAACTGCTTGGTTTTTGAATATGAAATTTTAGAATAAACCAATCTATTTTCCTTGAATTTTCCTTTCCAATGCATGCATTCAATAGTTAGTCTATAAAAACATATGTCTAATTAAAACTAAAAGAACACATAATCGTGTTTAAAACAGAAAATTTTAATGACAAAAAATACTGTGTTATAGTTTAACTGGTAGCATTTTTCTTTCTTGTTGGAACATAAAGTAATGATGCTTCTTTCAATGGATGGTGTCTTAGACTGGATGAAATATGGTATTGTTAAGTGAAACAAAAGGATATTGCGAAACAGGGAAATCATATAGTCTTCTTATTTCTGTGGGGAAAATTAAAAGAGAATTGATTTATGTGTCCATATGTATGGAAAGTGTCTGGAAAAATACAAAAGAAACCTGAAAAATGTGGACTGGGACAAGGAGCCAGAATTGGAAGCAGAAGATTTTTCATTGAGTTTTCTTTTATACTTTCTGTTTTACCATGTGCAACTTTCATAATGATAAAATCAGATTATCTTCGCATTCCTATGGGAGTTGTTGACTAAGACCCAGGATTACAGGAAGTATCAGGAAGGTTGCCTAAACGATTATGACTATAAAAATTTCCATAGTGTTTCTTACTGGCATGTGGCTCAACATCTTTATATCTACAGCTCGTACTTGGGAGAAGTTAGAAAACGAGGCATCAATACTTGTGTAAAAGTGCATAAATTGCAGTATTCCTCTCTTATGCCCGGGTGTCTCCTCCTCAGTGATGCCCTGCCCTCTTTTTCACTGTCACAGTCTCTCACATGTGAGTAGAATAGTAGCTGTGACTCACTGTTCACTCAATCTTCACTCAAGAAAAAGAAGGGTGGATTTTTCTCAGCACTGTTTTGCTCAAGCTCCTAATAACGAATGCCTCACATAAAAAATTATGTGAGGCCATGAATATGCATACAAAACAATTATTTATGCAAAATAAAGTTAATTTATCAACTATTGAAAATCAGTGATTTCGGTAGGCCATGTTTGTAAACAGCATTGCATACCAAAAATGAGCTGCATATTGCCCCTTAACTATTAGAAAATATCTAAGTATTTTATTTTATACCATATCATATGTAACATATCAATATAACATATTATTAATGTGGACTACATTTTTAACATGAAATGATTTTGTGAGACTCAGTTGCCAAGCATGCACAATAGCATTTGTTTTGTTTAGCTTGATCAGCTGGCCATAAAAGTCATATTTCTATTTTGTCTTAAGTATTTAAGACAAATTATGCATTAATGTACATTATTGAATATGGTCGAGGGTCTAATTGATTGAAATAAAAACAGCATTTTTCAGAAGAAATAAGATTAGGTAAACCACTACAGTCATTAGGTAAATGCCTGCTATCGTGCAACATTTAAGCACCTCACACTAAATATAACTTTGTTTCTGAAGACTTTTTATATTTACTTTTAAGCTTTATTACATTGAGTTTACATAAAATTAAGTTGACGTAATTGGCTTTTAGATACTTTAAATAGAAAATTAAAATGACAAAATATTGAGTACCTAATAAGTGAAAAGAACTGATGTGGCACAGTGGAAGAAATAAAGACAAGGTTTAAAAATTAAAGACAAATTTAGAAATATATTCCTGAGTGCCATCTGTTATTTGTGTTGTTTTATAGTAATCGGAATGCACAGTAAGTCATTACAAGGTTTGCTTTTTATCCTATTATCAAAAAATCCAGAATATTGTCATGAAAGTAGATGATTCAATTGTGAAATTAAGTTTATTTTGCTCTGTATTTAATAACTAGTTCATAAAATGATAGAAATCAGTTTACATAATGTTCAAATATTTTTGACACAAACTATATTAATTATAGCTATCTGGTCAAATTATAATAAATAAATTTGTTGATTTAGAGACAACTCAAGAGAAAAACATAATTTATATAAGATATGATGAATCCAAAATATGAAAATCATATAATTAGAGCCCTAAACAATTTATTATTGAATTAAAATAATCAGCAAAGATAATGCCCTTCTTCCGATAACACGTAGGGCAATTTCTGTGAATCCTAACATCTGGTTATCAGCGTTTTAAAGGAGATGTCCATCTGCCTGAGGACTGTAATGTAATTAGGCACATTAGCACTCTCTCTATAATTTGGGAGTAATTTTCATGAGAAAATATGACTTACGAAAACTGAATAATGCCAGTAAGTTTGAATCAGTTGATTAGCACACATACATTTTGAATTGAAATTCCTATGAGAAGGCTTTGATTGAATGACTTCTCTACATAGGATCTATGATAAGTATGTCTTCCTGAAAGATATGAAGTAGCCTCCGCTAATGTTGTAAGTCAAGGACTCCATTTGTCAAAAAATGAACTTTTCGGATACGAGGGGAAGAAACAGTTTTGGGATTAATGTCACTGAGCGTACTGAGCAACATATTTCAGCTTCTGCTTTGTTTTAAACTAAGATAAACATAAAATTTTAAAGATAATATTAAAACAAATAATTTATCTATTATAGAATTTAAAATGCCTCATATGCCAATAGATTAAGTAGGACACATGTTATTTCTAAGGTTATTTCATTGTTAAAGATAAGTGTTTAATTTAATCATTCCCAATATTTAATCTGGTTTTTAAAATTTACATATTAAATTGTCATTATGAAATTGTTATAAAATGGCCAAACATCTTGTTTTCTAAATATAATGTCATTATACTCTTAAAATAATGCTTTGACTCATATCATAAAAATCTGTTGTTTGTCAGAAATAATACAGTACATCTCCACAATTCTTTATAGGAATGATAGCTTAAAAATGTGTCATGTGGTTGGTCTGCTTGCTAGTTAACTTTAAATTTAGTGCTCATTTGAAAGGGAGACTTAAATTAATGTTGAGAAATCCTGATCTTCTACTACGTGGTTGTAAATGCAATACCCACTAAATGTGTTTCAGGGAAAATAGACCATTTCAATAAATGTTTAATAAATTATATTTATTTGAATATTAGTGTCTGTCACTTGGCCAGTGAAATGGTAAATGTTGAGAAGAGGTGACCTACTCTTAGTGAAAGTTTGCTTAATCATGGCTGAATTCTACTCCCCTGAGTTGTTCTTCATAGTGCCCTAAGATAAGCTTACTCATGCCCAACAACTATGTGGGGAATTTAATTTCAAACACTTTCATCAGGATAGTTTTCTAAGGTATTGTCTCTAACTGAAGCAGTGAACTTCCTGCACTTCATGATGCCAAGGATATACAATTTCTGCTGATTTAGGTATCTGATGTCAGGGCAGTAAGTATGCAATTAGCTTTAGTTTAAGTGATAGCAGCATGCTATAAATAAGATTCTTAATTGTGTTTGCAAGATTAAAATTCAGCCTCATTGTTTGTTCCCTTTATTTCTTTGGTGGCATTGTGGTATATTCACACTGCTACCTCTAAATGAATGTCAACTTGTTTTACCTCGACTGCTGCTGGTCGATACTTCATTAGGCGGAATTGTCTTGTGCCCATGCAACCTTGAAGCTGTGGCTTAATTACCACCCATATTATGCAGTGGCTCGGAGAGCTGTGCTCAGCTGTGTCAGTTTTGAAAAAAAAAATTTTTTTTTAAGACATAATGTTACCTATATCTTGGAAAAAATGACCACTTGGTTTTAAAAATAGTAATATTTGATAAATTAAGCATCATTGATTCTTTTTTAAAAAAAATCATTGAAATTAACAAATTTACTAAGTGCAATTTTGAAATGCTTAGTATTTTCCAAAATTCTTTGAAAGGAAGTACAATTTTCCTGATGAAGCCATTGTGGAGTTAAGATAATTTAAAACTAATGGCCAAATTGCATTCATATGAAAGAGAGGAGAGGAGAGGAGAGAGTGCAGTGAAATGGCAATCATGACAAATGACATCTCTCGTCCAGGAGTCATTTTTCCTCACTGGACTGATTTGTCATCCTCACTTTTGACATTTTTCATCCTGCTATGAAATCACACTGACAGAGTCAGAGATTTCTAGACTTAGCAGCAACCACAGAAGGTAGTTTCAGGCCGCCATTTATTTATGAGCAGCTCTTTCGGTTCTTATTTTCAAGCAGTTAAAATATGGACGTGCAAAACTTTGTTCTAACAAAATATTATCTGTTAAACAACTCCATGGAAGAACACAATTTTAAAATAAAATCTGAAATGATATGAGATATTGTTTAATTTACACAAAGTCTTTCTACTGGTTACATATAAAATGTACCAAAATGCCGAAACTTTTGTTGGGCCTGGTGTCTAATGAATTATTTAACAGGTCCAGCAGTTTATGCCAAAGTCCTGGAATTGGAATGGTTCCATGGAAAAATAATCACAGCAAGGAGATTGTTGATCACCTCCCAGAGCCACTACATTTAGATAGGAAATTGGCCTTAGAATTTGAATTAGTTTCCTAAGGCTGTCATAACTAAGTACCACAGACTTAGAGCTTAAAACAATGGAAATTTATTTTCTCACAGCTCTGGAGGCTAGATATCTGCAATCAATATGTTGACAGGGCTATTCTCCCTCTTGCAGGGAAATCTTTCCTAGCTTCCTCCTAGCTTCTGGTGAGTTGCCAGCAATCTTTGGCATGCCTTGGCTTGCAGCTGTGAAACTCCGATCTTTCCAAAGCCTATAGGAAAATTTTAGGCTCAACTCTGCCTCCTAGCTTGAGTTTTAAACTAAGACGACACCTCTTTCTTTCTCCCTCCCTTACCCCTTCTTTCCCTCCCTCCCTTACCCTTTCCTCCTTTCCTCCCTCCCTCTCCCCCCTTCCTTCCTTCCTTCCTTCCTTCCTTCCTTCCTTCCTTCCTTCCTTCCTTCCTTCCTTCCTTCCTTCCTTCCTTCCTTCCTTCCTTCCTTCCTTCCTTCTATCCCTTCCTTCTTTCCTTTTTTTCTTTCTCTCTCTTGTCCCTCCTTTGATAAACATTTACTAAAAAACTACTATATGCCAGGAAGCTAAGCTACTATTTATGGACATTTGGATCCATAAGAATTTTTCTTAAAGTATATCACAGTTTCATTTACAGGTGGCAAGTGGGGAGCAAACAGTTATGTGACCTGGAAAAGTTCTCTGAAACATTTTCTCAATGTCTAGTGAGAAGATAAATCACTTGAGAAATTACATAAAATGCAAATTACCAGACAGTAAGTCTGTTTTAGAGCCTAGGATCCCCCATTTGAAACAAGTGTCCAGGTGATGCCAGTGCTAGTGTTTTGTGGCACACACTTGGAGTAACAAAGTTAAAAGGCATGAATAGAAGAGAAAGCTTTCACTCTAGCTGAAGATATGGAAAACTCTTGAAGAAGTAGGCTTCATGTGACCTACGTATTAAAGAACCAGCAGTACGCTGCCACCTCCAGAACAGGAGCAAAAGGTAAAGACATGCACTGAAAGGATGACCTGAACTGCAGTGAGGAATCGAGGAGTCCAGAGTGAATGGGAGGAGAAAGCTGTGCTGACAGAGGAGTTGCAGCTCTGCAGGCCAGGCTGAAGGGTATAAACGTCACCCTAGTGAGTGGAGAACCACAGCAAGCAGGGTAGCCATGTGTCAAGGAAAGATTTAGTAGCAGGAATCTCAGAGTTTGTTGAACAAATCTTCACTGAGTGGCTGTGAGGTACCAAGTACCGTTCAATGCACTTGTGAAGCACCAGTCAACAGGACAAAGCCTGTGCCCTCGGGACTTCCACTCCAGTGGGAAGATAGAGTCTTAAGGAAGAAATGGTGTCTCTAGGAAGAGGGCCATGAAGAAATAGTATGAAGAGTATGAATTCAACATGCCGATTAGATGGAAGAAGTGTCAGACACAAGAGTAATGTCTCCACAGAAAAATCAAACATAAATCCGTCTACACACCTGGAGATGTCCGCTTCTGGTGGAGTCTGTGGAGGAAGTGGCCATAGACTTAGAATATGAAATAAATGCAAAGATGAAGCAATGAACTCTAGGACAAAGAAAAAGAATGATACAAATGAAATATAGCCGTAGTACACTATCTGACTCAACTACGCATACTGTATACGTAATAATCGTATAAGCATGATGATTGACTTAAACTAAAACTGTGAGGATAGGAGTAAAAAGCGTTTGGTAAGTGTAAGAGAGTTAGCTTTTTATTGTCAATTTTAAGAAGCCAGGTGATAACCTCTAAAGCAAAAAAATTCAAGAAATAATATAATTAGCTGACTATTTAGAAAGATGAAGCTAAATACCAAAAGAAGCAGATAAGAGCTGGAAGTGGTTGACACTGGGGCACACAGGTGCAACAGAAGACTACTGCTTTTCACCAGGAGTCATTTAAAATGTAAATTTGTGTGCACTTACTACTTTGAAAATAATAAGAGTAAAATGTTGTTGGTTTCCAACCTTGGGAGTTCTCCGAGTGAAATTTGAAATGAGCCCCCAGCACCAAGGGAGGGCAAGGACTTACCCCTCCAGCTCAGGAGTCAACCAGTCACACACTCTTGATGCCCTCCTCCAGCATATGTCTTAAAAAATTTGTACATAAACTATAATATAATAAATAGGAAGATGTGAAAGAATCTGTCTAGCTGGGCAGGGGGAAAGTGTCACCACCTTGGCACAGGTGGTCGGCAGAGTCTTCTCTGAAAGTGGCATTTGACCTGAGACCTGAGGATGAAAGATCCTGTCTGTCAAATGTGAAGAAAGAAAGGCCTGAAAGTCAGTGGTAGCAGCCAATGCAGAGACTATAAACAGAAAGAGACTGGGTTGTAGGTGAGACAAAAAGAATACCCAAGTAGACCTTAACCATAGCGAGCGAGAGGAGAATGGTTCTAGGTGAGTTTATTGTTGCTCAAACTGAGGAATTTCATCTGAAAATCCAGAGGAAGCCATGAGAAGACTTTAAGCTTGGGGCTTGCAGGTGATGAACTACATTCTTACTTAAAAAGAAGACTCTGGAAGCAGTGGAATGATTCCAAAGGTTGTTGCTGTGTCTTAGGACAGAGACTATGGTGCCTAGACCAGGTCAGTATTTATGGAGAGGCAAGAGAAATAGTCAGATTTCAGCTCTATTATGGAGGTGGGAATTCCTGATGGAACTTCACAGTAAATGCAGATGAAAAAATGCTGAGAGTTGAAAGGGAGTGGTCGGAACAGGAGATTCAAAAGACATTGTGGAAAGAGACTTTATAGGACCTGGTGACTAATCAGATAGATAGAAGAGATGTACAAGCAGAGAATGCCTCAGATGTTTCTAGCTTTGGATCTCTGTAGGGGCAAGGCTATGGCCCCTCCTTGAAATATGAGATTGGATTAGGAAAAACTTGGAAGGCATTTTCTTAATAAAAAGCCAATCATTTCACTGGGAGTACTTTGATACCAGTTGGTGCTGAAGCTACAGTAATTTTTGGAATCATTCAACAGATTTCAAATGAAACCTGTGAGAAACTATTTTGCTTAAATTTGGTATCTTTAAACTAGATTAAAGTGCCTGGGTTGTTCAAATATTATTTAGCAGTAGGACTATTTTACTCTTAGTCTCACAGGCTTATGAAATTAAAATCAGCTTTGGCGAGCTTTTTTTTTTTTAGCTCACATAATCCAGTTTTGTACACTTTCCTAATAAATTTTCTCTGAATCTAACTCTTTTTTTTGGCACAGTTCATCTCTGCCTTAGAGTCTTATTCATTTGCCCCCAAATAGTACAGTGTATTCCTCCCTGGCTTCGATAATAGCTTTTTCCTTCCTTTTTCCCTTCAGTATGGACTGTCTGTAGTGGTCAGTGTACTTCATTATTCATCAAGCATCCTTTGGCCATAGCATGCTCCTACAGAAGGTACAATTGTTTATCAAATTCCCCATGGTGACTTTTTACTAAAGGTTTTTTTCTCTGAAACCTTGATATGTTTTTGGAAAATTGCCTCTCTTTGTGTATGTGTTTGTGCATGTGTGTTTTAATATGTTTATGTTTATTTTCTGTTATGCTTACTAGAAACTATTCATAATGGAAGACAGTCTCTGTGTTTGTTAGGCATCATTGCTCTCATGCAGCATGTCCTGAAATGAAAGAGACTTTCAGCTCTAAAATTCTGTGTTTCTTGTAAGTTCCTTTCCTGAAACACTTCCAGTTCTCTTTAACCAAATGGTAACACTTTCAGAGAAAAGTAGACCTC
This sequence comes from Miniopterus natalensis, assembly GCF_054644295.1. Classification (NCBI taxonomy): domain Eukaryota; kingdom Metazoa; phylum Chordata; class Mammalia; order Chiroptera; family Miniopteridae; genus Miniopterus; species Miniopterus natalensis. Next base: position 29,588,301 of record NC_142096.1, read on the forward strand.
AAAGGTATAATTCAGTTTTTCTAAATATCAAATATTTAATTGACTGACGCATCCATGGGCTTCATTTAATTGCTGATTTCTTGCCTCATTTCTTTCTACCTGGACTTACTGTGTACTCTCTGAGTTGTCATTTGAGGATGACAGTATATTTCCTGGATTTGACTTTAAAACACCATCTCCCCTTTATTCTTAATCTTTTTTTTTTGACTTTGAGTATTTAGGGATTATGGGATAAAATGACTTAGTTGATTTGTCTTTATATTTTTAAGTTTCTCTTTTTGTTTCTGTGATGTTATGGCATCTAGTAATTATATAACTTTAGCATCATGCTACCTGGTTTCATTAATATAACACTATACTTAGAAAGATAGTTGCTTGATTCTTTGTGTCACTAGTACCTTGCATTAGTAAGTTCAGTGAATGCTGTTGAAATGAGCATGAAAAGAGCCTTTAGAAGGTTCATTCACCATCATCTCCTCTTCCTGTCTTCCAGGGCTGGATTAAGACTTTTAGAGGACCCAACCCCATATTATATACCACCTTATATATAAATTCTAAGCTAATGCCAACATATATGAAATTTAAAACTTACATTTATACTGAATTTTTTTAAAAAGAACTTTTTTTCTTGTTTCTCACTACAAAATTCTAGGTAAGATAGTCCAAGTATATGTTGTAGGGGAGTTGGTATGATTGCACCTGGTGGTGGCCCCTTTTTGTTGTTTAGAGTTTGCAAAGTGTCATCCAAATTTTAGAAGTGACACCGTATCCAAAGTTGTGCTTTGTATTAAAATGGAAGGGATTGTTTTTCCTCATTTTAAAATATTTTTCTTTTAAATTTACCTTTATTGTTGAAAGTATTACAGATGTCCCCTTTCCCCCACCCCCCATTGATCCCCTCCACCCCGCATCCACCTTACCCCCAGGCCTTCCCCATGCCAATGTCTGTGTCCATAGGTTATGCATATAAGCATATTAGTTCTTTGATTTATCTCTCCCCACCTACTCCCCACCCCACCTTCCCTCTGAGATCCCTCAGTCTGTTCCATCCTTCTGTGTCTCTGGATCTATTTTGTTCATCAGTTTATTTTGTTTATTACATTCCACATATGAGAACTTTGACAAAAAATCACTTTCAACCTACTTTTAAAAGTTTCTTGAAATATTAAAAACATAGGCTTAAAATATTTTAAAAGTATTTATATTGGGCCTTTGGTATTTTTTAAACATTTTTACCATGGTCTCTTGAAGTGGCTGGAAAAACCCATAAACCAAGTAGGTGAAGATGACTTTTTAGTTAGAGAAAAATTAATTGGTCTTCAAAAGGCAAGAAGGACATTTTATTTTTATATGAGAGCCTCATGCATTTGTCTTGGCTGCCTGCATGCTGTCTTCCAATAAATGTCATTTCAAAGGCAAGAAAAGGTAGATTCAGGAGCATGGGAGCATCTCCAAGTACTTTTAGGAGTCAGCTCCCACTGGGTCTTGGCCTTGGTGGAATAGGCAGATGAACCTATACTGGAGGAAATGATGAGATTGAGAGAGGGGAAAGAAAAGGAGACCCTTATACCATATATTTTCTGAATTATAGTGATACATTTATGAGGATAAACATAAATATTGGGAAAAAACAGAACCCATCCACTTGGATTTTAAATAAGAATTGATCATGCAGGCCAGTTCCCCAGAAATCCCTCTGAAATGAGAAAAGCAGTGACAAAATTCTCTGGTAATGGAGAGTGGCTACACCATGGACCTGTGCCCATCACATGGTGTGTTTTATTTTCTTTTTAAAATATATCTTTATTGATTTCAGAGAGAGGAAGGGAGAGGAGAGAGAAACATCAATGATGAGAGGGTCATCATTGATCGGCTGCCTCCTGCACGCCCCTGACTGAGGATCGAGCCTGCAACCTGGGCATGTGCCCTGACCAGGAATCGAACCCCGATTTCCTGGATCCTAGATTGATGTTCAACCGCTGAGCTATGCCTGACTGGGCACAGGTGCATTTCTTGAATTATCTGTCTAGTACAAGAACACAAACCATACATCAATGGAAGAATTTGGGGAGAAGTGGCTCTTGGGAGCTAGAGGGTGGAGGGAATTAGATCCTAGCTGAGAGTTGGCTAAACATGTAAATGGATCACTGCATTTTCTTGATTCTTACTGTGTTTAACTACATACCTATATTTTTATACTTGGGAAAAGTAAGTGCAAAACACTAAAACTGACTGTCAGGATAGAAAATTCTATACAGGGTGTCAGGGAAGAATGCAGAATGTCTGATATTAGGGCTTAAATTCACTTGCCATTTCTCCCTGTCAGTGCCTCCCAATGTCAGGATCAGGGAGGTCCAGGGAAGTCCAGAATGGTTTATAAAGTTGTCTGTAGGGACTTGAATTTTACATGAACATATTAAAGCAATCAGGAGAATAACATGATTTCCATGTAATGTAATAAATGTAATAATGTATGAGTGATCAAAATACCAAAATATTTATAATGTAAAAATATACAATGTTGAAGAAAAATATAAATTGGGATCATAAAATGTAGTGTTCTGGCCACTGCCATCAAGCTGGTTCATGAAAAGGCATGTTGGTATAGAGAGGTAAACGATTATTTCCTGGCTGTGCATGTTGGGAAAGATAACCATCAATGCACATTAATGAGGCTTTGGTGGCATAATTGGAGATGTTGAGTATAAAGTAATTCTTGATGGGTTTTTCTAGCAAATTAGCTCTTGCAAACTTTGCACTTGGATTTAGGAAGCTTGTTCAGGCATTCATTAATGCATGTTTGCATCTCACAAATAGCTGGTTTCTGTCCTACACTAAAGAGCTCTGGATGTTCAATGAGTCTCTAGAGTGTATCACACATAGTATTAATCTACATGTAGGAAAGGAAACTTGTATGGTGATCTCAGATGGTATTGCATTGTTTCTCTCTACTTTTAAAAATATGCCTTAAATTCAGTAATTTATAATGATAAATCTCACTTCCAAATAAAAACATTTTAAATAGGGTGGTGAACACACAATACAATATACATATATAGAATTGTACACCTGAAACCTATATAATTTTATTAACCAAGGTTGCCCCAATAAATTCAATTAAAAAGTAAAAAATATAAAAAAATAAATTTATTTTTAAATTTTATATTGGCTAAATATGACCTTTTAACCATAGCCAGCAATTTTATATTTTAGGATTTACCTTCATTGTTAAATCTAATTCTTCATCAATACAAAACCTTTTAATTCTCCATTTTAAGCAATTTTTGTGATCCAGGTTAGGTAAATTTATTTGATATATGGTCACTTTGTTCCTATTATGTCAGAGGTATGTAGAAAACATATTGCTAACTGGAAGTGTTACACAATGTTTTAAAAAATAATTTTAGTATAATAAAAATTTTAGAGCATTTTCTTGCTCAGTTTAAAAGAAGAATCTAGTTAATGGAATCTGTGAGTATATCACTTGCTTTGTTTTCAAAACTCATTTATGGTTATGATTTAATATTGAAAAATATACTGAAATATATTAGCATTCAAATATTCTCAGAGCTAAGCAGTCATGTGCTCTGTGAACAATTTTGAGATCTCAGGTATAAGAGCATGAGATGTCACAGAGCGTCTGAGTCCAACCTATTTTTGGCTCATATCTGCCGAAAGAAAGGCCCTCAGCAGGAGATAGAAATCATTCTTTTATTTTTCTTTTGCTCTTGATCTACCCTCTTGACACACTCATCTTTCCAGATAGCAGTTTTCGCATCTTATTTTTATTTGTAAATTATTTCAGTATTCTATACCACACAGTTTTGTCAGACTACTTTTGATAAAAATTTTATTTGAGAAGAATCATTATTGGATTTACTCATACACAAATAGTACTAATGACTTGTCCTGAAAAAAACACTTTGAATTAGTCACAAAGTCCAAAGGTCATTATCCTTTAAAAAATAACAAAGACAAAATACGAGCAATGTTCTAATTCATGATTATAATTAAATTAAACTTTGCTTGTGGACAGAAACAGGAAGGCTATGAAACATGAAAGCAGATGCCAGTTTGCTAGGGACTTGGGTACAGTTTGTGCTTCATTTGGATTAGAAATGATTTTCAGGTAATAAAACGCCTTACTAACATTAAAACAAACAAAAAACTTGAGTTTTATTACTGTCAAACATTAAAAAGTCTAAGGAACCACGAGTAGGGCTTGTCTTATATGTTTGTCTTTACAACTTTATTGAGATACATTTCATATACCATATAATTCACCTTTAAGTGTACAATTCAGTGGCTTTTATCATATTCACAAAGTTGTGCGACTATCCTCACAATCTAATTTCAGAAGATTTTTATTGCCCCAAAGGAAACTCCATACACACCGGTAGCCATTGTCCATTCCTGCTTTTCCCTGCCTCCCAGCCCCCTGCGCTCCCTGACACTCATGCCCTAGGCAACCATTAATCTAATTTGTGTCTCTATGGATTTTCCTATTTTGCATATTTCACGTAAATGGAATCATGCAATGTATGCTTTTCTGTGATTTCTGTCACTTAGCACAGTGCCTCCAAAGCTGACCTATGTTGCAGCATGTTATCAGTCCTTCTTCATTCTTTTTATTATTGAATAATATCCCATTGTATCAATATACAGTGTATTGTTTGTCCGTTTACCAGTTAAGGGACATGTGGGTTATTTCCATTTTTTGCCTATTATAACATTCATGTACAAGTCTTTGCATAGACCAATGTTTTTATGATAGAAATCCCTATTTCCAAGTGACCCAGGGAACACTAACCAGACAAAATAAAGACACACCTGAACACATCATAGTCAAACTGTGGACAACCCAAATAAAGAGAATATATTAAAAGCAGCCAGAAAAAAACAAACACACATTATAGGCTGGAAAAAAAATGATTAGAATCAAGGCTGCCCATTTATATCAAGTTATTGAGTGGATTTATTACAGGTATACATGCAGTCTAAAAATATTATAAACTTATTTTTAATAACTAATGGGAAACTTTCTCAGGTGACTCAAATGTCCTATGCGTTATTAGGGATAGTGGCTACACAGATACACACATTTATCAAAATTCACAAACTACACATTAAGATCTGTATTGTAGGTAAATGTATGTCAATTAATAAAACTATGAGAGATTAAAAAGGAGGAGTATGCCCAGCCGGTGTGGCTCAGTGGCTGAGCGTCAACCCACGAACCTGAACATCACCCTTAGATTCCAGGTCAGGGCACATGCCCGGGTTGTGGGCTCAATCCCTGGTAGGGGGCGTGCAGGAGGCAGCCAATCGATGATTCTCTCTCATCATTGATGTTTCTATCTCTCTCCCTCTCCCTTCCTCTCTTTGAAATCAATAAAAATATATTTAAAAAATAAAATAAAAGGAGGTGTATGGAATGAATGCAATAAAAAGAATAGTAATATTCAGAAGCAGCCCATAGTTTATCTACATGTTTCTGAAAGCTGAAACAGAAACACATGAGGCATTCATCAAAGGATGTAAATTAAAGGCAACTAGACATGATTCAAAAGTCAGCAAAGTGTCTGCTGTACCTTAATACTGTAAAGCAAATATAATTTAGATGAAATTACAAGAAATTCATACTAATGGGAATTTGTTAGGGAAAAACAAAATGACAAAAACATAAATAAAATGTTAATTATAAGTTCTCTGAAAACATGATTCAATTGAATTAACACATAAAGTACCTGAACATTAACTATATTTAGTTGTACAAAAATCTAGAAAACAAAGCCTCTAATAGATCAGAAACTGATATGAAATGTGTCTCAATCTCAAAATTGTTTTAAAATAATGTCCAAGGAAATAATTATTGTTATTGGACATGGCAATTGATTATAAATTTATACAATGACTATAAAATAAAAAGGTAATATTTCACTGAATATTAATTACTAAAGAGAAAGATTTACTAATTCTTCTGGTAAATGATTAAATCGCTGTTTCTTTTTTCCTTTTTTATTGGGGTATAATTGACATACATTATATTAGTTTCAGATCGGCAACATAACGATTCAATATTTGTATATGTTGCTATTGCTTTTATATTCTTATTTTAATAACTATCCCTTCAAGGTATAGAAAAAAACGCATTTGTGGAAGACAGTCTTTAAAATATGAGAAATGCAAATATAGTAACACAAATTACCACAGCTCTCTAAGGTGTTACTGTTAAGTTTTTGTTTATTTTCTCAAATCTAAAAAAAGTGCATTCAGCACATGCGTATATCTTACGGAATTGGACTCACGCTTTTTGATGCAGGTTTTCCTCCAGCTGGGAACTTAGCTTCTGTGTTTTCAGAGGAGTGCTTTTCTCTTTCCCAGCCCACGTGACTGATGGGAAAATCCCACATCCTTGGCCTCAAGAGTGGGCACCGGGTTAAACTAGCAAATTGCAGTTTTCTCTGGGATATTCCCTACAGAATTCTTTAAACCTTCTTACAGTAGGACTCTAGGAAGGGAAATTCTTGCCATGATGTTTGCAAAGCCAGCTGGTATAAACTTGGAGTTTTTGTGGGCTTCCCTGACCCATGGAAAAAAATGCATTCGGCCAATACTCAGGGCCAGAGGGCCAGAAAGGACAAGGGAGCAGAGCACTCAGACGTCTGCTCAATGGCAGACACATGGCAAGTGTGTCTGAGCTACAGCTCTGCTTCTCTAGGACTGTGTATATTTGTGTGTTTATAACGAAAGCAATCTTTCAACATTTTCCCCCAAAATGTGGCAAGTTGTTTTAAGAGTACCCAATTAAACACCATTTTCAGCTCAGCTATATGTTAAAAATCTGGGTGTGCTGTCCACATCATTGACTTGAGTTACCCCTGTTAGCCTCATATTTCAAGTGCACATACATGATCTCCAGTTTGCAATGTCTTTATTTAATACATTTTTTCAAACGATAATTAATAGTAAAGGAGTAATTATTTTTAAAACAGCTCAAGTTGACAAAAATTCTTTTCTTGACCAAATTTTAGTCAGGTTTCTGAGTCTTCTAGATCCATCTCTGCACTTCACTGTTAAATCCAGTTTTAGCAAAGGCCCTGCTAAGTCGCTTTAGCATGAACCCTCCGCCCTTGATGTGAGGTTCCCCTTGGTATGTCGTCAGGTTCCTGATTCTCCTGCATTCCCTGGGTGATGTCTGATCCCCCTGGCCTGTCTTCATCAAGAATCCTGTTAGGCTGCTTTAGCCAGAATGTCCCTGTAGCCACGATATTTCCTCTTAGTAATTTCCTACCCACTGACCCCCATACTGCTCCTTGCCCGGCCTCTCTTTGGTACTAAGCCCAGCCTCTCTCCTCCACTGGAAACCTCTATTGTAGTGATGCTTATACCTACTACAATGGTCCTGAATAAATCTGCCTCACCACCTTTAACAAATGTCATGACTAATTTTTCTTTCACCATGTATTAACATAGCTTCACTAGTCTTTGATTATTAAACCTCTTAATGGAAAACTTTAATTCTGGTTATTATGGGAGAAGTTTCGTAGTTCTAATAAAACATATTAATGAATGATGTCTGGTATGAGTCAGACGTATAAGATCGTGATGAACAGTACGAGTGTGGGAATCGGGCAGGCTGGGCATGGCCTCATACACAGTAACCTTCCTTAAATTACGTAACATCTTTGATGTTCAGTTTGTTCGCTTGTGAATGGCACAAAAAGAACTTCTGCGAGGGCTAAATCAGATAGCATAGGAGTGGCAGAACCAGCTTTTTGCTGAACTAATATCCCATCCCCCCCTTCCTCCTTTGGTAATAAACGCCAGGTTTGAACGAGCCACATGGACAGCCAGTGAGCTCCTCCTCTGCAGTTGTGTGACCACTGCCTTCTATTTCACGGAATATCAGCAGAGGGGATGTGCAAAGCTTCAGGTCATGTAGTAGAAAGTAGGGCGCCCTCCCCAGGTCTCTCCCCATTCATGTGCATAAACATATATTTAAATATTATATATGTATGTATGTATATGTGTGTATATATTACTTACATGGTATATGAAATAGTATCCTTAAAAACTAGTACCTCCTAATATTTAGAAGGCAGCCTGTAGTCGCATTTATTTCTACGGTGAGTGATGTGTGAACCACAATCAGGAACTGAGAAATTCCTCAGAGGTCTGATCTGAAGCATAGCCATTATGAATTGCCCACACATTGAAATTTAACATCTCCTCCCCATGGAAAACTCAAGGAATTAGTACTCAGCATTATTGGATCAGAATTTAAATACAAGATTTAGCCATGACTTTAACACAATTTAGGTTGTAAATGATAAGATATTACGTACCCCGATTATACTACATAAATAATGGATAGGAAGAATAACTGTAGAGAAAATTATTGTACCAGTAATTTAAAAAGACCTAATTTGCTATAATCAGAGGGGGAAAAAGTTCTTTAAGGCAACCTTGTCTACACTGCTAAATGGATTGGGATTTTAAAGAAAAACAACTTCTGAGTAAAATTACTCTCTGCAAGTCCATAAATGCTCCATAATTTTTCAGAGAAATATATTATCTAAGTGGATAATTAAGCTATAATTATATTTCAGCTACTATTGCTAAGCCATTGGGAGATTAAAAAATAGTTTAGACATTATATATCAGGTAGACTGGTATTGAAGTATTTATTTCTAGTGATTAAAAACAGGCATTTAAATTATTAGTTAATTTATATTATCAGTGGACACAGGGTTACAAAACTGAGAAAGAAGATATGTAATTGTTTAGTGAGACATAATAAATAAATGCTTATCTTCGGCAATGCTAAATGAAGAAAGAATGAGCTCTAAAATAAATATAATAATTATTTGCATATGAGTAGATGGCCTTATAAATAATATTGGCCAATGTTAAACAACTAATGAAAAATGTCATTAAATGACAGTTTTGGCAATGTTACAGTCTCATCTAAATCATGTTAACTCTTTTCTCTGCCTCTCCCTTTTAAGCCACACCTCCCTTTTATAACCTGACTTTTGGCCACACCATTGGAGACAAACTCTTCCTTCAGAGATCAAAAATGATGTCTTTGTGGCCAAAGTGAATTTAAAAATTTTAGTTCCAGTTTACTTCTCTGAAGCATGTTGTCAAAACCCGCTCCTCCTTGAACTCGTGCACCTCCACTTTATCTCTGTTCCCTGGAACTCCCCTTCCTATTCTTGTCTTCCTCTCTCTCTTCTCCAAAGACTGCCACTGCCCTTTCCTGTCCTCCTGTCCCCTCGCCTGGCTTCTGTGGTTCTCAGACTCGCTCTGTTCACTGACATCTTTGAGACTCTGATGAACTATGGCCCTTCTCCCAGAGAAAAAAATAAACACACCAAGTTGTAAGTGCAACTTTTGGAGGTTCATGAACGCCCCAAAAGCTGCGTGTAGATGTTCCTGATTAAGACACTCTGTTCCGTAAGCTTTTTCATCAATTCTCATGGCTCTCAGGACTATTATGTGCTGGCGAATTCCATAGTTCTTTCCTAGTTCAGTCCCATAGCTCTAACAATAGCTTCAACTTGCAATGGGGCAGCCCCATGGGAAGGTCAGGCTGATACCTCCAACCCAGCATGTACCCCTAAGGGAATTTGCCACAGTCTCCCCACTACAACTCTCTGTCTTGGATGATGACCACATATCTACTAAGAAATATATTCATCCTTGATACGTCTCTCTCCTTACCCTATAATATACAATAAATCTATAAATAAATGTATTTTGTTTCTCTAAAATAGTGCTTCTTACTTTTGTTTGTTTCTGGCTGCCATCATCACTGCCTCCTCTGAACCAGCTCTCTGCACCTGCTGTATCACTACAGTAGCGTCTTCTCTTCTTCTGGGAGTCTCCCTCCTCGGAGCCACAAGATTGGATCATTTTAACTTGTTTAACAAGACTTCAATAGTTCCCGGTTGTCTACACAATTAAAAATGGAAAGAAAGAAAATACATACTAGTCACCTACTTGATGTGCTGGGTACAGTACCACATACTTTACACACATTGCTTTGATGCTAATAACTAGTACAGTGAGGATTTAACTGGACCCTCTCTAAGACTGGGCTCTTTCTACTGAATCTCACAGCCTCGGTGAATTCCAATCCAACCGTAGTGTAGATAAACCTTCGGAAGCAGACCCAGCAGGGCAGACATGGGCATCTGCCTCCCAGCAGTCACCTCTAACTCTTTTATTTCTTGCCCTCTTCCTCCTATGGAAAAGGCAGATACACCTTTTCTGTCTTCCACCCAGAAAAAAATGATCACATGACTGGGTTTCAGACAAAGAAACCCTGAGGGTCTCCTGGACCCTATTCTCTCTGGTGATTAAGACAGAGAGGTATCTAAAGAGATACACTTTCACTCCCTTACTGACCTTTTTGCTTTGGTCATTATAAGAACACAATGTCTTAAACTGCAGAGGCCACCATTTGACCACAAGGTGACTAGCCCGAAGATGAAAATCACCCCTCTTATGTTGGAGGGAAAGGATGGAAAGTGCTTAGATTCTTGATGATGTCAGCAACCCCCCGGACCAAGTCTGGACTGCTGTTTGAGCAAATAATAAATGTGGGTTTTTTTTTTTTGCATGGTTTAAGCCCAGTGTTAGTGGTTTTCCTGTTATTTGTAGCATAAACCATAGCAAATGACAAACTACTATTCCAGTCTCATCTATTTTAATGCCTGCCAGTGTGCCACATCTGCAAATAGAATTAAATACCCTTTCCCAAACATGATAAGCATTTTTACAGCTACATTTTTTGTAGGAGAGCTTCCGGCCCTGGTCCTTACCCCATACTTATTTTTCTGAATGGCTCACTTCTTTGTTTCCTTGGATATGCAGTGAAATCTCGCCTCTTTTGAATCTGTCCTCGTTATGATCAAATCCCAGTGTTGGGATTTGTTCACTGGGAAACAAAATTGGGAGGAGGGCTTATGAAATTGTATTTGTTTGCATAACTGTCAACCTTCTTAGATTCTGTCTCCTCAAGGATGAGAATTGTACTCATGTGTTTCTCCAGTGTAACAGGTGCCCCTATTAAAAACACCAGAAGTGCTAGAGAAATACATACATTCAAAAGTTTTAGTCATCTTTGCGGGTTCATGTTAACTCTTCCCATTTGGAGGGGAAGTGCAGTATTTCATTTTCAATAGGTCAAAATTATTTCAAAGAAATTTTCTAGGTCATTTTCTAGGATAATCCATTTCTAATGGAATTGAATATGAACCTGTCATAATAAAATGGATATATTTAAGAGGAAATTCCCTTTCTCTGAAATACATGGGGATCTCTGGGTTTTGGTTTTACATCAAGATTATCAGCTGCTTTGTCCTTAAATGTGCTTCCCCTGAAACTCCAGACAGGATCAGGTAGGTAAGCTTCCTATTGTACTCCTCTGCTTCCTTTCTTACAAGATTTAAAATTTATCGCTTATTTAAAATTGCATCCTTATTGTTGAAAGTATTACAGATGTCCCCTCGTTTTCCCCATTGGCCCCTTCTCTTCTACGCCACAACCGCCTCCACCCCCAGGCCTTCACCACGCTATTGTCTGTGTTCCTGGTTATGCATATAAGTTCGTTGATTAATCTCTTTATCACTACATTTTAATAGCTATTTAGTTTGTCTTCCTCATTAGATTTTAAGCTCCTTGAGGTCAAGTACATGGTCTTATTTACTTTTATTTCACCCACATTTTGCACAAAGCCTGGCTTATACTTACTAGCATTAGAATATCTTTCTTTTAAATTTATTCATAAGATATATTATCAAAATTTCATCTTTACTACTCTAAGTTTAAAGTTTTTTTTTAACATTCAAAGGCAAATGTGCCCATATAGCTATTCCATAATTGCATGCATTGAGTAGCTTTCCAGAAAAGTCTACTTAAAAGAATATTCCATAGTTTTGTTACTAATTCAGCACATATGCTTTTAGGAGAAGTACAGGACTGAGTTGGCAATGTTGTCAATCACCCAGGAAAGGGTGGCTCAGACAAGACAGGACTAAACCTCCCCCTGGAGACTGCACCCTAGCTCTGCAGGACATTAAGCCCCCGCCAATTTCTATAATCTTCTCAAAGATTGCAAACCTCATCTCCCCAGGGTTTACAATCTCTGACAGTCTGTAAATCAGCAGGTATCAATTCTGCTTCTAATTTGTAATTACTGGGTCCACATCCTAACAAGATAGATCAGACATTATTGAGATTGACTTTATTTAATTAGCAGGCATGCTTCTTCCTAAATATAAAATAGTACAGTTCTACATATAATGTCATGAAGACTTTAGGTTGCTTTTTTGTTTTTTCCCCCCGATTGTTCTAAGATATGCTTGCTGGGTCTACATTCTACTACAGCCTATTATCACTAACATTAATAATGCTTGATTCTACGCATATTTTTAGAGAAAATTTGTTTTTGCTAGAAAAGAAGCAAGGAGAGCAGGCTATAGAATGGAGACTGTCAGATCTTGAATTCTTACCCCTTCTCTGAGAACAGTCCCTATTATTAATGTATATTATTATTTCATGTATGTCAGAAAAGGAGACAAACAGTCAGAGGCAGGAATTTCTCCCTAATTCACTCTGCCTAGCCAGCAAAATGTAACGCAAAATTATTCAGGGGAAAAAATACAATTTTCTGTCATCTCTGCCATACACTGATAACAAAGCTACAGGCTAATATGTTTTGATATTTTTGTCACTTGTTTATCATGTGACCTTTCATGCTATCATTAATATAGCTGAGGGACAGAGCAGATACATGGAAATAAGGGTGTGGAGAAGTCAGATTGCTTCTCCAGCAACCAATGGTCAGTCACAGCAATTTATGCGCTCCTGCGGTAGAGCCCCGGCAGAAAAGAGGAGTTGTTATTAAAATTTGATATTACTGTCTAGGTCCTGCCACCTAGAATTTGCAACTTTTAGCAATGATGGGAATACTGGAGGGTTAATAAATTTCCCTTTGAATTATGATATTAATACAATACAATGTGCCTGTTCAGATATTCAGAGCATATATATGAAAAAAATGTATCCAAGACATTTGAACATTGACTATTAGTCATATTCTGATTTGGTAAATCCAGGGAGCGTGTTAAAATATGATTGCTAAAATTGCTCTGCTTGTGTTCAGCAAGAACTGTTGATATTTTTAAAGTATAGATGAACCGGAATAATTTGTGGGACTGTGGACTGTGGTATGGACACCTGAAAGTTTAATACATCTTGTGTTTGCTTTGATGATAAATGACACCTGGTTTAAATTTGCATGCAGCCTAGCACCATTTCTGACAATGGTCTAGTTTTTATGTTGTCCGTGGAGGCCAGACTGTTAAAATTCCAATATAAAACTAATTTATACTTGACATTAATGAGTTAAGAAATGTTTTATATAGTACATCAGGGTAGGGAAAGAACTTTACAGGGATATACTAAAATCAAATTATGTCTGAATACTACCATTATGTACAAAGATGAAAAATTCCATTTCCAATTCTTAGCTAAGCCCTAGAACAAAACTCTATATTTTTAATGTTTATATTAAGGCAACCATTTTGCTTCTTCCTGCACCAGAGAGAAATATGATAATATTAAGTATTAACATTTTAATAGTATGCACATCTGTTAAATGTTATGAAAGAAATTATGGGGTTTTGTTATAAAATTACTAGTATTAGTCTAAACTATCTTATTAAACAAAATATTATTCAGTATCTTTGAAGAATATTTAAAAATACAAATAAATCAGAAAGTGACCTTTCATAAGAAAGAAAACACAAGTAAGGGTGACAGTTTTATATAGAAGAATTGTTAAGTAGGTCCCAGAGAGACTGTGAACATGTACCGTCATTTCTTAAATCTTATTTTAATATGTATTTTGTAAGTAACAGAGCATTTTTAGGCGTGAAATCATTATTTATTTACTAAGTGGATAAAACTGCCAGCCTAATGGTTTTAAAAAAATAATTTTATTTTGAATTTTCCTTATTTTTATGTTTATCTTAATAGTGTGGCAAAATAAAATAAATTTCATACTTCAAACCAGCTTTATAAGTAAAAATAATTTGTGTATTTTGTTGGGAATATATTCTACTTATAATTTGATTGCATTCTATTAGAAATATTTTATTTCATGTTTATGTTATGAATTATGATTTAAACTTGTGTGCACCTGTGAAAAGATGATCATATCATAATCAAATGTAGAACATTTTAATAAAATAGTATGTGAGTAAAACGATGTTAATTAATAGAGAATTTCAGGAACATGTTAGTTTTATAAATCATGGAATTTATTTCATTGAATGGTTTCTAACAAACTTTATTAACAAAGAGCATTTGAGTTTTAGAAGATGGCACATGAATATATTTTAATATAATGTTCAAGTCTCACTTCGTATCTTTTCATTACACTGTACTCAAGCAAGGATTTGCTAAGGCAAATTTTCATATGAATTCTCTGTCACGACACAGAACTTTGCCATGGGAGAGCAGGGCCAGTTGGAGGGTTAGAGCAGATTCAGTGTGTGCCTGGCTCATCCCCCTGAATCCCATGAACAGATGATTCACCAAGTGAATTTTACAAAATTCCATTTTTCATTTATATCACAGGAGGGCGAGAAGCTGCTTATGAAAAGAAAGTGGAACAGGTTGGGGAAAAGAAAATGAATAGGAAAGTCTCTACTTTCCAAAGGCAAATAGCCGGCATATGAGGCAAAGACATCCGAGAAGTTTGTTAGGTCATTCCAGGAGGGAATTCTAAAAGGCTTCTACATAAGTGCTTGCCTAATTACCATTTAACGTAGTTTATGGAAATAGGCTCTGTCATTAGCATAATTGAAAGGAGTTTATGCTTTTTCCTAGCACATGAATCTTATCATCAAAGAAAATATTATACTGATTCTGTGGAAAATTTTTAAAAAGTTGCTTATTGCTATGTAGACATATTTTGTTTTTTTGCTGTTGTGAGTAGAGGATTGATGGTGCGGTGCAAAGCTAAATACAAGACCTAGATCCTAAGTTAAGCTTCCACACACAGCTTCAGTAGAAAATATGTCCTGCTTTCATTGTAATTGTAACGTTATTATAAAGCTATGAAATTAAAGCTTTCCCCCCCTCAATTCTGTGATAGTGTGCTTAGCAGAAAACAGTGATTTCCAGCCTGGTATTCCTGTTTGCATGTAAATAAAGCCAGAGTCACAAACAAAGCCAACAACCTTACATACTTGCCTTCAGTGGTAAGGATGGAAAGCCTGCCTGCTACCCATCAGCAAGTGGTTGCTATGGTTACAAGGTCAGGAAATATGCCTTTTCCCCAGTTGTCCAAGGCTTGCACATGTCACTTTTGAAACTATGAATTTTATATACAGGTCAGGAGATGCATACCAAAGAAATAAACAGTGAACTGGACCATAATGACAGCTAACGTTCAAACGTCCTTGGGTTTTTAAAATATCTAGCCAAACGCGTTCTGTTATTTTGAATGCATTGGGTTTTGTTTGTTTATTTTTTATATATGATTTCTGAGCAATTATTTTTCTCTAATGAAATGTTTTGTGGTAGCTTCAAATTATATCTCATTAATGTAAGCATCCATCAATAACTTGTTTCAGAAAAGCATTAGCTTTTTCTCTTGCTAAAACTACTTTAAATGCCAGATATGGAATATCATAAAAATATAATGTCATGGAACTTGTGAGCATAGTATAAAAACTGCTCTATGGAAAAATTATTATTGTTATGTTTATCTCTAAGTGACCTAGGGCTTAAGCTATTAACAAGTGGAGTGTTCTTTTTAAAAAAGAATAAATGCTTTTATGCTCATAACACTAAATTTGTGAGCTTTTAAAAATATTTTGTTTAAAGGCAAATTAAAAAGAAGCAAATTACTAAAAAATTCTTATTTGTGAATCAATGAAAAAATTGTGGGGTAATTTAGTGGCAGACCTCTCGAGGGAATTAGTGCTGGCAGCATTTAAAGCAGGTCAAGGAAATTTGGTTATAATTGTTTAAGCATTGGCTTTATTTAAAAAAAATTCTTCCATGATAATTTGTTGCTAGTTTTCTATTAATACTAAATTAATATTTACATTAAATATTAATGTAGGTATGACTTTTAGTTTAGAGAAATGATCCTTATTATCTCCTTACTTTAAAATATGTGCCATTTCCTGAACACTAGAAAAAAGAAAGATTCCAACATTTCATATTTCAAATGAAATGATGCAGTATTATTTACAAAGTACCATATAATTGTTTCAATGCAAATGTGCTTTACAGAAATGCTTTACCTGTGTCAATACACATCTCTGTACCCTCAGTCCTTATCTGTAGGACTCCAGGGGATGCCTCTCCTTTTGAAGTATGACTAATGTGTGTCATTTAAGTAATAAGGTATAGTTTGCCATATATCTCATATTATAAGCGACTATCAGGCAAATGTGATTAAATGGTACTATAAGAATCATATGGAACTTTACAACTGATATTTTTCTTTTCATAATAGAATCACTGATTTTGTATATCTTTTCTACTTGAAATGGATTTTGTAATATATGAATTAATACTAAAGCTTAAAATATAGTTCTCAAATACAATGGAAAACAATATTTGCCTTTTTTTCCTTTCCTGGAGTACTGCTTTTGTTCAAATTAACATTTTCTTTTCTTTCTTCAGTCTCCTCTCTCTCTGTCCCTTTCTCTCTCTTTCTTTCTTTTGGGTCAAGAAAGATTAGCCCTTACCTTGATAACAATCCTTCTTTTTTTTTAAACTGAAAGCAGCATTCAAATGAGAAACTAAGTACATTTCTTTTCAACAGGCAATTTACCCCATGATGAGATATGCTTTCACTTATTTTTCTTTGACACTCTAGCATCTAGCAGCACAGCAGGTATCTGGAGGGTAGGCTTCAAGTAAAGGATAACTCCATTCTTACATTAATAGATGCCATTGTAAGACTATGTCATATTATTGTTGCATTTAGTTCCTTTAATTGTGCTTTTTAAATTATACATGATAAGCTGATTCAGACAAAGCGAGAGAAATATCAAAATCAATTCTTTTATCATTATGGTTCTATTTATACACATCTGCTTACATATTATGCACTAGCTGTTCTCTAGGCATGATTCTTTGAAATTAAAATATTCTGGACCATGTTATTTATATATAGCAGGGCTCAAATTATTTAAACTTCACTGAAGGGACACTGTATGTATTATATTTGTCTTATGGGGACAGAAAATACTCCAGCAAATATAAAGCATTGTATTCTATTTCTCAATATTAGAGATTTTGCTGTTTTGCAATGAAAATATAAATATATCTGCTCACCAAAAATACCCTTTGAAGTGGTCGTAGTTTACACAGCATTGTTAATGCTAGTGTTCTTTCCTTCCTTCTCTTTGCATAGTTTCTCCGAAAGACTATTTCATGCTATCCCTTGAGCCTCTCCCCTTCTTTTTGGTGACCTTTCTGTATGGCCAAATGAGTGCAGGGTACATGTCTTGTGGGCTGTGTGCAACCTCACCCATTAACCAGCCCCCAAACCTTTGATGTGAACCATCAGCCCCACGATTTCTGTGGTTCATTCATTTTTGTGTTTCTCTAACGATCTCTGCCCCAGCTCTGAATCCCGCCTTTATTGTACACAGAACTCACAACAGGCAGACTTGTCTTTCATTTCCTTGCTGTACTTTGTCCTGTGGTACGGCTTTTGTTAGTATTGATGCAAACATTACCATAAACCACCACCTAGGGACCAGAAACAATTGACTAACTGTTTTCAAATCCAATACACTTAAGTTGATCAGACACAAAGTTTAAGTACAGTTAGCTATCACAGCCCTGATTCTGTGTGGTCCTGGTCTCTCTAGGCTACAAAATAAAGGTCAGAGGAATGCGGATGCTTATGTCAAGACAGCCTGCAGTAAAATGTATTCCAGAGCTGGATGAATATTGGACCAAGGACTCATTCCTTTACTTCTTCATCCTAAGAAGTGCCGATTCTGACTCCTGGTCTATTTTACATGATTTTCTCTCTATTGCTTTAAAACCTCATTCTTAATAAGAAAAATGGGCAGGCATGGAGTAAAAAGCAACTCTTATGAATGACTTCAGATTTTGATGAAATGTGTATTTCGAATTGACACATGTTGAAATTGTTCACTTAGATTCTAAATTGCAAGCTCACCATCCCCATTGGACTAATTATAATAACTGAATGTGCCTTAGCTTGCAGCAGAATTACAGCAGAAGCTCTGCTGTAAATACAAAACTGGGCCTGACCCTGATAGTGCAAGGAGCAGAGGCCCGGTCACTCTCTTTTTAAGCCTGTGATATCCTATAGTCAAGTCTTTGTCCAAAAGGCCATGCAGATTTTGTTTCCCAGATGATGCTTCAAAGATGTCAGCGCAATATCTGAAGTTTTTTCCTAAAACAATCGATTGAGAAATTGGGAAATTAAAAACAAAAAGGTTAGGGAATTGAGGCTGACTTAAAGCACCTACTATTTCTCAACTCTCTAGTTGCATATTAAATATACAAAATACTTCAATCAAATTCCTAATTACCTTGTTAAATGTTCTAATGCTTTTAAAAGGCCATATTTAAAATATTAATAGATGCTCTTAAGAATATACATTGAAATCTTAGTATTTCTTTGAAATAAGGGTTTGGGTAAGTATAACATCATTATACCACAAAAGGTTTTTCTAAGGATATAGATTTACGAATTGCTATTTTGACTAGAACAGCATCATGAAGGGAATATAGCTGTGTGATGTATGAGCTCTGGGTTTGTTTTTTCTACAGATAGAACAAAAAATAATTCTATAGACAGTTCAACATCTTATTTTGTTTTTAAAATAACTGTATTTCCAGTTATTTAAAGGTAGTATTTATGCCTATTAAAAGTAAGCTTTAAAATAGACAGTAGAAAATTAAATTACATTATGATACTGTGCATGATGTTTTTATCTATATTAAAATATTTTTGTATTCTACATATACATCTATAATTTATAATATTCTACATATTTAAATAACACTTTAATAGCTCTGTGAATTTAATTTTACTAAAATCCTATATTTGAGATATTTTCCTGTGTATTTTTTTGCATTAATAAGTGAACTAAAATTACTATTTTATAAAATTATATTTATTACATTTACATTATAACTAAATTTATTGAGGCTTATTCAACCATTCTTCTTTAGACAGCTTCACCAAGTTCAATTCGTATCACATACATATGAGAAAGGCAAAATGATTTAAGTCAAGAGCTCACTATGTCATACCCTTCTTGACATCATTTTATTTTTTAACCACCTTCCAATGGACCATATAAGATATATAGAGGTTGGTGGTTTAGGTGACTGAATTTATGTATGGAATCTCTTGCTGAGTTGCCAAATAATTGTATTCGGAAAATAGATTTGGTAGGTTAAGTGAAATCATTAACCAACTGAAAATGTTTACATAAGAGTCCCATAATATACACAAATTTTTGAAATAAGTATTTCCCATAATTAATAATTTGATGTGGCTAAGCTATAATTAAAGGCCTTAAAAATAAATAGCTATAGTAATAATTTATAGTTAAATGTTTCAACAAGATCCATGATAAAATGTATTGTTTATTCTGGTGATTATAATGGCAATAGTAAAAATTTTAATTTCACAAATAGATTCAAAGTAAAATATTTTAGTTCAACTAGGCATTCAGTCTATCTGTTTAATATATAATTTGCATGTGATTACTTGATGAGATGATCCACTTACAACATACTTATGAAATTAAGAGTGGTACACTAAGGGAAAGAATAGTCAGATTTTTTTTATGAAAATAAATATTGGGGTACTTGACTCAAGCAGAAATTTGTGTATGTATTTTTTAGAAAAACTTCTAGTAAGGATTATATATTTTTTTCAAATAATTTTTAGACAACTTCATACCATAGAAAACATGGCAATATGTATTTTTTCTTAGTGTTGTTAAATCATGTGAACCTGTAGAATGTAATAGCATAACAATTCCTGCAAATATTTTCTAAGAAAATAAATGACAGTTTTAGTCATTTTTATGAGATTATTTTATTGCCCCAAGTTAGCCATATGCTTAATATTCTCTATCAATTTTTAGCTTATCTTCAAAAGTAACAATTGAAATGGAGGAAAATGGAAAGATTCACCCTTCTATTACTCATGTAGGCCTCATTTCCAAATGATTCTTGATCATTTTAAATATTATAGCTCTTAAAAATGTGCTGAAGTTGGTTATCTGAGATTGAAAGAATTCTTAGTGAGGAAAGCTGATTTTTATCTCAGCAACTGCACCAGATGAACTCATCAGAATTCCGAACCACAGCCACGGGGGGAAATATTGGAGAAGAGTTAAAAGAAGATAAATGGAAGGGAGAAGATGCACTTAGGTGTGAAGTGGACACATACACTTTCATTCAAACCATCTGGCTCCAAGTAATGACCATGGGTCAAGTTCATAACTCTGCCAAGAACCGGATGAGCTGCCAGATAGACAAACAGGAACGGGACGCAGTTCATGTTATGCGGACGAACCAGGAGTCAGTGCAGAAGCCTGTTCTTGTGTCGTGATGAGGTGGTTGCTTATTCTGAAACACAAAGTCTGTTTTCAGAAATATGAAACATTCCTGATATTTCAGACAAACTGAAACCCCTTCAGTTTGACTTTGACTTTGTCCTCAGATCTCCGAGATTTTAAACTCTTCTATTTCCTACTCAGAAACCAAACTCTCACTATTCTAGGGGTGTGTCTACAACAATAATTTTCACCTAATAACAGTGAACAATTTCTAAATTGTTTTAAATTAGCAAATGAGTCAAGCCAGGAATCAAAACTTGTCACCATATGTTTTGAGTTCAGAAAGCATGGCACAGTATTTTTCTCTGTCATTGACCCTTCTTCAGTCATCCTATCAAGTACTGAAACTGAGATTTAAATTTTGTCTCCTCTTTGCAATAGATATATCACATAAATTTGTATACCAATTGATAAATATTGATTAGCTTTTGCAGACTTTCATTTATAATTTATGAAAAAAATTAAACTAAATAATCAGACAACAGTCTTCTAGTAAAGTCTTAGCTCACACCAGGATAGGAAGGCTAACCTACAGATAATTATATTTTCCTAATGTAACACAAAGATAAAGACAGCTTTCATCTTTTCTGATTTAATCTCTTTATTAAAATCCTGTTTCCATATGTTTACATTTTGTGAATGAGGAAACTCTGAGTGGTGCTGAATTGTTCAAGTTTGTGATACCAGGACTCAACCTAGGATGCCTGACCAGACCACAGATTTTTACACATAATCACACCAAATAAACAGAATAGAAAAATTAGATTTTAAGGCATGCATGGCAAATCTTTTATAAATTGTTAGATTGTAACCTTGCTGAGGATTAAACACAGCAATTAGTACAAAGTTGGTAGTTAGTAATTTTAAAACCAATCAATAAATAATCAGTCATTTGCAAAGTTGGGGGAAAGTAGGTTTACAGTTGCAAGTATGCAAAACTGAGAGTTTATTCTTGCATTATTATTAATTATTGTGTTATTTTCCATATGAACAACTATAAACCTACTTTTGCCCCACATTGTATTGTAAACAATTAAGTGAGGCTTTTGTTTGTTTGTTTGTTTGTGTTAATATGTCTTTATTGATTTCAGAGAGAGGAAGGGAGAGAGACAGAAACATCAATGATGAGAGAGAGTCATTGATCGGCTGCCTCCTGCACGCCCCCTGCTGAGTCTCGAGCCTGTAACCCGGGCATGTGCCCTGACCAGGAATTAAACCTCAATCTCCTGGGTCATAGGTCAATGCTCAATCGCTGAGCCACGCCGGCCGGGACAATTAAGTTTTTTAACACCATAATCAGAACAGAATTCTAATTACATTTATAGGAAATAATTATTTTAAATCTTATTTCTTTGGTAATATACTCTGTCATTTTATTTTTAATATTGAAAGAGAAGGGATTATAAAATGTTTTAGATTAGACTGGGTGATAACATTTCTCAAGGTAGCCTTGGAAAGACATCTGCATTAGAGTATTCCAGGAACTATTTATATTGAGTATATGACAGTATTAAAGCCATCCCAGCACGTTGGCAGCTGCTCCAGATGCTACCCAATCTAGGGGTTTAAGATTTCAAATAAGAGCTTATGGGCAGTTGTCAAGGTAATTTCTCTTCCAAGAACTTATTTGGGCAATTTCATTACTCTGGTCACTACAGCTTTCTTCGACTGAGTATAATTTCTTTCAAATTCAGTCACAGTATGTGACACAAACCAAGCAGACTTCTGGAAATCTATGTGATATCAAAGAAGTAACTTGAGGAGAACAGCACAAGTCATGATTAAACGCAAGAAAGGACCAAACATACTGATAATTGTACTCACACACTTTTTCTTGTTGGGTCACACTCATTTTTAAAAACCTTTTTCTTGGTTACTTAGATATTCAGTGTACCTTTTTATGTTTTCTTGGTGCATTTTCTACTATTCTGTTTTATAGCCATTATAAAGTTTCTACAGAAAAACTTCAAAGAAAAATATATATTTGAATGCATAATTATATTTATATATATATGGCTGGATATTTCAGTGCTTCTGAAAATGTTGAGTATTTCATTTTATGATTAGATATTCTATATACATATGTCTTAGTATTTCTTGATATATTTTCCAGTAGAATTCTCCATTGTAATGAAGTTTTGATTTTATTAGTGAATTATTTCTCCTCCTGTACTTAAAGAGAAGAAAAAGCTAGTAGGTGTTTCTTCGTGTGTAAAACCACACTTACACGCTAACCATAATAACCCCATCATGTTATCATCTTAGAAAATGAAGGGTGACAACAGTGGGGCTTCAATTTAAAGGAAGTAGCAGTAAAACGGAGAAACAACAATTTGACAAAACCATCACAATTACTTGGTGAAGTGGAGAGTTGTGCAATTGCTCCAATAATTAAGTCTGCAAGAGCTCAAAACACATGTTGCCTAGATAATCCAGGTAATTCAACTCAAGTGCCCAAGTGTCTCACTTTGAGATGACCCAAGGTACTAGAAATCCGAAGGTATGGAATAGCTGAATCAGAGAACTAGCCACCTGCCACAAAAGGATTTATCCTGGCAACTCTTTCATTGTCACAAAGGACAGAACTCCTCAAGAATGAAGAAAATTTTTTGCTTATTACCTATCTGAAATACTCATACATGTTGACCAATCATAGAGCTATTAGAACAGAACTAAGTTCTGATACCATTGTTTTTGCTTAGTGGTCAGGAACAGTGCTTTGGGACTCCGGCATCTTGTTCAATACCCAAGATCTTTAGTTAATAGTTGTTTAAAACTGGAAAACTTGCCTAAACTTTCTAAGCCATTGTTATTCATGTATTACATAAGTATAACAATATTATGTGTTTTATATGACTGAGAGAATAACATAACAATGGAAATAAAAGAGCCTATTCAGAAATGTAGTAAACACTCATTTTTAACTACTGATTTTTAGATGCTTGCTATTATATGCTCCCCACCTGAGGGCAGCCAAAGTTACAAATCACTCCTAAATGAGTTCAAGATTCAATGAATACAATATGCAAGTGAGTTTTCCAAATCTTATTTTCTACCCATGGCAATCTATTTCTGAAAGTATAATCAGTGCATAGAAAAAATTATTATTAATTCATTTGAAAAATTTTTAATGATTATATGCTTTGTGGTACCTACATTACTAGGCACTGCACATGCTATAGTGAGAAAATACCCTGAGGAGTGTGCAATCATATGAAAAAACAGGTATTTTATATCTTTAAATATCAATATCCTGACAATGAAGAGTCAAATTATGGAAATCAAAATTGATAGAACTTCAAGGAGAAATAGATGAATCCTTATCATCACTGAATACTTTTACACCTTTCTTTCGGAATGAACAGATCCAGCAGGAAGAAAATCAGAAAGGACATAGTTGACCTCAATAACATCAGAATCAATTGGATATAATTGACATCTACAGACTACTTCATCCAGCAACAGATTACAAATTCTTTTCAAGCTCGCATGGAGCATTCACCAAGATAGGCCATAAAATACATCTTAACAAATTTACAATAATAGAAATTATAAAATGTCTGTTCTTTAATTATATAGAATTAAATTATAAGTGAATAACAGAAAGATACAGAAAACACTAAAAATGTAGAAATTAAACAGCACACTTCAGTACAATACATGAGTCAAAGAAAAAATTCTCAAGAGATATTAAAAATATTTTGAATAAAATGAAAATTTAAAAAGTTTATCAAAATTTGTGGAATGCAGTGAAAGCAGGGCTTAGAGTGAGATTTATAGCATTAAATGTATATGTTTAAAAAGAAGAAAGGTGTAAAATCAATAATTTAAGTTTCCACCTTAAGAAACTATAAAAAGAGAACAAATTAAATCCAAAGTAGGAAAAAAGAAATAATAAGAATTAAAGTAGAGATCAATGAAATTAAAAACAAGAATCAAAGTGAAACTTGATGAAACTGAAAGATGGTTCTTTGAAAAGATCAGTAACATTGATAAGCCTCTAGCCAGGCTAACTAGGAAAAAGAGAACAAAAGTTATTAATGTCAGAAATGAAAGAGTAGATATCACTACAGATCTCATAGACATTAAAAGAATAATAAGGGAATATTATTGATTATAATATTAATTGGTATAAATCAATGTAATCTACTATATCAATAAGGTTAAAAGGAAAAGTCATATGATCATCTCAATAGACAGAGAAAGAGCCTTTGCCAAAATCCCAAACCCATTCATGATTTTTGAAAAAACAACCTCCCAGTAAAATAGGAATAGAGACAAACTTCCTCAACTTGATAAAGATGAACTACAAAAAAAATACAGTGAATGTCGTACTTAATAATAAGAAACTGGCAGCTTTCCCACTAATATCAGGATCAAGGAGAGGACATCCCCTCTCACTACTTCTTTTCAATATCGTACTGGAAGTCCTAGCTAATGCAATAAGACAAGAAAAGGAAATAGAATATGGCTTGGGAGGAAAGAAATAAAAAATCTTTATTCACAGATAACATGATCTATGTAAAAAATCTGAAAGCATCACCAAAAACCTTGTAGAATTAAGTGAAAACTAATAAATGGTTATAACAAGGTTTTAAGAGACAAGGTTAATATACAAAAGTCAATTGCTTTCCTATACACCAGCAAAAAACAAGTAAAATTTGGAATTAAAAACACAATACCCTTTACATTAGGAGCTAGAAAAATTCAATACTTAGATATAAATCTAGCAAGATCTATATGAGGAAAACTACAAAACTCTGATGAATAAAATCAAGGAAAAACTAAATAAATAGTGAGATATTCCATGTTTGTGAATAAGAATACTCAATATTGTCAGGATGTCACTTCTTCCCAATCTGATCTCCATGTTCAATGTAATCCTAATCAAAACCCTAGCAAGGCCTGGCTGGCATGGCTCAGAGGTTGAGCATTGACCTATGATCCAGGAGATCAAGGTTCAATTCCCAGTCAGGGCACATGGCCAGGTTGCGGGCTTGATCCCGGGGGGAGGGGGAGGGCATGCAGGAGGCCGCCAATCAGTGACTCTCATCACTGATATCTCTATCTCTCTCCATCTCCCTTCCTCTCTCTGAAATCAATAAAAAATATATATTTAAAAAACAAACAAACAAAAAACCCCTAGCAAGTTATTTTGTTGATATCTCCAGACAACTTCTAAAGTTTATATAGAGAGGCAAAAGACTTGGAAAAGTCAGCACAATATTGAAGGGGAAGAACAAATTTGGAGGACTGACATGACCTGACATTAAGACTTACTATAAGTCCTGTGTAGAATGCTCATATCTTCTGTGAAGTATTATAATGTAAATAAATTTACAGAAGGTGCATGTTACTACATTGTTTACATAGTTCGTAGGTGTTTCGTCTAGTAATCATAATTGTGCTAAAAACAGTGTTTTGCATCTGTATCGTGTACATCTTCCTAGGTGTGCTCAGAAAATTCACTGAAGTTTTAAACAATTCAAGGCAGATTGAAACACTAGAATGACACTCTTCTGAGCATGTACAAATGTATTGAATTCATGTTATGTCATAAACTAATTCATGCATGAACTATCTGGAACATATTCAGATAACTCTTTGATAATACACAGGTGAAAAAGAAAGAAAAGACTTACTATAAAGCAACAGTAATTAAGACATGATAGTACTGATGAAAGAATAGACAAATAGATCAATGTCACTGTTCCTGGTAAAGACACAAATATGTTGATAATCCATTAAGTAGAAATATTTTCTGGAGCTGAAAAATGTCATGGAGGTTGAATGCAGAGAGAGTAAGGTTGAAACTGGACTAGAGAGCTTGGCTTGGACAGAGCAGCCCATCTTAATTCACTGTCTGCTGGGCTGAACTGGACCTTCTGTGCATCAAGCCGAGGGAGCGGCTTGTGGTGGCATCTCCTTCCCCTTCTCTCTCTCATTCATTTATTTTAATGATAACTTCAGTTACTCTTAGTACAACTTCATCATTTATGTATGCTTACAATTAAGAATAAGCCACACAATTGTAAAAGGATATTTAAAGTCTAAATTATTGGCTTTTTTGTAACCTTAAGAATATAACTATAGCTTTCTGTTCTGTTGTATGTGAAATGTTATAATCAAAGAAACAACACCTGCTTTAACAATATGGACAGAAAAAACACACATAGCATGAGAGATCTTTTCTTTGAGAAAACCTAAAATGTGCAAAGTTAAATACGGATCTGGTATTTAATTATCTGCTAAACCACAGTTGGGAGGAGGCGCTTGGCACCTGAGGCAGGACATCAGACCCCACTTCGAGTTTATCCTCAGCATTTAAAGGGGACACAGTGAATGCTGCCTTTCTCCCCCTGCCTGCAGGCAGAATTTATTAAAAGACGGCTAGAGAGGACGCAAGTATAGGCCACCTTAAGGAAGGTGATATTGAAAAGTATGGGTTTGGTGTGGGCAGTGTTTCCCAGCAGTGCTTCCCCAGATTAGACAACTCTCCACACCTAGCCAGACCCGGTGCTAGACACACACGGGCCCGCCCGAGCCTCTGTGGGGTCAGTGGCATGGAGCAGCAGAGAGGAGTTTCCTCGTCCTGGTGGTCCTGCGACAGCCTGAGGATGCCTGTGTGAAGGGATGTCGCAGGGAACCAGGAGGCTTTTCTCTCCCTAGCTCACTGATTACCTAACTCACTTTGCCTCCTTCAATGGGGAGGCATAATTTGGGGGACAAGATGCTAGAAATTAAAAAGAATCTTCCATAATAGAAGGAATATATGCCTCCCCCCCCAACACCAAACAACTTTCATTGGAATATAGAGTTCTTGAAAAAGGGGGGGGGAACGCACTCTTATATATATCTTGTAATAGGAAAAGAATACAAGGATCTGCTAGTTATAAAAGGTAAATGACCCAAAAATGTTCAAGAGATGATGGGGCTTCAAAAACTTCAAAAATAAAGAGCATTTATTTATATTTTGATTCATCTGCCTTTTTACACTGGGTCAGAATGATAGTAAGTAAATATACCAGTTTTTAAAAATGTAACCATTTTTGCTTATTGGCAAAAAAAAAAGTCCATTAAAATGAGTTAAAGTCGATCTAAAAGTTGTGATTCAAGGACAATGTACCACAGAGCCGAGGCAAACAGAACATGAATTCATGTGAATGCTACGAAGTCTGAATAAATTATGCTGCTCAAATACATATGTGCACCTATTTTCAAACGCACGCTGTTAAAAAAAACCCTTAAAAGCATTACTGAGGTCAGGGATCTTTCTTAGCTATTTTATCAGTGATCTGATCCTAAATAAACAACTACCATTAAAACGGGCTTCTGCAGGGTCATCTGACTCTTTAAAAAGGTCCTCAGGTTCCCATGAACATGGTAAAGCTCCCCCATCATTGGTGACTGTCTTACAGTCATCCCTGTCCACTGAACCCAAAGGATACCTTTCAGCTCTCACATCCTCTTGTGCCTCGGCAGCATTTAATATTGTTGACTCTCCTCGCCTTATTAAAGAAACAAACAAAACTGTCTTTTCTTGGCCTTCCAGCACCATGCTGTCCTCTGTATCTTTTTACCAGTCTGCTCATTTCTTTTTAGCCTCTGCCTTACTTTTCCCTATTACTGTTGCTCACCCTGCGTCCGAGACATGGCACTTGTCACAGTGTGCTCCCTCTCTGCAAAAGCTTACCCCTCCCCATGACTTCAGGTACCCTCTCTCTGTACCCCACTTTCGAGTTCATGCATACTCACCTGCATAAGTGAAATATCGTTTGTAAATTCTAAATATCCTCAAACTGAACATGTGCACAATGGAGCTCATCATGTTCCCCACTAACCTGATCTTCCAGTAGTTTCCATCAGTGAATGGCCCTTCCATCTGCTCGGGTGCAGAAGTCAAAACCCTGGCGTCATTCTTGCTATTCCCTCCGCATTACCTGTGACAGGAAACTAAGTAAGGCCTCAGGCTTTATTCCCCTCAAAAGAGGGTGCAATTAAAAGTGATTGTAAAAAAACAACAAAGTAAACAAAAATAAGGGTAGAAACATACGATATTGCTGGAGAATCTCTAGTGACAGTTGGTGAGAGCCACATGCAAGGGCTTTCCTGGTTATTACTCTGTTTTTGAACGCCCGTTTGAAACAAAGGTTAGGCGGAGTCAAACATGTAGCTCTCTGAAAGAAAGCTTTCCCCGGCCACCTTTAGGGTTTCTCTCAAAAAGTGGCATGGTACTTATTGGGATGAGCTTTTAAAAAGAGACATTGTTTCTCTCAGTGCCCCTGGATGGGTCTGCTTTGAATCATCACTTATTATCAAGAATGCATTTGGACATTAGTGTTCAGAATGCTCTTCTAACTTCAGCCTGTCCCCAAACAGGGTGGGTGTACCAGCTCTGGGAACAAATGGAAAGGCTTTAGCTTATGTTCTTTTCCAGACAACATGCTTCAGGAAAAGATACATTTTCTATTCTTTGTAAACTACAGGATAATGCATCGGGAGTAACTATCATGGTACTTTCAGAATTAGCTGGGCAAACCTTGTTGCTGCCTTAAGAGATTTTTAATTATATAGTTTATTTCAGTAATTGCTTTATTTTATAGTGCACTTACTTCCTGTAAGTGCACTTTGTGTACGTGGCAACTGTTCCTTTAATTATAAGGTTAAGTATCGTGTAATTACCGGGTAAATACACAGTATTTTGGTCCTGTGTGCCAGTGTTTAGCGAACTTGGTATTTGTATAAAGGAACCAAATGGTGCTTGGAATTCTTTCCTTTGATTCCCATATAAATAGACCCCAGTGCAAAATTCGATCATGCATTATATTATTTTTCCTTTTAAATCATTTGTAAGCACCAGACCAAAGTACGCCATTATGAAATAAGTTACATTACAATGAGAACTAACAGTCATAGGCTTTTGTTAATCCTGGCACAAAAACACTTTCATAAGTATCAAGGAAAATGTTTATTATGGTACCTTTATTATAATGCTTCCCAATTTCAAGTTTTATCTTCTGTCATTGCTATCCACCCTTACCTTAAATCTAATACAGCTATCTGAAAATGAGAAAGAAAGAAAAAAGCCAAAATTCAGAGCATATTCAAATATTAATAATTCTAACACAATAAAAATGAAATAATGGATACTTTTACTTCAGTTTCTTTAGCTATAATCACAATTATTAAAAATATTTTGATTTTGTAATTTTTGTAATAATATTTCCAACTTTTCATTAACTTCTACAATGATTCTAGAATTTGAAGATTTTAAAAATTGTGTTTTATATTTTAGTATTTCTTCATTAATCATGCCAAATAACCAAACAGATGTGGTTCGTTAATTCATTCTATAGACACTTACTTGATGTTTACTATGTTCCAGGACCTGAACATAGGTCATTCAGAGTGCTGATTATCTAGTAGAAGAGGGAACTAAATAAACCAATAATTGTAAGTTGTTAAGTTGCCTAGATTTGCTCCCTAGAAGCCCCAGATGTGGCACAGAGGAAAGAGTCATCAGTTATGTTGAGGACAGACAAGGGTGGAGACCAGGAGGGAAAAAAATGGACCTAAAAAGGTGAAAAGGTACCCTCTGCACAGGCAAGATGGCTTTTCAAAAACAAATGTATACTTGCCCATCACTTCAAAAATGGCAGTGATGAGCTCTACCTACTAAGCTAGCTAGAAAGAAGCTGTAGTTCTATTTTGCAGTAGGTCACATTCCGCAGTAAGCCAAATATTCCAATATAATAGTTTAGAGAAATAAGATGGTTTAAGGGCAGGGAGAATTATCGAGAAGATTTCCTATTGGCCAAAAACTACAACCCTAATAGAAGCAGACTGAATTGTCCAGGATTGGTGATTAAAGGATGTGAACTTCCAGCCGTGAAGCAGGAACCGCAGAGAACTGTTGCTCCCAGCTAGTAACGGCAACAAACCACGGTCCCTGTTGATTTGGTGCTGGGTAGACTTGCCCCGTTTCGAGAGTTGTTATAGTAAATGTCCTGTAGTGTAATGCATTGCCTAATATCC
This sequence comes from Miniopterus natalensis, assembly GCF_054644295.1. NCBI lineage: Eukaryota > Metazoa > Chordata > Mammalia > Chiroptera > Miniopteridae > Miniopterus > Miniopterus natalensis. The sequence continues at coordinate 29,618,999 of NC_142096.1, forward strand.
GATGTGAACTAAAGTAGGGAAAAATAGCCTCTAACGATGTGCCCACAATGAAATTTTCAAGGGATCTGAAAAGACCCAATTCAAAAAACAGAGTGTCCACAGTCCACCGTGGAATTGGCTTCCCCTTCTGCTTCTCAGGGTGACCGTTACCCTATTTCTAGGCTCCTTAGTGCCAAAGGGCGATTCTGAAGTCCAGCTTCTTGGACGCGTCTTTTCTGCTTCTTGTCATATTTTTAAGCCATACTTCAAATAGCAAGGCCCCCCAACGTAGGTTAGAATTGGAGCTAATCCACTGAAGGAAGATGGTCAGAAGACGCGCTCTAGGACTTTCGAAGCACATCCCCAGGGATGGCGCGGGGGGGGGCTGCTGGGAAGTGGGCCGGGGGGTGCTCGCCCTGGTGACGGGCATTTAGGTCAAGAGGCAGGGCTGCAAGTGAAAGCCACTGGACAGAGCGTCTTGTCAGCTACCTGCTGGAGGGGCTTTGGCTTTTCTCAACATTGAGGAAAAAACACTTTTGAGTCCTTTTCAGATAAAACTAAATATACCTTCTAATACTGTAATTTATGGAGACCTTTCATGTCTTAATATTGTAAACATCAGTTTCTTTTAAAATTACAAGGAGCACCCTTTGTTATATAAACCACAAAACCACAGTCTAAAATGAGCTGGGGCATGGGTAAGAATTAAAGGTAAATAACTCTTCAATAAACACACACATATATATATGAATTTTTACTTATCCACATTTCATAACTAAGAAACATACCTTTTCACAAAATGCACATAGCTTAAAATCCTAACTTTATGGTCAATGGGGAAATATTTCAAAACAAAGAGGAAATATGAAGACAAGGAACACAGATGACTAAGAAATTTATTCAGTGAATACATTAACTGGGAATTAATCTGCTCTTCTCTTGCCTTTCTGTATAATAAGATGGTGTGTTGGAAATACGTTATAATCTTTAAAGACCTGAGTTAACCAACTGTAATTTATATACTTTGACTTAAAAAAATTTAAACAATTTAAAAATGAACTTGAATTTCTATAAAATCTCCTAGGCAGTCGAATGAGATTGAGGTTATGACATGGGTCTGACAAATTACTCCAGTAAATTTAATATATGTTCTCTAAAATCTCTTTTATAATAAAACTTTATCAATCTTTAGATATTTTCTTAGGACAGGATTATAAGAATGCATACCATAACTGTACTTATAAAATTTTAGTAGCACTTGGTTAATTTTGTCTTCAAATCAAAATCACTGTTCCTATAGTTTGGATAATACCTTGATAACCGAACACACAAACTTCAAAGAGTGCACAAGCGCACACACTATTAGAAAATGTCCTGTTAAAAATAAATGGGTTACGCATGGCTCACAAATCTTTGATTGCTTTTTTCCATTTATCCAAGTGACTCCTCTGAAAGGCATAATCACAACAGCCTACATTTCATCATTGACCAAGAATTATGTTTGGCTATAACCTGGCCCTTAGGCAGACCTAAGATAATGTCCATTATACTTTTCTAACACTTAATTATACATTCCCATATTGTTGCTGGTTTCTCACTGGTGCTGGTTACTATAGTAATTAATTTTAGGAACAATTGGTAACCATGTGTTTGGCACAAAAGCGATATCTAAACACCTGAAACAATGCTTCCTTATATATGTAGAGCATATGAATTCTGTGTCCTTAAGCATAATATTTGGTTTTTGGCATAGGGGAATCTGATGGTTAGAGATTTCTTTGGGCAGCTGTCAACACTGTCTAGATATTTTTCATATGTTCGCTCCGTTACCAACATTAGCTCTTAAGCTCTTAATACTAACATTGATACAAAGAAAAGTCCTGAAAGATACACTGTGATCATGTTTATTTTCCTGTTCACATTATTTCACATCAAATCTCATATTAACTCATTTTCTGAGTGCCTAAATGTATCTTCAAGGCTGAAATTTACAAAGATTCCTAGAATTGGGCAGACTTATAAGTTGTGGATTTTAACCCAGGACAACCCAGATATCTTCTTTGTTCCCCCCACCCATCCCAATCTTTTAGCTCTTCTGATTGTATCAGAAGGAAATTGTGTATTAGGGGTTGATTTGTCTTTAGCACCTTTCTTTAATTTGTTATCATCTCCTTTAACAAAGAGCTTTTGTTCCAGGCCCAGGGCCATTTATATAACTATAGCAGCCAAGAGAATAAAGCTAGTGGGGTTGGAGCAACCCAGAGGTACATCAATCAACTGAGCACATGTCATGTTGATAATAAATACTGAAAACTGGGAATCCTGAGTCCACAAACCCAGAGGGTGTCCTGTATTTCATCTGGAAGTTGTGGTAGCTCCATCCCTTTCATCTGAATTTCCTGCCGGGCTGGGCAAATGTGATCTTACCCTCGGTGATTTTGTATGAAGCTCACAACAGGCAAATGTTCCCACTTCCTAGCTATATTCCCGGAGGAACATGCATATTCTTTAGAGAATATCAAACCTTTCTGCTGCGGCAACTTCACTGAGCGCATGCATTTCTCTACTTCATGGCGGAAAGTGTGGGTAAAATAATAAAAGCAGCACTCGATGAAGACAGCATTCCTTCCCCGTCAATTCCCTGTGCCGTCATAATGCTTGTCTTTAACGCTCCCCCAAACAGCAAGTGGAATTTCCCTGAGACCCCTGGATGTTTTAGGTAATGTAAGAGAGTCGCAGTATCTCTCACTGAGTGGGGAAATCTTAGCCACTTTGGAATGAATGAAGTTACAGTTGTCAAGGAAATTCCTTTGTTAAATGTTTGCTGAACCTTTGGTGGAGCTAGTTAGTGCTGGGACTTGGTAATAGCAAAATAAAATTGCTTCTTGCCAGTGAGTAACTCATTCTATTGAGAAGAGAAGCTGGTATCACTCCAGCATCTAGAACCATGGCTGACTCACTATTGCCTCTAGTTATCAATTTGAACAAATCAACCTACAGTTTGACAAGATTAAGATACAAATACACCTGGGACAAAGGCATTGTGAAAGAGCAACCCAATTCCACTGAAGCTGAGTAAGTTGCCCACAGTATGCAGCTTCTAAGTGCCAGAACTGGTACATAGTGCCTGTCTCTAGAGCTTACCTCTTTTCCAACAGATAATAGTGTCACAGTCTAGACAAGGCCCTAAGGGTCTGTGTACAGTGCTGAATCCAGCTGGCTTGTCCAGCTCAGTATCCCTGGGTCTGAGAGACTGGAATAGTGGCCTGTGAGAATTACTGGTTTGTTTATTCAATGAGCAGGCCTGATGCTGGTCTGAGTCTCCATGTCTTTTAATTCAGCAATTTTCAACCCGAGTACTGCGGAATTTTCATAATACGCTGGTCCCTCGGTTTTCTAATGTAATCCGTTCTGGAAGACCGTTCGAGTTCTGAAAGGTTTGAAAACAGAGGGATTGACAGCCGACAGCTGGGCCTCAGGATCTTGCCCTCAACGGAAGCCCTGTGGCATGTTCGACTTCCGACGCGTGTTCGAAAACCGAAGGATTTCCTTCCAGGTTTAGGACATTCGTAAACACAAATGTTTGTCAATGGAGATGGTCAAAAACTGAGGTACCGCCGAGGTATGCAAAAACCTGACTATTTAGTCACGGGCACTGACCTCTTTTCCTAGATGGTCAAATAAAAAATGACAACAGCCAACACAACAGTAGCCATCAGGTGTGAATGCCTTGTCTGAAACCACAAATATATAGGCCATGCAATTAAGTTGTATCTTATTGGTCGGATCGCAAAATAAGGTTGTGTCTGATTGGCAAATTTTTGGTGAAAGACATCCTTATATACAAGTATAGACACCTAATTTTTAAAAAAGTCACTTTGGAGTAAAACACATAAGTCATTACTATGACTATTTTTATTTTTTTTTTGTAAATCAATCAAAATTATACCTAGTTTTTGAGAGATCAAAAAATACAGTATGTTTTTGGTGTACCACAGAATTTTAGTTACTAGTTTTTGTGTGCCATGTGATGAAGAAGGTGGAAGCTGCTCTTTCCATTGCGTCTGGGCCCGGTGTTTGCAGCGCCTCTCTGTGCTGGAGGCGCACAGTTCCTCCACCCTCCTCACCTCCGAGCACCCACACCCCGGACGCCCCGGGAGAGAGGGGGGCGGGGAAAAAGGAAAGTAAGGTGCCCAGAATCTTCTTTGGCTGAGCGATCATCTGCTTCCTACCGAGGCTTTCTGTTTGGTATCCAGGTTTCTGGAAGCAGTGAGGAATTACGTGGTTGGCGGCTGGCTCACTAGCTTCTATCATCCTGAAATTCACTTGGAAGACAATTGCCTCTTTGTTCAACGTAGTATAAAAGTGTTTAGGTTTTGATCCTTCTGTGGGCCTCATTTCCTTATGAGCGCGCCCATGTCATGTAAAACTTACATAAGGGTGTATACTTTTCTCCTGTACATCTGTCCTATGTCAGTTGATTGCTCAGGCCTCGCGAAAAATCCTAGGAGAGGAAAGGTGAAATTTTGCCTCCCCTACATTAGTAACTTTTCACATGGAAAAATTATAAAGTTAAGAATAGATTTAAACATTCTAACATAAGATTCATATCCTTAAATGATAAAGAGCATTTAAAAATCAAGATAAAAATGTAAATTCCATAAATGAATAAGAACTGTGCAGAAGATATAAAAATAGCCAATAACCATGTTAAATATATACTGACTCAGAAAGATGTGCAATTTTCAAGGAGATACCATGTATCATTTAGTGATTTGGGAAAGATTTAACTTAAAAATGACTGTAACCAGGGTCATCTTGGAACAAGGAGATTGTGGAAAGAATTCATAGAATCCATAGAACTATTCTATGGATCACTTTGGCAATGTATATTTAAACTCTGAAAACTCTGCAGATCCATTTTTAGTAATCTATCCCTGGGAAGCAGTGAAATACTAGGATACAGATTTAAACACAAATATAATTATTGTTGCATCACTTAATAAATAAAATTATAACTAATATAAAGACCCTTCAATAAACAGTGATTGAGAAAATTGTATTTCATTTATAAGCTGAAATACTAGAGATTAATAAAAACGATTTTGAAGAAATATATTTATTGATTTGGGAAATGTTCACAATTTATTAAGAAAGCATACTTTAAAACATAGCTGCATAAAATATATACATACATATAAATGTGTGGAAATATATAAATCAACATGTCCTTTTAGTAATAATGACTTGTTTCCTTGGTGTTGCTTATTGATATTATTCTTTGTCTATATATTTATTATACAATTTATAGTTTCAATTAAAAATAGCATAAATCTTAGAAATTGTCTATGCTAATCAGATAAATTAGATAGGCAAATAAATACCACCCAGGTCTTCTTTGTACTCAAAATTGCCACCAGTAGGTCTACTGAGTCATCATTTTCCTAAACAGTGATATGAAAGGTTTCTAAAAATTTGTAGGAAATGAGAATGTGTTTCATCATTAACATCATTTGAGTTAAGTTAAAAAGTCAGATAAGTCCCTAAGGTCACATGGAGTCTTTAATGGACCTTATGCTTGATTCAATAGAAATATTATAGCCAAAACATTTGCATCAATCAACTGCACATGAATTAAAGATAAGTGAATCAAAAACCTTAATGTACTGATGTGGAGTCACAAAATCTGTATAATTGTTAAATGTTTCATTAATTTACCAAATGGTTCCTACTTCATGTCTTTTTCTATTTGTAAATTAACGATAGTACAAAATACATTCAGTCTGTGCACCGTGCAAAATGTTAAGCTGATACTTAGAAAACACTTAGAGATCTTTTAAAGAAGGTAAAATATGTATCGATGCAAAGCATATTATGTCTTTTAAGAGAAAGGTTTGTAACTACAGATAATTTTTGAAATAGTATTTGTATTTTTACATGAATTATATCAACATAATCTGCAATAAATTGATTTCGTGGGTAGGAAAAATATTGCCTCCCTCTCAGATCAGGAAAAACAAACTTTAGTAAAAATTATCCACATTCTTATGGCTGGTGGGTGGCCTAGATAAACCCGGGTCTTTTGACTTCCCCACTGTAGTCATTCTTGGCAGAAAAAAATTTAAAAATTCAACAAATGTTCATTACCTCTTGGGCAAGAAGCAGAAATGTTACTAATACTCCTTAGTGACCATTAAATAGCTCTTTGCATATGCAGCACTCCGACCCCTAAAAGTCCGAGTGTTGCTTTGCTCACGGGATTTTATCATTCTTCCTCCCCCCAAATTCTCATTTTGACAACAAAAAATGTTGCTTTTCAACCCCTCGGGGACATTTTCTATTCTTCTAGAAGTTAAAGATAAAATTGAAAGCCAAGGAAATTACTTTTTTCTAATATTGTGTATATAAATCACACTTGGTTAAGGAAGCAAGCTATAAATATTCCACGATCAGGATCTACAAATTTGAGATTAACAGTACACCTCTGAAAATGTAAATTTATTTAACAACTAGTTGCCTTTTACTTTCCATCTAAGTGTACAAATAAGCATCTCATATTATTTGTTCTTCAACTGATGAAAGATCATGAAATCTCAGGCTATGTCCTGGTCTAGATATCTTAACAGTGCAGACTTTCTTTCTCCTTGGCCCCAATCCTTCATTTTCTTCTTCCAATTTTGGTCAACATTTTATGATGATGATATAATTTGTGGGATAATGGACTGAGTCAATGCTGGCTAGTTACCAGTTATTCTTTAGCCATAAATGCTATATAAATATATAAATATATACTTTTCCTTTTTGATAATCTTGTGTACTAAAGGCTTCAACTATCAGGAATGTAACCATCCTGTTCCAATTTTCTAATATGTATCAAGGGAAAATCTTGGATTTTATCCATTTCTGCACTTTATATGGGATGCCATCTTATAGAATTTTGAAGGTGGGGGGCTGGGTGTGCAGCAGAAAAAAATATTGTTTTGAATAGAGTCTTCTGTTTTTGAATTAATGATGACCTTTGTTGCTTGTGAAGCATGTTTTTCTCTAGCAGTTCCTTTGATTCTCTCCCTGACAGGCTGCTGTATAACAGGTTTAATGAACATGACATAGTATGTAGTAAGTATTCCTGACAGTTCAGAATAAATATGCATCATCCTAAAAGAGGCAACGACTTATTCTGTTCCCTTCATCATTAAAGGATCCTGTAGACTTAATTCATTGTCCTGTGATTACAACAAACTCCACTTGATGTAATGTGTGTCTTGTGTTTTTTATTTACTCTATCTAAAATAAATTTCTTTATATCCTCAGGTGATCAACACCATTTAAAAATAGGCTTGTTTACATAAGGCTTTAGTAAAGTCAAATAACTAGATAAGAGAGGAAGCCAGACAGTCAGCCAGGTGTTTCAGACAATCCAGTTAGTTCACGCAACATAGATCATACATCTAGAGGAGTGGTTTTATTTTTAAACTTTTTTCTTAGGGTATTTAAATTGTTCAGGAGCCTTAATGTCTTCCAAAATGCAACACAGATACATGGCAAAGGTGTTTAGTCCAAGAACCTTTCGGTAATCTTGAACTATGGACCATTCATTCAATTTAAAGACAAAATTGAGTTAGCCCGGCCGGGCGTGGCTCAGCAGTTGAGCATCGACCTAGGATCCAGGCGATCGGGGTTCGATTCCCAGTCAGGGTCCATGCCCAGGTTGTGGGCTTGATCCCCAGTCAGGGGCGTGCAGGAGGCAGCCGATCAATGACTCTCTCATCATTGATGTTTCTCTCTCTCTCTCTCCCTCTCCTTGCCTCTCTCTGAAATCAATAAAAGATATATTTTTAAAAAAAAACTTTTTAAAAAGTTAAAAGATTCACATTAATGGATGTCTTTTATACTGAGACTATCTTGACTAAATTGAAGTAAAAGATACAAGAAAACTGAAATATGGCTATAAAGTGAGCTATTAGTAACAACTTTGGAAATGCAGCCATATTTTTTCCTTTTAAATTACAGTTTGTATGTCGATTTAAAGTGAACTTATCACCTCCTTTTCAGTTAAAATAATAATGTCAAAGTGAAGAGAAAAGCTGAGCACTATTTTAAGACATCAATGTGTGCTTTAAAAGAGACCATTCAAATTAAAAATATGTGGAATTTGACTGAGGTAAGCTTGAAACATGAGCATAAACAATTCACCTATAAACAAAGTTCTCCATTTTCACCTTAATAATGGAAACACAACTTGCTCAAACTGAATAAAATAAATCTGTATCTCAATTTTACCAAAAAAATATGTTCTGAACAGAAAATTCCTAAGAATGCAATATTGAATTTCTCTAGGGTCAGCATTAGGGCTGGCAAACTTTTAGAGGATATTTAGCAACAGCTAATTTCAAGAGTCAAATGTAGGTCAAGTCCAGGCCATCTGAACTTTCCAGAAGCCGAGAAAAATAAGTGTAGAGTCATAATAATAATAGCTAACATTTATGAAAAGTTTGCCAAGTACTATTTCGTATAATTTTTTTGTGTCAGTTCAAGGCATTCTAACAACAATTCAAAGAAAAAGATAGTATTCGTTTTCATATTTTACAGATGAGAAAACTGGGACACACATACAAGTGATGTAATGTGTCCAAGCTCAGGGCCAAGTTGTAACCCCAAAGAATTTGATGTCAGAGCTTACACTAGGTCACATCACACAGATGACCATGGTTGATGACTTGGGGTATATGCAAAGGCTGTAAGGCTGGGAAATTGTGGATATAAGTAAATGTATTTGGTAGAATTTATTCATTTCTGTTTTTGTTTTCATCACATCAGTTGAGTTCACTGGATTCCTCATAACAGTTCCCCCCTGAAACGAATTCCTTATGGAGAAGCAGAGTCCAACTCCAACTCAAAGCACTAAAGGACCTAACAATTAGTATAGTAAATGGGTCTTTTCCCCCTTATCTAATAAGCTTTATTTCTTCACCTGAAAATTAAAGATTCATTAGTTCCTTCTACCAAAAGCTACCAAAAGGGTACTTAGGAGAAAAATATGGGGCCTGGGCTCATGAAACATACAGTGCAGTTGGGAAGACAAATATTAACCGAGCTTCATAATCATGTATTACAAGGGGTTAGGCAGCGGAGATAGTGGAAGCCAGGCGAGCGAATAGGGCTGTTGAGTGAGGCGGGGGCGGGGGGGGGCACTGGCCCTGGACTTGCAGCTCCCAGGTGGTGGAATTTTAGGTGCACGGAGTCTGTCAGAGGCATCACGGGCTTGTGGCCACTTGTGATGATCTGAGTTGTTCTTAAAAGAATTGAATGAAAAACTGTGAGTCAAAGAAAATGCTTCATAAGTGGCAGTACACTGTATAAGTTAAGAAGTTACTATTTTTATTAAATTACTATGATTAATAAATGATACAACCAGATCCATTGTTTGCTTTATTAGCTCTGGGGAGGAAATGGAAATGAGCAAACTAGACACTGTGGACTAGTGACGTCCCTCTAACTTTTTAAATTACACCATAAAACCCTTGTCGTTCTTCATAATCACAATCATTGTAAGTACTTATTTTATCTGAACGTATCACCTTAATTCCCCTATTCTGCGGAATCTTGGTCTTCGGCAAGACACCGATCGTTTGGACTTTGCCTTCATAATAGATCGTCTTCACAACAATATTGTACAACTTGTGTTTCTTTTTCCATATGTAGAAATTCTATGGAAGTTCAGGCAACATTTTTCAAGTGTAATGAATTTTTAAAAGGAAATTTCTGATATATTCTAATATTTTTGTCTTTAGATGATATGAAATTAGTATTTGCTGCTCCTTTCATGTGCAGTATATATTTTCCCTGCTTGCAGGAAACTTGTTAAATTGTTAAAGAGAACATTTTTTTTAACCTATGAAACACTTAATTTACTTGAAAACACTCTCCAAATGATTCCGTGAGCTAGGTTATGTACAAAGAAGGGTAAAGAAAATTCTGATAAAATTGTTTTCATCTGTGGACATTTTCCAAACTCAACTTTTGGTAAATATTAATATCAACAGCTGGAAAGATTTGTAATACTTAGTAGGGGTAATTTTTCAAAGCACTGGTTGGAGTTTGAAGCTGCACTAACCCAATGACCTTAATGGAAATCATGTTTCTAAAATCTAAGCAAATGATTTGAGAATGTGGAGATTAGAGTTTATAAACTCAGATTTAAGAATTGATATTTATGAAACAGTATATCAACTATAAACCTTATTCTAAACAGGACACGTAAGTGCAATTCTTTAAAACACCCCTCCCACACACACACACACACACAACACAAACTAGCTGTACGTAAAAGTACAGAACCAATTCATCTTTACATAAATGTTTCCCCTTCTTTGGGATTCTGTTCCTTTCTAATTATTCCCAGATTCTCCATGAAATCACTAAATGGTATGTGCCGACATCCTTAATATATCAAATGGTGTCTGGAACATAGCAGATTCTCCATATAAGTTTGAACAAATTAATAAATAAGTAATTGTACTTTCCCTTTCTCTTTTCCTCTTCAGCTAAAAAATCAAGCATGTAAGTAAGCGTAAGAAAATAAACAAACAAAAGTTCAGCTACATGGCATGGGTGTCTCCACGGCCTTGGGTGAGATTTTTCACTGATTGGTCTGCTGCTTCTCTCCTAGAAAAGGGAGCTTATTCCAGGCTCCTTGAAGGGTGGGCTCTCGCCGTGACATCAGCAAGGGATGGTCCTTTCTTTCCACTTTCCTTCCTCTGTCCCCCCATCTGGTCCTTATCTCTTGGCTTTGTTTCAAAATCGATATTTTGGATGACTTTGTTCCGGCAGTTTAGAAAGTAATTTTTTATCTGTCAATTTGGCTGACAACACAATATGTTAGTACTTAAATCTGTAATGTGAATGAATTCCCTTTGCCGATCAGAGAAAAGCACACAGAGCAAGATAATCGCTGTCTAACAAAGAAATCACTAATGTAGCAAGCAGAAGAGAAGAGAAGCCTGCTCCTAACTGAGCACCTACTATGTGCTACTCACAGTCTTCACAGTTATCCCTAGGTCTAGGCATCATTGCAGTTTTATAGATATGGAGACCATGAGAGGCTAAGGGATTGTCTGAAGATCTCTCGTGTTTTAGAGATATAGTAACATGTAAGGCTTGAAAAGTAAGACTTTTTAAAAGCTCAGGTTATTTTTCTTACATCATATAGTCAATAGTATATATGTGAGCACTTTTTTCTCAACCACGATATGCATCCAGCAAAAATCTTACCTTGAAAAGGAAAAAAGGTATACGATTTTAAGGAATGGATAAAAAAAAAAGTGTATATGTGTGTCTATATACACATACATACACATGCATATACATATTGTATGTGCACATCTGTGTGTATGATTTATTATTATTATTTTTATAATGCGACAACATTTAGTGATTTCAGCAACTCTGTATTACTCATCCAAAAAATTATATTTTGGTCATCTCAAAGTTTCTTCCCCTTCATTTTTGAAGCATCTGTAATGCTCTTTAATAACCTATAGATTCTGATTGGCCCTCTAATATCTTCTCTTTGTATTCCTGTTGGGTGTGCATTAGGCTCAAATTTTTATTCCTATAACATTGCAGCATCAGATAGGTAAGAGGTGCAAGAATCCTAGCAGCTGGTTGACAGCAGTGATGGGAGGTAGCCCGGGCTTGCAGAGGTCGCAGGGGCTGTAAATACAGGCCAATGCCTGCTCACTGGGCTCATGTCCCACGGCAAGTCACTTGCGTCGCCAAGCCAAGACGCCCTCCTCTGTGAAATGGGTCTAATCGTTTATTTGCAAGGTTCTTGTGAAGTTTATATGTCACTTGTGTAAACTGCCTTGCAGAGTGCCTCAATCAACACACCGGAGTGAAAAAATAAATGTCTTGATCATTTGTAGTTGATCAAAGTAGGCACGGAAGTAAGCATTTCTTAAGTGTCCTCATTGGGTGCCAAAGATTCAGGTTTTGTCAGAGCTGGAGTGCTGGCAATCACATGCTGGTAACTGAGACAAAACCAGGACTGTCGGAAGTAGAATAAACTGGAAAAAATTACTCAAAGGACAACTTAGCTTGGTTAACTACAACTGCCATACTACCCTCCAAAAACTGCTTTAACTAAATTCCTAAAGAGCAGAGATCCACAGCGTTTTGACAAAAATTAGTAAAAAGGAGAAACTGGGATGGGCAGAAAGTGAACACAGCAATTATCTGGTAAAATTGCTCCTTTGGAAAGCCATGCTAACTGCATTAAATAGAAATATGTATTTATATAGATACGTGCATTCACTATTATTGTTTTAATGATGTTAGTGTTAATATTAGCTATGTACTTAGTAGCTATTTTGTTGTAAATATTTTTAAAAACTCCCTGGTTCTCCACTATTTCCTCTATAAAATGAAGACACAAGTACCATATTTATTTGAAGCTTTGGAATAGAACTAGTAATCTTCTGAGATATTTCCGCTCTAATATCCTTGAGTAAATAAAATTGTAAGCAGTTATGTTTGTGTCTCTAAGATCCTGCTTGAAAAAATGTATTAATTATATAATGTAGTAATTATTTTATTGCTACTATCATTTTGATTTTACCTCTTTGCTTTGTGCTGATGGTTGGGGGTATTTTTGAGACTAGGTGTAAGACATCCCAAGTGCTTTCCCTGCTTCTCCTTCCCCCCTCCCTTTTCACTGGCTATTGGTAGGGATCACGGTTTACAAAGTGCCCCTGTGAGAATTTCCTTCTGAATCCATTAGAGGGAAAAAAAAGTTTTTCTGATTGCTAATTCTTTTGATTGTTTTGGCTCATTTTAGGGATTTTTTCCCCCTACATTTGAGCTGCATGTCTTCTTTAAGCCAGCTTTTCGCTCATGAATTCTTTATTTTATATTGGGGAAATTAAAATAGCTCTCTGTGCAATCTTTCCTTCACACTGGGTAGAAACCCCTCTCAATGTCTCCCGGTTTCTATTTCTAGATTGAGATCAGATAAGAATCTGTCTGTGTTCTGCTCATTTCACCCTGGTAGAGTAATCTGATCTTCCAAGCGTCTGTGTTCAAATTACAAAATATGTCTCATGGCAGGTTTATTTTCCACATTTTTTAGTTCCAATAAATTAGTCCTTCCAAAGGAGATATTAAATATGGTGTTTTCGTGTGTATAAAACTTTAAGAAATGCTGTGGCTATAGGCTTCATGAAATAACGGTAAACATTTTCATTTGCAGTATGACTCAGAAGGTCTGTATCAAGGCTCAAAATGTGATTTAATGAAGGGCCCAGGCAAGGGGTTAATGCTGTTCCTATTGGTTAGAGGAATAGTCTGCTACTTCCCTATATAAAATATTTAGTCTGTGGAATATATGAAAAATATATTTGCAAATACAGTTACAATCAAGAGGAAAATGTGTTAGTATTTGGAGCAAAAGTGGAGGTGTAAATAGCAATGCTATTTTAGGGCCCAATGTCAAAAGCTAGTCTACCTTGTATAATTCAATTCAAGAAGGCAATGACCTAGATATGCGGGGTGGATCTGAGATGTATGATGGGGGATGTGTGGCAATAAGACAGAGAATGAAATTTCTGACATGAGTTAATTATGAGAGATACGCTTCTAATACGATGAGTTTTTAAGAGAAAAATCATTTAGTTTAAACATACACTAAGGTTTCAAATCTAACCTGTATTGGATAACTGTCCTATCTTTGCCTATGGAAGACATGTTTCTTTGCTTTGTGTTATGTGAAACTATGTATTAAGATTTTTTAAAAATACTTGCTCACTAATTTTTGTTATTTCTCTTTATTATATAAAAGTTGTCAACTTAAGATTTTAAATGTCTTATTTATAACAGCAAAAGAAAGTTAACTTACAGAAATGACTGTGAAAGCAAAAGGAGTTTCACTCTCCCTTTAAAATATTTCCTCCAGGCCTTTGAAGAGGCCGTGCATCTGATCATTTAAAACATTCATAAGCAGCAAGAGTATTCCCTCTTTACTTAAAAGCTCGGCTAGTTTATAGGCCTGAGAAGCAATTTCGAGGTGAGGAGCAATCATGGTCCTAATAAAGGTAGATTGCGGGAAGCCTCTTCCCCCCATTTCCCTCCTTTGTGACCTTTATGCGTCCACACTTTGCACACTCTTCCTACACCTCATCATAAAATTGTCCAGCCATTTCTCACACTCATTTGTATGATTCTCCTTAATGGCCGAATGTGTCACGCTATTCCACACGGTCCTCTCACCGCTGGACCTGCCGGAGATTTTGCCCTGGATTTCCTTTGTCATTTTACACCATCTAGCCTCTTCTTTTGTTTCCTGAATATTGTTTTGATATCTTAACAAATTAACCTAAATAAATAGTCTCATGTTCTTTATGTCAAGACAGACCCTTTTCTTCCTTTTTCTGAAAGGATGTTTTTTATCTTAACAGGATGTTTTTGTGTTTTTTTTTACAATGAAACAAAATTGCAAACTGAAGCCAAATCTTTACAGGACATTAAAACACACACACACACACACACACACACACACACACACACACACACACACAGAGTCTCATTCTACAAGAGCTTTACATCACAGAATTAATCTATCTATATGTATACACACACACACTCCTATAGTTTCAAGTGCAATGACCAAAGATTTTGAATTTCCTGATCTGTGAATTTCTTATTGCAAGCCAAATGCCTTAGGCTATTCCAGTAACTATAAACCAGTTTATTTAGTATATTTAGTGGAAATGCAGGCTTCTTTTAAATACACATCATTTTTTAAAATTGGAATTCTATTTAATGTGTAATATGATAATTAGGATATAAATGTGTATCATTTTACCTAATGATGTTTACTAAACATTTTGATTATTTGCAAGAGAAACAGTCAATGGCATGCTACTGCTACCTCAAACATTGATTAAACTCTCTGCTGTTCAGGGAGGCTGACAGGGATTCAAAGGAGAAAATGTAAAACTTGAAGGTACAGGGAAATAGTGACATTTCACTCTATAAAGCTGCCAATATCTTAATCCTGCATGTAAATCATTTTTATCAGTTCACTTCCATATCTTAATTTGTATACGAAAATACCCAGTTTCATTAACTGTAATAAGTAACCATGTGGTATGAATTGCACTCTATTTAAAGGTCCTTGTGAGCAAGTAAACATTTTTTTTTCAGATTGGTCCCCTATTTCTTCCATTCGTATGAATAGATTCTTCAGATATATTTTTCATTGTCCTGCTGTAAAAAACTTACCTTTCATTATTTTGTTATTTAGAATCTTCAGTTTCTCTGCTTAAGTGATGTCTTTGTCAATGATAACGTGGTATTCATTTAGAGTGATGATTGATATGGTAATAGATACAGTGTGATTGAAAACAACCTTTGTCAATAAGAAGGCAAATACTCAAACTGTGTATTGCTCTGAATTCGCTCATTATTGGAGACCTTTCATAGTCATATTGACTTGCTGTCCAAGTGTTGTTACTTACCTGATGCCTCCATTGTTTAAATGGTATAGACATTGGCATTGAACATTGCTTCCTACAATATTTGTCCTGAAATACACATGGCTCAATTTGCAGTGTCTGAGCATGTTATAAAAGGGTACGTACTAGAGATTTTTAGATCAAAAAAAGAGATATTTAACTTTATAAAATGAAAAAAGCACATCGGAGAAAAGGTACCTATACTATGCCTTTATGCTCTTAGTCCACTATATTCTTAATTTTGAAATAGCACTTGTTCTACTTTCATTAGCAAAAGGCACAAAAATATTTAAACAGAAAATATTTTATTATGACCCCAGTATTTGATTTTGGTTATATTTGTCTTCAGAAGAGCTGTAACAAAATACTTTGCTGCAAATTCTCAGACATTGTAATTTATATAGACAGTTGAAGGTATGTGCTAGACTGGCAAAATCGCCCCTTTAAAGATACTGGGCAAGGATCACAACTGTGAGAGAATCTGTGATTTCTCTCCACTCAGGACTCGTTTCCTTTGGGTGCCCAAACTGCCATCAGAGTGGGTATCAGCGTCCGTTTTCTCTACAAGGCTATGGGCTGGGTGATGACAACTCTCCTTGTTCATGTTACATTTTCCCTGGTGCTTTCTACTGTGCCTGGTGCTTCCTAGGTGATCTACACATGTTCGTTGATTTGAAGATGAGGGTTCCAGGGATTCAAAAAGAGAGATGACCTGATGATTGTTACTTTTGTATGGCACTTAATATAGAAAGACACGTTGCTAAATTTGCTGAGAACATTGTCAACCACGCACTGTGATGCTCATACATGGATTTTGTCCTGCCACAGAAACAGATAGTAACATAATAATATATTTGCTCAACTGTTACCTACCCACAGATGGAACCATCCACTCTCTCAAATTTTATGGTTGCCCTCCATTTAAAAAAAAAATCAATATTTTTTAGTTTATGCTCAAATAATCCCATTTTATCACATTGCACTTTTCCTGTTTCCCAGTTTGTTCATTGACTGATCATTCCGTTTTTCAGGGAATGATTTCTGAATTGTTCGAGAACCTTGCTGAATGGCTTGAAGGTCACAGCCATTTAAATCACCCTTCTCCAGGGCCTCGCATGTATATCAACATTGCACTTGCTGTGCTTTGCGTATTTATTTCTTGTTTTCCACTCTGTTGCTGTCTCTCTAATCCAGGCCCCAATAACTAGTAGAACTAGCTTACTAGTCAGACCTTGGACCCCAGCCTCTCTCATCACCCTCTGCTCCCTTTGCAGCCTGCAGCCTGCCTGTGATCATGTTACTTGGTTCCATTTGCTTACAAGGTGAAATTCAAACTCCCTCGACTAGCATGCATGTAATTCCTTGTTTTGATCCCAACCTAGAATTTTTACTTTCTCTCTCCTGCCTGCTCTACACAAACCTGATCTAGGCCATATTCAGTGTACTCCGCTCTCTTCTTTCCCCAGGTTTATACTCAGTTACATGACCTTGTCTAAAATAATTTCATTTCCCCATTTTCATCAGGCTACACCCAACACCTCCATTAGGATTCCGTTCTGATACTAATTATTTTATAAACATTTCTTGATTCCCCAAGATGAAATCAAACATTCAGGTTAGCTTCCAGGGCAGGGTAGTACAGTACACCACCCTATCCCCTTCCTCAGTGTCACCCGCTGTGAAATGTCATATCCACCCTTAGGTACTCATGTTGTGCAGCTTCACTCTTAGAAATGTCCCAGGCTTGGTTTAACGCTCCGCTTTCTCCATCTTGAAATTGTTAAGTTTTGAACAAGGGTTCCTCAATTTTTCTTTTGCACTGGGCCCCACAAATTATACAGCCAGTTCTGTCTAGCAGTGTATTTTCACCCAGTAGTTGCTCAAACGATATGTGTTCAGTGGACTGCTTGCCAGTTTCTGAGCTCGTTCTCTCCTCCATTGAAACAAAACCAGGTAACAACCTGAACCATAACTCATTGATGCTTTTATTTTCATAAACCTGCAATGAGGCTTGATTAGAAAGACATTCTTAAAGTAATAAATAAATAAAATGTTGTGGAGAAATTAATATTAACTCTTACCCCAGTGTGTGGCCATAGATGAAATGAACCTGGCAGCTTTTCATAGAGATCTGTATAGGTTTTTTTATGCTTACTTAGAAAATGACTTGGTTATTGCCCTAACATTGAGCAAAAAGATGGCTTGACATTTTCATATTTGGCCCTGAAATTGATACATATAGTTAATATTATGCTTGACTGCATTACTTAGAAAAAAGTCAACAACAATATATCACACATAGTGGCGATTTACTATTCAATGGACTCAGCTACATGAGCTACTTTATAAGACTTCTTGAGGCTGGTGTAGTATTCAGAAGCATATCTGTATATTTATTACTTAGAACACAGCAATGAAACAATATTGTGCAAGATTTTATAGTTAGTGGGAAGGCTGACAACCCTTAGATCTGGACTGAGTGGCTCATCATGTGCAGTAGTTCAGATCTCTGGCAAGACTTTTTCCCTCTTGAGTTGTTTTGAAGGATGTTGATCCAGAAATATTTCCAGACTATTCAGTCTTTTTATTCTCTGTAGATTTTGTGTTGAGGCTACATTCTCCCTGCCCAAGACTCACAATAGAAAAGATCCTTCCAGGGCATTGTGGGCTTTCTCTGCGTGTGGAATGACTCAACTCTATATAATATTGTGCTGAGGTACCTGCACAGAAAGGGATTTAAACATATTTTCTCTTCCTATTTTAGAAGTTATATATTTATATTTTATTATCCAATTCTCTTCAATTTATGTCTTATAATCTAAGTGGCTACAAGAAGTAACGATGATGTTTACTTAGCTGTCATGATAGTTAATTTCCAAAGCCCATAACATGTTTTAGAGTAATATATTCTTTATTCCATGGACAATTTTTGATTGCCAAATATCAGAAAGATATGTACTGATGCAAAATTTATAGTGGGTAAATGGTGATATGATAAGTTCTTTAAAATTCAAAACTTCTGTGTGTCTTAAAATTAATTGCCTTACTTTTACATTACCTTCTATGTACAATATTTGACGTTTCCAAGTATACAATAAAACAATAAATTTACTTAGTCATATTGCCAATCAATGTCAATACAGAAATATTTTTTATATTTTTAAAATATATTGTTATAGATGAGCCAACTACTTCTAAGACAGTTAACCATTTCTTTCCCTTTCTATCCCATAATGGAACAGGGGAACTTATTTTGAAAAGGGCTCTGCCTTTAGATGAATGATAACTAAGGATGTCTTCAAATTCTTGAGACAAATATCAATGATAACTCTGATTCAAAGATTCAGCATTCCAGTGTTTTAGTGTTATTTATACAGGTTTGTTCAACTTGGCCTGAAAATGCATTATGAACAACAATAAGAGAGACCTATACAGAGTTAATGGCGCACAGGGTGGCAAGTTCTAAACAAAATAGGAACCTTGTGGAAGCTGCCCAGAGGACAATCTCTCTGATCATTTTCAACGCTTTGAATATATGAGCCACTCATAAATATTCTCTGCAAGCTTGGTGAATGTGTCAGATTCTCCCTAATAATTTCGCTGGAAAAGCTGATGAATGAAAACATAATAGCTTTTAAAGAACACACATTTGAAAAGAGCCAAGTTGAAACTAGATTATCTTTTAAGACATATGCATATTCAAGACCTTAGGAGAGAGGCAGGGGAGGGGAGGGAATGAATATCTATAGGCAAATAACATAAAATAACATGATCTTGCTTTCATTTTGGATGAAAGAAACTTAAGCCTAAGATATAACAGGATAGGATTGGTTTTACATTTAAGATTCTTTAATTAAATTTTATTAACATATTTTTAAATATTTCTAAACAGTGGAGACTTGAATTTTGTAGCTGAGGTGGGCAGAGTATTCAGGGAAGGGTAAGAGGAGATGACCTCTAACAAAACTATCATGATCATGTACACTGGCCAAAAATATTTACCGATCAATAATAAAATAACTTCTTTTCTAAGGGTTAATTAATCAGTTTTGCATTTGCACTTTCAGCAAGCACGTATATATAAATGTCTCACTGGAAATGGTCTAAGTGGTGAAATTCTACCTGTATGCTAACAATGTTTGCTAATACCTCTCTTCCTGATGGCGCATGACTTGAGTAATTCTCCCAATGTATCTCCTCTGTTTAGTGCTACTCAGTATATAATGGCATGTAGATATAAGTACTAATGGAGGAAGTACACTGCCTTAGGGAACATGCATCATGACAAGTAACTAATTGCTTTAAGTACATTAGTACCAAGTGAAGCGTTTTACATCTTCTGAAAGGCACCAGCCCCTTCTATTTTCTCATTTACCAAAATGTCATGTCCTCTCCTGAAAGAAAGGATTAGAAGAATTTTTTTTCAAAGCATTATACCAACTTCCTTCAGTTCACTGTGCCCTGCAAGCTGGGTTGAACACCATTCTAAGTCATAGAACATCTAAGATTATACACCAAGTCAAGCATGGTTGTATGGACGTATATTCATATACCCCTTATATATAGTTTATATGGAATCATCAAAACTGTTGAAATATCACTCTCTCATTCTATAAGAAATGGCTATTCATATAAACAGAAAATAAAGGAAACACATACACACCTTCCTTTGAAAACAAAACTGAAAAATACATTTTGGAAAAAAAATACCAAAAAGTAATGATGTTTCCTACATGGCATGGAATATCATACTTTTGATATATGTGCCTTTAATGTGCGTAGTTGGTAAAGATGCACCATTATTATTTTTTAATTTCTCACTCATTTTTCAATTTTCAACTACAGTTGACATACATCATTATATTAGTTTCAGGTGTACACCTCGGTGACCACACGTTACATAACTTAAGAAGTGATCACCCCAATAAACCCCTCACTCATCCAGCAGCACATCTAGTTAGCAGAATATCATCGACTATATTCGCTATGCTATACTTTACATCTCCATGACTATTCCATAAAAACCAATTTGTACTTCTGAATGCCTTCATCTTTTTTGCCCATGCCCCAACCCCCGTCCCATCTGGCAACCAACAAAAAGTTATCTGTATCTATGAGTCTGTTTCTGTTCTGCTTGTTCATTTTGTTTGTAGATTCAATTGTTGAAAGATATGATTTTATTGCCATTTTGTTCACATTTTCCCCTCCTCCTCCTTAAAGAAGACACTTTAACATTTCATGCAGTGCTGGTTTGGTGGTGATGAGCTCCTTTAGCTTTTTCTTGTCTGAGAAGCTCTCTACATGTCCACTGATTCTCAATGACAGCTTTGCTGGGTAGAGTAATCTTGGTTGTACATCCTTGCTTTTCATCAGTGATGCACCATTATTATTCCAGCATTAAAAAGCATGATGGGAAATGCAGAATTGCTTAGCTCTATGACTTAAAATTTCCTCTCCTGATTCCCAAGGATTTCAGTGAGACAGGTTGCTCCGCTCTCACAAAAGCAGCTATTTAACACTTCCCTCATTTCACAAAATTACCATTTTTTTTGGTGTGTGTGTGGTGAGAATATTTAAGATTTACTGTCTTGGGAGCTTCAAGTATATAATACAGTACTGCTAACTATGGTCACCACGCTGTACATTATATCCTCAGAAGTGATTCCTGTTCTAATTGGAAGTGTATATCCTTTGCCCAACATCTCCCCATTTCTTCCATGCCCCCGGCTCCTGGCAGCCAACATTCTACTCTCTATGTCTTTGAGTTTGGCTTTTTAAAATACCACATATAAGTGAGATCATACAGTACTTTTCTTCTGTGGCTCACTTATTTCACTTAGCGTAATGTCCCACGTTCTGTTCAAGTTGACACAAAGGGCAGAATTTCTTTGTTTCTCATGGCTGAATAGTATTCCATTGTACCTGCCTGTGTGCACATGTGTGTGCATGCGTGCACACACACACACACACACACACTACCTTTATACATGCAGTCATAGACACTTAGGTAGTTTCCATACCTTGGCTATTGTGAATAATGCTACAAGGAATGTGGAAGTGCAGGTATCTTGAAGAGTCAAAATCCTGTTTAAATTACCTTTGGATATATACCCATAAGTGGTATTGCTGGCTCATATGGCAGATCTATTTTTAATTTTTTGAGGAATCTCTTTACTGCACCCTAGAGAGGGCAGTGCCTCACTCAGCTGGGGATGCTGGATGCTGACTCCCATCTTCTCCCTTTCACCCGCATAGGAAATCTCTGGTGGAGCAGGTCTCTTTTGGCTCTGAGCTCTGCTGCCTTGGGGAGGGTTGTTGCAAGTGAATTGTCCCTTTTACTCTGTCCAATGCATCTGAACGCATATATTTTTACTCCAGTAGTGTGTTGGGATTGACCTACTGGGAACCTAGACTTTCACACAGTTTCTCCCATCCGTGGGTAAGATTGTCTCAGGCAGCGTGTTCTCTAGGGCCTCCTGCACCATGACTGAGAGGGGCTGGAGCCAGGACGAGGTCTATATGATTATTACCCCACACATGGGTTGGTGAGACTCCTCCTGGGCCCTTTGGTGTGCTGGATCCCACAGCTCCCACGAGGGCACTTTGTCCACGGGTGAATGCTGAATGGTTGTTGTTGGGGGAGGGGGAATGCAAAGAAGCATGTCTTCTTCAGACATGTCGCCAACATTCTCCTCTGCATTGTTTTTATTAAGGATGTTGAGGCAGAGAGAGCTAAGAGGCACATGCAATAGAGAGGAATAGCAAGGGGAATGAAAGCATGAGAATTGTCTCAGATATGAACTTGTGTCAAGACCTTAGGGGAAAAAAGCTCTAAATGCAGAAAACAAAGAAACTTCTTTTATGGGGTATTATTTTGGAGCAAAAGCAAGGCTTCAAGAAGCAAGGTGACAAAATGTGAAGCAGCTTGGGAAAGTGTTCTTAGACTCCCAGGGGGTCCAGAGAATCCAGAACCACGTTGGCATCTTGCACATGGCTTTTAAACGTTGCAAGACTGTACCTTCTGCACAAATGTCATTCTTATGTCAGTGTGGCTTGGAAGCAAAAGGAAAACACTGGGCTTTCAAATGGCAGGGAGCCCAGAACAGAAAGGTAACTATTCAGTTTTCCTGCACACAAGCATCACTCTATGACTTTGAGGAGACCAATTTGATTGGTAAAAGTGGGTTCTAACACGTCATTGGACAGGCTCAGGTTTGGAGAGTATGGATATACACAACTCTTGAAACATTTTGTGTGAAGGAAAGTAAAAATAAGGGATGTGCGGTCAAGAGTGGAATCTTTAAGATGAAATATGCTAGAGTATGTTTGCATGCTGTGGGACAAAATGTAGTAAAAAGAAAAAAAATAATAACTCGAGGGTTACATTATGATTGCAAGAGCAAAGTCCTTGAGGATGCAGAGGGAACTGAGACCCAGACCTTCAGGAAAAGATTTAAGGTTGGATATGAGTGGGCGCATTTCGCCCATTGTGACTGAAGGCAAGGTGCTAGGGAGAAGATAGACTTGGCGAGAAGGTGGAGGTGTTCTCGAGCCAGAATATCAGCTAAGGGATTGTGTGCTTCTGCCTCTGGGGCTGTATGCTCTGGTGTATGCGGTGATGGAGTTACGGGTCACAGGTGAGGCATTGGAAGGGTGGGAGCACTTGGAAGGTTTCAGTAGAAGAGTTGGTACAAAAGAGTCATTTTTATTTGGGGATTACTAATACATTAAGTAAGGGTGAAAAGATGAACAGTTTCTATTGTGTGTTCATTTGAGATTTACGGTCATGAATTAAGGCTACTCAGCATTTGAAGGTTTTTTTCTCCTTCTAGCCAGCAGCCCTGTTACAGGCACAGAGTACGTGGAATATTTGGGTTTAGCTTTTAACTAGTGTTGTGGTCTTGTTGGGAAATTACAAAGATGGAGAGGAATGCAAGAAAATTGAGGTCAATTTTAAGGGAGTCATTACAAAATGGCAGGAAAATGGTTTATTTTGAATCAACTCTTTGAATTGTTTCTCAAATCTCCATTTCAAAATGTTAGCATACATTTACATAGCAACCACTTTATTTTTGTTTTAGTATTATTCAGCCTAATTTTTTTTTTAGTATTATTTAACTTGTATTGTTCAATCAATGGCTAAATTATTTTGAAGGACAATTTCAAAACAAGGAAATGAAAATAGATGGTAGTTAATATTCATATATTTGGGACCTAGGAAACCTTAGTAGCAAGGAAGAAAATCTCCCCAGTTGCCCAGAAATGATGAAAATAATTTCTCTTGTAAAGTCCCTTTGAATAATTTGGCAGTTCTGAGACTTGGAAATATGGTAAGCAAGGAATGCATCTGTCGTCCTTTTGGGAGGGTGGCCGCTCTTACTCCTCGCACTGCGGCACTGTCCCAAGGAGGCCTGCGCCAGTGGAACCACAACCAAAACGAGCTGGACATCAGGCAGGGTCTTTGAACTGCAATATTTTTGTGGTATTTGCTATTTAGTTGGTTTTTGTTTTTCAATGTGAACTCTATATATGAACATGCATAAGAACTAGTAGGGGCAAGGGGCTCGTGACTTCTGCATGGCAGATATTTTATAAACTGACTTAATCACCAAAATAATTCTACAAGGTAAATATTATTATCCCCATTTTTGACAATGGAAAACCCAGATCAAGAAGATGTATATCATTTGCTCAAAGGCACAGATTTAGTAAGTTCCTGAACCTGGATTTGAGCCCAGATCTGTCAATGTACCAAATCTGTGTGCTTTCTAGGTCAGGAACTTGCCTCCAGGTTTCTAACTGGATGTCTGTATTAGTTTAATCTTTGCAACCATGTAATATTTAAACTAATGGATGTGATGAAAAAGGGCACATAAACAAATCTAGCTGTTTGACAACATTTACAGCACACACAAAGCAACTCAAATTTCTTCCTACCCCATATAAGCTTTCAAGATGAGCTGTATGCAGGTTTACTATTTACTAGCATTTAAAATTATTTTTGATAATATAACTTGGTCTTAATTGTCTATATTTTGTTCTATATTAAATGAAAGGTTATATGTTGCTGACTGGAAACCAAGGCTATGCCGTCTCTATTTTCTCAGCTGACTCAAATGAAACCAGATAATTCCATCTGTTTAATTCCCTTTGACCCAGTTCACAGTCACCCCTAAATGGATTCCAGAAATACCAGTTCTGCAGCTCGCAGAGTTTTCTTAAAGCAAGCCTAATGGATCACAGTGTGTCATTCTATCCAGCATCAATTTACTCATCACACAATGAATTCAAATTTTGTATAGGCTTAATACAAGTGCTTACAAAAGAAAAATCCAAGAGTCTCAACCTCAGAGACATACATATATCTATAGCTATCAATATCAATATAGATATTCGTATGTATAATATATATGATGTACATATATATACAGACATAGGTATGCAAATATATATACATAAACACATAAACAAATATGCACACATAAGTGTGTATGTAAATACATACATATAAAATTTCTTTAACAATGTAAGGTATCGAGTTATAACCATAACCATAGGATTGCTATGGATTGTAATATATTTAGTCCATGAAAACTCAGAAAAAAGATGGTCCATAGTATCAGCAATTAAAATTACCAAATAATATTAGCAGTTAACATTTTTTGTTACTTACTAAGCTTTTAACATGAATTATTTAATTTTTCTTTTAGTATCTATTATGGACAACAATTTATATCCAAAATTGACAGCTTAAAGCAACATACATTTATTGTCTCCCAGCTTCTGTGGGTCAGGAGTCTAGGTGCACCTTGGCTGGCTCCTCTGGCTCTACCTGCCTCCTGGGGCTGCAATGAAGCTGTCAGTCAGTGAGTGCTGCAGGAATTTTAAGGCTCACTGGGCAGAAGAACACACTTCAAGACTCACTTGGTTGTTGGCAGACCTCCGAAGATCTGCTTCCAAGTTCACTCCAAGGGGCCTCTGCATAGGACTACACCATGCGTGGCAGCTGACTTTCTCCCAGGTGAACAATCTAAAGAACCAGAAAGAACACCCAAGATTGCGGTCACAGTCAGGTGTAACTTAACCTCGTCAATTCTGTCATAATCTACTCCCTAGAAATAGTCAAGACGTTCCCCTGCAGACAAGTGGATGACATTACACAGGATGTGAAAATCAGAAGGTTTTTCTTAGAGGCAGTTTATCATAATCCTAACAAAATAAAATAAAGTATCCTATAAAATAAGCTCTATATTATGAAGATAAGACAGTTGAGACAGAGATTGGTTAAATAGTTATCTTAATGTTACAAAACTGGAAGAAAAAAAAAGAGGTGGCTAGAATTCAATATTAGAAAGTATTACTTCAGAGTCTAAAAAGATTCCCAGAAGTTAAAAATTCAATCAGAGAAGTACACTCTAGGAAAAAAATAGAATATAAGCACAAGCCAGAGATGCATGTATGAAATTATATATAATATTAATAATGGAGAAAAATTGATTTAAGAGTTGGGAGATCATCTAGCTGGAAAAATTGGTTGATGTTAGTGAGATTTTAATATATAGCTGAGGCGTTTGGATTTATGGATAAGTGAAAAGTCATCAATATTTTTAAAAATTATGTCATTGTGGTAAAGACACTTAGTCATCATTTTCTAAAACAAAGATATAACATAAACAAAGTCTGGCTTTGTGAAGGTTTTTCTGGAAGTCGGTAGGACAGTCTGGAGTGTGGTAATACCAAAGATAAGGAGACCTGTTCCAGTAGGTGTGTATATGTTGCTACCAGGATCTGGCCAAGGGCTGAGTCAGTTGAAAAAAGTAGGTAATAACAAGTATGAATTCCCAAGGTTTGTTGAGGACCTGGGTAAGAAATTGAAAACAGTAAGTGTCACAATTTATTCCAAGGTTTTGAGAGAGGAGTATTTAAAAGAGGAAGTACAGCCTGGCCTGTGTGGCTTAGCGGTTGAGCATCAACTTATGATGCAGGAGATCACGGTTCGATTCCTGGTCAGGGCACATGCCCGAAATTACAGGCTCAATCCCCAGTAGGGAGCGTGCAGGAGGCAGCCGATCAATGACTCTCTCATTACTGATGTTTCTATCTCTCTCTTCCCCTCTCCTTTCCTCTTTCTGAAATCAACAAAGATATATTTTTTTAAAAACAAAAGAGGAAGTACAATGAAAACTTCAAGGGGCAGGGTTTTGTCTGAGTTCTTCATTGTTGCTTTCTGGAGTCTAAAATATGTCATTATAAATCGCCGTTGAATGAGTAAATAACAGAAACTACAATTTATTGGACAAAGGTTTACTAAAATTAGCTCAAATAAAAAAATTTTAAATGTAAGAAAGGGTTAAGGTCATAACCTTTCACGCCGTCAAAATACAGCCAGATTTTCCGAGGCCTATTTCTCTCAAAGTAGGGTGGTAGAAACCCAATCTCTGGTAAGATGGCACCCATGAGGTGGGCAATTTATGGTCATGCGCCATGCAATGTACATTATGTCTAATCCTTCACAATGACCATTGGTGGTGAGTTCTCAATATCAGATAAAGAAATTGAGTCTCAGAAGGATTTAATTTACCTAATTCTACATAGCTCATAAGTGGTTTTAGACAAGACTCTAAGTCCACTACTTTCTGGTCCTAAAATGACTATCTGCTCTTTCTACTTATCACAAGACAACACTAAGAAAAATACAGAAGTTAAAATCATAATAGCTGTTTGTTTAATCGGGAGTCAGGCAGGCCAGGCAGTAATGGGCGCTGACTCTTATCACAGCTGAGACCCTGCATCACCCTCACCCGTGCCTGACATATAGAGAGGCTCCAGGATGGGTAAAGACTGTCTTAATACTTTTCTTGCTATTAAACACTCGAGAAGTTTAATGGTTTATTTTTGGCCTTTGCCAACAGAGCTGTTCTTCAAAATGCCATATGCTTTCCCATGGAGGCCGCAGTTATCAAATTTTGGTTGCAGAATTTTGGCAGAAAAATAAAAGAAATTATAGAGTTATGTCACATCAGCATCAAAGGTAGGTTGAGATAGTTAATTAGTTAGTTGCTTTGTTCTAAAGAGTGGTCAACCTGTTCATGTTACAAAGTGTCAGTGGAAAGAGAGATTACAAATCTGAGAGAGAAAACTAAGGTAAAAAGGTAACAGAATGTAAGAGGCTGTGAGAATAAAATTGTGGCTGAGAAATAAGACACGTGTCCCTTCCTAAGCGACAAAAGATAAAAGATGTGGCTGAATAAAAAAAACTCACCCTATACTGCATTCTAAATAAAGAAGAAAATTATGTCTTTTGCTAGAAACAGGGGTAAAAAAGAATTTGTACCTAAAGAAAGTTTGGGATAGAATTTATCTAAGTTCTTTCAGTTAGATATACAGTGGCGCCTCGGTTTTCGAACGTCTCCATTGACGAACATTTCGGTTTGGCAGTAAATGCTTCGGTTTTCGAACTCGCCTCGGAAGTCGAACATGCCCCACGGCTTCCGCTGGGTCCAAGATCCTGAGGCCCAGCTGTCGGCTGCTGACCCCTCGGTTTTCGAATGTTTCAGAACTTGAACGGGCTTCAGGAACGGAGTGCATTCGAAAACCGAGGGACCACTGTACATGCAATTACATTGACGTGGATAGTGCAACAACACTAGTTTTTGCATTTATAATACTATGTAAGTCCAATCTAGAACAGGAGGTGATGTTTAATTATCCTTCTATGATGCAAAGGTCTACCACAGTACTGTTCACAGAGTAGGTGCTTAATAAAAGTTTTTGACTGAATAAATCGAGTGAAAAACAAACAATACTTATATTCTGTATTTCATTTAACATGTTCTACTGTCGTATTTGAGAAATATAACTATTACGCACCTATTTGAAAAATTACTTGATAGTTTTTTTAATCTGCATATGTGTTTTGTAAGTCAGCTATCACATAAAGTACTTCTAACAACAATTTTATATAATCAAAACCAGTTAAACTTGTTTGTGTTATGTGAAAAGAATAGGAAAAATGATTTTGCCAGAAATATTATTGTTTAGGAAAATTCTCAAATTCATTTTCATAAAAAGGGAGAAATTATTGATAAATGCATCTAAATTTGCAGATTGGTTATTTTCCGAGGTTATTTGGGGTCATAACTGTAAATCTCATTACCGTGCTGAAAGGAGGTCTCTTTCATTATTACGGTGCTGAGGTCCATATCCCTGAAGCTAATTGCAAGTTAGAGCCACAGAGTTCTAATTGTTTGCCATCAAAATAGCTGTGTAAGCTTGATTAACAGTGTTCAGCAACATTCATAATAGTCCGAGCCTGGCCCTGCATAAAATAGAAACTGGGGGAAAAATCAATGAGATTTAATAAGATCAGGAACAATCACTTACAATAGTACATCAATCACACAAAGTAATAGGTGCAGGATTTGATAGGGTCCTGAACTGCCTGAGAGATTCATAACCAGTACTCGTTAATGATTTGTTCATTTGCATTTTATCAATCCAGCTACAGCTGACAAGCCGAAGGAGCAGGAAAGAAATATGTTGACTTAAACTCATCAGCTTTGCAATTAAAAAAATAACATATAATAGCAAATGTCTTGTCATAGGGAAATCTGATGTTATTACAAAGATGTGTGCAATCGTTGGCTCTTCAGACGGGGCTGCAGTTAGACTTGCAGAATAGCTGGGGTGGCAGTGTCCCTGTGGCCACTAGGAAGTCTCAAAGGTTAGAAAGAATGTACATGTGAATATGAATTTCTTCTCCACCTCTCATAGGCCTTGATTGCATAATAATATTTAATGCAAAATGTGTGTATTTCCTTGTTTTTATCTCTTTGAAATAAATGCGGCTCCTGGCTTAGCCTTAGGCAAAACCTCTATCAAATGCTAAAACAATCATAATGAGAGAGATGGCTCTCTGGTGATTATTGCTTATCATTACATCCTATTTCAGCTGATGTTATGACTATATAAAGCAATCATGCTGTATTTACCATTGATATTAAAACACATTTTGGGAAGAAAGGTAAATGAATAAGAGAAAATTGTGTACACAAATTTCTGACCCTAAATAAATGATATTATTTAATGTGAAAAAAAATATTCCCCTATAAACATCAGAGGCAGCATGAAAAGTCTGAGTGCTTTCGAAGAATTCATGGGCATGCAGGCTTAGAAAATTTCATGTGGGCTTTCTATGGGGAAAACTATGTGAGTGGAGAGAAGAGAGCACATTGTCGGAAATCAGCTGTGGTACCATCCAAAACGTGGCTTAATTAGTCTCTGTGCAGAACTGCGCTAAATCACGTGCTCCTTTAGAGAAAAACATTGTGATCTGGATCCTTGTGGATAAAGTTTAAATAGCTGATTTCTATATAGGATCCTTTAATTCAATCAGAGTGCAGGTGAGATCTCATTATAATAGACTCCTCGGGGCCTCAAAATTGTTCTGTTGTGGCAGAATTTGGCTGAAATGAATAAATACATTGATCACATTTCCAGAATGTAGTACATACTAGAGAGACAGACTTGATGCCCAGCCTCGTTTCTATTGAATTAACACATGAAAAGAAGTGCTTTGAATAGGAGGGGGAGCCAGGAGCAAAGTAAATGCTCACATACCTTTAAGGCTTTCTCTAAACCCTGATGGCTTCCAACAAAATGGTTTGGGTATTGAGATCAAGTTTTATTTATTTTTCCTTTTCTTTTAAAGATAAGATTAATTGGGCTGAATAGAATTTGAAATCTAAAAGACAGAAGAAAATTAAAAGTAATTGTTATTTGTTGTCCTGACAAAAATAACTGCGAAGAAGTGAATTTTATGCAGCTTAATTTGTCTCCCTGCAAAGCAAAATGCCCAGATGCAGGGGCTTCAGTTACACAAGGGGACTCTTCTAAGGCCATTAAACAGAGAGAGCATTAGTAAATTTACCAAGAATCAATTCATAGGATGCCAATTTGCCTAAAAGCAAATTGATAAATGTCCAATTTGGTGAAAGAATGATTTACACTTATTTTTGGCACTCAATGATTTGTATTTGGTAAATTGTTTGGCTTCAAATATACAGTTATCAGTGGCATGAATATCGTCCTTATCAGTTACGCTGGAATATAGAAATGGCTTTAATTACTCTAAGCATTCTTACCTTTCATTTACTGAAGAAACACTTAGCACTGATATTATAGCAAGTGTCAGAGACATAGATACTAAAAGGTATAGATTCCAAATGTAATATATGTAGCATGGTAACAGAAACAACAGATATCTTATAAATATTCTTTAAAATATTAATAATGTATTTTCTGGGTTCAGATGAAGGCTTGATTAATTGTAGGCAGGTATCATCTCCAAACCGTGGTACTCTTGACAGTGAAAAGTAAGCTATCAATACATTGAAGCAATAGGAGTCATTAAGGACTGTTTCAAGCAAATCAGAATATGTTGTCACCTTGGCTATAAGAGAAGAAGGTAAGGTATGAGTAGAATTCCAAGCATTAACACCTTTGTGTGGTTTTCTCCTCTAACAATTCTGAACTTGACCATGTGACCAGATGTGATTAGTTTTGGCCACTGGGACATTGGAAATAGAATGCCAGTGAAGGCTAAACACGCATTTGCACATTAGGGCTTGTCTTCTTGGAGAACTCCTTTTGCTACTCGTAATGCATGACCTTGTAATAAACATCAAAGCTAGGGTGAGTGAAGGGCAATTTCTGAGACCTCAGAAAGATTGGAAGCTGGGTCACAGAGAGCAGGATGAAGGAGCTTCTTAGAATCTTGAAAATATTGTCCACAGCATCCTCAATCGCAAGGTTTTTAAGAGAATTGTATTGGAGCTACTATCAGCTTGAATCAAAAGTATTGAGACAGTCTGAAAAGAAAGAAGCTTATTCTATGAAAAGGAATAAATAAGGTTGCAAAGGCCACTCAGTTTCAAATATGGGCCATTTTTTATGAAAATAAAGAAGACTCCGTGGGTAGATCCAAGGACCAAGATGACTGAGCAAAAACTGCAGAACCACAAGGGACAAAAGTGGGCCCTAAGCAAAGAGCTTGTGAGACAGGAAATGGGGGTTATTTTAAACCATAAGCTTTGTGGTAATTTTTTATGACAGCGATAGAAAACTCATGTGCTCTGTTCTCCAGGTTCTGTTATTTGCTCCTGGCTTATTTTGGACACCATTTATGCATCACTTCAGAACCCGTTGGCCTTATCTGTCTTTTATTTTATCCATTAATGTAGTGACCCGTTCTGCAAAGCCTCTGATAGAATTATCTTGACATTCTGCAGATGCCACTCCATCAGACCGGTTCACAGTATTGATGATATTATTTCAGTTGGGCCAGGGAGCAAGGATTGGGAAGCTTGCTTGATGCCCTAGTAAACCACAAGGCATGTGTGAAGGGTGGAATAGTAAACCTTAGGAAAAAAACACACAAGTGAACGTTAGGCGTTTAAAGGTGTCAGGAATCCATCCTGAGATGCCCTCGTCCTCATTTTTATTTTAATGTCTTTAGAAATTCACAGTTGCCATAAGGAAGCTCATTGTTTGGTGAATTTCTGTGCATTTTGAAGACAACTTGTACTTCGCTTGGAACTACTAATCCAACCCATTTGTAAGGTGACTGAGAAAGTTGTCAGTTTCCAATAGAGCCCGAGCTGAAGGGCAGTCTGATGGGCCACAGGCGACATGATCAAACCAATCCGGTGGTGTTAGTAGTATCTCTGTAAGATAAGGATGGTATGTGTCAAGCTTCGATACAGAGCTGAAGCATGGACTGGGTTCCATCACAAAGGTCTTTCCTTCTGCAGTAAAGAATACATACATTACTGACCCTTCTACATGAGCTTTTTGCAGAGACTGTATTTGCCCAATATCTGAACCCACCCTGGGATAAACTGACTTTGTCTATGTAAATATTCCACTCATAAAAAAACTTTCCCCAACAGTCTTATCATCTAATGATATTTACTGTGATGGTTGCCAAATAATTATTTTTAATTCTAATTCCATAATTCCTACTAAATGTATTAGTTAGCATTCTAATGTAAGGAAAACATTTTTCTTTATATCTATTTACCTATTTATCATTTATCTACATTTAATTATATCAGTATATCCTCATAATTCCTATTTTATCCAATGAGTTATAATTCCTGAATATTGTTAAGTATTTTAGTGTTCAAATTATCCCAGATTTTTTAAGTGGGCACCTCTTTAAGTTGACTTCTGTGTCTTTTTTGGCATGTCTCATAATTCTTTTAGCACTTTTAAAATTTTTGTCACAAGATGTTCCAGGGTCATGTTGTACCTTCCTGCTAAGCCTTGCTCCTCAAGAACTGCCACTTCCAAGAATTTTCATCAGTCATAGCACACAAGTGCTCTCTCACTCCAGGGGAAAGTCATGCTTTTCCCACCGCAGAGCCCTCCTAGTGTTTCAAAATTAAAATTTGCTAAGTATATGATATTCAGATTTTAAAATGTACATGATGCCGTTGCCTAAGGTGTTTGTTTCTCAGGAGCAGAACACTAGAAGGGCTTTATTCTTTGATTAAATCTTTATATCTGGGAAAATAATAAAAAGATTACACAACCCTAAGGAATTATCAGTGGTCTACACAGGCTTGTTGGGAGGACTGACGGTTTTCAAACAGGGAGTAGCTCTTATTTGGGCCCAACTGGGCCAGTAGTGTGTGTGTAGATGCTGGCTCTTTGGGGTAATTTTGGAAATGGAGAATAGCTCTGCGCTGCAGTGCCTGGTTTCTCTCTCAAACAACTTGACCATCCTCGTCAGAGCTGATAGGCGCTGTAGTTCTGTTTCTGTAGGAAAAACAGTTGTTAAAGCTTTGTTCATTTCTTCTTCTTGGCCCTTCCTTTTTTTAAACAGTTACCTAGCATAACATGTAATTAGTTAACTACAGAGAGCTTTGGTTTCATTGTAAGGCAAATGTTGCTAACATTTTCATATTCTTGTGTTAAATATCATACTTTTTCTAAAATGGTGGGCTAATTTCAGAAAAATAAACAAAACAAGAAGTCTAGTTAAAATTTTATATCAAACAACTGTAAGTCAGAAAAAAAAATGAATCATGCCCGAGGGAGATCAAATCCTGGAAAAGTAGAAAGTAAATGTAGTGGCATGGATATTTTCATACCAAGAATCATGGAAGAATAGGGCTTGGGCCAAAGACCGCTTCTTCTCTCCAAAGGTCACACAAATTGCATAAATGTAAAAGGCAACTATGAATTGATTGACTAAAATATCCCACTTATTACTCTCCAGTATTTTCTTTATACAAAGGCTTATGGGTAGATTCACATAATATTAATGATGTGGAACCATTCCTCAGGATGTGAACCTTACATGAAGGAGATAGGATCCTAGTATTTCCTGATTCAATAAGTACATCTTAATTATGAATTATAAACCCAGCACCATGTTTATTTCCTCGTAATTTCAAGCTCTGTCACTATCATACTTCCAGTCCAGGTTAATTCCCCCACACACATTCTTCTTTAAAAAAATTACTTACAAAGTGCTGTTATTATTTTCTCATGTGTAGTACTCCAGCAAGGGTCAATGTCTAGAAAGTTGCATAAATCAACTTTCAGTCATGGCCCTTCTAAGAAGTTTGTAACGTCTCAACTTTACACATAATTTTCTAATGTGCAAATGATACACTTTCTTCTTTCTTATTTCAACATTAACATGATTAGAATTGATTAAAGTGCTATACCTGTCTTGTAAGTTGTGCTTTTCACCTACGCCAGCTTATTGTAAGAAGAATCATTTCTTAACAGTAGCCCAGAACTGTTTGTCAGAAATTTCTTCCAGAGAACTGTGAATATAAATGCAATATCGCATGCATTATTTTAAAATATTTTATATGATATAGCTAAATGAGCTATAGCAAAGTGATGCTTTTTCTGCTAAATTTAATATGGGATGCTGACCCTCAGTGGTGGGAGACTACCTCTTCTGATGTATTATGCAATTACATTGATGGATGGTTAATTGAGTCGGGGTGGCAGACCATATGTTTACTCATGACCTGAATGTCATTGGTCAGGTTATGGATTCACATTATTGGCTTATAAACGTATACTGTTTTGGAAAATACCTGTTTTAAATTTAAACTTCTGGTTTAAAATGCCCATAGTAAAATAAATCATTACCTTTATTATCAGAAATTTGCACACAATTGCTTTTATCACAAAGATGACGTAATTTGTTGCACAGTTTGAAACAACCAGTAAATGTAATAGGACTTTTATTTAAATGATTAAATCAATTGTCTCATTTGAGGTGTCTGATATTAATTGAAGCTTCACTCAGATTTTTATGAATATATATAGATGAAGCTATTTAGATAATATTCAGGTTTTTTTTCTTTTATTGAGGAAGAATGCTAAAGAATGATCTATCCAGGACCAACACTTACCAAAATTTTATAGTTGATCAATACGACTTTTGGGGGAGGGGGAGTATTTCCCCACTGTTTTTGTTCAGCATAGCTTCTCTGTGACCCAGAGTGTAAGAGACTTCTCCTTTAGATAATGTTCTCTGATACCTGTCCCAATCAACAGAGACAATTTTTAGTTTCTCTGATAATCAGGAGGTAAGCAACCATCTGTGTTTGGGGACAGTTTAGGTGCTTGCAGTGAATGGGCTTTTGTGGCTTTTAGGACAGATGTGTAGCAGATGGGAATGACACGAGTGTAGGCCTGGGCTGGTGTCTTCACTCTGCCCCCAACCAGTTCTTGGTTTTCTGCACGTCTTTAACAACCCTAGTTAGTTTCCTAAACCCTAATATATACACCCTAGGACTGCAAATATGATGGATTAATTTATTTGCCACAGTTGAAGGGAGATTACCTGGGGTGAGCCTGACCTAATCAATTGAGCCCTTACAATGAACTGGGCTTGTCCTGCCATCAGTGATACAGGGCATAAGAGGGATTCCACATGAGAAAGAGTCTCCATTGCTGGCTTTGAAGGTAGAGGAGGCCATGAGAGAAGGAATGTAGGCAGCCTACAGAGCAGAGTGGACCCCAAACTAATACTCCACAAGGAAATGAATATTTCAGTACTACAATCAGAGGGAACTGAATTCTTCCAGTAACCTGAATGAACTTGTGAGTGATCTTACCTCCAGATGTGAACTCAGTTTAGCTGACGCCTTGATTTCAGCCTTAGAATGAGTGAATTCTGACCAGGACCAGAAATCCTAAGCCCATCATGCTGTGTATGGACTCATTCATAAATGGGTGTTGTTTTAGGTCACTAATTTTGTGATAAGTTCTCACACAACAATAGAAAACTAACATACACCACTTAGAATATAGCTTATTTATAAGCAAGAGATTTGTTTTTAGGGGCTAATGAAAATATAAAAGGGTATGTCTACTTATGAAATAAAATACTCACAGGTCCTGGTAGCATACGAGATGATTGGAAAGTGTGGTGTTTTAGTAAAATACTTCCTGGGACCATGATTGCTACGTTTAACTAACCATTTGGATTTTGAGAGTCAGAATAACCATTTCTATTTATTTATCAAAATGACATAAAATGCCTTCTATATTTATATGAGCTGTTCTGTGTAATTTCTCTCTAAACCAGTAATTTTTAGAGCTATTTAAGTTTCCCAAATGTTTTAAGGTAAATATTATAACTTCTTTACATCAATGTGGTAGAACATAAATCTTGACAGTGATGCTTTATCTATGACATGTCTTTGATGATTTGTCCAGTTTGACAAGTAACTGTCTGCTTTTAAGCTCTGTAGTTTGCATCAACACTGAGATGAAATA
The DNA here is from genome assembly GCF_054644295.1 of Miniopterus natalensis. Lineage (NCBI taxonomy): Eukaryota > Metazoa > Chordata > Mammalia > Chiroptera > Miniopteridae > Miniopterus > Miniopterus natalensis. Next base: position 29,655,301 of record NC_142096.1, read on the forward strand.
AGGCTTGAACAATGTATACCATTGACTCAAAATAACATACAATCATTGCATTGTTAGAAAAATAAAGCTTTGTAATGGACAGAAATAGCTAATGGAGCAGTATCTTTGATTCAATCATCGATTTTTCTCACAAAATATCCAGAATTAACTTAAATATCCTTCGTCCAATGATTGTAACCTATAACACAAAAAAAGAGGGCTCATTTCTGCTGTATAATTTTTTAGGGCTACACTGAGAAAGATTATGATAATGGACATATAATAAAATTGTCGACAATGGTTGAGTCCTGTAATTGTACGAAATTCAAGGAGGCTGCCTTGAAGATGAGAACTACCAGTGTTTTCATTTTGATTAGCTTACCTTTTCAAGTGTTCTGCTAGGAACCTCTATCACACAAATAGAGGCAAGAACTATATTATCATCACTATAGCAACTGCAGGGAAATTTATTTCAAAACAGTTGGCTACCTGAAAATTTTTCAGGAGGGAAAGGAGAGCAGATAATATGTAACATTTTCATTTATTTTTAAAAATTGTTCTGTGATCTAAGCTCATTCATTTTCTTTTACAAGAGCAAGACAGTCCAGTAGCTTTGTCATTTCTTTTAATTTAAGCAATAGGAGGTCACACATATATCCGTGTATACTGTATAAGTTAATTTCAATATTTTATGAATTAGTGTTCAGCATCTCTTTTGCATTTTTGAAAACACCTTATGAAACTCCTTCATAAAGAGTGGTTTTATACGGATCATTTGAAATTTGAGCGTATCACTAAACAATACTTTTTCCTTGAATTATATTATTTAAATAAAAGAACATTACAGTAACTATTAATACACATGAGCAACTGGAAGATAATAGTATCTTCTTTACTTGTACCTGAACAATTATTTTTAAAGCTGCTGTACTTAATATTTTGTGCAAGAAAATGCTCTTGGTCTTTCTACCATATCTTTTTATTTCTCTAAACTTTATCATGAACATGCATGGTTCAAAAGTGCTGACAATCTGCCTTTAAAATGAGATGATCCTGGAGTAAGGCCGCCTAGGCCATTTTTAACCTTTATATCTTTGCTGGAGCCAGAGTTCTGAGAACTTCCTTTTTAATAGCCTTTTAAAAATTGCTTTCTGGACTGAGAGGGCTTACTTTTTAAGTACCCCCTCGTACTTTAAGTGAAAAAGACATGACAAGATTTCAAGATTTCCTGAAATGCATTCTTATGCAAGAATTATGCACAGTCATAGAATGACGGCTGTGTTTAGGCTTCCCCGACAAAGCATCCTACTGACAACCAAGGGCCGAGTCTTCTGCAAAATGTAGGGGTTTGGGTGTCTTACAGGACAAATTGTGATATGCATCTGTTCTCACAGCTTTCATAATCTCTGTGTGAATTCTACTCTTGGAATTAAATCTTACAAGTGTGTAAAATAATACATAAAAGAACAATAAAAGGATAAGAATATGCCTGAAGTAAACCATTAAAATGATGCATGGATTATTTTTGAAAGAGCTTTATTGGTGTTTTAAAAACAAAAGTTGATTTTACGTGTTCATTACTTTCTTTTATTGTAGAATCAATTGAATAAAACATCTTTATAGCATTAGAGATATAAGTTCAATATTAAGTTTAACTATTTTAAAATAATGATTATGTATTTGCTAACAAAACATTTTTTAAAGCTTTTTCTCCACAAGCTTGATTAAGCAAATTAATTATATAGCTAAATATGGAAGAATTTTATTGTGCTTTTCCTGGTTTTATCACAAAATCAGTTTTTAATAAAACTCTCATATCTATGCTGTGTACAATTTCCGTCAATGATTTTTGGAAATAAATATTAAATTAAGGTAAGAAGTAAACTGGCGACCTAGTGATATCTACAAATATTAAGCAATATTTTTCAACTCTGAAAACATTTTTTTTATTTTAAAAAAACCTTAACTTTCAAATTAGTAAGAACATTGGGATAAAAGCTATTTGAGAATTATATTATTTATATTACTCTATAAAAATGTTTTCCTATAGTGGTAATAACATGTAGTGTGTATGCAGAATATACCTCAACTTTTAAACATATGAACATGTTAACATAGATGTTTATTTTGAAATGTAGACACTTCATTAAAAATGTATATCTTATTTTAAATTTATTAAGCATAAATTATTTTCTTTAAAAGTTTACAAAATTTTGGAGGCTGCCAGTAGATGGCATTCTGGTTTCTGTAAGAGGTGTTTACTTAAAGATGGGCTCTTTTCTTTGGAAAAGGGAAATAGAAATTGTGACAATAGGCTTCTGATTGAAAAGGTTATTAGACCTTCTTGAGAAAACTATCATCATTCTAAAAACAATTAAGTCTCAAATCATGTTTCTTATGTTAATTTAGTTTGCCAAGCCCTGCCATTTTGTTAACTCTCAAAGTTGTGATTTGGGTAAAATTAATGTAATTTTATTGAATGAAAATTTAATGTCAAAATATAATGTGATGTTTATTCTAAATAAACTAATGAAAATAGTGTTTTAGCGTTGTTCAAAGCAATGTAATCAATAATCAACTTATGCCAAGAACTATTTATTGCCTACTGACTTAAATTCATACATATTAGCATCATTTAGTCATGAATGACCAGATTATCCAATTTTCCTTTTGTAAAAAATTATTAAGCTCAAATTAACTTCTTCCATGTAATACACATAAATTAATATAGTCTCCTAGATATAGTAGATTATTAGGTATTGGTTAAATGAATAAATGAGGAAGTACTCATAACTCATTAAAATACTATTTCTGAATTTGTAAAAATACATAAATTGAAGGTTCTCAAGAAACTCTTCATGAGAAACCAAATCTCCAACATGGAGAGTGGGCCACTATTACTTCCTAAGAGGCTTTCCTTAATTCTTATATGACTTAGGAGATAATTCAGTTTATGCTATATAGGCAGCTCCTTCCTATGACATGATAATTGGTAATTATATGACTTGTCTCAGTTCTGGGATAGATGAGGGATGCCTTTACCTCATGATCACTGAATAAAAAAGCAATTATTTATTTCCAACATGTTTAAAAATACTTAATATTTAAAGCCATTAAGATAACCTTTCCCATACCATGACAAAGTAATAAGAAATAATTTTCTAAACAAATTGAATTTGCTCACAAGATCAGGGTAGATGATCATTTAATTTCCAAATATTGTTTTCTTCATTGCTTTAGATTTCCAAGTAGATAATTGATATTTGCAAAAGTCATATTTTTATTAAAGCAGCCCTCCTTAGGATTATGCATTAAAGTACTTTGATAGTTTATTTATATACTGAGCCACTGAAAATGAATTAAATATTTTTTTTAAAAATTTAGACTTTGATTAATTCTGAAAACTTTTCCTTTATTGGTCTAATAGAGTAAGAGCTAGTAGAATAACACTGTAATAAAGCACAAATGCTATTCCATATTAGAAGAAAGAACTAATTAATTTGAATTAATATCTTAGAATTTCTAATTTCTGGTGTTGGCTATAGAGTTTCCAAAGCTATTGATTTTTCTGAGTCACCGTTAAACTCTGACACTGCAGAAAGTTGAGGAGCATGGACATTTCTGGCTGTCTGTACAATTCAGAATGGCAGGCCCTTGCTCTTGTAAGTGAGAATCTATTTAGAACATGATTATTTTAATCCACATAGTGTCAGCAAGTTTATCCATTCTTGGTGGCCTTGCTTAAAAGCCATCTCCTCCAAAAATTCCTCCCTGATATCCTAAGTCTGAAGTTATGTTTCTTGGTTCTCAGTTCTCCTAGCATTTTATACCAACTTTTGATATAGCTCCATTTCTTAAGTCTTTGCATTATGTATGTGTTTTCTATATCTGTGAAGTTAAGTTCTTCAGAGGAATGTTCATTATTGTATCCCTTACAATGGCTACTATACTACCTTTTGTGTTCTGGGCCTCAACACTTATTTTCATATTTATAATAAAAACTACTGCAATTAGTACAGTGAGTATTTTTTTTTTTTAATGAAGACTATGAAATCCACAGTATGAATGAGAATGCATAAGTAAGGATTTATAATAGCCAGCAAGGGAACAACAAAGACTAAACTTATTCCCTGGGAATGGCACATTATCAATAATAAATTCAGGCTAATGTTTTGTTTGGGGAGGTTCATCAGTTATTTTCCCAGTGGGCCTTCTTTCATTCCAGAGCAGAGTCTCAACTGTGAATGCCCATTTAAAATCACTGGGAGCTTCAAAAATCAATACTGGTTCCTGGGATCCAACCTTAGAATTTCTCATTTAATTTGTTTCACTTGAGTCTCTTCACCAGGATGACTTCAAATTCCTTCCTATCTGATTAAAATATTTAGTCGGGCTCTCGCTCCACTGTTAGAAAAGTACACCAGACCAAACCTCACGATTGCATGTGATTCTGCGGGTCCTTCCCAATAGAGAACAAGTTGCCGAGGATGTTGCAGTATAGTTGTGCACCCAGGACAACCTTTACTATAAATGTTTATGTAATTTGCTACTTAAAAAGTCATTCACATACTTTGCAAGACATGTTTGAACAGCAATAGATTCTCTGGAGGAAATATTGCTTGAGGTAGGTATCTCATGGAGAGAAAATAAGATTTAGCAAACTTGATTTGAATTTCCCTTTCTATGTGGAGTCAAGCTCGAACTTTGGACAAGAAGGCAATTCCCCTTTCATAACGAGAGGGTGATCTCTCATCCCTCTCTCATGGATGGGTAGGAGGTTTATGTCACAGGAAATTGATTATCAAGTGATTGGTGTGCAGATAAGCCTTCTACAGGTTCTGCGATAATTAGGCCCCTCAGTGTGCTGACACTGTACTCATTGCTGCCTGGGGTCCTAGGCCTGGGTCCTGCTGTTTTAATTATTTAAGGTATTTAAACTTTGTATCTCATCTTCACAGATTCCTTCTTGAAAACGTCCTGAATTATTCCACAGTAAAACTGGAATTCTCCCACCTGTTGTTCTCTCATCCTGTCTCTTTCAGAGCGCTAGTGGCAGGTGGCTCGCAAAAGTGCTCCAGTTCTCGCCCTTGTCCGTAGCCCCCTACTTGGCAACAGGTATTTGCTCCACTCATGGAGTGAGGGATACGCTCCCACTACCACCGTTTTGAACTTTTGTTGAATCTATGACTTGCCTCGAGCAACATCATGTGTGGCAGATGTGTGTGTCTGTCCCCAGCCAGGGTCTTCAGAGCCTGAGGTCTTCTGACTGCTCTCTAGAAATCCCCTCTCCCCTGTGATGGGGGGCTGCACACATGGGCAGTGAAGGCCCAACAGGCAGGGCAGAAAGGAAAGGCAGGCACACATGGACGCTCCTTGAGTTCTGAATGCACTTCTCAAATTGTTAAAACATAAGAGAGAAAAGTCTAAACACCCAACAGAAATGTGGACAGAGACATGAACAAGTAATTTGTAGATGTATATTCTTTTAAGCCTACGAAAAGATGCCCATTCTCACGTATTATTAAAGAAATGCAAATTGAAACTAGACACATACCATTTCTTATGACATCAATGAAAATTAAAAAGAAGGGCAGCACATTCTCGGTGAGGCTGTAGGGGAACTGGCTCTCTCATTTACTTCTCTGGCAGGGAAGCAAACTGGTATAACCCTTTAAAAGGGAAAATTGCACATATCTAACAAAAGTATTTAAGCACTTACTTTTTGGCAAAGTATTTCCACTTCCAGTAGTTTATCCTGAAGATACATCTCAAAAAAATATGAAATGCATATGCCAGGGTTAGTCACTGTGTTGTTTGTAGTTTCAAAATATTGAAAAAAATACTCATATAAAATAAAACAGTTGATTAAACTGTGGGAATACTGTTAAGTTAAAAAAAAAATGGACATAGATTTTATGAACAGATATGGAGCGATTTCCAGGATATATTGTTAAACAAGGGAAGGAAAAGTGCAAAATAGTATCTACAATAGGCTGGCTCCCCATAAAAGATTATGAGGAGGCTGATCCCTATCAGATAGTAAGCATATTATAAAGCCCCTATAATTAAAGCATATGGTGCTGGTACATGGCTAGACAAACATATAAAGCTCAGAAATAGAACAATTATACATGAAAATTTGACAATAAAATTGTCATCTCAAAGATAGAACTTTTAATAAATTGTCCTGGGACATAGATTCTGCTCATTTGTACAAAAAGAAACATAGGCAAGAAAAAAAAGTGACTGAGATTAGTTTTCTATAGGAAGAGGTCGGGATAGAGTAGGAAAGATGGGTAAAAATGGAGCAAAAATGATGAGGGAAATGACACTTTTTGGAATATACATTTTTATAAAGTTGTAACTTTTAGAACATGTCAATGTTTTACATAGTTAAAAAAATGGATACATAAAATCATCAAAAATGGGAGGATATGGAAGGAAAAGGACCAATATGGAATATAAATGGAAACAAATAAACCTAACCGTAGTTCAAGTGAGTATCACTCACACTATGAAGGTAAGAAGGGGTGGTTCTCAGGAAGAACTTGTCTAAGGAACTTTGGGACATAGCACTCTTGACTATATAACTGAAGACTAGAGACAAATGGAGTTATAAACAATTATTGTACTCTAGTTAGTAGGTGTTTATCACAGAGTATGGGGTAGAAATCCTGGAACTACTTTGTGTGAATTCTAGGACTGAGCAAATTAATGAATAAATTTGGATAGTGAGAAGCAGTTCTCTCTGTTAGGAAAGAAATTTAGGCACAAGAACAAGGAGAAGGTGAGAATGAGGCCTTTGTTGGTGCAGGTAACAATAAAAACTAATGAGTTTTAACAAATATATACATATAGAATTAACATTAAAACATATCTTAAGCCTTTACTTAAGTTTGGGTACAAGTGATGATTTTAGAATCAACATGTACATTTACAATATTTGTGATAAAGCCCGCCTAGAATCTGATCAATCAGGAAAATTAACTGATGTCACAGGAGACGGATGATCACTTTGTTCAAAAGGAGACCTACGGGGCTCAGAGTATCAGGTGAAAGCCAGAGCCTCTCAGATGTGTTTTCCAGGACTTTGCCACCCACAGGATGCATGGATTTGCAGCATCATTTTCACCGTAAGCTCACGTTGAGTTAGAAATGCATAACCATGGGTTCCATCCCAGATCTTCTAAATCATAACTTCCATCCTAACAAGATCCCCAAACAATTCAGTCCATGTGCACATTAAACATTATGAGGTATTGCTCCAATACCAATGAAGACCAAAATCCACAGAAATGGTTCTTTGTAGACTTAAACATTATTGGCCATCTTTTAACCATTTGGCAGAAACAATGGTGTGGGAGTGACTGATAAACATATAAATCTGCTTAGTCATAGGTCAACATCCTGAAAGCAACCTGAATTAGTCACATTTTAGTAAGTCAACTGCATTTTATTAGAAACCATAGTGATTCTTTAATATCTTAATACTGCTAATGAGCAAAAACTGACTTTGATTCTTAAAAATCAGCAAATACACTATCCTATGTTCTCCTGCCTATGTGACCTAGCTAAATTATGTATCCAGGTTTTAACTATGGTAAAATGTTTTGAAAAATGCATTTCTTTAAAAGTATGCATCTTCTTTGAAATAATGATTTTTCATTTCATATTCATATCATCTTTGTTTTTGCTTTTGCTAAGAAGAAATAAGTGTACTTGGACAAACTATACTTAAGGATTTTGATAGAAAATAGGGAGGTCCTGAGGTCTGTTGTCATTGTGGAAAAGTGTAGGTTGGATGTAACTATTGATTCTAAACCAGAACCCAACTGAAGATGTGGCCCCATACTGACTAGCTGGTAACTGAGTCTAAAAACTTACAATAGTTATTTCATATAAGGATCTATGCTGAAAGCCCCTGCTACCAACTGTTTGCCTTGTTATTAGCTCTTCAAAGCATACTTGTTGAGTCTGTGTGAGGGCCTATAGCTTACTCTTTTAAATATAAATTGGTGACACCAATCTCTTCACAAATTTGAAAAGTCAGCATTTCTGTGAATTATTATAGAAACAAGTGCATTTTCCCATAAGAAAGTGTTCTTATAAGAAAAAAAAAGTGTTACTATTTTTGAATTCATACACTTAGTTCTGATTATTTGGTAAGATTTATGACTGTGGTATAATTTTTAAAGGAACTCACAAAGAATATTTGCTTCTACCCTCCTCTTTTTCTAATCCTATTAAAATAATTATTTGTCATTAGGTATTTGCAAACTCAAGAATAAATAACCTTTTAATACCTTCATTTCTACTTTAAAATAGATGTCCTGGACTTCCATATCTAGAACTCGTTTTGCTTTTTTGAATCTCCAGGCATCTACCCTTCAACTGCTATGAGTAAAAAAAGAACATAAATATCCATTATGTTATTTGATTTTCATAGATTTATATGAGCCTATCTGGCTGCGGAAGGGGTTATCAAAGGCCTTTTCTACCAAATGCTGCCTGTGGCCAACCAGTGCAAAATTCCATTAGCGTCTTGGAAAGTAGAAAAAAAAAAAGGTCCTAATTTTAAATGAAATCTTTTTCAAGATATTCTAGTGCTTAAGGAAAAGGGAGTTTGTACAGGTATGCTTTTTTTAATAAAAAAAAAAAAATACTTTAAATGCTAAATTTTTCAATTTAGTAGTTATTATGTGTGACTCGAATAGACTGAAAATTTTACTTGGTCTTGATTATGGATTTAGTCTCAATAGTGTTACAATTTTGCCCAGGTATGTGTTTCCCATACCCAGTTAAGGTCAGAAAAGGTTGTGACCCAGTAGATGAAATACACATTTTGTGGCATGGAAAGGATGTCCTAGCTTTTTTTGCTTCACACCCCAGGATTTTTTACTGTTCAGTTCATCATACATTAAACCCTACAGACTATTGTGCTATCACCTAGGACTTCTTCCTAATGAGAATTTCCAGTGATGTAATATAGATACAGATATATGTAGAGTAAAGCAATTAAGCATTCCTCCTATAAAAAAAGTAAAAATAGAGCATACCTGCTTAGAAAAAACAGAGGCAAAGGATTTACATGACAGAGAAAGGTCTTTTGATTCAACCTGTTCTGCGTTTAGACACTAGCCTCAGAACTTCTGTGTGATACAACTCTGGATAAATTACCCTCCTTTCTGATCCTCACATTCATTGTCAATACAGTGTGGATATTATCAGATATAATATTCAAAATTTGAATGATCACTTGTGAAGCATTTGAACATATGGACATAGGAGGCCTGTAGATGCCTTGCCCTGGGCTGGAATGAATGTTATCTCTTGAGTTGCTGTAACAAAAGGAGGTGTGAGTATCTTGGGAAGGTACCAGGGTGTCAGAAGCAATGGGAATAGATAAGTTTTGAAACAAGAGCTATTTAGTCATACAACCACTAAATAATTAAAATATATATATATATTTATGTTGGTGAGTAAGAGGCTAATGGCACTTTTTGTGATGATAAAATGGGGCTAATGCATATACAATAGTTCATAGAGATGGAGTGGTTATCAGTATTAAAAAGAAAAAGTCCAATAAAATGCAGAGCAGAAGGAAAAAAGAATTAAGTTCATATGTGGTAGAAAATTCCAGAATAAATCATTGAAGACGAAATTCCTATACATAATAGAGTTTATTTAATTTACTCCTAAATGAAAACAAATCAATGTTAACATTTAAGTATAAAGATTGTCAAGAATTTTTATTTTGTTCCACCTGAAAGCCAACAGGTTAAACTGCCTCCGTTTCAGGGAGTTTGAGAAAAGACATGAGATCACAGGGTCACAGAAAAAAGACATTACTACTCAGGTGCCAGCAACCAGCACAAGCATTAGAATATTTGCCTCTTCCTCTTGCCCGGGAGTCAGCCCAGGCAAGACTGATAGGCCCAGATTAAAGTCTGTATGCACAGTAAATTGCATTACAAAAGAATCCTGAATTTAGGCAAAACAAATCTTTTAAAATGGGAGTAAACTTGCCTGCACTTTGCTTAGGAGGCAGCTGCTATCTCTTTCTTCAAAAACTGTCATTATGCAAACATCATTGAAAAGATAGTCTGGAATAAAGGACAGTTTGCCTGTTCACAAGATGGATAAAAAACAGACATTCATGAATTGGCTTCAAACAAAAATTGGCAATTTTCTTTAACTTACGTATTTTTCCTTTCTTTCTTTATTTTTATTGTTGACACTATTGCAGGTGTCCCCATTCCCCCCGCTTTTGCTCGACTCCACCTGTGCTCATTATGAGGTGTGCTATTTGTATTACCTAGAGTCCTTGCTTCTAGCCAGCCTCAGCTGATGGTGCAAGGATGTATATGTGTATACCAACTAATGTATATGCACATATTTGTATATGCACCATTTCTATTCATATTAAGCAAAACATGAGTTCATACTGATGCCTACAACTCTAATCCATGGGTTATTCTAGCCTGCAGCATTTGTTTCTATGTAACCTCCCAATCCAACCATGAAAAACCTGACTCTCATCATTAACATACACTGACTTGTTCAATTCTGATATAATAGTTCCCCCTTATCTGCAGTTCCACTTGCTACAGTTTCAGTTACCTCCTGTCAGCAGGGTCAGAAAACATTAAGTGGAAAATTCCAGAAGTAAACAATTCGTAAGCTTTAAATTGCGTGCCCTTCTGAGTAGCGTGATGAAATCTCGGGGTTCTGCTTCCTCTGGTGGGACTTGGGGCATCCCTTTACCAGAGGCCCCACAGCCAGTCCCTGAGGAGCCAGCTTTTCATCAGGTGGACCTGGTCTCTCGCGGGCCTTGTGTTCAAGCTGCCCTTATTTTACTTAATGACGACCCCAAAGGGCAAGAGCAGCAATGCTGGCAATTCGGATGCGCCAAAGAGAAGCCCCCAAGTGCTTTCCTGAAGGAAAAAGGTGGAAGTTCTCAACTCAGTGAGGGAAGAAAAAAGCCATCCTGTGCTGAGGTTGCTGAGACCCACAGTAGGGACAAAGTTATCTGTGAAATGTGGAAGGAAAAAGAAACCCCTGTGAGCTTTGCTGTTGCACCTCAAACTGCCAAAGTCACGACCACAGTGGGCGATAAGTGCTTAGTGAAGATGGAAAAGGCGTTAAATTTGCGGGTGGGAGAGGCAAACAAAAAATGTGTTCCTACTGATGGTAGATGTTGGCCTGAAGGCGCTGAGGCCTCTGTGAGAACTTCGGCAAGGGAACCCCTGAAATAAATGACCCCCCTCCCCCGAAGGCATTTACTGTAAGTAAGGGACAGCTCCAGGGATCAGGAACAGCCCTGTCATTTCGTCATCTCATGTCACCGCAAGAAGGTGGGTGAGTAGAGTACAAGAAAATACTTTCGGGGGGGCACAGTCACATAACTTTTATTACAGCGCATTGTTATAATGTTTCTATTTTATTATTGTTGTTGATCTTTACTGTGCCTAACTTATAAATTAAACTTTATCATAGGTATGTATGTGTAGGAAAGGACATAGTATATATAAGGGTTTGGTATTATCAGTGGTTTCGGGCATCCCCTGGTCTTGGAACACGTTTCCTTCGGATGCGGGGGTCGGGGGGTCGGGGGTCGGGGGAGGGCGCTACTGTAGGCATACAGAGCAGTAACAGAATAATGCATACACTCCCGTGAAAAACAACTTTATCAACGAGGAGTGCCGTGCTGAGTGTAGCTGCTTCTGCCTTTCCTCTTACAGTCTTCGCTGATGTCCAAGCTTAGTTTGGCTGGTGCCCTCTGCCCCATCCCCTTCGGTGATTCTTTTTCACATATTTGTGATACAGTTATTTTGTTTGTCACACTCTCCTTCCATCATGGGACCTCCTGACATCCTCGATGATCTTATAAAACTCGCGGACCTTAAGGTTTACTCTTTTTGCTGGAAAGTTCTATGGTTTTTGACAAACGCATGTAGTGTTGAATATTCACTATTCCAGTATCCTAAAAAAGTTTTGCCACCCTCAAATCATTTGTGCTTTACCTTTTTAACTTCCCTCTCATTTAAGGTAAAATCTTTTAATTTTTCTTGGACTTTGTACTTTGACCCACGTGTGATTTAGAAGTATGTAGATTAATTACCAAATATTTTGGGATTTTCAAACTATCTTTCTGTTATTAATGTCTGGTTTAATTTCACTATGATCTGAGAACATGTCTTGTAGGATTGCCAATCCTTTAAATTTGTGTAAATGTACTTTATGATCCACAGTGTGGTCTATCTTGCTGAGTACGTCATGCGAGGTTGCGGAGAATGTACATTTTTCTGTTGTTGATTAGAGTATTATACAAATCTCTTTATTTATGTAGATCTGAGTTTTGACTATATCATTTTACTACTGCCTGAAAAACTTCTTTTAATATTTTCTAAGGAGAGTCTGATGGTAAAGTCTCAGTTTTGGGTTATAAGAGAAAGTATTTTTTCTTCACTTTTTAGAATATTTTTTCTAGGTATATAATCTTAGGCTGGTGAGATTGTTTTTTTCTTTTAAATTAAATATTTGAGTTCCTGTTGGTTACATGGTTTTTGGCAAGAAGTTCACTGCAATTGTTGTCCTTGTTCTATTGATAAGGTTTTTTCTTTCCCTCTGGATTCTCTCAAGAGTGTTTTTCTTTGCCTTTGGTTTTCTACAGTTTGAGTATGGTAAGTCTCATGTAATATTTGTGGTATTTATCCTGCTAGATAATTCTAAGGTTCCTGGATTTGTGCTTATGTGTCTGCCCTTAACTTTGGTAAGTTCTCTATCATTACTACTTCAAGTATTTATTGTTTCATTCTTATTTCTTCTGATTACACATATGCTACATCATTTGAAATTGTCCTTCAGTTCTTGAATATTCTGTTATGTTTTGTTCATTCTTTTTATTTTTCCTCATTATATTTCAATTTCTGAAGCTTATTGAATCTTCTTTGTGTTTAGTCTATAGATGAGCCCATCAAAAGCATCCTTCTTTCAGCATTTTCTCATTTTAAACATTTTCTTTTCCTAAAGTTTTTATTTCTCTGCTTTCATTGCTATGTGTTGTTATGTGTTTCCTACTTTTTCTGTAAACATCTGTATATTAACCATAGTTATTTAAAACTCCCTGATAATTCTACCATCTGTGTCATATCTCAGTCTGTTTATGATACTGTTTTGTCTCCTAAGACTATTTTTCTCCCTTGTATTTTGCATGCCTTGGAACTTTTTTGTTGAAAGATGGACATTTTGTATTGGGTATTAGGGACTGAGTTAAATAGGCTGTTGGTGTGAGAATTTATTTTAGTCTGAGTTAGGCGCTGGGTTGCATTTATTATTTACTGTATTGTAGGTGCCAAAGGCTGTAATACCTCTAATGTCCTGTTTGTCTCCCCTCCTGTCTTCTCGAAGTCCTCCTCTTCAGAGAGTTTGCATTTTGAAGTTCTTTCTGATGGAATCCACTGTTTTACTGGAGCACCGTTTATGTGGTGGGTATATGGAAGGGAAATTTTGTACAGCATTCTGATGAGATTGCAAGCTTGTAGGGTCTTTTGTGTCTGCACTGTGACCTGCACAGGTGTTTCTCCATTGTTGTAGCCTTTTTATTTTCCTTAGATTACCGAGGAAGCAAAAGAGGGCAGGAGCTGAAGGGATGATGTTCCTTCAGACAGTGTAAATCTCTAGCAAAGGCTTTTATCCTAGAAGTTAGGCATTTGTTATGGAGAATGGGAAAACCATATTTCTCAATGATTTCTCTTCACCTTCCTCTCCCGAAGCCATAGGGAGGTCTGTCTTGGACCTTCACAGTGAACCTCTTGTTCCTGAATGGTATGGTTCCTAAATAATAACCCCACCAAAGTGTGGGGACCCCTTTGGGACTGCAGCTCCAAGGAGTTTCTCACTTTCATGCAACCCTACATTCAGTCTCCAGCAACTCCTCACAATTACCACTCGAGTGCTGCTAGTAGTTTACGTTTCCCATGGGGAGCTTCTGCTCTGGACAAGCATATTTTGGCTCTGACTCTGAATTTATCTGTCTGTTCAGATTTGGTGATGGTTTTCCCTGCAACTTCAGTTCTCTGTTGGGTACTAGTATGGTCCTTGATTTTCAATTAGTTCAATATTTTCTTGTTTTAAGAACAGAGTGATAGTATCTAAGCTCTTTACATGTCAGAGCTAAAACCAGAAGTAGAACATTTTATTTTTCAAGTATAAGTCCCAGTGAAACATTATGACCCAGTTTACAAAATGTGGTAGTGATGTATGGATGGCTGGGGGAAGTGAGAACGTGAGGATCGTCATCATCATGATCATCACCGAAACTGTCCAAAAGAAGAAATTGTAATCTGACTTTTTTTTCTCAGTTGTCATGAACTGATGAGATGGGGAAATAAGTTAGAAGAGCTTCCTCTGTGTCATCTCATCTTTTCTTAAACAAGAAGCACTCACCTCCTACAAGGGAAGACTCCTGAAAAGAAATGTCAAGACTGCATAAAAGCAGTTCCTCCGGCCAAAGGAATTTTACAAAATAAAAAGCATTTGTATATTTTCCCTAAAGAATAAAAAGTAATTCTCTCTTTTAAATGTACACTTTTGTAAAAAATAAAAGTGAGAAGGACCGAGTCTTAGGAGAGAAATTGTGAGTTTGGCCTGCTGGTTTTAATCACTGGGTTGGGATAAGGTTTGCCAGTCCAGTTAGATACTTTTTCTCCAGAACTTGACACTTATTTAGGATCTGCTCACCCTGAATTCTTTCATTTTTGTCATCTGAATCCTTGTGACTAACCATTTCCCCATTGCTACCAAATGTTGAAAATGTCCATTATAATTGTGTATTTATCTATGTGCTGCTAATTTTTTTAAATATATCTTTATTGATTTCAGAGAGAGGAAGGGGGAGACAGAGAGAGAGAGAAAGAGAGAGAGAGAAACATCAATGATGAGAGAGTCATTGATCAGCTGCCTCCTGCACACCCCCGACTGGGGATTGAGCCCACAACCTGGGCATGTGCCCTGACCGGGAATCGAACCCTTATCACCTGGATCCTAGGTCAACGCTCAACTGCTGAGCCACGCCCGGCTGGGCCATGCTGCTAATTTTTGAAACTGTAATTAAATGCATGCATGTTTAGGATTATTGCATTATTTTGGTAAATAGATTCTTTATCATTATGAAATGACCCTCATTATCCTCGGCAATATTCCTTGTTCTGAGGGCTAAATTTTATATATTCACACAGCTACTTAATCTTATGAGTTTTGTTTACATGGGATATATTTCCCACCCTTTGCTTTTAACCTATCTGTGTCTTTTTATTTAAAGTAATTTTTTTGTGAACACTACTGTAGGCTCTTTCTTTTTTATCTAGCCTCACAATATCATGCATTTATTTGTGTAGACTATTTGTATTAATGTGATCATCAATGTGTGTGTGTTTTGTAAATCTATCTTTATGCTACTTGCCCTTAAATATGTTTTTTCATAATGAGACTTTCACATAACAAAATTAATCATGTAAACTAAACAGTTCAGGGCATTTAGTGCATTCACAACATTGTGCAACCACTCTATCTAGTTTCAAAACATTTTATCACCCCAAAAGGAAATTTCAAACCAGTTAAGCAATTGCCCCCCATCTTGCAAACCCTTCCCCAGCCTTTGTCAGCCACCCATCTGGGCTCCATTCCAGTTCATTTACTTATTCTGAATAGTCTAAATAAATGAACTCATATAACATGTGACCTTTTGTGTTTGTCTTCTCTGATGAACCATAATGTTTTTGAGGTTCATCAACTTTGTAGCATCAATTCATACTTCATTCCTTTTCATATTGGAATAATATTCTGTTGTATGTACATACAACAATTTTAGTCGTTCATCTACTGATTGACATTTGTGCTGATTTGACCTTATGGCTATTGCAAATAGTATGCTACCAATATGAATGTACCTGTACTTGCTTGAGAACCTAGTTTCAGTTCTTTGTAGTGTATACCTAGGAGTGGAGTTGCTGTGTGCTTTTATGGTAATTCTATATTTAACTTTTTCCCACAATGGCTGAACCATTTTTCCTTCCCATCAGCTATATACATGGGCTCTAATTT
Source organism: Miniopterus natalensis (assembly GCF_054644295.1). Taxonomy (NCBI): domain Eukaryota; kingdom Metazoa; phylum Chordata; class Mammalia; order Chiroptera; family Miniopteridae; genus Miniopterus; species Miniopterus natalensis. Next base: position 29,671,384 of record NC_142096.1, read on the forward strand.
CCGTACATCCTACCCGCTCCCTCACCTCATTTTTTAAATAACCATCTTAGTAGGTATAAAATATTATATCATTGGGGTTTTATTCTGATTTCCCTAATGACTGAGTATGTTGTGCATCTTTTCATGTGTTTTCTTGGACATTTGCATATCTTCTTTAGAGAAATGTCTATTCATCTCTGCCCATTTTTTTTATTTAGGTGCTTTTCTTTCTATTGAGTTGTGAGAATTCTTTAATATTCTGGATACTAGATCCTTATCAAATGTGACTTGCAACTATTGTATGTTATTCTGTAGGTGTTTTTTCACTCCCTTGATAATGTTCCTTCATGTCCCAAAGTTTTGAAGAAGTCCAATTTATCTTTTTTTTGCTTGGGTTGTTCATGCTATTGGTTTCATATCTAAGAATCCTTTGCCAAAGCAAAGATCATTAAGATTTGCCCCACATCATTTGTCAAAGAGTCTGTTCTTTTCCCCATTAAATAGTCTCGGCTCCTTTGTCGGAACTCAGTTGACCACATATGTATGGATTTATTTTTGGAATATCATGTATTCTGTTGGTCTGTATGTTCATTCACACTGTTTCGATGGCTGTAGTTTTACAGTAGGTTTCCAAATTTGCTTTCATATAGCGTTTTGGCTATTTGGAAACCTTCGCAATTCCTTATGATTTGAGGATTGGCCCTTCTATTTCTACAAAACAAAAAAAAAAGCAGTTAGAGCTTTGAAAGGGATTGCATTGAATCTGAAGATCACTTTGGGTGGTATTAGCATCTTAATATTGTTTTCTAATTCGTGAACACAGGCTGCCTTTCCAGTTATTTAGGTTTGCTAAATAAATTTGGTTTTGATTTTCTTTTTCCCCCCATTTGTTCTTTTCCCGTAACTCCACCCTTGAAATGATCAAATTGTTATTTAGTTTTCTGTTTAATCACTCATTTTGGATTGTTAGCTCTATCTCTATTTTTATTTTTGGTAGTTCTTTAATGGATTACAACAGATATCTTTAATTCATCACAGTTAAGTTTCAAATACTATTACATCACTTCCTGTGTACTGTAGAAATATTTTAACAGAATCTTTTCATCACCCTTACAATTTTCAAATCTCCTTTCATTACACTTACATTTTTTGGCATTCATCATTCATTGGGAAGGTCCTAGTAGTATAATTTTTCCCTCAACCTGAAGAACTTCCTTTAACATTTCTAGCAGTGTGTACCTGCTGGCAATAGATTTTGTCATTATTCATGGAACAATCTTTAATTCATCATCTTTTTAGATAGATTTATTTTGCTAGCTATAGAATTCTAAATTACCAATTTTCTTTTACTCTTTACGATGAGGTTTTACTGTTTATTTGCACAGTTTCTGAAAAGTACTTTGAGAATTTCTGATCTTAGCTCTATGAATTTGGCTTCTTTTTATGGTTTTGCTTAAGATGTTTTTTACTTGTTTTCAAGAAAGAATTTTCTTTGTGTTTATCTTATTTGAGATTATCTTGGAACTGTGTTTTATAGTTATCAAATTTAGAAAATTTTCCACTGTTAATTCTTCAAATATGTTTTTATGTCTCTCTTTACTCTCTCTCTGGAACTCTAGTCACTCATACATTAGACCACTACTGTTAATTTAACTACATTTAAAAAAATTAATTTCTAGCCCGGCCAGGCGTAGCTCAGCGGTTGAGCATCGACCTGGGATCCAGGTGATCGGGGTTCAATTCCTGGCCAGGGCACATGCGTGGGTTGCGGGCTCGATCAATGACTCTCTCATCATTGATGTTTCTATCTCCCTCTCCCTCTCCTTTCCTCTCTCTGAAATCAATAAAGATATATTTAAAAATAATAATAATAATTTCTATTGTGATATCTTTAAGTTCACTGATCTTTTCTTTTGTAGTGTTTTATATACTATTGATTACAAAAAGTGAAACTTTTATTTCCAGAATATTTTATTTCCAGATATTTTATTTCCAGAATTCCATTTGTTTCTCTTTTATATCTTAGATCTCTCCGAACTATGTTCATATTTTTCTTTAAATTCTGGAGCATATTTACAATAGCTGTTTTAATATCTGCTATATTTTTTAATATCTATTAATTCTATTATCTGTTATTTTTCTGTCTGTTACTAATGACTCTTTATTGTGGATATTCTTTCCATATGCTCTTCTGTTTCATTGCATGTTTAGTAAATTTTTTTTAAATATGTTTTTATTGATTTCAGAGAGAGAGAAACATCAATGATGAGAGAGAGTCATTGATTCGCTGCCTCCTGTACACCCCCTATTGAGGATTGATCCCACAACTCGGGCATGTGCCCTGACCAGGAATCAAACTGTGATCTCCTGGTTCATAGGTCGACACACAACCACAGAGTCACACCAGCCAGGCTAAATTTTTAATGGATGCTAGATGTGTATTTTATAATGTTAAGTAGTGGATTGTGTTATATTTCTTTAAAGAATACTGTTGGGCCTTTAACCTTTGCTGCACTGATTTTTGTTTTGTTTGTTTGGCTTTTAGATACGGACTTCATGCCTGGAATGTGACAGCCACCTTACACCCATGAGGTAAGAAGCATTAAGACAATGTCTAGATTCCACCAGTGAAGTTGCAGAGAGGTAAAGTAGCCTATATCATTGACCCTGGGTCATTGAGCTGTTAGGGTGTTCCTAACAGAATATATCTTTCTAAACCACTAGTCAATATCAACAGTAAATTATTTTATAACTTCTGGTTAAATAGTTACCACTACCAATTTTCTTCCAGTTTTAAAAACCTTAAGATTATTTGATAAAATATTGTTCTTTTACTTTCTTATTTTGAAAGTTAACAAATTTAGGAAGAAGAGAATTTTTTCTAAATTTGTTCAACATGAATACTATGAAAGGAATTCATGGGCATCATTTTTATTTCATCACTTAGAGACTGTTTAGAAGCCTGGCTCTCTGATTATATAATCACAGATTTGAATCCAGGCTCTGATATTTTGCTACCTATGTGATTTTAAGCAAGCGACTAAATTTCACAAAGTCTCAATTTATTTTTGTTTAAAATGTGCATAAATTATATCTAGGTTATAAGGTTGTACAAATTAAATGAAGCAATATGTGTTTATGCTTAGTTCGATGCCTCGAACAAATTAGATCTTTATACATGATAGCTGTTGTTACTTTTAATGTAATTATTATTCAGCAACTCAGATTGTAGCACACTGTTAGTTAAAATTACTTTTAAAATTTCATATTAACCATCAAAGTCAAGTTGGACAAAATTGCATTAACCCACAAAAACCCACATATGTAAACACAGATACATTTGTTTAGCATAATTTGAAGTGAATATTTATTACTATCCAGTTAATCACATTGTAAATGAATGGTGAAAATAATATCTAAGTTAGTGGGTACCAATACATATACAGGATTTGGAACACACATATAACTTCCACTTATCTGATACAGCTTGTATATACTTGATTCCATAAACTTGCTAAGAATTTAGTTCTTGTGAACTGAGAGACAGGACTTGGAATCAGGCCATCTGAGTTGTCTGACATGGAACCCTAGTATCAGCCCATTATTAAATCTCCCGAGCTAGATACTTTAACATTAGAAAGAGGCCTGAGCCTTCCACATCTCAAGGTTTCATGCAGTGCTGTATACTCATTTGCTAGGGCTGCCACAACAAGCTGCTACAGACTGGCTGGCTTAAACTTCAAAGGTGTGTTCTCTCACCATCCTTGAAACTTGAAGTTTAAGACCAAGGCTTCAGCAGGGTTGTTTTTTCCTGAGGCCTCTCTCCTTGGCTAATGGATGGCCATTTTCTCCCTCTGTCTTCACATGGTCTTCCCTCTGTACATTTCTGCATCCTAATCTCTTCTTCTTATAAGGACATCAGTCATATTGGATTAGGGTCCACCTGCAGGATTGCATTTTATTACCTCTTTAAAGATCCCATCTCCAAATATAGTCACATTCTGAGATATACCAGGGGTTAGGACTTCAACAAATGGATTTTGGTGGAAGGGAACACAGTTCAGCCCATAGCTTGTGGGTGTTAAATTGTGAAATAGTGAGTATAGAATGGAGCATTCTCTACTTGATATGTCCAGAGATTTGATCCATACAGTAATTTTTAAATCATATACTAATTCTAATGGCTTTCTTATTGTAAAAAATAAGACAGTGGTGTTGTAATAAGTGATGCATTTCCTTTGAAAGTATCTAAGAACTTATTTTAAAAATCATCTGCAGAGTTTAATTTTAAATAAATCCCTTAATGCTGAGAATATTCTTTTCTCTCTGTATGGTGACAAAATAGATAGGAAAACCAAAAGTGTGGCTTAGGTAGTTAGAAACACCTGTTTGAAATTTATGCCAAGCTGAGAACACTTGAATACCTTGTCAGGGTATTTGTAGAACTTAATTTAATCTATCATTTATTCTTTTGGAGATCAAAGGTTAATTTTTTTAAAAAACCTAAATCTCTAATCATAAGCTTGCTGCTGTTATATATTTTGCTTAACTATTCTTTCTCTTTCATCGCATCTCTGAAAATATGATTTTGTTAAATTCCTATTTACCATAACTATTATCGTCTGAGTACTAGTAGGGTTATTTTTAGCAGATGATAGAATTTATAATAATTGATCGTGTGCCAGTTTATATATACATAGCATATGAGGAAGCCATTGAAAGCATAATATTTATTTTCTTTGTCTAATGTGCCATAGTGTTTTAACAATTGCAATGCTGGGGGTGGGGAAAGAATAATGTTTGATGGGGCACAAGGAACTGTCCCCCAGAGACTCACACAGAATAGCGTGATAACTTCCAGGGAAGCATTTGAATAGTACTGAGATTTTCTTTAATATCTGCACAGCTGTAATACAAATTAGGTAAAAGTAACAGAATGTATGGCTGTATTCTAGTCATTGCATCTGTTTTTTCTAGTATGTATTTGTCCTGAAAGTCACTTCCCCCTGGTAGAGATTCATTATGCACACTTCTTTGTGTATATATATTTATTGTACACATATGTTTGGCTTTACAAGTGTTCACATTAGCTGGTTATGTAACACAACATGCAGTTTTGTCCTTTGATAAAAATGTCTAGTGGTTTATGTTGTTTTCATTAGGTAAATTAGAAAATCTCAGAAATTGGTCACTGAAATTGAAATGGAAATGGTGGATCCATTCTAAAAACCTGCCTTTTGGTATTTACCTCAAAGCATGCTTCTGTGTGTTTGCCTGATTTACATTGAGCACCATCTAAGTGCAAATAGTAATCATACACCAATGTAAACGGGACGGTATGCAATTGCTTCCTCCATTTCTTCCATTGCAGCTGCAATCCCATAGATCCCAATCTTGACAGGGAGCATAATTAGAAAATTCTCTTTGTCTTATTAAATGTGACTCTTCTCAATAGAATTCACTTCATTGCCAGCAAAGAACAGAAAATATACTTCAAATCTAAAATGGGAAATCAAGGGGGACTGTTTTATTTTTATCTGTCTGTGTGCAAGCGACATTATTATCAAAGGATATTGTAATGCTGAAAATGTACTTTGGGGATTTAAATCACGCATTAGCCTGGAAAGCAAAAAGGGCTGTAGGGCCTATGCAATATATTTTCTCATTAATCTGATTGAAAGATTATCCTTCCTATAGCTATGGAAAGTCCAATACTCATATATCCATCTTCCCTGCTAGTAAAATTCAGCTTTGTGTAAAGTCATTGTCTCTTGTGTTGGGGGTCCGACGCCGCTCTCGGCATAAGCCCATCTGTATTAAAATAAATTCCAAGCAGGCCGCCATTTCACGCGCACATTTTGATTATTTCATAAGCTGCTGTGGCAAATGGGAGCCTCGGCGAGTCATGCCGCTTCCCGGTAATGTAATGCTGTCATTATCTCGGTGGTCACGTGGAAAAGTTTAGCTCTACTGCCTGGCAGTTGTTCAGTGAGTCTAAACAGTGCATTTCAATGAAATGCAGATAGGAACGAGCCGTTACTGCCATCACAGCCCAGCTCGGAATGGCCCGACGGGGGTGTCCCCTCGCCCTGCAGCCTGACATTTATTTCCAGGCGTCGCCAGCTGGGCCTTGCCCCGGCCACTCACCTCCCCCGCCCCCTTCGGAGGGAAGGCAGGTGCCCGATCAGAGGCCGCTCGCGCTGTAATTGAAGACACTCCTGACGATTTCACGCAGGCCCAGAGGCGCGGCATTGGCGATGAAAATTAAGTAAAGAAACAAAGCGGATTTCTAGGTTGCCTGGCTATGGTCAGCGCCTCTGCAGAAGATGAGCCCATCCACGCAAACATGCCCAGCCCACAAAGAACCATAAAACAAAAGCCCGACCACCCATAGGCTTTTCCCTGGAACAGACTCACTGGAAATTTTGTATAACCTTACTTTACGGGTAACAGGCAGCACTTGGTGATCTTAAGTTTTAATGAAACTACAGAAAAGGTCTTCACCTGAACGATTTCTATTCAGAGCCCTTTGAGTGCTAATGCCATGAACAGTATAGATGGCTCCAGCCAGAACTGTCACACAGATAATATTCTTTTATGCCTCGAGATACCAAGATGGTGCTGCAGATAACCAAAAGAAATAAGCTGCCACCATCGCTAATCTGCAGCTTTGAAACACTATAGCCTCTGCATGGTTAAGAGAAGGCAAAAGCACCTGCCAGCGTAACAGAGAAGACATTTTAAAAGTGAGCAGGACCTGGAAGGATTCAGGCTTTCATATTTATTTGTAATCCGTATGCACCATGGATCTAATCGTCCATATCCTATTTTATGTGTTTATGTATGACAATTGGAAATGCAAAACAAGCTGGGGACTTTCCATTCCCCCAGGACATTTTTGCTAATGTAGTAAAATGAAAACCTAAGGAGTGTGTGGCCTTAGTGCTCCCTTCAGAGGTTAACTTCGTAGATCTTAAGTGTGTTCTTATGGCTGGATTTGTAATGTACGTAGCAGATTAGAGTGTATTATGATATTCAGATGCACCACATTCAGAGCAGTATAAAAATGCTGTCTGTATTTTTCTCACCCAGCAAATATTGCTTGAAGGCTTTTTACATGGATAAAATTGAATTTTACATTTCCGTTGCATAATGTGACTTATCAACTACTTTCTGTACGTGTGAGCCTGGGGTTTGGTGAGCACAAATCATAACCAAAGTTTGATGAACATCTTCTATAAAGTTAGGATACTAGATCCATAAAAAGAATATAATTAGTTTTATGTCTGGAAGTACATTTTGGGGTGAAATACATCATTTTATATCACAATGGAATGCATCTTTACTGGCAAGAAAAATAGCATTCCTTGCTACTTGTTCACAAGGAATAAATATATACATATATATGTATAAGATCAAAATAAATTTTGAAGTACCAAAGGTATTTATTCTTACTTAATTTAAATCGTTTTTCATATTCACTTTGGAAATCTCAAATCAGAAATTCTTCATTTGAGAACACAGGGTGACATTCAAGACTGCGGGAAATATAGAAAAAATAATGATAAACCAAATATCATGAGAATTGGACTCCACAATAAAACCGTTTTCTCATTATTTGTGCTAAGAATGTGAGAGCTTTCCAGGGAAGAGAAAAATTCTGCTTGAAAATGTAAAGCAAGATATACAATTTTTTTAATTGAACACAAGAACTATCAATACTAATCTGCTAATTTGTGCCCCAAAATGCAATCATATTGTTGCAACAAAAACACAATGCATTCAGGAAGCTATTAAATGCTCAGCAGTATTTGAAATCGAACCACACTGACTTGTTGTTAGGACATGCTGACATTATTGGTTCTTGTATGTAGTTACATAATGATCCTGAAGCCAGCTTTAAAAACTGATCTAGAAAACCAGTTCGCGGATGTCAAAATCTGACTACAGAGATGACTTTCTAAGACACTTACCTTAAAACTACATGTAAGAACCCTTTTCCAAGCTGAAAAATAAAACCCCCCAAATAAACTGTTATAATATTTTCTCTCTCTAAAGGGATTCTGTGGCATGGTGGACTCTTTCACCTTTTATTTCCAGTTATTAGGGACATGATCATCCAATGGTCATTGAACCTAAAAAGCATGCACCACTGAAATTATGTGGGTGTCAGAAAAAACACATTATGTGTTATGATCTTTTCTAGTCTCATTACTGATGTAGTATACGCTTTTTATTCTGTGTAACAATTCATATCTTCTATCATTTTGCATACCCAAAAGACAATATAATCAGAAATCACTTTACTATAAGATTATCCTACCTCTATGGTCATATCTTATAACTTAATAATATGTTCTGTTAATGTCATCTTGAAGTATAAAAGAATACAGCAGTGGTGGCATTACAGTGCCCAGTAGGATTGTGGAAATTTATTTTGGATTATTATTTTCTGACTCAAAGGAAACAATTTGGCCTCAGATTAGACAGCTATAAAGTGGCCATAAAATTATACTGAAAATAATCAAACATTCTCTTCTCCTTTCAAGTTTTTACATAAAACAACTTGAAAATGAGTATACACCAAAAAAGAAAATCCATTTTCAATGCTTTTGCATATTTCTCAAATAAAGAAGATGTCATCTAGGAAATGGAATTGGTGCGGTCCAGCCGCATCATGTCCTGTGAAAGCCCTTGTTTCTGTAATTGTAAGTGAAGCTGTTTCATCTGGTTTTTACGCTGCTGTTCCTGCTCCAGCAGCTCAGGGCAATACAAATGATTAGTGGCCTGATTCCAGATTCATATAGGCTCCACCATGAGAACTAGACTTGGCGTTTAAAGACTGAACTGATATGAGAACATAAACCATTCCAGACCATTTATACAAATGAAATCATCCAGGCATTTCATATCTCCTTACAGGGAATTGCACTGTATCACCTCCATGTAATTTATTTTTTACTCTTACAAAATATTGAGGTGTGCTTTATATTAATTTTTTTTTTTTTTTAATTTGACATAAGTACCGCTCAAATGACGTTTTCAGATCACAATCTAAAGTGGTCAAAGCTCCATGTTTCACTCAGTCGCACCTCAGTGGTCTGTATAAGAAGTGTTTCTCTCAAAGGAAACTATCTTTTCCTGTAAATTAAGTTTCCAAGAAGTTTCTCTGGGACACAAAGGGTGGATATTAACTGAACTCAAAAGATAGAATTTGCATATAAAAATCAATCATTCTATTTTGGGCTGAACATCAATATTACCTGCTTAAGCTTTCATATTTGTAATTTCATATTCCTAAAGAGTTTGAAATGTCAGTGAATACTCTCCAAATTCTCATTTCTACCTTTCACCAGAAGGTCTAGGATGTCAGTTTGAAAAATTGCAGGAACTGTATGAAGTTTTGCAAAAAAAATTTCAACACATAATTTAAATAGCCTGCTAAATTAGCACAATTGAAATGTAGACTTTAATACCATGGTTTATGGTCCTGAGCTTCTGCCTCCCTGAAGTTAATGGAAAAGTAACTGAGCAATAATATATGTGAAAAAGATTAGAAAGAAATAACACTGAATTTTGTCAGCCACCCAGGCAGATCAGTCCCTTTACTTGTAATAATAAACACGATGCACACCATGAATAACAACGAACAGCCAAACAATAACAGCAACACAACTGAGAGATCTACTTTTATGAAGCTTTATTTAACAGATTAAGAATCAGGCTTAATTTTAATAACTAAGATGGTAAACATTTCCAATTTTTTAAGACTTTTTTTTTTTTTTTTTTTTACAGAAGCTTTAGGGTCACAGCAAATTGGAGCAGGAGGTACAGAGATTTCCCATATACCCCCTGCTTCCACACATGTATGGCCTCCCCCATTATCAATGCCCTCACCAGAGAGGCACATTTGTAACAATTAATGAACCTGTACTGACACATCATAGTCTCCAGAGTCCTGAGTTTGCATTAGGGTGCACCGTTGGTGTTGTACATTCTATGGGTCCGGGCAAATGTTTAACACGGTGTCCCTGTTATAGCGTCATACAGAGCATTTTCATCACCCTGACCATCCTCTGTGACCAACAGTTCCATTTTTGTACCTCCATTTCCCAAATGATTGTTCTAATAATCATGTCACTTTGTGAGGACCAGGCCAAACAATATTATGTGACATAAAAATGTCAAGTTTGTTGTGGAAAAAACTCAGGACTTGCAAAAATTCAACCAGTATTTTCCCATTTCCAAGACCTGATTTTAATCAATATCCTATATTCATCCCTGTTCTTTGCTTTATCATACAATAGACCTCAATTTGTTTTTCGGGTCCCTACTTCTGATTCTTCCTCTTATCTCCATGACCGGTTCCACGGCATAGTCTCCGGCACTGGTATTCTCATTCATAGCCCTTAAAAAGAAAGGGTTGAGACATGCATTTTATAAGGGACGGGATAGATAGCAATCTCCTCCAGGAGTTCAAGGCTGGTAGGAGAGAGACCCTGGTAGGCAACCTGTTGGCCTCGTAGATAAGGAACGATAAGGCGCAGAGATCAGCAGGGAGGGACTTTCTCTGTGTGATGGTAGTAGCTTGGAATAGAAGATAACTGGTAAGAAAAGACCACCTAGAGAGGAAAATGTATGAGCAAAGTTTGGAAATAGAAGTGTAAGCTTCCTAAGCAAACAGCATAAGCAACATCATGAAAAACATATAAGCAGTTTGACATTAGGGAAACAAATAGAAAGGACTACATTAAACGAAACTGAGATGAGCAAATATCAGGTCATAAAGGAAACGTATGCCCTACTAAGGACCTTTGATTTTATTATCTGGGCTACTTGGGATTAGGGGTTGTCAAGGAAGGTTTTCAGTATGGAAAATGGATTGTAGCTTTGAAAATATTTGTGCTAGTTTCAGGTAAGGAATAGGCCTAAGGGTGTATGTGTGTTGAGGAGAGGGTGACTGTGGGTGTCAAGCCAGAGCGAGGGAAAACAGAAGGCTGCTCTTTGAAAGCCTTCCTGGCACCTTTTCTTAAGTTAGATACTTCCCTTCTGTGCTTCCATAGCACCAGCTACTGCCGCTGTTACAAAAACAATCACATTTTGGGTGCTGGTATACCTATTTATACCATAACTCACCACTCTCCCCAGCCTCCAATCCACATGCTAGACAATAAACTCACTGCACGTGAAGTTTTTGTCCTTCCTCTCCATCTCATGCAAACTGCAGTGTTGTACACAGCAGGGCTCAATAAATGTTTGAATATATCAATAGGAATTTTATTGAAAATTAAATGTTCACCATGTAATGTTAATCCTTGTTTCTAGCTACTGCTATAACTTGAAATCAGCTACATCTTTATTACTAGTGTAGACACCTACTAAACTTGTGTAAATTGCATGATATTAATATTTTTATACTTAGTTCCCAAGATATGTCTCACATATAAATGTTTATAAACTTTATCTTTTATATAATGAATATCTAAAAGTTGACTTATAAAAGAAGAGGGCAACTAAATTTGACTGAGTATGCTCGGATTCTCAAAACATTGCAAAGCAGGTATTAGGGTTTATGGGAGTTTTTGAGGGGCTGTTCATCTGGGGATTATAGCCAGAGGTCCAGGAATGCCTGAATCACCTCTCTTTGCAATAGAGTTCCTAGAGGAGTAGTATGAAATTGATTTTTTTTTTTTTTTATTACAAACTGAGAATAAAGAAATGACTTTAGTTAAAGAGTCACACACATTTCTGAGAATGTAAGCAAAGCTTGAATAAAAGTCAAACTGATGCATGTGGCCTAGGCTTAGGGGTCAAATGGAGCTTCAAATATCTACCTAGAAATAATCCTTGAGGTCCACACACTTAGATATTCTTGCAAAGAGAGAGGGATGAACAGATGCCCAAAGAGTCCCTGGTTCTATTTAAGCATCCAGTTGCAAGGAACCAGCAGAGATAAAGGTTCTTTGCAGCCTTGTTTTGACCAGTTGACTTGGAGTAGAGGAAACCACTGAACTTGGAGTAGAGGAAACACATCCCAGGATCCAAGGTAGGGTCCAAGGAGTGAAGGGGACATGGGAGTTTTTCTTATAACCAGAGATATCTTGGGCATATCTTTCTGCTTGACATTCTGTCCAAAATAAATTGGAAGATCCTTTTTCTATAAATAGATGTTATTATTACTATTATTATTGTTGTTTTATGGATGAATAAGGTGAGGTTTAGAAAAATTAAATAAATGGCTTGTCAAAAGGTACAGAGGTAGGAAAGCTGGGATTTTTGCCAGGTTTACCAGGTTTTAAATTTGTGCTCTGACTGAAGCCTCATGGTAGATCCCCAGTTGCTGCCATGTCATACACAAGATCCACCCAGCTGAACTCTGGCTAAACACTGAACTGCCCAAAATTGTCAGCAAATAAAATGACTATTGTTAAACCATTAAGTGCGGGGCAGTCTGATATGCAGCAATAATGAATATTAAATACTTTAATAAAGCATGTGTGTCCTTACTGTCGAGGAGGTTAGCTTATTATGGAAATTCATTCTAGACCCAGAGTTGGTCTGAGATCACTTGTAGTTATCTGGGAAGCTTCCCAGATGGTTAAAGGCTAAATAGACAAAGTATTGTGGGGTATTTTGTTTTCATTGAGTCAAGATCATATTATATACCTTTGCCAGAGAAATAAGACTTGACAAACATTGAAGCATACTCTACTGGCCCAATTTTCAACAAATATATAAAAAAAAAATCCTGCATCATTTATTTTTAAAAGTCAGTGTTTTCAAGTTAGGACCCCACCGGAACCAGAACAAGGTATATTCCTGAACATTTTGATTCACAATATATAAACAAAGTCATGATAATTTGTTTTTTTCCACATTCTGCCAGTGGGTCTCCCTTCTTTTATCCAGGTACTTTTAAAACAATTGATCTAAATTCAAACCTGTGGCTGCTATATGAATTTGGCTCTCTCCAAAATGCTTTTACATAAATGACAATAATAGCAGATACAAGTGTTGTGGTTTGTCTGGGTGATTATTATTGTCATCAGCATGTCCTTGTGAAATATAAGATTTTAAGCCTAATTAGAGAGAGAGAGAGAGAGAGAGAGAGACTACAAATCAATACTTTCAAACATAAAAATGATTGAAATAAAGAATATTTGAAGGTCTTGAGCAATCAAATATTTACATGTTGGTTAATGGAATTCATATTTGTGATTGTGAATTATGCTGAAAGTTAACATTATTAAAAGGGAGCAAGAACCATGTCGATTAATAATTCATTAGCATTCCTTCACTTTCCTTTAAAATAAGCTATTACCTGCATTGTGGGAAAGAAGATAATAGACTATAATTTATCACTTTTTCAGGAACTAGACATGATCCTATATTTTAAATCCTTGTTTTAATTATCTAGCCCGATATTTTGATAACCAATATTATAACATCAAGAGGTTCAGAAGATACTGTGGGAGAGATATTTTGACATATTTAGTCTACATTTCTTGATTTCATAGGGAGATTATAATGAGGAATTCCCATTAACTCTTGAGCTCAGCATTTAGATAATTGAATAATAAACCACAATCAATGAGGACCTTTAAAGATTGTCACTCTACGTTCAAACTGAACAAAAAAACCAAAACATAGCTTGCAAACATTTTTGGCTCAACCCCATTTGGTATTCAGAATGTAAATGAGATCTGTTATCAGGCAGGAAACCTGAAACTGATTTAAAGTAGATATTAATCTTCATATTAAGGACATATTTACATTTCTTGCATTGCACAGTAGGTTAGCACTAAGGAGGATCTGCATTTAATTTTTAAAAAATAGCGTAGCCCAATTGATAGACAGTGCATAGCTCTCATTTAAGTATTTTGTTTATTTCGTAGAGTCTTTTATTTTCCCATGGTCGTGTTAAGGTTTGCTGGATAGAAAATATACTGCAAATGGAAGCCAAACCACAGTAAAATGACTCTGCCTATCCCTAAGAGTTCCAGCCATTTCCTTTTATATTTTATAATAAGATATGACAACTCAATTTAAAGAAAATGCACAATAGTTGCTGACTACAGTGAAAAGTTTATATTAAAATAATGTGTTGCTGTGGGGAGGTGGATAATTGAGCATACAGTAGGTAATTTCTGGCATGGCTCCTGAAATAAGCAAAAGTAACATCTGTTAACAGAGGATAAGTGCAGATAATGTTACTCGAGTCAGTAATTAGAATTTTACAGATCCCTTTTTAAATGCTGAGGCAAGAGAAAATTAGGAAGAAGGCAGCATTTAGTCATTAAAGTTGAGCTGATCCAAAGTTTCTCAGTAAGACCTGACCTTAGATTGGGCCTCTTTCCTATTGCTATGTGACTCTCCCAGTTTTCCTTTGCTACATTTTAGTGAAGACTGAGCAGATTTGAGAAGTACAAACAAAACTTAAGTGAAACTGTTAATTTCAAAAAGTGACTAGGGGGTTGGGATTTGAAGCCCTAGAGCTCTAGAAAGCCTCCCATATTTTTATACAGGACCTTTGGCTATTTAATTCTAGGAAGTAGACCTTTAACTCTTTGACATAGTCAAGGAAGGGAGGTGAGCTAACCAGGTATCAATCTTCTCAAGGAGATGGTTCTTAGAACATTGCAATAGATTTCTCTCTTCTTTCCTTCAAGAGAATTTTCAAAATCAACGTAGGTACAATCTTCATGAACTACTATGTTCACCAAAACAGTAATAACTTGAATGATCAAGTTAATGTTAAGATTAGGAAAGCAGGTATTTTTCCTCTATGAGCACTACAAAGTGACAATATTCATATACTGAGCACTGACTTACAAACAAAAGTCTAAAAGCCAAGTTTATTCCCAAAATTGAAGGCCGAATAACTCCTCCCTGCTTTCATTCTGTTGCTGGAGGTGATGGTGAGGTGTTAGCAATGGTCAGCCTCCATGTATTAGGGTTTTGTTTGGGAATTATTATAGGAATCTAGACATGATTAACATGGATAGCCATATTATCTTGAAAAACAGAAGAATTGGGGACTTGGGGTTATCATCACTTACTGTGCTTTGAATAATTTCTCCTACAGTCTTTCCTTGCTACTCTCAGTGAGGAGGTTTTTGCAAGTCTAAGTAGGATGGATTATGGCAGGGAGAGAATAGAGTTAAGGAAGCAATTAGTAAGTTATTTCAAAATGTATTGGGGTCAAAGTCTCCATTATCATTTATCAGTGTTTCTTTAGTTGGGACCTGAAAACAAACATCTAATAAGCATTATTGCAAATGATAGACACTTAAAGCTTTATAATCATAATCTCCATAGGCTTGGAAGCTATTCATTTCATTCCCACTAAATCCCTTTTATCCACTTGATCAAGTATCCTGTCAACCCTTGCTCTGTTACCTTAGGTCATCTGGGAGGAGTATTGACTGCTTCCTTCCATTACTAGTCTATGCTTACCTCTGGACACCATCCTCAGATTTTTTTTTCTATAAGGTTAATTACTGTGGCTCTGCTTTTTCTCTTCACAGAAGGACCTCCTCAACCCCAACACCAAGTTAAATCTCTCTGTTATAGAGTTCCATAAGACCATATATATTTTACACTCATTTGGTTTTTTTATTTAATTATTCAACAAATACTTGTGGAGTGGTTATTCTGTCCTATGTACATCAGTTAACAGAAGGGGAAAATTCCAGACCTCATGGAGATGACATACTATAATCACATGCTATTTAGTGCCTTCGTATCTCCACTAAAATAAAGGCTCTTTAAAAGCAAGAATCACAGTTGCCTTCTCCATCACTGTTTCCCTTTGCAGAGCACCTGGGATATTGAAGAAGTGCAGTGAATGTTTATTGAATTATCAAAAAAATAAGCACTGCAATTTTTCAGAAACATAGGTGTTTTATTTGCTCAAGAGCAAAATCCCATTGTATAAATTTAACAGTGAAAGTATGTATAAAAAGTGACCAATGGAACTATTAAACTGAAACACACTGGAACATGGGCACTAGCAGTATGACTGCATGACTCACTGAAAAATGAACAATTTCCTACAGAAATATTTGGATTTGTTTTATACTCAGTCTTTTCAACAGACACCAAGGCGTTCTTTAAGAATTTCCTAACACTCAGTTTAAGTATATTTAGTACATTAAAACTCATTATTCGTGTATATTATAGTAACACCAAGGACCCCATTATAGAATCCTAGCAACAAAATATGTAACATAAGATTAAGGCACAGACTATTTTTGCACCTTGTAGTAAACACACACACACACACACACACACACACACACACACACACACACACAGTCTTTGCAAAATGCTCTGAAGAAACACTGAGTTGAAGTATTTCTATTGTTAATAGGGTGCTTAAAAATCTCGAGTCCTTTGGACTCTGGTAATGAGAGCAGGGTGTTCCTAATGAAAATGCTGAAGTTCTGTGCCTGCATGGAGACAAGACTTGCCTTCCATTGTCTTATTTTTTTTGTTTCCAATTTTATTTGTAGCCAATATTAGATTACAAAGAAAGTAAGCAAACAAGGGCATGACATATAACCCCTTCCCAGTGCAGCTCTAAATTACAGAAGGGATAGAAATCATGAATCAAGTTTACAATTGAAATGACTCAGAGAAAGCTAGATGTGACTGAATTTGTGTGGAAATAATCAGATTAACTTTGATGACATCAGGTGGATCAGACTTGGGAAAGAGGGTAAGTAGTTATAGAAAAATAAACTTGCATTTACTTAAAATGTATATTAACTGTGTGTAATCCCTTCCCCCCTGAAATGGTCATAAATTGAATATGATACTAGGAGTGAGGAAACTTTCCTGGAAAAATTAGTTTTCTCATTTGTAAATCAGAGCAGTAGACTAGACAACAGCTAATGTTCCTTCCAGTTCAAATCAGGCAAGACCACCATTTAGGAATGGAGAGAGAGCAATGTAGATTCGTGACTAAGACAATGCATGACCAAATGCAAAGAAGCGTTAAAGGAAGTGGCTGTAAACAAGAAAAGAACTGTCAGGGAGCAGAAAATGGCTTGTGATTCGGGGAGAGAGAAAACGTCTCGTCAGGTCTTAGGGAAGACAGATCCTGACACTGAGACCAGTTAGATCCAAACCATCCAACAAGTCCTCGGATTGGCCGATCGAGATGTTGGTCTGCAGATCGCACAGCACAACCGGGAAGCTTACTAGAAATGCCAAGTCTCAGGGCCCTTTTTAATATTTCACCTAGAATGTTCCACTGACTCTTCCCATTTTATGCATCAAATACTGAATTTATCAGTATCCCGAGATGGTTCTTTTCTTACCTTCTTTATGACAACGATATTTTCTCTCTACCCCCATGTTAGTTGAGCAAAAGTAGTTATCAGATATCGACTGAGTGTATCTGTTGTTTCATTTCTGGGAGTTACACATGGGAGCACTGACGCCTACTCCAGGACACCTTCCTCAGCTCCCGGACACCTTTCTTGACTATCTGGGCACCCGTCAGCAGACCCTGACCTTTCAGTTCCTGATTGCATGTCATATATCCTAACCAAGCCCTCTGAATTCTTTTGCAAAGTTAATTTCACTCACTAACTAGATTCTCTAAAATGGTAGCCATTTCACCTGAATTCGCGGCTTAAAGAGCAAAGCTTTTATTTACTCAAATTACCACTAAAGACATATCAACTAGATGAAAGGAGATGTGCAAAGACAAATATTCCCAACATGTCAGGAAACTTTGAAAAATGTAAAAAGATGAAGGATAGGGAAAGGTGTAGGCTCCAGGACACTGTGGGAGACCGCAAACCTGGAAGAAAAGACAGACCGATTTGTTTCAAAACCCTGAAAGGCCGGATTCTTCTCCTCCGTTTACCTTTCCAGGAACCGTTAGGATAAACGCCTATCCATCTTTCCCACAACAGACTTCAATTAGTCACCAATCGTTCTTTTGGCTTTGTTCCCAAAAGTTGTTAATATTTCCTGACTTGGAAAGAAACTTCATTCAAGAAAAATTTCGCTCAAGATGTCCTGAGTCCATCTTGAAAGAAAATATCGGAACCAATAGTCTTTTTAAAAATCTCAGTCAGTGTACAATACCAAGAGCAACAATCGCCACCACAGTTGACTTCAGGAGTTTAGGCTCTGGGCCTATCTGAATTTCATAGTTGGTTGCATAATATTGGATGATCAACTTTCTTGTGGCTCAATTTTCTCATAAAAATAATAAGAACACCTACCTGATTGTTTTTTTTTAAAATGATCCAATGAGATAATATACTTAAAGTGTTTTATAACAACAGCTGGAATAGTTGCTCAATAAATATGAGCTATTAACTCTTAAGCCCTTATTCTGTATGAGAATTACTTTGTGCCCACTGGAGGACCCTGACATGCATATTTTGGAGTTATCCTCATTGTATAGCTGTGGGAAGTCTCATAATATTTGTCACATAAGTGAATGGAAATTTTCAAATACCAATGATTAAAGGTGATTCTGATGTTTTCCACCTGGATCACCACTCTAGGTGAATGAGGTAGAAGGAAGGATTATAGTAGCCTTGATTGTATGGCTAGAGGACATGCAATTTGGTCAATTTTTAATCATCATGAAATATCTAAACAAATGAGCATAAATGAGCATATGGTTGAGTAATTGTATTAAGCACTTAGTATTTACTGTGCCCTGACTGTTAAACCAGGCATTATGTTAGACATTAGTGAGGCAAAGACAAACCCAATAAATTCCTGCCTTCGTGAAACTGACAGTCTCCTTGTGACCCAAGCAGAGAAAGCAGGTGAGCCTGAGAAAATGGATATTGTGCCACAGAATAAACAGTTAAAGGAAAAGGTACAGTGTGAGGGTGTTTCCTACGAATCCTATCATCCATTGCATGTGGCAAAGTTCTGTTTATTTTTAAACGACATTCATGGATTCATAATAAATGTGACATGTTAGAATGTTGAAAGTTTTCAAAGCTTCAGCCTTCATTTTTGTATTAATTTTTTTTAAAGCAGAAAGTCTCAGGCCTGCCACAAGGATTACACACGTCCCTAATTTCCCAGAGAAACTGACTGCCTGAGTAACTAAACAAGCCAGGCAGAGTTTAAACACCTCTCCCAATATCTTCTTTCCTCTAAGGACTTCAGTTGGTCACTGTGTCAGCCAGGCTCTGCCACTACTTCAAACAGTTTTACTCCTTTATTGAGAGGTCACCCAAGGAGCCTGGGCAGGCTATGGCAGAGTTCACCTTTGCTTCCTTCCCTGGCTGTGTCATGTACCTGCGCAAGTGGAATCCCCAGTTAGAGTGATCCCTGAGGCCAAGAAGTTCCATTAAACTGCAGCAAGAATTGGTCAGCTGCTTGCTCCTGGGAAAATCCCACTGCTGTGACTAATAAGTATTTCAAAAGAAATAAATGAGCATGTCATTCATCCTATGATTACAGGATGAGCTGACAGGGAGTTGCTGGCCAGCAGGCCCTTTCCATAACCCCAGTTACTGAGTTCTTTCCCTAAAGAGTGCAGATTGTCCCACCATGGCATTAAATCTTTTTCCAACCACTACCATGGTGAATCTGGTAGGGAATCACAGTATATGGTGAGATGAAGGGAAGGCTGGCTACATTAGGGGAAAGGAAAGTTGGTATTTGTGCCCCACCCTGAGTCAGTAGGAAAATTAGTTATAATGTATTGTCTTCTAATTATATAAAAATAATTATAATTAAAAGAGTCAAGGGCAACACATATAAGGACCATTATTCCCAAAACAGTAACTGCATACATTGCACCAGGTTTTCTATAAAGTAGATATAAAGTCTTTATTTACCACCACTCAACATTCACCTTGCTTCTATCATTTCAAAACAGAACAGAATATAACAATGGATGTGAATAGCGGTATTGCTTTATCCGCATCTACACCTTTGACTTTCTATATCCTATCTCTTCTTCAAGGTTTAGAATAGCTATGGCACCATCTGGGAAAGCCTTCCCTGGAAATAAATTTGCTTTTCTTTCGACTTCCCCAGCCTGTTTTCTATACATCTCTCATGACACAGATTACATTCACCTTGGACTCTGGATATTTACAAACTTACCTGTCTGTAATGAATAAAAATTAAATCTCTTTAAAATTAGATCTATGTTTAATTCACCCCAGTATAAGTGACTTCTTTATGTTAGGTGTTCAGCAAATATACTTCAACAAATAAAGAAAAAGTGAAAGTTCAAGAATGGACAAAGAATGTATCATTTTCATTCTGTCAATTGCGTTTTAAAATAAGCCCCACATTTTTTACTATTTTTTATATCTGTGATTTTCTCCTATTTTTTCCAGTTATGTTCCAGTATACTGTACAAAAGAAAAAAGAAAAAAAAGACACACATGAATGCCCACTCTTTAATTTTATTTACGTGACGTTTAAAACCAGGCAATGTTTTAACAAAACTGGAACAGTGGTTACCTGTAGTAGGTGGGACTAACTGGAAAAAGGCGTGAATGACCTACCAGGCATAATGAAAATGTTCTATATCTTGATGAGGGTCTTTGTTATTTGTGTGTGTACATTTGTGAATGTTCATTGAATTGCATCCTTAAAGGCTGAGCACTTAATTGTGAATTTTATTTTTTAAAAAGGCAAATGAAAACAACCCTTGAACCCTTTGACACCTAACATTTCCACCTAAAGACTCCATCTATAATCAGTTAGCTGTTCATTTAAAGCCTTTAGTCTTCAGTTAATTTCAGTGATTGGGTGCTGACAAAGAGAGATAGTTTTCTTACAAAGTTATTAATGCAACCAGGGTCTACCTCTCAAAAAATATTTTCCTGGTAATTTTTCCCTCCAGTAATTTGTTAACCATAGAATAGCTTCATTTCGGCACCTGTCCTTCCACTGATTTTACATAGTTCCACATCATGACATTCTCACCACTGTCCCAAATCATGGCTTAAGTGATCTGCAGGAAATGATTATGTAGTTTTGCCCATTTAAACACTGAAGAATGTCTGCCAAAAACAATTATTTGATTTTTGGCCCACATGATGTTGAACAGTTCATTAAGGCAGTAATTTAAAAAGCAATTTCTATTGTTTTTGGAACCCATTCAAAATTCAATAATATGATAATATCTGCTGAAAAAAGATGCTTCTATTCTCAATTTCTATGACATGTACATACACAGTATATTTAAAAGCTAAAATGTTTTGATCTGGAAAATAAACATTAAGATGATTAATTTATACCACTTGGATTACAAATTTATTCTGTCAACATAGTTAAGCTAATAAAACATTGTAATAATTCTTATGTATTTCTTTCTTCCTGAAAAGAGTTGACTACAACATTTACATATTAGGTAAGAAAACAGTTTGGAGGTTTTATTGTTCGATAAAAACAACCCCCCCCCCCCAAAAAAAAAGGTGTTGCCTGAATGGCATTTATATGTATATTTACTTTTTCTGTAGCAATCATGAAAAATAAACTAGGCCAAGGGCCTAGGTGGTCTTGCTTTTAGTAAGATCACCTTGCTTTATTTTATTTTTTAAATTAAATTTATTGGGGCAACATTGGTTAACTAGATCATATAGGTTCAAGTGTACATTTCCATGATACATGATCTGTATATTGCTTTGTGTACCCAACACCCAAAGTCAAATCTCAATGCTTTTAAGAGCATATTCTTTCCACACAGTGGCAATAACCATCTCTGGATATTTTAAAGTGCACATTATGTGTTTACATCTTAGAGCATTTCTCATTTTCCAAGGAAAGTGGTCATCTTGGCCTTGACCCTGCAGCCTTTACTCTAAAAATGTTCCCCAGAAGCCTTTAATGACTTCAATAAGAGCTATAGAATCCAGCTCCACAAGGAGTGTTTCTGTCTTTGTGCTGAGCTCAAGAAGAGGTTAGTTATGAAGCCAAATGAGACGTCCCTGAAACAGCAAGCTGAC
Organism: Miniopterus natalensis; assembly: GCF_054644295.1. Lineage (NCBI taxonomy): Eukaryota > Metazoa > Chordata > Mammalia > Chiroptera > Miniopteridae > Miniopterus > Miniopterus natalensis. The sequence goes on from NC_142096.1 coordinate 29,693,319, forward strand.
AGTAGGCACTCTTCACATCAGAAGTTGCACTTATTTTAGGATTACTTTTACCACTAAATCTGACTCACTTATATGTAACAGGAGTAAACACATACTGAATACCTATTGAGTGGCTAAGCTTGTAACACACCAAAACTTCAGTCCAAAGCATTTTGCATTTCTTTACTATGCTAGGAAGTTTTCTAGGTGCTGTGAATACACTAGGAATAAGACAGGCAAAGGCCTTGTCCTCGTGAGACTTTCATTCTGGTAGGGTAGATGGAAAACAAACAGTAAATATGCAATCCAGGGAGTAAAGTCCTGTTTCATAAGGTGGTATGTGTGGAGAGACATAAAGTGTGGAAGAAAGCAAAGGAAGATCTGAAGGTAGAGCATTCCAGGAAGAAGAAATAAAAAGTGCAAATATCTTGAGGTGAAAAGGTTGGTGTATTAGACAAGCGACGAATATATCAGAGTGGCTGGAGTGAGGGGAACGAGGAGAGCGGAAGGAGATGTGATCAGAGAGGGGGGCAGTGACCAGATCACAGACGGGTTCACAGGTTGTAGTAAAGAATATAGAGTTAACTTTAAATAAGATGAGAGCTGATGATAGGATGTAAGCAGGGACACGAAATGGCTTGATCATTTGGGGAGTTGTAAGGGAATGACTCTAATGGGCGAGAATAAAAGGAGGCATGCCAATTAGTGAAAAATGATTCTAGCTATTTTAAGCATGAAGAAATTTGGTGCAGGGAGTTAGGAGTTTACAAATTCCATGGAGTCATAACAGGAGTGGGTTATAGCCTGGCTTTTGCAATGCAAGAATCAGAAAGCTAGGTCAAGATGTTATTTGCTATCATTCATCATTGCTACAACTACCTCTACCTCTCAACACCCAGGGATCCTAGGAGGCTGCTGCAGAAAAATTTCAATTTCTATAAGTTTGTTAGTGAGCAAGAAAAAAAAATAAAACCAAAGACTGAGAGGGAAAGATAGTCTCTGCCTTACTTCTGTCTTTCAAATTTTGAACAAGCACATCAAATTGAAAAACAGATTCACATTTAAGAAACTAGTTTCAAAGAAGACTGGGAAATGTAATTTTTAATTTCTTGTCCTCTAGAAAAGTACTCTAGAGAAAATGCAGGGCAATGACAAAGCAAGTCCAGCCTAGGAAAGAGGGTGGTGGTTTAGACTAAAGGGGGAGTAGAAGACATGGTGAGAAGCAGTCAGAACCTGGATAATATAGTTGGATTAATATCTACCATATTTGTTACTCTTCTGTATTTGTTGCCCTTGCTCTTTGTTCCTATTTTTTACTTCCACTCTTTTTTTTTTTTTCTTTTTGTGATTTTAATTGAGCATTTTGTCTCCTTTTCCTCTCCTTTCTTAGCATGTCAGTATACTTTTTTTTTTTAACTTGTTTTTCAGTGATTGCCCTAGAATTTGCAGTATGCAATTACAGGTAGTTCAACCCCACTTTCAGATAACACAATAGCACTCCACAGGTAGTGTGAGTACCTTGTTATAACAACATAATTCTAATTATTCCCCCAGTCTTTTGTATCATTGCTCTTGCTGTCATTCATTTTACTTATACATAAGCTTACATAGGATACATATAAGATCTATATAAGCATACATATTTGGATACATTGTTGATGTTATTATTTTAAACATTGTTAGTTGGTAGTTCAGTTAAAAATGAGAGAAATAAAAGTGTTCATTTTAACTTCGCTTATTTCTTCTTTGATGCTCCTTCTGTATGTTGATCTGAGTTTCTGACATATTATTTTCCTTCTCTCTAAAGACTTTTTTTTAAAACATTTCTTGAAAGGTAGGCCTACTGGCAATATTTTTGCTCAATTTTTACTTTTTGGAGAAAGTTTTTATTTCTCTGTCACCTCTAAAGATAATTTTGCAGGGTACAGAATTCTAGGTTGGTGTTTTTTTTCTCTTATTGCTTTAAATATTTCACTATACTATTTTTCTGCCTGGTTTCTGAGGAGAAGTAGTATGTAATTTTTGTCTTTGTTCCTCTATGTGTAAGTTGTTTGTATCTTCTGGCTTCTTTCAGGATATTTTATCTTTGATTTTTTTTTCATACTTTGAAAATGATATGCCTAGGTATATTTTGGGGGCATTTATCTGTCAGAAGGGAGGGAGGAAGGGCGGTGGGATGAAAGAAGGTGAAGGGATTAGCCAAAGAACATATATACATAACCCATAGACATAGACCACAGTGTGGTGATGGCCAGAAGGAAGGGGGAGCGAGGGCTGGGTGGAGGGGGCCAAAGACGGGGGTGGGGGAGATGGGGACATCTGTAATAGTGTCAACAATAAAAATAAAGTTAAAAAATTTCACTTTTTAACTTGCCCAAGGTTACATAGCTACCAAATAGCTAAACAAGTAGTAGATACTAGGTCTTCTGAGTCTAAGGCTCAACACTGTTAATCTCTCTTCCTTGTCTAATCTGGCTAGATGAGTGGTAGTAATATGTGTGATGTAGGAGTCAAGGAGAGAGATATTGGAGTTACATTTCCCTTATATAGTCCTTGTTTAAATTACATTCACCTGAATTTATCATTTCATCCATTCTCATGTCGTGGAAAAAAAAAGGCTATCAGGAGAAATTTGCATAAGAGAGAGTTTTGAAAAAGACAGTCAAATGGTGAAAGTCCAAGGAAAAAGTGCTAAAGATCATCTTTTAGAGTTAGTTTTGTGGAAGAATATTCTTAGGTGCTGTAGCTACTCTTCATAGCCAGGCTGATTTTGATTTTCATAGCTGGGAAGAGCCAATGCTTGGAAACTGGACAAAATGAACCTTGAATATCTGTTATAATAGTGTTATTTTCATGACCTCATGAAAATAACCTTGATAAATTGAGGTAACATATTAGAATAATGAGTTGCTGCTTTAGAAAAGTACTTGGATACTCAGTAAGACTCTCAGTTTTTGAGAAAAAATGTTGAAGGCAAAAGTTGAGTAGATGTCTTTATTCTGGCGACTCAACATATGAGTATTTTCTCTATTTCCATTGAAACTATGTTTTTGATATTACCCCTTAAAGCCTAGATTGTTGAGGCTGAACCAAAAAACTGCAATGATGCTTGATAGAGTAATAACATCATATGTGGGTGACTGCACAATGACATTTTCTTGAACTTTACACATGTAATCAATTGTAGAGATACAAAAAAGTATTTATAATATAGCATATTTGATAGAACTGACTACTTAAGGAACATATTTTATGACATTTATCATGTTTTAGTTACTTTGATATAAATATATATGAGTGAACTTCTGTTTTAAACTTCTCTTTGCCTTTCATAAAGTCAAAATATTTTATTTACAGTTTTAAATAATTTATTTGACAAAATTTACATTTTAAAAATTTGTGCTTCTCAAATAACTTTGATTTGTGTTCATTCACTTATGTATTCCACAATTAATTATGGAGCACATATTATGGGTCAGATACTACCCTAGGTGGTAGATAGATATAGTCCTATAAATTAGAGCCTATATTCCCGTCAGCATGTGATTGGAATTTTTTGAAATGTGGAATTTTTCTAAACCTTATTGTTGATTTACACCCACCAGCTTAAACTCCTTCTTTTTCATGTTTTTGTTTGTTTGTTTGTTTTATTTTATTTTTCTTCAAAGACTCTTTTTCATTCATTCAACAGGTATTTAGTTGAATTCTTAATGATACCAGGCAAAATTCTAGCTGTTGGTGTTCAACATGGTTCAAATTATTTTTGTCAGAGTAGCCTCAGATAGCATTAAATCCCATTAGATCAGAGGATATAAGTGGATATTTCCATAAATGTTTTGCATTTCTTACTCCTTTCAGCCCCAACTCTTGCTATGTAACTGTTGGAATCTAAGCACATTAACATTAAGCGGCAATGTGTCTACCGTGTAATATGTGCTCAGTAAAAACTTTACTGTTGGCTCCTGACTGACTCATGACGTAATTACATGAAACCAGAAATAGCATGAACCCTTATACATTTATGAGTGGAACTAATCTTTCCTTTGGGAGAACTGAGGAGGGCTAGAGGAAGAAGAATGGTGTGCTGGTGGTGACTTTCATTATCAGAGCCAGAGTTGGGGGGTTAAAACTCTACAACTGGCTGCCCAACTTTCTTCTTGGGACACAGATGACAATGGCAGCAACCTCTTTTCAGGGTGATCCCAATGCTCTTTGGTTATAGTTCTAATATCTAAAAGAATTAAAATCATAAGTAAAAACAATTAAGGTATTTGAGGAGCTGTTACCAAAAAAATCTAATGATTTCAACATTTTTTGTACCTTGCCATTTCCTTTAGCTATTTTTTAGAAGTATTCAAATTAATGTGACTATTCTGGTTATTTATTGCTTGTACAATTTCCTTTAGTTTGGTGATGTAGAAGCTGGTAGGAAGGAAACAATTTTTCATTGGTAGAAAGAGATTAGAAGAAACTTTTGCATTTACAGGTGGGACTAATGCAAACTTTCTAAAGCAAATGGTGTTTAAATCAAATGTATCTATACAGTCTCTTCAGAGCAGGGATGAACATTAAGGACAAATTGTTCTTCAGTGTTAGAAGTGAAATTCATATAAGCTTGATTGTGCAGCCTGGGATTTTCTACCACCAACAACTGAGTGAGAAGTTTCAAGGAGCCACATGAGCAGCTCTCGTTTCAGATGCTGCTACTTGGAATTCTTGAAGAAAGTCAGTGAAAACAAATCAACTAGGCCTGGAAATATTTAAATGCATTCAAAAAGTTTCTTATTAAAATCAGGTTCCCAAATCTTTGGAATCTAAGAATAACATTGCGAAAACAAATGCAATATTATTGTAAGCTATATGAAAATGTAAAATGTGTGTTAACCTGAAATACAGTCCCCATTCCTCAGTCAACTGGGAGCACAGATTGTTAGAGCTTTTTTCTTTAAAAATTTTAATAATTTCAATATGCAAGGAATATGGGTAGTTAATCCAAAGGTATATGAGAATATGGATTTTACAAGATAAATATCGTGATTTCTTAGAATGTAAAGAGAAATGAACAATTACAGGACATTTAATGACACATATAGTGAAAAACAGCAGTTTATAAAAAGATCTAAAATATTTTATTCTTTGTTCAGCTTCTGATCCTCCACAAAGAAATGAAGTCATTAGACCGAATTCTCACCAAGAGACATAGAAGTTAAGAAATATGTTCAAGAGATTTATCTGCCATCTTTTGTCATTTGTATAGGTTTCAGAACTAATTTCTTTCCACTGTTCAAAAAGCTATTTACGTACATGTCACTCTCCCTCATCAAACTGTGTAGTCCTCAAGACAAGTAATATTTTCTTCATGTTTTCCCACCCCCTACAGAACCCAGCAGTATGTCCAGTTCTGAATATGTCTGGTAGTGTGGTTTTGGTATTTACCCAAATGTTGTGGGAATTGGGTAATATTCAGTACTGTCAAATAAATGGCAAAAATCTAAAATACTAACGAATGCAAAGAGAGTCCAATCATTAACAAATAAGTCTCAAGTGATCTTCAACTAAATGGACGAGAGTAATTTATAACTGAGACTGAAATAAAAATTAAGTAGGAAACAATCATGGATTATTATTAGCGAATTCATTGGAAAGTTAAGGGCAATATTTTTGGAGAACTTGACTCACAAATTGGAAGTTAATGAGAATTGTTAGTGGTGAAATGAGGGTTCGGGAACAGACTGAACTTGAAACATTTTGGGAGCAGTGCCAGCTTTAGAGAGATTATTAGATGCTGCTTTATGAAAAGAGAATGAGATGACCAAATACTTAGGGAAAATAATATAACGTAGTTTTGTATTCAAGGACATCCATTAGAAATGTTAGAATATCGTACAAAACAAATAGTAAACGTAACAGGATGACAGGACATAACCACTATACATCTCAGTTTTGCTGTGAACTTTAAACTGCTCTAAAAATATAGTCTTAAAAAAGTTGTCATGAGGGTTATACAGTATCATGAAGAAAGGGTCAAGCACAGTGCTTTGCACAGCAACTGGGAAATACTAGTTGTTTCTCAGTAACCACCAGTTTTAGGACTGCTTTCTTCTAAAAGCTGCTCTCTGTCATCCTTCCAGTTTTTTCTGTCTTATTCCAAAAACCTAACAGCTGGGTGAAGAGCTGGAGTGTTGGGTCCTGGATTTGTTTCCTGTTACAGCTGTAACAGATTAGCACAAATTTAGTGGCTTAAAACAACAGGATTTTATTGAGTGTTCAAAATTAAAGTGTAGTCCTAAAATCAAGGTGTAGGTAGGGCTGCATTCCTTCTGGAGACTCAAAGAGAGAATCTGTTTTCATGCCTTTTCCACTTTCTAGAGGCCTCCTGTCCCCCTTGGCTCATCGCCCCTTCCTCCATCTTCAACGCACATCATTCCAACCTATTTCCATCATCCCACCTCCCTTTTCTGATTCTGATTCTGCTCCCCCACCTTCCCCTTACAAGGGCACCTTGTGATTAAGCCCAACTGGATTATCCAAAAGGATCTCCCATGTCAACATAGTTAATGCAACAACATCTACAAAGTCCTTTTTGACACGTGAAGTAACACATCCACTGGTTCTGGGGATCAGAACGTAGATACCTACAGGAGCAATTATCCTATCTGCCTCAAGGTCAGACTACCTGAATTACAATTCTGGTTCTGTTGTTCATTTCCTGTTTTGTTTTTTTAAAATAAATTATTTAACCTTCCTAAACCTAAATTTTAGCTGTGAAGTGAGCTCATTATAGTATTTCATAAGATTGTTGTGAGGATTAGATGGGGTTGCACCATGCACATAGGTTATCATTGGTATATGTAGATAGGTACTTGATGGATCTTAGCTATTACTGTTTTTATCAACCCCATCTGATAAAAACAAATGCATGTGAACCAAGCTTACAGAAATAAATGCATACATTTATAATTAGAAGTGCTTGGAATCAACAATGCTATTACTTAGATAACTAAAAAAGAAGCCATTTTACAATTATAAGTGAGTTTGATAGAAATGAATTCAGAAAAAGCAGAGATAAATGAAGGCATGTTCCTGGGTTGGGGTTTCTTTCAGTTAAATCTCTGATGCTCAAAGTGTGTCAGCATTGCCTGGCAGTTTTTTAATATGCACAGTATCAAGCCCCTCTCCAGAACTTCAGATGGGAATGTGAATTTTCCTCCAATCCCCAGGTGATTTGTATGCACATTAAAGTTTGAGAAGTACTGTCCTTGACAGTTGTCAAAAGGGCCTAGTGCTTTGCCCAGTGTACCCTTTTTCCTCCAGCATTGTTCCTCTGTGGCTGCTTTCATAACTGGGAATCACCACCCCTGTAGGTCGATAAATTCTCTTTACACATGTCAATACCTTCTGAAGGGAATGCTTATAGACACTTTCCCTTTGAAATGACTTGGCAATAAGTATGTGCTGATTATTTTGTGTGACTTAAAGTTTAATACTCAGTGCATGTCCTGAAGTTCTTCTGTTCTAAGCTGGTGAAGGAAGGTGAAGGCTTGCCCCCCAGAGGTCTAGAAATAACAATTACAGAGGCAGACTTCCAGAAACCAAGTATCTACTCCATCTCTTAACAGCTCCACAGATTTCTGTTATCAGGATAATGTTTTAAAACACAGGTCTACAAAAAAACTCAGATAATGAGAATTAACTGTATTAATCAAACTTCACCTAATATTAAATCTTCAATGGGAAATAAAGAAAAAGAAACCATACGCAATACATTTTCTCAGATTGAAGTATGCTTTTTGAAGTGACAGGAAAGGTAAAAATTAAAGAGCTTTAATGAAACGAACCCACCAACATCAAAAGATAAGTACATTGCAATTCTATGCTTGTCTTCAAAGTGGGTGGAGTCACGGATTATAGTTAGAGATACAAAAACATTGACAATAATTCAGTGAATTAAGACATTTGAACATTGCTTCAATATGCAGGGTGGCGTAATGTGGGATTACCATTGTGAATACATGAAACACAGAGTTTAGTCTTTTATTATTATTTATTAATTATTGTATTTTCCATATGAACAGCTGTAAACCTACTTTTACCCCACCCTGTATACTTAGTGAATACCTGTTATGTGGAAGGCCCAGTGCTACTCACACTTTTGTCAAATGCTATCATCCCCCCAAAAAGCCTTCACCAAGTGAATCTGTTGGTAAAACAAAGGGAAATTTACTCTTACCTCAAACGAGAGCACTAACGTGACAGTCTTCCTAGCCTCTTGAAAGAGAGAATGCAAAGTTAGGATATTTATGAGGCTTTAGAATCTGGTTTATGAGGAATCTTTCAATAAGGGGTGGTGGGGGAAGGGATGATTAGAACTAAAAAAGAATTATAACAGTTTATATTGGCAGACACAGCAAGGGGAAGGTTTTGAAGTGAGAAGTTTACAAAGAGTCTTAAAGACTAAATCGTCATAGGACTCTATCTATTGAAAAGTCTAACGGTTTGATATTCACTTAAATGGTTTTTCCAGTAAGTTTCTAAGTGAACAATAAAGTTACTTGCAAATTATCTTCCTGGGCAAGTTTCCTGGAATAGTAAACTCATGTTGATGAAGACAGTGGAATGGTAAAGTGACATTGGTAAAGACAGCCTAATGGTGGAGCTGAGTTCTGCTAATGTAATGAGTGAGCTGTGTGTGGTGGGTGGTTTCAGCTTTTCTTTTAGTGACTCAAGCTGGGCAGACACAGCAAGGGGAAGACACTCAGGATATAGTCACCATTCTAAAAGCGTATACCAAAAAAAATGTCCTTAGGATTTTGATGGGGATTGCATTAAATGTATATTGCTTTAAGTAATATGGACATTTAAACTATGTTGATTCTTCCAGTCCATGAGCATGAAATACCTTTTCATTTCTTTAGGTCTTTTTCAATCTCTTCTAATGATGTTTTTTAGTTTTCAGTGTATGGGTCCTTCACTTCCTTTGTTAAGTGTATTCCTAGGTATTTTATTCTTTTTGTTGCAATTGCAAGAGGAATTGTTTTTTTCATTTCATTTTTTGAAATTTTATTGCTAGTATATGAAAATACAATGGATTTTTGTACATTGATTTTGAATTCTGCAACTTTATTGTTTTTGTTTATTGTTTGTAATCTTTGAGGGGTTTTTTGGTGGAGTCTTTAGAGTTTTCTATATAAAGAATCATGTCATCTGCAAAATGTGACAATTTTACTTCTTCCTTCCCCATTTGGATGCCTTTTATTTCTCTCTTGCCTGATTGCTCTAGTTAGGACTTAAGTACTATGTTGAATAACATGGTTGGGATGGGCATCCTAGTCTTGTTTCTGATCTCAGAGGAAAAGCTTTCAGTTTTTCACCACTGAGTATGATGTTAGCTGAGGGTTTATCGTATATGGCCTATATTATGTTGAAGTACTTTCCTTCTATACATATTTTATTAAGTGTTATAATCATAAATGGATGCTGTATCTTATCAAATGCTTTTTTTTGCATCTACTGATAAGATTGATGAGTTTTATCCCTTATTTTGTTAATGCAGTGTATCATGTATCACATGGATTGTTTTGCATATGTTGAGCCATCCTTGTGCTTCTGGAAGGAGCCCCACTTGATTCTGATGTATTATTTTTAATGTACTGTGGTATTCCATTGGCTAGTAGTATTGTTTAGAATTTTTGCATCTGTATTCATCAGAGAGAGTGGTCTGTAGTTTGTTTTTGATGATTTTTATTTTTGTATTATTTTACTACTTTTTTCTCAATAACTATATATTTATAATCAGAACAAACCTATTTTAACATTTAATACAAGCTTTCGTGATCTATTGTATACTCTTATTTATTTATTTATTTATTAAATCTCACCCGAGGATGTTTTCCCATTGCTTTTCAGAGAGAGTGGGAGGGAAAGAGAGAGAGAAACGTCAATGTGAGAGAGGCATCGATTGGCTGCCTCCTGCACGTGTTCCCACTGGCCCCAGCTTGCAACCGAGGTGTGTGCCCTTGACTGGCATCGAACTGGAGACCCTTCAATCCTCGGGGTGAGACTCTAACCACTGAGCCAAAGTGGCTAGGGCTATACTCTTATTGTTTAAATTAAATTTATTATAGTGACGTTGACTGATAAAACTATATAGGTTTCAAGTGTACAATTCTATGATACATTATCTGTATAGTGCATTGTGTCCCCGCCACCGAAAGTCTCCATCCATCACCATATAATTCAAGGATAGCACATCCTATATAAAATTTAAAATTTTCCAAGAATATTAGCATAGTATTTAGCCACATTAACATAACTAGTTTTTCTCATGTCTTATCATGGGTAAAAAATAAAAGAAAGTGTATTTCAAAATAGTTTGTAGAACATACATAGTAAAATAAAAGTCAATGTAAATAATTAAAGTAGCATATTTATTATGTGAGGCTGATAATAGTAGCACCCCATCCTATAATAGAAAAATTAATAAATAGAAATACTCCAGGATACAACAAATACAAAATGAAGGATGGGGAGTTCTAATCTGGTGAAAGAGAGGCATATAATGAACACGATTAAAGCCAGGGCTACAGAATAATTTACTGCCGCTTGAGCATTCATAAATGTGACAAAACTTCAAGTGAATAAAAAAATAAAGCTGTTAAAAGAGATGGCTGTGGTAATTAGTACTATATGAGTTATGACCAAGATCAGAATTATGATTTGTAGTGGAAGCAGGAGATGGAAATAGAGGGGATGATTTAGAATAATCTGTGAAAGGAAGAAAATAAAACAAAACAACTAAGAATTAAGTGACAAAGGCTAAACAAGGCACAAAAGGATTTATTATAATGAGAAATGATTGGAATTGATTTAAGGAAGTAGAAAGTAAAGAAGTAATATAAGACCACAGAGTTGAGTGAAAGCATCTATTGCATGTACCTTGACATTATTTTAGGTTGGTTTAAAACAAAACTAAACCAAATAATACTTTGGGAATATAGGCACTGAACAGAATAGGAAAAACAAGTATATAGAATAATAGAATTCAATTTTTTCCTACCACCTTTTTAAAATATACATTTGCAGGACTGTTAACGTAAGAAATCATTCAAACCTGTTAAGAATTTTTGTAAGTTTACTTGAGCCAAACTGTCAACAATTGCGGGAAGCCAAAACCTCAGCGGATTGAGATAATGCTCCGGAGAATGGCAATTTTGCACCTTGCTTTATAGATTACAACAAAGGGGGAGACGTAAGTGGGTTACATGAAATCCATTGGTGATAGGTTAGGGAGGTGGGAGAAAGCAAAGCAGGGAAACCTCTGGGATTGTGTAAAACGTAAAATGGTAGACACATGCCTCTTTTACATGGGTGGGCACAGGATAGTTAACAGCTGACAGTTAACAAGACATCAATAACAATGAGAAGATTCCTGGTCTCTTCCCTGTTGCCTCCAGGGCCTGGAAAAATGGGAAATTACTTTGTTTTGCAAAGGCAGGTGTTAATCAGATATGTTATCTCCCATGCAAAAGACAATGGACAAGCTTAGTTAAGGTGAAAATTAACCTTTATTAGGGAAAAATACTGCCTCAGGACATGACTACCGACCATAAACTGCTTATGTTTAAAAAGCTTTCATTTCAGACCATCCTTTGTGGTTATTTTAGGTCTGTGAGTTGACGGGGCCACCATGCAGGCCTTTCCTGAGCTTGTCAGGTTTAGTATGTGGCCCCTTTTTGTCCATAGTAGAAATCACAGAATTTCTTGCTGGATTGCTTTATCACTCTTCTTTTTACAAATGAATTTCTAAGATGTGACTTAGCACAGGTTTAAAAAAGAAGTGCAATTTAGATTTTCAGAAGAATTAATGAGTTGAGTTTTATTTTCTGGTTGATTAGTACAATTATTTTAGCTCTACTAGCTTCCAATAGTTCAAGGCAATATAAAGTGCCAATATTTATGAGTAAACCAAAACTTCTCACATGTGGCCCATGGTTACTGAATTGATTAAGCTTTTATATTATTTTAATTTTCTCCTTTATTAGCTTATTTATATATCATTTTATTAATAATTTTCTAGAAATTAGAATGAACCTTTTTGAATTACTATCTAACTTAAATTAGTGCTTTTGTGACTCAGGAGGATGTGTGAAGCGTAGAATACTCTAATCCTATTTAGCCCTACTGAATTTATGTTATTATTGCTGAGTGTCTTATTTTGAATATAACTTAAACTTCACATAATATTATTGTCATTATTTCATGGAGTCAATATTCATTTACTGAACCACATTCCTATGCTTTTTATTTCTTCTTTTGTCTCCAAGATTTCATCTGGGATTATTACCCATTTGACGGAAGAACATCTTTTATTATTTTTCTAGTGCAGGTCTAGCCCATAATGAATTATCAGGTTTAGCACTTGTGTGATATCTTTAATTTCCCGTTACTTATTTGAATACTTATTTCTAGTTAGATCACCTGAAGGTTTCCATTGTCTTCAAACTTCCTTAGTTCTGTTAGCCAATTGACAGTCTTATTTTTGCTTATTTGAAAATATTATACCCTTTTCTCTGCGTTTTGTTTCATTCTTAGCAGAATTACTTTGATGTGCCTTTATGTTATTTGTTATGTTTATCTACTTGGGATTCATAAAGCTTCTTGAATTCATTGCTTGGTTCTTTCGTCGATTCTGCCCATATGCCCTCCTTCTGGAACTTTAATTACATGTATTTTAAAATTTTTTCACTGTATTCGATATTATCTCTTGCTCTTTTCCATATTCCCATCCTTTTGGTCTATTTGCGTTTCAATCTGGATATTTTCTCTGATCCATTTTGTAGTTTACCAATTCTCATTTCTCCCATGTCTAGTGTGCAGTTAACCCCATCCACCAAGTTCTTACATTTAGATATCTATTTTTCTCTTTGAGAAATTTCAATTTGGTTTATTTTTAGTTTCCTCTTCTCTTTGCATATTCCCCTTCTTGTCTTTAATCTCTTAAACATATTAATCATATCTATTTTAAAATTCATGCCAGATAACTCCATTATTTAGATGCATTGTGGATCTGTGTCCATTATCTGTTGTGCTTTGCTCAAGTCTTATCTTCTTACATGCCTAAAATATGTTTATGAGTTTTGGTTCTTGTGTATAAAATATTGTAGAGTAAGTGTATGGCTCTGTGTGATCTTATCTTCTAGAAATAATATACTTTTGATTTTGCCATACAGTTGGTCTAGGGGCAAATGTCCTTAATGCAATGAGCGACTGAGATGATTCCAAGTTGATTTTTGCCCTAGTTAGGGTAATCTCTTTACCACCTATCCTTGTTCTTAAGGTATAGTTTCTGGAGTACATCCCAAGAGCACTGACGATTCTCAGGGCATCCTTCTTGACAAGCCCTGGACTCCAATTTTTGTTTCTGTAGCATTGTTCAGGTTGCTAAATATTTGCTCAGCTCCTGAGCCCCTTTACCATGCTTTTACTTTTGCTTTAAGGATAAAAATATGAGTAATGTTTATCTCTTAACTCCCCTTCTTTTCCAAATCTTGGTTCCTCAAATTCTTAATTCACAGAAACATTTTACAATTTTGCAGATTTACCAGATGTTAGCTGGATAGTTAGTTCAAGACCACTTAGTCTGCTGTTTCCAAAAGAAATCTCCTTGCCCTGTGTTCTAGTAATTCCTGGCAACAGTCTATTAAAGATCTAGCCTCGCATTGTTGAGAATCACCATTGCATTTGCTCTAAGAGTCATAATGTCATTGTGAAAAGAGCAGTGCAACCCTTCAGAATCACTCCAATCAATGGCAGGCTGTGGATTACAGAAAATGAACAGGCAGCTACTTTTAATGCATGATAAATATGAAAAACTTTGTGAAAAATCTCACAGAAATCATAAATATATTCAGTGCTCAGAGATAAGTTTGTAGACATAATCTTTAAGCTTAGCTACTAAAATTTGATGGCAGTATCCTCAATGCTAGTTACAAATGTAACTTTTATTCCAACTGTATACTTCAATGGATATCAAAATAGGAGCAACAAATCTTTTGCAAGGGAAATATTGGATGGTTTTATTTTCAAAATCATTCTTCCTTATAAATGATTCAAACTACTGAGGCATACAATTAGAATACATTGGTATTCATGAAGCTATAAATGCACACTTCAAACTATTTTTAGGGGTAAAGATGTCAAAAGACCATGCCTTGCACTCTTAAGACTTGGAAACTGATATTGTAGTGAGCTTCCCTTTTTTTGTTAAACTCACCAACTATTTTTTCTATTATTTTCTTCTATTGTACTTAATTTTATTCCTATCATAATACTTAATACATTGTTTGTAATATTTCTGTCGTGACTTGTGCCCAACCTGCAGACAGTAAACTCCTGAAGCAAAAGGAATAATTGTTTAGAAAAAATTTGTAACACTTTGAACCCATGAAAATGTTCTTTATGAAGAAGGCAAATAATGCATATTTGTTGAAAGAATTTAGATGAATGTGTTATGAATGAATAAATAAGTAGAAGATTGAATAATGAATGTAAATGGATAATAATATGTCCTCAATGTTTATGTTACTTTGGTTTAGACTGTATGCAGGTTTCTGAAAATACTTGTGCTGATGTTTAGCAAAATACTTAATTCACAAGGTTTTCCAATAGTAGTGGGGGGAAATGCAAAGCATTTATCTCTTTATTTGTGCTGGAATCATTGATCTAATAAGAGATTTCTTCTTTTTGATGTCAATTGGAAAGTATGGCAGAAGATACATTTTTCTTATGTGAAGAAATGAGAAATGTTTTTCTTTGCCATTGAAGTTCTGATAATAATTGACTATTACCCACAAAGCATTAATCACTGTTGATGAAAATCACTGAAGGAATATTTAGGAATTTGACTCTCTCTTTAAGTTTGCCTTTATCATATTTTTCCCTAATTTTAACTTTTTGCCCCTTCTTGTCCACAGGAGTGAAGACATTAAGGCAATTAATTTCGATCGTCCTATGTCCCCATAGAAAGTACATTTCCAGGCTGCACTGATAGTCACCTGTTTCACTCATGATTGATCTTTCTCTGTATTGAAATGTCTGATCAAGTGGAGGAATTCTTTCTCTACTTTAAAGTGTGGATTCATAATTTCATAAGAGTTTAGTATTCAAAAAAGCATTTGCTGGCCCTTATGTCCCTACTTCTGTTCCTGTCCGAAGAAAGCTTTCAGTCTTCATTTTTTCTTGCTCTCTCACTGCACTATGTCTTTCAAAGAATTTTCCCTTTCATTTGCAGTGATTTTTATAAATACTTGATGACAAACTCCCCTTATTTAAGACGGCTCCATATTCTCACAGTACACCTTTTTTAAAAGAGATATGTTTAATTTATTTTAAGAACATTTACATAGCATCATAGTACCAAAAGAAGTAAGAGAAATTTGTCACATTTTACGTTAAAATGTGAGATAAAATGGGTTTGAAGAGAATTCAGCTTCTCAGTGTGATTTGTTCTATATCAATGAGAGAAAATGTTAATTAATTAGAGATATGAAATAAGTGATTGATGATCATAAGTCCTTTGTAAAATATGTAGAACAAATTCACACAAAAAAATGTTAGTAAGGAGTATATTTTTTTCCTTTTTATGTAACATATGAATAACTAGATAAGTTTCCAATCAGATAAAAAGATCTACATAAAGATTCATATTAAGAGTTTCCCAGTTATTATTTCCTGATAAATATATCAGGCTTATACATTAAACATACAGAAATGACTACTCTGAATTTTAACTTGATTTACCTAATCAACTGTCCATATGGCATCCTTGTCAGAGTTATCAAGAATTTCAGCAGAACTATAGTTACTTGATAATATTCTGTGCTGCCAGAGTTGTCCCTGTAGAGAGAGAACCGTATTACTTGATGCTCTGTAATTTAAGTGGTTCCTAAAAGGCTCAGTTTGGGTTAAGTTGGCATCCAATCATGGCATCTCGCCTTCTATTTTGAAATGCCCACCATGAAATTCGTCATGAATGAATTGGGCACTTTTTAATGCCTTGAAACATTATGCAGACTTCATTGTGCTGACATGGAAAGATCTTCAAAACGTAGTGTTAACTAAAAAAAGCCAGAAGTAGAAAAATAACTCTTGTCATTTGCATGTATATGCTATCTATTATGCGCACCCATGTACATATAGTGTACATGAATGCACACTGTCAAAAGTCTAGAAAAGTGAACCTAACAAGATTAGCTGTGATTAGTTCTATGAAGAGGAGTTGGGCGGGGGGGTTTGAATGAGTATGCCTTTATTTTTACTTTATATGTACCTGCATTGTTTGAATTTCCCCTGATGATTACATATTATTTTCATACTAAAAATTAAAAACAACCTATTTAAGAACTAGGTTTCAGCTTAAGTGCTACAACGTAACAGAAAGAACACTTTTTAATAGTGATGTTGAATTTAGACAGGGCATAGGAGTTCCTGAATGTCTTCAACTAGTCAAAACAGTGTTTCTGAAATTTCAGCAAAAAAGCTTTATAACTTGAGAAAAGGCAATTGATACAATTTTCCAGACAACTCCAGCAAAGGAAAAGCTTACTCTGAATTATCTAGGCAATAAGCCTATTCTTCCACTTCCTCAGGCAATGGGCAGTAGGATATGTTGAAATTTAAACATCTTTAATATACTCACGAAGGTTCTGCATCATGTGTTCCATCCTTAATAGCAACTCTTCCTGCCTAAGTAATGAGTTATCTCCAGGTGATAGAATCACATGTCCTTTGGCATACCATTTCTGCTGTTATCACATCTCTTAAGAAGCTTTCATTCCATAAAGTCAAAATAGACAAAATGCAATCAATCTGTTAATTAGTCAATGTTACCAAATGGAAGCTATAATGTAGGAAACAAATGAGAGTCACAATTCCAGGAACCTTTTTGAATATAGCAGATGGCTTCCTTCATTATGAGAGGAGGCGTATGAGTTAATCTTGTTTCTTTAATGGAAGTTAAGTAATCCACATGGTATGTCTGTTTTCTTTAACTTTACAGTTACCAAAAATGCATCAACATAGTAAAGAGTTTTTTATTTTATGACTGTTTTGATTTTCAGTGATTTGATGCAATCATTTGTATGTTTAAATGGTTTGTCTTTATAACTATATTTTAAGTGTAGGGATAGCTTTTTTTATTATAAATATATAGCCAAATTTTAAATATTTTCTCTCCACCAAAAATACTTAAGTCAAAATAACTTATATATTCAGAAATTAAACAGATATTTATGAAGTGAAATCTACTGGGTAATCTGCTATATGATCAAAGGGACTCCAAAGGCTAGCCAGAAAAACATGCCTCTGACAGCAATATAGAAAGTGCCCTGAAGATTCAGACATGAACATCATTGGAGCTTTGTTTCTCCCCCAGTTCTTTCTATTATATCCTTCCAGTTAATTTTATTTTTGATGAATTTGTAACTACTGCTAAAAGAGGGCTAGATAAACATTTCTGCCTCAAGAGCAGCTATTACTAACAGCGGATTGAGAGGGAAACGTGCTAATGCATTAATCCGATAGCCAGGTGAACAACGGGAAATCTTATGCTTTATCCTGCCTGTCAGATTGTTATAATATCTAATGATTACGGCCCACTTACCACATTTCAGATACTTTCTAAAGTAGTTTGTCTATATTAACTCTTTTAAAATACAGAATAACTCTATGTAGGTATAATTAGCACCCTCTTTTAAATAAGAAAATCGAGGCATAGAGGAGTTAAATAAAAATTTGCTCTGTTACACAGCTAGTAAATGGGATTCATACCCTGGGCAGCCTAGCTTAAGTCCAGCATCTTAATTCCTACACTCCACTGCAAATGCTATCCCTTTAAAAGAGACTTAAATAATTCCTGTTTTATGTTTAATTTTCCTACTGGCATTTGGAGAAGTCACTTGCTCAATCTTAACACTAAAGTTTAAACTCTTAAAACCAACACTTTGGCCTTTTTTAATTACTCTATAGTGATTCATGTACAGTGGTCCCTTGGTTTTCGAATATAATCCATTCTGGAAGACTGTTCCAGTTCTGGAATGTTTGAAAAGCGAGGGATCAGCAGCCGACAGCTGGGCCTCAGGACCTTGCCCTCAGCGGAAGCCGCGTGGCATGTTTGACCTCCGAGACCTGTTCGAAAACCAAAGCATTTACTGCCAGGTTTAGGGCTTTCCTAAACCAAAATGTTCGTCAACAGAGACGTTCGAAAACCGAGGTACCACTGTAGTATATTTTCTGAGTATAAAAGAAATTAACATTTAACTTCTTATGCTGATAATTGGAAAAAAGTTCCCCTGTGTAGTATTCATTTCTCACTGGGAATTACTGAGAGCCACAGAAAACTTGGAAACTTGCATGTTTCTTGTGGAATATCATTCTTATCAATATTTTAATGTCACTCATCTAAGTGAAAAAGGCTTGAACACTCAAGGAAACCACTGCAAAATCCAGGGTCATTCAGCTTTAACTCGGTTAAGATGATCTCCATTCAGGAGCAACGTAAGGCCAAGTAGAATAGAGCATTCAGATCTGCTCCGAGGTCATGGAATTTACTTCTTAAGGCAATAGACCCAGGGTTGGAGTTGTTTCATTCTATGCCTCTCCAAAGGCTGCACTATGGAAAGGTGTGCCTCTCACTTTATCTCAACTCTACCAATTACCTCCACGTCTTCATTAGTCAACACTAAATTCCTTTCTCATTTGGTACTTTTCAAAATAAGACTGACAATATTTGCTACATTTGCTATATTTGACTCAGTATCTTGTATTGTTATATTATACTCAATAGGAACCCTTCTATACTATAAGTTTCTACCCATTATTAGTGTTATCCATGTATACCCACCATCCTTAAAATAAATTAGTGAGCAAGACCACCCTTAGCCCTGCATGATTGTGGCAAAAAATAAAATAAGCAAACCACCATGTTCTAAATATCTACTGTATGCCTAGGAAAATGAGGTTGAGGTATTGTTCTAAAAGTATTCAAGGATTATGGCACTTTTGTCAAACTTCAGTCTTTTCTAAATATGTATTTTAGAAAATTATTTATTGAGGCTGTTTATGTTTACAAATTAGACGTCACTGTATAAATTCAGTAAATATTACTTAAGGGCGCACTGTCGAGTGAGCATTAAAATTAGTTAGAGAGGTCTTGAGGATTAACTATTTGACTTAAAATGAAGACATGGAATTTAACTTTCTAAGATACGGCACAAAGGCACATCAAATCCAAACAAGTGCATTAAGGTATTCAAAAACCATATTCAAATGGTCTCCTTTTTAGATTTCTTTAAATAAAAATTTCATGACGGTAGAAAGAGCCCTGTGAATTCAAAGATGAAGACTATTATTTGCCCTCTTCTTACAGTGGCTCGAGGAGGTATTTAGAAAGCCTGGTGAGTGTGTTATCCAAACACTTTGTAGTCCCAGCTCAGCATGCTTCCACCCCCTCTGTGCCAGGTTGCCCTGCCTCTCCTGTGGTTACACTGTTTTTCCACTGTCATTTTTATTGAAAAATAAAAGCTAAATTGGAGTTTCAGAATACCTTCCATTTAACTCCTTTAATAAAATGGGAAAGATAAAAGGAACCTAGTCACAAGAGAAGTGTTTTTGAAAGCTATGCCGTGGATATCAGAGATGCAGAAATAAAAGGCTGCTTCAAAAATAGAGCGCACTGGCCTAGCCCTGGCCCTCTGCAGCTCTTCTCCTGCACTAGCCCTGCTTTTAGCTTTAATTTTTTATTCAAGAAGTTAAATGGGAGACATGAAATAGTTTGGATCAAATATCACAACAAATGAAAAATGGGCAGCAGATGATTCTTTTAAATGCATTATTCTTATGTACCTGGGCCAGACGACTTAGCCAGGCGATTCTGTTCATGTCTGTTGGGAAAAAAAGAATATTACTTCTACTTCTTTACACAGAGAACTCTTCTTTCCACTAATTCCTTGGAAGGATGAGCATTTCCCAGAATGTGTCCTTTAAAATTTCGCATTTGTTAATATCCCAGTGTGCTAGTCTGGTGGTATTGTGACCCTGGCCTTTTCAAGGCAAGGGAACCCCTTAGCTGGGTAATTATAGCTCTACTTAGTACATTTATGTTGATCAGTGAATTAACACCTACCATAGACCAATAACTCCACGGATATCAGCAGTTTCTAAATGCAAGCTGTCTGTGAGATATTAGTATTCAAGACAGCCTAGTTCAAGGATGTCTGAATTCGGGGTTAAATATATTGTTACACAGACAGATGTAGCTAAAGGGAACATGAAGAGGGTGGGGTAGGATTTGGCAAAGGAAAGGATTGGTACAGCCCTTTAATTCTGAAGAACCCTTGGATTTTACTATTAAATAGTATAGATCTACACGGTTCGATACCCTAGTGCTCTGCTCTATTGTTCCTGGAGCGTTCAGCTAATAATTTAATGATGGTCACTCCAAAATACCCCTAGTTGTATTTTGCTAGCTTAATAAAAGAAAGACACAATTTGGGATTGTAATATTCACTCTGGCCCTTCGACAGCTACATATCTCTACATAGAATTATATACATATATACATTTAATAGATAAATATATAATATATATTAAAAGAGCTCCTTTTGAGACTTTTGAGACTATTCTAACCAATCAAAGAGAAATGGGGCCATGGAAGCTGTAATGATGCTGAATCCATTTCCCAGGATGGTCAACACCAACGGAGGCTGGTTTGTGAAGGGAGGACTTTGCCGGCCGCCCGCCGCTGAGGGGTGTGCTAAAAGCACTCCAGTGGCCTCCAGCCAGAACTGCCTCATTACCCTGAGCACAGTATTATTTTAAATTAGCTTTTTATATTTAATTAAATAACACCTAGTCTGCAAAGTACCTCTTATTGTTCATGCCAGCATTTTGCATGACTACCTTCCAAATAAGTTTCCTAGACCAGGCAAAGACCAAACAGAGAGCAATTACTTTTGCTTTATGGGAGAAAGAGAAAAGGTAACGTGGATAAATTTGGCAGGCCTTCCGTCTTTTCATCCTGTGAAACAATCTCTTCTTCAAAAACCATCATTATGCTTAATAATTACATAATTTTCCCTAGTCGCCCACGAAAAGCAAAGAAGAATATTCCAGCAAAGCTCAAGTGTAAGTACCATTGCCATTGTCTTATGGTCTTCAATAGGGTGTAACCGATCTGACCCAAATTGTGATCCTTGCCCAAATCATTTTTCCCATTGAGGGGCTTACTTGCTTGGCTTTAATTTTCTTTGGCATGCACCCTAGTCAGAGACAAAAGGATAATTTTGAAGACACTGAATACTGTATTGTTTTTCAAGTATTCATAGAAAAATTTCTTTTGTACAATAACACTGCTTTTGGAAATGTGAAGGAGATAAGTAGATAATCATGGAAATTCTACTCTAGAGTGGCTTAATTTGATGTAAAATTTTAAAATGTGAGCTAATGTCCTTTTTAAAAGAGGACCTTTAAATCCAGATGTCATAGCACATATTATTTTCAGGATTTGCTAAAATGAAATCCATTCATTACATAGTATGGAAGTTTAACATTTAATGTGTTTTAACTTGGTTAAGATGATATGTTTCTTGAATCACTGGCAGCTTTTTAGTATCCCTAAACTAAAAGACTCTAAATACAGTGATTTTTTCCTCGCCTGTATTAATTAAGCACCACATATTCAAAATGCATTTTGCTAATTGAACAGGCAAGCGCATATTTAGTGAAAGTATATGTATATTGTTATTTTGAAAACATTTTCTCACTAAAAAGGCAAGAAGGAAATGTGTGTGAGCTAATTGTAGGTTGATGCTGCAAATTGGTTATTTTTTTCTCTGATTGCTAGATATGTTTGCTGAGAATTAAACTCTTCAGCAGAGAACACACTTATACATGATAATTAGACAGGATTTACTTTTGGCACATGTCCATGTTAAATGACACTAGGCATGGCTGGTGATGAAAATCTCACTGTAAAAACATGCTGCCAATATACTAGTGATATAATGAGAAAAGCAAATGTAAAAGTTATTCTATATAGATATTTTCTGTCTTTTATATTTCCTAAAGTCTAATAAATATAACTTCCAGGCTTTTTTCAGATGTTGATAAGACCAATATTCATTCATCAAAATGATGATAATTACTACTTGATGTTTAAGTTAAAGGTTTGATTTTGAGGTTATTTTAGATTCACATGCAGTTGTAAGAAATAATTCAGAGAGATCCGGTGTACCATTTACCTTTCTTCCTCCAATGGTAACACCTTGCAAAACCTGTACAATATTGATAGTCTGGATGTAGAATATTTCCATCATCTCCAGCATCTCTTACATTGCTTTTTCATAGCCATACCCACTTTCCTCCCACCCCACCCCTTCTAACCTCCTGGCAACTACAACTCAGTTCTCCATTCTATAATTTTTTCAATTCAGTATTTTATGAATGAAATCATACAATATATGACATTTTGGTATTGGCCTTTTTCACTCATGATTCTCTATAAATTCATCCAGGCTATTCATACATCAATAGTTAACCCTTTTTAATTGCTGAGTACCATTCCATGATATAGATGTAGCACATCATTTTAAACATTTACCTGGTGAAAGACATCTGGGTTGTTGTTATTTTTTTTTGGCTATATGAATAAAGTTCCTATAAACATTTGTTTTCAGTTTTTTATGTAAATATACATTTTTATGTCTCTGGAGTAAAAGCTCTGGAATGGAATTGTTGGTTGGCATGGTAGCTACATGTTTAGTTTTGTGTGTTTTTAAAAAGTAATTGTAGATAATATTATATTTTTACTTTTGGTGTCCAGGTGTTAATTGCTAGTATGCATAGAAATGCATTTGATCTGTAGGTTTATCTTGTAACCTGTGACTTTGCTGAACTCATATGTTAGTTCTTTGTGAGTTTTCCCATGGATTCCTTGGGACTTTCTCCATAGACAGTTAGTCATCTGCAAGAACAGAACTAATTTCTTATTTTCTAACTTTATGTCTTTTCTTCCATTTTCTCGTATTTGGCAGCAGTCATGAATAAAACTTTTGAGAACCAACATCTTTGTCTTGTTTCTAATCTTAGAGGAAAAAAAGTCAATCTCTCACCAATAGTGTAATGTTAACTGTAGGGTTTTTTTGTTTTTTAGCTGTTTTTTATCTAGTTAAGGAATCTTCCCACCCCTACTTCTGTTCTTCTGAGGATTTTTGACATGAATAAGTGTTAACTCTGTCAACATTTTTTTTTAAGTAGATTGGTATAAATATGTGATTTTCTTCTTTAGGTAGTAAATATAATTAGGATTACATAGAGATAACATTTGCTAATAATACTAGTAAAGAATTAAATGTGTATTAGGTGATAAACTGGAATAAAACATATTCTATATTGGGCAAATAACCATCATAGGTATATAGGGATCCTTCATTCAGAGTGAGAAATCTTCCTTCTTGGAGTCTACTAAAGCAAAATAGAGTTAGAAAATAAAATTAAGTAATTGTGCTGTGTTTAGGCTATGGGGAAGAAATAAATAAAAAGCTAATTGGACAGAAAAGTAGCAAGAAATCAGGGAAACCAAATTTCTTTGTTGCTTGGGGTGTTTTGCTTCAATAAATTAGAAAGGTGTAAATTACACTCCAAATTGAAATTCAATCTACTACGATAAACAGAAAAAAAAACGAGTATGTATCTACCTTTGCATTTTTATCCATGAGACATTTAGACCTATGACAAAGGGATCACCTGATGTCAGAGCTCTTTTTTAAAAATCAGTTCAAAAGCATGTAGCTTTTAGCAAAATGTGAGTGCAACAGAGATGGAGTCTTGACAATGTCTGTTTTAAAACTGCTGTTTAAAAAAGTGTTGAAGGTGAGACTCATCCAAGGATTTCAGAAAGAATTAAGGGGGCAACTATAATCTATTACATGCCAGTTGCTAAAAAGTAGGCGCCTTGTAGCTCAGACAGAAGTGGAAAAAATTAGAAATACTGGAGCACGATTATGTCAGTAATGATATCACACTATACCCCAAACCAAAATTTCTTTACATTTTTAACCCATTAGGATTCCAAAAACTTTCTAAAATCTGAAACTGTTCCTACAGTTAAAACCGAAAGCTTGGTCTAAGCCGCTAAGTTTGCTTTTAGCTTTTCTATTCTCTGATTTAAATATGTATGTGAAGTGAAGTTTAATAAAAGAACCGGAAGTTCTAATTTAAGGCCTAGGGTGAATTTGGGGAATGGGCTTGGTGATCTTTATTTAACAAATTATCAAATTTCCACTTCATTCTAGGCCCATAATTTAGTGAATGGATATAATTTTTTAATGGGGGGAAAAAAGTCATGAAAATATATTCAAGCTTATTGTGAAATCTATGATTATGCAAATTGAATAAAGTATCACGTTTTATATCAAGTGACTGAAAACGCTGGAAAGAAGGGTAAAGCCAGGCGTCGGCGGGGGTGCGCAGAGGCAGACCCCTGGTGCGCTCGCTGGGAGCTGGGCTGGTGCAGCGGGCCTGGGGGCGCACGGAGCTGCTCTGCACTCAGCGCCTCACTGCCTGTGAGGAGCGGGCCTGCTCGCCCAGGGCCTCCACGTCCCGGGGGAAGACGGTGCGAGCCCAGACCGCGCACAACATGTTCATGAAAATGTCACTTGCAGTGGCAGACACTGGAAGCAGTCCCTGTGTCAGTATGAGAAGAGGTAAAATGTCATGAGCACACACTGGAGAGAGATCTTAAAATAAATACTGTGTTGTGCAAAAGTAAGAAACAGAATGTCACATTCCGTGAAACCGTTTAGATCAATTAGAAATACATGCAAAGAAAACAATAGGAAATCATTTTTGTAGCAAACAAGCAAGACCCACATGAAACACAATACAATGGTTTTCTTTGCAACAGGAGAAGAGCATTGATGTATGGGGATAAGTGAGAATAAATGAACACCAGCAATATAAATAAACACAGTAATTAAAATGAAAAATAATAGTACAGTGTCGTGATCTGAGGAGTACAGTTAACTAATCCTATACATCTGGAGTCTAGAAGAAATAAGTATAAAGAAAATTTAATAAATGTTATTTGAAATGAAATGAAATAAATAGAAAAAAGAAATCCCTTAAATTGAAAACAAACAAAACCTCCATAAGATTTATGCTCACTGATCACTGTGTACTCACTCTGTGCCAGGTTTGTGCTATTTACTTTTTTTTTCTTTCCTATTTGGAGCATTTATTACATCAGTTTTGACAACCCCACTCTTGTCATGTCACATCTTATGTCACCAGGGTTTCTTACTTTTTAATGTATCATCTCTTTTTATCCTCACAATAACCCACAAAATATACATTCTTCTTCTCAGTTATATTTGGGAAAATTGATCATTAAGAGGCTCATGGTTGTCCAAAGGCAGACAGCTTTTTTTGTGGTAGAAACTAGATTTCAACCCACATTTATTAGCCTGGAAGCTCAGCTGCCGAACCTCTATAAAATGCATATGCAGGCTTTCAAAATAATAGTCCACATTTGTTACGCCTTCTTCCTGTTCCCTCCCCCTGACATTTGTTTAATTGCTTCTGATTCCCACTGTCCCCTGGCAAGTGCTCTCTAACTTTCCAGGAGACCTAGTCATCACCAAATTCACTAACACTTTGCTCCTGAGACACCGGACTCCTGTCCCCCCCCCCCCCCCCCCCGGTCTTTATCTTCATCTTTTCAGAACACTCTTTGTCCTGCTTTTAAACAGTGGGGTTTTCATTTTGGTGACATAAGGGATGGGCAGTCATTCCATGTGTTCACTTGTGGTGCTCTCAGGCAATCATAGTTGATGGATTGATGACTTCCTAACCCATTCTCTTCGCCAAAATACGGAAATCAGATTCAATTTTTTCCCTTTTTCTGTTTTCCATAACCAGTCAAGGGACAATTCTTGAACATTTTAACTCCTGAATATTTTTCTAATCCATACTCTGATTTTAAACCATATTAGCACTACCTTGGTTCAGACATGAATTGTTTCTTGGCCACCTGATGGATTTTCTTTTCTCTGCTTTTGCTTTTCTTAAGTTGATCAACCTGAAGCCATCCTAACCTATCAATGTAGAGCACCCCTTTCAAATTCTTCAATCACTTTTCATTCCCTGCAGGATCAGCTTAATTTCCTTGTCGGAACCTACAAATTATTCTATGACCTGGTTCTTATACTGCTCTCATGTACCCCATGTTATTATCTGGGGATACGGAACTGAGAATTCCTTGTACTAGGCTGGTGAAGATGTCAATCTTTATAATATTCTCCTCCCTAAATACGTTTTTTTCTCTCTCTTTTCCCGTATTATATCTTTTCACTTTGAAAGACCCAGATGAGGCACCATCTCCTAAGTATCTGTCCACTTCAATGTATACATTTTGAGAGGAGAAATCTTCAATGCCTAGCATGATACTCAATGTTTAGTAGATTTTCACAGAAGCCTGATGAAATGAGTCCCCTCCTTTTGCAACACATCACTGTCAGTGTCATTTAGAATATCCCACTTCTCGGGTTCTGTTCTATGTCGAGTACAGTTTTGTGTGCTTGGTTTTTCTCTCTTTGGTATATGAGAAAGGAAAAGAAAGGTGACTGATGAAGTCACATAGTCATCATTGAACAGAAGGTAAAGAAGTCCTTTAAGGAGTATGGTTTTGCATATGTATGTTCACTGTTATTTGCTGTCTTTATCACCCATCATCACCAGGAAATGTAAAAAGACACATAATTGTTTTTGTTTTCTGCTGTGAAGCAAGATGAAAGAATGTGTGGTAATCATACAACTGAAAGGATGTTGGTAGCAGTGATATTTTCAGTTATCTAATCTGAAACTACTGGGAATCTAAAAAGTATGCTTAACAGTTACCCTCACTTGTATCATCTCTTTCATACATTTGCACAAACCACCACCACATACAGGAACATTTCTCCACAACTTATACTTTTTATTTGTATCATCTAATATTTTAAAATAGCAAAATTTGTAATTATTTTAATAGATAATATGATGTAATATATATTATAACATATTTATTTTATCTATGGCCTATAATCACTTCTGTGGGGGGGTCTGTTTGGAAAGGTAATATTGAGAGCAGAATATAGAAACAGTCAACGGGATTTTAACAAATTCATAATTATACTTGAAAATGTCAGCACTCCTTTCCCAAATGTTGACAGAAAAAGTAAACCTAAAAAGAGTAAACACACAGATGACTTGAAAAATACTAAAAATCAACATTACCTATTCAATATTTGTAGAATTCTATGCAAAATACATATTCTTTTTTTAGGCAAATATATACAAAGATAGAGCATATGCTAGATCAAAAAGTGGATATCAACCAATTTTTAAAAATTTACATCATAAAAAATATATTCTCTGAAAAGGACTATTATAAGATTAGAAATTAGTAATGGAAACATCTAAAAAATTCTTAAATATTTGAAAATTAAACTATACACCTTCAAATAAGTCATTATTCAAAGGATAAATCATAAGGAGAATTAGAAAATATTTTGAACTGAAGTATAACAACTCATCATATTAAAAACTGTGAGATGTTAATCAAGTACTGGTGTGAGGGAGATAGATAGCTACTTATGCTTACATTAGGGGAAAAAACACAGATTTATGTAAATTAAAGTCAATGTTGTCAGTGTTCATCTGAATAAGCTGGAAAAGAGAGCAAATTAAACCCAAAACGAGTACAAGAAAGAATTTAATAAAGATTAAAAGCATCATTCCTTAGTAGAAAATAAGCAAGTAAGGTGAAAGATAAATAAAAGCAAAACCTAGTTCTTAGAGAAAAAATTCTAATCAAAGTTTTTGCAAGAGTGATTAAGAAAAAAATAGGAACAAAGAGAGAAAAAAAGATACACAAAGTACCATCAGTAATAAAAGAGTGGATTCCCTAGAGATATCTTTTGGACATTAAAAGTAACATTTATAAAATTATGATCACCTTTATACCAGTAATTTCTACAACTCAAATGAAATGGACAAACACTTTGAAAGGCAGAAATTATTACTACTGATTCCGAAAGGATTAGAAAACCATAATAACTCAGCAAGAAGAGGAAAATAGAGATAGTATACAGTACATTTAGTTTGTTTTTAGTGTTTGATTAGTCTGTTTGGGCTGTTATAACAAATGTTATCATGGATTGGGCAACTTTTAAACAGTAATGTATTTCCCACAGTTTTGGAGGCTGGAAGTCCTAGTTCAAGGCACCAGTAGATTCCTGGTCTGGTGAGAATCTGCTCCCTAGTGCGTAGGTGGCCGGCTTCTTGCTGTGTGTATTCTCACGTGCTAGAAAGGGTGAAGGAGCTCTCTGGATCTTTTTTATAAAGGCACTAATCTCATTCATGAGGGGGTCCACCCTCATGACCTACTCTCCCAAAGGCCCCACCTTCTAATGCCATCACATTGAGAATTAGATTTCAACATAAGAGTTTTGGAGAGACGCACACATTCAGACTTCCCTGAGGTTGGGTTGACGGGGAAGGGACAGTAGGGAATTTGGGGGAGTAACTGAAATTTTTTATCTTATTTGAGGATAATTACTTGGGCTATATATTTGTCAAAACTCATCAAACTGCACACTTATTTCATGTAAATCATACCTCAATAGAATTGATTTTTACAGTTGCAAAAACTGCTTTGTGTGTTGCAGTAACATAATAATTACATCAAGAAGTTACACAGGGCTATTTAATAAATGTCAGTCACAAATACTTTTTGAGAATTTAAGTGAAATACATTTGAATTCTAATTTTAAAGTGTTTAATTAAAAGGGGGAAATGGGACAGTAATATTTACTGATTATATACTACCTAGTGAATTATTTTCATGTTTTCTCTCACTAAACTTTTTACCACTTTATACATGAAATATTGGAGACACAGAGATGTTAAGAAAATTGACCAAAATCTCCATCTTTTAAAGTGACAGAGCTAGCAGTAAAGCTGGATCCATCTGATTTCACAAACTGATTCTTTTTGTCACTGCATGAGGAATGGGCACTGAGAATTTTTATGAATATTGTCTGTAATACTAAGTGATGTTTAGATTTCTTCCACTTCTCTTTGCAGCTTTTATTCTGTTGCCCAGAATTTCTGAATTATCTTGTTTCAACATCAAATCTCACTAATTTGGATCCAAACGGTAATGGTTCACATAAATGGGTGAAAAGTGCAAATTGTAAGATATTCTTGAAGAAATGGAGCTTCGTCATTTTTAGGTAGAGAGTGTAACTTGAATTGTCCTAATGAAGCCCACCTCATTAGAAGTTCTGGGGTTGAACAGATTAGAATGATTCCCAATTAACATACCAAAGCACTCTCCAAACCCTGTGGATTGAAGCTTACATTGTGGATTCCTTTCATGTGAAAAACACTAAAATGCTTTTATAGTTTACATTCCTAACTTGGCCAATATTTTCATTTCATACCTGATTCTTCTAGAAATCCTTTTTTTTGGGGGGGGGGGAGAATGAAAAGAATAAAATAAAAAATAAATAAACTTCTCTTAGAAATGCATCACAAATGTGAAATTAGGAAAGGTAGAAATAGAGAGGCTTAGCTGTAGGCAAAGTTATTAAAATGTCTAAAATCTAGAGTAGTACTGAAAGGCAGGTATAAAACTTAGTCTCTTGGAGTTGAAAGAATACATATGTATCGCAAGTTCCAAGGATTCCTCTTGCAAGAAAAAAATATTTGCAGTAGGGGACAGAGGAAAGCCTTCTCTTTAAAATTAATTTCTCCAGCTGCCTGCAGCCAGACCATACCCTCTGCTGTTCCCTGTCACTTTTGGAGGTCTTTGAGCCAAGCCCAAGCTGCATGCCTGTCCCAACAGTGGTGTTTTCTCTTCAAAGAACAGTGGCTACAGCCTCTCAGTTCTGTGCAGAGACTGAAAAGCTTTTGAAACCGGTGCAGCCTCACTGCACAGCTAGTAATAAGCATTAGAGAAAAACACGCAGCTCATTTGTTTAAAAGTCCATTCACTTCAGCGTGATTTAGACAGATGTGAGGTGGGTTTTGCTTAGTGCTGCTCAGCCCCGTGGCAGAGTAGAGCTGGGTCTCCTTTCAAAGAGCTCCTCGGTCCTGCCCATTGCTGAGCTTCTGCAACAATGGGGCTTTGAAAGGAAAAAATAAAAAAGAAAGAGAAAGAGAAAAAGAGAGATGACACCAGTGGGAGAGGCGGACAGCTCAGTCCAAACTCAAACGACCCTGCTAGTGTCCAGGACAGAGGTGCACATCAAGGTGGGCTGAGGGCTGGGTTCAGAACAGCCCAAAGAATTAATTTAAAAGAGTGTCCCCGCCCATTCCCTGGAAAGGCGGCAGCAGCAGCTCTGCTAAAATACTTCCCAGATCACAGGGCACTTAGCCATGTAGATTCTGCCGTGTTCCCAGAAAAGACTAGACTTTCTGGGAAACAAATCGGAGAAACAGTGGATTCTGGGATTATTTCCTACCATGCACAAATAAGTACAAACCATCAATGTTTTTCATTGAGTAGGGGATCCGGACAATCAGCACACATTACTAGCAACAGTTTATTTCCTCCAGAGCAATGCTCTTCAGAGAAAGGCATCTGTTCATTAGTCATGATGCATGCAAAGTAAAGTCACTTTGAGATGAGGATTCGTTGCAATCAGAACATGTTTTTGCTAACCTGCACGACATATTGATAGTGCTGAGGTCTGATGCTAATTCCATAAGCAAATGGATCTATTGTTATGATCTTGCTGAAAGCTTAGAAATTGCTTTTATATTTAAAACCTTATTTTGAGAGCTGTCAGGCTATAGATAATACAAATCCAGTTGTTAAAGTGTGCCAGGAATTTTTCAAGTAAATATGAACAGGTACAAATGATAAAATATAATGTCTGTCATATGGGTTTGATGTATTTAAAAGCACATGTCTAGGTCATCTTTTTAAACCACACCTAATGCCTGGGCACAATTAGAGCACCCATTCATCCAATTTAGCTGCTTGTAAGCTAAAATAAAGCTTGAAAGAAATGAAAACACCAATGAAAAATGAGGCTGTTGGAAGACAATAGTTTAATTATATGCCTATAATTAGGCAGTCGTGTGATAACTTCTATGTGGCTAAGTCCGGTGAAAATTTAGTCATCCATTGAAATGCTTTACCAATGGATAAAATCTGAACAAATCTGAAGATTCAATGTGATGGAATTGAGCTATGCGGGGTGAGAAGGCCGAGAGTGTAGTGTGGAGAGAGCAGGCTTGGAGCCGTACAATCATGAGTTAGAATCCCGACCTGATTACCTCCTAGTGACATCACTTGGGCTAATAAGTAAATGGCTGTGGGATGGATTGCTGAGAAAGCAGACTGTGAGATAGAGTCTAGTGTTCAGGATCTTTATGAAGCTGTGCCCTTGGAACCAGTGCTCTTGGAAAAGAGGGGAAGGAGGCTGGAGTGGGCAGAAGGGAAAAGCTGAATTGAGTGCCCTTCTAACTGAAGACACAGATGTACACACACTGAGTTCTAGAGTTTAAGTGGCTCTTTGGTGATGGCCAGGTCTTGATATTCTAGTGTTGATCAGTCATTCCATGAGGACCACTGAGGAGAGAGGTATAATCTTGGATGAGTAGCTCTCCGAAGATGAAAAAGTCCTTCAGGGGTTAATAAAGGGCTGTCTACTGATAGTACTCCCAAAAGTGGGGAATGTGGGCAGTGCATGACATTGTCCACCAGACTACGTTTTTAAGCTGCAATTCCCTGTAAAATGGAAATAACCACACCTACAACTCATAGTGTTGTCCAACCAATGGTGCCAATTGGTTGCAATTACTATAGATTTCAAAAATTGATGCTATTATTTGAATAGCAGACTAAGAGGTCATCCAACAGTCGATCAAATGAAATAATATTAAAGTAAAACTTCAATTACTAAAAAATATGTTGAAAATATACCACATGCATCTGCTGAGTGGTAATTACTAATCTCTTTATTATTTATAGACATTGCAAAAGGAATAAGCAGTAAGTGAACAGCATCTCAGGACATTTAAAGGGATCAATTTCACTACTAATAATAGGAAAAGTACAGCTAATTCCCAGATATCAGCAGCTCATAAATGCTGGCTGCTGCTTAATATGTAGAAATAGTGTTTGATAGCTTTAAGTGAACTTTTCTGATGCTGTTGAATATTATAGCATAGACAAGGGCTACTGTGCCCAGGCAGAACTGTTGTTCCTTAACTTTTATTAAATCAAATATATAATACCACTTACAGTTTCCTGAAGTCCTCCAATACTGCATGGTGCCTCCTCATACCCCAGACCAAGTCTTAGTATATTTTTCTGCCAGAGTTTAGTAATGCAGAAATATGGCTGTTCATTTAGCTACAAGGAACTGACAATTTTCATAGTACTGTTACTTCACTTATAGGCTCTGCTTGTTCATTTTTTGAGTATCAGTTACAACATTGCTTATAGACTGAATGTTTGTGTCCCATCAAAATTCATATGTTGAAAACTAATTTCCTATGTAATTATATTTAGAGATGAGGCCTGTGGGAGGTGATTCTGTCACTTTCAAAAGAATGTACTTATAAAAGTGACTCCAGAGAGCTCCTTTGCCCCTCCTCTCCGTGAGGACACAGGGATAAGCACAGGCCCTTTACAAACCAGGAGGCAGGCCCTCATGAGACACTGAATTTACCAGAGCCTTGATCTTAGACTCCAGAACTTAGAGAAATACATTTGTTATTTATAAGTTGCCCAATCTATGACATTTGGTATAGTAGCTGGAATAGACTAAGAAAAACACTGTAAAAACAAACTATATGTACTATTTACTTTCTCTAGTTTTCTCTTGCTGAGTTTTAATATTAAAGCAAAGCTTTGTAAGACACAAATGCTATAGAAAATGTTACCAGTGTGTTCCTTTGGCGCTTTAGCTGCATACTGTTTTCAGTTCTATGGGAGTCTGAAACTTTCAAGTCTCTCTTTAGATTCTGAACAATTATCATTTAGATAAAAATACAAACCCACAAAACACGTCACAATGAAAATTTTGTCCTTTGCAGATTTAGAGCAAAAGACTAGAGGCTTGCCTGATACATACATAAACACACACACACACACACACACACACATAGAGGTATGTCTGTATATTATATATATATTCCTCAGAACTCCAATGGATTTCAAAAAACATTGATTGTTCAACAAAGAGAGTGGTTTTGAGTATTCTCTTTTATTTACCAATGATGAATTTTAGGGTATTAATTTCAGGGAAAAGCAAAATGATCTCTGATAGGCATGATAGTATATTGTCTGTAGTCAAGTTGGTACAAGAGTCATCAGATAGAATAAATAGTTGACAATGATAAGATTCTTGTGTTTCTTTGTGGCTTTGCATGAAAGTAGGTATTTTGAGTATTTTGCAATGTATAAAAAGTTGGTCATTCTTTTGGTTAGTCATAGATGTTTAAATATATTTTGCTGTTAGTATTTTTAGTTGCCTTTCACAAAGTCTATGACATTACTTTATCTGACTAAACAATTTTATGCCTGAATCAGAATACCATGAAACTATTTTTTAGCTATGCCATTATTAAGTCTACTTTCTAATGATCAAAAACAATTACTATAATAAAGATGAATGTGTCTCAAGTGTCAAAGTTTAATAATAATGAACATTGAGGTGGATGGGAGATGATTTATCTGCAGTGTGAGAAAACAAAGAAATACGGGTGATCTTAATGAGAATGAAAGGATGCTGAGAAAGCACCCACTGGAAACAAAGGGCTATGAAAAGAGCCGTGATCATGAGAGTGAGGTGGGGTGGATGGGGCCAGTAACTTGATTCCACAAACTTGTACGGGGCATCTTCTCTGTGCCAGCTGCTGCCACACATAAGACATGTGCAATCGATGGATGGTAGAATTCGGGCACTAGAAGATAGAGGCAGGAATTTAAATTTGGAGAGGAACTCATTCTCTATAGGATGACAGACAATAGGCTAAGCAACCTTAGTGATGTTTCTAAGGTAATAAAGTTACTTAGTATATTCAGAACCAAAGTTCCATTCTCCTGATGTATAGTTTTATACTTATTTTCTTCACCATCCTGCTTTCTATTTCGACGGGTTTTCTAAAAATTAAATGTAGCATTTTTCATCATTGGCCTTAGGATGTATTTTTTCTTAGAACACGCTGTTAACTTACTCAAATCCTCATTCAGGCAACTATATTGAGATCGGATTCAAAAACCAGTGAGAGGGCCTTTGTGCTATAAAATATTTGAGAATATTACAGAATCACATGTGAAAAATGTATCCAAAAGAATGTGATTGGAATGACAGGTCAGTGGAACTGTTTTAAAATGAAAGTTTTATTATTATTCAGGAATGGTGAGTCCAACAGATCAGGAGATGACTGGCACTAAAAAGATAGTGTTGCCCTGGCTGGTGTGATGTCGTCCTGTGCACTGAGAGGTTGCCAGTTTGATTCCAGGTCAGGGCAGCCAATTGATGTTTCTCTCTCTCTCTCCCTTCTTCTCTCTCTAAAACAATCAATAAAAACATTTAAAAAAAAATTAAAAATTAATTAATTCAAAGATAGTGTATACCTCACATTTCCCAAGAGAAAAGGGCCTGCCATGCCAGGGCCACATGGGGAAGCACCAGGGTCAGTCAGGAGACAGGAGTAGGGAAATATGCAAGCACAAGACTTGGTTGTGTTTTCTGCAGAAATGAAGTGACAACACAGGCTTATGATCAGCTGGTTTAAATGATGTTAGCAGGTTTTGGGGTGCAAGTTCTCTCTAGTTGTCTGGTACCTGGCCCTGAGGTGATTAGGGCCGGAAAAGAGTGCCCAAAGTATAGAGCCCGATGTCAGAGGTGGGGTGGTGGGCTCTGGACTGTGTGGTTCACGTAGAAAAGGTATGCTTCCAGGCATGTTATTTAGTATCTCTAGGAATTGGTTAGCTCTAGAAGGGCAGTCACTTCAGAGTCAGCAAGGCCCCAGATGTCAAAACATCTGGATCAGAAACACATGGTGAGTAGAGGAACAGAATAGAAAGTCTAGAAACATACCCCAAATACCTAAATATTTACTGTAGGATTAGGAGAAGATTTAAAGTTGGCATGCACAAGGCTTCAAAAAATATAGGATTTACATTTACATGTAAACCTGTATTTACATACAGTATTCTAGCTACTGATGGGGAAAACATAGCCAGATTCTGATCTTATTTATACCTTACACACAAATAATTTATAGACTTTTTTTTCTAATAAGTTCTTATTTGTATTAGAAAATACAGTAGAATCATTTTAAAAATAATGAGTTGTGGAATAAATAGACATATTTTATAAATTATAAACTATGTATAATTTAGAAAGTGTACCATCATTTTAAAATATTGATATTTGTTTCCTCAATAACCAGTTTACATTTACAATTAAAATGGGTATAATTTTAAACAAAAAAAAACTTACTTCTAAGATTTCCTCTCCCTATAAAATAAATATTTTGTTGATATTGACAGATGACTATGGATAGCTAGTGTTCAGTTGCCATAGTTTCTAATATATATGTTATTCAGATCCTACTTTAATCTAGATAGTGTTTTAAAATTGTTTACTTTATATTTGTGGTTATTGCACAGAACTTTAATATATAACTGATATCTTATTTCTTTTATAACAAAATATAAAACAGATTCCGACAGGCAGCACCAACCTCTCACGTAAGCTATGTAAGAGTGACCCACAGTAACTTTCTGATATACTCAGTTTCCCATAGTCACATGGACTCTGTTAACATCTTTATGTTTTAAAACCATAGTGATTATGGAAAGTCCTCAGACACTCTTTCTCTGAAGCAGGATCCTTTCCTACTAAAGAAGTCTGTGTTTGGCCTAGATAAATGTGAATTTATTATGTGTGAATTTCTCCATGTAGTAGCAAAATGCATATTCATGACAACTTTTCATAACAGCAAATAGCATTTCAATCTAGAAGAAAATCTGATGGTCTCCAAAATTTAGGCAAGAAAAGTTTTGAAAATGTTAATGGAAGTTATTCTTATCAACTATAATTGATTTTCAACTACTCCAGAATCTAGAGTTATCTTTCCCTGATCACTCCATTAACTCAATATCACTTTGCCTTTTACTGACACAACTGTATAGTCTAGATTGCTTAGATCCAGAGGGTTAAAATACTGTAACAGGTCTAATTCTCAGAGATTTTCACATAGTATATTCTCTCAAGGTGTCTAGTTGTGATATAGAATCCCCACATCTTTGAGTTTGTTTCCGAGACGTTAAAGAACTCTGTCATCCTAGGAGGAATTTCATCATCTGAATAGCTCTCTGAAGGTTCTGGTATAGAAAAGGTCTTAGACATTTGCTAAAAGGTCTTAACTTTCACACTATGAACATTATTTTTGTAGAAATTTGCTCCCTCATTCCTGGGGCATTTTCCTGGGCATTTTAAGCTGTCAGATTTGGTTCCATGGAAGGACCCCAAAGTTGTCCTAGGATAAATGGTGCAAGAAAGCACCTGATGCAAGAGTTGGCACAAATCTATCCCCATTAATCTGTGTACTGCATTAATGTAATTTCTTTAAGAATTTAATACTTTCACCGATGGTACTTACTTTGGATTAAAGGAAAAGTCCAAAAATCTTAACATTTATCATTTATTTGTTCGGCAATAAACACAGTTGGTTTTCCTCAGATTATCATTCCTTAATTTTGGTAGTAAACTTACACACTCACCTTGACATTGAAAATATTCTGGAAGGATTTTACATCAGAAACCATAGAAAAATTCTAAAACACCACTAATTAAGAAATTGGCTTTCAAATTAAGCTGTTTTTTTTTTTTTTTAATTTTTTATGACTTTTTCATTCCACATGACAATTCTCATTAACTCACAAATGTTATTAAACAGCTGTTTCATAAAATTCAGTAACTTAATAGCAATTAAGATTACAACTTACATAGAATCAGTTCAAGGTATTAAATTAGGGGCAACATCCCTGCTTCAGGATAAAGTAGATTTGAAGTCCCTGCAACACTCCCTGTGCTACTAAATATGCAAAGCAGGACTAGGAGAGTTTGTATTTTGGATCCTAGTCAGTGGCAATTCAGGAACATTCAGCACAAATGAAGAACATCAGATCAGGTCAAATTCATCAGCACTTACCTTCCTCCTTCACAGAGTCCTTCTCTCTTGCTTCCTTCAACATTAAATCTAAGCATCTATTTTTCAAAATAAAAGTGAGGCCTGAATACCCATCCATGGGAAAAATTGGCAGCCGAACACCAGCTTTCCACATTTGTTTGTCCACATCATCAGTGGGTTCACTTCACGGTGGCATGAAGTTTTTTTCCCTGTTTAAAAAGACATTTTTAAAATTCTAAACAAAATTTATGTGTGATAATATTTAACTCATTAAACAAAATATTAATATATTTAAATACCAAACACTGATCTTTTATTTTTTTACTTGTCTTCCTCAACTAACTTTTTAAAATATTGTGAGTGCAAAACAGCATTTTTAACATCACAGTTCATATAATGATTTAAGTTGTTATATTTGTGTCTTAATTTTACAGATTTAAAGTATCCTTTGTGGCTTGAAGTATATTTAGCATTTTCTAAAAGGAGAAAATCATTTCCCCTTGAGTGACCTGAGTTAGAACCAAAAATGTTTGTGTACTCAAATATTTTTCTATTTCCAAACATCTTTTTTATGCCCATTTGAATCAAAGAAACATTTTTATGAGGTTATATTGTTGTTTGGATCCCATGTAATGTTCTTTTCTGTAGAGCTTCCTGTACTTTTATACGTACAAGGAACTCGGATTCCTAGAAACCCAACCAAGATAGGGCTGCAATAAGTGGATGCTTTGAATCGTCAATCACTTCATTTATTCATTCTTTAAATATTGCCCAGTACCTCTACTCACTCTACAGCATAAGAAGCTATCTCCCTGGCAGCATGTAAGCGTAACCAAAGTGTTAGCTTTTCAGAAACTTTTATAATTTATCTTTCGGTTGTATTCTCTTTTGGGGGAGTCCTTTCTCAACTCCTTTACTTACTAGATTGTGACTTTGGATGAGAGAATAAACTTATAGAGCTTCAGTTTTCTTACAGAGTCACTGTGAGGGTTTAGGGGATGATGCATATGAAAGTGCTGCTAGTTCTGGGTAGTGAGCTCAGTGGTTAGAGTATTGCCCACCCCTTGGTGCGAGGGTTCCATTCCCAGACAAGGGCACATGCGTGGTTTGCAGGTTCCATCCCTGGCCCTTGGTCGGGGTGATGTGTCTCTCTCTCATCAATGTTTCTCTCTCTCCCCCCCCCACTTCCACTCTCTAAAAATCAATGGAGAAAATATCCTCAGGTGAGGATTACCAAAAAAAAAAAAAAAAGAAAGAAAAAGTAAATGCTACTAAAGTTTAAAACTAACATGGACATAATATTACTACTGTTATTATTATTATTAGATTATTATACCCAATCAAAGATAGCAGAATTACTATTATTATTACTATTAGTATAACCACAATATGCCCAAAGGCTCTGTGAAATTTTTAATTAAAAATAATGCCTCATAAGTGTTAGTAGAAGAGAGAAAGGGTGGCAGAAGAGTATACAATATTTGTTGTGGTAGAGGTCAGTTTCTCCAAGACATCGTACAGTGTTGTTCATTTCTACAACAAAGACATTGATGCAATATGCACACTATCTTAAAGCAAAGAGAAGTATAATTTACATTTTACATGTAAGTAGCTTATTTCATATTCTTCATGTTTCCTGTTCAATAGCCTTCCCGACAATTACAATATGTTTTTCCTCTGGGAATTATATCAGAACACTTTGTAATACTAAAGAAAATATTGAACGTAATTTCAAGGAGTTGGATTATCAATACTGATTCAGACCTACTGGTTTACTATTGTTAAGAATGCCAAATGATATACTAAAAGTCTAGATGACAGTGGTAGTTGTGGGTATAAGGAAGGACTTCAGTCTTTTTTTTAATGCAAATTTTAGTTTGTTAAACCCATTATTGTGCTTTTGTCCTTCAATTTTTTTAATGTAAAAAAATCTATTCTCAACCAGAAGATGTCATTTAAACCTCTGCTATCATTGAGTTGGGTAGGTTGAAATGATCTGTTCTAAGCCCACTTTAAAATATGTGTTATTGTCTAGGCCAGAGAATTTTCCCCTCATTATCACCTCATAAAACAACTACTAGAGGAGACTAGACTTCTTACCCTAATGCAGTTGTAATGAAGTGAAAGTTTTCTGGTTTGCTTTGGATTCTTCCTTACAGGATTTTGCAACCCACGCCAGAACATACCTTGGCTCATGTATTAGTGCATTTTTTTCTTCCCCCCAAATTAGAGGTTGGAGACTGGAGAGCTTAAATAAAAACAAGGAATTCTTAAACATTTTGTGGTTAGTCATTTGCTATGAAAATCACAAAAAGAAAAATCACCAAGTTTCACAAAATCATCCTAATACTGAGAGCTTTTAACAAGTTCAATATAAACATGTCCGAGGGCACTAATGAAAGCTCCATTACCCTCAGAGAGTAGCAGTGTCTCAGACACAGAGAGCTAATCGTGGCCTCAAATATATGTACAAGTTGGTGAAGTTTTAAGGAACTAGAAACTATCGAAAAGAGAGATTGGATATCTATCTTATTCTAAAGTATATTAATTGAAAATCATTACTGGTTTAAACCCACTAGAGAATTCTAACAGGCAACAATGAAATTTTCATTATTCTATTCATTGTACTAGTCTACAATTTTACATCAGCAGTCTAAAAGGTCACATGAAGTAATCATAATCTTTCTCAGGTGTTTAGAAAGAGAAGTCAGTCTTCGGAAGAGTCACGTTCCTCTACTTCATGCACTAGGCAATTTCTGTAGAGCAGATTCAATAAACATGCCCCTTCACTATTTGTGGAAAAATTCTGCTTTCTTAGTAACAACCACATCATGAACTGCTGAAGTCTTTCTCAAAATACCACACAACCGCACACTAATGTAGCATATAAACCATGATTTTCAGAGTTATTTCACAAAACAACTTGTACAATAGTGAATACACATGCTTTTCTAATTTGTGAAATTTAAAGAGATGTCTGGCTATACAAAACGAAGAAACAGTTTAGTCTTTATGTTATCATTTGCATATCTATATTTGGGAAAGAAATGGAAAAAACAAAACAGAACAATAGCTAAGAAACACAGGATATTAAACTTCATATTTTCTTGCTTTCTTTGGGGAAAATACTATAGTTTCATTTTCTTTGTGTCTTCATGAATAACTGCTACTTTCTTTTTGAAGATGCCTTATAAGCTCTAAATGAACCTACATTGTCTATTTTCCTAACTTAAGTTTAAAAATACATTAAATATCTATTGTACTTCAGTGGTGATGAATATGGTATTTATTGAATTAAGACAATTTAAGTATTTTGTAAAAACTTTCAAGAACACTCTCTCCATATATATATATATATATATATATATATGTATGTATAAAATTATTGCATATGTGTAAAGTTCAAGATAATTTCTAAATAAATTGCAGGCTTAGTATTGTATCAGAGTACACTTAACTAATTTGGAAGGAATAAAGGAGAATACAAGGAATTCCTGCCTCTGGCAGTATAAAGCCTTAGAAAGGAAAAGCACAGCGTAAATTGATAGAATTGTTCATAAACTCTACCACAAATTGTTTGTTACATAACATTTGTGGGTGCTAGAGAATCTATCTAAATATTGTGGGGAAATGCAGTTGTCCAAGACTGGGGACCTGGCTATGCATTCAAAATTATTCAGTTGTGTTTGAAGGGCAAGGAGAGGCAGCCCACTGGAGAGCTAGAATATATAAAATCGATTATTCAATATAGAAAGGAGTCATCATGTTGGAAATATGGTTGAGTATTGGTAATTCCTTTTGGTTTAACCTTATGTCTACACTTGAGGACAAAACATTGTATAGGAGATATCTCTTCATTAGGTAAAATAAAAAAACCAGAAGGAGGATAGTTTTGAATACATTTCAATTTGTGCTAAAAGCTAAGGGTGAAAAGTCTGAGGGGAAGGAATTAGCACCGTTATGACAGTGTGTTTAAGAAAGAGGAAGGCATGAAGCGGCACTGATCTATGAGGCCAGCTGTGTGAAGAATATTCACACGCTTTAGTGAGGGAGTGGGAGCAAACCATTCTGAAAATAATTAGGAGCTAATTCCTGCAATTTTATGAGATGATTAATTGTTTTCATGGTTACTCACTTAGTCATTTATTTAGTTTTTCGTTCACTCAACAAATATTTACTGAGATTCCTCTCTGTACTAGAAACAGTAAGAGGTGCTGGAGATATGCTTGGAAAAAAAAGATAATTTTGTATCATATTCTAGGTGATAACTCAAATAAGGAAATAAAAATTATGATAAGGGGGCAAATATTAGATATTAAACTCTCTTTGTTCCTCCCTCTTTCTCTCCTTGATTGCTAGTAAGCTCGAAACCCTTCGACTTGCAATAAAAAGGAACTAATGAATCTTACTTATGATTTTGGTTAAATTTTCAACTTTAATTCTCTCTTGCCCAAATTTTCTTAACTATTTGTTTTGGCTGTCCTGTCATTTTGGAATGAGGGAGAAAACAAATAAATAAATTGAAAATAGTCCTGCTGATAAATAGATGTTATTGTACTCTAAGAATCTGTTTCCTACTCCAAAAGAAACTGAAATGATAGCCATATTATAGAGGAGGAAAATTACAAAGCTTGAAGTCAATGGGCCTGAATCACAGTTTTGGAATGCCACAAATCATCTATCTTTTACGAGGACAGTAACAAGGAGAATTGTTACCAGTATGAGATGCGGCTGGCACATGGAAGGACCTCAGTAAATGTTGGTTGAATCTAACTCTATGATTCCTAGGTTAAGATAGTCATGGTAGGCTCTTGAAATTTTTCTCTTGTTAGAATCTCTACTTAGAGTAGAGGCCCTATCCACTTATTTAAATTATGATCTACATCTCTGTTTCACTCCCTAAATTGGTTTCCAGCCATCAAAAAGACAGTACTCCTAAATCTTCAACGAAATGACTCATGTCAAGCACTCAGGACCTGTGACAAATGAATGAATAATTTTGGACCCTGGCATTAGAAGCCATCACCCACCTTTTTGTTAGGAACTGAAACCCACCATACCTCCCATCCCTGTTTTACATGGTCCCTATTGAAAGCCCAAGCCTCCCCTTGAAATCTGATCTGAATGTCAACTTCTCAGCCTCCTAGTCTTTTTCTACAGACAATCAACTTTTCCATATTTTAAGCTTCATCTTGGCCACCTCCATGATTTAACTGAAACAAGATGTTTCTTAAGATCACTGCTTCTCAAACAGAAGCAGCTTTTTTCTGCTACAGCCTGGGTACCTCGTGTCCTGAAAGTGGAGTAGGTTTATGTTCTGCTCCATACAGCTTCTTAAATGTTCTCAATTCTTTCTGCAAAATCTCCTTTGAAGATCATTCCCGCCAGATATTGCATCCTCTGTTCCTCCTCATTGCTGGTCACTCACGGTCACTCATCAAAAATTCTTGGTTCAAAATCTTCCCTCTGCAGGTCTCTTGACAATGTTCTGGCCATTCATCCACTCTCCACAAGAAAGATGGACTAGTGAAAGCTGAAAAATCAGTGTGACTAGTCACATGGTATATGTGAGTCCTAAGTACTAGAGGTGAATCTCTACAAAGACATAAAGCTGAGCTTAAATAACCAAAATTTGATTTACTACATCATGCTGTAAAGCCGTGTCAAAAAACTCATGTAAGATTAGTACACAAGTAGTTCCACTGCTCCCCATGATTCCTAATCATACATGTCCTTTGCTTTCTCCCTCACACTGCCTCCTTTTCCACTCATTCCTCAAAGGGTATAACTCCACCTCTGCTTATATATTCATTAAACAACAACAGCATCATTATTATCTTATTAGTTCACAGTGGCTGAGCCATTTCCTTGGAGATACTGGATCATGCCTGCACAGGAGCGTCATTGTCAGGACCTTCACCCAGTCACTATTCCCATTAAGGGCGTTTGAAAGCCAACCTGATGGAAAGCCAACAAATACATAATGAGTTGTAAAAATTTCCCTTTTATCTTGCTTTTGTGCATGCTTTGTAAAGAAAGAAACTTTAGAGTTTAATGAACATGAATACTTAATGGTTCCTGGCAAGAGTTAAAGACCCCCAGCAGGGTTTTTTGTTTGTTTGTTTATTTTAATGATGATGACACTTAATATATTAATGGGGACTTCTGGTCCCATATTCTTTTCCATTCCAATTACTTTCATCATCTGTGCCGGCTTCAAAATACATACGAAAGGCACATCGGACACACTAAAGTGTACCTTCTCATCGACGATCTTTTCCTGCATTCTACACCCTCACTTCCCACTCACTACGAATTTCTCAGATCTCTGATGCTAAACCTCTGCTCTCCAATCAAAATCTTTGTTCTTTCTTTTTCAAAGTGCTTCTTCCATAAAAATCTTTTATGTTTATGGAAAATCCATTTACCCCACCGCATTCTCTAATCCCTCAATGCACTTTGTTCTTTATTTTTTTATTTTCTCCAGCTCAAGCTGTATTGAACTTCATTATAATATTTCCTCACAAGCACCTTCAGCCCTCCACACTATCTTCCGCAATTGCATTTACCAATCCAAAGTCTTACTCTGGATGAAAATTAGACAATGTCTTATTTGAGCTTGCTCCTAGATAAGCCACTTCCTGTCTACCCAATGAAATAGAAATGGGGGTTGGGTGGGCTCCCATCGTAGAGACTGGGAATCTTCTGTCACTACTGCACCCGCTTCCTGTTTCTCCTATTCTATCCATAGCCCTTAGTATCCGTCCCTTCTACTAAAGCTGCAAATTCTATTCCCTCAAGTGGTAAAGTATCACGCTAGAAGTGGTTGCTTTTTAATTGTTTATTGTTCCAATCTGGCTTTAGCATCTGCTCCTACCTAATATGTTATCTTTCCTCTTTTCCTTCCAAGCACGTCTGAGAACAACTTTGGGAAGAGTTCAGACTACTTTGATTTTTGGCAGGATTAACAAAAAATATCATTTGCATTCTTGGCATACTTTCCATTTTCATCTTCTTACGAAACAATGTTAGAATCTGTGTAATACTCTCCTACCATATACATACATATATATATATATATATATGTATGTATATATGTATGTATATATGTATATACGTGTGTATATATATAGTTTTGTCAGAAATTTGTTAGAAATGTAAAAATATGTAATTTCCCTTACCTACAAATAAGTGAAAAATTTCTCACTGAATTTAATTCTAAGTTTCTTAAATATCCAGTTTTTTAATTTGCTTTATTATGATTATGATTTTAAACCTATTGACACTATTCATTAATAGGTTAGCTTTCCTCCTCCTTGCCTCACATGATTTTATGTTCCATTTGTTTTTCTATAATATTTTTATATTTTCACCCAATGTTGGGTGGACTAAAATGTAATTTTTTTTCATCTTGACTCTTGACTTGTAAGAATTTCTGGGGGAGGGGGAAGCACTTAACAGTGGTTACATTGTTCATGCTAGCCAATCTTCTTTGGATTCCAAAAGCTACTCTGCA
Organism: Miniopterus natalensis; assembly: GCF_054644295.1. Taxonomy (NCBI): domain Eukaryota; kingdom Metazoa; phylum Chordata; class Mammalia; order Chiroptera; family Miniopteridae; genus Miniopterus; species Miniopterus natalensis. Next base: position 29,738,074 of record NC_142096.1, read on the forward strand.
GTCTTTTACTTCCATTTTGCAGTTCCACTCGTCTTTCCTCAAGCCCTCCAGCATATACCACATCACATATATATGAGTAGATGCCTTTAAATCCTACTGTATTGAAAATGTGGGTGAAAATTAAACTCAACTCTTTTTCCCTATTACTCAAATTCTTCTGGTGCATAATCACCATTAATTTTGCTCTTTTTCCTCCAAATCAGAGGAAGAAAAACTCCACGCCTTTTAATGACAAGTCCATCTATTTGTGATAAGTGATACATGCTATTATCTGGAATCCTTCAACAATCACCTCCCCTGTCTATTGTATATATCTGTATATATTTACTTTACCTAACTCGTTTCCATCAGTCTTCAAGTATTTCAACTTTTTCTTTGCTAATGCTTTCTATACCATGATTCCTCCTCAATGTATTGTCCGTTGTCTAATTTTCTGAATTTCTGTCAACATCATTTGACATGGTTGCCTTTCAATGACTCCTCTCACTTGCCTTCTGCAAATCTGCATTCTCTCGATTGTCTTCCTAACTCTAAAATCTTGTTCTCTCACTCTTCCTCCCAATGTTACATCAACTATTCGGTCTCCTTCAGTTTGGTGATTTTAAACACTTGCCATTTCTTCAACTTTCACTTCCATGCAAAAGACTGAAAATATTGTCTGTAGGTGTGCCCTGTTCCCCAATCCTCTAACCTGTGTTTTCATTGCATTCTGAAATGCTTCCCTTGGGGTATCTGAGGATCTTTCAAGCTCTGTGTGTCTCTCTGTCAGAACTGTTTCTCATCTTGGTTTTCCAGTCTCTCAGGCAAGATGACTGCCACTCTGTGTGCACAATTAATTCCTTGAAACTATCTGTTTTGCCTTTACAATGTCTTTGCATCCATCTCTCAGTTCTTCAATAGCCTGGATGAGGTCTTCTAATCACTTGTTAATAAATTATTATTATTCCTCAACTGAGAACTTAAAATTATAAACTAATAACAAAGGAAACAAGACCAAAACAAGATAGGAGGTAAAATATAATTTAAGCAAAATGTCATTTTCTCAATTGGAAATGTTTTATTTCATTCCTAAACTTTGATTTCCTTTCATTTTCATTATTTTCAGAAAAGCCTGAAAACAACCTAATTACAAATAAAGTGACTTAATATTTCCATAGAAAACATAGGTCCGTTACCTAAGTACAGTGATAATGACTTTTTTTTAAATGGCAGATGAGACAAAGCTTTCTCAGTGAAAATTTTCCATTGTTTATTGCCCAAGAAAAATTCCTTTCTAAAACTTAATTTTCTCTATGTATGTGACAAAAATGGGTGTCCTAGCTCTTCCTCTCTTCCTCTTTCTATTTCCCTTCATTCAGAGTTAAGAAAGCATATATTTTTGGTAAATGATACTTACACTGAGAGGGGAAAGATTGAAATTTTGAGAGCAGATGGATGGAATGCTCTCCTGAGACAGCAGGATAGAAAAGAGGAATTCTCAAAACTCTTCTAAACCCTCAACTTTCACATCCATGTCCCACTACAATTCTCCATCTGAGTGCACCTCAAAATGTGGAACTTTCAGAAGAGGAGAATTTGCTGTAGTTCATCTGCTCAGGAGGCTAAGAACTCTGATCTGAGAGGTAGAAGTGAAGTAGAGGTAGAATAAGAGGCAGTGAGAGTGAAATAATCGTCCCACATTGAAAAGATGTCACGCACATGACCCAGCATAAGTACAGAGGGAAGAGCTGATATAAGTGAAGAGCCACCACAATGATCCTGAGCACTGATTCCTCCTGAGAGGTCATATGCCAGGTGGATTTATGAATGTGAACAGCAGTAAAGATTCAGAGACCAGGCTCTTTGATTCATCAATTTTGTTGGAGAAAAAGCTAGATATAAGAATGTTCATTAATAGAGGGACTCCATTACTAATGACTCTTTCTTCAGAACTTCTTTCACAAAGATTTCAAACATGGAAAGCATTCAATCAACTGAATTGTTCTAAAATAATAATGAATGGCCATCCTTTTTAATAAGAATTTGCTATAGTTTCTTACACCTGGAGGTGCTGTGGTCTGTCAGACTTCCCCTGTGGGTAGGACATGTTACAGAAGACCAAACCAAGTAATCTGTGTCTCAAATCAGTGGTCTATCTATTTGTGTATATTTCTCCCTCCCTCAAGAAGGAGAATATCTTCATAACGACTCCTGAATGTCACCCATGGTGCCTGGCACAATGTCTTATATAATAAATACTGCTCATACAGATTTATTTAATCTAATTATTTGATGTTTTCAACATTTTTAAAAAAATAAATTTTACTCATAGCAATTGCTGCAAAAATTAAATTCAAAATATACATTCTTGAAATATTGCCAAATATCTTTAAAATCTCAGTTTCTATGTCACTGAGTGTAATGTTGAATCTTTAGGTAGGAACACTTGGTGATGAGATAGTAAATTTTACTTGGAACTTTTTGCTAAAAACAGATGATGATATTGACCTACTTTGGCATGTCCAACGTATTCTTTAAAATTTGTAAATTAGAGAATTTATAAAATAAGGCAAACTCCAATAAATATAGCTCCTCATTATTTAGCTTATAAAGTATTAGCCATTAATTGGTAAAGTATATAAAATATACTAAACATAGACTGAGTAAACATAACTGAAGTGAGTTTCTATTGGCTTTAGGTTTAATTTAGACTGAATTAACATTTTTTATTATTGTCTATAAATCCATTAACTTTCAAAAACTAGACATTTCTGTTTTCCTAAATTTGGATTTGATGGTGTCATTTCAATTAATATGTTTCTTATAGATATTAGTAGTTTTTCTTCATTTGCTGCTGGGTTTATTGGTTCACTTATTCAACACATAGATACCAATTGCATTTATAGGCCACATTATGTGTGTGATACTGAACTTACAAAGTTGAAAAGATATATCTCTGCCCTTACAGGTTAGAGTTTAGATTGAAGTGAGACATGCAGACAATTACAATATAATATATCCACTGCTTCACTGGAGGATGGAGGGATCCCTTGAGCAAGCAAATGCCTACGCCAGGCTGCCTAAGGCTGGGAGTGTATCTAAGAGAAGTTCGCCCTTGAATTGAATCTCACTTATGGAGAGGATTTTGGAAAACTTATTCAGGAAGGGTTTCATAAGGAAGAGTATCCAGGTCAAGTTCTGCAAAAGGGCTCCCAGCCACATGGTTGGAAAAAATAAGTCTGAAGTGGCTCTGTGTCCGTTTACAAGACCGTCTTCCCTACAGCACAGCTGGTTCAGATCCAATAGCAGGGTCCTTTTGCTAATTCATTTGTTCAGAGCAAATGCCTTAGTGTAATTCATCTGCCCAGAGTGGGCATTTTAAATGCCCCTGTACAAAGGCAGCCTCTGTGCCGTCAGCAAGCCGGGCCAGCTCCCCTGGAGGGTGTGAGGGGCAGGGGAACAGCAGAAGCTGGCAGGCTGGCGAGTGAGGAGCGGTGAGGGAGGGGGCAATGCATGGTTTTACGTGAAGAAAGGAGGAAAAGGAATATTGGAATTTTAAAATATCCATTGGATTTTACAAAAGGATTATAACTGATGAACCTAATGAGTATAGCAAGCTCAGTGGAATGGCGAGAGATAAACCTAGTTAGCAGGTAGTGAAATGGTCATAATGAGCACTGAGTGAGAGAGAGAGACCCAGCTGCAAGGGACATGTCCTGTGAATATGTTCAGACACATGTTTAATAACCACCCAATTCAAGATACAGACAATTCCCAGCTCCGCATAAGACTCCCTTGTGTCTCCTCCCATCCCAAGAAGACAAGATTTCTGTCACGATAGAATATATTTGCCTGTTCTCTAACCTCATACAAGTAGGATCATAGGAAACATACTATTTTGTGTGTAGCTTCTTTCTCTCAAATTTTGACTGCAGAATTCATCCATGTTGTTGCATGTAGCTATAATTTGCTTTTTTACATTCCCCTGTATTCCATTGTGTGAATATACCCAAATTTTTAGCCACTATTTTTGTTTAGTCACCATTGATGAAGAATTCTTGATTGTTATAGTTATTGCCAGGTTTTGGTTATTTTAACTATTGCTGCTATTAACATTCTTGTTTGTATATTTTGGGAGCTCTGTACCCATTTCACTTGGGTTTATATATCTAGGAATGAAATTATTAGATCACAATATAGAAATATGTTTAGTTCAGTCAAAAAATACCACAGTTTTTGATGTGGTGGCACTATTTCACACTCCCATCAGTAAAGCATTACAGTTGTTCTGTATCTTTACCAGCATTTGTGTTTTCTATCTTTTCTGTTTTAGCCAATCTGGCAGTTGTGTGCTCTATTTTATTGTTGTTTTAATTTGCATCTCTCTGACCCCTAATGATGTCAGCATTCTTTTGTGAAATACATATTCCAATTTTTTGACCATTTTTCTATTTTGTTGTTTATCTTTTTTATTATTATTTGTTGAAGTTCTATATATATTCTGAATATTTGTCCTTTTGAATATATGAATTACAAGTATATTCTCCCATATCATGACTTGCCTATTCTACCTCTTAATGATGTTTTTTAAAAAAGGAGAAAGTTTTAACTTTAATAAAGTTTAGGTTATTAATATTCTTGTGTCCTGTTTACTATGTATGGCTCAGCTCAGAGTTATGAAAATATTCTCCTATGTTTTCCTCTACAAGCTTTATTGTTTTGCCTTTTTCATAAAAGTCTACAGTCCCCCTGTAATTGATTTTGTTCATGGTATGATGTATAGAGCAAGTTATTTTCCCCCCCATGTAGATATGCAAAAGAACCAGCACCATTTATAGAAAATAAATCTTTTCATGACTATTTCACAAGTGACAGTCTGTGGTGGGTTTATTTCTGTATAGCCTGTTAGTTTTTCTTTTTGTCTCTTCTTGCACCAGTATAATACTGTCTTAATTACTGAAACAATAATTTGTAGTCACTCTTTATCAGGTAATGGATGTCCCCCTTCACTATTGTATTAGCTATGCCTGGCCCTTTGCTTTCCTATACAAATATTAGAAGAACTTGTCAGTCTGCAAATTCAACTTGAATAAACTGCTGGAACCTTTTTTTGTGGGGGGAGAGGGTTGTATAGTATCTTTAGAACAACTTAGAAATCACATGTTAAGAGTCATGAATTTCCCTATTCATAAAATTGAATTATTTATCCAATTTATATTTTATGTAATTACTATATAATTTTATGTAATTACTGTGTCTTCTTCAGTTACTGTTTTATATTCATGTCATATTTTTTGTTCCATCATTTCTCCTTTATTGACATCTTGTGGATTATTAAAATGTTGTAATCCCATTTTTTCTCATTTATCAGTGTGTTACACATTCACTTACTATATCTAACCACATAAATGTGTCTTGCATACTTGAAAAGAATTCTGCCAGTGTTGGATGTAGTGTTTGATACATGATAATTAGTTCAAATTGGTTATTTGTGTTGCTCAAATCACCTTTAATCTTACTCATTTTTTCCCTGCTGTTCTTTCATGATTACTGAGAGTAGCATGATTAACTCTCCAAATAGGATTGTCAGTTTGTCTTACTCTCCTTTCGATTCTGTAAATTTCTACTTTAAAATTTTTACCACTAAGGTAGATGTATGCAGATTTAGGAATACTGTATCTTTCTACCAAATTGCCCTTTTTAAAAATCAAATGTCTCTCTTTATATTTTGTAATAATTTTGCCTTAAAGTCCACTTTCCCTACACTTAACAGCTGCTCTAACATTCTTCTTTTAGTGTTTTCATTTTAATATTTTCTGCTCATCTTTATTTGCTTTTGTTTAATGTGTTTCTTAAGAGCATATGTTTGGGTTTTGATTTTTTATTGAGCCTGATAATTTGGGTTTTGCTTTTTTATTGGCATTTAACTGAATTATTTATTCAATTTACATTTTATGTAAATACTAGCTTAGTGATTTAAAAACCTTTTTTGTTTGCTTGTTTTCCATTTCCCTCATCTTTACTTTGCCCCAGCATGTCTCCTTTATTTACTGCTTTTGTATTATTTAAGTATATTTATTTTATATTTCTCCTTTATTAGTTGGTTTGTCAAGTTTTTAATAGTACCTTCATACTACTTGATAAATTACAACATGCCTGTTGTAGCATGTATAAATAATTCGCTTATTTTTATTGCCAAATAATATTCCATTTGTGGGTTTAATCTTTTGTAGTTCCCTCCTCTGTAGGATTTCTCCCCTCAGTTACTGCTGCTCTGGCAGGCCCTAACTCTAGTCTTTTTCTCCTAACCCAGAAAGGCTGCCTCTTTTTAAAGGAACTCTATTTCCCTGTACCAAGAAGTGGAGAATCACCTATGCTTAAAAAAGAAAAAAACCAAGTATTGGTGAAAACACTTCTGCAGGCACCCTTCCTTCTAGAATTGTTGCTCACCCATCCCCCTTGCATTGGTTGTGTGTAATGCTTCTAAGCAGTTTTGTTAAGTATTTTGTCCCATTTTTGTAGTTAGGTCTGGTGGAAAGTGAGTCTGATACAAATAATGATATTCAGGCTAAACCTGGAAGTTGATCTCCTCTTTCCATAAGCTGGTTCAAACGCAGACTTATATGGAGATCACTAGAGAGGGCAGTGCATAGGGAAGGGTGTGAAAGTGGAAGATATGTCCGCATGCTTATAGACTAAAGGACTCGGTGGCAAACGAAATGCTGAAGGCTCAGGAATCAAGAGCTTGTAGGAATAAATTAGCATTGCATTCCAGGAGGAGCTCTGTATAGGAAGAATTCATGAGATTGGTATCAATGCCAATGGAAGGGCAGAAAATTGGTGTAGTTGATGTAACCTCCATTTCCTATGTGAAATAAGAATAAAAATCATTGTTCTGAATAAGAGAGGAGTGTGGAAGGAGAAAGTCTCAGAATAGTAATGAACCTTCACAACACATGCTGGGATGATTACAGACGAGGCTGGCCAGAGATATTTCATAGGATTTCTGAGCTGTGTTGAAGGGCCAACCAAATGTCATGCCTTAGTTAAAATATCTTTTTCTCCACAGCTCAACTCTAAAAGGCAGCTCTTTGGCCCCAGGACCAGGACTATAACTGTCCTTTTAACATTGTTGTCTCATCATGAACTTAGGCTGTGGTCATTTGAGAATTTACCCTGAGAACTTTGTACATTGGGACATATCAATTCTAATTCTTGAGGGTCACTACCAGACAGTCTAAGTATTAGCTAGAAGACATAGCTAGAAGATACAGAGAGCAGGGAATATAATATTAGTGCCCCTTTTGGACCATGTAACTTCACAAAATTGATTCCTTGTAAAGGACCGTGTTGGATTTGGTCTCAGTGCGTCATCCTTAGTGGAAGGATGTTATATACTAGGCCACTAATTCATTGTAGTGCCTGTTTCCTCCTACCTCGCCACTACATTACCTTACCAGGAGCCAGTTATGCACTGATCCAGCGCCTTTAAGACTGTTATGTCACCCTGCCTGATGTGGCTCAGCTGGTTGGGCGTTGTCCTGTGCACTGAAAGTTGCTGGTTTGATTCCAGTCAGGGCACATGCCCGGGTTGCGGGCTCAATCCCTTGTGCAGGAGGCAGCCAATCAATGACTCTCTCATCATAAATGTTTCTATCTCTCTCTCCCTCTCCCTTCCTCTCTCTGAAATCAATTAAAAAATATTTTTAAAAAGACCTTTATGTCAAAAGTAGAGGATTAATCTGATCAGAGGGGCGTATTTTCTAATTATTATGAAAAAGTCATGTATTTCATAATTATTAGAAATATGTAAACACAGTAAATGTTGAATTAAACTAACTCAATGTAATTCTTTTTTCACACATGATGAGTTGGTCACAGATATGGTTGCATAGCAAAGTACCTCAAAAGCCAGTCCCTTAAAGCAATAACCATCTATTATTGCTCATAGATCTGTGGACCAGATGGGGTTTAGCTGTTCTGGGTTGTGTCCAGCTGGGCAGCTTTGCACTGTAGCCCCCTGGGACCAACAGGCAAGCCAGGGCATAGTCCTATTAAGACAGTGGCAGAGGTGAGACAGTGAGCAGAAACACGAAGGACCTCTGTGGCCCAGGCATCACTTGTGTCTGTTTATCATTGGCTAAAACAAGCTGCATATTCAGACTCAATATCAAGAGACAGGGAGTATTCTCCACAGATGATGAGGTCATGGCCAAAGGGTTAACGAAGGAGAGAAAACTGGGGGCAGTAATGCAACCTACTACACAAAGCAAGGTACATTCCCCCCCTTCTCCACCGATTTCTCATTCAGGGTTCAAGAACCTTCTGTGAAGTTACTCATCCTACATGTATAGAGAACTTGAAGTGCACAGGCTTGTATTTTGTTTTTATTTCAGTGGTATTTATCTCTAAGATTACCCTTGAACTAAACCTATATGATTTCATATCTATGACAGTGAGAAACAATATAGAGTCCTTAAAGAAAATGAGCTTTGCAATTAGAAAGAGCAGGAGTACAGACCCAACTCCACCACTTTTTCTGTGTTAACTTTGCAGGTCTAAAATGTAAATTAAGGCCGAGTTAGGTCTTTTGTAACTAGCAAAGTTGTTCAGTCACTAGATACTGAAGTGCAGCTGTAAGCAGCACTCATTAGATTAAACTACAAAGTAATTTTCCTCAAATGCTCTTAATCTATAGGTTTATAAAAAAATTGTATAGGCCATATAGATAAACATGTTTTAAAAAATTTATTTTTTTTGCTGAAGAAATGGTGGTTTACATTCTAAACCATGAAAATGTTAAGTTACAATAAAAGGCCACTTTCAACTTTGCCATTTAGAGGCTCACTTATTGTTCATAACTCATAAGTGAAGCCTTATTATGTTATCCTGCTGCACAGCGTGATTTCCTGTTATTTGTCTAATGTTTTTTAAAGAACAGTAATTTAATAACTATAGTGATACTTATCCTTGGCCCCTAACAAATGTGCTATTTCGTGAAGCCTGTTTATAAAATACAGTCATAGTCGATGTACGTTCCATGCTTGCCATTAGGTGACTTTGCAAACAATGCAAAACAGTAAAATAACTCCAAGGCCTTGTGATGTTGCTCTCACAAAGAAAGGAACTTTAACTTTTAGGGCACTATAGTTTTATTTCTCTTGAAAGCACTTTCAGTTTATATTGGCTCCTAAGAAAATTGATTTTACTCCTTTCTCATAGAAAAGTCTGAACTGTGTATTTCAGTGACAGGGAAACGTTGTTAAATTTTATTTTCTACCCAACACACAAATATCCCAGCACTATATTGTCCAGCCAAAAACAAACAAAACTCTCAAACTTTAAATAACGTTTGTTGTTTTGTTTTTATATTATTAAAAATATAGATAAAATGTAATTTTCGAAGAAAATTTTGAAATAGTTAACTTTCTATTTCAAATTTTGCAATCAAATTGATGCATTTAAATAATTGTTTAACTTAGTAGGGAATGGATACGAAGAGACACAGAATAGCCATTTTATATATACCATTTCTTTAATTATTCATACTCCCTATATTTGAAGCTCTAAGATAGCTAAGTAAATATCAGAACTCTAGATGTGATATTTATATACTTTTTAAATGTCCTTTTTAATCTTGAAAGCAAAAGATCAGACTTAGGAGGTGTATTGTTTTATCTCTTAATAGTATTTTGAATGAGGCTGATAATGAAGACACTCTTTTAAATTATGGAACTTATCACTTTTCACTTATTCTGCCTTATGTAATTATGGAAACAAACAATCTTTTGTCAAAATGCCTTTGTTTAGTCATCAAAATATGATCTAGAGACTTCAGAGGAAAGAGGTTGCTATGCCTGTGAGACCATGCTGGGATAGTAAGAGGGAATCTTCCTGGGAATTAAATCAAATGTGATTTCTCTTATATCACAGTTCTGCTATATTTTACTTTTGCTTTTAAATGTATTTTGTAATCCAGAGTAGCTCTTGCCCATTATTTTAGGCAGAAGACACATCTGGATCGATCTTTCTAAACACATTGAATAAGTCCCTTAATACCATGGAGTTGTTTTGAAAAATCTTAAAAGCAACAAACTTCATTCAAATGGGTTGTCTGTCCTTAAAGCCAAATAAAAAAACCATTAAATTCTACCAGGATTTCTTTCTGAAGGGCTTAGAATTCAGACATTTCTTTATTATGGTATTTTATTTTGGATTTGTTCTTTGCAATTCTAGTTGACTGAGTCTTTTAGTGAGTTTCAGGAAAAAGTTCATGGCGCATAATGAACCAAGTTAGATGTTTGTGTGTGTGTGTGTGTGTGTGTGTGTTTAATTCACATCTGGGTCTAGTGTCTTTCTTTTGGGAGCTATTTTATTTTGTGGAATTCCAGTGTGGGGCTGCAACTTCAAATCTTTTAAGACATATTTTCTTTGTTTTACATTTGTAGGCTGAAGCCTTTCATTGTTCTGTTGAGTTTTTGAGAGAGATGCGTGTGAACTCTCCGGTTACATGATTCTATCACATGAAGGTGTGTAAGGGGCTAGAGAGGGACAGTCCTGCGGATCCCTGCTATGAACACAGCATGCAGATGTGCTGTCGCCCCACATTCTCTGGGTCCCTGATGAACACTTGTTCTGCGATCACCTTTGGAGCCGGAGCATTAGCTGGAGCGCCGGTTCCCGCGGCCTTCGCTTGCTGGTAGTGACCAGCAGCACAAGCAAAATCAATCTCTGTCAGGCTTGTAATTGAGCACTTCCCTAATTTATGAGACAGTTTTCCCATTAACAACAAAATCTCGAGAATTAAATAAAAACAGACCTTCACAAGTGCCACTGCGTAGGTGAACGTGGGATAAACATTGATAAATGCGCGGGCCTGGCTCAAGCCTGACTTTGAAAAATTCCGTGTCAGAGTTTTAGGTCACGTTTTGACAACAATTAGGAACACTGGAATAAATAGTTGGCAATTCTTCTTTGTTATGACAGGATGGAAAGGCATCTTTACCGAGAAAAAGCCCATTTTATGAATTTGAATTGTGTGACTGTCGTGCTAGGCCGCCTTGCCCTAACTGGACATCTGTAGGCACGTCTATTATGCACCAGAGTAGAATCCTTTTGACGATTTGAAAAATTTGGTTAAGCTGTTTTCACCTCATTATTTGTAAAATTCCTGTGCCACTACAATTCTATGTGTCATATGGAACCCACAGAAAGTTCTTAAAAATTAAATGTCCAGTTAAACTTTATTTTTAGTATGAAAAAATCTAACTGTGCTATTTTGTGAAATGTTCTGGGAAAATCTAAATGATCCAAGAGTGTTGGCTGAAATGCTAAGTCTTTGAAGTTTATTCTAATTTTATCTAATTAAAAAACTTTAAAGATTCACCTGTTGGTAGCATAATCATGAGTTAATTTCTTCGATTATATGAATCTGTGGGTTTATATTGATCTAAAGTCTATGTAACAAGAGAGAGTGATACTTAAGGGGTGGGCTTAATAACTATAAGGATACAATACTAGTAGCCTATCTTGTCCGAAAATTGAGCAAGTCCTATCTGAAGCTGCTGATTATAGGAACTGAGTAGGAAAATTCACTTAAGAATTGATTAGTAACCCTGCAGTTCTATGCGGTCATCACATCTGCCTTACCCAGGATTCTCTGGAGGAAACCAATCAAAGCAAAACAATTAATTAATTAATTAATTAATTAAAACAACTTTTCAGCATAATTCTGGAATTGAAATGTGATATACATTTCAAAAACTTGATTAAAAACAACTTTTCAGCAAAATTCTGGACATTGAAATGTGATATACATATAACAGGTAAAATTAGAACCTATAAGTGTGGTGTGAGTGTGTGTGTGTTTATGTACATGTATATGTAGTTTCACAGAACTTAGTGCACTAATTTGGGTGGCCTGGGTTACAGTACCGGCCACATACACCTCACATACAGTCATATAACACATTATAGGATGTTCTGGTTGGTGAACGTATATATAGTCTTAGGGGGGATGTGTCTTTCCACATGGTGACTCAGGACTTTTGAGACCCTCCCATTCTGTGTTTTACTATGCACTCTGGCCATATTATCCAGCCTAAAGAACAGCAAAGAGAAAGCATGGTTATATACTCACACCTTGAAGTCCATTTCCTAGAAAGGGTACTCATCCCTTCCTCTCACACTCTGTTGCCCAGAAGGCGACAGCTAACCACAAATCTAGCTACGATACCAGCTAGGAAGAAGAGAGAACACAGACATGCTCTGCTCTGCTTACATATTGACTGGAAATTCTCATTTAAACGTCTACCTTCCCTACTCTGAACTAAAGTATTTAGCAGCCTCTTATAACTGGAATGCAGCAGTAATTAAGCAATGGGATCTCAGAGTGTTTAAAATAGATATTGGAAAGCACATGAGTTAGAGTACTTGCGCTTTAAATGTAACAGAGCCAGAGTCTAATTAATTTTTCCTCCTGTGTAGTCCTGACGTGTGTTACTTTTCCTTCTATTCTCCCATAAATTAAAAGAAATAAATGAAAATGAAAAAATAGATGTTGCCATAGGCAAGTACACAGAAAACAGCCTCCTATGCAAGGAAGGCTAATAAATGCATAAACAAATCAATTAATCAATCAATCATGACAGTTTAAAGCTATTTAGTATATGGTCAAATTATCCACTTATCTTTCAAACATAACTCCAATACAATGTATTTTTTAAACTTTTCTTTAACTTTGACAAAATGATCACCATCTCCTCTGGGTTTTAAATCTCTCAATATTTTTTATTTACCTCCACTATGGCATTTATAACATTTTCCCTGTTTCTGAACTCTAAGCTTTTGTACTCTAAAGATTTGTTTTTTAAATCTTTCCTCACTCTCTCTCTTTTGCACATGCTTGCGATAAAAATAGTTGAAATGGATAAATCAAGCCACATTCCATGATATCGGATGAAATCTGGTGTTATAATAGGAGAAAAAGTACCATATACAATCCATTCTAGAAGTAAATGTTCAGATTATAACATTTTCCTCAGAGAAGTTAATTTTGAGTTATCAGAAAAGCTTATCTACCTACATATATTATACATAAATTAAAATGCATATGTAATATTAAACATATTATCAATTTCTTATACTGTTGTTAAATATAAAATTAGAAATCATTCCAGTGCCAATGTGGCTATTATATGAATCTCATCTTACCAAAGCTTAATTAGAGCTTGTATAACATAAATACAGACATGGAAAATTTAAATATCATGAGTTAACCATTCCACAAATTTCACTTTGGATCTTTAACACAATCTTCCATCACCTGTATAAACTGAGAGAGAAAACACAAATAATCTAGCAGGGAAGTTTGTATGTTCTGGAATTCATATTGAGTTTGAAGATCCTAGGGTGCTGAGTTTGAATGCCTTAGCGAAATGTCCATTTACAGGTCACTATCGTTTAATGCCTCAATTGCACATCCATGAATTGAGTGAGTCATCTCTGTCCAGATCATTAACCACAGTGTTTTTGAGACAAGATAATTTTATATTTTTCAAATCCATAAAAATGCAAATCAAACTTCTATCAGTCAATTGTTTAAAATTTGTATGTCTTAAATTTTGCAAAGTGAACAGCGTTGTCTTAACTGGCTACATCTCTTTCTTTACATATTGTGCTATCATATTTAGAAAGAGTTCTCTATTATGAATATTTCAATAAAAGATTATTTGGATGATAATTTTTCTATTTCAAAAATATTGTTTCTCTCAAAATCCTGCTTGGTGGATAAACATACTTAATCTTTGGGGCTGGGAGTCATCATACCTTTTGAGGATAAAAAACATAATCATATATTCTCTTCATAAAATGGTTAGGGTATAAAAACAACCTCTACTGATACCACAACTGAACTACATGTCAAATTAGTTGCTAAGTCTAAGATCCCATCAGAATAGAAAATATCATTTCTTTTCCTGAAAATGTCAAAAGTATGGCAAGGAAAGAGACTTCAGTTTTATTAACTTTTAAGGGCAGAAATATGTGACTCTGGTATGACACAAAGCCAACCCTCCCCCCCCTTTAAATAAATTAAAACTGCTAAGATATAAACTCCCTGAAAAATGGGGTTTATAATAGAAATAGAAACTGACCCTTAACTATAGCGGCACTACCGGATGCCGTTATAATAAGCTTCCCTGGATGCCATGGTGTAAATGTATTAGCTGTACTAAGAGACCTACTCCTGCTATAATTATGTTAGGAACCAATAAGACAGCTCAGAAATCAATATGCTAAGACAGATAGAGTAAAGGACCATGGCCAGCCCACTGGGAATAGATTAGTCTGGCAGGTCCCTAGCTGAGCCATGAAGGAGATATCTTTGCTGTTGTAGAAAGCCATTAATTGTAAATTTTCCTGAACAAGGAGCTTGAAGCAAAAGCTCAGACTGCCTTGTTCATACCACTCAATGAAAACTGCAACCCTTATTGATTAAGAGTTAAGATTTTTATTCTTATTTCAAAACCCTACAGTGCAAAAATCTAAACGTTCACGGGGATTTTTGAAGCTTTTCCCACAGTGCATCTGAAACTCCTCCTTGGTTATTAATTTGTTTAAATATTTTAAAAACTTCTAGAGTAGATCAATAAAATCAGATTTAGACAATGCCCTTCACACTGACAAGTTTACTGGTGTGACATCCGTTATGGAATCGATGAATATTCACATGTCATGTAGCATGTTAAGAGTAGAGACACATTCCTTGCAATACTCTTTTTACAAGTTGGCAATCACTTGACTATTAAATATTACTGAGTTTAATACTAATAAGGGGGGAGAGCTGCTGCAACTTACTTTAACTGTATCTAGTTGAGTTTCCTTAATACTGTTAGCCTGATCTAGTAGTTTGCTTAATAGACAGAAGCAATGTAATTTAGTGGTTGTAGGGAGGAAGGAAGGAAGGAAGGAAGGAAGGAAGGAAGGAAGGAAGGAAGGAAGGAAGGAAGGAAGGAAGGAAGGAAGGAAGGGAGGGAGGGAGGGAGGGAGGGAGGGAGGGAGGGAGGGAGGGAGGGAGGGAGGGAGGAGATAAGAAGAAGATAAGAAAAGAGGGAAGAAGGAAGAAAGGAACAAAGGAAGGAAGAAAGGAAGGAAAGAAGGAAAAGAGAAATGAGAAGAAAACAAAAAGCCGACCTTTTGCAGTTGCAGTTCGGCACATCTGCTCAAGTCCAATCAAGCTTTCAAACACAGAGCAGTAAACAAAAGCAGCGCTCAGGCAAGGACAAAGTCACAGACGTAAGTGGTTTGAATGAGTGTGCAATTTCTGCCCATATGACCATCCTGACACAATTGCTCTAATTTTCTTTTCAGAAATGACTGATAAAAGATTTAGGTAATTGCTATGGAGACAGACTTCCTTCCATCACTA
This sequence comes from Miniopterus natalensis, assembly GCF_054644295.1. NCBI lineage: Eukaryota > Metazoa > Chordata > Mammalia > Chiroptera > Miniopteridae > Miniopterus > Miniopterus natalensis. The sequence continues at coordinate 29,753,480 of NC_142096.1, forward strand.
GGTATCTTGAATAATACAGCCTCAGGGTCATAAGATGGAGTGTCAGTTTCTGCAGAGTCCTAAATTAATACTTGTCCCTGCTTTAGCTACACTTCCTGTACATCTAATGAAGTGAATGTAATTTATTTTGACAGTGTATTGAAAATCACTTGATCAAATGATTATTCTGTAATGAACACAAAAGGCAATATAGGCTTAGAAACTATAAACTCCAAAATGACATAAATATATATCAATTTCTCAAAGCATATTTTTTCTAAAAACTATGTATGTAGTCAGAATAAATATGAAGCAAGATAGTTGCTAAAAGTCTAATAATTCATGCAAATGTAAAAAAAAAAAAAACGTGTTCTTTTTTTCTCTGACGCCTGAGATTGACCTATCTTCATTCAGCACATGACCTTGTCCCCTCTAATCAAACTTAATTTATCTGGCTGATCTTTGCATTGCTAACTATTAAGTAGCATGAAGAAAGAAGACCAGAGAGCTATGAACTAGCAAGTACTTAGAAGGAAATCCTGAAAATATTTCAGATCAACTCTGCCAAATATTTTATCTTTATACATGAACAATCAATTTACTGGAGAGTCAGACAACTCCACTACAACTTCAAAACATCAGACAGACTATATATAGTTCAGGGTCTCCAGAATGTTTTGACATTTTGGATAGTTAATGACATCAGTTGTATGCTAATGAAAACTCCCTGTACTGACATCATAAATGATTGGAAGATTGCATAATTTGTTCAAAGATACACATGCAAGACTAATGTAAAAGAGAGTCCCTTATCAACATGAAAAACTTTCTTAGGTCTTGTGATGAGGTTTTTATTTTTTCTGCAGTGGAAAATATTATCTAAGATTTGAAAGAAATCCAAACATTTGAATTATGCATATGTTCAATTGTACCAGAAACAACTGCATGATTTTCTTTCTTCAGAAAACCAGCAGAATGCCTTGGAAGTGGACAAAGTTAGCAGAATAATTAGACTATTTAGCTTGTACTAAAAGTATATACACTTGGTACCATCTTGGCCAAAGCAAGGCAAGTGTCCGTATGGTGGCACTGTGAAAGTACAATGTAGTGTTTAAATACAGTCAGGCAGAAGCCAGTGGATAATGCTCAGTAATGGGTTAATCAATACTTATTATGGTTTTATTGGTTCACTAAAGAGAGAACAGAACCTAGTGAGCACAGAGTCGAAAAAAATCACTGCATCTGATCTAGATAACATCTACTCTCCCTAAGGGATTTCCCTATTCAAGAATCCAATTTACCATGCCTGATTGACAAGGATTGGATCCCAGGGAATCACATAACTCTTTTTAGGACCCAATAAAATCCTAATAGATTTGTCTGACTGGCCAGGAGACTTCTAGTTTTACTAAACTGAGGTGGTTTGTCGCAATTAGCCTTTATTCCACTTGCAGTTGAAAAACTAGGCTATTCGGAGTCATCCCCCCTCTTTGAATGCTGGGAAGCATGGCTAGAAGGAGGTTCTAAAAGACGACCCTTATGATAAATTGTAAACATTTGAAAGTTTCTGGAAAATGGTAATCAAAACAGGATTCAAATGAAAAGAGGGTAAAGCCCGACTAAATTGCATGCAGGTAATCGTAACAGAAAGAAACCTCTCTGTTTGGAAGTTGCTGTAATGTGTACCTTTTGCTACCTGAGCTTCCCCTTTAATATCCAGAGTTTGAAAAAAAATCATTTTGCCACAACAAAAACCCTGTAGTTAGTTGTCCCTGTACCCGTTCTTTTTGCTCAGTTAATGTTTTTACTAAGCAGTTAACTTGATCAGCACTCGGGCTTTTGATCAAGACCCACTATCCCGGTGGCTCCTAAGAAGTCAGAAAACAGTGGGGATGTGATGGGACTTGAAGTCAGGGCTGAAACAGTCTGCAAGAGAACTTTTAAATCTTATACATCGTGTTGAAGCAAACATTCCTTTAATATAAAAATCACTGGTGTGACCGATTTCCCTCTGGATTTGTGTCTGCTCTTTCGTGAGGTTATGGATGACACTATTTAAATTGAGTGGATTTCATAATCAGAAATACATTTGCTTATGAAATGTCTTTGAATAGTCATCATGATTTACTCTTTCCCTTTAGTCTTGGAGGGACCTTAGTGACATTTAGAGAAATCACATGAGCTCACATTACCTACATCCTACATTGTATTTCCAACTTGCAAATCACCATCTAAAAAGGCTATACTAATTTAGTGCAAAAAATATATTGCCCATCAGAGATGTATGACTATCTATGGTACTAGATATTTTAAATACAGGAAACAAACATACGAACCTTATGTGTTGGAACATATAAAATTATTTAAATATAGGTGTGGAATATTATCACATTCAAATATATGTTAATTTCTTAATCATGGCATAACATTCCAGGACTGTTATGAAGACAGAAAGAAATGCAAAAACAAAGAGAGGGAGGGAGGAGAAAAACAAGGAAGCAATCGAACAGAATAGAGGTAAAACATTTGCATAATTAGCTAAGTAAAATTATAACTAATTTTAATGTCTTTATTTTGTTTTACTCTAGTTTTTAAATGACAACACTTTTGTTGTAGAATAAGAAAAATGTAAATTTTATTAAAAGTTAAAATGTGATATGTGATTCAGTATGATGATGCAGAAATTATATTTGTAAACATTATAATTCTAAAGAAGATTTGGATAGCCCCAAAAATGTTAGAGTGGTATTGTAGAAGATGAGTGTAAATGATCTTTACGTCCATCATACACGATTACTTTACAAGTATCTTGTTAAGGTTTGTAGAGTAAGTTCCAAGTAATTCTGACACTCTGAAAATGAAATATCTTTCATAGAGCTAATATATTTCCTTCACTTTAGTACACGTCGAAGTGTTTCTAAGGACCAAAGAATCAATTTAAAGATTTCTATAGAAGTTACTGGGTTTGTTTTAATCAAAATATGGAAGAAAAATTTTTGAAATATTATCAGAATATGGAGAGGCTTACTTAGTGGATGACTGAAATGTCCTGCCTTCTGATTTTTTTACATTTGTTTATAATTATGATCCCTGTTGTTGCACTAGGACTTTAATGATTTTTTGATGTTGGTCAAGAATTTAGTAAGGATTTTCTAAATATTTTAGATAATATCAATTGTTTTTCCATATATAATTTGCTAATTAATATTATTGAACTTTAATTGCTGCTAATTTTTTTATCTATAGCACAACTAGCAATATTTTTTCCACATTTACTATATGTATATATTTTCACTTTTAATATAAAATTTTAATTTTAAAAGTCAACTCAGTTCTTGTTAGAGAGAAAAAAAAAAAGATTCCAGTTTAAAATAATGGTCTGAACCATACACTTGCCTATCTTTTCTCATAAAACTCAACCATAATGTCAGTGAGGGGATGACTAAGTATATGTCCACATAAAATCGAACAAGAATTAAACACAGTGAGAAAGTAAGAAATTGAACAAAATTCTGAAACACAAAAAATAAATGAAAGCATGTCACTGAATGAAGCTGAGGTGAGAGCTGTATTTTCCAAAAGTGATCACAGCAATATTTCCAGTTCCATATGCCAGTCCAGAACTTTGCTATTACCCTGTAAAATGGTGGAGTCTCTTTCCCCTGCCGTGATATCGTGTGGACCTATTTCACTGTGTGGATATCTAGAATATGGCAGATATGGTGCTCTGTAACCTCTGAGACTGTCAGTAAAGGCGACATGCCTTTGGCTATCTTCTTGGTGTTCTCGTCCACAGAACCTAGACCCGTATTGTGAGGAAGCCCAGGCGAAATGGAGAGGCCATGTGTAGGCGTTCCAGTCGCCACCCCAGCCAAGGTCCCAGCTGACTGCCAGCATTACCTGGCAGGTATGTATATGTCTGTCTTCAGACAAGTCCAGTTCTTAATCTTTGCCCCAGCTATTGCCAAATGGAATAGAAATGAGGTATTTCTGTTATGCATTCATCAAGTTGGAAAATCATGATCAAAATTAATCTTACTTCAGTTTTAAATCACCAAGTTTTGGGGTAGTTTTAGGTGGCAGTAAATGACCAGACCAATTTCATTAATTAGAAATACGGTGCTATCATAAAATATAAAACATGTTGTTTTGGGGCCAGGTAGCAGGTGAAAGCTTGAATGACTTTGAAGAAGGTGTTAGGAAAGATTAAAGGGCTTTGAGGAGATTATTAACAGATTTTTGATGGCATTCAGGGAAACTTAGTGATGGCTCAAACTGCGGGGGTGGGGAACCTTTTTTCTGCCAAGGACCATTTGGGTACTTATAACATCATTCACGGGCCATACAAAGTTATCAACTTAAAATTAGCTATGAAAAAAGCTTCTAGATTTATTGAATTTTGAGTCCCTCCTGTGGTTGTTTTGGCAGGGCTAGACCAAATGATTTCCTGGGCAGTATTATATCGCCTTCAGGCAGGACGTCCCCCACCCCTGATTTAAAAAATACGAGGAAACTATTGCTGGAAATGGAGGAAAGGGGACCCTTGTTACATAGCTGCAAAAAGTGTAACCAGAATTTGCCTTTGATAATGTGGAATGTAGAAAATCTACCTAATGAACTGAATGATCCAGCTGAGATCTCTAGGCAGACTACTGAAATTGCAACCTGGTTCCTTCTCACTGATTTTGATAAAATGAGAGAGAAAAGAAGTGAGTTTAAAAGTTATTGTTTAGTTCTCAAGTAAAATTAAAAAGAGATCTAAACTGCCTCATCTAGCTGAGTTCAAAAATAAAAATAGTCTCTATTACTGGCCTCCACAAGATCCTCAAATGAGAATGGATATCAGAGCAAATATCAAATACAATGTAGGAATCTTGCGTCATTTTCAGTACCTCTGAAGTTTTAGGGATTGGCTCAGGAATTCATTCAGTCGGATGAAGTCCTCCAATACGTGAAGAGTACAGCTCACAAATCTCCATTAAGCAGTAGGACTAAAAGTCTTAAGAACACTGTACATCAGAAGTGGCACAGAAAATCCAAAGATGAAGGAAGGCTTACCTAAAAAGATTTTGGGGTATGACTTTGGTTAGATAAACAACAACAAGATTCATAAAAACTCACTGAATTAAAAAAATATGTATTGATTTCAGAGAGAGGAAGGGAGAGGGATAGAGAAATAGAAACATCAATGATGAAAGAGAATCACTGATCCTTTGCCTCCTGCACGCCCCCTACTGGGCATTGAGCCCGAAACCCGGGCATGTGCCCTGACCAGGAATCAAACCATGACCTCCTGGTTCATAGGTTGATGCTCCACCACTGAGCCACGCTGGCACTGAATTTTTAAGGGAATTGTGTGGTTGGAAACACTGATGCCTTAGACTAAAGTGGATAGAGACAGTGCAAAATGAAAAGTGACCTTTAAATCCTTGAAACGTTATGAGATAAAGCAAGTTGATAAATTTCCTCAATGGCAAACAACAGCCATTTTTTATGGGGTAAAAATTAATGACTCCAGGAGCCTAAAGGTCAGAACAAAAACTTATGGAGAATCATTCTTAGGCAGTGGTACTAAGCCCTAATACATGAACTGGAATATGTGCCTGGATAGATTTTGGAATTATTATGGGATAGTGAATACTGTGTGCCTCCTACTACCCCCCTTTTTAGTGATATACAACACAAATCCCAGCCACGTGGGGGAAGCTATCTTGGAAGTGGATCCTGGGCACAGTTGGCCCAAAGGTCAGTCACAAGCAAATAAATGAGTGTTGTTTTTCTAAGCCACTAATTCTTTGGCATGGCTTTTTATACATCAATAAATAACCAGAAGAGCAATTGGTAATATGAAATATATATATATATATATATATATATATATATATATATATATATATATATATATATGAAAAACCAAGGCATTTACAAAGAAATAAGAATCAAATTGACTTTAGATTTCTTTCTGCCCACAAGATTACAGAAGACATTAGACCAATGCCTTTCAAGTTTTGAAAGAGGAACTTCGAATTGGCAAAATAAATCTTTTTAAAGCCCATATTGACTATAAGTTCTTAATCTATATACGGTATCCTTCAAAAATATATATATACATTAACAGCTGATAGCTCTATATTGAAAATGAAATGTGTCTTAACAAACACTGCCTTTATAATTATTCAAAGTGTGTGTATACATTTTTTGAGACACCCTATATTTAATTTTCATAATTACACTTCAAAAGATTTTCAGTTAATTCAATATTTAACCAGAAATTTTTATTCTTCTATGCATTTAATATACTTTCTTTAGGAGAGTGAAAATAAACCTTTTTTCATTGATCAGGTAAGGCAAGGTTGAGTTAATGCAGGTGAAAAACCCTACATATTTTGATAGCACATACTTATCTGAACGAGTTCTCTTGGCAGAAACTAAAGCAAACAAGAGCATATTATCCATAGTCAGGTAATTTGCCATTTTACCGCATTAAAGGTTTATTTCTTTTTCTTCAGTTTCTTCTTGGTACAATAAGGCTATGGATTTTTCAAAGCTATCCTGTGCCTTTCATAGAATTTTCCATATGGATCTCAGTGCTCTCGGATAATAAATGAATAATATAGATAATTGACTACGGATGAAGTAAGAATAGTGATTAGAACTGGAGGGGGAGGAAGGGGTAGAATTCCTTCAGACCGAGGTTATTCTCTTGCCTAGTTGCCACGCTTTTGTTCAGAAAACGACATTAAGCACGGCATCCCTATCAATGTTGCAGAAAGACAGCTCATTTCTGAGCTTTACTTTTGGTTAAACCAAAGCGCAGCTGCCTCAAATACATCTAATTACCACAGTAATTAAAGTTCTTAGCTTACCTGTGTCGTCAAGGACACAAGGACTTCTAATGGGAACAAATCTAGATATAAAGACCTGCTGTCAATTAGCCCTGATGGTCTGAAAAAATAACGAAGGAGAAAGGGGGTTGAGTTACAGCTCTGTACAATAACAAATATCGTAATTCGGCACCTCTTTCTTTTCCTGGACCCTACCCAAGAGTTTGGGGGAAGAAAGACAAGAGTATTATCTGGGTAACTTGATCTTAAGGCTATCAGTGGATAATGGTGTCCTCAGTCAACTTTGTGCCTGTGCTTACCTCTAACAAAAGATGGGACTGCTACAAATACAAGCCCTTCAATCCTGGAACAACACAGCTGTTCAGTTTCTTGCCACAGATTCTGTCAATAGAATGCAGACCCAAAAGGGAGAAAAGAAACGTGACTCTGCCTTGGCCAGAGTTTTATGCTCACTCCTCTCCCAGCAAAATCGCCTTTCCTGATGAGCCTAACTTCCACAGGCTGGCAATAGGTTGAGAATATCTCTTTCTTGGGTTTTAAAAATCATTGTGTGTTTTTCTATTTTGATAACTGTAATGAATTGTGGGAGAGCTAAATTTATGCACTGGGAAATTGATAAGGTATTCCTTTAAAAAAAAAAAAAAGTCATAGGAAACTTTTTATCCTTAGAATGTGCTAAAAGGGTTGTGTATTGATCTGAAAAATACAGATATTGTATGTATTTGGAATGTCATTGCATCTATTGTCTCTCAAACTTGTTACTTGATGCTAAGGTAATCAACAGACCTGTCTTGTCTCCTAGATTATAAGGTCATTGAGACTATATTATGGACAAATCCTAGAGCCTTTGTGGCTGCAAAATCTAGATGCTCCATCTGTGGCTTGATCTGAACTGAGCTTGAATTTTGAATTCCTTAGTGTAATTCCCAGACTATTGATTAAAATGAATGCTAAACATTCCGTTGAGAACAATCATTTCCACTTTTTTTGGTCCTGTTCTTTTTTCCTATTTTCCCGCTTTTATAATACACAGAAAAATTCAGTAGTATACTCTGATGGTTAGTTTTTTTGTATCAATTTGGCTAGGCTATAGTACCCTTTTTTTAAAAATTATTATTATTATTTTTTTTAAATCAAACACTAACCTAGGTGTTGCTGTGAAGGTATTTTGTAGATATGGTTGAGATATGCAATCAATTGACTTTAGCTAAAGGAGATCATCCTTGATGGAGTAATTGGAACCCTTGTTTGCTGTTGATGCGATTATAAAATGGTCCAACTGCTATGAAATCAATATGAAAGTTCCTTTAAAAATAAAAAATTGAACTACCATATGATCCAGCAATTCCACTTTTGGGTACATATCCAAACCAATTGAAAGCAGGGTCTCAAGGAGATATTCTGTTCATAGCAGTACTATTCGCAGTAGCCAAAAGGTGAAAGCAATCCTGATGCCCATCAGTAGATGAACAAAAAACAAAACATGGCAGACACACCATGAAATAGTATTCATTCTAAAGAAGAAAGCAAATCTTGTCATATGCTGCAATATGAATAAATCTTGATGATTATGCTAAATGAAATAAGCCAGTCACAAAAAAACAAATACTGTATGATTCCATTTGTATGACTTATCTGAAGTAGTAAAATTCATAGAAACAGAAAGAATGGTAGTTAAGGGGTGGGTAGAGAGAAAAGAGAAATTGTTGTTTAATGGGTATAGAGTTTCAGATTGGCAAGATAAAAAATATGGGGGAATCTATTTCACAACAATGTGAATTTACTTAAACCTAGTTAACTGTACACTTAAAAATGGTTAAGAAGGTAATTTTTTATCACAATAAAATATATCTATATTAAGAATTCTAGATCTGCAAAGGCCGAAAGGCCCATATTTCAAAATAACTCAGATTTGGTGGAGTTGTTTTTTAGTCTTGTCCTGAACCTTGAACTCTGCACTCTTTGGAATTTTATACTGGCTCTATACAGTTAGTTACTCCTAATTCTCACTTGATTGCTTTGGTTATAGTGCCACCTTGGTTCTTATTCCGGCCTCAAGAGTGTTCAAGTGAAAACGCCTTCTTCTGTGACTCTAATTTTCTGCTTAATCTTGGTTTTGGGCTGTATCGACCACTTGACCTCTCACGCTGGTGTGCCTGCTGTCACCTCAAGGACTGCGGATTTGAAGTCCTTTTTTAGACAGTAAAGAGATCCTCTCTCTCGTCTACCTGATGAGCAGCTGTCTTTCGATCTTATGTCGCATGTCCTTGGTTTACTGCTCCTTCACTTCCATATTTAACACTATATAAAATCTTATTGCTTGGACTCATGACTTGAAATTTGAAACGCTGTAGTCACCTACTATGTTCTTCATTTTATTGGAGGAAGTGCTGAAAAAATGCAGATAGTCTTATTTCTCTTAGAGATGATGTTACTTTCGTAATTAATATTTATTTGAGAAGGTCATTAAACTAGCCACGAGTCTGCCAAAAGCATAATGAAAATACCTTGTTAACCCAGGTAGGCTACTTCTATATCAGTTTTTTTTTTAATATCAACCTGGTCATTATGTCAAAAACAGGGAATGAAGACAGTCTACCATACCTTATTCTTGGTGAACACGTGCTGACTGCTGCTAATCATGACCTTTCTCAGTCCTCAAAAACCATCCATCCATTTAGTGTTCCCTTCAAATATTTTACTGAGCATAAATGTCAAGATCCCTGGTCTCTAGTTTTAAGACACTGCCTAACCTTTTCAGAAACTTGGGACATTTGCCTTTCTTTACTCTCTTGGCAGCTCCCCTATTATCAATAACTCCTCAAAGATTACTGACATTGATCTTATCTTTAAAATGACTCCATTCCGGGCCCTAAATTAGGCACTTCCTGAGCCCTGAATGTGAAGTATTTGGAGAATTGATACATTTTTTTCTCTTTCTATCTCTTCAACTATTTTGAATTTTAATTTCTCTTCACCATTTTAGTTTTGCCTTTCCAACATGATGATTCTTTTGACAGAAAGATGGAAACAAAATTCAGGTTAAGAAGGTAATTTTTTCCCCTTCTTTTACTATCATAGTATTTGGCTTAAGGAGGAGAACTTTTATAATCTTGCTCATAGCTTTGTTTCCTTTAGGGTGCTTGAAAATGTTAATGCACTTTGAGAATCAGTCTTCCTATTTATGTTCTAAAATACAGCTGCTAATGTTTTCTCATTCTCTCTAATTTTCCTTCTTTGCATAGTTGATATATTTTAATTTTTAATCTGTGCTCATTAAAGAACATCATAGAAAGCACTTTGGTTTTCATGGACAACTCCCATGGTTTTCATGATTGTATGACCAAAGCACCATTTTGAGAAACTCTTATAGAACAATTTCCCCAACTTCATTTATTTACTAATGATAGGTGCTGAGACTACTGCTTGGAGCAGCACATATAACCACATATGTAATGCATAACCAGTTACTCCTCAAGTCACATCACATCACTGATCTGTTAATTTCATATAACAGATTCTTTATATTGACACATTTAGATCTACATTAACAGTTCTCTTCATTTTTTTCCTTTATCTCCTGAGATATGAAGTTATTAGCATGGGGAAAGATCAATATTTTATCTTAGTACCTTACTGATATTTGAAGGTCCCCATGGTATCATGAGCTCTTTGCAGCTCAGTTTTGTTATCTATATCCGGTCAAATATTTATAGTAAAGCTTCCAAAATATCCATCTTCAGTCTAAAAACTAAAGCTGGTTAGATCTATCAATACTAGAACCTTTCACCAAATATTTAAATGCAGAAGCTTAAGGCCAGGGCCATGAATATCATTTTATTTGTTTTATTATTTTATTTTTTAAAATATATCTTTATTGACTTCAGAGAAAGGAAGGGAGAGGGAGAGAGAGATAGAAACATCAATGATGAGAGAGTCATTGATCGGCTGCCTCCTGCATGCCCCCTACTGGGGATTGGGCCCGCAACCTGGGCATGTGCCCTGACCAGGTATCAAGCTGAGATCTTCTGGATCATAGGTCAATGCTCAATCACTGAGCCACGCTGGCCAGGCATGAATATCATTTTAAATTGTTACCCCTGTGAGTGTGAAGGTGAGCCATGTTTGGGAAACATTCCTTTAGATCATACTCTCATAAAAATCTAACTTCTATTCTGCCTAGGTTCTTTACCCCATACATTGTCATCCATGATTTCACCCTCAAATTTGGGAATTTCCACTGATTGGTTATACCCTTCTCCTATCATGTATATTTCATCTCAGAATGCTTACAAATCATTGCTATCACCTATTTGTGGATCTAATGTTACCAAGTCATCAACACCTGTTAAGTCAAAAGTATCTTCTTAGCAAATATTTGTTAATTTTGCCTTACCCATATTCTGATTTTTTTCTTGAGATCTCTTCTAAGGGTGGCTTTCTTCACTCATGTGATGCTGCAGAAAATTTAATTCGCAATTTTCATTGTTATCTTGATCTCATTCTGCTTTTATTTTAAAGCCGTCTCATGCATATTAGCAATTCTCCCGAGAATTATATTATTCCAGGTCTGTGTTGCAGTTGCTGTTGTTGATAGGCAGCTGAGAGAAAATAAGCACAACCTACTAATTTGGAAAATGAAAAGGACCAGGAGAAGGGTGAAATGCTCAAACCATTATTTCTAAATATCCTATACGAGAAAAACAGCACTTCTTACTGTACCGTGTGGTAGTACATGTTGTTTGTTGGAATTCTAACCCAGGCCGTGTGCTCTGAGCAAACAGACGTTTTCCTTCTGCACATGTGGTATTCCCCATCCCCTACCTAGAAATGCAAAATTCTGTAGACTGGAAACACATGTAGAGCTGACGTGTATTGTTTTGGGGGGCTGTAAGCTATCTATTCAATGATGAAACTTACTCCCCCTCTGACCTTAAATTTGCCAAATATTCCAAAATTTACTTTTTAAAAAAACTAAGGGTGCAAGTAATACAGCTGAAAGAATCTAAGAAACCATTTAAAAATAAGAGATTTAAGCATAAAACTAAATTTGGGGGGTGTAATTAAAACTTCGTGGGCACTTGCAGGTGTGGCTCAGTGGGTGGGACGTCATCCCGGGCATGGAAAAGTTAGGGTTCGATTCCTGGTCAGGGCTCGTGCTGGGGTTGCGGACTCGATCCCCAGTAGGGGGCGTGCAGGAGGCAGCCGATCAATGTTTTGCTCTCAACGTTTTGTGAGAAAATCACACAAAAAGATCTTAACTATTTTTTAGAACTATTTTGTTCCTATAAAAAGTTTTTTCCACTTGTAGATTACTTGAATATGTGGCTCCTTTGCCTATTGACAAAAATATTCATATTAAAGCCAAAAAATTTTCCTATATCAAAGCATAATTCTGAGGTTCATACTAAAACTGAATTTTTTTTCCTTCTGTGAGTTTATCAGGAGGGTTTGTTGATATGACTTTTGAAGCATTTGTATCTTCTTATACAGATCTAATAAAATATTGGTGCTCAATAGACATTTTCTACCTTTTATAATTTAATGATACTGTAGATTTAACAAACTCTGGGGAAAGACTCATGAATCTTCAACAATTAATATTCAAAACATGAATCTGGGCTTGGATTCTAATTTGCTTCTTATGCAATATTAAAGCAAAATATGTATAAAATATTAATGTTATATTAGTTCTGAATTTATTTTTTACTGTAGAATAAAGCCTATCTACCTAGGTTATTTTATTTTGAAGGACATTTTTAAAGGGCAGACATACTTCTTGATAAATAATAATTGTAATTAAGTAATTTTCAATATTCTTATATTGAGAAAATATGTTTAGTGAAATTTTGAGAAAGACTTGTTGAAATATAGACAAACACAATATTAAAAAATCTAGACACATCATTTACTTATAAATAAGGAGTCCTATTTCTATGCATGTGTAATGTAACATTTTTTATATATAAGTCTTGATAAGGGACTTTTTATAATACATGCTCTAAGTGTTTTGACTCACATCACAAAATGTAAAGTGTCTTACCAGAGCCTAAATGCAAAGTGAAAGCAATAATGAAAAGCACCTAACATTTTTAATACTACAGAAGACGTTAAGCAGTTATTTTCAGGGAACCGGATAGAGAGTGTTGAGGAGTGAAGGCTGGCTCCATGGTCTAGGGAAGAAAAATGCTGAGTGGAGTGTAACCATGGGCAAAAAAATAAAAAGTGCCCGGCCGGGTGTGGCTCAGAGGTTGAGCATCTCCTAGGATCCAGGAGATGGCGGTTCAATTCCTGGTCAGGGCACGTGCCCGGGTTGCAGGCTCGATCCCCAGCCGGGGGGCATGCCGATCAATGACTCTCATCATTGATGTTTCTCTCTCTCTCCCTCTCCCTTCCTCTCTCTGAAATCAATAAAGACATATATATATATAAAAACAAGTAATAAAACCTCATAGGCTGTAACAGTTATTCAGTTAACAAATATGACTGAACTGGATGTTCTTCCTCATTTTTCCTATAACATACTTGGGTTTTTTAATAATAATGAATAAGAATATATTCTAGTCATAAACTTTAATTGCCTCACATTCGACTTTGTCTCATTTCTTTTGTTTGTTTGTTTTTGCTGTAAATGCCTGTGGTTAATTAGGAAGATACCAGTTTTCATCTGGAAACAGGGAAGATGCAAGTGTCTGAATTAAGCAATCTACTCCAGCACTTGATATTTAATCGTTACCTTTGACAGGCTTTGATTCAGAATTAATTAGATCAGACTCTATAAAAGTTTAATAATTAAATTAACCTAAATGTGAGCCATTCCAAGGTAACATTTGAGGTCTTTCTTCCCTTTCGAAAGTAACGATGTAAACCTCCATAAGATATTATACTTTTCTCAGGGGAGCAAATTTACCTTTTAATGTGTAGCCTTTTTCTTCCCTGAAACTTAGTCAAAGGATTTGAAATGTCCTTAAGTATTTGTGTGTTATCTGTCAATATTTCATACCTATATTATTAATAATAAAAAGTTATCTAACTCTGTAAAAAAACTGGAATTTGCAATATAGACATGAAATTAAAATGAATGGGGAGCTGTGGTTTACAACAGACTCAGAACAAACTCCATCTGAAAATAAGATCTAGGGAGGACTTCTGATTTGCCCGAGCAACACTGCCTGTGAGACTGTTAGTTTGAACTGTGTAACATGCTGCTTTGATTTGTGGGTATACCAAAAATTACAATAGCCCATTTTTCCCCAATTATCCAGTAAATTTAAGATATATATCAGTCACTCTTTGTTATACACGAGCGCTATTTTTCTGGAGGATGTGATGAGTAGATGGTAAATACTTTGCCCTTTTGAATCTGAGATATTGGTTACTAATGATCTAGAGATGAAAGGCTTTGGAACCCAATTATCGTTTCTTTTCCTATCCAAATCTTTTATACATAACTTTTTAAATAATAAACCATATTTTCACATATATTATAGGATCATGAAGGGAATATAAAATGAACAAGATACCTTTCCCAAACTGCATGTATATTTTATGAGATTATTCATAGGTTTTGAGTGGATTTGTTATACATACAGTCTTTGGGCATTCTTAGTCATAGCCTACAAGAGGAAGTGACCTAAACATGAAAAGTGTATGAAAATAGTGCACTTTTAAAGGACCTGAGATCTGTGGCCAAGTTTTTACATCTTCCTTCTTGGATGCAATGAGACCAGAATCTCCAGAATTCTAAACAAGCGATATTATGTGATCAGAGTAGCTGCAGGAGTCCCATATGAAACATATTAAAGGAAGTCTGGTCAAAGGAAGTGTTTTACTACTACTGACGCTCTCACCACTCTTTAAAACTTGATCTCTGTTGCTAATATAAGTTTTAAAGCACATGAAAAATTTATAGTCAATAAAAAATTTTCAAAACAAAAACATGCTCAGCATTACTGTTAATGGTTTCTCCTTTCCCTCTGTTTATAGAATATTATTTTATTGGTTAAAATAGAGCATTGATTCCATGTGTTCACCCTCAGATTTTTCTCTTTTGATAAAGATTATTTTAAATATGGCCAACCATTTCCAGGTCCTCAAATTATGAAAAGTGAATATTATTATCTGTGCAATATACTAAAGAGATATTTAAAATGGCAGTATATGTAATATGTTCTTGTAAGACACATGCTCTGATAAAAGGGATTCCTTAACCAGGGTGGTGACTACACTTTATGGCAGAATATTTTAATATTTTATCAGATATCATTACAGTATCAGCATGTTCCTCATGCTATAGGAAGCAATAAATTTAATGGATTTCAATGTTTTCTTAATTATTATTTTGCAATCTTGAGTTTAGCTGAGAATAATTTGAATTCAGATATAACTTTTCACTTCTGTGTTCCAAAAATAGACTATACATGGGGACATTTAACCAGTTATTGAATTTTTCAATGACTTTCCATTTTGGGGCAAAATAGTATTAACACAATACTGGATTACAAGAAAAGCCTATTTCTGAAGGAATTTTTACTTTATGAGAGTGCAATGTCTGGGAATTCTGTGCATGGGCTTCATTCTCCCTTCCAGGTCAGAGAGGAAGAGAGCAAGAAGTTCCTGCATGGGAGGAATGCCACCCTCTGCTCATCTCCAACTCAAGAGAAGCATGGCTTATCTCCATGAAGACATGCATTTGGTCAATAGATAAATAAACAGGCATTCAATTTTTTCTGCACTTTTTGGTAAACATTTTATTATGAAAAATTTTAAACATATAAAAGCAGAATAATATAATAGCTCCCACACACATACCTATCACTCGGCTTTAATAATTATGAACATATGTCCCCAAAGATTTTATCTATAACCCTACACTCCTCCCTGAAACTATTTTAAATAAAACTCTGGACCACATATCTTTGATTTATAAATATATCAGTGTGTATTTCTAAAAGAGAAGGGCTTTTTGAAATGTGCTTCAATACATTATACACCTGAAATTTTTTAATTCTTCAATGTCATTAGATGTCCAATCAGTTTGTATGCTTGTTCCATAATATTTTAAAGAGTTGGTGAAACCATGTTCAAATTAACTTTGTATGTTGTAATGGGTTGGTATGTTTCTTAAGTCTCATGTAACTTATAAGATCCCCTGCCCTTCCCCCCCCTCCCTTGAGACTTACGTTTAAAAAACGGTCTAGAGGTTGCTGATTGCCTCTTCTGAGTGTTATCTACATGTTTATCTCTCCTTTGTATATCCTTTAAGCTGGTGTTTAGAAAATAGAAAATAACAAACTTGATAGCTATTTCATAACTGAAGTGGTATACTTCCAAAAGAAAGGGTTTAATATCTGGTCATCTCCCTTACTGATGACCATTGTCTAGGTTCATTTATCAAACAAAGATAAAAATCTGGTGATTTTAAAATTCTATCAATCATTATTCATTTGTTAGCTTGAATGCTTTATAATGAAAATCCTTGTCTTAACTATTAACTAGTTATCCTAAAGTACAGTTTTGTATTTTAAAAAAATTCAGGATAAGATACTTCTTTGTCTTTATTTGCCAAGTTTTTATTTAATATTTTGGTTCTCTTGTATCCATCAAAGGTAAGTTGAACATATATAATTTATTGTCCAAATCCAGATATTTCGAAGTGGAAGGGGATACTATTAATAACTATACTTTGACAACAGAATCAGCCAGTCTGCCTGCAGTTGGTAAAACAGGATGGAAAGTCACCCTGTTCAAACATGACAAATGGCGTTTTAGCTCTCGACTTTTGTTTTGCTTTTTTTAAAAAAAAAATAAATTTATTGGGGTAACATTGGTTAATAACATATAGAAGTTTCAGATGCACAATTCCATAATACATTATCTGTGTATTGCATTGTGTGTTCACTATCCAAAATCTGGTCTCATTCCATCACCTTATTTTTGACCTTCTTTACCCTCTTCATCTTGCACCCCAAGCCCTTCCCCTCTGGTAACTATTGTACTTTTGCTTGTGTCTATGAGTTTGTTTGCTTGTTTTGCTTGCTCATTTATTGCTTTCAGTTTTAAATCCTACGTGTGAGTAAAATCATATGCTTGTTGTCATTTTCCATCTGACTTATTTCACTTAGCATAATATTCTCAAGATCCATCCATGCTGTCTCAAATGGCATGGTTTCATCTTTTTTATGGCTGAATAGTATTCCATTGTATATATGTACCAAATCTTTATCCAATCACCCACCAAACTACACTTAGGTTGTTTCCATGCCTTGGCTCTTGTAAATAATGCTGCAATGAACATAGGGATACATATATCTTTACAAATAAGTGTTTTTAAATTTTTTGGGTTGATACCCATTACTGGGTCATATTGTATCTCTATTCTTAATTTTTTGAGGAACCTCCATACGGCTCTCCATAGTGGATGCACCAGTTTGGAAATTGTATTACTTTTATAGTATAAAAGACTTAAAGTAGGATTATGATTGCTGACCTTTAAAGGCTTGTTAGATTTAATTTGTGAATACTTATGGGCCTGGTGTTCTTTTGCCCTTTATTTTCTCTTTTTGGTGATTCAGGCCTTGTTTATTTTGAGGTAAATTTTGGTTAGTTTTACTCCTTTAGAAAATTTATTTCATGGAGTTTTCTAAGTAGTTGCAGTCAGTCTGGCCTGCTGAAAGGTCACAGACAGGTAACTTATAAACAACAGAAATTTCTTTCTCACAGCTTTGGAGGCTGGAAGTCCAAGGTCAGGGTGCCAGCATGGCTGTTCCTGGTGGGCCTCCTCCAGGCTGTGGACTACAGATCTCTGGCTGTGTGAGAGAGAGCATGCAGAAGGGGCAAGGGGCTCTCTTGGGGCTTATTTTATCAGGAATTAATCTTACTCTTGACGTAATCACCTCCAAAAAGTCTCACTTCCTAATTCCATGGCTTTGGGCTTTAGGATTTCAATATCTGAATTTGAGGAGGGAAACAAACATTCAGACCATAGCAAGAGTCTCATGGTTTTCTATTTTAAGTTTAACTCATCTTTATGAGGCATAATTTGCAGAAAATAAAATACACCATTCTAAGTGCAGAGTTTGATGAGTTTTGACCCACATGCATGTCCTCTCTCTCTCTTTCTCTGCCTCTCTCTCTCCCTCTCCCCCCAGTGTTTTAATACTTGGCTTTGTTGTTTATGGGGCCTGCTGGGCCTGTGTCCTTCCTCCAATTTTGTATGAATACTTCTCTCTCCTTTGCCTCTAATGTCCCTGACCTCATCTGGATTACACTCCCCACAGGCTTTCTTCAGTGCAGACCCTCAATAAAATAGGGCCAAGGTAGTGGAATGTATGTAAGTACATGTATGTGATTATGTGATTATTTTACATAAGGTTGTAGTGCCATTACCGCTAGAGATTTTCTCTTCCTTGGTGCTCATGTAACCCATACCCTGTTCCCCCTGATGTTAACATGTTGTGTCATCATGGTACAACTGTCACAAGTAATAAAGCAACATTAATCCATTACAGTTAACTAACCTCCATATTTATTCATGCTTTACTTTTTCCTTAATATTCTTTTTCTGATCCTGGGTATAATTCAGGATACCATATTACACTTATTCATCATGTCTCCTTGGCCTCTTCTGGTCTGTGGAAGTTTCTCATAATTTCCTTGGTTGATGACCTTGAGAGTATTGAGGAACATGGATCAGTTATTTTGTAGAATGCCCTTCAATTGGAGCATGTTAGTGTTTTCTTCATGATTCAAATGGGATGATGGACTTTGAGAGAAAGATCACAGAAGTGATATGATCATATCAAATTAAAGGTACATGCTATCAAACAGACTTATCATTGATTATGGTAAGTTTCTTCACCTGACCAAGGTATTGTTTGTCAGAGTCCTTTACTGTAAAATGACTGTCTTCCCCTTTTCCCTTCTCCTATCTTAGGAAACAAGTCATGAAGCACAACTCACACTCAAGATGTGGGAAGTGAAGCTCCACCTCCCTCAGAGGCAAGTGTCTACATAGATGATTTGGAATTCTTCTCTAGATGGGATTTCTCTCTTCTCCATTTAAAACATTTCTTCAATGATTTAATTATTTCAGCACTGACTCATAGGTATTTACTTTATACTTTGAGTCATAACCCAATCCCACATTATTTATATTGTTGCTAAAATGGCTCAGCTTTGTCCATTGGGAGCTCCTTCCCGTTGTCTTCTGTGTCCTGTTGACATACCCCAGGCCTTCTGCTTTTTAGCACTTGCTTCCTCATTTTAAGGCATTACAAGATATCCTAGGCTCATTTGTGTATTTCCTGACCCCTCCTTAGAGATACCATTTTTCCAAGGAGCCCTGGTTCCTTTTTTTGGCAAATTGTATTAAAAACCAAGGTGTAATTTGCTCAGCTTCGGACAGGGGGTGGGGCTCATCGCATCTACCTCCTCTCAGTGAGCAGAGCGAAGAAATATATGTATATACACTAACTTGTGTATATGTACATATCTGTAGTTATTTCTGTATCTAAGTAGCTGTATTTATATTAAGCTAAACAAGAGTTCATACTGATCTTTGACCCCAATCCCACATCTCGACAGTGGGAAGCCTGCCTCCCACCATCTGCTAGACACACCCTTTGTCACCTGAGTCCTCACAGATGTGAGGAATGGAGGCAGAGTTGTAGAAACTAGCAGGAAAAAATTTTCAGTTTGACCTTAAAACCTTACCAGCGAGAGATGTCCCTTGCTTTGGGAATCCTTGTGCTATGCAGTCCAAGGGCTCCGCTAAAAATAAATAATGACTGCACCGTGTAAACCAAGTGAAGAAGTGTGGTGAAAGGCAGATTGATAAACAAGTGCAAATAGTGATACCAGAAATCATTTACCAAGAGCTTTCAAACTAAGTCACCAAATCCACGCGTGGGTTTTAAGTCTCACCTAATGGCAGGGTGGTAGAGAATATTCCTCGCCCACTTCATGCCACGGTCTGGCCCCAACAGATGCTGCTACTCCAGGCGACCTGGAAAGAAGTCGCACAGATACCTGCCATTATTAATCACTGCCTCTGCTGTCAGAAGCTATTTGCGGATATTGTATCTCATTCTATCTAAAAATTATTCCGATGTATTTATGGTTTGCTCTTCTTTTGTGCCACAATTTGGCGTATGAAAACGGTGCTCTGCAAATCAGGCCGAAGGGAAAGTAATAATTTGTCCCCACGAATCAGACTCTGATGTGCTACTATTCTCTAATGTCTCTCATATCCGCCTTTGTATCTCCAACCACCGTGGAGTGGGGTTTTTTGTTGGTTTTTTTTTTTTTTAGATGTGCAAAGAAAATTGCAGCTATTTAAAATAACCTAGAGAGGGAGAACGCTAGGCAATATCCTAACTACCTTAGCCCTTTACATTTCTGCAGCCTGTTGCCAAGGAAACCACCAGGGACTTTAGGGAAATTTGTGGATATTTAAAATGGATTGTGCCTGCACATAGATAGGCTTGCACAGTTCACACTGCAGAATACAAAGCCTCCAATCCTGCAGTATTAAGCCTGGAATCTCAAGGGCTGAAGACGGGAAATAAGAAAATGCACTTATTTGCTTATATGCCAAAGAATGTGCTATAGGTAGTATTTCAGATTATTATTAGGAGAGGTTGTTTTAAAAAAGAAAAAAAGAAAGTCTAGCTGGAGGAGTAAATAGTGTGGTGCAGACCTGTACATCTTACATTTTTATTTGTGTGTGTGATTTTCAATTTTTACCTTGCATCACCATGCTCACAATTAATTCCCAAGATATATTTTCGTTTTTAAAATCTGGAAAGGCAAGCAAATGCATTCCTTGCTGAGCTCTGTGGGAAATTGCCGGAATTCCATATAAATGTGGACATGGATCTTTATTCACAATACTGCGAGTGAAGTGCGGGTATTAGGGAACAACAGAGATGGGCTGACGTATCAGAACCCTTGAGCCAGTTTTTCACCTCCTGTATGTTTATGTCTGGCCTCTTATTTTTATCTCTTTACAAATTCTTGCTGAAGATGTGATGTTTCGAGTGAGACAACTGACTGCAGAGTAGAAAGCAAATGTACAAATTGATTCCTAAATACTCCTTTCACATACATTCACGGTTCATTTTTGAACCTCTACTCAGAGTCTTGCTCTCCCCTGGCATGCAGAGTGACTTTTGCACACTCTCCACACACTCTTTGTCACATGGGAGATTCAGGCTCACCCTGAGAGTGCAAGGACTCCCACCCTCCCACCCGTTTATCTCGATGGACTCTAGATTGTGTGCAAGAGGTCTGCAGAGCAGCAAATCTCTGCCCAGACCATGCATGGCTGTGTTTTAAAAAGGTTCTCTTTGACGGATGGGGACACGTGCCTTTTACCTTTTGTAGCTCTAGAGCTCGAATAGTGAAAACCCAGGAAATCAGAAGCAAACAGAGAGATACAACAGCTCAAAAATAGGCCATTTCTATATCTCTTAATAATTTAATGTTATGAGGTGTTACAGTTTCCATCACATTCATTTATGGAAATGTGTTTTAAATGAAAAATAAACAGTTATGTAAATATCACTTTCATATACCAGCTGAAGATTCATAATGTCCCCAGGTGACTAAGTTTCCTTTTCCAAATTCCTTCTGAAATTATTAAAACATACAAAAATTGGAGGAATTGTGCATCGGTACCAGAAATGAATGGAAGGTATTATTATACTGCAAATAACACAGAAGGATTTTAGTTAGATATTTTCTAGATAGAGTTCAATTGAAAGTAATTTTAATGAGGGTGAAAGCAGAATGACAAGAGACAAATATTTGGACCCAGCAGAAGCTAATTGATAAGGGTACATAGTTAGAGACAGGCTGACCTATGGGGAAAGCAGAAGCATTTGCCTTTGGATATTTTCCTCTGGTGATGACAGAGAGCATTAGAAAGTAAGTCCGTGGGAAGCCTAGGGCACCTCCAAATTAAAAAACAACAACACTTAGTGGCATCAATAACTGTCCTCTCCCCTAACATGACTGGGCTTTTCTCTACATTAATGGGCTCCCTCACTACCACTTACGGTGGGTACTGGCACCAACTGCACAGGAAGGAGAAAAGATTAAAATACTCACTCATTTGGGGGAAAATGTTGGTTATCTATAAAATCTCACCCTTCAATGTTAGGGGAAAACGAAACGTCAGAACATGTAGCCTATGAAAAGACGCTGTGTCAGAAGATGAGGCGAGCACAGCACCTCCAAATCAGAGGCAGAAACCACTCTAAAAATAAAATAAATACTGCAGAAGGAAGTAGATTTTAGAAAGTGTCTGCTTTGTCTTGCAGTAAAAAGAAAAAGAAATGAACACCATGAAACAAGAGATGAAAGATGAGAGGATAAGACAATAGACAGAGATACAGAAAGGAGTAAGCTGGGAGCCAGACAGAAGGGCGAAAGGAGCTGAACGAGATAAGGGAGAAATGAAGGGACACGAAAGACACAGTAACTAATTTTAAAACTGCTTTGAAAGCAGTAAAGAATCCATACTATAAACACTGAATCGGTGATGTGAAAGCTGAAATTTTGAGCTGCTGCAGGTTTTTATTATTCAGCAGCAATAAATTGCTCCCAGTTAGACTAAGCTTTAAAAATCACAAATATAAGAGTAACCAGAGGAAAAAAGTGAATGAGGATTATAGCAGAATTTAATATATTATAAGAGAGCCTAATAAATAAATTTAATAATAATCACCTCATTAAAAACAACAGAAAAGCATCATATAGTTGAGAAGCTTCTAAATTTAATTAAGTATAAAAATAAATACATAAACAAAAACGCTAATGATGAGCTAAGGCAAATAAACAGATATATAGGAACATAAGGAAAGAATGCCTAAGCTAATACTTTTCACAAGCTTACTAAAATACATAATGTTCTAGGCAAATATAAATTAATAAAAAACGATTTCCCCAAAGTTTAGGGATTTAAAAGGACAATCATCACAAAAGACATTTAATAACCAATATTCCAGATTTCCTAAGGAGAGTTTTCAGATTTATTTGGTATTATAATTTTTTCCAAACTTACAGGAAACAAATAATTGTCTCCTAGAAATAGTTCCAGGACATAGAAAAAGAAGAAAGCCATGTTAATTTGTTTTTAGAAGATAACATAACCCTTTAGCAAAAACTAACAGAGAAACTAAACATAGAACTCACTTAAGAATACTCTTAATGAAATGGTAGCAAAGTAAATCCAGAATGTTATTAATGAAATAATAAAAACATATCTAAGTAGGGTCTATTCTAGTAAGATTATAAAGACTCAGTATTCGAAAACCTTATTAATGTTTAGTCATATATGAGAAACAAAGAACAAAAATTATATAATCATTGTAGGTGCTGAGAAGATGTTCAATAATATTCAACATTTATTCCTGGGATAAAAGTGGTTTTAACTATCAGAAAACTGGACTCGTCCTTAATATGATGAAACCCTTGCTAATATAGCAGAGTCAGGTCTCCCTCAAATTATTTCTGGATTCAGTTCAGTCCCAGCCCAAGCCCCAGCAGGTTTGTGTAGGTGTGTATATGTGTGTGTACACAAATTGACAAGCTGATTCAAAGGTGCACATGAACAGGCCAAGAAAAGAGCTAAGCCAACAGGGAAGAACAGAGTTTGTGGATTTTACAAACTGGGGTCCAAACCTATAATTAAAAAAAAAGGCAGTGTAGTTTTTGCAAAAAGATTGACACATGAAATAAGAGTAGAGAATATGAAGTCCCGAAGGTAAGAGAAAGCTGGTGAAGTAAAGAAGTTAGAACCCAAGTCTTCCAGGTATTGTCGGCCACGGCGAGGACTTGGCCTTCACTCTGGGTGAGCTCAGGAGCCAGTGGAGTTGTGTGCACATAATGACAACATCCTATTTATATTTTAAAATTATCACTCTGGCTGTTGTGCTAAGAACAGAGAATAGAGAGGGTGTGGATGAGAACAGGGAGAATGGTTTGAGACTAGTGCGGTCGTTTAAGCAAGGGGTGAGTCCCATCGGTTTGCACCGAAGCTTCAACAGCAGAGCTGGTAAGAGGTAGTCAGATGCTGAATTTGTTTAAAAGGATTTACTGATGGATTTGGCATGCATTACGCGAGAGAGAGATCAAGGACCACTCCCGAAGTTTGGATCCTGAGCTGCAGGAATAAACAAGTTGTAAATTACTGAACTGAGAACTACTGAAAGGAAAAATATTGACTGCAGAATCAGGACCACCGTTTTTGGGCAACCTAAGTTTGAAACATCTATCCGACAACCAAGTGAAGATGTCAGAGAAGCAATGGAGATATGAGTCTGGAGCACTGGAGAGAGGTGTGAGCTGGCAGTAATGTAGCATATACCTGGGTTTACTCGCATGGCATATTCCTGACCTGGAGGGCAAGAAGTGTGTGGACTTAGCCCTGGGTCACTTTCGACTTGGAGATAGTAACCGACTTGGACAAATGCTAATTCTGCCTCAAGGAGAGGGAAGACTTATACCTGGCCGTTGGCTTTGACAATCTGTAGGTCACTGCTGACTTTGATGGAAGTTATTTTGGTCTAGTGGTGGGAGCTAAAGACTGCCTGGAGTGAATTCAAGAAAAAAGTAAGTTTGGCCTGGCTAGGCGTGGCTCAACAGTTGAGTGTCAACCTAAAATCCAGACGATCGGGGTTCGATTCCCAGTCAGGGCACATGCCCGGGTTGCGGGCTCAATCCCCAGTGGGGGGCGTGCAGGAGGCAGCCGATCAATGACTCTCATCATCGATGTTTCTCTCTCTCCCTCTCCTTTCCTCTCTCTGAAATCAATAGACATATATTTAAAAAAAAAAAAGTAAGCTTGCCCCGGCTGGGTGGCTCAGTTGGTTGGAACGTCCTCCCATGCACCGGAAGGTTGTGGGTTCAATTACCAGTCAGGGCACATACTTCAGTTGTGAGTTCAACCCCGCTCGGGGCATGTACGGGAGGCAACTGATCGATGCGTCTCTCTTACATCGATGTTTCTCTCTCTCTCTCTGTCTCTCTCCTTTTCTCTTTCCCTTCCTCCTTCACTAAAATCAATTAAAAAAAATAATAATAAGTTTGAATACAGATTTCATTATTAGATGATAGTGCATGAATTTAATTTCCTTGGGTGGAATAAAGATAAAATGGCAATGTTCTCAGGTCCTTGTTCTCAGGTGGTCCACGCTGAAGTATTAAGGGGCACAAGGTCAGGCAACTTGCATTTAAAATATTCAGTAAGAACATACATCTACAGGGACAGATAAAGAAACTGTGGCAAAAATATAATAGAAAGAAAGAATTGGGGCTAACAACAAAGGCTTTACTTCAAAGGAATCTGATGGAAAGGAGTGGAGATGAAGAGATGGATGGAAAGGCGCAATTGAGAAAAATCTTTAAATATGAGTGATGTGACATCACGTTTGAAGAATTGTGGGAATAATCCGGGAGAGTGTAAAAAACTTAATGATGCAAAGAAAAGAGGAAGAGATATAGTTGCTAAAGCAAAACTATTGAGTGATCCAGATGTGACGGGATCTCGTGTACAAGTGGTCGCATCAGCCTAACTTTTATTTTCCTCTTGAGTTTCTCCATATTTTCCAGATTTCCTGTGATAAATATATGTCGGTATCACACTGTGGCACCTGACACAAATCCTATTTTATATCATAAGGTTCTGTCAAGTGTCTGTAAATATTTTATTCTTCTTGGTAATACATTAAAAAGCAGAAGGAGCACAGAGGTAATGTTTTAAAAAGTGGAAACAAACGAAAAGAAAAGGCCTAGTCACAGAATAGGGAAAAAATTGTCAAGTAATAGATTGTGAAGTTATTTCATGCAGGTTGAAAGGATGTAGAGCGAGGGTTAGATGACCTGGTTCCGGGATGAAGAAAAGATAGAGGCGACGAGGGCAGGGTCTGCAAACTCCAGGCCCATTCGAGGAACCCAGCCTTCCACCTGTTTGTGTCGTCCTGGAACACGCCAGTACATTCACCTACACATTGTCGATGGCTGCTTTCGCTCTAAAGTGACAGAGTTGAATACATATGGCCCACAAGGCCTAAACTATTCAGTCTCTGGTACTTTCCAAAAAAAAAAAAGTTGACCAACAATAGAACTTTATTATTCAAAGTGTAGTCTTCAGAGGAGTAGTCATCAGCATCACCTGGTTATGTGTTAAAACTGGCTCCACCCCAAACTTACTGAGCCCGAATCTTTATGTTAACACACTTCCAAGGTGACTCAATGCACATTAAAATTAGAGGAGCCCTGTGGAGACTGATCCTGAGAAAGTGCATTTCCTTCCTGTGCTCGGGTAACCAGACCTGAGTGTCAGCTCTACCATCATCCTTGTTGCATTGGGTACACTTCTTTAAAATCTTTATTTATTACCTATTAATAGCAGATAAAAAAAATTTTAAACTTCTTATTTTTTATTATTGGTCACTAAGAGCCTCAGCAGAAAGATGGACCAAAGTGACAATGTTCCTCCGGTTATTGGTTACAAAGAGATTTTTTAACATCTGTGACCCATATTCAGACAGTAAATGTTCAGCCTTAATTGCTCCAGCTCATGAGCTTGGAAAATTCACCTGGCAGAGTTCTAGAATCAAAGTTCAACTGCTAATTAGGACCAACCTATTCCTGAACTCACACACACGTACACACAGTGTGCAGCCAGTGTACAATAGTTGGAAAGTCAAAACCAAATTTAATATAACATAAGACAAAATTTACTTTCCTTGCTATGTTTTGTGAGGTTTCTGATTTAATTGTATCACTATGTAGACTACAGGTCGGAAGGCCAGGGAAGATGCAGAAAAAAAGATCATTTCGATACATAGTAAAGTCAACTATCACAAGCACACACACACACACAAAAGTAATTAAATTTAAAACAAGTACTTATTGAGCTCTACAAAGGGCGAGGTAGGATACATAAGTTAAAGAATTTGCAAAAAAATAATTAGAATTTGAGAAGATAATTTTACAAATGAGAAAAATCATATACACTTGAATTATTTTCAAACCCAGCTTAACTGCAAGAATATAAAAAGTTTTAAACTCTAGTATATGTCAATATTTTAGAGTTGGCCATTTAAAAAAAATAACTGGAGTACATTAGGTATTTTGTAGTCAGAATAACTTAGAGTAGTGCCAATTTTTATATATCATGCAAAAGAAATTTGAAAATATTTTTCCCCTTGGGTAGGGAGAGAGTGACATAACCATATCATGGCTGTATTTCTAAAGATACATAGGAAAAACACATAAAGAAAATTTCTTCTAAATTTTCTAAATTTGCTCTAAAAGAAAAATGTTCTGTTTAAAATACATTTTTCCATGTGTTTAATTTTAATTGTAGGTGATTTAACAATAGCTTTTATTTCAATGTCAAAGTTTAATGATAAACTTCAAGAGATATTGTTAAACTCTATTAAATAAGTGAAATGGAAACGTTATGTTTCACGTTGTCTAGAGTTCTCTGGGGTTTCTTGTATTTTAATTAGCTATTTAAATTTTAAGTATCACTTTATTTCCTTTTCCATTGATTCCCATGAGGACTTTGTATTTTTGGATATAATTTAAATATTTAAAAAAAAATGCTGAATAAAGCTAAAGAGTAAAATTGTGCTATGTTTAAACTCTATCTAGACCCAGGTGGGGAAATTACAGAAGTGAAGTGTGAAGTTGGGAACTTCTGTTCTTATGAGCTGCATGGAGCTGCAGGGCCCTTTAAGTGCTGAACCACAGACGGAGGCGAGAGTGTGGCCTGCCGTGGTGATGTGTCCCCACAAGCTCCCTCAGGGGCTGCTAGGCAGGCCTTGACGCACGTGCATTTTGCAAATGGAGAATTTTAATTTTTATTTATTAATTTATGCATTCATAT
This sequence comes from Miniopterus natalensis, assembly GCF_054644295.1. Classification (NCBI taxonomy): domain Eukaryota; kingdom Metazoa; phylum Chordata; class Mammalia; order Chiroptera; family Miniopteridae; genus Miniopterus; species Miniopterus natalensis. Next base: position 29,781,206 of record NC_142096.1, read on the forward strand.
TTCTTAACGTCCCCTGTCCTAGGCACGGTCCTAAGTCCCAGGGCAAACGTTTCACTTCCTTAGAACTTGCATTCTAGGGGACTGCAAATCCCAGCGAGTAAGCACGTGTGTCGCACGGATGCTGCGAGTGAGAAGGGCCCGCCCGAGGAGAGCGCAGCAGAAGCCCCGCCGAGCGGCGCCGCGCCGTCTAAGGGGGGCGCCTGCCTGGGCACGCAGGGTGCCACGGCCCCTGGATCAGGCCTGCGCTGGCACACTGGGGGAGCGTGGGAAAGCTTCATGACTGAAGACACGTGGAGGGGCCAGGAGAGGCACACAGGTCAGCGAAACAGGCGACACTTCGATCAGATTGGATTTTACACGAGGGGACCGGGTGAAGTTGTCCATGTGATTGAGATACACTGGAGGGTTGCGACTAGGAACACGGAATACGTTGATCTGTAATTTTAAAATCTACTCTGGCTACTTTGGAAGGAATCCATAGCAGGTGCAGGGGTACGAGCTGGGAGGCCAGCAGGGAGCCCCTGCAGCTGTTCGGATAAGAAGGGGAGGTGGTGGGAAGCGGCCGGCCCTCAGGGGAGGCTGATGGTCACACGCAGGCTGAGGGGGCGGCAGAGCTAAGGTTAGTTCTAGGTCTTTGGTCTGCCAGCTAGGAAGCTGAGAGCACCACTTAATGAGGCTGGGGAAAATCAGTAGGACAGAGTTTGAGGAAGAAAATGAAAATGTCGAGTTTAGACATGCCGTGTTGGGACCCATTCCTCCTCAAGTGGAGTCTACAACCCTGCAACTCTGGGATAAAAGAAAGCTCAGGCGAGTGAGCTCAAGCATCAAGAGCGTAAACTGAGAAGAGAAACAACCTGATGACTTAGTGCAGGGGAAGGGGACAGACTCAGCAAAGTGACAGCCAGCACGTGACACAGGAAGTAACCTCTATAGTTTACTTGAAAACACAGTGAACAGAAGCAAAGTAAAAAAAAAAAAAAAAAATTTTTTTTCTCAAGAAGAAGAAAGAGACCAAACTGTCAAATACTGCTGAGGTTGAACCACTGAGCCCAGCAAGATGAATATTAGATCCGGCAGGTGGATGTCATGGCTGACCTTCAAAAGAGAAGTTTCTGCAGAGCAATGGGGACAAATTCCTGATGGAAATGTGTAAAAGAGAGAATGAGGAGTTTCCATTTCTAGTCATATGGTTGACTATGTTTTGCAGAAAAACACTTCCTGGAGCAGAACTGAGAAACCTGCCTAAAATATAAGAAACATCTCTTTTAAAGCATGGTTGAGCTGTCAGTAAACTAAGAGACACAACCAAAACAAGAAACAACAAAAAATTGTGATTGCAAAGGAGCATATACTGAGGGCACTGCTCCTCCTGGCCACCTAAGAGCATGGGTTTAATGACCCACAAGCATTAGGAGACAAAAGACAAATCTTGGGGCCTAAGCAAACTGAAAGTCAGGCTAGAGACAGTGTCTAAAGCCAGGATACTCTCTCTGGGTAGACCAGAAAAACATTCACTCCAAAGAGAAAGATTTTGTTTATTTTGGACATTTTCAGTTGTATGTATGATAGGTGTGTTATATTAGGTGGAAGAATGACCTCATTATTGTCTTTATTTGGAGATTAAGTATGGATTAAGAAGATGCACGTGGGTTCCAAGTTGAAAAGTGATAGATTTGTGGTGGTTAATTTTACATATCAAGTTGGTTGGTCTACAGTGCCCAGATACTTGGTCAAACATTAATTCTGGATAATTCTGGGAAGGTGTTTTATTGGATGAGATCAACTTTTAAATAAGTGTATTTTGAGTAGAGCAGATTACCCTCCAACGAGTGTGGGTCTCATCCAATCAGTTGAAGGCCTTAAAAGAAAAAGACTGAACTCTCCTGAGCAAGGGGGAATTCTGCCTTCAGGCTGCCTGTTGACTCAGGCTGAAACAACAACTCTTCCCCAGGGGTTCTCCAGCCTGCTTGTTGTCTGCCTTGCAAACTTCAGATGTGCCAGCTCCCACAACTGTGTGAGCCAGTTCCTTCAAGATCAGTCATATCTCTCTATCATCTATCTATCTGTCTATCTAATCTAATCTATCTATATTTAATTCTGGCACTCTAGAGAACCCCAACTAATACAATAAAAGCCAAAAATTTCAAGATAAAAACATAGCCACCCTCTCATGAATCTACAAATCCCCAAAGACAAAGGAATAACATTTCATCATGGTCAGAAAGTTACCTAAACATGATGACTGGCTGTTGAGAGTCAATAAGGAAGCAAAAGGAAAACAAAATTTTTAAATGAATAAATACTAAGTATAAATTAAAAATGTCTAGAAAGTTCTGGGGGGAAAAAAACTAGCAGTGAACACAGTACTATCTATTTCAAAATTATATTTTGAGGGAATAAAAAACCATTATCAGGAAAAACAAAACAAAAACCTTTGAATGAGTTTGTTACCAACAGGCCTTCACTAAGGAAAATTTAAAGGATGCACTTCAGGGAAAAAGAAAAGAAAAAAAAAAAATCAAGAATGGTCAGGGAAGGAAATTTGTAAAATGTTAGAAGAAATGGTGATAAAAAAAAGTTGTAAACTTACTGATAAACCCAAACAATAAAGCTGATTAACCAGTAACAATGATGCCTAATTTGTGAGCTTAAAAAATTAAGAGAGAACAAAGAATTTTGACAACTAAGCACATACATCAGAAGGGAGCTGATAAGAATGAAGAAAATTTTCAGGAGGATTAGAAATGTTTTTGAGAATGTATTAATTTAAACATGTGTGCAAAAATTTCTAAGAAGACTAGAGCATGTTTATTTACAGAAAGCACAAAATCAGGTGATGACTATCAATCTAGACTTATCAGTAACCACAATCAATTTAAAGGGAAAATACTCCAAATGAAAGATTTAAAAATAAAAAGTGGCAATCCAAAGTGTATAAGAAACATGTTTTTAAAATAAAGATTCAGAAAAGATAAAAAATAAAAGATGACAATTAAAATTCTGGATACAGTTAGGAAACTGAACCACAGAGTAATTCGAATCAGGGAAACTTAATATAATGAATATTTAAATTATGATAAGCAACTATACAGATGTAGAGAGAGGCAAAGGCAAAGGAGAGTACTCAGGGGGGCTGACTGGGAAGGGGAAAGAGCACCTCCAGGCTGGATGTGGGACCTCACTGAAGAGGGTGTGGGTGCAGCCCACGGATGGAGCAGGTTTTGTTGTGTTTCCTGAGCCAGAGCAGGGAGTTCTCTCCTTCCTATTTCACTCATCCCTAAACACTAATGGAGCTCAGGGAGTGAGACAGTTCCCGGGGATGACTGATAGATAGGTATAAAGTGTCCCTACCCTCTTGGCGACTACAATTTAATATTTGACCTTCCACAGGCATAACAATGGAACACCCCAGAATCAATACTCTTCCCCCATATTGAAGGCAATCATTCAATTATCCCTCAGCTTTTCCCTATTTTAAACATAAAAATCTCTTTAATTTCCATGGAATAAAATATCCCCCTTTGAACACCTCTGCTTCTCTTCTGTGAATCATCTGGAACATCTTTTGCACATCTTAAGTTAATTGAACATAATAGAACACCAATTAAAAGAAGATTGACATTTTTATCGTGTCCATTCTTATAAGATTCATCTTTAAGGTATTTAGAAGTATGCTAACCTTTGTGTCCAAGCAGTCCTGCCCAAATCTACATTTGTTCTGGGGTTTGTGTTTTTACTTCTCCTGTGCCACCCGGCTGTGTATGTAAACTTAACTGGAGAAGTCTTGTTTTCTCCACTAACTAAAAGACTCAGTAGAACAACTTTTAAGACACTTCCTGTGGGAGGACCCTCTTGCACTAGCATCCAAGCTGGCCCAAGGTGATTCTAAGATGTTACCTTTGGCTTCAGCCTTCAAGTTATATATATGAATCATCTAAGAACAGAATGAGAAATACCCCACAGGGGGACAGGTTAGCTAGCCCATCGTGTGAGGTAGAAATGAAAGCCTTTCTAAAATCAAGCTCTGTCATTTCTTTCATGCCCTTTGCCTGTGTAACCTGTCTGTGAGATATGTCCTTTACAAAAATGTGTTGTATCGCAGACGTTTCTGGGCGATCTCTAGATTGTGTGTTAATTGCTATGTTGCCTTCCCAGTCATTCGCACTGAAAGGGCCCTATCTATGGTCTGCGGAATCAACTTTCCTTCCTTTTTAAAAAATAGAAACATTATCTTCCCTCTTGTTTCCATAAATTATCAAAAGAATGGACTTTTATTATCTCCCACCTCTAAGTAATTTTTAGGTTAAAGCTAAAGCAGTTTGGGTCCCTTTCTCCACTTTACTTGGCTTGGTTCTTTTTTGAAAACTATTTTATTCAGGAAAATGATAAAAGTAGCAGGCAGGTATTAAAAGAATGCTTAACATTCTTGTCATAATGTCTACATTACTTGTAAGTGTATAGCACCTTTAATACTTTTATTCTTAAGCTCAAAACACTTAAAATATTCTTTAAAATCTATTTACTTAGTTTTATATGTTATAGAGATGTATAGTGTCCGCCTCCAAGGAATATTCATCAAACAGTTACTTAGCATTTTGTAGAAATACCCTACGTAAAAGTAATTCACAAGAAGGTTCTCATCTTGCCTCTAAAATTTCCTGCTTGAGGCTGAGTCACCCGCATTCTCTCTCAGCTTCATTTTTCTCCTCTGTCAACTCAAGGAGATGGGTTGACTCATCTGAAGTCCATTTTTGCTCCAAGGTTCTATGTTATTTTTGTAATTCCCTCATTTAGACCATTTCTCACTATGGCCACCAGATGGGCTTGATGTAGGCCACCCAGGTGACTGCATGTGTGTACATGTAGATGCCAGGCGGGGAAGGGAACCAACACCAGCGGGCAATACAGGCCCGTATGCAGATCTGTGCCTTCCACGCAGCGGGAGGGCGAGTGGAGAAGGTGTATTTTCTATTTGTTCAGTCCAGAGCACCGCTATGTTTTATGCTTTCATTGCAGTACTTAAAATTCTCTGATGTTTTTGTCAAAATAGTGACCTGTTCTATTTCATGTAAGAAAGCTTCACATTAAAAGAATATGAGGTAGCAGATATCTTTATGGAAGCGCTGTTGGCAGCTGAAATCACTGACAACTTCCTGGCTGTGATTCATAATCTATATTGGTGCCTTTGAGACAGCAGGCGATTGATTTTCCCCTGTCTATAATCCAAGACCATATCCAGAGCTTGTTAGACATCTGCGGGAATATAAACTGAGTTTTGATACACGTTAGGAAGGTTCTCCTAGCAGGGCACTTCATTTTTGTCTTAGAGAAAAATCTTTGCACATCTCTAATCTTGGTAAACTCTCTAAAAACAAACAACTCAATATAAGTTAGGTTGTAGGCTTTGGGGGAGAAGACAGTGTGAGGGTTTGTTTTTTTGTTTTGTTTTATTTTGTCCAGAGTTTAAATAAAACAATTTTCTCCACTGGTTAGTAGACTACCTATTAAATAATAATTGGGCTTTCCTTCTTTGTTATACCTGAGGATAGTTCTTATTTGATGAGATTATATTATACCCGAGGATAGTTTTTATTTGATGAGATTAATTAGGATAGATTCCAAGTGCTTTAGGGAGGTAAATTCAGGGCACAGCCCTAAATATAACTGTTTAAACAGTTAGGTTTTAAGAAATTTCTGGGCGAAAAAATTAGGAACAACACATGCCAAAAGCCTTCTTAGCTCTGAAAAAGGTGTAACTATTTATAAATCCTTGTATGTATGTCTGACCAAAAAATACAAATGACTTTTTGTAAAGTAGACATCTTAGGGAGATAAAAGGAAAAGTACAGGTTTTGCCCTGAGGTAGTTCCTTAAGTAACAGTGAGAATAATGTTGATCTAATCCTACCACTTAATTCAAGGGTGTGCACATTTCAGGATAAAAATTGAAGGGAAAATGGTATTTGATGTAAAAAGTCAGACACTGTCATTGGGATTCATCTTTATAATGAAATAAGAACAAAAACTCTGTATTAGTAAAACACTGGATGCACTATAACTACAATAGTAGTAAAACACTAGGTATTTTAGAATTTTAAACCTATTTATAGGGTTAAAAATTATAAAGATTTATGAACTTTAATACCTATTTATGATTTTAAAATATTATAGCATATGAAGGATGCAAGGAATGAAGAGGAATTCCTCCAGGCCATCCCACCCAAACCTGCAGCCAATATTATACTTGAGAAAGGAGTTTTTGTCACATTCCCTTGAGCTGAGGATGAAGGCAGCGGTGAAAACTGGGCCCACTCTTTTATTATAGCACCCGAGAGCCTGTCTACTGTAATAATGACAGGCTCACAGAGAGAGGTTAACAAAGTGGAATTAGAAATGAGACCCAGTTACTTTGGATTCCTGCCAAGATCCTGAGATAACTTAGGCTGCCGGTTTCTTCTCTGAACTTCGGAGAAACTGTTAAGGAAAATGTGGAACCAGGGAAACAACACAAACCAGAGGCGATTCTAGATGCTCCTGGATACAGCCAGGAAGGTCGTACAGTGCACGCGCCAGGGGAGCCTACCCGCGCGCTGTGGTGTGAGGGAGCCGCCCAGCCTGTGAAACCCAGGGGCCCAGAGAGGCGGCTGCGGCTGGAGCAGAGGCCGCTCGGCTTTTTCCTTCTGGTCTTTCACTCTTCAGCTCCTTCTGCCAATATTTCCTGCCCCGCTTCTGCAACAGTAGGCAGTAATGGCTCCCACTTCCTAGGCGGCTACCTGGAGATATAAAGTCATGGAGACACAATTAAGTGCCAGGGTGAGAAGTTGAGCAAAATGAGTGTGTTCTTGGGCGTTCACTGCTCCACCCTGTCACCTCCAGCCGGTCGAGCTTGGTGGGAAGAGACTGCCCCATCCAGTGCTGTTTGTCCTGGGGGACCTGGTGGGGGGCGGCTGGTGGTGGGAAGGGTGATGAACGGCAGCTGTTCCTCTTGGCCATCTCCACCCTGCGAACAATTTTCCTTTTGTGCTCACCAGAGACTAAGGTGCGGTCTCTGACTTCCCCCAAACGTTTTCTAGGACTGAGAAACCTATAGCTCAAAAAGAATCTGCTCCCAGAAGCCAAAATAAAGAGACACAACAAACCCATCAAAATATATCATCTGAAGCAGAAATATTGCAAAGGTGGACTGAGAGTGTAAAATAAGTTTAATAATTTACTAAAACTGATACAAAAACTATTAGCAAAAATAAATTTAAAAAAATTAAGGCCACTAGTTAGGAAAATTAGATATGAAATATTAGGCAGTTGATACAAATAGTCCAAATTATTTTTCTTTGCAGACTATATGAATTTTGACTTAGAAAATCCAAGGGAATTAATGAACTAATAAAATAAATATGAGATTTCAGTAAGGTTGTCAGATACAAGATCCACCTACAAAAATTAACCATCTAGAAATTATAACAGATAATAGGATTCTCTGGAAACTACCCTAACGCACACGTGTTTTGATGAATATTTTAAGACTATTCAAGAACATTAGAGAAGAGCTCAATAAATGAAAAGAGACAGGATGTTCATGGACGACAAAACATAATGTAGACGTCAGTTTGCCCCAATTAATCTATAAATGTAACTAAACTACAATAAAATCCTCAGCAGGGTTCTTGGCATTACTTAACAAACTGATTTTAAAATTTATATGGAAGAATACAGTGTTATTAATAGATGAGGCAATTAAAAAAAATTAAAGAGGGATAATTTGCTCTTTTGGATTCTAAGACATATTAAAAAGTTAAAATACTAAGAAATGAGTGAGCTATTTGTGTTAGAAAGGACAAATATATCTCCGAAAGAAGAATGGGTAGATATTGCATGACCAATTAAGAGGAAATATATGAATTTCTTAGTAGGTGCTACTGGAAAAACTGGCACACTATAGAAAAATAAAGAATGATCTATACTTACACAATACAAAAGTTTATTTCAAGTGAATTAAAAACTTCTATATACAAGAAAATGGAGGAAAATGTATTTTTGACTATTGAATAGGAAAAGGCATGTTAATCAAGACTCAAAAATCACAAACCATTGGGGTAAATTTATTATTACCCCTCTCAAAACACAAGACTTTAGTTCAAAACTTGGATCATAGATACTTTTAAACAATAGGGAGGAAAAAACCAAAGAAATGGCTTTTTGCAATGCCTACAGCTTACAGGAATTAAAATTAAAATACCCAAGGAACTCCTGTATGTCAGCAAGAAAAATACAAGAAACCCAATGCAAAAACCATGGTCAAAGTATATAAACAGGTAGAATCCAAATAGATAGTTATTTTTTAAAATAAATAAAGAAATGAACAACTGCTAGTAACCAAAGAGAGGAGAGGTAGGGAATGGGTGAAATCCGTGGGATCACACTTTTTATCCATCAGGTTTTTAAGAAACAAAGGCGAATCTTTGAACGACCATTGAACATCTCAGGAAACAACAGCCCTCATAATTTAGTGGTGAAAGTATGAATTGGTGCATTTTGGAGAGCAGTTTGCAAAACTTAATGAAAATAAGGACATTTACAGCCTAAACCCAGCTGAAGCTACCCTCCTGTGTGTATCTCCCAAAACCCTCACATAGGTTCACCCAGGGATGTGTATGGTAACTGTAGATTTGACAAGGATTTGAAGATCACATGGGTGGCCAAGTATCTAAAACATAGACTATGCCTGGCATGTGCATATGATGGAGTAATTTTCAGCAGAGTGAATAAACTATTTTCATATACAGTAACTCCTCACTTAATGCTGATAGATTCTGTGACTTGAAGTGAAAAGCCTTATAAGGCAACCAATTTTACCATAGGCGAATTGGTCTAAACAAGAGTTAAGGGTGTCTCATTAACATGCTGATGAAATGACTTTAAACAAAACAAGGGTTACTCAGGGACCTCCCCTATCGTGATAGGGATGCCTCCCAGAGATGGGGTGCTGAGTGGGAAGCAGAATGGAAATTGAAACAAAATTCTATTTCCATATATTTAAACACGCCACCAAACAGTGCTACATTTTGCAAAGACCCACATGAATCTAAATATTTCAGTAGATGTTTATGGGCTGTTGCAGGTGGGTGGGAGTAGAGATGGGGAATGAAAGGAAGGTAATAAGACACAAAAGGAAGCGCTTTGGATTAACAATATCCATGCGTCACAAACTAGGAATATGACTCATTGAAATCTACACAACTGAATTCCATAAAATAAAACTAATGGAATGAGAGAAGAAATGGACCTTTTAGATTAAAGAGGAGACGGAATATAATTGATAATAAAGACATAATTGAAATACCTTTTCCTAATTGGAAAATAAAATCCTAAATATGTAAACTGAAAAGATTATAATATTCCAGGGAACATCAAGGCAGAAAGACGATTAGTTATCTATTGCCATGTTGCAAATTAACTAAAAAGTTAGTAGGTAAAAGCAAACAGTTTCCGTTTTTACTGGGTGCCTGTGCACAAGATGCCTGGTCAGGCAGAGCTGCAGTCATTTCGGTTTATGAATGAGGCTGGAGAGCCCACGTCCAAGGTCACTTGTGTTTTTTGGCAACACGGGCTGTCTACTAGACTGCCTCACGAGGCAGCTGGCTTCCCCCAGGGTGAGCTGTGTGTGAGGTGTTCTGTGAACACTTCCTTAACTTCTGGAACTACAAGGCTCATGTTATACATTTCCTGCCACAGTGCTGAAATCAGCCATTTCTCTAAGGAACCTTGGTTTGGTTCAATGGGCAATGGTTTTGGAAATCTAAATCTGGACACTTGGTGTCATATTGCTCCAGGGGAATCACTTCTTTCAGGCTCTCTCAGCTCCCAGAGCAAAGAAACCTACGTGTATATACCAACTCATGTATATATCGATATCTGCAAATATTTCTGTACTGCCATCTGCAGCTGCATCACGAGCCATGAGTTCTTACTGATATTTCCAACTCAGCCCTTGCCCCGTGGACTATTCTGGCCTCCTCCGTATGCTTACCTGTCGATTCCCACTCTAACAACGAGACCGCTGGCTCTCACATCTGCCATCTATTCACTTACTTGGTCCATTCCAGCTTCATGTACTACCATGTGAAAATGTCCCCCCATGGTAAACAGCTTTATCAGAGTATAGTGCTCTTATGCAGTTCCTGAAACAATCAGAGCAATAAAACAAACAAAATTGTATTTAATTATAACCCAGAGTGTGTCCATGAGTCCATGCTGACATAAACAAATTACTGAATAAATTAATAAACAAAGGAGAGGAGGCTAATTTCTTTGCAGAAGACCTCAAAATGAATTGTGTGGGTGCTCCACTCTTGACCTGTGTGCTGTGCATCGTGACTTCCTTTCAAAGAGCACATGTGGGAGAGGGGGGAGCACCTTTACAATGAAGCGACCTGGCAGACACTACTTCAGCAGGTGATCAAGGTGAACATCAGCATACACGAGCTGTGTATCCTTGGTAGGATGCGATGAAAATGGCATTTTACCTGTGATGTTAACTTCTAAAGACCCATAATCCAGATCAATCATGAGAAAAATAGACAAATTCCAAAAGGGAGGCATCCTACGATGTAGCTGAATAGTGCTCCTCGAAACTGCAAAGGCCGTAAAATAGAAGGAAAGTCCTGAGAGGAGCCTGAGGAGAAGAGACTACTAAGTGTAACACAGCATCCTGGATGGGGTCAGGGAACAAAAAAGGACATTAGATTAAAACGAAGGAGGCTGAATAAAGCTTAGACTTCAGTTAATAATAGTGTATCAGTTTGTGTGCATGAATTGTAACATGTACCATGTTAAGTAAGATATTAATAATAGAGAACACTCTATTGGGGGTATAGAAACTCTGTATTACCTGCTTAATTTTTCTGTAATCTAAAAGTTTTCTAAAGAATATCAATTAAAAATATAAAAAAATTAGCATATGTTATATACCTGCTGCACTTTGACACATAGCAAATAATAAATTTAATACCTTGTGGTTTTAATTTTGGACAACATAATAGCTATGTTTGATTAGCTGCTTAGTGAATATTAATGTAGTTTTGTCTAAATTACTGATATCAGTTTAATCCCAAAGAAATGTTTTCTTGTTGTTGTTATTGCTTTTGAATAATTCTCACTTTGAGCTATCTTCAAATAAATCTTGCCTTGTAAAATAATTTAAAGTGGTATTCACAGGGAGATAATACTCTAGAATGACTGCTGAGTCCCGTAGAGAGAATGTTGCTGTTCGTAATAGGTAGAGAGCGTCTATGTGAACAGGATGGGCTCAGGGAGAGGAGTCTGAGGGGTCGAGTGGATTTCAAACAGAAGGACCCAACAGGAACAGCGCTTACTTCTTGCTAGTAAATGATTGTGAAGCCAGTTTTTCCTTTATGGAGAGTTTCAGATATGCCGGGGACCATGAATTTATTGTCATCCTTGAACCTGATCGAAAGAGGCCACTCAATTAAAATACCAATAATTTCCACTTTCTTAGAGAAAACATTCATTGTTATCACATGAGAAGTTTGGGGCAAATCGCAGGAGCTATATTCTCGATTCTTCACAGTCCTTTCAATAGAGTTGCTATCTAATAACTCGGTGAATATCGGTGGGAGATTTAAGCTTCTCTTTATTATTCAAGAAATTCTAAAATATTACTTATTGTGAAAACAGCTGCGCTTACGACAGTAATATAATTAATTTGTACAAGTAGAGAAATTCAATTATAAGAAACTTCCGTATGAAAAGTACGACTGAATGTGGCAGGGGAATAGGAAGAAAGGGTACAATTTAAAAATACGCCTCTGTTGAAAGCTAATTCCCTCTTTAAATTATTTTAAGGTTCTGAAAAACGTTTAAAGTAGCGGTTCTTAGAAAATGTATTGGCTTACCTAAAGATGTAAAACAAAGTGAAATTAATTCCCACTCTCTAGTTAAAATACTAAATATTTAACTTAGCTCTCTACTTGCTAATGTGTGAATCACCAGGCATTTTTCACAAGTGTAGCAGAGAACCAGTATCTGATGGACTGAGTATCTTTTCAAAAAATATATTTTATAGATTTTTTTTTTTTTTTTTTTTTTTAGCGAGAGGAAGGCAGAGAGGGAGAGGGAAACATTGCTGCGCTGTTCCACTTAGTCACTCATTCATTGGTTGAGTCTGGCATGTGGCCTGGCCAGTGACAACCTGCAACCTTGGAGCGCTGGGCGACAGGCTCCCCAGCTGAGCTGCCCGGCCAGGGCTGAATGTCATTTATCTTCAGGTGGAACCCATGGGGATCTCCAGCCATTTGATGATTTGGATAGCAAGAACCAATTCTGGAATATCATCCTAAGGTCCTGTCTTTTTTTAACGTTCACTATGAAACAGCATCATTCACATCCAAGTCATAAATGTCGGCTGGTTCTGAACCTGTCGGCTTCGCTGGGCACGAGCGGGGAGGTGGAGGGACCTGCAGGGCCTCTGCTGGCCAGAGGTTGAAGAGACACGTTTTATTCTTTCTCTTGCGCGCTAAACCAAGAACGTCCTCCTTTCTCTTCTTTTTTTAATTTTGTATTTTTAATGCACTTGAGGTAAATTATTTGGCTTCTTTTCAAAACTGAAATTCACTAAGTGACAGTATTTATCGACGTCTAATTAGATATATTATATCTAATATATTCAGATGTATCGCATCTAACGTCTAATCTCTTTCTGGATGGAGGGGTGGGTGGGTGGATCTTAAAACACCACATTTCTATGGGAGAGGCAGAAAGAGAGGCAGCGTTGTTTCTTTGTCCTCGGTGGCCTTGATCGGCTCTGACATCTGTGAGCACGTTGCTGCTGCTTATCTGCAACCGAAGTCTGGGCGCCACCCTGCAACCTGCATTCACTCCGCAACCGGGCTAATGAATTAGCGCTCTCCTTCTGCTGTCCAGGTCCACGACGCTTGCTGTTTGGGAGCCACAGAAGGATTATGTGCGATACACAGGACATAACGCCCCACATCAAGGAGCCTATGGTCATATAGGAAGCATGAGTCTTAGGTGGAGACGTTATAACAAATAGGACATCAGAGTTTAATGAGACCTTTCTAGAGCCTTCTTCCCTGACTCCTCTTTTCATCTGTCTCCCTGGGAAGCTGCAGACCTTCTTTCCTAATTCTCTCTCTCTCCCTCTTTTATGGTAAGCACTTAAATTCCGTTAGCCATTTCAGAGGGTCATCGTACTGGAAAGGGCTGAGTTCTGCCGTCCCGTTGGAGTGTGTGCCCGTGGGCACAACCCATACTCAGCAAATGTGATAGGCACCGCGCCTCTGAGGTTCAAGTCCAGTAGGAAGGACCGGCTGCCTCAGTGCCCCCGTTTCTGCAGTCTCGAGGCATCCTGGCTTCCCGAGGCCACAGGCCCCCTGCCCTCAGTGGTCAGAGCCAGGGAAGGGGACACTGATGGCTCCGAGGTGACTAGGATTACGCCCTGCCCTCAGGCCTGGAGGAGAGGGAGCTGAGCGGAGAGGATGGGTCCCCAACAAAATTAAGGACCGCTCCTGGGTTTCCTGGGAATAAACGCTGAGTGGTTTAAACAAATCCACCTTCACATGGTTTAGTAACCTGCCTAAGACACTCTTCTTTACACCTCCCTGTGGCCCTCCCTTGCCCGCCTTGCCCGCCCTCCTGCACTAGGCATTCTGCACGTCAGTCTTTTAGTTTTTCTAAATCTCTCTTTTCTCACCCGCCAGGGGACTTTTGAACATGCTTTTCCTTCTCCTTGGAGTGAGGTCCCAGCCGTCTCCTCAACTCACCACTTACTCGCCACGTTTTTCTCTCCAGATGACCCTTAGCCTTAGCCTGAGGTTCAAGTCAGTGCCTCAGGATCTGTTTCGTTCTTTCAGTGCACTGCGCCCACGTGGCCCAGGCTTTATTCTTCCACACCCCAGGACATGCCTACAATGTTCCCGTTGCTGGGCTAATAGACATGTATAATTAATCGTTATCAATGCTATTATTGTTTTTTAGTTTCCACACATGTGTTAGGTGTCACATCGAGGTACTATACAATATCCTACGGAGGATTAAGGAAATATGAGATGTGGTTCCTTTCTAGGCTACTTTAAATTATAGTATTTTTGTGCATGTGTCTTCTTTTTATAAGTATAGATGAACCCTTTTTTATTAAGATTATTGGGGTGACATTGGTTAATAAGATTATGTAAGTATAGAGTATATAACATTATAATATATCATCTATATATTATCAATGCTATTATTTTTTTACATTTTTTTCAATTACAGTTTACATTTAATATTGTTCTGTGTTAGTTTCAGGTGTACAATATAGTCATTAGACAACCATACACTTTACTGGCACCGTAAATAGTTATTACAATATTATCTACTCTATTCCCTAAGCTGATCTTTACCTCCCCATGACTATTTTGTGACTACTAATCTGTACTTCTTAATCCCTCACTTTTTTCACCATCTCCCATGCCTCTCCCCTCTGGCAGCTATCAGTCTGTTCTCTTTTTCTGTTTTTAATCACTGTTTCCCCTACTACGTGTTATAAGCTTCACGAAGGCAAGAACTTTGTCTCTTTCATTCACTGTTGTATCTAGAACGATGTTTGCATCATAGAAAGTGAGCCCAATGCATATTGTTGAACGAATGAATAGCAGTGGTAATTTTAATGAAACAGCTCATGATTTTTTTGCAAACCATATATAACTTTTGATTAATGTGAGACTTTGTTATTATCTTTATGATTGTTATTAGCTAGGTAACAATAAAGCTAACTCCAGGGCAAACAACAAATATTCAGTCTTAGTCATTCAAGACTAAATAGAAAGGTAAAACATTGTTACTGTGACTTTTGTAACACAGACATTGCAGAGAGAAAAACTGACTGTGCGAACTTTAAGCCATAGAGTTTTTGTTGCTCCTATTTTGTTTTGTTGTTTTAATTACTGTTTAATTAAATAGCTCCAGGAAAAGGTGTCTTGAGGAAGAATCCTAGAAAATAGTTAATAAAGTAATATAGATGCAGAATAAGAGAAACAGTCTCCAGAACATGATGGCATGATGTCAGTGACAGGGGACACTTCCTGGCATGCTGGGCTCCCTCTGCTCCCTAGAGTCCTGCTTCCTTTTTCCCTAGTTGTTTTCTCGCTGCTTAATTTTTTAATGTCATCCCACAGTCATGGTCCTACTTACTGTTTCTCCTAGTTAAAACTAGTCATGCTTCCCTGGTGGGGTGGCTCAGTTGGTTGCAGCACCCTCCTGTGCACCAAAAGGTTGTGGGTTCGATTCCGGGTCAGGGCACACACCTAGGTTGAAGGTTTGATCCCCGGGTCTGGGCACGTATGGGAGGCACCCCGCCAATGTTTCTCTCTCTCTCTCTTCCTTCCTCTCTAAAAATCAATGAAAACATATCCTCAGGTGAGGACTTAAAAAAACTATAAAAAAACCAAAAGCTAGTCATGCTTACATTTGCTCACTGGTGTGACCCCGAGGCTCTGGCTGACTTAGTGTTGACTCTGTAATGTTTGCCTGGTCCCCAGACTCCATCACCATCGTTCTGCCCAATGCGACATCCTGGGCGTCCTTATGTTGGTGGCAGTTGTATAACCGTTAAATTATCATTATGCTGAACAGCTATGGGTTTGTTCAAAGTCAAATCATTTGTGCATCTGTGTCCTCGTGGTGGGCTCTCACCACATAGATTACTTTGTATCTTTCCATCAAATTATTTATTGCAGTTACTTTATCATTTTAACCATAACATATATTTCAAAACGTTGTCTCCCATTCTGGGCAGGTATTGGTGGGAAAGTGGCATTTCTGCAGTTCTGTTTCTATGCACGATTACTTTTGATGCCAAAGTCCGCGTTAGAATGGGGAAGCCACCCTGGTGGGAGCCAGAGGGCCTGGGTCTCGGGCATGGTCCTTCCAGCGGCAGGATGGGGAGGACTCACTCACCCCCCTGGATCTCTGGCTCTTTTGTGAACCAGGGCATAGGCTAAGTGACCAGAGGTCTCCCTTCTCTGCCCTAGTGTTCAACGGTCCTGTGTGACTGCACCTTCTCTACGGCGGTGTCTGTACAGGGCAGGACGCTCCCAGCCAAGGCCATTGGACATTTCCGTCGTCTTCTCTCTACCTTGGCTTAGAAGACTCTGAAATCTCTCTTTATAGAAACACAGTTAATTGTCCCACTTTCCCAAACTGTGGTGTAACTAGAGTTTTCAGCACAAGAGATCATATAGGCAAGTGAACTTGTGTTTTAAATTTTTTTCCATCTTAAATTTTTACATCAATATCACACACTACATGAAAAACGGTCACAGACTTCTGATTCTATACATGTTCGTATTTACATTGAGGCTAAATAAAGATGAAAAAGTAAGTAAATGCAATGAAAATGTAATGAATCAATATATTTTATTTATTTAATCCCAGTGACACTTGCATATGGCAAATTCTATGAAGGCACTTTGCAAAAACCCATGGGCTTGGGACCTTGGCTCCCCCGGCCCCAGAGGCCTCAGGGATCCTCACCCGTTGGCTTCTTGCAGCTTTGTGCTTTGCCCTCTGTCCCTCTAACGCTCTGTTCCCAAGTCCCACAGATGACAGTTGCTCTTCTGTGGAGTCCAGTCTTTCCCCGAGATCCCCAAGAGTTTGTTGATGGTGTTTGTTTTGCTTTTTGTGTGTTCGAATTTATCATTATTCCAGTCCCTGCCCCCTTTGCTTCGTGGGAGCTTGTAACATGCATGACCCTTCAGCGTTAATGGGTTTTCTACCCTCTGGAATTTTACTGTGACTTTGCGCTCGCTCTACACATGGATCTGCCAGCGCAGGCCACACCGCCACACGAGCTGACAGTCAGGGACAGACACTGGGAAGCAGAAGAGCAATGGCGTATAGCGTTAAATAGAAATCTTTTCAGAAATGCATGTGCAAGACTACAAAAGGCTTCATTGTTTTAGGAAACATCGCTCATTACTAGACTGGGGGTTCGACGCTGAATTCAGCAATATTTTGAAAAATTCAAGTTCTTTTCATTAAATTATTTGTATCCAAGTGTTAGGGGATTTTTTTTTAAGGGCCATTTCACAGCAACTTTCGTAAATTGGGTAACTGAAATTCATTATCTTCTCAGCCCTATTTCCAGACGAACTTTAATCAAAGGGAGTTTTACACTGAAGACATACAATTTCTATTTAATTAGATGGTCTAGGGCATATAGATGAGCTAATATTTCTAGAGGCATCTCTCAGGCTTTTTACAAGGGCCATTGTGTTTTACAGTGTCACAGGGAAAAAAAAAAAAAAAGAAAGTTAAATCATGACTTTTACTAGGGCTGTAGGGCAAAAGAAAAGCAATTGCCTTGCATTGTAAACAGGATTATTCAGACCCCTTCTGCCTTAAGCAAAAAGTCTAAGGGCAGCTTTTAATCAGGTGATTACATAAAAGTTCAGTGTGTTCTCAGTTTCTAGAGGATGCAAATCTAATGCACTGGGAAAGTAAATTTAGGAATAATATCTGGACTCTCAAGGAACGTTATGAAGCCAAACAACCTGCCTGATTTCAGGGCTAAAGACATTGAAGCTGTACATTTGGTTTCCTCAGTTTTTGCATGTGCGTGTTAACTATTTGCCGTTCTCTGTCTAAGGCGATCTTCATAGTGAAAGATACAGATGATACTAAATCAATATTGAATGGAGTTTGATAAATGAGGCTCTCTGCTTTCCCCCTGGTCTTTGCAGAGCCCTTCAACAGCTTCCTGGGCTTTCTTACAATGTCCTGCAGTCACTGGAGCGGGAGGGGTGCTCACAAAACCAGCAACACGCGTCAGCGTTTGAGGGGATGCTTGTTCTGCTACCTGTGTGGCTGTCTCAGGCCAGCTATTACACCGATTAGAAATCATCTTGGAATTCTGGCTTTAAAAGTTTTTAGAGTAAATGCAAAGCCCTGTTTATAAAAGGAAGGCCAGCTGAAGCTTTGTTTGAAGATTTCATTTTGATTGGGCCTCAAGCATAGTCTCTCCTACCCTTTATTCATTTTTCTTCGTATCTGACCCATAGGTATAATTTTGTGTCTGTTTGATGGGAAAGTAGGCACAGTGTCTTTGATGGCTGTTGTAAGCTCTGATATAAGGTTGAGCGGAACCGTTGTCTTAATTTTGCTACAGGCAAACCTTTTCTCTTTTAGCCTAATAGGCTTCATGTTTTGCCTTTCAAAAATAGTGGGATCTTAGCTTAAAAAAAAAAAAGGAAGGAAGAAAAAGGGCTTTTTTTCTTATTACTAATATAAAATGCAGAGGGAAATTGAATCTGCTGTATTAGCCAATACAAATTTATTGAGCACTTAGTGTGTGTCAGTAACCGTGCCACAGGAATATATACAATTCTTCCAGCTATTAACCAGCTACTCTTTTGGTTTGGGATATAGCAGTAAAATATAATAAGATAAATGGTGACTATTCTAAAACAATTTATAACTGAGAAATAGATTATCTGGAGAAAAGTGATGTGAACTTTGATAAGGACAGGTGAAGACAAATTCCACAGGGGCAGGAAGGATGCAAGAAAACACAAAGAAGAGGCACAGGGAGATTTTTCCCACAGTGAGAGGACTAGGCCCAGTTTGGGGAGCGTCTCAGATGCTGACCTGACAAGCACACCGCTGGAAATAAGTGTAACAGCTCCAGCCAGGAGCCAGGAGAACTGCGCAGCTACTATGAGGCAGTTACGAATTTGAGTCTGTTTCCACTTGATGGTGCTATTTTGTTATCCAAGACCTGCTCTCTAAAATTAATTGATTTCATTGAGGAATAAACGTTCCAAAGTTAATTTTGTTGTTTAACAAATAAAATAAAAATTAATGCAAACATGCTAGCAAACCATTAGAATACTTAAATCTATAAAAGTAATGTAACAAAAGAGATACCATTTAAGTGCAACAGATAAGATATGAAATATAGATCTAATACTATCTATTTGTTATATCCAGATTCAGTTGTTTCTAAAACAAACCTATGCCATATTCGATATCTTTGTTATAAAAATCCAGAAGCCTCAATGTTGCATTCTTTCTAGAAAAACAGAGTTTCAATAACTGTTTTAGCTGCTGGCCGTTTTGGCTACAGATTCATTCAACTTATCACCCTAACTGACAAATAATCTTTATTTTATTCTTGTTTATGTTTTTACTTTAGTTTGTCCTGTGTTTGAAATACACAGGCTCATGTTTGAAAATTTGGAAGATGCAACAGAGTATAAAGGAGCAGAATAATCATAATTATTGATTTGCTTCTCAAATATTTACCCAACTCTCTACCCAGCATTGGCAACTCAACAGCCATTCAAGGCCATGGCTGACCTCGAGGCACCCGCAGTCCAGCGAGGAGACGAGCTCGCACCCTGGCCTCGCAGAGCCGAGTAGCATGGACCCTGCAGGGGCACAGAGGGACAGGCTCACTGCGGGGAGGAAGGTTTCCCACAGAGGGCAGTGTACAAACTGGGTCTTCACAGTTCTCTCCCCCGTCCTCCCGGCCTTTGTGGTTTATAGGAAGGAGTTTTGACTAAAAGTTCAGTGAGAAAAAATATTTAATAGGAGATTGGAGGCCAGGATTTGGGGTGTGAAAAGAGACACTTGTGAAGGGGTTGGGCTTGAACAGGCAGAGGGACAGGCCCGTCATTCTCAGAGGAATAACCATTCTTCTTGATGTGGCAGAAGGCATGTAAAGAGTGTTGGAGGTAAATACTGAGTAGTGAATCTTTGAGAAAAGTGAAGAAGGGTTGAAATCATCATTGAAAGAAGTCGGGGAGTGAGCTGACCAAGGATTACTTACTATAAAGGATCAGCCTGGGAACTGATGGTCTCACTAAGATTTTAAAAGTTTGCAGTGATCCTGACCATTATTGTTTAAAAAATAATAAAAGTACGTGGTCGGCATGTAAAACCTACCAGCAATTACTGGTGTCATAGTGATATTAATCCATTGTTGGCTCTACCCAGTTAGTACACAAGTATAGGGAAACAAGAGAGTGGGACGTTTATTTCCTTGAATTATAAAATGGGATGAGAGGGGAAGAATGGACTGTCTTCCTTGTTTTTAGCAACTCTGGAATTACATGAGTTATGAAATACACTCTCTCGGGGCATTTTCTCCTTAATACAATATTTCTTCGTCTCCCCATCTCCCCAGCATGTTATTAATAAAAGTGCCCTTCGTCCTCAAGTCTGCATCTTCCCAAAACCACCCACCTGTCAAGTCTAAGCTTAAGTCTTACCTTCTGCATGAAGCATCCCCTACGTCCTCACTTATTCCTTAAAATCCCATTTCAGACAACAAGTTTCCTTCCTGCCAAAACTCAGTATGTAATTACATGTGTCAGTATCAAGATAGAAGATGGTACTGAAGTGAGTCTTGAAGTATCTGTGCAAGTGTGAGCCTTGGACACAGCCAGGGCTACTAAGTCAATCAACAGCTTTAAAAAGGAAGTGGACCCACCCAATCGTGCAATCAGTGGTTTTCATCCCCAAAAATTCTGGGGTTGATGACGAGGGGCCAAGGAGAAATAGAGGTTTTAGGAGATGAGTCCAAAGCATAGAGAAAGATGCTGCGGAGTGTTGCGTGAATTTCCAACCATTGGCACAGTGAAAATTGTAGTTGTCAATTTAGTGCATGTTTTGTTGAGTGTTGAGAGGGTTAATTATAATCGACTGTATGGGAAACACACACCACAGAAACGTTTATTATAAAGTTCATTGCACTTACAAATGCAGGAGATCGGTGCCTTCAGAGGACAAGTTAAAATATAACTTTCTCTTGGCGCTGAGTCTGTTTATGCCCTATCAGACCGAACTGAACTTTTTATGCCTGTTCACATCTCTAGGAATAATCTGTGATTTCATACAAAGCCTGGCCAGTCAGTTCTGATCTATCCATTTCCAAATGGTTGACTTTTTCCTTCATAGCTTCACTGTAATGAGGGCTACATTTTATATCTAATCTGAACATTTGGTACAACAAAGGCACTTTAACTTCCCAAATTATAAATGGCTGTAAGAAAATTTCAAGTAGCTTTGTCAGAAAAAATTAAGTGGATTTCCATCATAGCTTGTCGAAAAAGCGGAATTTAACCATTAAGGTATGTGTGTAACGTTAGAAAAGATGATTTTTGTTTTATCTTTTCAATGCAATTTCTGGGTTGTAATTTTACCACCGGTACCATAGAATCTCTTATCTTTGCATTCCTGCCTGTTTTCCCCAAATGGAGCCAATACTTCCAACTTGTCAGTCACATGTGCGAGATTGGAATAGCAAACTGCAGAAAACCACGGGGATATTTCAAATAATCACCATGGCGTATCGGGAGGATTGTTTGGGTAAATTGGCACAGCATTCACCAGTTCTGTTTATATTACCTGCCTGCTGGTTTTGTTACTGTCTTTCTTATTGTTTAATATACAGCGACGAACTCGGGCGCCTGCAGAGATGCTTGAAATCGTGCGGGCCTCCAACTACAGAAAAGCAATTTGTTTGCATTTTCTTAATTCAAATAAAAATTTATTTTCTCCTGTTTTTCAAAGGGTATGGCACAGCATGCTCAATTTCTCAAATATTTCACCCAAATAGTGTTGCGGTAGCAATGTTGGTTTTTCAAGCAAGACTGCTCAGAGATGAAGGGGAAAAAAAGCATTTTTTTCATTGGGCCGGGTCCTAAAAACACAAACAACTCCCAGGCCACCCAGGTGGGCCTGGCTTCACTCTCCCAGAAACAGCAGCATAGCCCCGTGGAGGGACCCCAGACAAGGGCCCCGAGATGCAGGTTCCCCAGTCGCATCCCAAGCCGCCCGTCACTCAGCAGCCGCCTCTCCAGCGCGGGGGCGACCCGCTGGAGTGATCGCCGCATGGGGGGAGAGTGGAAGAACTTGGTTATTTGCCATCATGTGTCTTATACAGCTTGTAGAGCCCTTACAACAACAAAAATAATCTGGTCAACAGAACAGAGTGAAATCACACAAGGAATCATACTCTAAAGAGTGCTTCTCATCTCAGAAAACGATGAATGGTATTCATAGCTACATATGAAACTTAAAACTCCAGATAAAAGCTGCATAGAGATTTCAATAAATTTATTTGTTGTACTAGCTCATGGAATATATAGATGGCTTCTTTGATATTTTACTTTTTAAAAATGTATCTATTTTTAAACATATATGTATATGCGCGCACGTGTGTGAATGTGTAAAACATATCATAGGGCCACTTTAAGCGACACAGTTCACTTTCTTGAATTTAAACCTGCTGATTTTATTTATGATGGCATTACTTAGGAGTACGTTTGAATTTTTTTTCCTTCCAGGCTTTAGAATTTTTAGTAAATAATTTAATTTTATGTAATCTAGAGATTTCTTTATGTAAATGTTACAAAATGTTTATCTGCATTAGGTAGTTCAGAAAATATTTAAGAAAAAGGAGAGGGAAATACATATTTTAAAATCTTTTCATTTTCACCAGGAAATGTACTTAGAAAGTCTATCTTCACTCGTATGTCACTAACATTATTTACAAATTCATGATTAAAATATAAAGGTTTTGAAAATGATAATGAAATTGTGTTGCAGTTCTAAAGCTCAAATCCTACCTGCATATTGAGGGAAAAAGACAGCAACGTGAGCAGTCATAAATATTCTATATATAATCTATGAATCCAATTGAGATATGTTAGATATCTCATTTCTGGGTGTAGAATTTGGGAACAAAACATGCTGCAATGTCAGCTAACAAATTCAGCAGGAGCAGGAAAGGGACCTTGGAAATCACAGCCATCACCCTTGTCATTTCTATTCCTTTCTGCCGGGATCTTTAGTCAGTGGTTCATAATTTCACTGGGATTAATTTGCCAGCATTCTGAAAACACTTATCTTATTTTCTGGAATTCAGAAAGGGATCAGCCTGCACACAATCTATTTCACTTATCTTCAGAACAGCAGCACACGATGAAAGGAGATTCATGCTGAATGAATATATTTGTCATTGTCCATGGGGCCTAGATTATATGACTATGACCCAGAGGATTTTTTTTTTTTCTGAACACAATGGGACAAACTTATACATAAATAAATCCTATGTAGTTTAAGAACAATCCTCCTTACTAATTCTCATTTTTTGTCATAATTGCTATCTTCACCTTGATCATAAGTTTTTTGCCCTATTAAAAAAATATTTTCTTGATTATGAAAGAAAAAGTGGGGATTCCTATCATCATTTGTATAATAAACCATCCAGTTATCTATCTGAATTCACTTATTTTTGAAGCCAGATTATAACTTTGTAATTTCAAGCTGCCTTGCTAACTCAGAATCTGTTTAGATGTCAAAATATACATTAGTGTGATTTTTCATATATATTAAATGTGGAACTCTCTAGTTCTCTTACCAGGTAAGATAAATATTTCTAAATGTTTCTGTCCTTCCTTCCACACAAATGAGCCTGGTTTCATTGGGTTTTCTTCATTTTCTAAATGAAAAGGAAGAGAGACATAAGAGACAGGCAGACTCAATAAACATAAATCAAAGTGTTGGACTTGGGAAGCCTTGATAGATGCAACTTCCCCAGTAGTGACAATAGAGGGGACACATTTCACTTTTAAACTTTTTTCCATTAGTTTTTTGACAGGAGTACACTAGTTCAGCTTTAATGAGATTCTAGTGTAAAAACTTCAGGGCTAAATAAAAGAAAGAAATCAAAAGGACCGAATGATTGCCATTTAGCGTGAAAGAATGAAAGTTCGAACAATCATTGTATGACATCTAGCTGTGAGAGTCACTGCAGAATGACAGGTAGAACAATTCGAAGCTACTGATCTAAAGACAGAATAACAGCTTATATGTTTGAAGGGCTCAGAAGATGAAGAAATAAAACAGACTCAGAGATAAGACATGGTTAAACCTTTTAAATTTCATGCCCAATTGTCAGTATCATTTGAATGGTGGTGTACACATTTTTTCTACCCTGAAATCATGTGATTGAGGAAATTAATCCCATAGCTTATTTTATGCTTTAGGTGTTAGATTTTTTTTTAAAGCTAAATTAGAATATCACATATAGTATGGCTGTGTAATCAAAAATATATGTTACCGGTTTGCTAGCCTTAATGGTAAGAACTCATACCTGGGTAACGTTATGTTAGTAGGAAAATTAAGCCATCTGAGTTTTGCTTCGGTTTCAAAGAAGACATTTTCACGCTTAAAAGTCATTTTAATTTTATATTTATCTTTTACTTATTTATTTTAGAAAGTAAAGAAAATTATCAATTCTTTTTCCCCTCCCAATAAGCCCTTTTATCGGCGAAAGGACGCACTCCAGTTACTGCTGGAAGCAGTAATCTGTAATTGCTGCTTTCAGTCCTAATTTGGCCTGTCCTTACTTTTTCATCTCAATCTAATCTAAACCTATTTGAGCAAATAAAATGATATTTACCTCATCCTCTGTTACAAGCTTTCAAGATTACAGGCTTCAGGAAAAATCAATACAAAATACCATCTTAGCAGCAGGTTTGTGCTCAGTAAGAATGCTAACTTTTCTTCCCCATGTTCCTGACGCTCAGCTATCCTGGAGAGAAAGCAGAACTCACACCAGTAAAAAGAGAGAAAGAGAGAAAAAAATGGGGGGTGGGGAGCCCACTTCATCAGTGCGCTCGGCGCTGGGCTAGTGACCACTCTGAGTTTCCCACGCAAAGTGGAGCGTGTGGTCAAGCTCCCAACCTTTAACTCTTGTTCCTGCCACGGCAAGTCGTGCAGAGTTCACAAAAAGGAGGTTCCTGACCTCGCAGATGATTTCTTCAGACTCAAATACCATCTTCATTTATTATTTATGTGCTTCAAGCAGTTGGGACTTGAGGTATGATCATACCTGACTGGTTGGTTTAAGGAAGTGGCCACCTCGCTGCAGGGGAATCTCAGGAGAGTAAAATCCTATTACTTTCCAAAAAGATTACTTCATTTACTTCCCAGAATAAGCTTTTGATGAAAACATTAGAATGTTGAGTTTGTAAACAACCAAGAATTCTCAGAAGTATTACCCTTTTTTTTTGATGCTTTCAATGAAAGCTTATTTTGCTTTTTTTTTTTTTTTGGTTTGTGCCCTTTTTAAACTTAGGACTTGGTGAGCACAAATAGGTTAGCTCCTATAAGCAGAGTTCTTGCTGGAATATTGAACTCTAGCGTGTCTATGTTCTTTAGTGGTTGGCCAATAAGGTAAAACTCCTACCTTTTCAAACTTCTGGTAGGATTCTGCTTGTTTTCATTCCCTTCCATTAACCTCCCTCTATTTTTGAATAGATTCCGTTTTGAAGAGTACGGAGGTAGATTAGTTTGTCTCTATAGGGCATTAAGATGCAGGATTAGAATACTTTTTTAAAGCAAGCTGTAGACAAAAATTGTTGAAAAGTGATGTCATCCCTCACTCCAATAAGAAAAGTGGAGGAAAAGACAGATGGTTTTTGCTTCCCTAAGCACTTAAACAGAAGGGTAAACACTATAGAATTCTCGGTACATTTTTGAATAAGGAACATATGCTATTTCTTTCATGATTAATTGGCATTACTTTTAAGAATATTATATTGTACAAAAAAAATAAATAAACTACTATTTAAGGAAAGCTAATAGACAGAATACTATTCATTCTCATAATACAGACAAGTTCCACTATAACAAATACCATTATATAAATGCTACTGATTCAACAATATGTGACATTAGAAAGGACATTTTTCAAGGTATTGTTTAATGAGAGCTGTTACCCTTAGTATAAAGATGATTTTAAGGCTTCCAAACGGTAGAAAGAGTGCCATTCAATTGATATTTATTAGGTTTTCAAAAAAAAGATTAAACAAACATTTTCTGGTAACACATTCTTTTATATTAAGGAAAATATGTGTTCAGTGATAACCTCAGGTTAAAGAATTTTCAGACTTAATTTGTTACATAATTAGTTTCAGAAATATTCAGTACAACAAAGTAATAATACAGCAAAGTAAAGTAGTTTTGATTATACTTTGGTTCTTGTCATAAGGCAATTTTACACCTGCATTTATGGCCTAATTACTGGATAAATACGTTAAATTTTTTTCCAGATCTCTAATATTAATTCTTATATCACCTCTGAGTAATCATATCTAAAAATTCTCATAATGTAAAATCATACCCAAAATGTTGGATAAATATACAACATATCCAGTTTAAAATTTTATAACTAAAACATGGATTATAAAAATGAAATAAGACAGAGCAAATGCAAGGCTTTTAATTTATTGTCCACAGTTATATTTATCATTGCAACAACCTTAAAAAGTATCCAGTAGAATAGAAAATATTCTATTGTGTGCTTACACACATATAATCTCTTA
This sequence comes from Miniopterus natalensis, assembly GCF_054644295.1. Classification (NCBI taxonomy): domain Eukaryota; kingdom Metazoa; phylum Chordata; class Mammalia; order Chiroptera; family Miniopteridae; genus Miniopterus; species Miniopterus natalensis. The sequence continues at coordinate 29,807,616 of NC_142096.1, forward strand.
TCTAAATATATTCAATGATCTTATATTCATATAAATCTAAAGCAAGATAGTAGTTTTTATGAATCTTTCTGAAACCTTGATCTTGTATGACAAATTTTATCTATTTTATCATTTTAAATAGCTTATAAAAATGGTTAAATCACAAGAAATTTTCTTTTGGTAAAACATTTATGCTGCTGCAAGAAATATAAAAGGATTTTTCTTATCACATGCTGCAGTTTAATGTGAAAAGCCTAAATCAAGCATTATTTTGAAGGCCATCAGCAATCACCTAGATATAAAAGGTAGCTTTATAGTTTAAAGAAAATAATGATTATTTGAATATGTTGGTTCCTCTGCATTTACTCTGTGCTGTGTTGGTGGTGGTACAGACCTTACTGAACAATTGTGGAAATCAGATGAGAATCTATTTCCTAGTTTACATTCCTTACAGGTAATGTCCTCACAGAAAAAATGATGAACTGTAATTAATGTCAGGATTATTCCATGATTCCTGAAATTATGAAGCAAATTGGAAAGTTTGAAATCATTCTTATTAGACTAGTAAAAAGGGAAATTCAAGAAATCAATGAAAGCATTTCTTTCAAATTTTAAATGATTGGTAAGAACATACCATAGTAGTACTAGAAATTATATATGAGTGTATTTATCAACATGACTTTAATACAATTGAAGTTTTAATTTTTTTGATGAAAGGAAATGATAATTTCCTTTTATGTGTGTTGATGGAAAAGCACATAAATAATATATGCACAAATATGTGCACACATGTGGCTATAGACACATTGCCCTTCGTCAGAGTTCAGTGGGATGTGTCCCGTGTTTGGCCATAGCAGTTGTGAATTCTCCAGTGTTTGTTGGTTACATGAATACCAACATTATTTAACAGACGTTGACACTTAAAGTTAGGTGGTGGCTTTTCATATAATATTATCTATTTGGGGGCCGTTGTAAATTTAAGCTGAGAATTTTTATTGTATTGGACATTAAACTTTTGATGTCCATTTTGAATTTAATTTTTGTCTCTAACAGTATTTCTAAGAACTAAATGCATTTCTGAGTATTATTTTTTTTTAGTAAGAAAATATTTCTTTAGGAGTTTTCTTTTATTGAGTTAACCACCACAACAGTTTTAGGACTGTTTTTTTACATAACTTTCATGGCTTTGAATATCTTACTAAATTTAGAATAATTCCTTAATATCCATTCTATATTCACATTATGCTGATTGTCTCAAACGTTTGTTTCTTATAATGGGTTCGTTCAAATAAGTATCCAACATCCACTTAGCTCACGTATTTTTTCCCAGTTTTATCAAGACAGTTAACATACAGCACTGTGTAAGTTTAAGGTGTGCTAGCTGGCATATTTCTAAAGTATTTCTATAACTCTCATTTTATTTTTCTCGTTTTATTTCTTCTTTTTGGCCTTTTTTTTTTTGGTAAAAACAGAGTCACTTGAAGAATATTCAATTGTTTCTTTTGGTATTGCTTAAAGTGTTCTTTTATTCTCAGTATTTGAATGCATTAGATTAAGGTTTAATTATTTTAGGCAAGAATGATTCATAGGTTGCTTGGCATCCTTCCTGCTGCATCCCACGAGGCATATAGTATTAGTTCATCTCATTTTGTGTCCGTGAGCTATTAGCACAGTAACACTGGTAGAGAAAAGAAAGCCACAGGTCTCAGTGGTGTCCAGGAGTGTTTACTCTGGGGGATCTGAGAGTCAGCTGCGCTTCAGCCCATCTGCACCCCAGGACAGTGGTTATCTATCAAGGCCTGATGACTGAGGGAGCCCTGCTGCAAATGTCTCTCCTTCCCCTTGGAACATCAGCCTTACTTCTCACGGCATGGAAAGGGCATGGAGGGATAAGGGAAAACCCATTAAGTTTCTTAAAGCTTAGGCTTGAACCTGGCACAGTATTTCTACAAATGTGCAATTGGCCAAAGCAAATCAAATGGCCAAGCCAAGTTAAACTTGGCAATAAAAATGGATATAAAAAGGGCTGAAGAATTGGGACCATTCATTCAAGCCACCACACACTTTGAGTGATGCTAAGATGAATCACTCAGTTCATGTAGTATTATGCTTATTTCTCTAATAAAAATTTGCCCATAAGTTTTTTACAACGTGGTTTAGCACCTATGGATAATTGTTATCTAGGTGCATATATTTTATTTTTCAGGGGTGGTGCAACGCTTAATTTCTATTTTACCATTCCTTCTGCATTTAGCAGCTAGAATTCTTGTATAAAAAGAACTTTCTTTCATTGTTATGGATTGAAAATTTTATCCCTCCAAAACTCATATGCTAAAGCCCTAATGCCCAATGTGAGGAATTTGGAGATGAAGCCTTTGGGAGGTAATTGGGGTTAGATGAGGTCATGAGAGTGGGGCCCCGTGATGGGATTAGTGCCCTTTTAAGTAGAGACTAGAGCTTGTTCTCTTTCTCTTTGCACTGAGGAAAGACCGTGTATGGACACAGAGAGAAGGCCACCTTCTGCCAGCCAGGAAGAGAGTTCTCACCAGAAGCCACACAGCCAGCAATTTTATCTTGAAATTCCTAACCTCCAGAAGAGAGAGATAAATTTCTGCTGGTAAAGCCACCCCATCTAGAATATTAGCAGATTAATATATTCATAAACTATTTTATCATCCTAAAATATACTGCATAAAAGAAAAGCAAGATAAATGCTTGATAATATCCTTTTATTTATTAATTTCCTGAATAATATTTTTAATCCTGAGCCATATTTTTAATCTAGTATTTTTAAGTTCTAATTACATTAAGTATACATATTTAAGGTATTTCAATCCATTTTGCTCATTTTTTTTTTTTTAAACTGAAATTTTTGCAGGTTAGACCATTTAAACGCATTTCTTTTGCCACAAACCCATCAATGCTTGGTACCTTTTTTCTTTTAGGAAAAGCAAGATATCGCAATCTTATCTTTATACATTTTCTACCCAATACATGGAATTAGCCATTTGCCAAGCATCTCTGGTTCCTTTCCACGGGAAATGGTATTTAGAGACTATAATCTGAGTATTAGAGATAGGAAATACCTTTCTAAGAGGAAAAAAATCACAAGTTATTACCAGTAAGAAATCTTAGAAAGATTTTCTTTGATTTGTAAGCAAATAACATTTTCATTTGCATATAAAGATGATGCTACTACTGTCATTAATCTGACATGAAAGCATGTTTAACTTTTGAGTGGTTTATTGAGACGCCCCTGCTGGAGTGTGTGTGTGACTGTGTGTGTGTCTAATGCTGCCTAATTTAGATTACTGATCTGGACTATGCTTGAAATCTATGGCCATGGAGTCAAAAGAGTCTGGTGGTCCATGCAGTAACGATAGTCACGGCATAAACATCATTAAATTATAGCACTTTTAATTTGAAAATCACTTGAGAAAACATATGGTTTAATTATCAAATTTAAAAATTCAGAAAAAAGGAGGAAGGGCACAAGGGAAGTTTTTAGAGTAACACAAATGTTCTATATGTTTATTGTGGTGGTGGTTATAGGGGTGTGTGCTTTTATGACCACATTAAGTACATATAAAATGGGTTAGTACTATTGTATGCAAATTATATTTCAAATATAGTAATTTCAAAAAATCCTTTGGAGATCGCAGTCAAAATTTGTATGCCAAACATTGCCCTTTCTGATACAGTCGATTCCGGACAGGGCTCCCCAAGTGAAGCTGTTGAGAACTAGTTACCTCATTTTAAGATGAAATAGGGGAAAGAGAGAAATTGGATGGTTATAGCCATAAAGACAAAAGTTAACCCTGGTTGCTGTGGCTCAGCGGTTAGAACGTCAGCCCAGGCACCAAAGGGTTGCGGGTTCAAATTCCGGTCAAAGGCACATACCTGGGTTGCAGGTAGGTCACTGGCTCTAGTCAGGGTGCACTCTTTGGGAAGGCAACCAATTGATGTGTCTCTCTCACATCAATGTTTCTCTCTCTCTTCCCCCCTTCCACTCTCTCTGAAATATCAGTGGGAAAAAATTGTTTTAAAAGTCTGTAGACTCCAGTTGAGTATTTTTCCTACAGTAACAACAAATTGAACTCACTGCCCTCTAAGCCTGTAACTGAAGTCACTTTTGAGCCTTATAATAATAAAATTGGTCAAAAACTAGTGGTGAAAAACAAGTCAGTCTGGAACTATTATCCAAGTTATTTTTTAAGTCTATTTTTAATTTATTTTTACACCTATTTTTGTAGGAATCCATGACTAATTATATTTTTAAACACATTCTCCTTTCTATGTAGTTGTAAAGAGTTCCAAATATCAAAAATATTTTAATGCTTTTGGAAACATTATGCTGGCTTTTTCTGGAGAGAAAATACTTTCAAAGGCTATTTTTAGAATACTTTGCCTGAAGCAGATGGATTTAGATAAGACTGTTAAATAGAGAGGAGATGTGATATATGAAATGGCTGTGTGAGTAACGAATCAGTTTGAGAGAACCGTGAAATAATGACTGTATAAACAGCATCACTGTGTTTGATATTTGTACAATTGTGATTTAAAAATAAAGATATTGCCCAGCCAGCATGGCTAAGTGGCTGAGCATCTATCCATGAACCAAGAGGTCACGGTTCAATTCCTGGTTGGCGCACATTCCCGGGTTTTGGGCTTGGTCCCCTGTAGGGGGGGTGTAAGAGGCATCTGATCAATGACTCTCTCATCATTGATGTTTCTCTCTCTCTCTCTCCCTCTCTGTCTCTCTAAATCAGTGAAAACATATTTAAAAATAATAATTATAAGGACATTGAGACATCTAAGAAAATCTGAATTCCATGACAGTGGAACTAATCAGATGGTGGACTATTTTAAATTAATTTAACTGCTATTGACATTTAACATTGTTAAATTATGAACAAGTGAATTACCTCAACAGAGTGCAAAAGGCTTGTTCAAACCTTGGTCCCTATTGTTAAAATCTTTACATAGTGAGGATCAGGTGCCTTCAATTCACCTTGGCACCCACTAGATGGCACTCTGGCACTCAGGGGAGCATAAACCAGCCAACTGCTCTCCTTGGTTTGGGGAATTCTAAAATGTCAACCACCCTCCTAAACAAATTACACTTTTTTCCCCCTTTGACAAAATATATCCATGGAAGTGACTAATGATTTCAAGTTCTTTTCAATCCACTCTCCAAAGTTCTTTTCGATTTTCCCTTATGGTACTTACTGAACATACTTTCATGCTGGTACTTAGCTTTAATTGGAGGTAAATTCTGGCCACATTCTTAAATATTAAGTAGTTTCCACTCTGTTAAAGTCTCTCAAATAGAATATGGCTTCTGTCAAACTTGTTCCACCATAGTTAGTTCTCAATAATATCAACAACAGAAAAAAATATTCATAGCACATTTGTAGGGACAATGGTAACTCTACTCATGCCCAAATCTAAGAGAAGCACCTGATTTTCTAGCCCACTCCTGTAAATCTTTTCTGAAATTCTCTCAGTAAAATATTTCTGATGGAAAATAATCTATTTTTCTTTATTTTATTACTATGAGCATTAATCTCTCTGAATTTTATGATTCCAAAGTCTGTTGAAAGGAAAATACATTGTCTTAATAGCCTATTACATCAAGATAACTACACTTTTCACTTAATTAAATAGCAATTTAAATGTTACCATCTGTACTCATTAAAGGTATAATGTTAAAGGAATCTTGTATCTTTGTCCCTTCTTCAAATCTTTTACAAATTCAGTTACGTAAGTCAAAATATGGGAACTTAAGCCCTGGCCTGATAGCTCAATTGGTTAGAACTGCCACCCAATGCACTGAGGCAGCAGGTTCGATGCCCAGTCAGGGCACATACAAGAATCAACCAATGAATGCATAAGTAAGTGGAACGACAAATCTCTCTCTCTCTCTCTCAAATCAATAAATAAAATTATATATACACACACACATATATATATGTGTATATATATATATATATATATGTGTGTGTGTGTGTATATATATATAAACTTCTGTTACCTCCTTAAACCCATGACGTCTCTGTTCACCTCTCAGGGGAAGTGGAACATGGATTAGCCTGGTGTGAGTAACCTGTGCTTTGTACAGCCTTTTTATATTATATCTGAATTCACCTTTTAAATATAGAAAGAATAATTTATTTAACACAATATGGTTAAAATAAACAAAATCTACCAAAGCTAAGATATAAAGTGCTTTTTAGTTAATAAAAACAACCTCTTGACCCAGCAACCTCTCTCCTGAGTAACTACCTGAAAAACTTGAACACGTGTTCGCAAAGATACATGCAGCCCTATGGTCACTGCAGCATCATTCGTGGTGGCCAAGACCTGGAGACAACCGAGGTGTCCTTCAGTAGAGGGCTGGATAAAGAAGGTGCGGACACGTACACCATGGAACACTACTCAGCCATAGAAAGGGTGAAACACTGCCATTTGTGACAACATGGAAGGCCCTTGAGAATATGCTACGTGAAATCAGTCAGTCAGAAAAAGCCGAGAACTATATGATTTCACGCATATATGGGATATAAAAACTGAAACTCGTGAACACAAACTGCAGGGTGGTGGTTGCCAGAGGGAAGGGGCTGGGGGGTGGGAGGTGAGGGGGGTCTTAGCACATGGTGGCAGAAGAAGATATGACTTTGGGTGGTGGGCACACAGAGCAATGTACAGATCTTGTGACATAGAAACCCACACCTGAAACCTATATGTTCATAGTAACCACTGTCACCCCAATAAATTTAATGAAATGTTTAAAAACAAACAGTTTATTTGGTAATAAGAACTTCTTACTCTGTTTCTCAAAAACAAAACATAGGCAAAGACAGAAAATACCATTTGCTCCGCAGTGCCTCTCATGAGTGGGTTAACAGGAAAACCATTTCCACAGAACAACCGTTCAGACTGTGCATGCTGCAGAGGACCAGGTGCTCAGTGTTCCAAAACTAGGCTTTTGCAATTCTATGCAAAACAGCCCAAAAGTATTCCAAGTAAACGTTTCTTGGAACAAATGAACTGACAACTTTTTTACTTAGCAAATTATTCAAATCAAATTTCTGATTTGGTATATAAGCATTACTTCAACAGTATTTTAATAATGTCACGATTGCATTATAATTGAAAAACATGAGCAATATGGCTTTGTTCTGGATTCTTGGGATGACAGAGCAGGACTTTTGGGGGGATTGGGATAATTACATATCTCAATAGATTATCTCTACATTTACTGCATTGGAGAAAACTCTTTACGCTAACTTGGTGACTTATTTATTTTAACTTGGTGACTTTAGATGTGCCCTTCTCTCTACCTTCTTTTAACAATAATCTATCTTTGAATTTTCTTCAGGGAAAGTATTCAGTGAATTCAGAATTTTACTTTGGTTTTGTTTTGGGCTTTGTTTTATTACTTTTCAATAGAGAAGATTCTGAAAGTAACTCTGTGAAACGCTGTAGCTGAAGCAGCCTGGATGAATCACCGAGGCCTCACTGGGGGGCTTCATAAGAAGGTAGACAGACAGGACAAAAGGGGACAGGCTTGGGCCCGGGCAGCAGGAAGGTGCTGGGCGCTTTCACAGGGCAGAGCTGGGCGAGTGGGAGCCATCTTTCCTTTTTTCAATAATCATTATGCCTCCCCTATTTAAAAAAAATAAAAAGAAAATCTGTTTTAAAAAAGTAGTGTTGATAAGAGAAGGACAGAGACAGAAAAGGGAAACAACACAACCAATTCTCTCTCTCTCTCTCTCTCTCTCTCTCTCGGCCTTTCACAATTGTGTAGTGAATTCTTTTCTGTGTACCTAGACTGGAGAAAACAAGTTTGGGAATGAGTTAAGGATATTTTATGTTTCACAGCAGTGGATTAATAAAAACCTTAGTCACTGAATATATGAATGTACATAAATAAATTCTTTTATAGGGCAAAATTACTGGCTGTCTTATCAGATGTTCAACTGATGTAAAAGAAATAGAGTTTTAGAAACAGCTTTAAAATGTTTAGAATATTTTCCTTTATGTTCTCTAGAAAATTTGTATGTATATATTTTTATATTATCTACTGCGGAATTAGGAAAAAAATATAACAGCCTTTTAGATTTTTCATTCTGCTCTTCAACCAGAAAGTTATTTTTTTAACAATGTAATTTTCAGGAGATTATTGAGTACATTCCATATGCAACCCTTGATTTTTAAATAACTATGCTTCATGTTTAAAAAAGAAAGAAAGAACTATACAATGCAATATTGTGTGCACTAAAAAATACACTTATTTAAATAGAGTCAATATCAGGTTCTGACATAGAATTTTGTTTTCTTTATGGGAGGAAAATGAATTTTTCCCTTTAATAGACTGTATCCCAAGATGATTTCAAAGTATTTTCACTTAGAAAAGCTAGCGGCTATTACACATAAATTTTCAAAGCTGGCCAAAGCTTTGGAAAAATGATGAAAATTACTATTGCACGACCTTCAGGTTTTCTTTGTTTCACAAAGGGCTAAGATAGCATTTTTGTCATTTTTCTTTCAGCTCTGGTCTTTCATCATAAATATCAAAGCATGCAATTATGCCTCCTCCTACCCTACCGTATTCTGCCTGTTTTTCTGTTTATGGTGATGCTGTTTTCTCTCTTTTTCACAATAATTTATTTTGTTTATTGAAACCTTAAAAGCAATCTCATAATTTCTTGAATAAAAGAAATTGTGAACATAATGAACATCAGACTCAAAAAATATTTTTAAAACAATAATGACATTTGTATGAAAGGCAACATCAGACACAGAGAACATTCTCTACCTGGCTGTCTCATGCACTGCATTAATAGTAGGATGATTGGACCGGTAGGTGGGATTTTATTATTAATGTTATTACGAGAAGTATGCTTGTCTAACCCCATGCAGTCTTGAATTTTTCTATTTTCACTTTACTTCTCATAGTAAACCTGCCTTCTAATGAGTCTTATTATTCTATCTCAATATATCACAAATATTTGCCCCTACACCTATGGTTCCCAAATGCTTATTTATTATATTTATCTTAATTGAGAACTATGCCAAAGAGGTCAATGTGATAAATTAGCAATAATTTTCTATTTAATTCCAGAAACTGTAAATTAAAATAGCATGCAAGATAGATTAAGGCAACAGACATAGTAATAGTTTTGCACATAGTATGTCCTCTCTCTAAGAATTAGATAAAATCCTGAACAGTTATAAATTAGATGACTACATATATTGGAATTTATTTCCACATTTGCTCCCATTATTATCTCAGAGATTACCTTTCTAAAAAAGATAAGTTGTCCCTCAGTATAGTAGAAATTAGACTTAAGCATTTGATTATTGACTGAAAGGAGAGAAAAGAGTATATAGCTGGGCTCTGCCTCTAGACAGACCTGAATTGAGTCCTCATTTCTTTTCTTATAAATGGACATCTTTTGCCAAGTTACTTAACCTTTGTAGGCTTCAGTTTCCCAGCTATAAAATGGACACAATAACAATAACAATAACAAGCTCATAAAGACATTGGGAAGATTGAGAAAATTCATCAAAGAATTTAGCCCAGCGCAAAGCAAATAATGAGTTCAATTCGTTACTAATATTAGTTACTGTCATCTTGTTGATCTTGTCGGTTTACTGTACTCAGTTTATGCGTGTGAGAAATTTTGATGTATAATTAGGTAAAATCGGTGCATTTTATGACCGAGACCATTCTACCTCAGTAAGGCAGCTGGCTTTAGAAAGCTGAGCTGAGCCCAGAGAGCAGGCTGCTGCTGTGACCTAAGGTAGGGAGGTCCTGCAGACAAAGGTGGGGCAGCTGAAGTCAGGGGGGTCAAGCGACACGTGCCCCGAACCTGACATAGCGAGGCGTCGGGAAAAGCAGCGGGAAGGGAAGCTGGGTGAAGACAGACCCACGCAAACGCTGGAGCGAGGGGGCATCAGGTGCGCGCTGGGTCTGCGGCCAGCTGGACGGGGGGCATCGGGTGCGCGCTGGGTCTGCGGCCAGCTGGACGGGGCGCATCAGGTGTATGCTGCTGGGCCTGTGGCCAGCTGGATGGGGGAGCATCAGGTGCGTGCTGCTGGGCCTGTGGCCAGCTGGACGGGGGGCATCGGGTGCGTGCTGCTGGGCCTGTGGCCAGCTGGACGGGGGGCATCGGGTGCGCGCTGGGTCTGCGGCCAGCTGGACGGGGCGCATCAGGTGTATGCTGCTGGGCCTGTGGCCAGCTGGACGGGGGGCATCAGGTGTATGCTGCTGGGCCTGTGGCCAGCTGGATGGGGGGCATCGGGTGCGCGCTGGGTCTGCGGCCAGCTGGACGGGGGGCATCGGGTGCGCGCTGGGTCTGCGGCCAGCTGGACGGGGGCATCGGGTGCGCGCTGGGTCTGCAGCCAGCTGGACGGGGGCATCAGGTGCGCGCTGGGTCTGCGGCCAGCTGGACGGAACAGGCCGGTGAGGTTTTCCCACCGGGGCGGTGCGCGTCTGCTGTCACTGAGTTAGAGCATTTCAAGGCTAATCCGTGTTGCACGAGATGGCCTCAGACATCACTTGTGTGGGGAGGACACGAGGCTGGGACCTGGGCTACATCCTAGCTCACCATCCCCTTTACCATCAGTGTCTGTTCCAACAAGCCCGTCACCTCTCTGGTCCTGCTTCTTTGTAAACGGATGAGGCAGGTCAAGGGGAAGAGAGGAGAGGGAGCCTCGGTCAATAAAAGGCGCTGCCTGGGTGGCAGTGGAGGGGTCCGTGGCAGCGTTTCGGAAGAGTGAAGAGCCTGAGACACCTGCGTGTCCGCCACTGAAGGAATATTAGAACAGAGGACCTGACACCCATGCTGTTTATGTTAGGCAGGCATTGAAAGCACCCCGTCATATCTGCAGTTCCCAAGCGAAATGCTTCTATTGAAAGTAAAGCCAGATGTAAGAGACTGTGTTTACAAATAGTCCATTTTCATTTATTTTTATTTATTTATTATTTTTTTAATTTTTGGAAGGAGACTTTTTAAAAAAATATATCTTTATTGATTTCAGAGGGAGGAAAGGAGAGGGAGAGAGAGAGAGAAATATCAATGATGAGAGAGTCATTGATTAAGCCCACAACCCAGGCATGTGCCCTGACCCCCTATCTCCTGGATCCTAGGTCGACGCTCAACCTCTGAGCCACACCCGGCCGGGCCATTTTTGTTTATTTTTAAAAAGAAGTTTTGGAAGGCTAAGTAGCAAAATATTCATAGTATCTAAGCTTGGAGATTGGAAAAGGAAGAAAAGAGAAAACTGTCACCCCTTAGTAAATTATTTGGATGGACATTGACATTATTTATATCTACATCTGTATTCATACAGCAAGCTTTGGAAAAGCTGGCATTTCATGTAAATGTCACAACTTCTAAATATTACTAATTAAACAAATCATGATTAAATATTATAAATTACCAAGTATATGCACGAAGATTAACATGATTGGGAATGCCCAGTGCTGAAGAATATAAACCTATTTAGAGGTCAGCCTACCAATATGTGTCAAATTTTTTTAAAAGCACGTTATTTTATTTAGGTGTTTAGCTTATGGAGCTTTATCCCATGGAAATAAATCCTACAGAGAACTGTACATATAATAATTGATTGCAACACTTTTCCTATTATGGAGAAAATCTACATTTTGTTCAGTAGGAGATTATGTATGAATTGTATATGTTGCATAAAACTGAATACTTTGTAGTAATTAAAAATAGTATGGCAATTCTCTATGCATTAATACAGAAACATGTCCATGATCATTTTTGGTGTGAAAAAATATGGTTCCAAAATAAAATTTAAGGTATAACAACATTTGTCATTGTGCTTTGGATGGAAAATTTATATGAATGGCCAGACTGTTTGATTAGGCCTGACACATGAAAATACCAGGGGTGGGAGGGTAGAGAGTTAACATTCTATTGTTCGTAGGTTGTGTTTTTAAAAATTACATTTATATGACTTTAGAATTTCAAAGCAATAAGTCCATTTAGGAGAAAAGAAAAATGAAGTAATGTGTTTTCTTCTTTGAAACATGTAGGACAATAGAGGAAGAACATTAGCGTCCCCCCACACCCCCAGGTATCTTCACCTTCATGCCCTTCTGAGTAGGGTGATGAAATCACAAGGGCTCTGCTTCCTCCTGCCCCCAAGGTGACACATCCCTTTACCAGGGACCCAGCTTGTGAATCACTGAGTAGCCATCCAGGTTATCAGATGGACGATTGGGTATCACAGGGCTTGTGTTCAAGTCATTCTTATTTTACTTAATAAAGGCCCCAAAGCTCAAGGGTAGTGATGCCGACAATTCAGATATGTCAAAGAGAAGCCATAAAGTGCTTCTTTAAAGTGAAAAGATGAAAGTTTTTGGCTTCATGAGGAAAGGAAAAAATCTTATTTTTCCTTTCCTTAGCTGAGGTTGCTAAGATCTGTAGTAGAAATGAATCTTCTATCTGTGAAATTGTGAAGAAATGTATGATAGTTTTGATCAGTCGAAAGGTCAGTAGTAGCCAAATGCCAGCTTCTCCACGATGCCTATGTCATTACCTCACTTCATCTCATCACGTAGGCATTTGTTTCATCATCTCACCTCATCACAAGAAGAGCAAGGGTGAGTATAGTATCATAAGGTATTTTCACCGGAAACTACATTCGCATAATTTTTATTACAGATTATTCTAATTGTTTTATTTCATTATTAGCTATTGCTGTTTATCTCTTACTGTGACTAAGTTATAAATTGAACTTTATCATAGGTATGTATGTATAGGCAAATATACATAGTATATATAGGGTTCGGTATGATAGAGGTTTCAGGCATCCAAAGGGGTCTTGGAACATATTCCCCCAGATAAGGGGGCTGCTGTAGCCATCCGAGGAAAATCATCGATTGTAGGTGGCACTGTGACAGGTGGGATGAGAGAAGACAGACATGGAAAACCCAGGGAATCAATCCCCAGGGCAGGGAAAGCCAATCTCAAAACAGAATAAAATCAGAGTTTAGTGAGGCAAGGATTAACCCACAGATTTATGAGTATAGAAGTAATTTCAAAACCAAGACCCAGACAACAAGGGGAATGGCAGGTGGGTCATAAGGTCATCAAACAAAAGTAAAAGTTAGGCTCCTGATAAGTGGGGCTTCTCTCCATTCAGGGTAAGGGAGACTGGGGGAGGGGGGGAAGATCCAAATATAAGGTAAATTGGTCAAGAACAGGGCATCTAGTTGTCAGCAACAGAGAAACTGACAAGCTCTACTGCAACCAAAGCAAGGAGATATTATTCTGGGACAGGAAATTTAGAGGCTGAAGACACAAGAGAGACAGAGAACAATGACAAATTTACTTGAAAGAAAATTAAGTTTCCAAGAGCAAAATAGGCCTACCATTAATCTGACTCTGTAATAAATGTCTTTTTTAGTGTACTTTTTAATACCTTTAAATGAGTGTCCATGGTTGACTTCAACTTTTGAAAAAATGGTTAACCAGTCAGAAATATTAAAACATAGAACTGTATCCCTAATATTGTATAATTATATTAAATTATAATTTTATGTGTAATTTAATATTTATTACAATATTGCATGATTAAAGCCTCCCAAAATTTAGTTTAAAAAACAACAACCCATACTAGAGAATAGCTAGACATCATGACTAAAATACAGGCAAGAAATATTTTTAAATGCCTTTCAGAGGGCACAAAAACACAAGGAAATCCTTCAGCCCAGAAAAGCACCTCAAGGTAAAAAGCAAATTGCAAGTCAGTGTTGAAGCAACTGTCCTTCTGTGGAAGTTCACCAGGCCCAGGGCAAAGTCTTGGTTTTCTAGGATGTAAAATTTAGGACTCACACATGGTGGAAAGTTAGAACCATGACTTTGTTCATACATCAGAATCCTCAGAGAACCATTCTTTAGTTAGAGTGAGCTAGGAAAAAATATCTTGTGCTGGCCAGTGAAGCCAATAGGAAAACACAGTTCTCTTAACCTTAGCTCTGGCTAGGAAAAAAAACAACAACGATCCTGCCCCTCTCTGCCTCCCACTCTTCCCACAGAACCCCCTGAGGATTTCTAAAATCCCTTTCTTCACACAGGTTTGGGATTTCAATGGCATTACCCACATGCAGGTGTATGTGTACCTTGTATATTTTGGGTATTAATCCTAATCCTTTATTGGATATGTGGTCTGCAAATATTTTCTCCCATTTCACAGATGGCCTTTCATTTTGTTAGTGGTTTTCTTTGCTGTTCAGAAACTTTTGAGTCTGAAGTAGTCCCACTTGTTTATTTTTGCCTTTGCTGCCTTTTCTTTGGTGTTAAATCCAAGAAATCCTTTTTCAAGTCTAGTGTCAAGGAGTTTTTTTCCCTATGTTTTCTTCTAGAAGATTTATGGTTGTCTGTCTTATATTAAAATCTCTTTTTTTCCATTTACATTGGATTTTCGTGTATGATGTAAGATAGTGCTTTAGGTTTCAAGTTTGAGTGTTTTTGTGTATTATTCAAGATACGAGTCTAGTTCCATTATTTTTCATGTGGACATCGTATTTTCCCTACACCATTTTTGAAGAGACTATTCTTTCTCCCTTACCTCCTTTATCCAATATTAACTAACCAGATATGGCTTGGTTTCTGGGCTCTCTATTCTGTTCCATTCATCTATGTGTCTATTTTTATGCCAATATCATACATTTTTAATTACTATAGCTTTTTAATATAGTTTGGAATCAGGAGGTATGATGCCTACAGCTTTGTTATTTCTCAAAATTGCTTTGGACACTTGGGGACCTTTGTGGTTCCATATGAATTTTAAAATTATTTGTTTTATTTCTGTGAATAATTTCACTGGGATTTTTATAGGGAGTACATCGAATCTGTATATCAGTTTGGGTAGTGTGTACATAAATATTCTTTTCCATTTATTTGTCTTCTTTAATTACTTTTGTCAGTTTTATAATTTTCAGTGTACAGGTCTTTGACCTTCATAATTGAATTTATTTCTAAGTATTTTATTATTTTTGCTGTTATTATAAATGGGGTTGTTTCCTTAATTTCTCTTTCTGATAGTTTATTTTTGTGTACAGAAACACCACTGTCTTTTGAACATTGATTTTTTTTTCTACAACTTCACTGTATTCATTTATTAGTTTTAACAGATTTTTTAATGGATTCTTTAGGATTTTCTATATAACAACATGTCATCTGCAAATAGAGACAGTTTTATTTCTTCTCCTCTAATTATGATACCTTTTATTTATTTTTCTTGCCTAATTGCTCTGGCTAGGACTCATGATACTATATTGAATAAAAGTAGAAAGAATGGGCATTCTTGTTGTGCTCTTGATCTTAAAGACTTTCAGCTTTTCACTATTAAGTATGATGTTAACTGTGGGCTTGTCACATATGAACTTTATTACTTTGAGATACATTCCTTGTATAACCAATTTGTTAAGAGTTTGTATCATGAAAAGATACCAAGTTTTGTCAAATGCTTTTTCTGCATTAATTGAGATGATCATGTGATGTTTTGTTCTTTTGCTAATGTGGTATGCCATATTTATAGATTTGTATATAATGAACCATCCTTGCATCCTTTGAATAAATCCTACTTGATCATGGTTTATGATCCTTTTAATGTACTGTTGAATTTAGTTTGCTAATATTATATTGAGGATTCAGTTCTTATACTTTAAGTAGTTCAGTTTATTGTATATTAATTTACTTCAATAAAGGTCTTTGAGAAAATAAAAAGATCTACCTTCTTACTAGCTTTAGTTTTTTTCTGAATTTAAAATAGGCTCAATTATATTGCCTTACTTCATAATTTCACAAATATGATTAAAGGAAAAATACATGAGAAGCGTCTGGCACTTTTTTGAGTGGTCAATAGATATTTTCTTTTGTGTTAAAGTATTTTGACATTTCTATTGCATTGATTTTTCTCCTTATTTGTACACTATTACTCCAAGAATTTTAAATGTATTACAGTTTTATAAATTCAAAATATACAGGGTATCCCCAAAAATGTATACACACTTTGAATAACTATTCATTCCAATGGGTTACATGTGAAAAGAAAGAAACATCAATTAAGCTATCAGCTGTTAAATGTGTATACATTTTTGGGGGATACCCTATATTCCTTAGGTGTCCTCTATTACTGTTGATTTCAAAAATGTATTTTCTACTTTTACTTCGTAAGTTTTTCTTTACTATCACAAAAAGGATAACTTTGTCTTTTTCATTAGTGGCTATTTTTATTGAATTGCATTACCGTTTAAATTATTTTGAAGAATAAATATTATTATAAATGTATTTTTTATAATTATCATTCTAGATATTTTTAACCAAAAAAATTTTAATAAAGTTATAGAATGGTTATTTGTTGATATGATGCTGAACAGCTGGTTTAACTTAATTTTTAACATTTAAATCTGTTATTCAAAATTACTATATGAGGTGGGATTTAGTAAAGGGATTAGATATGTGCAGCAGAATCACCTTTTTGAATTTAAACTTGCTTCTGTTATTGTTTGTCATTCAATAGATCCTGCCACTGTAGCTCGCTTTGGAAACATTCTGTGCTGGATGAAAAGCACCACTGCATTTAGTTACTATAAAATCATTTTTCCCCCAGATTCACACTGAAGTCAAACAAAAGACCAAGCATAGATCATGGGAAGTCTCTCCTCCAAAACTTAACATATTCTGCTGATCTTTGTATCGTAGTCCATGGCTAGGAGTTAACACATCAAAAAGAGTTCTTAATGAAGACCAGCTGGTATCTCAGTATAAAATTACAACAAAGCTGAGATTTTCAATGTGTTCCTGTAAGAAAATGATCAGACTATGTGGACTCAGCTTATTATGGTACCTGCTGTGGCTATGACTGAAGTGAAGAGGCTGATAGATGAGCTTTGCCTATTCGGGTCTTAAGGGCCTTGAAGTCACTTAGATGGATGACTGCTTAACAAGAGCAACGCAACGTTTTTGTATAGGACCAGAAATCTAGCTTGGCGCCAATAGACTGCGATGCTTGCCCAAACTCAATATTCAGATCATGACTATTTAATTTATCTGTCAATGACTTGCTTCTGATTTGCATTATATCTATTGGCATTTACATGCAGAGAGTACAGCACAGTAGTTTTATATTCAAGATAATATAGAGGGAGTGTTTGGAAACTTTAAAAAATGTTATTTTTTCTAATCCTATGTTATTTTATTGAGACATTTATATTTTAATTAATGCAGCTAGAAATTAGATATGGTGACATAGGAAACGAAACTCATAAATATTCATTTCAACAACCTGGCAGTCTCAAGGTGGTTTAAATTAAGATATGAGATTCAAGCGTTAAACCAGAACATAAAACAAAAAAAGTTAAAAAAGGGAGAGAGATTATTGCAAACAGGTCTGATATTATACAGAGAAATAAATTTTAAAATTTATCCTTGACTGGATAGCACAGTTGGTTAGAGCATCATCCAGATACGCCAAAATTGTGGGTTCAATTGCCAGTCAGGACACATACAAGAATCAGCCAATGAATGCATTAATAAGCGGAACAATAAATCAATGTTTCTCTCTCTCTTTTCCTCTTTCTCTCTCTCTCAAATCAATTTTTTTAAAAAGAATCTTTTTAAAAATGTATTTAATAGATAAATCCTGTTTGTAATTAAACAGAATATAAGGCCATATTCCTATAAACTTTTGGAAGAGTATGCTTCTTCTAAGTGATCATAGAACAATGTTAAATCATGCATTTATCATATCAAATAATGTTTGCCAATGGCTTGAATATATAAGATCGTGTTTAGTTTCATTTTATTTTAATAACCTGTGTTTAAGTTAAGTTATTATTAATTTGCTTTCTACTGATACCATAGACATGTGTAAACATCTGAGAAAACTGAGAACTGGCATACAAAATGATGGTTAGGATAATAAATTGTGATAAACATAATGTATTAGTCTGCTCAGGCTGCCACAACAAAATACCACAGACTGGGTGGCTCAAATCAGAAATTTTTTTGTCACAGTTCTGGAAGTCAGGAAGTCCAAGATAAAGATGCCTGGAGAGTATATGCTAAGTGAAAGAAGCCAAGAAGAGAAAGACAAATATCACATGATCCCTCTTTTATGTGGAATCTAATGAACAATATAAATTGATGAACAAAATAGACCCAGTGATGTTGAAGCATGCGATAGACTGACCTAGAGCAGATGGAAAGGGGGGGCGGGGCAGGAAGAAATTAACCAAATAATTTATATGCATATATGCATAACCCATGGACACAGACGGCAGTGTGCTGAAAGCCTGGAGAGGGGGAGGGAGAAGGGTGGAGAGGGTCAATGGGAGGGAAAAGGGGACGTCTGTAAAACTTTCAACAATAAAGATAATTTTTTTTTAAATGGGGGGAAAAAAGATGCTGATCAGTTAGACTGCATTCTGAGGCCTCTTCTACTGGTTTGTAGGCTGCCACCATCTCTCTGTGTGCTCGCATGACCTCCCTTGCATGTACAAGAATGATCCCTCTGGTGTCTCTCCTTATAAGGACACTAATCTAATCAGACCAGGGTCACATCCTCATGACCTCCTCTAACCCTCATTACCTCCCAAAAGGCCCATCTCTAAATAGCATCACCTTGGAGGTTAGAACTTCAACATATTAATATATTAATTAATATAATAATTGGAGTGACACAAACATTTAGTCTATAACATGTAAGAAGAGTGATAAACCTTTCCAATCATACAAGTTTGTAATAAACAATATATCATTGTATCAATTATTTATTATAGGAGGTTTGTGTAGGCATTATAAAGATGAGCTTGATATTTTTCTTGCTCTGTGGGCATTTATAGTCTAGTAGAGAAGGTAAATATGTATGGATCCAACTTTCATATGAGTTGAATTAAATGCTATAATAGAAACAGAAACTAAATATTTTCACTGCTTAGGGAAAGATTAGGTTTTCCTGAGATGGTCAGGAAAAGTTTACTGGCAGTGATCTCACCTCTGCTTGCTGTTCAGGATTGAATGTAAATGTTCTAGAACCCACACGAGAGGACAGACCTATGTGACTGAGATTAAATCCAGTTTAAATGAGCACTAGGTTGCGACTGATTGAAAAAAAGGATTTTATTATTATTTGTGCTTTTATTCTCTTCTCTCTCTCTCTCTCTCTCTCTCTCTCTCTCTCTCTATATATATATATATATATATATATATATATATATATATATATATATATATGATGGATTTTTTAAAAATTTTCATACTGAAACATGCTTTCCCTGAATCCGTTTGTGCCTTCCCAACACATAAACATTTAGTCAGCTTATAAAATCCAATAAACACATCACACTTATTATTTATTTACTATATGGAAACAGGTAATTCATATAATTATGAAGAAACATTGGCAAAAATCACAAGTTTCAAACAAATTCTTATATACCATGGCAAACAACTTGCCATTTTATCATTAAATATCATTTCTTTCCTAATAAAAAAAAAAGTGTTGCCCTTCTCCTGTGATGTTAAGTCCAGCAGACATGGGCAGAAACTGGACAATGATTGTGACTCACTTTTGCCACCCGTGATGGCAAACAAAGCGTCCAGCGGTGGTATGCAGTCCTACTCTGAATCTTGCTTGACTTCTATACCATCGCTTGAAATTGCTATGTTTGTAGAAATTAATAAAATAACGATAGGGGTAAATTGAAAAGTGTCCAGCTGCCTCCTATATAAAAGTCAAAGCTCAAACATCTACTAATTTAATCAGCCTTTAAATTTTTTTTATTTGTAATAAATATTTAGCATCCTATAGAATGTATGACGGTATCTGTAATATTTGAATCTTTGTGAAGTTTCTTCCAGAATTGGTTTAATGTGATTTGAAGTGGTCAATTAAATAAGCTGTTCTATTGTTCTGGCTGAATAATGATTTGATTTCCCAAGCCTACTAATCCATTATTTTAATTAGCATGAAATTCATAAAAAAAAGAAAACCTAAATAGGCTTTAAAGGATCTTAAGAAGCCTGAAATAAATACCACAACAGCAATTATGAGAAGGAAAGACAATAATAACTCTCATTTGTGTAATAAAATAGAACTGCTTTCACAGAAAATAATTAGAGCAGTAAACCCGCTCTTTAGATGGATTTGAAAGTGTTTGAATGCCACTTGCATTACCGCCACCTTTAGGAAGATACTTGGAAATGTAGGTGAGAAGGAAGACATTTATTGACCTATTCAGTGCAATCCATGGACTTCACATAGAAGCGACAATCTAGTGTGAACTGGAAACCACCAAAGGCTGTCATAGACAAAAGAAAAGAAGAAAGAAAGAAAGAAAGAAAGAAAGAAAGAAAGAAAGAAAGAAAGAAAGAAAGAAAGAAAGAAAGAAAGAAAGAAAGAAAGAAAGAAAGAAAGAAAGGAAGGAAGAAAGGAAGAAAGAAAAACTAAATGTCAATCTATATCTTGGGAAAGGCATTCGGAGGCAATTTCTTAACCCAAAGAAGCTATTCTGATGTTGGAGGAACATAAGGCACCACAGCAGTGGGATGGTTTATTTGTATGTCTAACTATATGTCACTGTACCTATTTAACATCACAGAAAGCATCCGAACATGGAGAATTTGGGGAAGGAGACTCATGTAGAAATAGAGTCTTGAGAATCAAGTAAATAACAGTATTAATATTTTTGAATGTGCTGTTCACATTTATTATTTCCATTTTCTCATCACCTATTGACTTTTGACTCATGTCAATCCCTTATTCTAAAATGCCTTTTTACTTTATCTTAACTTTTTCTACTAGAAATAATGTATTATAAACAGTAATTTAGCTAAACCTCTATGCACATTTTATGTTTCTTTTATTGAAGATAAATTATTAGAAGAGTTCGGATGACATAGATGAATCATGCAAACATGGAATAAATAGGGGAGCTCATAAGAAGCAACAGATCTCAGTTTCACTTTGAATATTTCATAGAGATTCTTTAGGAATCCAGAGATTACCATAGGAAGGGTCCCCCAACTGTTAGGACCACCTGAACCAGATTAGTGCCTAGTTATGTGGGAAGAATTCTGATTGGTCAGTTTCTTATCAAAAGATGCTGACCTGAAGACCCCTGTGCAAGAGGTTTATGAAGGAGTGCTGTCAGCAATAACACCTGTGACGGAGTGAGACAAAGGGGCCTGGGCAGGACGACAAGGTGAACTTCATGCAGCTTATCCCACAGGCAGCTCTGACATTAGTACAGACACTCGGTGTCGTCCTGAATGGAGTTAAAGCAGCTGATAGCCTTTGTATCCCTGCATTGACCAGTATGGGAATGGGACAAACCTTTGGCAGGTAGCTCCTTTTTATAATTAAATTTATTGGTGTGACATTGGTTAATAAGATTATAAGAAATGTTTCAAGTGCACATTTCTATGATACATAATCTCTATATTGCATTGTGTGCCCACCAGCCAAAGGCAAATCACCGTCTGTCACCATGTATTTGACCTCCTTTTACCCCTTCACCCCCCTGCTCTCTGGTAATCACTATGCTGTTGTGTGTGTTTATGACTTTCAGTTTTATATCCCATATATGAGTGGAGTTATATTGCTTAGCTTTTTCTGTCTGGCTGATTTTTTTTTTTTAAATAGATCTTTATTGATTTCAGAGAGAGGAAAGGAGAAGGAAAGAGAGACAGAAACATCCATGATGAGAGAGTCATCGATCGAGCCCACAACCCGGGCATGTGCCCTGACCGGGAATCGAACCCCGATCACCTGGATCCCAGGTCGACGCTGAGCCACGCCCGGCAGGGCTGTCTGGCTGATTTTGCCTAGTATAATATTCTCAAGGTCATCCACGTTGTCACAATTGGCAGTATTTCATCTTCTCTCATGGCTGAGTGGTATTCCATGGTATGTATGTCCCACAGCTTCTTTATCCAATCATCTATCGAAGGACACTTTGGCTGTTTCCATGTCTTGACCACCATAAATAATAAATGTGAATAAATGTTTTCAATTTTGGGGGGGTAGATACCTAGAAGAGGGATTGTTGTTTCATACGGTAGCTCTATTCTTAATTTTTTGAGGGACTGCCATGCTGTTTTCCATAATGGCTGTACCAGTCTACATTCCCACCAGCAGTGAATGAGGGCTCCTTTTTCTCCACACCCTCTCCAGCACTTGTTATTACTTGTCTTTTTAAAACAGTGACTCTAACATTTGTTATCACCTGGCATATCACTGAACATTTGACTTGCATTTCCCTAATGGTTAGTGAAGCTGAACATCTTCTCATATATCTGTTGCCCAGTTATATGTCTACTTGAGAGACGTGTCTATTCAGGTTCCCTGTCCATTGTTTAATTGGAATTTTTCTTTGTTTGTTTGGTGTTGAGTTGTATGAGTTCTTTATATATATTTTTTGGATATTTACCCCTTGTTGAACTATTGTTTGCAAATATATTCTCCCATTTTGTTGGTTGCCTTTTTGTTTTGTTGGTGGTTTCTTTTGCTGTGCAGAAGCTTTTTAGTTTGATATAGTGCCATTCATGTATTTTTGCCTTTACTTCCCTTGCCTTTAGGGGTCACATTCATAAAATCTTCTCTAAGGCCTAGGTCCATAAGTTTAGTACCTATGTTTCTTTCTATGTAATTTATTGTTCAGGTCTTATATTTAGGTCTTTGATCCATTTTGAATTAATTGTTGTACATGGAGACAAACTGTAGTTTCATTCATTAGGTTGTGGCTTTTCTATTTTCCTAGCACCATTTATTAAAGAGGGTTTTTTTTCTCTATTATATGTATTTAGCTCCGTTATCAAAAATTCTTTGCCCATGAACATGTAGTTTTATTTCTAGGCTCTCAATTCCATTCCATTGGTCTGTGTGTCTGTTTTTCTGCCAACACCATGATGTTTTGATTATCACTGCTCTATAGTATAATTTGAAGTCAGGTGGAGTGATATCTCTAGCTTTATTCTTTTTTCTTAGGGTTGCTTTGGTTATTCAGAGACTTTGTGATTTAATTCAAATCTGATGATTTTTTGTTCTACTTCTTTAAAAAATGTCATTGGGATTTTGATGGGGATTGTACTAAATCTGCATATTTCTTTGGTTAATATGGACATCTTAACTATATTGATTTATGCAATCCATAAACACAGAATATCTCTCCATATCATTGTGTCTTTTTCAATCTCTTTCAATAATGCTTTGTAGTTTCCAGTATATAGGTCCTTCACCTCCTTTGTTAAGTTTATTCCTAGATATTTTATTCTTTTGGTTGCACTTGCAAAAGGAATTTTTTTTTATTTCTCTTTCTGAAATTTTATTGTTAGTATATAGGAATGCAGTGCATTTTTGTACATTAATTTTGTATCCTGCAACTTTACTGTATTTGTTTATTGATTCTAATAGTGTTTTGGAGGAGCCTTAGCATTTTCTGTATAAAGAATCATGCTATCTGCAAAAAGTGACACTTTTATTTCTTCATTCCCAATTTGGATGTTCTTTACTTCTTTCTCTTGTCTGATTGCTCTGGCTAGGACTTCTAGTCAGAGTGGTGAGAGTGGTGAGAGTGGACATCCTTGTCTTGTTCCTGATTTTAGAGGAAAAGCTTTCAGTTTTTCACCATTGAGTGTGGTATTAGCTGAGGATTTGTCATACATGAATTTTATTATGTTGAAGTACTTTCCTTCTATACTTATTTTATTGAGTGTTTTAATCATAAATGGATGTTGTATCTTATCAAATACTTTTTCTGCATCTATTGGTAAGATCATATGATTTTTATCCCTTATTTTATTAATGGGGTGTATTGATCGATTTATGTTCCTTGAACCATCCTTGTGCCCCTGGAATAAAACCCACGAGATTGTGATGTATTATTTTTAATGTATTGTTGTATTCCATTTGCTAGGATTTTGTTTAGGAGTTTTGCACCTGTCGTCATCAGAGATATTGGTCTTTAGTTTTCTTTCTTTGTGCTATCCTTGCAGGGTTATGTTGGCCTCATAAAGTGTGTTAGAAAGTATTGTTTCTTCAGTTTTTTGGAAGAGTTTGAGAGGGATCGGTATCAGATAAATCTTCTGTGAATCTTTGGTAGAATTCATGAGTGAAGCCATCTGGTTCTGGACTTTTACTTTTTGGGAGGTTTTTGATGGCTGTTTTAGTTTGCTCACTGTTAATCAGTCTATTTAGATTTTCCAGTTTTTTTGTGATTCAGTATAGGAAGTGATATAGTTCTAGGAACTTTTCCATTTCTTCTAGGTTACTGAACTTGCTGACATACAGTCTTTCATAGTATTCCTGTCTGATCCTTTGTATTTCTGTGATGTCTGTGGTAACGCCTCCTCTTTTATTTCTGATTTTGGTTATATAAGTCTTTTATCATTTTTTCTAGCCAGGGATTTGTCAATTTTATTTTTTCGAAGAATAAGCTCTTTGTTTTATTAATTTCTTTGTATAGTTTTTGTATAGTTCTCGATTTCATTCAATTATGCACTGATTTTTATTATTTCCTTTCTTCTGCTGGCTTTGGGCTGTTTTTGTTCTTCTTTTGTTCTTTAAGATGTGATGTTAGGTTGTTTACTTGAGATTTCTCTTGTTTCTTGAGATAGGCCTGTAATGATATAAGCTTCTCTCTTATTACTGTTTACACTGCATCCCAGAGTTTTGATATGCTGTATTGTCATTCTCATTTGTGTCTATATATCTTTTGATCTCAGCTTTTATTTCTTCTTTGACCCAGTCATTTTTTAGCAGTATGTTGTTTAATCTCCACATATCTGTAGGTTTTGGCTTTTTCCTTCCTTTTTGCAGTTGATTTCTAATTCAAAGCACTGTGGTCAGAGAATATGCTTGGTATTCAATATTATTACATGTGTTGAGGCTAGTTTTGTGACCCAGCATA
The DNA here is from genome assembly GCF_054644295.1 of Miniopterus natalensis. Classification (NCBI taxonomy): domain Eukaryota; kingdom Metazoa; phylum Chordata; class Mammalia; order Chiroptera; family Miniopteridae; genus Miniopterus; species Miniopterus natalensis. Next base: position 29,832,553 of record NC_142096.1, read on the forward strand.
TGGTCTATCCCTGAGAATGTTCCATGTGCCCTGGAAAAGAGTGTATAATCAAATGTTCTGGGATAAAAGGCTCTGTAAATGTCAATTATGTCTATTTGGTCCAATGTGATCTACCTAGAGCTGTCAGTGGAGTATTTAGGTCCCCTACTATGATTATGTTTTTGTCAGTTTCTCCCTTTTTTCTTTTAGTAGTTCCTTTATATGTTTCAGTGCATCGTGATTGGGTGAACATATATTGAGAAGTGTTGGGTTTTCTTGATGTAGCTCCTTTTAGCTGAGAGCAGCAGCCAAAACTCTGGGCAGAAGAGGGAATGACTTTCTCAGCCCTTAAAGGGAAACCTAGATGGTACCCCATCGTCTATTATAAACACCTTCTCTCAACCAATACACCATTGAAGGCTGATGTTCAGTGTACAGACATGATTTTTAGGTGTGCTACATTTTATATTCGACATTTCTAAATCATAAACGCTTATTGTTTTCCTCCCTCCCAATGATCTCCTCCCCCCTCATTCACCATCCTCTTGCTCCTACACTCTTTGTTGTACAGGGTTCCAACATCTGAAGAGACTTTATTTCTAAATTCAAAGTTCTTCAATATAAACAACATTAAATGAACACCCAAGCCTAACTATCACACAAGTATCCCATTCTGCAGCATCACCTTTACTCCTAAGTCACATGTCCTAGACACTTCCAAAAAAAGACAGATTTATTGTACATTTTGGTATTAATTATCATTTTATTTATTTTTTCTAGAATCTTACCACTAGAATCATATTGCTATTGTTTTTTTCTGTGTTTTTTTTTCTGATTTTTTTTAAAATTTATCTTTATTGTTGAAAGTATTACAGGTGTCCCATTTTTCCCTCCCAATTGACCCCCTCCACCTTGCTCCCACCCCCTCCCCAGGCCTTCACCCCATCATTGTCTGTGTCCATGGGTTATGCATATATGCATATAACTTCTTTGGTTAATCTCTTCCCACTCTCCACCTCCCTTCCCTCTTCCCTCTGAAATATGATCATCTGTTACATGCGTCAACGTCTCTGGATCTATTTAGTTCGTCAGATTCTTTTGTTCATTATCTTCTTGTTAAAGAAGACCCTTTAACATTTCCTGTAGTGCTGGTTTGATGGTGATGAACTCCTTTAGCTTTTCCTTGTCTGAGAAGCTCTTTATCTGACCTTCAATTCTAAATGATAGCTTTGCTGGGTAGAGTAATCTTGGTTGTAGTTCCATGTTTTTCATCACTTTGAATATTTCTGGCCACTCCCTTCTGGCCTGCAAAGTTCCTGTTGAGAAATCAGCTGACAGTCTTATGGGTGCTCCCTTGTAGGTAATTAACTGCTTTTCTCTTGCTGCTTTTAAGATTCTCTCTTTGTCTTTAACCTTTGGCATTTGAATTATGATATGTCTTGCTGTGGGCCTCTTTGGGTTCCTCTTGTTTGGGACCCTCTGTGCTTTCTGGACTTGTAAGTCTATTTCTTTCCCCAGGTAGGGGAAGTTTTCTGTCATTATTTTTTCAATTAGGTTTTCAATTTCTTGCTCTCTTTCCTCTCCTTCTTGCACCAAGTAATATGAATGTTGGGCCTCTTGAAGTTGTCCCAGAGGCTCCTTATACTATCTTCATATTTCTGGATTCTTTTTTCTTTTTGCTCTTCTGGTTGGATGTTTTTTGTTTCTTCATGTTCCAAATTGCTGATTTGATTCTCAGCGTCCTCTATTCTACTGTTGATTCCCTGTAAATTATTCTTCATTTCAGTTCCTATAACCTTCATTTCAAATTGATCCTTTATTATGTCATCGATTTTCTCAATTATTTTCATCATACTCTTACTAATATCCTTGAGCATCCTTATAAACAAAATTCTGAACTCTGTATCTGTTAGGTTGCTTGGATCTATTTCATTTAGTTCCTCTTCTAGAGATTTCTTCTGTTCTTTCCTTTGTGACATGTTTCTTTGCCTCCGCATTTTGGCTGCTTCCAGGTGTTTGTTTCTGTGTATTAAGTAGAGCTGCTATGTCTCCTGGAATTGGTAGAGTGGCTTTGTGTAGTAGGTGTCCTGTAGGGCCTAGTGGCTCAGCCTCCCCAGTCACCTGAGCTGGGCCTTCTAGGTGCCCCCCTGTGTGGGCTGTGTGCACTGTCCTGTTGTAGCTGAGCCTTGGTTGCTGTTGGCATCACTGGGAGGAACTGACCCCCCCGGACAATCAGCTGTGAGGACCAGCTGCAACTACAGCCAAAGAGCTGCTGTGCTGGAGACACCCCTATGGAGCAGGATTTACTTCAGTGGGGCTTTGGTGCTCACCAGGTGCACCCCTTGAGCGTGTCACTCGTGGCTGTGGTAGGGTTGCAATCCAGCATGGTCAAGTCTGACCACCAGGTGCACTCTCTCTGGGGCCTCCCGGGAGGTGCAAAGTCAGCCTGTGCCAGTGCCTTGCCCAGGGCCACCCAGCATGAGCTACACAGCAAACCGCAGTTGGCTGCCGCTTGTGCTGGGCTTGGCGGTGCCCAGGAGAGGCCCAGCTATGAGCCAGTGCAGCTGCCACTAGTGTCAGGCCTGGGGCTGCTTATCAAGCTGTATGGGGCCCGCTGCTGCTTGTTTGAGAGATTTTAGGAAAGTCCTAAGCCTGAGGCTAGAGAGGCCACTTGCACAGAAAAGCCCCTGGAAATGGCCTCGATGAGCTGCAGGTGGGGAGGGGCGGGGCCTCCTGGAATCACGGGGCGGGGCCAATGGTGTGTCAGGCGCTGGCGATTCAAATATGGCGCCCGCCTGCCAGCTGCGGGCGGGGAGGACTCGCCACAGGAGCCATGGCCTCCGCCAGCCCTTCTGCCTGGGAGGAAGCCGCCCTCCAGCTCTCACCCGGATCTCAGGCAGGTCAGTTCCTCCCCGAGTGTCCCGGGTCCTTTCAAGCTGCTGCCCGGCGCTGGGCTCAGAGGGAGCGTCCCAGTGAGTCCGTGCCGGGCCCTTTAGAGGAGCTGCTGGGGCTCCCGCAGCCTCCGTGACCCTCAGGGACAGTCCCTGCTGGTTTCACAGCCCGGAGTTGTGGGGACGTCTCTTCCGGGCCCTGGACCCTGGGCTGGGGACCTGCTGTGGGGCTGGGACCCCTCGCTCCTCGGGAAACCCCCACCGCCGAGATTCCCTCCCGGGTTTACCCCGCGACGCCGGGTGTGGGCCCGCGGCCTGTCTCCGGGATCCAGCCCCGATCCGCCCGCGTCTCCGCCCCTCCTACCTCTCTGTGCGTCTTCAGCTCCCTGGCTGTGGGGCTCCTGTGCAGCCGGATCTCAGGAGGCTCTGAGTGCTGGGGGTTCTGTGTTTGAGTTGTGATTTTGACGTGGTTGCGGAGGCGGCCGGGGCAGCCGTTCCCTGCGCCGCCAGCTTGTTCTCTCGTGTTGCTATTGTTTTTAACCCATTGAGATAGATGTTTGTCGGTGGCCTTGAGTTTCTGAAATGGCAGTGATGAAAATTAGACAATATTTTACAGTTTAACCATTTCAAATATGCTTAGTATTTAAAAATAAAACAAAACAGCACTTGTAAATATAGTGCCATTTTCTCAATAGTTCTAAATAAAAAGGAACGTAAAACTCAGTGATACCTCAAACAGAAAACATAAGAATATCAAGGAATAGTTAAATATAAATACCAATTTGTATTAGCATTCTGTTACTTTTAAATAATTATTTCATAAATCTCTTAAAACATTTATTAAAAGGATTTCTAAATTAGGAGGTCAATAGTATATAAAAGGATGTTTTAAATATCAGTGTTCTTTATAAATTCATGTCATATTATGGCACACTGATCTGTTATACAGGAGAAAATACATCATATTACATTAATGACTTTGATCCTTACACATAAATATTCACGAAGAGTCTCTTTGTTTCCTTCCATTCAGAAAAAAAATATATATATATTTAATGCTACTTGCTTAGAAAACAGGACACCCTCATGTCACCCTCATCAGCCAAAGCGTTTAGTAAGCACACATATAGTGCTTTCCTTTGGGGATCACCTGATACAGGGCTCAAATTCTCTCACCATGGCAGTGTTTGATTCAGAAAAAATACTGAAAACAGGGCCTATCATGCCCATGACAGATACTGTGTTTAGGTACACAAATTCCTCACATAATGGGAGTATATACATTTCAGAGCCTGGACCAGCCCTTCATCATCATTATTATATTAATAGCCTGTGGCTGTGATAGTTACATATCCTAAATAAGTCTTTGAATAGCATTACCTAAGGAATTACTGTTTCCTAGAATAAAACAGCTAGACCAGGATGAAGTATCTGGTGAAGTCATCCTAACTCTATGGCTTTATTATTATTATTATTATTAGTAGTAGTAGTAGTAGTAGTAGTAGTAGTAGTAGTATTAAGATATACTAGACACACAACATGTTAGTTTCAGGTGTACAATATAATAATTTGATATATGTATATATTGTGAAATGATTACCACAGTAAGGCTAGTTAACCTCCATTACCTATATATTTCATAGTTACAAATATTTTTTTTGTGATGAGAACTTTTAAGATCTACTCTCTTAGCAACTTGCAAACATACAATACAGTATTACCTATAGTCACCATGCTGTACGTGACATTCCCAGAACTTATTTATTTTATAACTGGAAGTGTGTACCTTTTGAGCCCCTTCACTCATTCGCACCACCCCCCCACCTCTACCAACCATCCACAATAAAGTATTTGGTTTTATTGAGACCTCTAATCCATTGACCACAGCAACTTTACCTTTCAACTCCCTCCTGGTATCATTACTGTTCTTATGTAACACAGATTTCACAGTCTATCATCATCTATACTTTGTTTCAAATAATCTCAATTTGTCTGCCCTCATTCCCATTATTTTCAATGCAGAAATCTCCACCCTGGAATGAGTTTTACTTGCCAACTTTTTCTAGCACACAGGACTACTTGGGGAAATCACCTAGCTGGCTCTCCCGCTGATCTCTTATTAAAGATCACGTATCACCAATGGGCGTTCAATACTGTTTTTTCTACTCTTAGATTTCCCTAAACCCCAATAATATTCCCAAGCCCCTTTTCCCTGTTCTCTTAAACCACCCACCTATTCTTCACTCTCACGTTCAACTAACGATCCATTCTTACCTCATACTTCTTTCAGAAATCACAATCAACCAATGTGAATTTCCATGTCTTCTCACCACCAAATTTAGAATTCTAATTGCATCTCCAAACTTTTTTCTCTTTCCTGTTTCCTGTTACAGTGGACATGATGTTTATCTTTATTGCACTAAATGCCAGTCCTGTCTTCAATGCCAGTCTTGTCCCCTGTGCTCTGTGCCATCCCTTCCCACCCAAGGATCTCTTTTCCTGAAGGCATGTCTTCTCCAGGTTTCCAGCCTTTCACTCTCTTCTGGTTCATTCCCATTGTTCATTTCCTAAACTTATACCATCCCATGATGAATCATATTTGTCAATAAAACAGCAAGAAATCTATCCCTTTATTTATAGTATCCTTTTAAATACTATTTTTTCAGCACCCTCTCTAGGTAAAACATTTTAAAAGTGTTCTTGGATGTGTTGCCTTGGTTCACTGACACCATTTCCTCACCTCCTATTGACTTTTTTACTCAACCCAGTCTGATTTCCTTAACCACCACATCATTAATTTCCCTCCCCAAAATACCACTCTCCTCTATGTTGCCAGGTTTAAGGGAACTTTCTATCTTAAACTTACTAAATCTCCTATGAAAAGTTACTTGTTCACTATGCCCTTTTCCTTGACATCACTCTTTGCTTCAATGACACCGCATTTTCCTGTTTCCTACCTTTGTATTTGCCTGTATTTTCCCTGTCTCTATTTCTCTGTCAGCTCATAAATGATAGCATCCCTATGGACGTGGACATGGGTCCTTTACTTGGTTTGTTTTATAATCTCTTCTCATCTAATTCCACAGTTTTAAATGCCATTATATGGTGACAGTTCATAAACTTATATTTCTACCCAAGATCTTTTTTCTGCAACCTAGATTAATATATTCAATGTAATAGTTAACATTCCCATTATATATTTTATAGCTCTCTCAGATCTAGCCTCTTCAAAATGACACACTTGATTCACAACATTGTCCCAAATTAACCCACATAGAGATCTCCTCATCTTAAAAAATGGTGGGCATTAGAATCATTTCAGTTATCGAAGTCAGAAACCTGGCAGCCACACTTCCTCATAATTTACTATGCCTTCTAAATGTGCTTACGTCCATGCACTTTTTCCCATCTAGCCTGCCTCCTCCTTCGAAGTGTAGTTGACATCATCACTCGCCCCTCTTCGTAGGAGTTATCTTTTTGCCGTATAAATTGAATCACGATGCTCCCAGCATAAAACTCTTCAACAATTTCCCATTGTGTTTATAATAAAATCCTGCATATTTAATGGTTTTCCATAAATATATACTCCCACTTCGAGGCGATTTCAGTCTCACCACAATCCGCAAATAGCCTTTATGATTCGCTTCCATCTTTATTTTCACTATTCTCTTTGGGCTCACTCTACTCCAACCATACTGACTTTCATTAGTTCACCGAATCCTTTTTCCCATCTTAGGTTCTTTTCAAACTGTACCAAGAACATTTCTACCTCTTTAGGCTGGTCTTTGCATAGCTTGCTCCGTCTTATATATCAGGAGGATCATTGGTGAATATGTTCTTCCACTCAGTAGGTTGTCATTTTGTTTTGGTGACAGTTCCCTTTGGTGTGCAAAAACTTTTTAGTTTGATGTGGTCCCATTTTTTTGATCTTTTCGGTGGCCTGACATTTGCCCTAGAAAAAGACATTATCTTTATTGCACTGGACAGTAAACAAACCTGCCATTTTCTCTGGAGAGATGAATATTTCTGTCTTTCAAGGTTGTTAGTTACACATTCTTGAAGAGGTAGTTGAGAACAAAAGCAGTCAGTACCTGTTACGAAACATGTGAAAATGCAAGAGACCTGTGGAGAATTGTCATCCACCACCGTCAAACAACAATTGATATGTAATGTGGGTGAGAATTAATCCTAATTGTTGTGAACCCCTGAGATTTGGGGGTCATTTTTAACCATAGCATAACCTAGACTATCTTGGATTGTATACTTAGAGACGTTGATTTAGGAACCCCATAAACCTGAAGAAATTAAGAAAAAAAATATTTTATTTACTTTTATTGATTGATTTTAGAGAGAGAGAAAGGGAAAGAAAGAGAGAGAAACATTAATTTGTTGCTCCTCTTATTTATGCATTCATTTGTTGATTCTTTGTGTGCCCTGACTGGGGATCAAACCCACAACCTTGGCTAACTAGGATGACACTCTAGCCAACTCACCTATTCAGCCAGGGCCAGGGGTATTTTTTATATAACTATATACAAATAGTTATTTTTCCTTAGTTATAAAGTTTGTAGCATTTTTTAGGTTTTGAAGAATTATTATTCTCTGCCTCTCCCCCCACATTCTAAAATAAGGCAAAACATACTTGACAATTCCCAAATATACACATTTTAACTTTTCATTTATATCTAATCAGAATGGAAGTACATTTAAAAAAAAAATCAAATGGAAATATAAATGAGTGCCATGAAGAAGGAAAGTCCAATTGGAAACTGGTAATTTTCCTATTAATAAACTTATTTTCTGATTAATTCATACTGATATTTTATTATACCCAAAAGGCTATAAAAAGTTTAATTGTTATGTTTGGAATATGAATGTTTTCCAACCGATCACATAATGGTCATTTGGGTTGTATTTTTTCCTTTCTAAAGTATTTGAGATCACATACACTGGTTTTAAAATAAAATCACTGAAATAAGAAAATGTAAGCCAACAATTTTTATGTGCATACCAAACTACCAATTCTCTCTTAACTTTCTTTGAAATATAGTAAGATTATACAATGAAATGGTGCTGAGTAGAAGGATTTTTCTTTAAATCTGGAAATGTTTTAACCAAATTAAAGAGTCAAATAATAGCACCCATAAGTAAATATGTAGAGATGACATACATTTTTACTTACTGACCTTTAATTTAAAATATAGATGAATGTGGGTTTCTATGTTATAAGATCTGTATATTGCTCTGTGTGCCCACCCAAAGTCATATCATCTCCTGTCACCATATATTAGATATTATTTAAAGCTAATAACCAAGCATATATATTATTTTATCAAAATTCTTTTCTTAAATAACAGAATCTATTTTGATATCATTGGTTTCCTTTGCAACTTTGCAATGTTTTATTTTATGAATTTAAAAACTTTGAGAAGAGGTCCATGGCTTCACTAGATTATCATAAGTATGAATGACATACATAAAAATTAATAACCACTGACATAAATGTGTAAAGCTTTAGACTATTCAAAAGTAAAAAGTTTAAAAATTTAGAAATTGGGTTGTGTTTGCCATCTAAATTCATAAGAGAAATATTCTGAATTTTTATGAAAAGTTTAAAATTGACAAGTGCATTCTGGTAAATGTTAAAAATTCAGAATTTATTTTTTGTCCAAAAACTTGCTCTTCTTGCATATACACAAAGACATCAGTAATGAATATTTTCAAAATCATCAAAAAACTGTGTACTGCTCATAATTACATCACTGTGCTACATGAAAAAATCCTGGTTTAGGAATTCAATATTCAAGAGTCCCAATTCTGCCTCTAATAATCTAATTTCCCAGTCCTCAGGCTTTCTACCTGAGCCGAATGTCCTGGGTGATCTCCAAAGAGTCTTCCAATTCTATGGTTTAATAATTGTAGTATTTTCTTTAAAAAAGGGTTATTTCTGGTTTAAATTTAATAACACAATGAATTTTAAAAAGATTTTAAAACTTACTATTTGACATAAAATAACCATTTTTATTTAAATAGGACAAAAATATATGTACATACCTTTTTGAGGTAGCACAAATTTATAGCTGCAAAGAAAGATCATTCTTAATTATATACTAAACCTACAGGTTGTTTTACTGTTTTACCATGTCAATTCACAGAGACACGCAGCTGTGCAAGAAGCGGCTTTTGCTTTGTAGAAAGAGCGAGAGGATCTCCTTAAGACAGACCTCTTCCAAGCTTAATGCTTCATGGATGCGTATTATGGTTCACATACGTCAAATAAACATTTCCTAGACTTGCAAAATCCATTTGACGTTCTAATTAAATAACCCCTAAATAAACTAAGCTCCATGGACGGAAACTGATTAGAGAATATTGCTAAACTTTACCTGTTACCTGAGCTTTCAGAAATAAATGTTGGCAAAAAACTGCAACTCAAGCCGTGAGTCAGGTCTCTGTCATGCCTACTTCCCCATGTTGTTCAATTAAAAATTGGTCTTCGGAAATGCTATGATGGAGAAGGTTTGCGGTCTGACCTAGATAGGCAGTCTAAGAATCATTAAGGAAAGGGTGGAAAAAGAATTTTTACAAAGCATTTGAAACAGTGTCCTCCTAAAATGGACAAGAATCAGTATTACCCAAATGAAAGGCCTCAAAACCCGTTAGCAAAACAAGATGGGGTGAGATGCAGTTAATGAATCTAAATTGTAAAATTGTTTTTAAAAGCGCCTTTCTTATTACATCTAAATGCGATTTTCAGGACAGAGGCATTGTAACCTGACTCTGTGAGCTGCGCTGTGTGCACAATAAAGCCGCAAAATTAATCCCTTCCCCTGACGACCTCTGGAAATGAAAACCCATTATAGCCATAATATTTGTACATGGGTCTTGATGTTTTTGTGCTGAATTTGAATGCCGTGAAATGATTATATGTAGTGGCTGATGTGGACGTATGTGCAGATAATTATATAAATAATCCTCTCTACATATGTGCAAGGTGACATTTTAGATCGAGTAGAAACTAGTTGCAACCTAATAAAACTCATAATAATTTTCTTTACTGCTGCAGCATGAATCTTACTATTGCAAAGGTTGGTTAGAGATATTTTACTTTTCACAGAGATCCACTGACAAAATTTGACTAGAAGCTCTGCAGATTGGAGACATGGGTTACTGCATTGTGTGTCAGAGCCAATCCACAAGGGGCTTCCACTTGGCTCATGAGCCTCCTCGGTAGGGTCATGGATCTTACAGTGTTTTTCACTCTGAACAGGAAGGTAACCTACAGGAGTGTGAAGATGAGCTTGATACAATTAATGTTTACACCAGGGTATGTTTCTCAGGTATAAGAGATGTCCCGCTGGAACCAAAGCACTCAGCTACACGTGTTGACCCACCTTCCATTTTCCCTTAGCCGCTACAATTTCTTTTTTAACCTGTGATATGAGAGTTGCTTAGGTTCTTCACATTTTATTAAAAAAAATAATAATTCTACCCTGTGGCCTTACTTTCTTAATTATTCCCTCTTTTTATCATATTGCAAATTCTCTTTCAAGCCTCTTATTGACCAAAATACCTACTTTAAAAGTAGCCAATAATTTTCTAGCACAATACATTATCTTCCCCAAGCCTTAGTCCACTTGGCATAGTTTAAGTATTTTTTTATGTAAACCTCCTGCTTTCTTATAAATCTCCCCTCCTCTACTTTCCATAAGCGTTGAATAGTTATTTGTTGAGTGAATGAATGAATGATTCTGTTCTCCTGGTTTACCTTCCAAGTAGTTCTCTGTCATCTGATGCATTGCCATGGTTTTAACATCTGCCTTTACAGATAATGCTTACTTTTCTTATTCTTTCGCCTCCAGGCCTATTTACCAAATTCCAGATTAAGTCTAAATACCTGTTAAAAATTCTCTGTATGATATAACCATCAATAGATTAAGTTCAGTGTGTCTCACGTGCCTTTACAACCCCAAATAACTTCTCCGTCCTGTATTTGGTTCACAACATTAACATCACCTTAGTCATTCAAGCTCAACATCTCAGTTTTATTTTAAACTTGTACTTTCCATTCAGACTTTTAGTCTTAAAGATTTTTCCTCTGACTTTCTCTTGTGTTTATTTTAATTGCCAGCACATAGTTTGTTTCAACAGTATGTTCTTTGTTAGCCTTCATCTAGTCACATACTTCCTTACCTCTCTGAACCCCTGGTACAAAACACTGTATATAGCATATTGTCATTGCTCAGGAGAAAGAACATGAAATTAATGGCTTTTCCTACCTAGACTCTTCCTTTTCCAAACATCCTCTAATGAATTTTTCTTCCTAAAAAACCAACTCTGATGATGTCATTCTCCAGCTAATAACAAAACCAAACATTACAATAGCTTCATATCACATAACAAACAAAATCCCAAACAATTTTGTCTAGTAATTCACAATCTTTCCCAACACTAACCTTATTTCCCAAACAGTAATCCCATCTATTTTGCTCTCCATCCCTGAACTACTGCTAACTTTTTTACTGTTTCAGTACCCACCAAAGCTGGCACTTATGTAAATTGTGCCAGTCTCTTTTTCAGAGATTAGAACTTTGATTCTAACTCTAAGGCTGTGAGTTTGAGTTTGTGCAATTTCTAAGAAAAATGTACTACCAGCATGGATTCCCTAACAATGGGCATTCCTCCCACCTCACTCCTCTTATATAAGTTTATAATAGTAAGTGTCTTTCTGTTTGTACTCACCATAATCAGAAATTGCCTAACATTCAGACACCAAAGTATACTAATTGTCCACCAGATTGAACTTGGCTGTCAGCATAAGGAATAAGTTAGTTTCCCCAAGAAGTCTTACCTCTATCCTGCCTTCCCATCCTACTATAATTGACTCTGTCTACAGATAGCTTTCTTCTGCTAAAATATCCTAGGATATGTTTTATTTCATTATCATAACAAAAATAACAAGCCTCCGTGAAGCTGTGAAACTATAAACTTATTAAGAACAAAGAATATGATTTGGTCTTTATAGTGTTGTTCACTATATTTTGTACATTTTCTCATACATAGAAGACACTCAAATATTGATCTAATGAGCCTTAGACTCCTTTTTCCCTCTCTTTTACCCTTGCTCCACTACAACAAAGTTGAAACTGCCTTTTTATCTCTTGACTTAGGGAGGAATTTAGTACAGATACCTGGTCACGATTGGTCCTTGACTGAAAATATGTCCTAAAATAACTTCGGTATTAAGACATGAAGAGTCAGAGCTCTTGAAGTTTCACAGAGAAGACTGAGGATTATTGATGAACTTTAACATTTTGATGAATTTTGAGAACAAATTTGTTTTTTGTAGGACATTGTAAGGTTGCTCTATAGTACATTTTAAATTAGTGATATTTCTGTGCACGTGTAAAATTATTTTGTATCTATATAGTTAAATTCTCTATTTCTCTTACTTAAAAATAAGGAGAATCACAGAATTTTAGAGGCAGAATAACATTTTCAATAAACCTTTCACTTTGCCAAACCTTTCACTTTGTTCAAACCTTTCACTTTGCCAAAGAAAAAACTAACACAGAAACAGAGTGACTTCAAAGCTAAAAAGAGCCAGAATTTGAACAACTTAAGGAGAGACTATGGGATTTGCAGATTAGAAATGAGAACGCACTTTGAGAGAAAAGTCCTCAAAATAGATACAATTAATTTCCTCCTAGTTTTTTTTTTTTTTTTAATATATCTTTATTGATTTCAGAGAGAAGAAGGGAGAGAGAGAGAAACATCGATGCTGAGAGAGTCATTGATCGGCTGCCTCCTGCACACCCCCCACTGGGGATCGAGCCCCAAATCCAGGCATGTGTCCTGACCGGGAATCGAACTGCCTAGCCGGGCCTCCTAGTTTTTATTCCCTCCTGCCTAGGAGCTGCACAGGCCCACCATCTCAGATGACATTTGGAAGGGTCCCTTGTAATCGTCGTGGCCCCGTGATTAAAATGCTTGTGCCTCCCTTCCTCTTCTCACGCCTTCCCGTGGGTTGGAATACAGATCGGGTTGAAAATGAAATGTTAGAGCCACAAGAGAGAAAGAGACAGGCAGCCTCCACGAGCTTGTTCAGAGCAGCCTGCCCAGGACTGCCTCCTTTCATACTGTCCCACAAAGAAGGATCTCGTGAATGTTTGAGCCACTGTATTTTGAATCTCTCTATGATTGCAGTTTACTCTATATGCTCATACCATCTTTAGGGAAACTGGATAGACAAACAGAACAGAATTTTAGTGGTAAATGGGACCTTAAAGAATTTCTCGCCCAAACATTTATCTCTTGGTTGATAGATGTGCAGTTAGGTAGAGTGCTTCTTGAATTAATTGCAACTCAAGGGAAACATCTCGTCAACTGATTACCTCCAAGTTGAGTTGTCTCTCATGTTTTCCTCCACGGAAACATCATGTTAAACATCTATGCCAATGAGAGCTGCAAACAAAAATATCAGAGAAATTTATGCTTTCACACTACCTGCTGTTCCTCTGAAGCAGGGATAACTTTTCTTCTGAAATTAACTTATTAATTCTATTCTCAGAACTATTCATTCATTCAAACATTGGTTCACAAATAGTGAGTAATTACTACAAGCGGAGCTATGCTTCGTGAATGAGACAGACAATGCTCCCAATCTCGCGTTTGATAGAATGAAGAACACAGTCATTAAAAATAGTTAAAGTAGCACATATAGGTGCCGTTATTAACAGGAAGCACCAGGGTGGTGTGGAGTGTGAAACAGGAGGTCCTAATGGAGTCAGGTGTTGAGAATGCTAAACACTTCCTTTGTTTTAGTACAGACTCCCTGGTGGCAGTAATGTTCTCTTGTTTTTGCCTTTATCTTGGAAAATTAATTAGAATTTTGAGGGCATAAAGAGGAATGTGAAGACAAGCCGGCCGCTGTCATGGTGTGGTGAAGAGAATCCTAGCTGTGGAGAAAGGCAGGGGGAGGACTTCAGACACGGGAGGGGTGGAGAGGCATCGAGGCCCATCCCAGGTGGAAGAGGGAAACACACAACACATTTTAAGCTGTCTACCCGGAAAATAATGCCTGGGTTCCAACTGCCCTTTCTGCATCAAATAAGCCCAATTATGTAACTCTTCGAGTATGTGATTGTCATCACTTTGAGTTTTAGAGTCACTGGAAAAATTAAATATTATGTGTGTGTGTGTGTGTGTGTGTATGAATGAATCTTATGTAGGATGTAGCCATTATAATATAGTAAAATGATGACTAATTTTATAGATTAAAATTTGATTTCAATCATTTAAAGTCACTCAATCATGAGTTTTATATTCCTAGACATTAAAATTCAGTGAAGAACTGAGTAAAAATGTGACGAAAGGCATATATTGTCTAAATGTTGACTTGCACTTTTGAACTCTGCCTATTACTCCTAAACCAATAACAATAACAATAACAATAATGATGATAAAGGAGAGGGGAGAGAAAGGAGAGCCAACAGTCTTCACGCTCGCCCCTTTAAATCCGCTACTAGATCTGTACTGTAGGGTGGTCTGTGAAAGTGAAAGAAAGGAAACAAGCGAGGACAGATGGCAAAGCAGAGCCCAGCAGAAGCTTGTGTAGTATCCGCTGAAAGGAAAATGCTTCATAATTGGTAAATACTATAATAAAATATCTTAATTCACATTACAGGGATTTAGGAGTCAAGGCCCATCTGTGTGAAACAAAAATTACCAATAAAGATGTTTTCCCACCTGGATTATCAAGGGATCAAATAGTGACTTTGGCCACATTTCAGAAACAAGCCATATGTTGAAAATTCTCTCACTCTTCACGGGCAGAGGCGTGTTATGCCCACATATTTTCAGAAAGAATCAAGAGGATACTTTGCGACTCTTATTTCCTGATATTTTATTTTCAAAGACTTTTCACGGATCTCTTGCGGGTTCATGCATCTTCTAGCTCTGCAGAGTTTAAGAGATGCTGTTGAAACTCTCTAAACTGACATTGTTATTTCTTTCATAGTTTCTGATTTTTAAAGGATGCTAATGGGATTGATATCACCCTCAGCCTCTCCCCTTTTTAAATTTTAATTTCAAACATTTCTAGAAGCCTAGGAGATCTGCAACTGTTCCTTTTGGGGCACTCTGCCACACAACTAAGAGTATATTATGAAGTAGATCACTGCTCGTGCAAAGATTGTTATATTATGCAAAAAAAGTCTGCTTGTGAGGGTGAGTGCACGTTGTATGCAGAAAATGCTACGGTGGGTGGACCATGTTCT
Source organism: Miniopterus natalensis (assembly GCF_054644295.1). Lineage (NCBI taxonomy): Eukaryota > Metazoa > Chordata > Mammalia > Chiroptera > Miniopteridae > Miniopterus > Miniopterus natalensis. The sequence goes on from NC_142096.1 coordinate 29,847,701, forward strand.
CTGCTGATGGAAAATATGTACCTGCTTCCAGCTATGAGTCCAAAACCCAATTTACTAAAAATTAGCGATCCATCAGATTGAGGGGCAGAAAGCAATCTTCACTCTTGGCGCCTTGAAATTTCTTGCATCAGTCACCAGATCATGATTTACTAATAGGGTTTCAGGGCTTGCAAAATAGCACAACTCGAACCACGTATTAATATTTAATCTGGCATTTTAAGTGCACCTAACAAAAGACCCCAGAGCTGCTGACAGAACCCTAAATTGTGAATTTCTTAAAAGGGAATTGAGCAGGTCCATGGTGATTCCATGAAAAAAAAAGAGAAAATAAATGGATTCCAACGTTTCTTATGTAGACCTCACAAGCCAGACCTCTCATTTTTCTTACAAGTATTTATCATGCATTTTTAGATGCTTTATTAAGAGAAGCACAAGGCTGTTTCTGGCTGCGGGCTGCAAAATCCACAATTAGATGACAGTAGATGCATTTTGGTTAATACATTTTATATTAGACAACCTGTTCCTAAAATAATTCATTGGCACTTCTAAAATGTTGCTAAATGAGAGAAGATGTAGCCTATAAATCACTTGAATTGCCTTATTACATGCTTTTAAGCAACTGTATCTGTTCTGAAGTAGTAAGTTGAAGAAGATACTCCACAGGCAAGTGGCTTTGCTTTGAAACCCTATTTTCAGGGCTCAGGATGACCCTTAATGCTAAGTTCCAAAGCCACGCAGGCCCACTTCAAGTGAGGGCATGCAGAAGAAGAGAGAATGGCTCTACCTGCTGATGCTATTGAATACATATAATTGTTATCTAGAGTTTAGGATAAGTATATGAAATAGGTGTTGAATTGCTTCCATTTGTGACCAAAATATGCCATAATTTATGAAAGATGTTTCTGTAATAACAGGATGCCACCTGTAATAACAGAATGCTTATTAGTGTATGATGAGGGTTATTAATGATATTTCGTATCCATGGAACAAAACACAAAAGACAAGTTATTAGCAAAAGATGAATTGCTTAGCAAGATCTCAATGAGATGCTAGGTTTGTCAAAAAGTAAAAATAAAAAGCTTTTTATTTGCACAGACCAATGCCTTTATAATCCATTTAAAATAATATACTTGCCACTAGGTGGCTATTTCTGATCAGATCATTTTACCATTTTAATTACATTTTTAATATCCCGGCTGCATAAACAAAGATAAATTACAAACCCTGCACAATCTGGCTGCTAGCTCAGGCATAGTCAGTAATAATATCAGCTTTTGTTTGTGCGCCCTCTAATTAGATTCTGAAATCGAGGCTTTGTCAATCAATAATTTTAATTTTAGAATCGCCTTTTGATCTTGCATTTCATGTTTGTTTGGGAAAATGATCAGTAGGACAAAGCTGATAATTTATGCAGAAACAATCTTTCAGCAAAGCTACATGCACATTCCTCCCATCAACAGAAGCCTGCAGTCTAAGCTTGACACAGGTCTAATTAGCATGCAGATATGTGTCGCCTCATTGGCAATTCAAATTGCTTTTTTATAATGTACCTCAAATTGTGCTACTCAAACATTGTATTTGATTTCCAGAGCCCCCTGGGCATCCCATAATGTCTCCCTTCATCCTGGGTATGAAGCATTTATTGAACAATCTGCTGAGACTGGCTGTCTTTTCGAAAACACCCAAACATCGTATTTCTGGGACCAGCTTTTCTTCTTGTCAGAGAGCAACTTGTCCTTCTGTGGAATTCCTTGTGCCCCATTTGTAGGCTTAGAGACGACGCGTCCCTTTCCGAGTGGCTTCTCCCACGTGGTTGGTCTACAGAGGGCTTCGCTCGTGTGCCACTCATTTTTAAAGTGGGGAGGGTGTCTGCTGCTACACATTAATATGCGGCACGTGGCCACCTCTCGAATGCCCGTCTCCCCGTCTTCATTAAACAAAAATGGCTGGATCGCAAGGCTTGTTTTTCCTTTCTCCCACATGCAAACGCACAGACCCTTGCACTTGCTTTCCCGGGCACACATCCATGCACACAACCTTCTCACGCACCTACACACCCACCCGAGACACCCAGAGCACGTCACAGTCAGCCCTGAGATGTGCATGACACTTGTCTGCCGCACACATGACAAATAAGGAGATTCCAGCAGACACTGGGGCTTCTTTCTTCCCTTTTTTTTTTTTTTTCGCCATCAGCAACAAGTGGCAGAATCAATGGTGTACAGTTATTCAGCGATGTAATTCATTTCACTGGCTTTGGCTCCTAGCCAGATCCGCCATCTGTCTCTAGCTCTCCGTCTCCCCCTCTCTCTCCCTCTCCCTCTCCCTCTCTTTGCTTGAATTTGTCCTACATTTCGTAATGTTACGTGCCTGCCATGCTTATCCTATGCCAGAGGTGCAACACCGCGCTCACCCCCATTCCGGCGTGGACTTCTCTGAGGTCGGTGGCACTTGAGGTACTTCAGTGCCACGGGACGACAAGGGTAAGCCGAAAAGCAGAGGGTTCATGCAAAAAAGACATGTATGTGTGTAATGTTCTGGTATCCAACTGCTCCTGCTTCAGCCTTTTATCGGAGCCTAGAGATGGATTTGCCTCTCCAGGAACTTTGCCTGCTTCGTTAGAGCATCCGCGTCGTCTTTCTCAGGCGCTGGCGCTCCCCACCCGAGCAGGGCTCCATGCGACGGACGCCTGCTGTTGGACACTTGCCGAGCTCTGCCACCGAGCACCCTCCTGCACTGGAAACCGGGGGAGTCCTCCAGGATCGTATGCGTGCTTGCTGTTTGAAGCTGCAGAAAAGTGAATAATCAATTAAGTATTGATTTCTTGTAAGATTTGGTAAATTTCAAAGGCAAGACAAAGAGGATGGCTTAAGGAAACACTGCAGGGACTTGGAGTAAATTAGACACCTAACGGAAGCGCAGAATAAAATAACACCTCAACTGAAGATTTCCTTGGAAGAATTAGCACTAGCTATTGGAAGACAATGGTGGATTTAATCAAAACAGCAGGCATGCAAGAATTTTCCCCGTGAACCAGAAAAAGGAGCTAATTATAACCACCTTTTTAATGGAGCTAATTTGACTGAATGGATGCAAATGTGCTTTATTTATGGGTGACCAAGCAAGCCTTACTGCAATGATCTTGGGATCATCGTATCTGCTCAGCTTTGCAGCTCCTGTTCCCTTCAGTACATTTTTATTTCCGGAGAAGGTATTTATATGTAAACAACAGCTAACCATGCAAAAGATTCATCGGAACAATATACTATGGTAGATGAGATATAATCATAATTTTGCAGCCTCTCAGGATTTCCCCCTAACTCGGGGGTTTTGCAACCTTTGCGTGCAATGGGTTATGGTAAACAATAAATGAATGATGCTAAACTGTTGTGATTTTTCAATGTGTAGCTTATTAATTTTAGCTTTCTTAACATGTTGATTCAGGATTATTTGGCAATTAATCCATAATGAAAGGAAGGAGGTTGTTGGGTGGGGTGTTTTTTTTTAAATGCATTTGCAGTCTTCTTAGAGATCGGAATGTGTAGGTCCCACCAGCCCATGAGCTCTATAATTATAAAAGAATGGTAAAAATGTTTTACAATTTGAAGAATTGGTTTTATAATGGGAACAACGTGTTATAATCAGTAAAAGGAGAATTGTTGTGTTTTCTCTCTGGGTAGAATGTTCTTGAGTGGTTAACTCCTCTGTTGCTGATGGGAAGTGAATGTCTTATAACTGCTGGAGGGAGAGGTGGTAACGAGGGTGCTTTGTTCCTGCGCATCCTCACGTTTCAGGCTAAAGTGCATTTTAAACATGTCCTTCTATTTCTATTATTTCCTTTCTCTCTATTTTTCTTCTTTTCATCTTTTTTTTTTTTTTTTCTGTCTTGCAATCTATGTTCCCTGAGCAACCACAGGAAAACCAAGTTACATTAAGCTTCAACACAAAGACCTTGTAAGAATAATGAATCCTCATTTGCATCGACATTTGTATTCAGATTTGCCAGGCTATAAACTTGGCAGATCAAGCGGAATATTAAGTAGAAGCTTCCATGGTAAATTGTGGCTCTTGAAATTGCTAAGCCCCTCCCCACCCCCATTTTTTCTCTCTATCTGTGGTGGCAGGTGAAGTCTCATGACTACTTGCTTCTTAAGAAACGCGTTGGCCCCTCCATCTTTCAGTGTGTGGTGTCAGTTTCAAGCAGATGGGGGGAAATCAAGTAGTAGGTATTCTAGCTGGAGGTGCATTAACTCTAGAGGCCAGACCTCATGAGAGACAGGCATCTGTAAGCAATTGAAGGGTGTGGGAAAATTAATTATCATGTGTGGGAAAGGTTTGATTTGGGGGGGTTATATTCAAACTATAGTAATATTATAAAAGTTCACGCTCATTTTTTAAAGTTTCTAAAGGATATACAAGGACCAAAGCAGCTCTTCACTCATGAAATAATTTAATTATGTCATTCTGAGTCATTGTCGCTGGTCTACTCACGCCCATTCTTGAAATACTTAAAATGCCTTCTTTTAATTAGTCACTGTGGATTGTCTGATCCAATCCTTAGCTTTGCTTGGTTCTGAAATGGCAAAATAGGAACCATCAGAGTTACTTCTGTGTAAGTTCAGAATTATGATCTCAAAGGTCATATCTACAGTACAGTAAACAATGGGGTAAAAAATGCAGATGATAATTTCCATGTTTTATCCAATCTATGTGATGCCAAACAAGAGAGTAATTGGAAACACTTGTGCAAGACTTAATTTTGCATGCATCATCCCATTGTTTCAGAATCTTGTAAACAGAGCCTAAAGATTCATGACCTATGAACAAACTCTCACTTCTTGCCATCTTTTTTTCTCTCAAGAACCCTTCACTAGTGAGGAGCTATAAAATATATTAGATCAGCCTTGCAATGAACTTACAATGGGCATCTTAAGGATTATTTTCTTTTTTAAATGTTTTTAAAAATTTAAGTAGCATAAATGATGAAACGTAGACTGAGTTTGCTATGGACATTCCCTTATGGTATATCATAAGGAACTGTGAACTTTTAGTAGCCACTGTAAGCAACTGACTTAAGTAACTCTTTAGGTTGAGGTAAGGGTTAGCTGTGTGTGGAGAAATGAGAGGATGTTTCATGAAAAATACTGGACTTTAAAAAAAAATCACATGTACCAGTAAATATTTAGATGAAGGGACATTTTGTAAGCTTTCATAAAGTTGTAAAAATTGTTACAAGAATCCTGCCAAAAACAGGTATAGGTGTATGATTTATATTAAAATATTGCAATGCAATATATTATAAAGTAGGTATTAGATATTCCTAATAGTAACTGGGTTTTAGAACCTGAAAAGTAAAATGTAAATCATGACTTTTTGAGGATTACATGTTTGGATTTCACAATCTCATCCTTTTTAAGGGAAATAAACTATTAGATAATTTGATACAATCACAACTATACGAGAGCATCACCACTATCTGGCTAAATTTAACTTTTATATTACTCTTTAGTGTGAAAAAATGAAGCATGGTAACTATATAACGTTGCCTTGATCCAGAACAATCAAGGTAAACAACAATTTAAAAGATTTTTTTTCTTCCAGAGGGGACTTCATAACACCTCATGATCAAATATATCCATCAACTTTACAGCAAAATGCAAGCAAAGGTTAGAGGCTGAGCAAAGTCATCAATGCCTCTTTTTAAACATACCTGCTATTTCACATGAATGTGAAATTCAATTTAATAAGCTTAAAGTGGTATTTTTACCAATGTGGATTGGGGGAGGGGAGTTCTGTATTGAGCCCTTTTTCATAGAAAATGTAAAAATATACTTGATTGTATCCAAAAATACATTTTGTTGTGTATTGAAATAGGATTTAGAAAGGAAGAGATTTACATTTATACCTTTCTTCAACACTGCCCGTCAATTTGAAACTGTCTTCTTTAATAAACATTAATGATTTGGTTGGTTATATTTGTGCAGGTACTTAGCTGATGAATCTTATCAAGAAGAGAAAGTATAGCATCAGCTCTTTTGTGTTCTAAACAGCAGGAGTGAGACTTCTCCCCAAAGTGATATTATGATATTGTTTTAACATCCACACAGGGAACTATTTCTTGCCTGCCTTCTCGGGGTTTCTTAGACAAGGCTCCCATTCATTAGCTATAGTCTCTTCCTACTGTGTAGGAAGAAAAATGAATGTATATCCTAAATTAGAACTAAAACAAACAAAAAACACACATTTAAAATGCAGTACTTATCCAAGTTTGAGAAGGGAATAAGTTGTAAAAGCTTTTTTTCCTTCTACAATAGGAAAATAGCACTCAGAGCAAGTTCACTATGTTCTGTTACTGTTTATATTAGAGGATTTCTTTACTAACTGGTAAAAATGCCATTACGGTAGGCTCCCGCTATAACTTACACAGCCACTGTTATTCTAACTAGCATGTTGATAGCCACAGGCACGATGCCTAGAGGACAGGCTGGGCCTCCCGGGCAGGGTAGTCCTTGTTCTGTAAAGGTTGGCAGAGCCTTATATGTGTTATCCTGAGAAACTGGGCTTCACTGAATTTTAAGTCCACGTGTTTCGTTGGTCTCTCTGAGCAGCTTGGCTGAGGGCTCGGCTGTGTTTATGCAGCGTACAGAATTGTGAGACTGGGGCCACATGACAGGGTCTATGTGCGCTTGCGATTTGACCTTTAAAGTCAGTTCAAGTTCTTCCTTTGACCTTAGAGGGAAATAATCAGCAGCATGGATTTGATCATATTTTCTTCAGCTCCTTCTGGCCAAATAATGGAGGACAGCTTTCTAGAACACAGATATGCACATAGAGATACATCTCTCTATATTTGAAATGAAGGATAGATATAGATGATAGATAGATTAGATAGATGATAGATGATAGATAGATAGATGATAGATAGATAGATAGATAGATAGATAGATAGATAGATAGATGATTGATAGATATAGATAGATGATGATAGATAGATAGATAGATAAGAGATGATAGATAGATGATAGAGATAGATAGATGATAGATAGATAGATATAGATAGATGATAGATAGATGATTGATAGATATAGATAGATGATGATAGATAGATAGATAGATGATAGATAGATGATAGATAGATAGATAGATAGATAGATAGATAGATAGATAGATAGATAATAGATGATAGATGATAGATAGATGATAGATAGATAGATAGATAGATATAGACAGATGATAGATAGATAGATGATAGATAGATAGATGATAGATAGATAGATAGATGATAGATGATAGATAGATAGATAGATAGATAGATAGATAGATAGATAGATAGATAGATAGATAGATAGATGATAGATAGATATAGATGATAGGTGATAGATGATAGACGATAGATGACAGATAGATATAGATATATGTGCGTGTAGTATCTATAGATGTATGTAAAGCACATATCACTTTCCTCTCTGATTTTAAAGTATATGCTTTATTGCTGCTCACGGAAAGAGTAACAGTTTGTAACTACAAACTCTTTTACTTAAGAATAGAAAATGTGTGTGTACATATATGGCATACGTATTCATGAACACATGCACAGCAAACATATGTTTTGATAGTACGAATGGATGACGGATGTATATAGACATCATGAAATGGAAAGAAAGATAGAAAACAACCCAAATGTGTGGGATCAAAGAAAAATCATTCTCACCTATTGTCTCACTTGACAGTCTCTATACTTAACTAAACACCAGGTTTAATTTTTATATTTAAATACTTGGTCTGCTCCTTTTATAGATGATTCACAGTAGAGGTCATTCCAAGAGTGAGTAGGAGGCCTTAATAATATTTCAGTAACATTGAGATTATTTGGGAGATTTTGTTTTAAACATGAAATAATACATGCCATTCTGTGATCATTGAAATAACGTAATTGAATTAAATTAATGTGCATTTAATTCTCTACCTTAAGAGCTCCTTGTTATATTCTAATTACTTATCATTAAATTTGAGTGAGATTTTACACACATGTTATCTGCTTTCTGTTACCAGGTGTTGTGTAAAACATTTTAAACAATAATTCATGTAGTCTTTTTTATAATATCCCTGTTTCTGACTGTACTAAAAAAAAATGTTAAGCATAGTAACACTCATCTAGGTAGCCATAAAAAACAGCTGGGAATTCCTATTTTCATTTCAAAATCATTACCTTTTTCAAATTGGACTGCAGGCATTTTTTTCTACCTGCCTCGGGTGGAAGGTCAAACAGCTCTGCCCCTAACTCCCCACAGATCTCACCTAAACCGGGTTCAATGAGATTATCACCCATCGGCTTCTCGCTCACCTGTTGGGTGTAGTGACATCAGTCCTCAGCTTCAGGATCCAACTTGAGGTTGACTGCCTCTCAGAAAACAAGTCTCCTAGTTTTCTTATTTTGATTAACCTCAAGGACTCCCTGAAAGTATCTCAGGGTTTCTCAGAGGTCTGAGGTCATGCTTTGAAAACCACTGACCTTGAAGAACCTCAAACATAGGTTCATGAATCATTATGTAATACTCAGTATCATCTAAGGATTGACTAGGATTCATGACCACCTACAACAGCAACACCTAACACTGACATATTGTTGCACAAATAATTTTATACACATATTATACTGTTTAATTCTTTCAATAAGCTATCATTATATTTTAAAAGAGAAAATTACAACTGCATTTAACTCTTCCAAGGTCACAAGACGGATAAATGACAAATTCAGATTTATATCCCGTGTTCTGATTGTACCATAGCTGTCCAATAGAACTCTTTCACAGCTTCCTAAAAGTTGAGGAATAGTGAATAAGTCCTACCATGAGCTGGATAGCAAGTCTGTATTTAAGTGCTGCGGGGATATTATACATATAAATCTTGTTCCCATTCCAAACCCCCTATGGCACAGAAGTCTAATTTTTCGTGGATTTCATCACAATCCAAAACTTTAATTACATGAGGTCTCCCAACATACCTAGTCTTTTTTTTTAACTGCTATAATAATTGATTGCTGATTTTGTCATGATATTAGCTAAAATAATCACTGATCATTCCAGTGAGTCACTGACCAGTTATTCTGACCTTCACAATCAGTCTATCAAACCTGTCTTGTAATCGAGTTAGCTACCTACAGAGCAGCTGTAATTGTGCCGACCAAAAAGAACTTACCTAAATCTTAGGGGACATGGGGACACAGGGAACAGAAGTTTAAAAAGTAATCCCTGAAACTATGAAGGGCTCTTACGTAAGACTTTTAATAGCTATGTAAGTTAAGAAAATGTTAACAGCAGCACGTCTTGCTTCCCTTGTCCATTTAATGAGAGGAAATTATATGATCTCGTTTCAGTTTCAATTTCAATATTATATGCTTTTGATATAGAAATGAAAGTGTTGCCCTTTTTGGCAGTCATACTTTTCTTAATTTATAATTTCTCTTTGCCTGACACTCTGTCTTCAGACTCTATGCTGAAATCTTCAAAGTCCAATTCATTGCTCAAATTTATTATTCAATATTTTATAAAAGCTATTTACTTAATCAGCCACTTAAATCCATTAAATATACTTAATAAAATCTGTGTGTTTTCTTCCACTGAAGAAAATTAAAATTATTTTTATCCTGTGATAAAACATTTATCCTATGATAAATTTGGGGTGGGGGTTATAGAGATCGACTCCTTCCCTAAGGAGTAATTGCAATCCATCCTGAAATATTAATAAGTAAACCCTAGAGCTGTGTTGGGGGGAAGAGAAGAGAAGGAAGTTATGTTTGCTTGTAATTTCTGAAATTATAGAAGCAGAGGTCTTCCAGAGACAAATATAATCATTATGACCTGACCTGGAAAGAAACTTTTTTATTTCTGCAACCAAGGGACAGCAAATTATTTATATTAGGAGCCTTTTTTACAATAAAGTATCCTACTTTGCATAGTTATAAAATTTTTATTTACTTTAGGACACTTATCCCTTTTATCTAATGTTGACATCAGAGACACCCTGTTGTCACCCAGAGTGTGTTTCAAATCAGCTATGCCCTGGAACCGGGCTTTGCAGCTTGGAAACCACCTGAGTGTGGTCTGGTGACTGGTCCTTTCTAAACCTCCACTGAAGAAAGTCAACCAAGTGTCCAGGCTGCTGAGGGCATGTGACAGTACACACATGGTCACTGCTGCATCTCCAGCACCTCTGACGATGAGGGGTCACAGCACAGGAAGGGGCAGGCCCAGTGTAGGCAATCCCTGCACCCTGGTTCCCTGGAGTGTGCATGTGTATCCGTAAACCTAAATGGGGAAGTGTTTAAAAATGGAAATACCATTTTCATTTATAGAGTGATGTGGAAACATGGTTGTGAAAAACATTAAATAAAGATAGCAAATAGCAGTTTGTAAGCTATTTTTTCAATTATATACATGAAATAAACAGTGAGGGGAGGCCACTGAATGGTCATGACTAGGATACTGCTCAGATACATTAAGGTGTATCACTATAATGGAATACTATGTATAATTTAAAGTAAAGCTATCACGTGTTCATATGGAGTGTTTTCCAAGATATGTCAAATGGAAAAAAAGCAAAGTACAGAAGAATGTATATAATTTCTTTTCATGTGTGTAAAGACATGCATATACATATAAATATACAAATGGCAGATGGATCCCAAACTGACAAAAACAGTTGACTTTTGGGGGAGACAATTGTCACTGAATATGTTTTTACGTAGTTTACTTTCTTTAAACACATGTACACTAGTTACACTAGTTTTAAGATAAGTAAGAGTTAAAAAGTAATGTAAATAGAGAGGACATATAGTTATAAGGTGAATCCTTGATATGCTCTGCACCCAAAAAAGCAAACAAAAATTGACAAAGGATCGGGTTTATCATTACAATTGCTTAGCATTTTTTAAAACCAAATAAAGGCTATTATTAAATATCTCAACCCATGAATACATTAATTCGCAATAGGCAGAGCCATTAATACAGAGTAGATAGAGCCAAAATATATGGTTGATAGGATTGCCAGATAAAATGTAATATTTGTATTTGCTGAATCTGTCAACCTTTAGTGTTGAAAAGGAAAAAGTGTTCTGAATTCTTAGACTATTATGTATATTCACTGCCAAACATTAAATGTTTTCAGGTAGTCAATCTTATATTATCGTTGAGGTGATATAGACTCTGCTCTTTTAATTGACTTTTTAAATATTATTTTTGAAAGTATAGAAAAAATAGTAATGACTCTCCCAAGTTTAAGGTATCAAAGTTCATGCAACATATATTGTGGCTCCAATGTATCTTTTCAAATTGACACTCCAATGCTTTCTTATTAATACCATTATATTACAGACAAGCAAATGAATCCTACCTGTCTTGCAGTGAACATGCCTTATTCCTGAATATTTGCTCCGACTCTGACTCACACCTTCCTGCCAAGCTCATGCTGTCCATGCATCAGAAATGACTGCACGAGCTCTGTTCTAACAGCTTCAGCCCAAAGGTTCTTCCCATCCTCTGACCTCATTTGCGTAGCCCTGTTTCACAATGTCTTCTATCATGGGAATGTGTGTACATGTCAATGTTCCTAATGGATGAATAGAAGTACCATGAAAGTAGGAAGTAACCTACATGCACACCTTTCACCTTTGATGACCGCAGGAGCTCCAGCAGCCTGGCCACAGGATGCCGCCCACAGAGTTCCCCAGGTACAGGGGCCCATGGCAGTAGATAGTTCAGCCTCTCTGAAGATTAAACCCCGGTCAACTTGGAATCTCACAAAATAACCCCACCTTGCAGTTGAAAATAGATCCTGAAATGATCCTCAGCCTATTCTTTCCAGGCTAAAAAGTAAATAAGTTCCATGCCTTCTGCTTAAATTTCCATATCCTGTAATCATTCAGGCATTGCTCACATGAGCCTCAAGTTCCTCAGTTGTCCTTTGGCTGTGGGGTGCAGAGCGGGGCCTTGTACCCTGGCAAACCAGACCATTCTGGATGATTTCCTTCCTCATGTTAAATTCCTCTGGAGTCTTTGCAGTGTAATTTTTATAAAATGGCATATTAACTATTCTCTAGATCTAAACATAGTCAATTCCTATACTGTACTTGGACAGTTGTTTTTCATTTAAGTGGCCCTTGCAGATTAACTCAGTATTTTTTTTTTTTTTTAAGCAAGGACATTTGGATTGTGAGTCCTAAACTACAAGGGGCTATTTATTTCCTGATGCTTCTGTAAAACACCCAGGATGCGCAGCTTGTCTTGCCTTTCGGTCAATGATGTTTAAAACAATGATTCTTAAATCCTAGACCGATGCTATTTCTTGATGAAGTTTACTCTTCTCTATGGTGATAGAATAATAAATGCACTGTGATGACTTTTTATTAAGCCACCTTTGTTCATTTTTATGTCTTAAAGTATTTCTCTCATATGCATGGTAGTGATTATTTTTCTTCTGTCACTAAAATGTTGACTACCTCACATGAGGTCCCAGCTTTTATTTTTTTATTCTTCTATAGAATGCCAACTTTGATGCCACTAAGCTAATAATAGTTGTAGAAGTAGCAATAATAAGAGTAACTAATACTAAAAAGTTACTTGTAGGCAAAGGATTGATCTAACAACTTTAGATATATTAACTCAATGCAACAGCTCTCTGAGGAACTTACTATTGTTAAAACGTTAGAGACAGGCTGACTCTCTTGTTAGAGGCTAATACAGCTGATGACTTTAAGTTGAAGCCAATGCTCATTTACCAGTGTGAAAATCTTAGGGCCCTTAAGAATTGACACTAAATCTTTTCTGCCTGTGGTCTGTACATGGAACAACAAAGCCTGGATGACAGCACATCTGTTGACAACAGGGTTTACTGAGTATTTTAATCCTCTCTTGAGACTCGCTGCTCAGAAAAAAAAAAAAAAAAAATCCCTTTCAAAATATTTCTGTTCATTGACAGTGCACCTGATCACCTAGGTGGTGTACATCTGATAGAGATGTACAAGATTGATGCTGTTTTCATGCCTGCTAACACAACACGCATTCTGCGGCTCATGGATCAAGGAGTAGTTTTGACTTTCAAGCCTTATTATTTAAGAAATATATTTCATAAGCCTTTAGCCACCATAGGTAGAGATTCCTCTGCTGGATCTGTGCAAAGTGACTTGAAAACCTTCTGGAAAGGATTCACCTTTCTACATGCCAAGGGAAGAGATCAGAACATCAACATTAACAACAACTTGGAAGAAGTTGACTCCATCGCTCATGGATGACTTTGAGGGGTGCAAGGCTTCAGTGGAGGAAGTAACTGCAGGTGTGGTGGAAATAGCAAGAGAACTAGAATTAAAGTGGAGCCTAAAGATGGGACTGAATTGCTGCAATCTCATGATAAAAATGTAACGGACAATGAGTTGCTTCTTACAAATGAGCAAAGAAAGCGATTTCTTGAGATGGAATCTACTCCTGTTGAAGACGCTGTGAAGATTGTTGAATTGACAACAAAGAATTCAAAATATTACATGAACTGAGTTGGTCAAACAAAAGCAGGTTTTGAGAGAATTGACTCCAATTTTGACATAAGTTCTACTGTGGATAAAGTGCTATCAAACAGCATCACATGCTACAGAGAAACTGTTTGTGAAAGGAAGTGTCATTGTTGTCTTATTATACGAAATTGCCACAGTCACCCCAACCTTCAGCAACCACCACCCTGATCAGTCAGCCACTGTCAGCATCATGGAAGGACCCTTCACCAGCAAAGATCACGGCTCCCTGAAGGCTCATATGAGAACTGGCACTTTTAGCAATAAAATATTTTTAAGTGAAGGTATGCACATTGCTTTCTTTAGACATAATGCTATTGCATACTAAATAGACTACAGTATAGTTTAAACATAACATTTATATGCACTGATACACCAAAAAATTTGTTGCCATATTAGCTTTATTATAAGAGTCTTAAAATAAACTCACACTATCTCTGAGTTGTGCTTGTACTTTATTAATTCAATGGACAAAACAAGGAGACAGGAAAAGGTAGGAGACATGAAACAATGCTTAGGAAAGAGGTAAGGCTAACTAAATACTAAAGAGCAGTAAAAATAGTTGAAACGATGTAACAATGGTATGAAGAGTGAGAATGAGTATAATGGCTATTAAATTTATAGTCCTCAAGTTGTTCACTCTGTTGTGTCGCTCGCTGCTGTGTCCTCCGTGCCAGGAAAGTAGTAGGTGCTCAATAAACATTTGTCCAATGAATCACAGAATCCAAATTCCATAGCTGAAGGTGACCATAGATATGATCTCCAGCTGTGCTCCTTAGATTCTGAGAATCTCATGCAGTTTGCTCAGGGGTTATTTGAGGTGTATCAACGGGCTTGGTGTTTAAAATTAGGCAAGTATGTTACTGAAAGTGTGGTAGCCCTTAAGGTGAGCATCTAGATCTGCCTTTGAGGGAATATGCTGCACCAGCAGGGTCCTCCGACACAGCTGCCCCCTGTCCTTTAATCTGAGACTTTAACCCCTAGGCAGTGCTACGCAGGTCCTGCTCCCAGCACTGCTGAGCACATCATATGGGGGACCTAAAGTGGGCCATGTCTGCCCCGGGCAGGACTAATGGGCAGGCATTGGTTTGGACAAGATTTTCTGAGCCTCGTTGCAGACTGAAGCTCATTCTGCCCAACCCTTCTTTCTGTCTGTCTTCTCTAATGTGTCAGACATGCATCGAGGGCTGAGAGCTCCCTCTGACTTTTCCCACTCCCTCTCCCTTTATTCTGCACAGGAAATTCCACCCATCTCTTTTACGTCTAATTCTGTCTTAGTGTCAGTAAGCAGCTGGAGGAACCAAACCAACATATCAGGGCAAGAGGGTGGATACTGAGTTAGACCTACCGGATAAACAGCATGGCCCATTCCTCTGAAAGGACAGTGGTCATGAATATCTAGGGACACTCAGTGAGGACACTTGCCTTATATCTCAGGTTTAGGAGAAGTGAGATATCCTTTCAGGCAACAGAGTCTACCTGGGCTAAGACTTGCTCATTTACTCAACCTATGCTCTAAATTGGGAAGGTGGTTCAGTCTTAAGGACCTTAAAATATGTTACCCTTCTATTTTCCCCGGGGCCTTATGCAAATTAGCTCTACAACCTGACCATTCTCATATGCGGACATCCTCCCACTCACTGAGATTATGTGGAGTGGTCAGGTCTGGGGGGCCCCTTTCAAATCTTGTCATCCCTTGGCGGTGATCATACTTGTGTGTCATTTGTAGGATACACTAGCATCTAAATGTCGTCCCCTGATCTACTTGGTACTGTAGATACCATACACTATCCCTAAAACTTTCAGTTCAACTTTTCCATGTCTGAACTCAGTCTGTTCTGCCTCCAGCTTGCTGACATCAGTATGTCACTGCTCGTGTTTTTGTATTTTTTTTAGCACCTCCGGCCATGCACCCTTCTATATTCTATTATTAGTACCCTGTTGCCTTCCTACTATATCCAGCCTGGATTTCATGAGTTATTTCAATCATTTTTATGTTTTGAATTTTTTATATCTTCGAAACACACTATAAGCAACAAATTGAGTAATAATTGGATAACAGAATATTAGTAAACAAATTCCTGTAATTTCAGGATTTTTTGGTTGTGATTTTTGTTCCTTATTGCAATGAGGTGAGTGTCTTGAGTGTTTAGTGGGATGTAAGGATCCCTGGCCTATGTCTTATTCTCAATGTAAAATATGATTTTTTCTGTTGTTCATAATCCAAAGCAATATTATTTCATTGTGTATCACTAGAATGTATCTTCATTATAGATGATACTATTTCAAAATTTAGAGTCTCATAAAAAGATGAAATTTCTTCAAAATGATTCTAAGTTGTAATTTGAATAAACACTTTTTCATCAGTTCTTTCAATTTTTAGTATTCTTTCTACCACATCCATAAGATTCCTAGTTTTTTCACTCAATCTTTAGTAAAGACTAGTTAAAAATACATCACTGAAAAATCTCAGCCTTTTTTTAAAAAATCATCTTTCTTTCATGCACTTTGTTAATGTACCAAAGTTGTTTTGACATTTTTATAGTAATGTTTCTCTCTGGTATATTGCTGGAGCCGCAAGGATAGACACTCTGTGAGTAAAGTTCTCTCTTGTACTATTTCTTCTGTGAGAATGATAAAAACATTGTCCCAAATAATTCAACCTTAATTTATGTACATTTTTAATTAGTTCAGAAAACATAGGAGAACCATTAAAAATTTGTGGTTGCTAAAGCTATTTATGTTCACTAACTTCTTTGAGATTATTTCATTACATGTGCAAGCACCTCACTGCCAGACTTATTTATGAAAATCTTAGTTTGCTAAGATCACAGTAATCTAACAATGGACTATTTTTAGAAACATAAATTATCCAAAAGTCCAAATATTAAAACAACTCTTTCTGCTTTGCCTTTTGTGACTCTAATTCATAACAATAGAGTGTCTATTGCTCCATCCTCTTATGTCTACTGCCTATGAATTAAGAAACTATTTTATATCAATAGTCAGAACTTTTAAGAAATTTTTTCTACAAATTATAAAGTAAATCTTATAACCTCCATAAAGGCAATTTAGTATCTCTAATATATATGTTGAAGCTTTTTATTTTCTTTAAAAAGAATCCATAGGTGGCAGGGAGAACTAGTCATATAAGGGGAAGTAACAATTGTCATATTTGTTCTGGGAATAAAGGTAATGACAGATTTTCTGCACATTTTCCTGTAACAGAACATTATAGTCCTATTAAACAAATAAAGCTTCATAATTAAAGGTACATGCCTCCAGATATAGAAGATTAAATCACAAACTCTTAGAAAGCAAAGACTCCAAGAAACATGTGGACCCCAGATTCTTATTAGTAAATTACTTCATATTAGCCTTTGCCTCCTATGCCTAAAATTACCTATTTTTTCAGACATATTACACATTTTGTTACATGATCTCAGCCATATGATAGATACTCATTATGTACTAAAAGTAGATGTTACCTGAAAACTGTCACTTGAGATTCAGTTTTACGATGTGCACAGAAAATGTGGAAACTGAAGGACAGAGAGATTAAGTAACTTGAGCAAAGACACACAGCTAATAAGTAGTGGATCTTGGATTTGAACCCAGGCAGGAGAATTCTAGAGTCCATGCTCTTTTTTAAATATATTTTTATTGATTTTAGAGAGAGAGGAAGAAAGAGGGAGAGAGGGAGAGAAACATCAATGTGAGAGCAAAACATAGATCGACTGCTCCTGCATGCTCCCTACCAGGGATCGAGCCTGCAACTGGAGCATGTGCCCTGACCAGGAATTGAACCAGCAACTTTTCAGTGCATGGCTGACGCCCAACCAACTGAGCCACACCAGCCAGGTCTAGAGTCCATACTCTTAACTTACATGAGACAACCTTTCAAAATCAGACATTTAAGAAGGTTTAAATTAGCATAAATTCAGATGTAGTTTTATGAAATACATGTCAAACAGCCTGAGCACCAAAATATGAGTTATGAAAGGACCAGAAAGAGACCGGGGTACTTCGGTAAATAGAGCAAACAATCCAGAGCTCTCCATATTTGCTGTTAGAATTTGCTCTTTGGGGAAACACGATGGATTCTTCTCTCTCTTCCATCTGCCCCTGTCCCGCTTCCTCACACGCAGTCTCTGTAGGAACCCCTCCTCCACAAGCTCTGCCTCACAGATGGCACTCAAGCTTCTAAACACACCCGCAGGAAGAGAAAGAGAGAACATTGCAAAGTCTCAAATTAACTTAGCCAACTCTTTCATTTTTATAAGAAAAACAAAATCCAGGGAGCCCAATGGCTTGACAAAGGTGGCACCTATTGGTGTTGCAGCTGAGTCTAAACCCCGGGCTTGCTACCCTTCCACCGTGGAGGTTTCCACAGGCCAAGGCCAAGACTCATAGGACAGATCTGCCAAGAAGGAAATCGAAAGAAGGAGGGATTCACGGCGGTGCCCATCGGTGACTGGGAGGGAGAGGGAGGCAGTCTACTGTAGTGCTTCCCAGATTTCTAAACTTCACGGAGCAGTGACATTTCAAATAAATATGTAAGTTCCATCATTGGGTTGCCAACATTTTAATTTTGCCAAGAAAAGACATTCAAAAACAAACAAAGGCCAAACAAGTATAAACTGCTTTCACCACCATTTCGCACAAGAGCAGAATCGGCCATAGCAGAGTTTAAGGCACCCCTTTAAATGAAATTAAGTCAGCTCTATGAAAAATTCACCTTCTTGCGGCTTTTCTCCGTTTAGCTGAGGATGAATGCATGCTTCATCACGGGCCAGCCCCAGGCTGGCAGCCAATGTTTAAGCACTACCAGAATATGGAATAAGCCCCACGCTGAGGGCCAGAGAACGGGGCCTCCATCTGTCACCCCAGGACCCTGGGTGACAGGGACCAAGTCACCTTCCAAGGCTCTGGACCTCTGCTCATTTAGAAAGTGAGACCTTCTGACCAGCTCTGCGGTGCGGGCCCCTAAGAACACGTGCTTCCCCGAACCAGACCAACTCTGCGGATGCTCCCGGGAGCCTGGCTCCTGCAGAGAGCAGCTGCGGGTCCCGAGCCTCGAGAGGAAACACTGGCCAGTGGGGAAGGCCTAGGGCTGCCCACCTCGTACCCAGAGCCTCCCCTGGCCCACCAGCCCCTCTTCAGTGCCATTTGTGAAAAGAAATGCCAGACGGGCCGGGGCTGTTCTAACATGCTCAGTCGCCCTGTTTTTTATGGCAACTATGATTCCTGATGTCACTGTAACACTAACTTTGTAGGGAAAAAACAAAACAAACAAAAACAACAACAGAAGGAAGCTGGGAGGAAGGTGGGTGTAGAGAAAGGAGAGGAGAGAAGATGAGTCTTACGACATGAACCTTACTTAAAAGTAAGTCACACCAGGCACAGCTCCTTACAAAGGGTCCCCAGTCCCAGTGTCACTGCTGGTGCACTCATCCCCTGTGTGTCCACCGATGGACAGACCTGAGCAGGAGAAGGGGGTGGAGCTTTCCAAGGCATCATTGGAAGAGCTCTATTTCATCCCGCTGTCCTGGGGTCTGAGGAAGGGAGGCAGAAAACCTACCTGCACAGGCAGGTAAATCCTAGTGAAGCCTCGAAGAGTTAAGGTAGACCTTTTGGATCAAATACGGTTTAAAACTTGAGAGAAGAAACCACAGGAAGCCTAGAAGCAACAAGGTAGAAGCAGATTTAACTAAGAATTTCCTTCCCTCGGTCTGTGTTAGTCACACCCATAATATAATTATAACCTAGCATTTGCATTTAATTACAGTGTTGAGAAACACTGGTCTTTATAGCAAAGCTGAACCAAAGGCAGAGCGTTATTGCCAATAGGTTTTGCGCCTCCATCGCGAGGAATGAACCTCGGAGCAGGCAAATGCAAATCTTGGCTAAGTAAGACAGAATGAAGATGTTTATTGTCATGCCAAACATGGACACATTTGCACACAAAAAAATGGTGCAAATAACCAAATGTTACAAATTGGCTTAGGCAAATAGTAAACTCTCAATAAACGTTAGGTGTTATTATCATCATCATATTTGCAAAACATGATTCAATATTTTTTTTGCTTCCATGCCCACTAAATAAAATCTACAGGAAGGTTAGTGTCAGGCCTTTGAGCTACATTTTTTACGGGAAACCCACAGCGTTCAGTGGAGCCGTATACACCTTCTTTGGTGTTATCCCACTTCCTTTTTTCCTATCCTAAACTCTGGAGGTGTTAAAAAAAATGGGTAAGGTCTTTCCTTGGGGTGGATTTTGTGGTACCGACCACAGGAATTTCGCATGACTTGGGTGCATAAGTAATTGCTATCATGAAAATTCCTGATTTTTCAAAACTAAATGATGCATAAAAGGCACATAAAAGTTCAGTTAATAAGTCCCAACGCGCTCAAGAACATGTCTTAGCTCAGCCAACGGAACTAGTCTTTTATTCAGTGGAGGCCTCTTAAATGCATTGCCTCGGTGCACAGTAAATCTATTCTTTTAGCAGGTTTATACCTTTATCTGGTAGTCAATTAAGTGGCCTTTCATGAAATGTAGCAATGACATACATTTGTGGAGGGAGGCATATTCTTATAACTTGTCTGATTATCTTTGGGTGTTAGCATGTATTATTTATGAGTATTATTTCTCGAGCAGGTTTATGCCTTCATCAAGTAATCATGAGCACATTTTAGGTATAAATATAAGTCTACTGCAACTGGAAACCACCACGGTTTCAACAAGGTTCATTCTTGCACAAATATCTCATTCAATTCTGAGGGAATTGTATTCTGCGAATAAAATTTATTTTGTCATTTTCCCCCCTCGCTTTCCAAATTGTAATACCTATGCTACAGAGGAAAGCAATCACCACTGTCGCATGCATCGACTAAATATTTCTAGCTCTAGAAATGCCATCAGCTTGTTTCATACATCTAAGATGAACTGAGAGAAAAGCTTTTAAAATACAACGGCAACAGTGATAATTCCTAAGAGGAACTTCCCAGAATAAATGGCAGGAAATGTATTGATGCACATGTGGGAGACAGACTATAATCAGATTTTTAATGTTCTGGATATTAGAGTTTTGTTCTCACTTGTTTTTCTTAAACATTCAATCTAACTGATGAATCATTTTTCCCTGCTGCAAAGGAAAAGAAAAAAAATAAAGGGTATTATTGTATCCTCAGAGATCAAATCTTTAATTAAATTTTGCACAATTTATTCTGCATGCAAGCAAACAATTGAAATATTAGATGAATAAAAAATTGTAATGTTTGCCTCTAATGTGGTCATTAAGCACCATTTTAAGCAACCACCCTTTGTTTAACTAAATACCTTTTAAGCCACTGTTATTTTGGAAATAAAGTAGCTATGTGGGTAGATGATGTTATAACCCAACACTGCTGTTATCTTTTCAGGGTAGAACCCAACCTCAATCTACAGATGAATTAGCTGTTCTTAAATTAAGGAATATTATGTGTCAGTAATGGTATGACATTCTTTTTTATGACTATAGCTCGGGTTATAATGTGACAAGAAAAAAAATGTAATGTTTCCAAAATGACAGTTTTTTAGATTTGTGTTGCCTGAGGTAGTTCAGCTGAACAATAAACTATAATTTGATTGATAGGAAATTGAAGTGGTTCATCTAATCTGCCAGTCTAGCCCACCTCGGCTTTGGCTTTGCATGTGTGATGATGTATCGCAGTTCTCAAGATAATATTGTTTGTATTAGGCAGGAGATTTTCTTCCTTCCACGTCCAAAAGGAGAACTTGATTACATAGGAATGATCCAAATATGCCATGGATTAGCATGGAATCAAATTTGTTGAGGTATAAATTTATAAGTCCAAACTACATGATATTAATAAAGCTTTACCATAGTTATTTGTTGGGGGTAAACTGGCCATGTCCTCGCTGTAGAATTACTCAGTCTCAGGTAGAGTGACATCTGCACCTGAGAAAAGCTATCAGGCTCGACCTATTTTAAACAAATGCTGCTTTGATCAAGAGAAGTCCTATAGACATCAATTATATTAAGACGCCTAAACTGTAGAGAGAAAAAAACGCATTTATTTGAAAAGATAATAGAAAAGTCATAAACAAAGCTATGCACCTTAAACACATGCAAATTTAAATAACAGACTGGTAATCAAAGAACATGAGGCTATTTGTAATTGCCTGCTGAATATTGATGATTCCTTAGATTTAACCAGAGCAAATTGAAATTAAGGTTTCTGAGTTAACTTTAGAGTATAATTTTTTTGTTTAGTTTTGCATTTTTTTGTTTATTTATTTTTCATTGTTCAAAATATTACGGATTTCCCTTTTTCTCACCATTGACCCCTTCCACCCCGCCCCACCCTCCTTCCCAGTCCCCCACCACACCACTGTTTGTGTCCTTGGGTTGTGCTTATGTGCATATCAGTTCTTTGGTTACTTTCTCCCCCTCCAACCCCCCCCCCTTCCCTCTGAGGTTCGTCAGTCTGATCTGTGCTTCCATGTCTTTGAATCTATTCTGTTCATCAGTTTATTAAGTGTTTTAGATTCCATATATAAGTGAGATCATGTGATATTTGCCTTTCTCTGCCTGGCTTATTTCACTTAGCATAATATTCTCTAGATCCATCCATGCTGTCCCAGAAGGTATGAGATCCTTCTTCTTTACAACTGCATAGTATTCCATAGACTATAATTTTAAACAGGATGGTCCTAATTTATCTTCTGTTATTAGCAGACAGTTGCAACAACTTTTATTAGTTATATAATTCAAAAATAATAACAAAAAGTGTCCAACTATTCTTGTCTTTCAATTAATACAGAAGAGTAAATGTATAAATATGTCTCAAAATTACTATTAACTTACTAACAACATCCAGGAATGCTAAGCAACGAATTTCAGAATATTTCACTTAGGAGCACATTTGCAAACAGAGAAGATAAATATTTTAAAAGAAAAACTGTAGGATTGGAATTGGATATTTCATACATCATTTTCTCCTCAATTCAGTAATGAGTAATAGTCATTGAAAAGGAAACTAATAAAAAATTGGGGGGTTCAATATCACTCTGGCCTCTATGATTTATTCAAAGTAAAATAACAATGGAAGCATTTCCATACAATTCAATAAAACATTTAAAAATTTTGTTAACGTGGATGGAAGGATAAATTAGTAATACCTTTCAAAAAGCAAACTGAAAATATTAATATCATTTCTTGAATACTTACGACATTCTGGGCACTGTGCTATTCATGTATTTGTTCAAATATAAGTTTTATCAATTTCTATCAAGGGCCATAAAAATGCTCATAGCTTCAGACTCATTAATTCTAATTTTAAGACTATATCTTAAGAAAATAAAAAATAATATGATATATGCATATATTCATTGCAACACTACTTACATGGGAAAAGTTGATGATAACCACCATTCTCAGAAATTATTTAATTATGCTATATCCCTTTTAACATAAACTATGATTATGCAGCCATTGAAAATTATTTCATGTTGAAGATCTGATAGCATGCAAATTGTATATTGTATGTCAGGTTAGTAAAGCAGAAAACAAAATTGTATTTATTGTATATATTAAAAGAAAACTATGCAACATTAGAACCCCAAAATGTCTGAGGAAATAGTTGGTGTAAATGTACAATTTTTCTTTTCTTTGTTGAACTGTTCAATATTTGATCAGTGTGCCCTCATTGGAAAACTGATGGTCTCCATTACTTTAACTTTATCCATGCCTGCACTAGGTAGCCTATAGCCTACACTGGCAGAGGGGGTCCCTCTCAAGAGAGTAGGAATAGTATAAGCTTGGAATACCACAGCAAACCTGTTGGGAGTGCCAGCTCCAGTACTTACCAGCTATGTGGCCCGAGCACGTTACCTAACCTCTCTAGGCCTCAATTTTCTCATAGGTAAGATAAATTAATTAATTAACTTACACAAAAGATCCAGAGAGGACAGACTGATCCACATCAATGAGGAAGAGGGTCCTGGAAAGGTTTCAACAGGGAGAGAGTGTGTAAGTAGTCCTGGAGTGTGAGTTGGCATTCCGATGGAGGCCAGAGACAGACTGGCATGGTCTGTAGCTGTCTCCAGTCTCAGTGTTGCAGAGCAGCAGATGCAAAAGAGCCACCAATGGAAAGAACACAATGTTCCATATCAGGATGTTAAGGGAGTTTTTCCAAATTTATTTTTTAAATATAGTAGCTTCACTGTTCTACTTCTTTTGTGTGTGTGGATAGATGATAGATAGATTAGATAGATAGATGATATAGATAGATAGATGATAGATAGATGATAGATAGATAGATAGATAGATAGATAGATAGATAGATAGATAGGTAGATAGATAGATGATAGATAGATGATAGATAGATAGATAGATAGATAGATAGATAGATAGATAGATAGATGATAGATAGATAGATAGATAGATAGATGATAGGTAGATAGATGATAGATAGATAGATAGATAGATAGATAGATAGATAGATAGATAGATAGATAGATAGATAGATGATAGATAGATAGATAGATAGATAGATAGATGATAGATAGATGATGATAGATAGATAGATAGATAGATAGATAGATAGATAGATAGATAGATAGATGATAGATAGATATGTTTTTATTGATTTTACAAAAATGACGGGAGAGGGAGAGAGAGATAGAAACATCAATAATGAGAGAGTTGTTGATCGGCTGGCTGCCTCCTGCATGTCTCCTACTGGGGATCAAGCCTACAACCCAGGAATGTGCCCTGACCGGGAATTGAACCATGATCTCCTAGTTCATGGGTCAACACTCAACCACTGAACCACATCGGCAGGGCAGTTTCCCCAAATTTAGATATCACTGCATTCAGAAATCAATTTTTAATTATTTTTTTTCCTAAGTAAATTGACTTGTGCAATTCTGGAAAGCTTTGTTTTGTTTGTCTCTCTCCCAGAATTCATAAAACATAATTGGATTATGGAAAGTTAGAGATA